>NC_065443.1:277966932-279321307 GCF_917563875.1 Diabrotica virgifera virgifera
AATTTAAGAATTTTTTAAATTTTAGACGTAATAAAAATTTCATGACAGTGATGACAGATGACTTTTGCATGATGGCCGTTTTCGATTTTTAATCGATAGTTATCAATATTGAGTAATTACTAAATCGGTAAAGTTTTGACTTATTTCATATGAATATAATCAGAGGTGTAACCAGGATGATCCTAAGGGGGTTAAATCTACTTGAAGATCTCTGGGGGGTATGGAATAATAATGGTGGTAAGCGTATAGAGCTCAAAGTACATCCAAAAGGGGGTTATAACCCCCAAAACCATCCCCTGGTTACGCCTATGAATATAATTACAAAATACTACAGAATTTCCCTTTTTGATATAAATTTAATTAACAATGTCGTAAATTTTGTACAACATTTTTAATAATTAAAGTAAATAAATTGTAAGTTAACTCAAATAAATAATCGATTACTGTCATCGACCACTTACATTCAAATTCAATCTCGATTAATCGCGGCAGGTAAAGTAAAATTCTTCTTTCAATACAATAAAGTGTTACTTTACTGCCGCAAATGAGGGCAAATGAGTACAATAATAAATGACTTTAGTGACGGTTGGCGATAATGTCCATTTGTCAAGCATGCAATAGTGGGCATAAAGGGCCTACACAGCTCAGATGTATAATCCTTTTTATGTCGATATTTTATCGAGTATTGTATCGATATTGTATCGAAATCAATATCAATACGATATTTTTATAAGAAAGTATTGCCGATATCGATACTCGATACGATACTTCATTGGTATAACCAATACTCAATACAATACTCAATACTTAAAAAGTATCGATATTGTATCGTATCGTGAAGCTCTAATGAAGACGCGCCCCAAGCTTTTCTTTAACGAATGTGTTAGGTTTTTTCAATTTTTTAACGAATGTGTAAGATTTTTGTATATTTAATCTGTCTAAAAGTTTTTTTGAATAACCCTTCGAGTTTGAATTTTTTTATTTTTTGCTTTTTAGTTGATTTTTTTATAATATTTTTAATTTTAGACTCTCGTAACTAAAGAAAAGCGTTTCTTAATAGTTATTTATGATATAAGTGTTAAAAGTACAATTTTAGGACACGCATGTGAAAGTTTAATTCACATGAGTGCCTTAAAAATGTACTTTTTAACACGTATATCATACAATATTTTTTCTACAAACGTTATAAATTAATAAAATACAATATTTTTGTTAATTGCTGAAACCATAAAACCTATGACCCGTAATAGGTAAAACTGGTTGTCTACACTCGAGGGGAATGTCTAAAAATTATTAGCGAAAATATTACCGTTACATAAACTTGTTTTTTCTACAAACGTGTTAAAATGCAATAATACAGTTTAAATTAAATTTTAAAAAACCTTTTAAACCACCTTTTTCAAATTGCGCAAGTTGTACTATTAATATTAATGTTAATGGGATGGGTACGTATTTTCGGCTGCAATGGTTTTTAAATGGGGATTCATTTTTGTCGAATCCTGAGAAAACTAATAAGTATTTTTGAAAAATTTAAACACAGAATGAAAGATTACGTTCTTACCGAGGGCCGAAAGTCTCTGAAAACTTCTATAATGTATATTTTAATAAGTTACAGGGGTGAAAAACTAAGAGAAAATGTAGTGTGATTTTTAATTTCAAATATCTCATTCAAAAGAAACTTTTTATTCATTCTAAGGAACTTTCGGTTCTCGGTAATAAAGTAATCTTTCATTCTGCGTTTAAATTTTTCAAAAATACTTATTAGTTTTCTCAGGATTCGAAAAAAATGATTACATCTAAAATACATTGAAAATTTTGACAGCCGTCAAAATGTTCCTTTACTCTTAATAAATGAAATATAAATATTTTGACGTTTCACAATTTGACAATTTACTTTTAACTGCAGTGCCTTAAAATTTTTAAAGCACTAGTGCCTTAAAGTAGCATTTTTAACGCTCCTATGGAGTGCTAAAAATTGCATTTTTAACACGGTTGTAGAAAAAAAAATTTTCATATTTTTTTTTATTTTTTACTCTTTAGTCTTACACTTTTCAAACATTAAAATATATTGTCATGTTTATTAAAATACATGTATAAAACATATCATGTACAAACATGAAAAGTAGTCGGAATCGGCAAAAAATTTGAAACTTTATTGTTTATTTATGAAGCATAACGTAAACAATGAAACTAAAAAGTGAAATTATGTATAGTTCATATAATTAGCTACAATCTGTAAAAGTTTCAAGTTTCTTCATTGTAAAAAACAAGAGAATTTAAGCATTTTCCATTAAAATCGTTTTTTTATTTAAACACTTGATAAACCTAAAAAAATTTTTATGGACTATTCGTGTATTGTTCCCGCGAATGCATATGTCTGGAAATTTTCATTCATTTGCATTGAAGAAAAGGCAGTCAAATTAAAGTCTAAAGATTTGACACAAACGATATAGTAATAGTTTTTGTCTAATATCTTAATTAACACAACACACTATTAGGATTTTTAGAAGATTTGAACGTTTAGTTTTTTTACATTTACAACAATGTAAACCCCTTTAAAACCACCCTGATTTATTTAATTTTATCGCTATTACGATTCGTAACTCGCGTCTTTTTATCGGGCTCGTCGCGAACAGCCACAGCCGTTGCGACGCTCTTCAAATCAAATAAGCAAACAAATCCGATGCCGTGAAGTTGATACGGCTCACTGGAAATCACTGAAAATATTTCTTTGCAATTTGGCGTAAGCTGTTCCAGTCTTGTAGCTCTTCACAATGAGCCTCTCGTTGTCGTTTGGTTGGTAATACAGTAACGCGACGTCCCGCTACACGACTCTAAACGCTCGCTCTATGCTCTATCCCCGATTCGCAACAGGGCGGCGTGGAATCGTATGAAAGGATCACGATGCACAAAAGATTATTAAGTTTGATGAGCTTCAACGCCAGTGGCGGATGACAAAATGTGATATGGGGATTAATAAGCCAATACCCGACTATGGAGATGATCTCATGCAGAAGTATTTTGGGGAGGGTTTTGAAAAGGTCTTAGGCTAAACTGTGGCTTTTATAATGCATGTTGTTTGGAAGATTTGGTATTATCCCTTACGAAAAAATAACATCAGGGAATATGTTGCATATTTAAGATCATTGGTTCATCTATCGAAATCTGATATGGACTGGGGATGTGTTTTTGTATAATGACATATTCCAGTTCGGATAATGTTTTTTAGTAAATAATGCTCTCCTGAATGTGTATCTACCTAACTGAGGTATATGTTTGTCAACAAAAGGTGGACATAGCTTCTTTAGAATATCTTCTTCTTTGAGTGCCTCTCCTATCGGAGATTGGAAATCATTAGGGCGATTCTAATTTTATTTACTGCTATTTTGAACAATTCGTTAGTGGTACAGCCAAACCACTCTCTCAAATTTCTCATCCAGGACATTCTTCTACGGCCTGGATTTCTTCGTTCTTGGATTTTTCCTTGCATTATATTTTGTAGGAATGTGTACTTTTGTCCCCTCATCAGGTGGCCTAAGTATTCAAGTTTTCTCTTTTTTATATTCAGTAGAACTTCTGGCTCGTTATTTATTCTGCGTATTACTTCTTCATTTGTAATTTTATCCACTCAACTTATTCTTAGTATACGGCGGTAGCACCACATCTCAAAGCTTTCAAGATTTTTAATATTCCTCTGTTTAAGAGTCCATGACTCAACACCGTAGAGCAAATACTGAATACATAGCATTTTAACATTCTAGTTCGTAGATGAATACTAATATCACGATTACAAAATAATTTTTTCATTTTTATAAAAGTAGACCTGGCAATTTCAATACGTCTTTTTATCTCGTGATTTTGGTCACCTGTTTCATTGATAAGAGTTCCCAAGTATTTGTATTCGTTTACTTTTTCAAGTTGGGTACCGTTTATTGTGATACTAGTGTCATTTATTGGATTCTTACTGAAGGTCATATATTTGATTTTTTTGACGTTCATCCTTATGCCGTAGTTATTACATATCTCATTCATACTTTCAACTAGATGTTGTAGATCTTGCGCTGTTATTGCCATTATCACAGTATCGTCAGCATATCGAATGTTATTGATAACTTCTCCATTGACTATTATCCCTTCGCTTGCATATGAGAGAGCTTCTTGGCATATTTGTTCGCTGTATATATTAAACAAGAGCGGTGACAATATACAACCCTGTCGTACCCCTTTACGTATTTCTATTTCGTCCGATGTTTGGTCTTCTATTTTTATATTAGCTCGCTGATTCCAGTACAGATTTAATATTATTTGTATGTCTCTGGTGTCAATGTTCTTACTCTCCAGGATTTCTTTGAGTTTACTGTGGCGAACTTTGTCAAAGGCCTCTTCAAAGTCTATAAAGCAGGCGTGTACCTCTTGGTTAATATCTAGGCATCTCTATGTTAGAACGTTCAAGGCAAAGAGAGCATCCCTTGTACCTAATCCTTTTCTGAATCCCATCTGTGTATCGTTAATATCGATGTCTAGTTTTTGATAGATTCGGTTGTGGATGACTCTAAGAAATATTTTAAGCAGGTGACTCATCAAGGATATTGTTCGATGATCTGAACATTGCATTGCCTTAGTTTTCTTCGGTATGGTGACAAACGTAGACAGCAACCATTCTTGCGGTATTATACCAGTACTGTATATTGTATTGAATATATGCAATATTATGGTTACGGATTTATCATTCAAAAGCTTCAGCAGTTCTATAGGGATTCATCAGATCCGTTTGCTTTTCCATTTTTAGCGTTTCTTATTGCGTATTCTACTTCTTCTTTCAATATGTCTGGCCCAGTTGCATTGATTATCTGAGTTAAGTTGTTTCTATCGTCTTCAAATAATTCATTCAGGTATTCTGTCCATCTTTTTATTTTATTCTCTAGATCTACAATAAGATTTCCATCTTTGTCTTTAAGTTTACCTATTTGGCATTTCTTTATGCTTCCTGTTATCTCTTTTACTTTTTTGTGCATATTGAACGCATCGTACTTTTTCTCATAGGTTTCCATTTCTTCACACTGTTCTTTAATCCACGCGTCTTTGGCTTCTTTTGTTCTCTTTTTTATGTGTTTGTTTATTTCTTTGTATTTGTCTAGGTAATTCTTCATCTTTCTTCTTTGTTCCATCAAGTCTAGTATGTCCTGTGTCATCCACCCCTTGTTCTTTGTTGTCGTTTTTGTCAGATGTTTCTTTCCTGCTGTTTGTATAGCTGTATTTATGTACTTTAATTTTTGGTTAACGTTATCTGTATTGTTAATTTGTTGTTGCACTGAACTGAGGTTTTCATTTATTTCTTCTCCTGTTTCTTGTCGTATATTTTTGTTTCTAAGTTTATCTAAATCTAGTGTCTTTCTGTGTGGTCTGCTAATCTTTTTTTGTCTCGCCTCTATCACAGTAACTACCGGGTTATGATCTGAGCCTATATCAGCTCCTGGGTACGTCTTAGTACATTTAACAGCATTACGATACCTCCTTGCTATCAGAATGTAGTCTATTTGATTTCTCACTATTTTTTCTTTGGTATGTTGTGGAGATGTCCATGTATATAATCGCCGAGGAGGTAATTTGAAAAGGGTGTTTGTTATTATGAAGTCTTCGCTCTGGCAAAATTGAATCAATCGATCTCCTCTGTCGTTTCTGTTTCCAAGTCCATAGTTTCCTACATGTTCTCCTACCTTACCTTGACCGACCTTTGCATTAAGATCGCCCATTATTATGTTAATGTGTTGCTTTTTTATTGCTTTCAGCGTTTCTTCTAAGTCGTTGTAGAATTGTTCTATTTCATCGTCATCTTTATCTGCTGTTGGTGCATAGACTTGAATAAGATTTATTAAGTTATGTCTTTCTTTAATTTGTATTAATATTAAGCGTTCTGAGTAAGAAGTACAGGTAATCAGAGAATTTTTCCATTTCTTTGAAATGATGATTCCAACTCCGTACCGATGGGTATTGTTGTCGATTCCGGAGTAATAAAATACGCCATCATTTCGTGTTGAACATTTCTTAGATCCTGGCCATTGTGTATCGCTGATTCCTAAAACATCGATGTTTAGTCTATTCATTTCTTGTTCAACATTATCCAGTTTTCCTGCAGAGAACAAACTTCTCACATTCCACGTTGCAACTGTTAAAGTTGTTGGTTTCTGCATTTTTGTACAAGGATTTTGCAGGTTTACAACCGAGTGAGCCTTGTAGTCTTGTGCTTTTCTCTCTCTGCCGGATCTTGGTATCCGATTCCCATGATCAGTAGAGTTTCCACTATTTTTGTTGTACACCGTAATTACTTAACTAGGGGTACTCTATGAGTCTTTAATGAATTGGTTCCCCGTTGCCTTCTGCATCCTTCCACCGTTGACCATCCTTGGTTCATCTGCCTTCGAGACCGATTTCTCGATCTCAGGACAAAAGAGTGCCCTTCCACATACTAGCTCATCCGCCCGAAGCCGTTGGCCAGTAAGTGGTGGCCAACAATTAGAATATCTGAATACCTGCAACTGAAATGGGAGTCTGTTTAATGTTTGTGTTTTTGTTGTTCAATGTGTTCGTCATTTTCCATATTTAAGTTGATGGACAGCTAGAGTTAAGACTGGAACCCGATTGAATCCATGTACTACTGGCTTTCTGTTTAAATTTTTTTTAATTCTTCTTCTTCTTCTTCCTCTTTGTAAGCAATTTTGCTTGTTCATTGGCGGATGATACATCTATGGAAGGTTGTCACTTCATCTTTTGGGCGGTCGGCCGATACTTCTTCTACCGATTGGTGATTTATCTCGTGCTATTTTGACCACACGTGTCTCCCCAATTCTTCTTATGTGATTATTCCATTCTTTTTTCTATTTAGTGTCCATTCATTTATACACTGTACGTTACATTGTCTTATAATGTCTTCACTCCTCTTTCGATCTCTCACCGTATTTCTTGTAATTCTTCTCAGTACTCTCATCTTTGCCGTTTCCAGTAGTCTTTGTATTGTGGCTGTATAGGGTCCTGTTTCTGATGCATATGTCATTATTGGTCTTACACTGGCTTTATAAATTCTTTCATCTCAGTGATAATATGTCGGTTTCGCCATATAGTGTTATTAAGATATCCTGCCAGTGTATTTGCTTTTTGTACATACTTGATTTCTCATTTCTTTGTCCAAATCTCCGTAGCTTGGCAAAGTAATTCCAAGGTATCTTATTTCCATTACTTGTTCAATACTAATAGCATCAATTTCTATTTTACATCTGATTGGTTCTTTACTGATTACTATTGTTTATGTTTTTTGAGATGAAATTGTCATATTGAATTCTTTTGCGCTAATCTTAAATCTTTGGACTAATATTTGCAGACTATATTCATCATAGGCTATCAATATTGCGTCGACTGCGTAACAGAGTATTTTTACTTCTTTGTTTCACATTCTGTATCTTCTTCCTTTGTTGACGCTTTTGATGATTTCAATGAGTCTCCCTGTCTTATTACCCTGCCTATGTCTATTAGTTTTGTAAGTTGTCCATCTATTCTGACTTCCAATCTGTTGTTTTAGTAGATGTGTTCAATAGTTTTTATGCTATCTAGGGAAACTTCTCTGTTATACCTACAGAAGATGGATTACATCTTTGAATCTTATTCTGTCAAATGGATTCTTCAAATCAATTAGGACATATAAATGCTTTATGTAATTTGCTTTATGACGAATATTGTATATGTACACGATCTTCCAGTACGAAAACCCTGTTGTTTATCTACTAAACTTATCCTCTAATTTATTAGTTCTTTTAGAATTTTAGTTGTAAGTTTAAAGTGTAGTATTTAACAAGATGATACCTCTGTAGTTTTCTGGCTGCTTGTTATCTCCTTTTTTAAATAGTAGGTATTATTAATTTTTTTAATTGTAGCTTCTATTTTTTATATTCTAGAAAGTAGTAGAATAAAAAAAACAGGCTTGGGAAGAGGTAACGCTTAGCTTTATCTCTGAAGATGCTACAGAGGAGTAAAAAAGACTAATAGATATATGTGGATATAATTTATTTACTAAAACAATTATTAATATGGTTTTTTCACCAAATTTTGAAAAAATGTGAAAACGTTGAATTATCCACGTCCGTCTCTCCGTAAACACAACTCCTCCGTCATTATAGCAGGTAGAATGACAAATTAGGTGTCGAATGAAAGCTTAGAGCCCAAGGATGGTACTAAAAGTGAGAAATTTGACATGGGACTTCCGGTTTTCGAAACACAACCGGAAGTACTGTTTTAACAGCATTCCTGGACGTAAGCAAAGCTTTCGACAGAGTATGGCATAAGGGGCTCATATATAAAATGCGAGGCTATGGGTACAGCGGGGCGATGACGAGGCTGATCACTTCGTACTTAGGCGACCGGAGTTTCAGGGTTCGGATAGGACAAGTCCTGTCTGAGCTCGGGAGCCCGGAAGCTGGAGTACACACAGGGAGCAGTCCTGTCACCCCTACTGTACACAATATGCACCGCAGACGTACCTAGAACTCCGGGTACCCTTATGAGCCTCTACGCAGATGACACAGCGATAGCGGCCAAACACAGAAACGTAGACATAGCAGTGACCAACCTGCAAACAGCGTTAGAAGACATCGAGGAATGGAGTATAAAGTGGAAGATAGCCATCAACTCCGAGAAAACGCAAGCGGTATTATACAAGAAAGGTAGACAACAGCCAGAAGAACAACTGACGGTGCAGAACACCCCCATCGAGTGGAAAGACGAAGCCAAATCCTAGGAGTCATCATGGACAAAGGATTAACCTTCAAGAAACACGTAGAAGCCACAGTCCAAAAAACCAACATGGCAAGAGCAACATTAAGAGGACTCACAGGAAAGAAAAGTAAACTAAGACTAAAACTAAAATAAGGCTTATAAATGGTATAATACTTCCGATACTAACGTACGCATCTCTCGCATGGGGACACGTGTGTGATACAACAAAAAAGAAGATACGGTCCACAACAACAGCCTAAGAGAAGCAGCCAAAGTCCCAAAATACGTAGCCGAACGATTCGTCTTCAGAGAATTACAGCAAGTTAGCGTCACGGAGATGATGACAGACAAGGCCAGGGAAAAATTTGCAGAACTGGAGCACCATCCAAGCCCAATACTGCGAGAGATGCTAAGGTACGACGCTTTCCACCGGTTGAAGCACAAACGTCCTAAACAACAAATAGTGTAAAGTGGGATTAAACAAGAAAAAAAGTGATAACAGTGAACGGTTCGTAGCTCGAAAACAACAAGTGCCGAAGAAAAACGTAACACAAACGTAGGTCCAATACCACGATCACCTTAAGGTAAGACAAATATAAAAATATCAAAAAAAAAGGCGTAAGCCACCAAAAAAATCATAAAAAACAAAAAAATCATAAAATTCTTGAGTTCCAAGCCATTGGACTGAGCTCAGTGGGGCTTGGTACAATGACTTGGGGCCCAAACAAGCAATTTTAGTTCCGCAAATAAGTAATTAAGAAGATAAAGGCATAGAGCGCTTCACGCTGACCTAGTTTTTTGCATTCGATTAGGGTACCACATGGAATCTTATTACCCAGGATTCCATTGTGAAGAGCATTTGGCTACGATAGTTGTGCCCCCATCGCGCATCAGCGTGCTTGGGGGGAAAGGATGGCCTGGGGCATTGGAGCGAGGTGGGGTGATCCCTGTTTTTACTCGGGTCAAAACACCTCCCCCCAATGAATTGTTACACTCGAATGTACTTTTTCGATAGGGTGGACATCTCCCACAGGTCGGGTTGAATCAAATTGCTTGCTTGCTTGCAGTACTGTTTTAAAGTCACCGGAATAGTACAAGTCATTGTATAATATTATTCGATGCGCCTTAGCAAGACGAGAATAAATATATACTTCTGGTTTCATGACTGTCTGTCCGTCTGTACGTCCGTCTGTCCGTAAATACAACTCCTCCGTCATTATAGCAGGTAGAATAACAAATGAGATGTCGAATGAAAGTTTATCTTACTAAAGAAGCAAATTCATGCAGTCATCAACAAAATGCACGAAATTTTACTCATTTGTTTATTTATATTATATTATTACGTATTTATATTTTTATGTTACTTATTTATAATTTGGTTTAGTTCCAAAAATATAAAACATTTATCTTTGAATGTTTTGAAAATGTCGGTGGTGTGTTAATTTTGTCCAGGAGATTATTTGGATTACGAATAAAGTGAGCAAGACTTTCGAGAGTTAAAAATAGATAATAAAAAAACATATTATAAAACCTTATCTCGAAGTATTACAAAAAACGGACGCTTTTCGTTGAATAGGCTGTTGAGTGACGTACAGGAAGATTACGGATGCAAGGGTCGGAGGATCTCATTCAAAATTAAAAGACCTGTGGGGTATTGATATCGAAAAGTAAATGGGATAAAATTTAATAAAAGGAATCAATTTTTTCATAAAAATATTTACTGTTACAAGATGTGCTCGCGTAGTTAGTTATAGGTGAACTGACGCAATTGTGCCAATTGCAGATTTTGCGTGTTGTGCATAATTAATGCAAATATTTGAAATTTAAAGTGCATAAAACTTGAAATTTTAATTGTAACTGCGGATATTGATGTTATGTGATGAATAAACAACTTAAAAATCCCATATTTATTTTTAGTTCAATATTACAGTTAGAACAATCATGATGCCCTAACAGCAGATTATCGAATTATAGCTTGCCACTAATATACTAGTTTGTCCTAAGAGATAGGAAAAAAGTTATTTAGGTAAAAGTAGCTAAGTGGCGCTTGTTCAAGATGAGCACCGAACGTGTTAAATTTGCTATAGATGATGTTTTTTTTTTAATTTGTGTTTTAAAGAAATCAAAAAATTGTAATCAAGTTAGTTTATATTTTGAATTTCTTGTGTGGGAATTACTAACCATCCAAAAGAAGGAAGGATTCCAAGGCCTGCTCTAATTACGTTTTTTGACGATGGATCTATTGATACATTGGATATTGATTATTGATATTCTATTGGATATTGATCTTGGATACAGTCGGTCAGACGGCTCAGTGGGCAAAGGCGCACAGTCGGCTCCAGGCCCGGCCCTAGGGATTTTGCCGCCCTGGGCAACATCGGCGACCACCGCCCCCCCCCCCCCCCCCCCAGGGCTGCTTTATCCATTAGGCAATATAGGCAGTTGCCTAGGGCGGCACATTATGAGAGGGCGGCACAAATACTGTACAAAAAATATTTGTATATAAAAATTATGGATCTGGGTTCTGTCTTTAAAGAGTATGAAGCTCTTTCAAATTACTTTACCGCGAGGAAGCCAAAAAATTGTGCCCAAATAAAACATATAAAGAAACAAGAAAGAGAAAAAGAAAAAATTCAATTCGACGAGGGGGCTGATGATGAACTAAACTTTTCAGCTAATGATGAGATGAAAATCCACACATTCTATATTATAATCGACTCTCTGATAAGAGACCTGAATAGACGTCTGGAATCTTGTCGACTTATTTATCAACGTTTTCGTGTTATTAACAAATTTGGCAAAATTAAACAATGAAGAAATTATTAAAGAAGCTGAAAATCCGGTAGAAAATAAAGACGACCAAGATACACCATTCATGCATGAATGCATTCAGAATGCATTTGGATACCACAATAAAATCACCAATTGACATATGTTAATATTTAAAGAGAGTTAGTGCAGTCGCTGAAGGTGGATATGAGCTATTACCTCCGATTTCGTTGAACCTCCATCGATTTGAATAAAAATTGGTGAGTGGTTAGAGAATATCTCAAGGAACAAGATGACATGGTGTCAACTTGCGCTTTTACCCTGGGGGTGGATGCCACCCCTTCTCGGGAGTGAAAATTATTTTACTAAAAATAGCCCCAGAATTCGATAGAGGGGCAAATTCTAAGCAAAATTTGTTACATAAAGTTACATAAAGAAAAATTCATGTTTTCAACCGATTTTTCATAAATAACCCAAAAACTATAAGGTTTTACAAAAAGGTTATTACTACCAAAATTGAATCTAATAAATAATGGAATAAACTCCTTACTTAAAAGACCTTTTAATGTTAACTAAAAGTGAGTTTAGTATTCAAGCTTAAATAACGGGAAAATTATGCATTTTATAACATAAGCTTATTAAACATTAATTTATCAAATTACTTAGAAATATCTATCAAATGAGCCCCCGAACAAGTTGATAACATTAAAATTTATGCACAAAATATTTTTCAAAATTTATCTTTTAAGAATTTTTCCAAAAAAGTTATTGTTTTTTTTAAATAACTCTGTTAATTTTTAATATATCAAGTTTGCCTTAACACCATTTAAAAGTTAATTTTATAGACTATTAAACCACGTTAAATTTAATCTTTTAAACCCCATACTTTTTTAAAAATAAAAGGTTAAATGGCCCCCGTTACATGGTTCTCGCAGCAAAATTTAAGCTTTAAACGTTTCATCTCGGTTATTTTTTACCCTATAGTTACACACCCTATAATTTTATATAGTTATAAAAAGTTAAAATATTTGATACAGAGGAAACTAAAATTTGGTTATACATACATATATCACTTTTTACGTATATTGAGTATTTTTGGAGTTATTATCAAAAGAAAATGAAAATTACGAGAATTTTAAAAATGCTGATTTTTTTAAATCATATCTTTTTTCTTATATGCTTTCTAAACCAGTCAAAATTGTTGAAATCCTTAGTTATGCTAATATAAAGAGATTCTTCTAAGGATTACTATAAATTTTAATTTTTGTGGAAATAACGTATGTTTTATTTTTCACTTTTTCCTAAAAATTCTAAAGGGTTCTCTTTTTTCATCATAACTTGCTTAATTGTGATGATATTGACTTCTACTGGAGCTCATTTGATAGGTACTCCGAAGTACTTTGACAAGTGTGTAGTAGGTATATTTTATAAAATGCATCTTTTTCGCGTTATTTAAGCTTGAATACTTAGATGTGAGTACTCGTCGAAAAAAATATACATTCAATTAACCATAACTCACTTTGAATTCACATTAGTTTAGTTCTTTAAGCAAGGAGTGTATTCAGCTTTTTATTATCTTCAATTTTGATAATAATAACTTTTTTGTAAACGCTTATAGTTATTGAGTTCTACTGAAAAACAGCTTTAAAATATGCTTTGTTTTTATGAAAGAATAAAATTTTTGACTTTTAATAAATCAAAAGGTATTGATTTATATTAATAACTTTATACAGCGTGTCTACTTAAGTTGGAAACATATGGGAAACTTTTTTGTTATTCATTTTACGAAAAAAAGTTATTCTTTATAAAAAGTTCTGCATGCTCTAAAACCTAAGATTCAATCATCAGATATCAAATTTTGTCAATATTATACGAGGTATGTCAAAAAATATGAACTTCGTTCAAGAGTAAAGTACCTTTATTTCTCTCAATATCGAAAATTCTTATTATGAAAAGTTGTTTGGAAATAAAAACTAAGATCAAATATACAATTACATGCTTCTAATTGGAAAAAATATTTTCCAAATTTTTCTCAAATTTATTGAACTTCGTTTTTATTTATTACACATACGATAACTCTTTTATTATTACTTTTACGAAAAAAAGGTATTCTTTATGAAAAGCTCTGTATGTCCTAATACTGAAAATACAACCATCAAATATCACATTTTATTAATTTTATACGAGGTATGTCAAAAAATATGAATATCACTCAAGAGTAAAGTACATTTATTTTTCACAGTATTGAAAACGGTTATTAAAAAAGTTGTTTAGAATTAAAAACTATGTTTCAATATGCAATTACATCCTTCTAATTGAAATATTGTGAAATATAAAGGTACTATAATCTTGAGCTAATTTCATATTTTTTGACACACCTCGTATAAAATTAATAAAAGTTGATATATCATGGTTGTGTCTTAGATTTTAGACCATGCAAAGCTTTTAATGAAGAATAACTTTTTTTCGTAAAATGAATAAGAAACTAGTTATCACATTTGTAATAATTAAAAACGATGTTGGGTAGATATCCATAAATTTGAGAAATATTTTTATTTTTTTTTTCAATTAGAAGCATGTAATTGCATATTTGATCTTAGTTTTTAATTCCAAACAACTTTTTATCATAAGAATTTTCGATATTGAGAGAAATAAAGGTACTTTACCCGTGACCGAAATTCATATTTTGTGACATACCTCGTATAATATTGAGAAAATTTGATATCTGATGATTGAATCTTAGGTTTTGGAGCATTCAGAACTTTTTATAAAGAATAACTTTTTTTCGTAAAATTAATAATAAAAAAGTTTCCCATATGTTTCCAACTTAAGTAGACACGCTGTATAACGAATTTTGCTTAGAATTTGTCTCTCTATCGATTTATGGAATTATTAAAAAATATAATTTTCATCCACAAGAAGGGGTGGTATTCACCACCACGGTAAAAGCGCAAGTTGGCATCATGTCACCTTTATTCCTTGAGGTATTCTCTAACTACTCACTAATTTTCATGAAAATTGATGGAGGTTCAACGATATCGGAGGTGAAAACCTTCAGTGACTGCACGTGGATTGAAAAAATTTTTCCCTAATTTTGACATTGCTTTTCACATTTACTTGTGCATCCCAGGTGCCAACGTGTCCGTTGAAAGGTCATTTTCGAAAATGTCAAGAATTAAAAATAATTTCTCATCAAGTATGACGCAAGAACGTGCAATTTGTAGATTTTGTCAAGAAAAAATTTTTTTTTGAAAAGAAGTCTCTGATGTGATCAAACTGGAGTGACAATTTTTTTCTGTTATAGGTATATACACATCGTAGTTTAAATCCATTTTTAGTGTTTTTGTAAATTTCTGCAATTTTTTTTCGTAAAAATGGTACATGGTTGAAGGGCGGCTACTAGAGAATTGCCTAGGGCGTCAATTGATCTAAACGCGGCCCTGCCCCCCCCCTTGGTAGACTCAAAAACTCAAAAATTGTATGTTCATGTCGTTTCAAATTTCACTATGGCTCTTAATTTGCTGAAATCTATCACCTAATGCATTAACGGTTGTGTCTATTGGGACCGTGCAAGTTCGGCAAAGCGACACCTATTTCTACGCTCTGCAACTTTATTCGCACTTTTAATTATATTGGCCAATTATATTAGTCCTGGTTACTGGATAATTGTCACGATCATAGCCCCAAAAATAATAAGAAGAAAAAATAAGTCAGGTTATGTTATTAAAACGTAAACAATTGTATGTAATAAATAAAATTAGTTATTAAAATGCAGTTCTGCAAGCAAAATACAATTGATTAAATTGACCTTTATACAGGGTGGTTCATCTTATTCGCCTCGGTCTCTGTACGGAAAACCGCTTGATATTTTAAAAAAATTTCTTCACAGAAATATACAGGGCCTTTAATACTACAACCTAAAAATAATGTGAATTATACAGGGTGTTCCAAAAAAGAGTGGTATATCAAAGTTATATTTTTTCTTATAGAATGCCCTATATCTGATGACATTATTGAATTGACCTTAAAAAATAAGCTATACTTTCATAAGGGTTCCCTATACCTAAATACAGGGTGTTTTGATTTATTTCGATTTTTATAAAAATGTAAGGTTTTAGAAAAAAATAAATATCTACGAATCTAAGGAGGAGTAACAAATTCTTTCTTGGATCTTAATAATAGACTATTTAGCATACTTAAACAGATGCTGATTGCAACAAAATTTCTTACAGGGTGGTCAAAATATGAGATTGTTCTATTAACAAATTCAAGCTGTAATAACTTACTTATTTTAAATAGAACACCCTGTATCTTACTAGTCTATCGCGTAGAAAATTTGCTTAGCTTTCAATTTGTATTAGGGTTTCCTATACCTATCTTTTTACAGGGTGGTCAAAATATTAGATTGTTCTATTAACAAATTCAAGCTGTAATATCTTACTTATTTTAAATGGAACACCATGTAGCTTACTAGTCTATCGAGTAGAAAATTTACTTAGCTTTCAATTCTTATTAGGGTTTCCTATACCTATCTCCCTTCATTTTTTAAATATTTAAAGATTTCCTAATTTGTAAGCTTTAAAAATTAGAATTACATAAGTACCTATGTCGTGTTTATGTACAACACATCACCAACACCGGCAATATACTTAGACAAGATACTGTCATTAATAATAAAATTTTCATTGTTATCATGTAATCACACAGAGTGTTGTATTATTTTAGTTGATTTTGGCCTACATGTGAAATTGAATAATATGTTTATTTTAAACTGCATACCCTATATTAGATGCCGTATTCTGGAAGATATTTAAATTATATTTCATTCCGTATAAGTATTTTCCATATCTTAACCCAACGGTTATTAAGTAAATTTAAGAACGACACTTTTTGTTTGAATCTTTAAATCGCAATTACAAACAATTAAATGCAATGGCTACTTTGACAAAAACGAGCTTATTGTACAAAAATATGTAAAAATGTGTTTTTACAGAATAACATGGGAATTTATATTTACAGAATAACATGTGTATTGAGAATGTTAACATGGAATTGAAGAGATTTTAAATATCTTCCATTATAAAGAATAGAATATCGAGTATGTCATTTAAAATAAGAACACTCTGTGTGATTAGGTGATAAAAATGTGAATTTTATTAATGAAACTATCTTGACTAAGATATTTAAGTATATTGCCGGTGTTGGTGATGTGTTGTAAATAACCACGACATAGGTACTTAATTCTAATTTTTAAAGCTTACAAATTAGGAAATCTTTAAATATCTAAAAAATGAAGCTAGATAGGTATAGAAAACTCTAATAAGAATTGAAAGCTAAGTAAATTTTCTACTCGATAGACTAGTAAGATATAGGGTGTTCCATTTAAAATAAGTAAGTTATTACAGCTTGAATTTGTTAATAGAACAATCTAATATTTTGACCACCCTGTAAAAAGATAGGTATAGGAAACCCTAATACAAATTGAAAGCTAAGTAAATTTTCTACGCGATAGAGTAGTAAGATACAGGGTATTCCATTTAAAATAAGTAAGTTATTACAACTTGAATTTGTTAATAGAACAATCTCATATTTTGACCACCCTGTAAGAAATTCTGTTGTAATAAGCATCTGTTTAAGTATGCTAAATAGTCTATTATTAAGATCCAAGAAAGAATTTGTTACTGCTTCTTAGAATCGTAGATATTTATTTTTTTCTAAAACCTTACATTTTTATAAAAATCGAAATAAATCAAAACACCCTGTATTTAGGTATAGGGAACCCTTATGAAAGTATAGCTTATTTTTTAAGGTCAATTCAATAATGTCATCAGATATAGGGCATTCCATAAGAAAAAATATAACTTTGATATACTACTCTTTTTTGGAACACCCTGTATAATTCACATTATTTTTAGGTTGTAGTATTAAAGGCCCTGTATATTTCTGTGAAGAAATTTTTTTAAAATATCAAGTGGTTTTCCGTACAGAGACCGAGGCGAATAAGATGAACCACCCTGTATAATAATTGCATATCATATCAATATTGTGGAGCAACATATAATTTTTTCTTTTTCAATGACAGTAGATATGAAATGTACGTCAATTTGACAATTCAATTGACAATATGAATTATTTAAGAAAGTTGCAATATTTCTCCGCTATTCGCGCACGATCGTTTCGCGTATCCCTTCCGAGTACTTGCACACAGTGAATAATTTTTAAATAGAAATCAACTTTATATCGTGTCTCTGGATCTAGGTCCATACTTTCATCTTCAGCCTCATCGCTAAATTGCCTTTTCACTTTTCTCTGTCTTGCTATTACTGTGTCTTCGATTTTCGGGTTCTCAATTTCTAACTCTTTTGCGTCTGTCAAATAGCCCTGGAATTTTAAATCACTTCCATGAGATTTTAAATTGATACACTCCTATATCAATAGTCTGCAGTGATTTGCTGACTACGTTGATGTGAAGTAAAATGTCATGCCATATTATCACAGAGCAAAGAAAATTAAAGTAACGGATTTGATTTGCCCAACAGCTTGCCTCATGAGCAACCCTTTTATCGTTGTTATTATTGACACTGATTGCTACAAGAGCATCGTAGATTTCTTCAATTTGGTATCTGATGGAAGTAATTGCATCAATTCAACTTTCCCATATAGTTTCGGACAAATTCTTCCAGTACCGGCGCTAGGGTATAAGGCGCCCGCCTGCCAAACTAGCATAGGCGCCCTTCCGTTTCTTTTAAATTAGTATTTTGTATAGCACCAGCAGAAAAAATGCTCATTTTGGCGCCCCCCAAACAGGGGCGCCCGCCTGCAGTGCATCCCTTGCAGGCCTGTTATCGCCGGCCCTGAATTCTTCAATGTTAGGGTAGGCTAGAAATAGGATTTTTCAGTATAGCCCAACGATGAATAGATGCTGAGAAAAAATTGTAAATTTTTGTCACCAAGGAAAAGGAAGAAACTGCAAACTGAGAGGCTTTAACAGCATCGTTAACGACTAAGTTGTTTGAATGTGAATAACTAGAACATTCTACAAAAAATGCTCTAGGATTCATTTTCAAAATTCTGTTTTGAACTCCCAAGTTCTTCCCTTTCATGTTTGCAAATTATCATATTCTTTCCATATCTTCCAGAGGTATTCCCAGTTCATTCAGTTTTTGCAAAAGATCTTCTGTAAATCACAAGCCTGTGGATTCAGGTACAGGCACAAATAAATGATCTGCAATTTTAACACTTTGTGAACAGTAACCTATATCGACAAAACGTACAACAATAGTAATCTGTTCAATTCCAGAAATATCAGGTGTACAATCTAAACTTATGCCATCATACTTTGCTGATTTCAGTGATTTAAGAAAGTTTTTAATTTTGATTTGGTCATGGAGGAGCTGAATAATTTCGTTTTGAATACGTTTTCTCAAGTAGTAACGCTGCTTGTTGTAAAACAGAATCAAGTTTTCTAAAGTGCTCAACAAGCTTTAAAAAAATACCATTGTTCTGATGACAAATTTTATCAGAATCTCCCCTCACTATTCTGATCCCACTATTCTTATGCGATGACTCAGAAGGAGGCGGCATTGTCTATCTCCCGTCGAATGAACCTTGCAATTGTTATTGTGTCACTTATTTAATTCTCGTTTTTACTGTTTTTGTTCATAATATTGGTTTTTTATAACAATAAAAAACGAATTTATTATTTCTTCAATTTCAAAAATTGGCTGTTCTCTAAAATTGGCCGCCCTGGGTAGCCGCCCAATTCACCCATCCCTGGGGCCGGGCCTGGTCGGCTCGATCGTCGATTCTAGCAGATATACGATCGGTGGTTCGAGCCCCAGCCCGGTCATTTGAAATTAATAAAAAGGCCAACGTCGTAGTTAAAATTCTATATAGAATCTACGACTTGGTTTGGAATAAACTGGTATCTGATCGGCCTGTGGAGTGTGGAGGAGCGGTACGGCAAGGGATAAGGGCTTGCGTCTTGGCGATACTCCTCCATAGATCCCTAACGAAGGGCGTTGACGCCTAAAAAACGGTGTATACATACATCTATTGATACAATTGGTACAATAATTGTTAAGTGGTAGGTATAATTTAGATCTACAGCAGAATTGTACAGCTCCCAAAATGAACCATGGCCGGTGGCAAACGCTGGTGTCAGTCGTCTACCCACCTAATCTCTCACCGACTCTCTACACAGACAGAGTTTCTCTCACCGGCCATAGTTCGCTCCGGGAGCTGTACATGTGGTATTCAACATCAGTGTAGTTTTAGGCTTTAGTTATTTCTGTTAAATTAAATTAAAGAAACCTAGTAATTCTAGTATATTTCTTTCAGTTAGCGGTTGTGTACAATAGATATACAAATATGATCCGGTCCAATGTCTGTCCTAGGGTAAGTTAATTTATTTTATAAGTTTTGTATATTAGACATACCATTACGTAGATTGCTCGTAATTGAAGTAGTTATAGTGTATTCATACATGTTACGTTTTTAGACAAGATATTTTGTTATCTTCCAGCTCTCATTTTGCCTTTAAATTTTTCTTCCGTTGTAAAACGTACCAAACATATCGTTTTCATATTAGAACCTTATAATTTTGAAGATCTTTGAAATTAGCTCCAACCAAGTTCTTTTAAATTATAGGATTGCTAAAAAACTAATTGATTGAAACCAAAGTCGAGGAGTACAAAAATATAAGAGAGAGAACGAGAGAAAGCATATAATACATAAAATTAAACTATTTTGAACGTCCTATGAAGCCCTAAATCAATTTACCTAGCCCCTTGTACAGATCAATTAGAAGGGGAGGCAGCGCTGAAAAATCTATTTGAATTTACTAAAGCTAGATTTTTCACAGTTGATTACTGTGAGTATGTAGAGAAACATACTGCGGTCGGTCAAGCGAAACGTGGAACAAGGGTTACTGAGAGGGTATCAAAGTTGCTTTCCTACGAAGGTAATTATCAGGAAAATCAGTACACACATTCTAAATTAAATATAAATAAAAGTTATTATAGTCGGTCAGCTGTATGACGGGACAGAGCCGGTCGGTCGGCCCCAATAGTCGATTGAGGAAATGAAGCATTTTGGCTCGCAATTTTTTTGTCCAGCATGGATTTACTTGAAATTTTCACAAAAGGTAGGAAATAGTCCAAGGATTATTTTATATATCATGCCGCTATCATACGCTAAAACCTTGGGGGTGGTTGCCACCCCATCTCGGGGGTGGGAATTTTTTATTAAAATTTAACCATGTAATTCGATGGAATAGTCTAAGAAAAAAATGTTTTTTACATTTTCTTCGTAAAACTAATATTTTTCGAGTTATTCGCGCTTAAAAATAACAGTTTTTCGACGAAAAAATCGACTTTTTTAGAGGGTTTTTTGAGAATATCTCAAAAAATATGCATTTAATCAAAAAAACTGTAGATATCAAAATTATATCTTTTAGTAACACAAACCAAATTCTTTTACAATAATATCTATAAGACCAATACAAACCGAGATACGGCATGTTAAAGGTTAGCTTTTTTCGTCAAATGCATAATTTGAAATATTCAAAGCCAAATAATGGGAAAAATTTGCATTTTTCGAGGAAAACTTAAAATATTTTTTTCAAGTATACAATTAGACCTTTCAAAAAAAATAATAAAAAGTTTCTAGCATGAAAATTAAGCGACTTATAATAAAAAAATATCGGTACCTGCTTTTCTCTACGAAAAAATCAGTGAAAACAACCCCCTTACTACCTTCCTAATTCAAAATTGGTCTTCACCTTTCTGTAGTTCCTTTTATATTTATATTATCAATACACTCAAGGAGTTTGACCTATTTAGAATGGCTAATTTTGGAAAAATATTATATCTCACTGTGTGCTGATTTTCGGCCTTAGTAAATGGATTTAATTAACTTCGTAGGAAAGCAACTTTGATGGCCTCTTGTAATGAGACCCCTCAAAAACAATTTTGTAGAATTTTTAAAGAGCTATAAGACTGTGTAAATTAAATTCCGTAAGATGCCTTAGTTTTTAATTGGGGCGGGTTTAAAGGGCTCGAATAAGGGGGTGTTTGCTGGTAAATAAAGGTTTTAAACAGCTATATCTGCTTAACTATTCACTGTAATGACAACCTATGTACAGGGTAATTTTAATCAGTAAAAAGCTACAATTTAGTAGTTTATAATTTTTTTCATATCTTCAGTATTTTCGGAGATATTTTGAAGTAAATGGTGAAAAATACCAAATTGCAAAAACTCAATTTTTCTTTAAACTCCAATTTTTCCAAAATTAGGCATTTTAAATAGGTCAAACTCCTTGAGTGTATTGATAATATAAATATAAAAGGAACTACAGAAAGGTGAAGACCAATTTTGAATTAGGAAGGTAGTTAGGGGGTTGTTTTCACTGATTTTTTCGTAGAGAAAACCAGGTACTGACATTTTTTTGTAAGTCGTTTAATTTTCATGCTAGAAACTTTTTATTATTATTTTTTGAAAGGTCTAATTGTATACTTGAAAAAAGATTATTTAAGTTTTTCTCGAAAAATGCAAATTTTTCCCATTATTTGGCTTTGAATATTTCAAATTGTGCATTTGACGAAAAAAGCCGTAATCATGCCGTATTTACATATGCAAGTAAAGCCGTTTAACATGCCGTATCCCGGTTTGTATTGGTCTTAAAGATATTATAGGAAAAGAATTTGGTTTGTGTTACTAAAAGATACTATTTCGATATCCACAGTTTTTTTGATTAAATGCATATTTTTCGAGGTATTCTCAAAAAACCCTGTAGAAAATTTGATTTTTTCGTCGAAAAACTGTTATTTTCAAGCGCGAATAACTCGAAAAATATAAGTTTTACGAAGAAAATGTAAAAAACATTTTTTTCTTAGAATCACCTTTTACATCAAATTACATGGTTAAAATGTAATAAAAAATTCCCACCCCCGAGATGGGGTGGCAACCACCCCCAAGGTTTTAGCGAATGATAGCGGCATGATATAGAAAATGATCCTTGGACTATTCCCTGCCTTCTGTAAAAATTTCAAGTAAATCCATGCTGGACGAAAAAATTGCGAGCCAAAATGCTTCATTTCCTCAATCGACTATTGGGGCCGACCGACCGGCTCTGTCCCGTCATACAGCTGACCGACTATAATAACTTTTATTTATATTTAATTTAGAAAGTGTGTACTGATTTTCAGCCTTAGTAAATGGAAATAATTACCTTCGTAGGAAAGCAAGTTTGATACCCTCTCAGTAACCCCTGTTCTACGTTTCACTTGACCGACCGCAGTATGTTTCTCTACACACTCACAGTAATCAACTGTGAAAAATCTAGCTTTAGTAAATTCAAATAGATTTTTCAGCGCTGCCTCTTGGTCTAAATGTGACGGACAGATTTTTTATCAGTTGCGTATATACAGGGTGCGCCAAACCTCTGGTCTTCTTTGATTACGGCTAAACTATGAGATATACAAAAAAATGTTTATAACAAAACTAATGTGTATTAAAGAGGTCTATAATTTAAAATTATTTTCAATTATACAGGGTGAGTCAGAACGACGGTATGAACCAAAGTTTTATTTTTTTAAATGGAACACCCTGTATATTAAATCATTTTTGAATATATTATTTAAAAATATGAAAAATTTGTATAAGGTCTTATAGTCCTAAAGTTAATAATTTTCGAAATATTTACATTTTTATTGAGAAAAATGGTAATATTTATAGGGTTGTGGATTATGTTTCCAAGGAAATAAAAATTTAGGTGATAGGTCAAAGTTTTTAAAATATAGTGTTATTTTTAAATAATTTAATATTTTTTACTTTTAGCCATAAAATATACAGTGTGATCACTATTTGCAAATACAAAATTTTCTCATTTTTTTTAAATGGGACACCCTGTATATTAGTTTTGCGTTTTGTAGTAAATATTACAACCTTTCCTTTGGTATCAGGTTGTATGTACCTAGCATGTTTCGTTTTGTAGATATTTTAAAAAAACTATAGATTTTACGTGTTTGCGGATTTTTTATTTAAAATTTTTTTTGCAAAAAAAAATAATTATAATCTGGTTTTAGAAACATACACTAAAATATGAAAATAAAAACGTAATTAAAGATTAAAATAAATCGTATGCTAGTACAATTCAATTGAATTTAATAACTTTAAATTATTTTACAAAAAATATTTTAGCATATTAATGAATGCATAAATTAGTTACTAAATTAAATAAACAACCAAATTTTAAATCAACCGTAGTAATTTTTCTACTACAGCAACTTTCCTGTACCAAATTAATTGTTAGTTAAATTGTATTTAGTTAAACTTTTAATTTACCTTTTAAATTTACTTACATACACCTTGAGAATATAAAAATTATTATAAAGTATGCTTTGAAACAAATGAATGTTAAATGTATCATCCAAATTATTTATTAATGTAAATAGTATTTACTGGTGTCACAAAAACTGGTAATACTTTGGTAGTTGAAATTTTTGTAACAATTTTTTATATTTTAAATTTTAATTTTTTAACCGAAAAATTTTTGGATATGACATTTGTTTTGGGCGAAACCATTAGAAATTATTACCAGCTTTTGTGACACGAGTAGGTACATAGATATTATTTACTTCTTAATATACTTCCATGACGTTCATTTGTTTCAAAGCATACTTTATACGTTCTCAAGATGTAGGTAAATTAAAAAGTTATTAACTGATCTTACTCGTAAATACAATATAACTAACAATTAATTTGATACAGGAAAGTTGCTGCTGTAGAAGAATTACTACGATTGATTTAAAATTTGGTTGTTTATTTAATTTAGTAACTAATTTATGTATTCATTAATAAGGTAAAATATATTTTGTAAAATAATTTAAAGTTATTAAATTCAATTGAATTGTACTAGCATACGATTTATTTTAATCTTTAATTACGTTTTTTTTTCATATTTTATATTTTAGTGTATGTTTCTAAAACCAGATTATAATTATTTTTTTTGCAAAAAAATTTTTAAATAAAAAATCCGCAAAAACGTAAAATCTATAGTTTTTTTAAAATATCTACAAAACGAAACATGCTAGGTACATACAACCAAAAGATAAGAATATATACCAAAAGAAAGGTTGTAATATTTACTACCAAACGCAAAACTAATATACAGGGTGTCCCATTTAAAAAAAATGAGAAAATTTTGTATTTGCAAATAGTGATCACACTGTATATTTTATGGCTAAAAGTAAAAAATATTAAATTATTTAAAAATAACACTATATTTTAAACTTTGACCTATCACCTAAATTTTTTATTTCCTTGGAAACATAATCCACAACCCTATAAATATTACCATTTTTCTCAATAAAAATGTAAATATTTTGAAAATTATTAACTTTAGGCCTATAAGACCTTATACAAATTTTTCATATTGTTAAATAATATATTCAAAAATGATTTAATATACAGGGTGTTCCATTTAAAAAAATACAACTTTGGTTCATACCGTCGTTCTGACTCACCCTGTATAATTGAAAATAATTTTAAATTATAGACCAATTTGATACACATTAGTTTTGTTATAAACATTTTTTTGTATATCTCATAGTTTAGCCGTAATCAAAGAAGACCAGAGGTTTGGCGCACCCTGTATACAGTTTATACAATTATTATTATAGTATAAAAAATATCAATTTAAAAATTTTGCCTTTTAGTCCATGTGGTGAGACCGCTCCCGTCTGGAAAAATTTCTGATTCTGTTTCTTTGTGGATTCCTATTCAAAAATGCCCGCTTTAAACAAATCTAAAGGGTGCCGTGCGGAATTTTTGGGCAGAAATTGTTTAAACAATTTTTTTAAACAAATTCAAAAGATTACATTTTTTTGCTCCGGAACATATATTTTTAAGTTTTGTGGGTCATTCTAAACAAGAAAGGTATCTTGTAAATTTTCTCAAAAATTGATAGTTTTCGAGTTATGGGCAATTTAAAATCTGAAAAATGCGAAAATACGCATTTTCGAGGCCTAAAAACCCATATTTAAGTTAGTATTTTTGAGGTTGCCAGATACTTAAGTTGAAGTTTAAACATTCAGCTTCAAGATTCTGAAGAGTGATTGCGTCTAATCTTAATATAAACAGTTGTTTTTAATTGTTAAATATGCATGTCCATCCGATTTTTTTGCAGGTGCGGCGCGCTCTTTTTCAAAAATCTCCAATTTTCCTCCGAAAAATATTTTTTCTAGATTCTTTGGGATATTCTAAATAAAATAAGTTTCTTGACATTTTTCTCAAAAGTTAACAGTTTTAAACTTATAAGCGATTTAAAATCCGAAAATGCGTTTTTTTTGGCATATTTCGGATTTTAAATCGCTTATAACTTTAAAACTATTAACTTTTCAGAAAAATGTCAGGAAACTTATTTTCTCTCTCTCTGATTGAATTGGAATAATGATGCAGCTGTAGTTTTGTGCTGCAACGAAATTGAAAATGGTTATTCATTTTTGATTTACATTTACTCCGATTAGAGTACGAAGGGAACCATTCTCGTTGGAACTTTACCGCGCTGAGCAGATGGGACGTGAATTGTAAATTGTAGAATTCCCTCATCTTCCTTAGTCTCAGCATCCGTTATGGCTTGCAAATTGTAGAAGCCTCGGAGGTGTTACCAGAGAAGGTTTCCATGGTTTTCAGTCTGGTAGGATGTAGAATAACATTTTTGGGTGTTGTTTTATGTGCTATTAGATTGAAAACTTAGTTTTTTATATCAGTTGCCGCTACGGCATCCCTGCCATTTCGTTCGTTGCAATCCGTGACTGCACGCCGGAGTTTGTCCTATTTGGGTCAGAGAGAGCAGCATAAATATGTGCCTCCTGATGAGAGACTAATAAGTTTCGAAACCGGTAGAGGTGATTGCTGCCCTCTCTGATTGAACTGGAATAATGATGCAGCTGTAGTTTCGTATTGCAACGAAATTGAAAATGGTTATTTATTTTTGAAACTTATTTTATTTAGAATATCCCAAAGAATATAAAAAAAAATTTTCGGAGGAGAATAGGAGATTTTTGAAATAGAGCGCGCCGCACCGGCAAACAAATCGGATAAACACGCATATTTAACAATTAAAAAACAACAGTATAAATTAAGGCTACACGCGATCACTCCTCAGAATCGTGAAGCTGAATGTTTAATCTTCAATTTAAGTATCTGGCAACCTCAATAATACTAACTTAAATATGAATTTTTAAGTCTCGAAAATGCGTATTTTTGCATTTTTCAGATTTTAAATGGCCTTTAACTCGAAAACTATCAATTTTTGAGAAAAATTACAAGATACCTTTCTTGTTTAGAATGAACCCAAAATACCTGTTCCAGGGCAATAAAACGCGATCTTTTGTATTTGTTTAAAAAAATTGTTTAAACAATTTCTGCCCAAAAATTCCTCCCGGCACTCTTCAGATTTGTTTAAAGGGGACATTTTTGAATAGGAATCCACAAAGAAACCGAATCAGAAATTTTTTTAGACGGGAGCGGTCTCACCACATGGACTATTTAAAATTGTTACATATTCAGTTTTACTGAAAAAAAGACAGTGCTTGTGTTCAGTGCACAAATATATTTATCGGCTACTACCTATTTGTGAACCAATGTCATCAATATTTTTGAAAAATTTAAAAGCATCATGAAAGATTACAATATTATTACCGAGAGCCGAAAGTCCCTTCGAATAAAAAAGTTTCTTTTGAATAAGATATTTAAAATTAAAAATCACACTAAATTTTCTGTTTCTTTTGACCCCTGTAACTTATTAAAATAAACATTGTAGAAGAGTTCAGGGACTTTCAGCCATCGATCATAAAGTAATCTTTTATTCTGCGTTTACATTTTTCAAAAATACTTACTAGTTTTCTCAGGATTCGAAAAAAAATGAATGCATTTAAAAAGCGTTGGAGCCGCACTTTTGCGCCTACCCCCTTACATTTCCAATCTGAAAAAATTATTCTGAAAAATAAATATATGAAAATTTTTTGTAATAAGCTTTTCATATTTAGTTATATCCAGCTGACAACTGTAATTTCTACAAAAAATTAAAATAAAATCTTAAAATGTTCAGTTACTTTACTATGAATTCTTTATACACATATGAAACGCAACGCAATTGCGACCACGGAAGGAGTGTCGAAGGAAATTGGTTTTAGACTGATTGGAAACAATTTTCAGCAGAATTGCCGCGTAGGCGAATTTCCATGCTTTTAGGTGCAGGGCCAACGACACAACTGTTTTAAAATAACGATTGAAAACTAGTTGAAGACAAGTTTCAAGCGGATTGCCTCGTGGGCAAATCCCGTGCTTTGACGCTGCCGAAATAACAAAACAGTTGCTAGTTCAATCGGTTTCAGACCGTAGTTTTAAAACAGTTCCGTCGTGGGTACTGGACACACGAATCACACCTATACAGTGAGCACGTAAAGGTTGGAATAAATTCATTTTCTCAAGAATGGACGATTTTGGAAAAAAATCCCAAAACAGGTCAATTTTTATTTTTAAATTACGAACTTTTGGCATATATATCATACTAGTGACGTCACCCATCTGAGCGTGATGACGTCATCGATGATTTTTTTAAATGAGCATAGGGATCGTGTGATAGCTCATTTGAAAGGTAATTCAATTCTCTATTCAGTAATATAAACATTAACATAATTATTTATACAGGGTGTCCAAAAAAAATTTTTTTGGATTAAATTTATTGACATAAAAAGAAGAATGTATGCAATTTATTTAACTCAAAATACATTTTACTGCTCTCAGAAAACAGAAAAATGTTTATTTGAAAAATAATCATGGCTTTTCGCTTAAATTAAATGTTTAAACTCTCACGAGGCTGGTGGGTGGCTGCTTTAATATTTAATTTAAGCAAAAAACAATATCTATCTGCCAATTAAACATTTTTTCCTGTTTTCTGATAACAGTAAAATGAATTTTGAATTAAATAAATTACACACATTCTTCTTTTTATGTCAATAAATTTAATTCAAAAAATTTTTTTTAGGCGCCCTGTATAAAAAATTATGTTAATGTTTATATTACTGAATAGATAATTGAATTACCTTTCAAATGAGCTATCACACGATCCCTATTTTCATTTAAAAAAATCAACGATGACGTCATCACGCCCAGATGGATGACGTCACTAGTATAATATATATGTCAAAAAGTCGTAATTTAAAAATAAAAATTGACCTGTTTCAGTATTTTTTTCCAAAATCGTCCGTTCTCGAGAAAATGAATTTATTCCAACCTTTACGTGCTCACTGTATAATAATAGACATGATATATTGTGTCATATTTATTAAATACCGTAATTTGCATTATTTATTACAAATAAGTTATATACATTACATAATATACATGTTTATTACACCTTACTGGGGTCTTGTAGGCAAAAGTTCATTTAAAGAAAATTTATTGTAGACTTTCTCTAAGAGAGAACCTACAATTTCAGCAAATAATCTCGGTACCATTTCCATGTCTGGTAATAAACTTTTTGCATTTTCTGACACCAATTTATTGGCACTATCGGATAACTCTGGATTGTTTTTGAATAGATCATCGAATTGTATATGTATATCACCTACTTCTATTGTGGTTTCAGTCTTATTAATTTTAAGGTATAGCTCTCCATGTTTCATTACTCTTTGTATTTTTACGAAATGTTTGGCATGTACACCATCTAAAAAAATGATAAATTATTAACAAACAGAATATAATGCTGTATATTAAGAAATGAAAATGCTGCTTGCGAATGAGAATTGTTGCTTGAATATCAGTCAAAGGCAAAAATAATGCAAAAAGAGGCAAAACATTTACAGTTCGAAATAGGTATACAGTATGGTGCAAATGTTTGGATAAATTCGTTAGTTCGTAAGCCAGTGACAACCGGGAAAAGAAAAATCCTGAAACAGGTCGATTTTTATTTTTAAATTATGATTTTTTGACATATGTATCATACTGGTGACGTCATCCGTCTGGACGCGATGACGCAATCGATGATTTTTTATATGAGAATAGGGGTCGTGTGCTGGCTCGCTTATTCAATTCTCTTTTCAGTAATTAACTAGTTTTGATGGGAAATAAGCCACATTTTACTAAAAAAAATAATTTTATTATTTAACGTTTCGATGCACAAATCGGGTGTCGTTGTCAAAATACGAAAAACCTCATTTTTCAAACGTGGTTTGTTACATCAAAGAGAAAATACAGTGATGAGCGCGCTAATATCCGGCCAAATAACGCAAAAGATGGAAAACATAACACATTGTGAAGCAAAAAGAGATGAAACTAGTAGAGGTGGAAATTATCGATATATGTAAATGCATAAATTAACATTACATTACATAGTTTCTCACCTTTAGATTTATCGGAGAATTATGTCAATTGTCACTGTGACAGGAGAATTTTATAAAATACTTCTGTCAAAGACATCTAAAGGTGGGAAACTATGTAATATAATGTTAATTTATACGTTTGTATCGATAATTTCCACCTCTACCAGTTTCATCTGTTTTTATTGTACAATGTATGTTTTCCATCTTTTGCGTTATTTTGCTGGTTATTGGCGCGCTATAACAGTAGTTTTAAATCCATCTACAAAATATCCTTGGGAACAGGAAAAACAAGGATGTATCTCCTTAAAGGCAACTAGAAAAAAAAATCACTAGACATTGACGAACACATGCAACACTTAGTAAGACGAAAAGTGAAAAGTTCATGTTTTTTATTTTAACAAACATTCTAACATTTTTTGATTCTACGTTTCAAGAACATAGGCCTCCTCCAGATATTTCCATCTTTTTTAGTCTGCATTTCTACTATTCCAATTAGTCTTGGTTCTTGTGAGGTCGTCGGTACGTAGCGTTAGGGGTCTTGTAGTCCAGGGCGGATCTGTTTTGAGATGGACGTTGAGAGGTGACTCTAACTTTTTTGCAGAAATTGCTTGGAATTAACCCATATAATAATAATTGTGTTATCCTCCCACTCAAAAATGTCCGGAACATTGTTTAAATAATCAAAATGTCAAAACATGAAGTAAAAATTTGATTTTTTTCTTCGTTTTTTGATTATAACTTTAAAAGTATTTACTTCCGAGAAAAGTTGCACTAAAATAAAAGTTGTAATTAAATTTCCTACAATATAAGATTGGTTACAAATTTTTAAAATTGTTACCCTTGTTGCAAAATAGCAATAATTGCGAAAAAGAAAACAAAAAAAAACAAGTATTCACATTTAACGTTTTTCAACCATTTCTGGTACACTTAGGAGCTTCATATTTCACCCAGTAAAACTTTATATTATGATAAAATAATACTGTAAATTTAGTTAAGATCGGTTTAATAGATTTTGCAAAATAAATTTTGCAATCCAGCTTTCGCAAAAAAATTCATTTCTTCAAAATATCGCAGGACTGAAAATAAAGCCGATGGCAATAAAGTAATTTCTGCAAAAAATATGAGTCACCTCTCAACATCCAAATGTACTAATATTTTTACAGATGCGCCCTGGTCTATTGCTCTTTCTTCGCTTCTCTCGTTGTCTGCCCGTGGTCTCCACTCTAAAATTATTTTGTTCACGTCTCATCTTTTATTCTTGCAACATGTCCCTCCCATTTCCATTTTTGCCTTGTAATACGTTCGATAGTGTCTTCTACGTCTAGTCGTCTGCGAACGTCTTCGTCTTTTATTCTATTCCTGAAGCTTATTCGAAGCTTTGGCGACAGAGTATCTTTCTTCTGTATCCCTCCACCAATTTTTATATTCTCAGTCATGCAATGAAGATTTACAGTTATTTTTGTCGTAGTTTCGTATATGTTTCCAATAATATTCGCATACTTGTGGTTTATTCTGCATTCTGATAGTGCTTTTAAGATAGCGACTATTTCCATTGTATAAAATATATGTGAACATACGTACGTGAAATATTAATATGTGAATACAATAGATATGTATGTAAATAATACCAAACTTGAGCAAGTTGATAAAATCGTTTACCTTGGACAGCAATTAAATTGTAACGCAGAAACTCACGGCTAAATTAGATATACGATAGAGCAGGATAGAGCGGCTTTTAGAAGAATGTCCAAGGTGTTATGTAACAGAGACCTAAAATTGGCATTGAGGATCCGCCTACTTCGCTGTTACGTGTTCCCGGTCTTACTTTATGGTGTCGAGTCCAGGACTGTGAATAAAATCGATCTAAATCGCCTTGAGGCTTTCGAAATGTGGTGCTATAGAAGAAATTTAAAAGTTTCCTGGGTGGAGAAGATTCGAAACTCCACAATACTAGAACGTCTCAGCAAGACTACTGAGATCATAAAAAGCATCAAGCAGAGAAAGCTGGAGTATTTCGGACATGTAATGAGAGGTCCCAAATATAGGTTGGTACAAAATATCATGCAAGGAAAAATAGCAGGCAAACGCAGTCCAGGACGAAGAAGAACCTCATGGTTGAAGAACTTGCGAGATTGGTATAGTGTTGATACAAGCATGCTATTTAGGGTGGCAGTGAATAAAATTGAGATAGCTATGATGGTAACCAACGTTCTGAAAGAACATGGTACATGAAGAAGAATAGATTTGTTCTTATTTGTTGTCTTCCACAAAGCATTTGACACAGTGAAAAGAGTAGAGACAATCGTGATGTCAGATGTTAAGAATTGAGATATCCGATCTTATAATTTCAGTATCAAATTGTACTAGGAGTAAATCGATGATATATTAAAAGTCGAAAACTTACCAAGGGTTATAAAGCTTTTACCGCTGGTGTCCAAATTGAACAATAAAAATTGTCCTTTTAAGATGTAATCCGATCTCAATTCAATTTTGGGAAGATAGTACTCAAAATAGTCAGTCAGATTATGACGATAATGCTTAAAATCTTTCAACTCGAATTGGTCGATGTTATATATATTTACATTTTTCAATACGAGCTTCATGTTTCGGTCCGATACTAGAGTAACTCCTGGAGCTTTCAATGGATTTAGCGAAGGAATTCCAAGTTCTGGGATGCCGTTCTTAAACTGAGGTTTTAATTTATTTATATTTCTTATGATACACTCTTCCATAGATTGATCGTAGTAACATTGTTCCACAAATGAAGCTGAAAAAAAATATATACAGTAGTTCAATGAAAACACGTGGAAGTTAAAGGTTTTTTTATATTAATTTAATTTTGAAAGAATATATTACCCTCAGATAACAAGTCAAGCGAAGAATAAGGCTTGAGAAGGACGAATACTGGGAGAGAATGTGCAGATAAATAGACAACACGATAGGGTATAACAGATCAATTGAAACATGAAAAAGTATAAAAAACATCAGAAGAAAAATTGAGCGTCATAAAAAATTGGTATAACTCAAGTTGTGCAAGTTGGTCTTGTCACATGTGTCATTCTAATTTTTAGGGCATCCATCGTTGCCAGTTCAACGAAAATATTATATAATATATTGTTAAATAATTTTTATGGGGAGCGTTTGAAAATAATTTTATGTCAAAGACCACGAGACCGTAGATTTTCATGACCCTGTATATGGTCAAATTTTGTAAATAAAATAATTCAGCTGTAAGAAGTGTCTCGCGGAAGAGTAAAATTTTAGTGGTAAAGTTTCTACGAACGTTTTATAAATTTCAACAGAACGGACTACAACGATTGTTTAGAAAGTTAATGGATGCCACGCTTGGTTGAACAATAGACAGTGCTTCCTAAATGGTTTCCTAGAAAGAAACTATGGTAAACATTTTTATTTAGTTTAGGAGAGAGGGATTTTTTAGATTGTAAGTAAAATAATTTTAATATCTCCTAGAAATTGACAAGAAAGACATTTTGTATACAGTACTATTTGTTCTTAAGAAAATAGAGTAGGAATAAAATGTGTGGAGAATGCTTGTGATTGGCGAGGAGACCGATGGAAGGAGAATAAAGTGGTAATTTTCAAATTGATGAGAGAAAAATGAATTCATTGTGTAATTACTATCCAAAGCAATCAGTCCAGTTTGAAAGTAGTGTATTTGTACAAAGTGTGTTAATTTGGTGACCGTGGAAGCAGATACGTGTGAGACGAATACGAGATCAAGTCGAGAAGTACAAACTCCTTGTGTCCGAAAAGATTCCAGTTTCTGTCAGTAACGAGTAGTAGTATTATATAAACTTGCACGAGATACCCAGCTGAGGAAAAAGATCGTTAAATTCTAAAGATTGATATTATTTTATCGAGTCAAAGATTTTAATTGGAGGAAAGAATTCGAACGAGTGCTGTTTTTTTAACAGTTTGAAGGAGAAGGACAGTTTGCAGAATCCTAAGAGCACGTTGTGGGAGAACTAAGGACAACACAATCCAGAAGAAGAAATAAGGGAGCGTTCAAGTATTACGTAACGCGATTTTTGAAGATTTTTAACCCCCACCCCCCCTACGTAACGCACTCTTATGGGAGTTTAACTATTGCGTAACGCAAATTTTGACCCCCCCCCCAACCTGCGTTACGTAATACTTGAACGGTTCCTAAGGACGTCGGTAAAGGTTAGTCAGATTATTTGTGAAAAGAGAGAGTTGTTTTGTATTACATACCATATTATTTGTTTTTGTCAACTTAATAGCATTACAACATAAATAATTATTCATTCGTAAATTCATAGAAGATATAAGTAATCTATTTAAAAAGTGGAAATTAAAATTTGTTTCTTTTTTATAATAATAATAAGAACAGTCAACCTATTCAATTGAATGAATTTGGTTCACAAAAAGGAGATAATAGAATTAATGGTTTTTTATGATTAGATAAAGAAAGAAATTAGAAAGAATTAGAAATTTTACAACAAAATAAAGTTTAGCATAAATTTGAGTTTTTTATATTTATGGTATAGTATATAAATAAATAGTAGTTATAAAATTTATATGAGTTTTTAAGTATATTTATTTCCCTGTTTTGTCCTGGATAAAGCAAGCAACGAGAAATACTAGAAGCCACAAACTAAAGGTAATACATACAATCAATTAGCCCTGAGAATACGATTTTATAAAAAAATTGTATTAAATTTTGGTTTTGCTTCATGATTCATGAGTAGCAATTAAATAATTAATTAATTGATATATGTAATAAGATGCATCTTAATCTCATAACAAGGAGAAAAGCATAATAATATGTATGTAGTACTTTCATTCTAAATTTTTTCCATGCACGAAATTATCCACAAACTTCTTTTTTATACTAGGTGTCTTTTTAACTTACAGAAACTAGTATCGCAAAATTAAGCCGCTTTTCCATAGAAATCCCAACAAGGATAAACGATATCGAATGTCTTTGATAGCTTATGAATTTTGACGTTTATAATTTTCAATGACAGTGACAGTTTTTTTGATTTATTTGCTTTTATTCTTTATTTGGTTTTATAAATCAATAACGTTTTATTTATTTATCAATAAAGTTTATTTGATTTTATATTTATAAAAAAATCCGACGCCTTTTTATGTATGCAATTCACTCGATAGTTTTGTATTTCTCAACCTTAGGTAATATTAAATCTTCTTAATAATCGTAACTTTGTTGTTGTGACTTTTTTTAAATTTATTTATTGCCGTTATATATTTACAGTGACGTAGCTATATCATAGAGGTATATATTAACATAGAAGAAGCCGTCACTCCGCGCTTCCTGACGACAAGATCTGTTTGACTGGTTTGCGGTACCTCTTTCTAGCACATTGTATCGAGAAACTAAGATGACATTAAGTGTGAGTATAGGCACGGAAGGGAAGGACAACTGTCACAGCTTTACTATGCGTAAGAGTGAAACAAAACTAATCCAAAGAAAAAAGATGGTGTCGTCACTTCACTCTGAATGACACTCTCTCTATGTTAATATATACCTCTATGAGCTATATTAATATTATGTAACACATGACAGAAGCTCGAAACAAATGACAATCGATGAAAAGCCCTATACGCTCTGAGCTTCGCTGGTGTCGCTCCTAGCGGATTACTAATGCAACTTTCACCGGTAATTTTTAAATTTATTATTTAATTTTTATCTCTTAATATTTACAACGCAAAAAGTAATTAAATTGTAATCGATTTTTTAAAGATTTTGCTAATCATTTTAACGTGCTATTAATGAAATATTAATTTCTTACTTCGGATACTTTCACAATTATCGTGTAGATGGCGCTTAGATTAATTTATAATTACATATTACGAAATATTAAAAAAACTTTATTTCAGTATTTAAAACGTAAGTATATTTAAGGTAAAAATATACACCACAGCTTTGACCAACTAATATTATTTCCTATTAATGTTTTTAATTTCAATGTTTTAAATTAATCACTTTGACATTTATGTCAAACCAGTAAAAGCTTACAGACCTGTCACTACTGGCGCTCGCGAATTTTTTATTATCCCCTCTACCTAGGAGCTCATAGCGTATAATATCCATCGACTTACTTTTCACTTTATTTTTTGATTCAACTTGTTTGAAAATGAATCGTGACGCGTGGGAAAAGTTAAAGTGGAAGAACTATATCAAACCAGCTAAAAGCAGGGCTGTGCGACAGACCGCCAGTTTTTAATATACATACTAAAAACTAAAACAATATCGAGCATTATCGATCAGTCAGTCACATGTATTTAAACATGCATCCTAAAAAATTCTCCTATTAATTTTGTAATTTTTCATCATCTCAATTAAGTACCCATACATTAATTATTCGTGTTTTATTTATAATTTATGAAAATATTTCAATTAAAAAATAATGATAGATAATAAAACCACTTTTAAACTACTATGTTTAATTTCAAATCAAGAGGTGTGATTGGTTTCTCGTAAAGTGTAGCACAAAACTGTATTGAGTTGTGGGATACTAGAATAAATAAAACACATTGGAAAAATTAAAAATTTAATTTGAAATTAATACAAACTGAATAACTTTTACAGTGAACAAGTGTGGAATTTAAATATATGTATTACAATTCCAAACTGCTGAAATATTAATATTTTGTCATAGCTCCATTATTATTAATTACTTCCTGTAATCTTCTGGGCACTGAGTTAATTAAATTTAGTGATAAATTTTCATCTTAGGCCAAGCTTTCCCAGGTTTGTTTAATTATGGTCCATAAAAATTATCTCTGTTTTGAGGAATTACATTTAATTTTTGTATTTTTTTTTGACAATAAGTCCCCAAGTATTCACAATTGGATTAATATCTGGACTTTTAGAGGACCACGGAAGAGCTTCAATGTTATTTTCCATAAGGTAATCCCGTACACGGTGAGCTGTGTGTGAAAATTTCCCTAACCGATGGCAACATCACATTATCTAAAATATGTAAATAGCTCCCAGTATTGAATCGTTCTTAAATTCTCCAACACATTCCTAAACCTCATCTATACATTCAAGCCCAAACATTTATAGAGAACCGTCCGGACTTATCACTTTATACGAAATATCGTATTTATATATTTATCACAAAATAGAGTTTTCGTTAAACCTATTTCGACGCGGTCTATAAACCCTAAGGCTACGGCTCCACGGGCGAGAAATTGACGCTAGCAGTAGCCGTAAAACGAACTTAAGGTTCCGCGGAACGGAATAGGAATAGCCGAACTGTACCGACTACAGGACTTGTGCGTAGTCGGTTCAGTTCGGCTATTCCTATTCCGTTCCGCGGAACCTTAAGTTCGTTTTACGGCTACTGCTAGCGTCAATTTCTCGCCCGTGGAGCCTTAGCCCAATACGGCCGTTATAATGAGACTGATATGCTTTTTCATCAGAAAAAATTACACAGCCCCAAAAATTAACTGGATTATTTAAAACGTAATGTAAAGCAAATATGAGTCTAATTTGTTTATGTTCCTCCTAAACTAGTTTTTTCGGGCAGCTGCACAATTTTTTAAACCTGTTGTTCTAATTATTCTCCTTAATGCTGTAGTTATAGAAGCGTTAAAGTTTGCATTAACTTTTGCTTGCCTTGCCGTTTGGAAGGAATACACTCTTAAATAAATTAGTTAATGTATCATCTTGTTGGGCTGTAGTAAGACCTGGTCTCCCACTCCTTCTCCTTCTATCCAAAGTCTGCTGGTTTTCCCATATTTTTTTAATGTTGTGGATTGTGGTTTTGCTCTTATTGAACTCTGAGCCAGTTGTCGGACAGACCAACCATCTTCTATTTCAGAAATTATTCTCGTTTTATCACACTTACTTAACTGACGTTGCATCGTTAAAAATTTACTTTGACTAACTTGTCAAATCTGATTGATGTCAAGTAATAATTAAATGTTGTTCTGAAGCTATTTTCTTGTGGCATTTTTAAAGTTTTAACTATTTATAATGGGAAATAAGCCACAATATTATTAAAAAATAATTTTTATTAAATAATTAAATAAGTAATGAATAAAAATAAATTTCGACCACGAGTCAGGAATTCTGTTAACCGAGATACGATAGTACCAAGCGGCGCCGCTAGGAGGAGCACTCCATCAATGCGTCTCAGAATACTTTAACGAAACGTGGTCATTTTGTACTCTAAACCGAGTAAGGTACGAAAAAGAAAAGAAAATAATCGTTTTCGTTTTGATTCAATTCGAGTCTCTTGCCATCCTCTGACACCGTGTTTCTGGGTCTCTACCCTTTATCAAAGAGGCTATGCAAGTAGACTGAATTGAATCATCTCGAAACGAAGAAGAACTGCATATATTAAAATATCTGCAGCGAGATGATTCAATTCAGTCTACTTGCATAGCCTCTTTGATAAAGGGTAGAGACCCAGAAACACGGTGTCAGAGGATGGCAAGAGACTCGAATTGAATCAAAACGGAAACGATTATTTTCTTTTCTTTTTCATACCTTATTCGGTTTAGAGTATAAAATGACCACGTTTCGTTAAAGTATTCTGAGACGCATTGATGGAGTGCTCCTCCTAGCGGCGCCGCTTGGTACTATCGTATCTCGGTTAACAGAATTCCTGACTCGTGGTCGAAATTTATTTTTATTCATTTCGTCATTCCCCGTTAGAGGACAGTCTAACCGCACTCTGCTGCAGATATTTTAATATATGCAGTTCTTCTTCGTTTCGAGATGATTCAATTCAGTCTACTTGCATAGCCTCTTTGATAAAGGGTAGAGACCCAGAAACACAGTGTCAGAGGATGACAAGAGACTCGAATTGAATCAAAACGAAAACGATTATTTTCTTTTCTAGTTAAATAATTCATCGAGCGTTGGATCTAGTCCTTTTTATAATATGTTTAATCGTTTAATTTTTCAGTTATAAGTGGATTTTTTAAGATTAACTCAACCCTCTTTCTATCAAAAATAATACCTATCTAAAACATTACTTACGTTATTTTTTTGGGGTCCGGACAAATAATCCCGGACAAAAAATCCCCACAAATTATCCCTGGACAAAAAATTCGCGGACAAAAAATCCCCGGACAAATAATCCCCGGACAAAAAATTCCCACAAAAAATCCCGGACAAATAATCTCACAAATTTTTTTGGACAAAATATCCCCACAAAAAATCCCGGACAAAAAATCCCCAAGAAATATTTGCTGCCGAATAGTTCTCTAAAAGTTTTCCTGAAATTTTAACAAATTTCGAATTTCAATTCCATGCTGAAAACTTCAAATTTTACATGACAAGAGAGTGTGAGTTTTTTCAACAATCGTGTAAGATATGGGGAATGAGCTAAGGTCCCGTTTTCATGACAGGCGCTTAACGCGCGTTTTACGCGTTTTAATAACGTGCGATTAAAACTACATACATTTTACTGAAGACCGTTTACATGCTAACACGCGTTTTAGGTCATTAAGACGCGTGTTGGCATGTGAACGGTCTCAAGTCAAATGAATGTAGTTGTAATCACGCTTTAAGCGCCTGTCATGAAAACGGGGTCTTAGCTCATTCCCCATATTTTCCACGATTTTTGGAAAAAGTCACATTTTTTTTGTCATGCATAATTTAAACTTTTCAGCATGGAATTGGAATTCGAATTTTGTTAAACTTTCAGGAAAACTTTTAGAGAACTATTCGACAGCAAATATTTGTCTACAAACCACCAGAGAGAATAGAATAAGAATACAGAAAATATGGAAAAGAATGGAAGTACATAGAATACTACTATGGATCTATAAAAAAGTTGTAAAACAGAGCCCTACAGTGGTATGGGCATTTACAAAAAATGCCAAAGCAGAGATGGCCGAAAAGAATATTAGACTGGAATGCGTCGGGAAGAAGACCTGCTATAAGATGGAAAACATACATAGGAGATGCTACGATAGATGCGAAGACCTCAGCGCAAGTGACTGGAAGAGTGCTGTGAAGGGTGAAAATGGCGGACTCATAACAGGAAGAAACTGAAGAAGAAGAAGATAAGTTCAGAGAAAATCGTCGTTAATGATGTAAAACGTGGTGTACGACTCTAAGAGATCCAAAACGTCTTTAGTCTTTGAAAATAAAACTCTCAGATTCATCTGAGGTTCGTATCAAGACCAGCAAGGCAACTGAAAAATTTACAAAAACCACGAAATACAAACACTCACTGGATAGCCTTTGTTAAAGAATATTGTAAGATCCTGGAAAGATTAGTCTCGATAGCTCATGTAGTAAGAAGTAGTTAGGATAGATACAAAAACCATTTTTACGGCACAACCTATAGGAAGGCATCCTCCAGACTTTCCCGACATAGATTGAGTGACAATATGAAGGGAGACTTGAAAGAGATAAAAATGTTAATACAACTCTCGGAACATCAACACAAGACAGAAAGAAATAGCCAGGTTTTGTGAAGAAGGCCAAACCCATTAAAGAGTTATTTGGGTATCGCAAGTTAGAAGCACCCATACACGGTTCAATAGTTAATTAACATAAATTCAAAAGTAGGTAGGTCCAAGTTTTAAATGATATTAAAAAAAAAGAATGTGTGTGTACTTTGTAGGCACGTAAGAAGTTATACTTCTATTATATGATTTCTTAAAAATAAATATACTTTAAACAGTTTGTTTTAATTTTTTTTAAACACCAAACTAGTTTTGTCCTTACCGCTTTCAAAAAAATAAAAAAAAGTATGTATAGGATTGCACTGGATTCGAACTCAAGACCTCTCGATCTCTGGCCGAATGCTATACCACATACGCTACGAGGACTGTGTCTGTATCGGTTCGGACGTACCTAATGACAATTCACGGTAACAAACAGACAAGGTGAAGTAATATACAATAAAATGTTTTGAGGAAGACAAATCCAAAGACACAAAAATTATAATAAATATATTTACCAAAAACACTAATATATTCTTTTCACACCTTTTCTTGCACTGATATATTTATACATAACTAGAAAGATTTAGTAACTAAACGCCATACTGTCTGTGTACGCATGCGCGCAGTATTATGAAATTTTACTCTCAATCGCGCCTAAAGAAGTATAACTTCAAAAAAGAAAAATTAATTGAATCGGTCTCTGCGAAAACAATATGTTACAATCTGTAAATTTTTCAGGAAACGTAAAAATCGTTTCATTGGTAGTTGGATATTTTAAGGTAATACCTACTATATTTTATACAAGTATTATGGGTTATAAACGCATCTGTCTGAAAGACAAAAAAAGTCTAAATGTTGCGTATTTTTTTTATATTAAATTTTTAAGTTTGTGGACTTATGTTGTTTTTGAAATGCACCATAATTTTTAATGTTTTTTCTTTATTTTCAGCAAGAAACAGTCAAAATACATAGAAATTTAGATATATTATGTAATATATACAAGAAAAATACTAAATGTTTCTGAGTTTTTTTGATATTAAGTTTTTAATTTTGTGAACTTACGTTGTTTTCTAAATGAAACATGATGTTTAATGTTTGTACTAAAATGTTTTTATTGTCAGCAAGAAACAGTCAAAATACACAAGTAAAGGACATGCGTTGTTTTAGAGTTGACAGAAAAACATACCGACCTACGATACAATATTTAAACATACAATATAAACAGTAATTGGCGTTGTTTTTGCGCGGAATGGTTGATTTAAATCTTAAAAACATCATGGCCTCGAAAAGTCATTTTACCCAAAATATGGACTTGATTGTTTTCGCAATGACCGATTCAATTACAAATTAGAACTACTTACGCAGTTTTTTACACTCTACACACCCCAGAAAGATTATTCCAAGTATAACGTAAATGATTTTCATTATCATTATTTGTTGGTAATATAATAATTTGGTTGAAGTACACTGAATGTTAGCACTATACTGGCATCAAATACATGCACTTACATGGACATGTAATGCTAGCCGAAGTTCAATAATTAGAAATAAACAAGTAAAGTTATTTTAAATAAATTAATACCATTAAAAAATTTATAATTATGGCGAAACAAATTAGAATCAAATCGTTTTATATTATATTTCTATAGAACTTTTCAGCGTAGAGATGTATAAGGTATGACTAAATATAAGCTGTAGAATTGGGAATATTTTTCTTCTTGGTAGGTCATCATCATCATAATTAGCTCGATAATCCCTTGTGAATCTTGGCCTGCTCGCAGAGAAGTCACCACTCTAATAGATTCCCAGAGACTTTCCTCCATCTTCTGTAGTGTTGCCCAAATGCAAGACCAAGACGAGACTTAGACAGTCTTGGTCTTGGTCTTGCGCCAGTACACCTGGTTTTGGTATTGCGCTCCCGGTCTTGGTCTTGGTCTTGGTCTTGCAGTAAGAGTCTTGCAGTAAGAGTCTTGCAAGTCTCGCAGTTGGCCATTAGCCTATTACACATCTTAGAACAACGTAACAGAGAGGTACATTTTAAGCTTGAATATCATAGCCATAGTAAAGACTGACACCGGGTGCAGTTTGAACCCACGATCTAAGTGATCCCTGCCTATGTTCTAACTAACTAAGGTTAAAACTACTTCTTAAAACCCACAAAATTTCATTTGCATATCTCAACCGGTTTTAGAGCAATAAATAAATCGTCAGTTTGTAAGAAAAATTTCAACCTCCCCTATTTGGTAAACAAAGCATTTATAAAGTAAACGTTTATGAAGCAAACTGTCATTACTTTCTCGTGCAGAATTACCCATTAAAGTTTGCCATACTTATTTAAAAACATTCTGTATTGATGAAAAACATGGCTAGTTAAAAAAGTACTTACCTTTTTTATTATCCAATATATGTGAATGAATAAAAAAACATAATGTTAAGAAAATATATGAGGCTATAGTTGGGCTTTAATTTCAGTATGCTATTGCATGCTAGAATAACAAGTTAGCATAATGCTAGAATATTCCCCAGAGTGAGAAAAACACAGTTTGATTGGTACACCCGGTATACACTGACAATAATTGACCTGTCTAGCAACAATATCTATTATTACTGCGATATTTATACAAAATAAGACGAAATATTAAAAAAATCACTTAAATTGGACAACAGGTTTAGAAAATTTGAGACATTAAAAATGACCCGTTTTTGCCGCGCTGTTTCGGCAAATTTTGTTTATCCGAGTGACCTCATAACACAGGACACAGTCAGTAGAAACAATACATAATAGTCTTACTATAATAATGTATACTGATAAGATTTCTGGTGTTTAGATTTTCAGAAAACTAATAATGAAAAAAATTATTTATGTAAATTTATATAAGTGCTAAGGTGACAAGATTGTACTAAAAATATTTATTTTTACATTATAATAATGACCTCTGAGTACATGTCAAATGTGTCGAGTGTTCTTTTAATGGATATTTTGATTCGGTATGTATGTTTATGTTTATGGTATTGTTCGTAATGCGCATAAGTCCAATTTTCAAAATTTTTTTTACAATTTTTTTTGTTTCTCATAGAGTATCTAAGAATACAGCCGAACTTATATACTCCCTGAAACGACCCTCAGTTCTAACTGCAAGACGCAAGAGTCTCGCAGGCTTAGTCTTGTTCTTGCTCAAGTCTTGCACGGTAAGTCTTGGTCTTGGTTTTGCTAAAATTAGGCGGTCTTGGTCTTGGTCTTGGTTTTGGTCTTCAAGACTGCAAGACCAAGACCGATTTTGGCAACACTAATCTTCTGACCCTTAGAATGTTAGGTTCTTCTACCACATCATGAATCCATCTTTTACGCGATCATCCTCTACTTCTTTTGCCCTCTGAGTTTGAGAATGTAAATGTCATTTAATTTATACATTATCTGATATCCTACCAATGTATCTAGCCCATCTTAGTCTCTGTAACTTAATAAATTTCCAGTGTATGTATAACAAACAGATTACAAAAAAAATACCAAGTTTTTTGTAAAAGGTATATATTAAAATACCCTAAATAAGGGTCACAATACAAAACGTTTTCGGATTCAGGAATCCATCATCAGTGTTTAAAAGCCAAAAATTGCATGCCTGAGCCACCAAAATGTATTGGGTGAAAACCCTTTCAATGTAAATAATATGGTTGTTTTACATACTTATAAAAAGATCATCTGATGTTAAAGATATGCCTGGACGTTACCCAGGGCAACACATTACTCTTCCCACGTGGTTGGAATTTTTTTTGGAGAAAACCTCACATACTGGATTTCAATGGCCAACTGACAACTGAATTCAAAAGCAACCCAAAATGACATTCTAATGAAATGAATACCTTTTTCTAGGACAATGTTGAACACAATGCACGATATACTATTCCCCTGTCGAAGTTCTATTTGTGTTTGGAAAGGTCTTGATACTCCGTTCTGCCCTCTAACCTTACACTTGACTGTTGAGGGGGTCGCTTTCACCAATTTCACTAAATGTATTGGGATATAATTCTACCATGGCTTTGTATGGTGCGTTTCTCTCTACACTATCGTCCACATCTAACGCACATCATCACACACAGGCGCTGATCCTGAAATTCATAATAGGGGGGGGGGGCAGACTTACCTCAAATTAATCAAATATTACATTTTCCATATTTAGCCATACGACTCACACTTAGTCTAAGGAAAAAATACACTATATAATCCCAGATACCTACGGTATCAAAAGGATTGATAGACAATTCACGACTATTAATCTCACTGGTCGTTCTTTACCAAAAGATTAACCTTTCTACCATCAATGGGTAGGTACGCATGAATTATCTAGTAAAATACAAATTTTGATATCTTTATTGTATCGCAAATTTAAAACGTGACTTTTCCTGAGACATAGTTTATACCCAGTGTAATGTATTTGCATTTGAAAATATCATTTTTGTTATTCTTTGAATTGAGAAAAGTATTTCCGTTGTTTATGATTCCACCGGTACCCAAACAAAGGCGCCTGCAGATTATTTTTCAGCGAAGGGTATTTTATTAGATTTTATGGCTTCTTTTAATTCTTTGGAAGCTTCTTTGGAATTGGATTTTATGGCTTCTTTGGAAAAAAAATAATAAATAACAAAAAATACTTATAGACTAAATACAATAGGGGGGTCCATGGAACCCGTTGACCCCCCCCCCCCCCCACATATCCGTGCCTGATCGCACATCTAACATCCACCAACAAATGGTGAGTATCAATTCCATAATCATATGTTTTCCCAAAGCTTGTCTTAGAGCATGTCTAAGTTTTGCAGATACTGTTCAAACTTATCTCAATTTGTGCTTTAATTTACTTAATCTGGTTTGGTTTACTTTTTGATGACTTTTTCACCGAATAATATAACGAAAATATTAATTTATTAATTATGTTCGAATAAACACCAAAATGAAGGAAGCGTGGAAGATTGAAAGCGCCTCTTCTTCAATTTGCATTTTGTTTTATGAATTTTCTTAGGAAAAAATAATGAATCAATCCATTAAACTTAATTATGGAAATGAAAAAATGGAGATTTTTATTTACTCCCCTATGTTTGATCCTCAGGGACGATGCTCCGCCTCCATTGTCCCAGCCACAATTCTCTTTGACGACGAATTGGTATATCTGCCTTTACGAAGTTTTTCCTTTCACCAAAAGTTAATCTCCGATCATCCGAAGTCACTACATTGGTCAAACTCGGAGCATAATCTCGAAAAGTTTAATATCACGAAAAACAGTCGCTAAAGATTAAATATTTTGTATAAGAAAAGCTAATAATCTGAGTTGGCTCAGGCTCCACTCAGTAATTAATTTGCATTCGCTAGTATTCCGTTTTATTATGGGTACATTACAAACTTCGGCGAATAACGAGATGACAATCTGTCAAATTAAAGTTCTTTCGTCAATAAAGGGAGAGAGGGGCGCGACGGGATGCGGTAGAGAAAACAGGGATAAGTTTAGCGTGCAGCGGCGTGTAATCAAGGGGACCCGACTCTTAAGATAACGAATACTTGTACTACTCTAATGCGGGATAGATATATGGCGGTTTACAGCCATCAATAATAAGACCAAGTAACTGTTTGACCGAGTAAAATATTTTTCAACCTACCTCTACCGAAAGTATACTTTTCCGGACCAGATTGTAGGGAGCAAAGTTGTACTTTTCCTCCCTATGGAGGAAAATATTTTTCGTCCCTAGGGAGGAAAAGTAAAAATGACGTCATGGTATTTCATTCATGAAATATAACTTATTGACGCCCTGTACAATATCTTACATTTTTACGTAAGTATATATACATTTTAACGTTTATTTATAAAACACTCTATATTTTGCAGAATGGTAAAAAACAGTAAATTGTTATTTTGATTTAACAATGTTTACATTAGTAATTTGACTTATATTTGACAGTTGACAGTTATATTCTACCTACTTGTTAGTTTTAGTTTTAATAAATTTTGTTGGTTAGTTACATAAATAAATTAAGTAAAAATAAAAAAATGACTTGTTATTTGAGGAAGGTGGAAAAACCATATGTATAACATGGGAGTAAAGTGCCTTTTCCTCCCTTGAATGATTCAAGTAAACTTCATTCTCGGGAGGAAAAGTAGCACTTTCCTCCCTTGTTATACAAATAGCTATTTCCACCTACTTCTACCGAAAGTATACTTTTCTGGACCTGATTATAGGGAGCAAAGTTGTACTTTTCTTCCCTAGGGAGGAAAAGTATTTTAAAAAGTATTTTATTGAAATACCATGACGTCACTTTTACTGTTCCTCCCTAGGGAGGAAAATACTTTTCCTCCCTAGGGAGGAAAAGTAAAAGTGACGTCATGGTATTTCATTCATGAAATATAACTTATTGACGTCCTGTACAATATCTATTTTCTATTACGTAAGTATCTATACATTTTAACATTTATTTATAAAACACCCTGTATTTTGCAGAATGGTAAAAAACAGTAAATTGCTATTTTGATTTAACAATGTTTACATTAATAATTTGACTTATATTTGACAGTTGACAGTTATATTGTACCTACTTGTTAGTTTTAGTTCTTATAAATTTTGTTGGTTAGTTACATAAATAAATTAAGTAAAAATTAAAAAATGACTTGTTATTTGAGTAAGGTGGAAAAACCATATGTATAACATGATATCCCTTGAATGATTACTGCCCTCCGCTACGCGTCGGAAAGTAAATTTCATTCTCGGGAGGAAAAGTAGCACTTTTCTCCCTTGTTACACAAATAGCTATTGGTTACACAATAACAATAACAAAACAACATAAAATTGAATAAAATGGTAATATTAGCAAATTTAATATTCTACTGTGGATGTTGACTATTATGAGTTCGTGTTCCTAACGACTAAGAATTTATTCCCTTATTTAATTTATTCTTCAAAGACAATTTTGCTAGAAGGTTGGTGATGAAACAGCTATAAAAAATTATGTCTAAAAACAAAATATTCGTGTAGAATAATTATCTCTCATCTATGTTGGAATCTAGGAAATAAAATTATCCAGGCGTTAGCCAAACCTTTCACCTGATTATCTATCGAGGAACAACCCTCCCCAACGCAACAATGCAGTCATTGCTCTATTAGATAAGAAAGGAGACATGCAAATAATTTAAAAAAAAACTACCGTTCTACCAGTTTGCTATCACACATATTTAAACTTTTCACAAAAGTTATCAAAAAAAGATTGGAGGCTGACTGATTACTTATTAGTGATAAAGGACCTGCTGCAGACTACAAGAAACCATTGGCACTGATATTCATGGACTACGAGAAAACATTCGATACCATAAGCCAGCAGAAAATGTTTGAAGCCAGCAGAAAAGCACTGACAATGCCGAATAGACCATCGCTATACTAACGTAATCAAAAATACCTCTCAAAATGCCATGACTAGCGTAAGACTATCTAAATCAGAAACAAATATATTTTGTATACAGCGAGGCGTACAGCAAGGAGACAGTGTCTGAGAAGCTCAGTCATTTGGGAATTGCAGATGACATTGCTCTTATAGCTAATCGTGTGGATGATTCAATAATTATGTTGAAAAAATTCTATCATGTTTCCCGCGAGGTCGGTTTAAAGATTAACATGAACAAGATGCAAGTAATGACTAGTCTGGTACTAAATCGTAATATTGCAATTGCTGGAAGGGAAGTTCAGGATAGGCAGAGATTACCAGATATGTGAGCTTCCACGTCGCATAGAATTAGCCAGGCAGTGCTTGGTAAATTAAACTATGTACTTAAATCGAACCCAACCATATGCCAAAAAGAAAAATATTTGACCAGTGTGTGTTACCTGAACTCACTTTTTTTTTCTTCGTCTTCTTTTGCCCTTTAATTAGTCCAATTTTGAACATAGGCTTCCCCCAGTTTCCTCCATTAGCTTCTTTTTTGTGCTTTATGTTTCCAGTGTGTTCCTCCTATCTTTCTAATGTCATCTCCCCATCTCATCTGGAGTCGTCCTCTTGCTCTCTTTCCTGTCCATGGTCTCCATTGTTGTATCGTGGTATTCCATCTATTGTCCGTTTGTCTGGCGTTATGACCTGCGAAACTCCATTTTAGCCTGGCTACATGTTGTTCTGCGGCTTTGACATTAAATACGGTAGTGAACACGAAGAAACGGTAGTGAACAAGATTCGGGTTACTGTTACTCAGAGGTCTATGGAGCGTCACTTGTTGTGAGTCTCTCCGATAAACCGAATCCTAAACTAAGAAATAAGTCGTAGAACAAAAACAACAAACGCTATCTAACAATTTATCACACATTATCATAAAATTATGACAACAAAACGTATGGTCAAGTGGAGCCCAAGCTAAGAAACAAAGAACACCCACCAATCAAATGGCCTGACGACTTGAAGTGTGTTAGCAGTAACTGGATGCGCAAGCCTCACAAGACAAAGGCAGTTGGAAAGAACTAAGGGAGACCTATGTCCAGTAGTGAACGCCTACAGGTTGATGATGTTAAAATCTATCTGTTAAGATAAGAGTTAATATTCGGAATACCCAAGATATCAAAATTCACAAAATAGTTTCAATGCTACTTTTTTATGTGCACAGTGAAGTGGTATTTTAAGAAGAATTTTTAGATTCAATTGAGGGTATATCTATTAATAGAAAAAAATTCGATTAAATTACCTTTGACAGATAAAAATTAGAAAAAAAATTGGCTAAAAATTAAAATAACAGAAAATTTTTAAACATCTTGTGGCTTAAATAGTAAATGAGACTGCAATGAAGAAGTGAAAATATGGGCTTTTACTAAATTTGATAACTAATTATCAAACATTGTGCGAAAATTTTTTGCTTAACTTCACAGAAGGGAATGAAAAGAGAAGAGAAAGGGAAGAGAGTATAAACTAATTCAATCTAGATTTGACCGAACAGCATGAAGAATAAGTGAATGTACTTTTACTTGCCATTAAGTTATTAGAGAAAACCGTATCTTAATCTTATTACAAAGTCATTTGTATTTGAATGGCGCCATTAATTTTCGAGAGGTAAACATACTAAAAAGCAGGTATAATAATCAATATTAAAAGGACAATAGATTAAAATTTATTAAAAATGAATAACCGTTTTCAATTTCGTTGCAACACGAAACTACAGCCGCATCATATTCTAGTTCAATCAGAGAGTTCAGCAAGCACATCTACCGGTTTCGAAACTTATAAGTCTCTCATCAGGAGGCACCTTTAGTTTCAGCATCCGTTATGGCTTGCAAATTTTAGAAGCCTCGGAGGTGTAACCAGAGAAGGTTCCCATTGTTTTCAATCTGGTGGGATGTAGAGTAATATTTTTTAATGTTATTTTATGTGCTATTAGATTAAAAACTTAGTCTTTTGCTAGCAGTTGCCGCTAGGGCATCCCTAGCGGCAGGTCCAAACAACTTGGTCTCAAATTACACAATCTTTACTGGCTGATTGATCACAAATCATCACTTGCGATGAAAAATAAAGTACTTGTCTACAAAGCAATTTTGAAGCCAATATGGAGTTACGGGATCCAACTTTGGGGTACTGCATCAAACTCCAATATCGAAATCTTGGAGAGGTTCCAGTCGAAGGTTCTTCGAATAATAATAAATGCCCCATGGTATGTTGCAAATAATATTATTAGACGCGATCTAGAAATTGCAACAGTAAAAGAAGAAATTACTAACTTCGCACAGAAATACGAAGACAGACTGACACAATATCCAAATGTACTAGCCAGAAACCTGATGAGACAACCAGTCAGACGAAGACTTATACGAAATACACCTAGTGATTTACCATCGCGATTTTAGTTATATGTGTCGTAATTCCCAGAGACAAACAATTTTATATCTATGTAAAATATTTGTAAAGAAAATGATTAATGAATCATTTTCTCCAAGTCACCTACACTAGTAGTCATAACATTTACTCATTGTAACTTGTTTTACAGATTGTAAATTAATTGGGAGGTTAAATAAAAAAAAATTTATGTGCTATTAGATTAAAAACTTAGTCTTTTGCTAGCAGTTGCCGCTAGGGCATCCCTGCCATTTCGTTCATTGCAATCCGTAACTGCACGCCAGGGTTTGTCCTTGTTGGGTCAGCGAGAGCAGCATATGTGCCTCCTGATGAGAGACTAATAAGTTTCGAAACCGGTAGAGGTGCTTGCTGCACTCTCTGATTGGACTAGAATATGGTTCGGCTGTATTTTCGTTTTGCAACGAAATGGGAAATGGTTATTCATTTTTGATTTACATGTTTACTCTGATTGGAGTACGAAGGGAACCATTCTCGTTGGAACTTTACCGCGCTGAGCAGATGGGACGTGAATTATAAATTGTAAAATTCCCTCATCTTCTTTAGTCTCAGCATCCGTTATGGCTTGCAAATTTTAGAAGCCTCTGAGGTGTAACCAGAGAAGGTTCCCATTGTTTTCAGTCTGGTGGGATGTAGAGTAATATTTTTGATATTATTTTATATGCTATTAGATTGAAAACTTAATCTTTTTTTTATTTATTAATCTCTAACTGTGCCAGAAACTTAACCACACTAGTTGTGTACAAATGACTTTGTAATAAGCTTAAGATTAGGGTTTTCTGCAATTTTGATGGCAAGTACAAGCAAATTGTGTTTTCTGGAATACATTTTTGAATATTTTCTTTTACCTCATAGATTTTACCCAATAAAATGATATTACGCACCGTCCATGGAACATGTCGAAGCGACGTAAATTGAAACGTTCTTCTACTGGATCATTTTAAAGTGAACATTGCGATTTCTGTTGAAGGTTTTATCCTGTTAAACGACTTTGAGAGAGTGTATTTTGGTGTAAAGAAGAATAGGTAGGATGGGATTTTGCATATCGTCGTGGGAAACGTTAAATTTTCTCGTTTCAGTTTCCTTTGGTGCAATTTAAATGTTTGAAAGTGATTCTTTTGTTTGTTTGGATTTTCCGACGAAAAAAAGGTGAATATATTTTGTTAAGGGGTGAAAATGTAAATAGATAAGAACGTGGATCAAGTGTGGTGCGTAGAATCATACATTTCTGGCTTTTTTACTACCGACATAAAGGTCAGTGCTTATGGGGAGATTTTGCGCTTTGCATATAGATTTACGACCCATACAGATCTGACTTGTGTCCTTTCCATCCGTTTTCTTGGCCGCAAGTTCTTATATTATGTAAAAACGGCATCTTATGCATTATTTTATTGTTTTTTACAGGAAGAGGGATAAAAAGAATATTCACATAAAAGAATACGTTAAAGGGTAACGTATCTAGTTTAACAATATTCAGAGACGTTGCTAGTCCGTTACTCAAAGTTTCAATTACGTTTACGTTTAATTATATTTATATTTCATTTTTTTTTAAATCGCCCAAATTAAAGTGTATGTGCCTATTTGATTAGTATAAAAAGTGAACAGATATTATTATATGTATATCGTAAAGCGAGTATTTTGGAGGACGTAGAATAATATGGTTCGCAAACTATTCGAAGAATACAAAAAATGGGGCCTGGAGGCAAATATGAACAAAACTGAATAATGGATGAAGGAGGAAGCAAAGAAGATCTGATACTATGATGGAGAACTATGATGGAGTGACAGATGATGGAACTCTGGATGAAGCAATAAAAGACAGAAATATTAAAGAAAAAGAAAAGCCATAAAAATGATGAACGGGTTTTAGTGGGATAAAAATATCTCAACAGAAAACAAAAAAAGGATATACCAGAAAATTATACAAATTATTGTCACATATAAATGGTGACATTACAGAGTAACATTCCCTGGTGCTTAATATATGCTGATGATGTGGCGTTAGCAGGAATAGAAAGATAAACAAAAACTGGAACAGTGGAGATAAGCTCTTAAAGAAAAAGGTTTAAAACTTAGTAGCAACAAATTGGAATATTGTATGTTTGGAATTTTTATTTAAAGATGGAGTTACTACAAATAAAATTATATATTTGGATGGTGAAATGATTGTGAAAAGTAATAGTTTTAAGTACCTAGGATCAGTATTACAGAGTAATGGGGAAATAGATGGAGATGCATGCAGTAGAATTAGGGTTGGATAGATGAAGTGGAAGGAAGCGAGTGGTGTATTGTGTGTTGTGTGATAGAAAAATTCCAATGTAGCTGAAGGGAAAATTCTATAAGACAGCCATAAGACCGGCTATGATGTATGCAACTGAATGTTGGGTAATTAAAAAGGAAGAGGAACAACGAATGCATGTAGCGGAAATGAGAAATGCTTAGATAGATGAGTAGAGTAACAAAAGAGGATAAAAATAAAAATGAATATATTAGTGGAAGTGTAGGGGTGGTGCCAATTATTAATGCCAAAATGAGAGAGCATAGGTATAATATGGTTTGGTCATGTTCAACTTCGAGACGTTAATCACCCAATACGAGGAATTTCTGAACTGCGTGTTCCTGGAAGGAATAGGAGACAAAGACCAAAGAGATTAACATGTCGGTAACGGGGATTGGTGTTTATAATATGACTCACCATAGGAACTCATGGATAAATGCAATTATGGAAGCCGACCGGATAAAGGTAAAGAGAATAATGATGATGATTTTTTCATATGGTTTCCAAGTTTGACCACTGAAAATCAAAACCGAACAAGCACTTATAGCCATGGACATGGACTTCTGGAGGAAGTCAACTAGAAGATCACGTCGAGAAGCAGTTATAAATGACGATATTCGTTGATTTATGAACAGTGAAAACACGATGATTGAGTACATAAAATACAAACAACTGAAGTAATACGGTCACGTTCAGAGAATAAGAGAAGATCGATTACCAAAACAGATGCTAGACTGGACACCACAGAGAAGACGTATAAGAGGTAGATCAAAAACAATTTGGATAGATAGAGAGTATTGACGATTAAAAATGAAAGAAAAGGGGTTGAATGTGGACATGTGCATTGTGCAGTGCGTACGGGAGACAGAGGGCAGTGGAGACTAGGAATAGGAAGATGACGTAGAATGTTTTAAACCGTTATTTATATGTATATTAAATATGTATCTACTATTATACAGATTACAGATTACAACATAGATGAGATTAGAATGGTAAAAAAATATAAGCTATTTTATTCAAGGTATTCACTGAGATCGGTCTCAAACTGCGACCGTTGCCACATTTCTTTTGATAATGTGTGCCGCAGTTGCAGATGAAACGCGTGAAAGCCATAATTTCTTATATGAACTTAAAAACAATTGACAATTTAGTAGCAATAATTGAGTAGAAAAACTGCATACCTAGCTTTAACGTAACAAAAATAATCTGTGTAGTATTTTAACTTCATTTTCACTCCCCTTGTAGATATACTATCCAAAAACTTACCTAGAGAAATTGATAATGGTCTGGGTTGGTAAATATACTTATATCCTTGATAATTTTAAACCTCAAATAGATGCTGATTTAAAAAATTTAATAGTTATCAAAAATATATAGGGACATATTAATAAGATTTTAACTCAATTCACTGTATCTAACAATAAAAAACTGAAAACGTTTGTTTTCTATACTTCCACAAAATTTATTATATCTAAGTGACTACAGCTGTTTCGGCGGAGTGCCTTTCTCAAGTAATATAGTTTACAATGTGTTTGCCTTTTTAATCTTCAACTGAAGAGGTTGAGGAGTGGGGAGCTGTTTGTCTCGAGTTGGTCATTCAGAATTATATCTGTATTTTTCAGTTTATTAATTTCCATAGATTCTAAAAAAGATAGCTTAAGGCCTTTATTTTGAATATGTAGAATTTTAAACTCTTCATTGAAAGAATGATTATGATCTAGAAGGTGAAGTGCGTATGTAGAAGTGTCTGTTTTTCTATTGTTGAATGCCCTTTTGTGTTCTGCTATCCGTTTGTCAAAAGTTCTGCCAGTTTGACCGATGTACGTTTTCGGACAGTCACCACAAGTTAGTTTGTACACACCACTCTGTAGTTGCTTTCTCTTTCGGCTTTTATTGTTCTTAATATATTTGAAAAGAAAAGCCGAAAGAGAAAGCAACTACAGAGTGGTGTGTACAAACTAACTTGTGGTGACTGTCCGAAAACGTACATCGGTCAAACTGGCAGAACTTTTGACAAACGGATAGCAGAACACAAAAGGGCATTCAACAATAGAAAAACAGACACTTCTACATACGCACTTCACCTTCTAGATCATAATCATTCTTTCAATGAAGAGTTTAAAATTCTACATATTCAAAATAAAGGCCTTAAGCTATCTTTTTTAGAATCTATGGAAATTAATAAACTGAAAAATACAGATATAATTCTGAATGACCAACTCGAGACAAACAGCTCCCCACTCCTCAACCTCTTCAGTTGAAGATTAAAAAGGCAAACACATTGTAAACTATATTACTTGAGAAAGGCACTCCGCCGAAACAGCTGTAGTCACTTAGATATAATAAATTTTGTGGAAGTATAGAAAACAAACGTTTTCAGTTTTTTATTGTTAGATAAAATGAACTTCCATCAAGTAACGGTCGAATCCATCAATCAATTCACTGTGTTATTCTTCTATAAGATCAGTTTACAACAGTTTAAGAAATACGGCGTAGGTATACCTACCAAATTGGTAGTACCAATGGGATATAATTGTGACAATGGCTGTTTAAACAGAGACTCAATGGGGGATTATTATTTTAGTGGGATTTATATTATAATCCGTATAATAACACAGGACGATACAATTTGACTAATATTCGAACCCAGAGGTTAGGATATATTTTTCAGAAGAATTTTTATGCACTGAATTCGAATCTCAGCTCCAAATTGCCACATTGGTTCTGGTTTCTAAGATATTTTAACCTAAAGGTGCAAAAATAACGGTTTTGGTGGACTATTTTTGAGGTTACGTAATAGGTGTTGTTCCAACCCGTCACATTACCGTTTTTGAATGGTTACGCGCAAATTTGAAGAAGTGAAAAGGTACGGTCTAACAATAAACCAGACAAAAACACAATACATGGAAATGAGGAAAGATATAACAAATTGTAGCAAATTAATCAAAATGAAAGGAGCAGAGTCTGTTAATAGTTCTAAAAATGAAAGCGAAATGTGGATTCTAAAGCAGCAAGAACAAAAGAAAGTGGAGATCTGATAAATAAAGGTGCTCAGAAATAGCTTCGGAGGAATACAGACTGCAGAGAATATTTGGAGAAGACGAACAAATAAAAAAATAATTAGGATATATGGAGAACCACAAACTACGGTAAAATACTAGCCCAGAGAGCTAGATGTCTCGGTCACATTATACCAATGACAGAGAAACCAAATATTAAAATAATACTGAAGTAGAGAGAACTGGGGTAAAGTCCATTTTCTTAATGACAGATTTGATAAATTTTGCCTTCGCAGTGTTAAAGTAGGTACAAGATGGTTAAGTAGTTTTTCGTACTTCCTTACGCTTACTCTAACTTGTAAATAGGTTCGAAAAATGTTCGAAATAAAAGAGAACATGTACTAAACATGAAAAGATGAGAACATGAGAACAAAGAAGCAGGAAGAGGAAAAAGAGGAGGAAGGAAAATAAAGAATTAGAAAATTGACACAAGAAGAAGAAAGAAAAGCCAAAAAGGTAAGAGAGAAGAAAAAAATCGAAAAGGAAATTAGACACATAATTATTGAAATGATTTTAATTTCAACAAACTACAAACAGATATTTTCATTCTGTCGGTTGATCGATCTTCCTATCATACCTTACGTTATTACGTTTTCATTTTCGTCTACTGTTTAAAAAACGTGCACAACAGACCAACAAATGGGACCAATCAATGACGTATACGATTCCATAAAATACACCGTATCAACCGTATACATTATAAACGCAAATAGATAAGCCACATAGCCACATAGAGAGACACCAACACTAGCAAACAAAACTACCCCACACTCGTTTGTTTATAACAACTGAAACACATGTTCGAGTTCATTTGTTCGTATTTGCTGGAACGGCTTGATTTTCAGCGGGCGATTTCATTAGCCTATATTTGTTCGACAAAGGGGTCGAGCTTCCGTTGATGCGGCTACCTATCCAGAGTTCATAGAGTATAGAGAATGGCCACATTCACTTGTATAGGTATCACAATGGTCGAGACGGTTTATTGTCACCACGCTCTCTGGATCATATACGAAGTTCTACCAGGTTGAAATTGAATGCTGCGAAAAGTAACCTATCATAGAAGTTAACAGTATTTCTATAGGGTGATATAGATACGGTAGCTAATTATAAATTTCAATACCTTTTTATTTTTAACATTTAGTTTTAATATTTATAAAGTAAGGAGCATTTTACTTCGTAAGTCCTAGGTTATCACCCAACTTGACTGGAAGTATAACCGGAATTCCATATTTGAACTCTCGTCCACATATGAGGACACGCATATGAAGACAACCACAAACACCGAGATCAAAGAATATTGCTTCAAAAAGTGACTGAGTTTAAGCATCTAGGTGTAACTCTAACAAGTAAAGGGAAAAAAAGCCAAGAAATTCTTCTTCTTCTTCGTGCTACTAGGATTACTCCTGTTTGTCTGCCTCTTATTTTGTTTCAGTTGTTGTTGACTGTACATTGTCTTTCCACCTTTTGCCTTCCAACGGGTCTTCTGCTATACGGGTTGTTGTTTTTACAGATGTTCGCTAATCTATCTGGTTCCATTCGGTTTACATGTTCGCTTAAGTTTTTCTTTCTTGTTTTTATCCACGTGTTAATATTTTGAATTTTGCATTGTTCTCGTATACTTCTGTTGCTTTGTCTGTCTCTTAATGATCGTCGCCCCCCCCCCGCAGAATTGGAAATGGGGCCCCCTTTAAAAAATTACTAAATGCGACATGTGCAACAAATACCTTTATGTGTTACAGCCCTCAGCTGTTGTTTTTCTTATATATTTTAATTAGCTGTCCCAAATATATTATTGTGTTTCAATTTATCAATCAAAGATAGAATAAAAATTTTAATTTTTTTTAATATATAACGCGGGCACATAAATTTGATACACCCTGTATATTGATTTGTAAATATTTATTAGAAGTTAGCTTTCAACGCAAAATGGTTTCTCCTTAATGAATTTTTCCATGAAGAATATTAAAAACATTTTTGTAAATAAAAGTGAAGTGAAAGTTATTTAGGATTAGTATTTTAAACCGATTGTTTATTACGGGAAAGATAGAAGCCATAGGTAATTAGTTCTTAGAAAATTAAGGTAAAGAAAGTTTGGAATTTTAATCTTTGTGTTTAACCCCGAGTAAATTTTGTAGAATTTCCCGAAAGTAATTAGTATGATGGTAGAAATAATTTTGAAAGTATGAGTGGGTTTTCGAATGAAAAAAAAAATGGGGAAAGAGAAATATTTCTGATTGGCTTGGAAGCTCAGCTCGATGTCTTATTTTTTAAAATATGAGGCTTTGTAACATTAAACAGGGTAGTTTAAAAGATAATTACGATTATTTAAAAATTTTGTAGCAAACTTCACACCCTGTAGAATTGTATTGATTTGATATCAAAAACTCCTTTTATGTTGAAGTAATTTTTAATATAGTCCATTATTATTAAAAATTACTAATATAGCAAAATGTTTAATTTTAGTATACAGGGTTGGTCGAAACTCGGAATGATCATTTTCTGAGTTTTCTTAAATGGAACACCCTATATTTTAGTATTGTAATAAAATGATATTTTATAGTACTTTTTTATTTCTTAATTATTCCCTATACTTAACTGCTTTAATTTGTAAGTTACTCGTAGTTCTTTAATCCAGACATTAATTGCAACAAAAATTACGTGAAATTGTATTAGGATTGCCGTGAAAATATTCAATCATAAGTAATTTTTTTGAAACTAAATACATGTTAATCTAGAATAATCCTTAATTTATTAATATTGGATGTGATACCAAAATGACTACGTTGTTAATATTGTTGGTACATAAAATATTAATAAAAACAAAGCATATTCTACCTAGTTGACTATGGCTTTGATACTAAACTTGATTAAACATTAGACATTACCTGTATTATTTTTATAGTTCCAGTTGCTTTGTTAGCAGCAGCAATATAAATTTTTGTAATGGGGAACTGATTAGTAAAGTTTTTGTTCTGGGAGAGTATAACAAAAATGTACTACTAGCAATAAGAATTTATCATCTGCAACTCCCTGATAGACGACAACCAAGAAGAGAAATTTTTAAAAGTTTACTAGAATAGTTTCGACGTACTAGAAACATTTAATTCATTTTAATCATTTACAATAGTTTTTGTTCTCTCAGATTTCTCATAATCTAAATGTCCAGTTAGTTGAAACCGCTCTAGTATATTTTGAAAAGTTTTTTTTTCGGTTGTCATCTATTATGGTATTGCTGATAATAAATTCTTATTGCTAGTAGCACATTTTTATTTGTTATACTCTCCTAGAACAAAAAATCATCTGAATCAGTTCCTCATTAGAACAATTCATATTAGTAGTGGTAGCAAAGCAACTGGAACTTCAAAAATAGTAGATTGTTTAAGCAAAGCAAATGTTTAAATATTTAGTGTCAAAGTAATAGCCAACTAGATAGAATATTGTATGTTTTTATTAATATTAAACACACCAGCAATCTTAACTACGCAGGTATTTTGATATATCAACCAGTATTAATAAATTAAGGGTCAGTCGAGATTAATATGTGTTTATTTTCGAAAAATTATTTATGATTGAATATTTTCACGGCAAACCTAATAAAATTTCACGTAATTTTTGTTGCAATTAATATTTGGCTTAAAGAACTACGAATTACTTACAAATCAAAGCAGTTAGGTATTGGGAATGCTTAAGAAATAAAAAAGTACTATAAAATATCATTTCACTACAGTACAAAAATATAGGGTTTTCCATTTAAGAAAACTCAGAAAATACTCATTCCGAGTTTCGACCAACCCTGTATACTAAAATTTAACATTTCGCTATATTATTAATTTTTAATAATAATAGAATATATTAAAAATTACTTGAACATAAATGGAGTTTTTCATATCAAATCAGTACAATTCTACAGGGTGTGAAGTTTGCTACCAAATTTATAAAGAACCGTAATTATCTTTTAAACTACCCTGTATAATATTACAAAAACCTTATATTTTAAGAAAGAAGACATCGAGCAAAATCCAAAAATGTAAAAATATACAGGGTGTCCCATTTAATAAAAAGAAGTTACAATAAACTTCCGGTATAACCGGAAATAACAATAAGACCAAAATATTTTCATTAAATAGCTCATACCTCAAAACCCCTGTATTCCAATTTTCATGCTTCTTTTACCTTTAGTTCTCGAGATATTTCTAATAGGCTCTATATCTGCCTCACCCTGTATAATGATTAACCGCTTCTATTGTGGTTTCGTTTCGTATTACGTTTCTATTATCTTGTGTGTTTGTCATTGTTTTTGTTTTGGTAAAATTCATTTTTGATCTATTTGTTCGGATTCCTTTGCTAGTTCGGTTAGCATGGTTTGTAGTTCTTCAAAACATGATGCCATTATTACTACATCGTCTGTCTTAGGTGGTTTAATTTCTTTCCATTTATGTTTATTTCCATGTTTGTCCATTCCATTGTATTGAAAAAATCTTCCAATGCTAATGTAAATAGTCTGTTTCCTACTGTCTTCAACATAACCATGTAGTTTGAAGCCAAGATGAAGACTCCATGTTGGTTTAAATATACCTTATTATTTTAACATCGACTTTTAACATGGTTAATATTTTATATTGGTAAAGTCATTCGACCTACCTCAGTAGCTAGTTTCAACTGCTTTGGATCTGGAGCTTTAACCTGATGATGGACTGATTAGTCCGAAACGTTTGTTTGTAATGTACTAGTGATGTACCCACTTTGAGTCCAACTTGGATCTATTTTATAAAAAAAAATTAAATAAATTATAAACCATCTACATGGGAAGATTTTTACTTCTTTAGTCATTTTTATTATGGTATACAGCCAATGAGAGGGATTCATTTCTTTTTATATTTTTATACTAATGTAAATAGTTTAGGAGAAATAACATCTCCCTGTCGCATTTCTTTGTTAGTTGGTATAGGTTTTGTGGTTGCTTTCAACTGTACTGTTATTATTGCTTTATTATACAGGGTGAGGCAGATAAAGGGCCTATTAGAAAGATCTCGAGAACTAAAGGCAACAGATTCATGAAAATTGGCATGAAGGGGTTTTGAAGAGTGATATATTTAATGAAAATATTTTCATCTATTTGCTACTTCCGGTTATACCGGAAGTTGCTTATAACTTCGTTTTTTTAAATGCGACACCCTGTATATTTTTACATTCTTGGATTCTACTCGAAGTCTTATTTCTTAAAATATGAGGTTTTGTATTGTTATACAGGGTAGTTTAAAAGATAATTACGTTTTTTTATTAATTTCGTAGCAACTTTCACACCCTGTAGAATTGGAGTAGTTTGACATCAAAAACTTTATTTATGTTCAAATGATTTTTAATATAGTCTACTATTTTAAGAAATTATAAGTATAGCTAATTGTTGAATTTTAGTATACAGGGTTGGTCGAAACTTGGAATGAGCATTTTCTGAGTTTTCTTAAATAGAACACCCTGTATTTTAGTATTGTAATAAAATGATATTTATGTTACTTTTTTATTTCTTAAGCATTCCCTATACCTAACTGCTTTAATTTGTGCTTAATTGTTAATCGCACCAACAATGTTAACTACGTAAGTATTTTGATAGATCAACCATTATTGGGAATTTTAACGATCAGTCTAGATTAATATGTATTTATTTCCGAAAAATTATTTGTGACTGAATATTTTCAAGGCCAACCTAATAAAATTTCACGTATTTTTTGTTGCAATTGATGTTTGGCTTGAATCACCAATAACTCACAAATTAAAGCAGTTAGGTATAGGAAATGCTTATAAAATAAAAAAGTACCATAAAATATCATTTCATTACAATACTAAAATACAGGGTGTTCCATTTAAGAAAACTCAGAAAATATTCATTTCGTGTTTTGACCAACCCTGTATACTAAAATTCAATATGTAGCTATACTAATAATATTTAACAATAGCAGACTATATTAAAAATCATCTGAATGTAAATAGAGTTTTTCATGTCAAAGTACTATAATTCTACAGGGTGTGAAAGTTGCTACGAAATTAATAAAAACACGTAATTATCTTTTAAACTACCCTGTATAATAATATAAAACCTCATATATGAAGAAAGGAGACATCTAGGAAAATCCAAAAATGTAAAAATATACAGGGTGTCCCATTTAAAAAAACGAAGTTATAAGCAACTTCCGATATAACCGGAAGTAGAAAATAGATGAAAATATTTTCATTACATAGATTACTCTTCAAAACCCCTTCATGCCAATTTTCATGAATCTGTTGCCTTTAGTTCTCGAGATATTTCTAATAGGCCCTTTATCTGCCTCACCCTATATATATTGTGCCATATTTGAATTACTGGTAATGAAACAGCAGATCATTTTGCCAAAGAAGAAAGAAGTTACCAATCAAAATACTGGAATTACCACAATTCAACTACATAGCGATCTCAAACTCGTTTTGTCAGACAAAAAAGTCAGTAAATGATGCCTGGCAAAACTTTGGCAACAGAGCAAAACAACTCCAACCGTTTATTGGTTATCTCTCCCTCAACTTTGTAACAAGAAGAGAAGCATCGATTATTAGAAGACTCAGAATTAACCACATCAAACTCGTCCACCTTGGCTGCCTCCATTGCAATATTTACGTGACCATGAAGCACAGCCTCACCAACTGTAAATCATTCACCAACTTGTATAAATCATTAGATTTGGAACCTACTGTCAGGGCCGCGCCAAGGCTTTCAAGCGCCTCGGGGCAAGAAATTTTAGGCGCCCCTTTCCTCCTTCCTTTTTAAGTAGTTTTTTGTAGCGTAGTGAATCGTTATACGGTATACCTACAAATAATTTTTTATGTGTTAGGAAAATATCATCATAATCTATCGTTATCTATCTACCGTTATCGTCCACTGCTGAACATAGGTCTCCTCTAAGTTTCTCCATGTCTCCCTATCTTGAGCTACCAGCTATCCAGTTCCCGGCAGTTCTCTTTACATCGCGCATCGTCACTCCAGCGTGTTGGGGGTCGATATCTGCTTCGTTTATCCGATTGTCCGCCCGCGGTCGCTATTCCAATAATCTTCTAGTCTAGCTATTGTTCGGTGTTCTTGTCACGTGACCTGCATATCTCCTTTTCTTTTTTGCTACATGTTCTACTATGTCTTTTATTTTTTTTTCTTTGCCTGATATTATTTGGTATCCTGTCTCCTTGTGATTCTTAGCATGGCCCTCTGGGTAAAGGTACGATTCCAACATCGACGGCAGGCGGCAGGCGGCAGACGGCAACTGCAAACTGCAGTTACAGTTGTTACCATGACATACATATTTACTTTACACTATTAATTTGTATAATTATTAGCAACTGACGTTCTGCCTGACAGCAATTGAAGAAATCAGTCTCATACAAATTAATAGTGCAAAGTAGTGACGTCTGTCACGGCGACAATTGCAACTGCCGTCTGCAGTTGCAGTCTAACGCCTGCCGTCGATGTCGGAATCATACCTTAACCCTTATTTTCTGCTCTTAGATTTTCAGCAGCAGGAAAGTAATATACTGATAAGTTATTAGGTAAAGGTATAAATATTTACAAAAAACAACGATTACTTTATCAGAGAACAAATAAATATATAATTACATATTATTATAGTCCATTTGCTCACGGTTTTTGCTCCGTATTTTCAAGAACCGCTTGGATCGACATGAAATTTGGCATAGCTACACATAGCTAATTTATAACAAAGAAAAAAATTGAAATTGCGTCGTCGGCGATGAAAAAATACGTTAAAATTAAGTCCGGAAGTGGATAAACTGACTAATTCTAAGCAACTTTTTTCCATAATAATATAGGTACACTTTTTTCTACCAAGTCAATATTTTTCCATTTATTTGCGAGTGAGTATTTTGCGCATGAGTATGTTCATTTTTCAACATAAAAACCACGGTTTTAGACCGTTTTTCGCAAATAACACAAAAAGTGTGTATTTTATTGAAAAAAATGTTCTTAGCAAAAATAGAGCTTATAAAAAAATTTAGAAAACTTGTGCAAGCATGAAGTCAGTAGATTTAGTAGAGGAAGAGTTGTAGCTCGAGAAAAGTGGGTTCTTATTCGTCAAATTAGAAATCGAACACTTCAACGTGAAATAACCAAAAAATGAAGCACTTTTCGGGAAAAATCATTACAATTTTTAAGTTTTTAGAAAAAGCTTTATTATTGTTTTTTAAAAAAGTTTCTAGTAGCAAAAGTAAGCCGGTAACGCTGAAAATAAAGTTGGTCCCTTTTTTTTTTGTAAAAAACATCGTAAAAATCTCCGCTTAATTATCATCCCAAATAAAATTAATCGTTACAGCTTTACAATTTACTTCACTTATGTATATTTAGATATATGATCTGGAAGTTTCACCATTTAAAAGTGCTTATTTAAAAAAAAATTGGTTTTAAATAAAAAATATTAATTTGAAATTTTCAAGAAAATGCCTTTTTTCAAAATTTTTCCTAAGAATATATTTTCGGTAAAATACTTATGTACCTACTTACTTTTTGAGTAATTTGTTGGTGGAAAACGGTGGAAGACGAAAAACGTGTTTTTTTTTGAAAAATGAACATATTCACTCGCAAATAATTCGAAAAGTAGATATTGACTTAAGTAATATAAAAACTTTATAGAACAACTTAACTTTATAATTACTTACAATTCGTCAGTTTATCCACTTCCAGACTTATTTTTAACGTAAGTATATTTTCCCCCCGTGAAGGAGTGCTCCCCTAGGGCAAAAGCACACGTTGACACAATATCATTTTCTTCTTTGACTTGTTAGCTATGTGTATTCCAAATTTCATGTTAATCCAAGCTCTTATTTAAAATTTAGAGGTTTTGCAATCTTTTACCGTGAGTGAATGGAGTAATAGTTCAGTTTAAGGGGAACGGAGCAAAATGCGAAATTTTGACACATGTCAAAATTTTCAATGTGTTTTAAATGTATTAATTTTTTTCGAATCCTGAGAAAATTAATACGTATTTTTGAAAAAATTAAATGCAGAATGAAAGATTACTTGATTACCGAGGGCCGAAAGTCCCTCAGAATAAATAAAAAGTTTCTTTTGAATGAAATATTTGCAATTCAAAATCACACTAAATTTTTCCTTTTATTTTCACCCCTCGGTAATAACGTAATCTTTCATACTGCGTTTAAATTTTTCAAAAATATTTATTAGTTTTCTCAGGATTCGAAAAAAAAATGAATAGATACATTTAAAACACATTGAAAATTTTGACATCAAAAATTTTTCATTTTGCTCCGTTGGCCTTTGACAGAAAAAACGGTTCGTACACTAGGGGATCAAAGTAATAGGTAATAACTGCTATTTTTATATCTACCTACGATTTGTAAATTTTCAATTTCACAAGATAATAAAATATTATTAATATTACTGGTAATTTCGATATTGTCAAATTTTTTTTTCGGCACATTCCGGCGCCTTTTTACTTCGGCGCCGGGGGGCACCGCCCCTCTCCGCCCTTATGGACGGCGCGGCCGTGCCTACTGTTAAAGAAATACTCAACAACCCTTCAGTGAAAATGAAAACTAAAGGTACTGTTTTTAAAATCCGTCCAGTTGTACCACAAGATTTAATCTAATAGACATTAGCTACAGTTATACAGGGTGTCCCGAAAACATTGGCCATAAATTATACCACATATTCTGGAGTCAAAAATAGTTCGATTGAACCTAACTTACCTTAGTACAAATGTGCTCATAAAAAAAGTTACAGCCCTTTGCAGTTACAAAATGAAAATCGATTTTTTCAATATATCGAAAACTATTAAAGATTTTTAATTGAAAATGGACATGTATCATTCTTATAGCATGTTCATCTTAAAACAAAATTATAGTGAGATTTGTCCACCCCATAATAATTCTATGGAGGGTTTGATCCCTTAAACCCTCCCAAACTTTGGTGTACGTTCCAACTAATTCAATATTGTGGTATGTGGTACCATTAGTTAAACACAACGTTTTTAAAACTTTTTTGCCTCTTAGTATTTTCGATAAGCAAGTTTTTATCGAGATGTGGCTTCTTTTATAGTTACATAAAAATTTTATGGGAGTATTGTTTCTTTAAACCCCCCAAATGTTTGTGTACGTTCCAATTAAACTATTATTGTGGTACCATTAGTTAAACAAACTGTTTTTAAATCTATTTTGCCTTAGTCTTTTTTTGATAAGTCACCTTTTATCGAGATGTGGCTTCTTTTTCAAAATATACCTAAAAATGTAAATTATAAATACATTTTCAGATTATATTAAACAGGTCTCTATAATCGTACTTAACCATAGACAAATATGTGGTGGATTCGATAAATATTCAAAATATCTCGATAAACACTGGCTTATCGAAAAATCCCAAGAGGCAAAAATGTTTTAAAAACAGTGTGTTTAACTAATGGTGCCACACTAATAATTAAATTGGAACGTACACAAAAGTTTGGGGGGGGGGGGTTTAAGGGAACAAAACCCCCATAAATTTTTTATGGGGTATACAAATTTCACTTTAATTTTTATTTAAGATGCTGCTGCCATAAGAATGCCACATGTCCATTTTCAATGAAAAATCTCTGAGTTTTCGATATGTGAAAAAAATTGATTTTCATTTTGTAACTTCAAAGGGCTGTAACTTTTTTTGTGTGCACTATTGTATATAGGTAAGTGAGGTTCAATCAACCTATTTTTGACCCCATAATCTGTCGTATAATTTATGACTAATCTTTTCGGGACACCCTGTATAATAATTATTTGTTTTCGTTATATTTTATTTTAGTGTTCCTATACCAATGGCCATAGTTTTGTCGAGGTACTTTATAAATTCTATTTTCGGCAAACTAAAAAGCCGCTTCTATTATGAACATACTCTACATTTAGTTGGATCAATTTTGTGCCCGACACTGTATTAGCACAGTTGTATCTCTACTAGTAAGCCCGTACTGAATAACAATGTAAGGTGTGAACAATTGCCATCCAGCGATGCACTTCCAACTTTGTCTAAAGACCTTTTGTTGTATTTATTTCCTGAATTTTCGTTAGATATTCCATTTCCAGCTCACCAAGAGGCAGGTAGGTGATGTTTCACATCGAGCGAGAATAACGAGCCTTTTATTCACCTCTTACTTTTTGTATGGGTCTAATTTTAGAAAAGGCTGCTACTGCGGCGGAGTCTACATTGTCAGGTGAATTACAGATATAATTTGCTAATAAAAAGCAAGGGGATATTGTTCTGTTTTATCCATTTATTTGTAAATATTTTTCTCGGTTATTTTGAAAATGGAAAAATACGTAATGAAGAAATAATAACAGGAAACATTAAAAATAGATCAGACAAAATAAGCTTTCAAAAAAGGGCAACCTCATACTGTGCAAAAATTGGAGAGCAATAACCTTGCTTACCGCTACCTATAAATAAAATTTTCACGACCATCATACTGAAAAGATTAACAAACTTGAATTTCGAACTAATCAAGTGCGCTTTAGATCAGAAATAATCTGAATCTTATTTCTGACTAAGCGTTTTTTTTCCTGCTGTATCTGCTCCCGTTTATATGACACATGTCATTATTGGTGGTAAAATGATTGATATATACGTACTTTTCTATCTATCTATGTCCCTATGATTCCAGATGACATAGCTACTTTATTTGCTAGATGACAATTGCTTTATTTGCTAGTTTTATTACACTCTCTTTAAAATGTCCATAGCTAGATATTTCTACTCGATTTTTTACCAGATACACCAATTTAGATACTTGTTCGGATGTGAATATTTTTATCCTTGGCTACTATATACTACTATATCCTTGGCTACTATTATTGGAACGCTTGATGACTTAAGGAACGCTTGATGTAAGGATTAATTAATGATTTGTGTTTAAGATACTAGAATAGTATCGTAACATTAGTCACCCCTTGTAATTTCTCTGTTTGTATTTCTTAAGCCAAAACATCAGAGCCCCAACTATTAATCCTAATATTGTCCAGGGTAACACGTCCGCAAAGATATCCAATCCATCCCCTCATGTGTACCGATGACAAATTATGCCGAAGACAAATTCCTTATTGAATAAGACGTGAGGACGGGGTCCATTCAGGCGAATTACACCGAAATCAGAGATAATGACAATAAGATACCGTTTTCGAATAAAGCCATTTGGAAATTGCCGAGACTAAGCAATTAAATCAAGCGTGTTTGTCGTCGACGTCGTCGAAGGAGCGGTGGTGACGGTGGAGGCGGCATTGCGGCCTCCTTACTTCCAGCCAAGAAAGGGATACCGCCGCCCGTTGAGAACACACGGGACGGATACCTATGGCATTGTTTGAGTTTTAGATGTAAAATAAGCAGGGGCGGCGATAGACGCGGCTCTTTTTAAGCAAACAGGAAGTTTGATTTCGCCGAAAGTGAACTTGATATCTCTTCTAATTATATAAAGTGATTATTTCCACCCCAATTTGTCTATGTTGCTATGTTGATCCATGTCTAAAATATTATTGTGTGGTTCATTCTGTCTAGTATCCGCTTCCATTTTCAGCTTGCTATGCAATAAGATTTGTCTCGAGGGAACTCAATTTAGCATCTTCTAAAATAACATATTTTTCGTTGTTCGAATCTCATCTTCGATATGGTCTTCCTTTTTGGCGTTCTAGTACAGCTGCTCAATTTGATGTTATTTTTAAATTGCAAAAAAGAGCAATAAGATATATGTTTGCTCTCAGAAGATCTACACATTGCAGAAGTTACTTCAGAAATCACGGAATTTTAACACTTCCATCTTTATATATTCTAGAAACGGTTTGTTTTATTCGTAAATACCTTCATGTCTTTCCAGCAAGGCCCAATCATCTTTACTTTACCAGAAATTCAATCTTTGATATTTATTTACCGATCCCATCCACTGAGTTAGTAAAGAAATCTATATTATATTCCGCAAAAAAACTTTACAACCATCTCCCTTTACAACTTAAATCTGCAACATATTTCCAAAGTTCCGTAAAATGACGCAGTAGCTTAAACTTGTCAGTTCCTAATGTTGTATTTTATTTGTTGTAAGTATGTTCAATTTTGCAATTTATATAAATTTTGCAGGGTGTTTCATTGGGAAAGTAACATACGTTAACTGTAGAAAGAGGACACTTGGGCGGTGTCAAAAATACCATACTTAATGGGTCTTACTCCATTAAAAACAAAGATACTGGGTGTTTTACCTATTTTGCCATTTTCTTAATTGGTTCATAACTTTTTAACCACACTGTATATTTATTTTATATTTGGCACGCAAATATCATTTAAGGCGTACAATAAATTCATTTATTTACATTAAATTTTTTTAAAATGGATTTTTCAGTTGAAAGGGGGATAAAAACTAAATTCAGCAGTATACTTTGAATTTTCGGCAAAATGATGTTTCTGCTGAAATTTTGAATTTGAATTCTGAAATTAAGTGAAATGCGAGAGCTCTAAGTAGAAAAAAATTGAAATACAGCTTACAACTTGTCAACCACTTTCCAGCTTTACTTTCCAGCCATAACCGCAGCATTGTCATATGCATGACCTCTACAGTTGCTTATATCTAGGCCATCAATCAGCTTGAATCTTGTCCAAAATCATCTTTGAAATTCCTTCAGCAGTTTAGTCTTTAGTTTCAATAAAATCAATCATTACTTTTACTTCCTGATTTTCAATTACTACGTATCTTAATACCTGAAGTGTTTGATCTTTATGAGATAGATCTGGAGTACTGTCGAATATAATTATTGAATAATAGGTACTTAGCCTTTTTTATTTGCCCGATGATATGTTGGAGAAAATTAATTCCCAAATTGGCAATAAATTCGTTTTGTATTTGTGGTGACATATATTATAGTGATTGAAATTTTGCATTTTAGAACTTACAGTTGAGTCCGCGAGTCTTTACACGTGCGTCATTAATACCTGGCGAGATAAAACACATACTTTTTATTTAGCATCATTATCTTCCACGCATGAAATTAATGACAAACCAGCTGCCGCCTGTTATTAAGTAAAAACACATGTTATTTTTATGAACGATTTAGACTCAATGCATTGAAAAGAGATATTTACAAAGAAAGACGATTGGGGATGTCTTCACATATTTTAAGTACAATTTCTGACGTTTTGGTTTGTTTCCTTTTGTGGCTGTCAGTTTGTTGAATTTTTTGCTGATATTTTGTCGAATTTTTGCATTTCAAAGTTTTTTATAGTATACAAACAGTTGTTTTCACAACTAATTTTATATTGGAGTTAGCAATTTTATGATAAGTTTATGTTATTTTACGATAAATTTTGACAACGTACAAATCTAACCTCATTGTTGGCACAGTTGAATGGTTGTGTTTAAGGTTCCGCCAAAGTGAATAAAATAACAAAAAGAAAATATGTTATTGAATTCTTTTATAAGTTGTTTATTTGTTTATTAATCAATGATAATAAAATAATTTATTAAGATACTTCAAATGTAGCTGTAATTATGCACCAAAATTTTAAAGCAAAACTTAAATTTCACATTCTATTTATTTGATAACGTCAAATTTTATACTATAACCCGTGATCGGAATAATATCCACTTGCCGTTGCGTTTAGTAAATTTTCGACTTATTTCGTATGCTTTAAATGATGACGCACAAGTAAAGACTCGCGGACTCAACTGTACATGATGTTCACGAAGTACAGGATCGTATTTTGATATTAAATTAACCAATTATAAAAAGTTTCCTCGATTGGTACTGGTGTCGTTTTCTATATATTATGTCCACGTATAAAAGTAAATTATAGTAAAGCCAAATTTTGTTTGGCAAGGAATCTTATAATATCAAACATTCTGATAAGAATTTCCTGCCATTTCTTTATTTCTTTTGCCACTACGTCTTGCTCTTTTTTGTTAATAGTCTGTCCTTTTTGAAGTCTGCTCTCCAACTTCTTCCATTTGCAATAATTTTGGATGTGTAGTGCACTACTTGATTCGTGACTTGAAACCTTAGGATTTAATTTCCACGAAGTATTAAATCCATCAGATGAGCAAAATAATGATGCTTTTGATGGAGAATAAGCCATCCAAGTACGTAAAACTTTTTCGCCGTTAGTCAATGTACGGTAAAACCATTCCTTAGTAAGGTCGTCTTGTCTCTCCTTTTGATTTTAAAGATTCCGCGCTCCTTTCAATCGGTCCGAATTTGTAGTTGCGATAAAAATATAAAATGGTGCAAATATTTACAAAATATTTTTGTTATTTATTGTTAAATTTAGCCGCCCCCTAAAAATTGCCGCCGGGGCGGGCCGCCCCTGCCGCCCCCACTACGCTACGCCACTGAGATGTACTGTCCGACAAAATACACGGGACGTTTTCGCAATCTGACATTCCAAATTTTTAAACTGTTCCACAATTAATACTTACCCTGTTCCATTGTTTCCGTACATCAAAGTTTGTCCGACTAGACACTGTTAAGCTATTAACACATTTTCAGCTTGCTATTAATCATCTTTTTTTTTTGTACGCGGGATCCAGGTCTATTATTTTTTACGGTGCCATAGAATCATGTATTTATTATTAATTTAGGTGAAGATTCTGGTAACAAAGATAAGAGATACAGATACAATAGCGATGAGGATTTGATTTAATTCAAAGTTCATTTTTTTTGTTTTGAGTCCTTCCTTTTTACAAATTATTGTTTATGGCAGACGATGTAAATTACCGCAATCACGCAAGAGCAATTAGTTTCAATACATCACAATACATTTACTTTATCATTAAATACTATTATAAAATAACGGTTTAAAATTTACAAATTTTAAACAATTAAATTCAACTCGTTATCAGTCATTATTTTGCAAAACAATGATTCATGCAAACAACATGTTTGTACAGACAATGTAATGTAATAAATTTTCTGTAATTTGAGTCATAAACGAATTCTGCATCCCTCTTCTGGTTTGTGCGCTTCCTCTTCTTCTTGTGGTTCCTTCTATTGGAGGTTGGTTATCATCATAGCTATTCGACCATACGTCCTTAATTTTTCGACTTACACGTTCTTTAATACGTCCTTACATTTGAGTCTGTAAGAGTACAGGGGCAAAACAAGGAATTTCACATTTTATACATATTGAGATAACCACCAATAAAGGTTTAATTCTTATGATATCTAAAAACTACTTAGGAGATTCTTAGCAGAATTCTAGCAATTCTTATTCTATAATCTTAATATAATATTAATCTATTGTGTTTGCATTTTATCAATCAAAGGCAAAATAAAAATTAAATTAAATTTTTTAAATAACGCGGGCACACAAATTTGATACACCCTGTATATTGAGCTGTTTTAAAATTTATTAGAATTAAGTTTGGATGTAAGTAGATTTCTCTTTTAATGAGCTTTCCGATGAACCATTAAAGACTTTTGTGAATAATTAAAGTGAAAATAACGATGTATTTAGATTTAAAATGGAAAAAGATTGTTTAGGGTAGAGGTAATTATCAATTTCTCGAAATTGATAATGCAAAAGAAAGTTGGAAATTTAATATCTTTGTTTCAACACGAGTATATGTGGTAGAGTTTCTCCGAAAGTAATTAGGATTGTCGGAATAATTTTGAAAATGACTGTTTTGTTTGTCGAATGGAAAAGTCGAGGTTTCTGATGTTTGGCAATGTGGAAGGGGAAAAGTAGTTAGAATGATTGAGGAGTTTGAAAAAGAAGTCATATTATGTTTTTGGCATCGCTAAGGAGCGGTTCGACGTTGTTAGTGGATAGATATTTACCAGATACCAGTGGCTGTTTGATAGTGGAGAATAGTGTTGAAAAGTGGAACGAGAGACAGATCAAATTGAGACGAAATACCTCTTTGATTCTGTATTATTGTGAGAAGGAGAGCAGAGAATTTTTGGAGTTTTGTTTGAATCGAGTACGTGTCAAAAGAGACCCGGCTTGTTGGAGAATTGGTGCTGGTATGCTGATAGTTTTGAAGCTGGACAAAGGAGAGGGCTTTGATGAGTAGCCTTTAACATAGTCAACGAGAGAAAGCTGTTTTGGGTCACGAGAAGACATCAGAGTGAGTGAAGCAAAAGGTCAGTCAATTTATGTGAAAGAGATTTTTATGTTCGGAAACTAAATTTTTGAGTAAAAAGCATATGAATTAAAATTCCAATATTTCAAAAAGTAAATAGTAAATATAGGTAATCTTGCGAATACATAAATTTGTTTTGTTTAGTTTGTTTTACCAAAGTCATCGGGAACAAACCGATAAATTGTTTTTTTTTTAACTATAATAAATTTAAGTGGTAAGAATTTCATTCGGACATCTGTGTCCACAGGTTTTTAGATTCGATAGATTTCAGAGTATTGATTTTAGTAAATAAAAGACAATTCTGTATTTTTATTTTAATATTTTGCTTTATTTCTTTTCCCTATTTTATCCCGATTAGGATCAACCAAGAGATACTGAACCCACGAGAGAAGATAAGTATAACGTGAGATAATTTGGATTTTTTTTAATAGTATAAAAAGGCACCCTGAGATTTTTTATTCAATTTTTATGTATGATTTGCGACAATTAAATAATTAATCAAATAAATAATAATTAATATAAAACTAATAAGAAGCAGATCATAACACTATATTAACTTATTAATTTAACAATGCACCAAAAGACTGCTAACATTCCTTATTTTTGTTCAGTGGCGTGCGGACAATCCTTGTCCTTCGCCTGGATACAAATTCTTAGAAAATTTACATAGACTGCTCCATGCTTTCCGATCTTGCGTTAGGCTTCTTGCACTTTCCAATGTCAAACCCTTCTTCTCGACTTCTTTCCTGATTTCATTTACCCACATAATTCTTGGTCTTCCTCTTTTGTTTTTCCCCTGCACTCTCGTTTCGAACACTCGTTTTGTTAGCCTCTCGTTCGACATTCTACACACGTGCCCGAACCATCTAAGTTGTTCCTCCACTATTTTTTCATTGATTGGTTCTAATTTTAGGTTTTGTCAAATTGTTTCGTTTCGTATTTTTTCTGTCCTCTTTCTGTTTGCTATTTTCCTCAGGAACCTCATTTCCATAGCATTGACACTGGATTTTTGTCTCCCCGTCACTGTCTATGTCTCTCTGCTATACATGATTGTTGGTCTAACTACTGATTTAACGACTGCCGTTTTTACTTTCTCCGGTATCTCTTTTTTCCCCAAAAATGTTGTTTTCATAGTGTTAAATAAGCTTCCTGTTCGTTCCATTCTCTCGTTTATTTCCATGTCTTGTTTACCATTTTATTCGATTATTACTCCTAGGTATTTAAAATATTCCACTTGCTCTAGTTGTTTCCCGTCTAATTCTATTGCGTGTGTCTTCCTCGTATTTGAAATTATCATTGTTTTTGTTTTCTCTGTATTAATTTTCATATTTATGTTTGAAAGTTCTTCTTCTAGGATTTCAAGATTGTTCTGTAAGTCTTCTCGGTTTTTTGCTATCAATACCATGTCGTCTGCAAATAGTAGCTCCGATAGTTGAGTCTGTTTCATTTGCCAGTATCCTAATGTTAGTTTTCTCATTCTTCTCTTGGCTTTCTTTATCGCTTCGTCCAGTACCACTGAGAATAGCAGTGGACTCAGCAAGCATCCCTGTTTGACGCCTTGACTTGTAGTAAATTCTCTGGATTCCTCGTTATTGGTTCTTACTGTATTTGTATTATTTTTGTACATATCCTTTATTACTTCTATTATGTGTCTGTCGACTCCCCTTTCTTTTAGTGTCTTGCATACGTCCTTTCTTCGGATTCTATCGAACGCCTTTTCCAGGTCAATGAAGCACATATGTATCTCTCTATTCTTCTTGACTACCTTTTTACTTACTTTTCTTAATGTGAACATTAGGTCTTGCGTGCTTCTGTTCTTCCTGAATCCACACTGTGTGTCTTCCATAGTTGTTTCTATTTGGATTTTTATTCTTTTCTCTATTATTCTTGCAAATACCTTCCCAGGGATACTTGATATGGTAATATCTCGGTAATTATTACAGTTTCTCTTGTCTCCCTTTTTGTGTATTGGTAATATAATGTCTTTCTTCCAGTCCTTTGGTAATTCTGCTCTATTTATGATATAATGCATTAGTTCTTTCATGCTATCCATTCCCTCTATCCCCACGAATTTTATCATTTCCGGGGTGATATGATCCTTGCCGGGTGCTTTGCCCAATTTTACTCTTTCTATTGCTTTCTCTAATTCCTCTCTTAATTTATAATCCTCTCGTAATGATTACAGTTTCTCTTGTCTCCCTTTTTGTGTATTGGTAAATAATATAATGTTTTTCTTCCAGTCCTGGTAATTCTGCTCTATTTATGATATAATTCATTAGTTCTTTCATGCTATCCATTCCCACTGTCCCCACGAATTTGATCATTTCTGAGGTGATATGATCCTTGCCTGGTGCTTTGCCCAATTTTACTCTTTCTATTGCTTTCTCTAATTCCTCTCTTGTTATGGATTCCACTTGTTGTTCTTCATTCCTTTCTTGTATCTTCACTATGTTTTCCGTGTCTGTATGAGTTAGCTCTTTGAAATGTTCTCTCCATCTTTACATTATTTGTTTGTCTTCTGTTAGTACGTTTTCATTCTTGTCTTTTATATTCGGCATCGTGTGCTCTTTCTTTTGTCTGAGTTGTTTTAATGCGCCGTAGAAGAGTTTTTGGTTTTCCCTATAATTTTTTGTCCAAATCTCTCCCATGACCTTTCCTTTCCTGCTTTCACCGCTATTTTAACCTCTTTTCTTTTTTCTTTATATGCCTCGTAATCTTCCGGGTGTTTTGTGCTTAGGTATCTCTTCCATTTGTCTTTTTTGTTCTTTATTTTCTCTCGTATATATTTCGTATATATATTTCTATTATTTTTTCACCATTTCTGTTTAGTATTTCTTCTCCTTCTTTTCCCATGCACTCCTCTATTCCGCTGTTGTTGTTTCCGACTCTACCGTTTAGATCTCCCATTACAATTATGTTTTCTTCCCCATTATCAATTTGCATTTGGAGCTCCTCGAAAAATTTATATTTCTCTTCCTTTCTTGCATCTTTATTTACACCGTAAGCTGTTATTATTGTCCATATTTCTTCGTCCATCAGTTTCATTTTCACCGATAATATTCTCTGGTTAACATAATAAGTTTCTTCTATAACGTGATGTAGTCTATTCGGTGCAATTATTATCCCGACTCCTTCTTTTGCTCTCTCTTTTGTATCTGCTCCTACCCAAAGTAACCAATATCCTTTGTGTATTTTCTTAAGACCTTTTCCTTTTATCTTCGTTTCCGTTATTCCTAGTATTTCTATTTTTTGTTTTATCATTTCTTCTACCAGTTCTTCCTCTTTTCCATTGATGCTTCTCACATTCCATGTTCCCATTTTTATCTCTCCTTTTTTCTGCAATCTAGCTTTCCCTTCTTCTGATTTTCATCCTTGTTTACCTGTGCATCATCTTTTTCCCTATCGCTTTTCCCATTCATTACCTTGGTCGTCATTGTTTTGGGTCCGGTCTCATTATTTTCTATTACTTTTTTGGAGTCCTTTCCCCGATATTTCTGTGAATTTGTATAATTTTCTCATTATTATGGTCTTATTTCCACTCCTTCCCATTAATCTCCAGTTTCATATATCCTATCTTCGTAGTATTATCTTTGTCTTTTTCGTCTTTTGCCATTTTCCTAATTTCTGCTTGTATTTCTCTTTCCTTTCTTGTTAAATCTGATTCTATATACACCTTTTGTCCCTGTAGATTCTTCAGTTTCCTTTGTTTTTTAGTACGCTTAGCTTATCCGTTAGGTTTTCCATTGCTGCTACACTGATTTGGTCTCCGATCTTCACCACTCCTCTCAGTTTGACCTGTAATTTCAGATTTCTTCCTATGAAGTGTTCTACTGACTCCTTTACTGACCTCAGCTTTATGGTGAAAAAACTGGTACAGGAATATACAAAGAATGGAATGGAAATAAACTGGAAACAACGGAGAATTCAGAAACAAAACAGCTGAAAATAGACAAAGGTAAACAAATTAAACAAACAGACAATTACAAGTATTTAGTTTTCATAATATGAAACAATATACTAGGACAAATAAGAGACAGCATACGAAAATGAAACCACAGTAATGTGGGACAAGAATATCAGTATAAAAACAAAATGAAAAATACATATATAATACCATGATAAGAAGTATCCTGACTTATCCTAGTAATCGATCTTATTGGGCGTGAAAATTGAATAATAAATAAAAAAATCAAAAACACAATAAGAGCGATAGAGATGGAATTCATAAAATATGTTAAAAAAATAACATAGAGATTATGAAAAGAATGAGAATGAACTCAGATATAATAGACTACAAAGAACAGAAGACATTAACCTGGTACAGACATGTCGGAAGAGCAGACATAAAAGGTTGGATAAATAGAATATCAGAGCGGAGCCAGATAGAAAGAAAGAAGAGAAGCAGACCCGGGAAATCTTTCAGAGATGAAGTGATGAAGCAACGGAAAGAAAAAATATGCAGGAAGGGGACTAGCAAAACAGAAATAAATTATGGAAAGAACGGTTGACTGAAGGAATTCAGTGAAAACTGCAGAAATCCTTAGCCTATACATATACTTTTTCCGTATGCTGTTAGCATATTTAACATTTCTGTGCCAGCAGGGTAAAAGTTCTTAAGTCAGAAATCATCGTATTAGATTCAATTGGAGAAATCGCAAGATTTGACTTATATTATCATTTCCACCGTATATTCTGTATGCTTTAATCGCTGTGTATGACTTTATTTACGGATTTACGGATTTTTTACCCACAAATATAGATCGCAATCTATCCATTTATCCACTTAACTCAAAATGACCAAAACTTGACTTAAGAACTTTTACCCTGCTATTACATACCACATGCTCATGCCACAGGTTTATCCTGTATTGAACAATCCGTATACATATATACAGTGCTAGTCAAAAGTCCGTACCCCCCCTCGTATCTTTTGAACGGTTATACCTATAATAGTGAAATTTGGAGTGAGGAAATAAACGGACGTAAGCTTCTTAACTAGTCATGACAGGTGACGTAATAGTGACAGATGACGTTACAGAGCCACTGTGACCGATAATTTTAAATGGGACGTTATGGCAAGTGATACCTCGTTTGAAAGGTATTGAAAATACCTATTCAGTCATACTAATTTTGTTTGAGTTTAAGCTAATTTTGATGAATAAATGAAATAAATATAAAATTGGAGTTTCGCATTTAATTAATAAAAATTCAAAATTCCGCATTTAATTACTTGTCAAAAGGCTGACGTTGACGTAAAAACTACTAGAGAATTGAAAAACGTCAACCTTTTTGACAAAAAAACCATAGGCGGACATTTGAATTTTTATTAATTAAATGCGAAACTAAAATATTATATTCATTTAATTTATTTACCAAAATTCAAATCAACTAAAACCCAAAAAAATTAGTATGACTGAATAGGTATTTTGAATACCTTTCAAACGAGGTATCACTTGCCATAGGGTCCCATTTAAAATTATCAGTCACAGTGGCTCTGCGACGTCATCTGTCACTATTACGTCACCTGTCATGACTAGTTAAGAAGCTCACGTCCGTTTATTTCCTCCCTCCAAATTTCACTACTATAGGTATAACCATTCAAAAGATACGAGGGGGGGTACGGACTTTTGACTAGCACTGTATAAAGAAAATTAGATAAAACAAACGAGTTCGTAAATAGTAAACAATATTAAAAAAAGAAAGAAAAGATATCAAAAAAAGATGCCAAAAGTTTTACCATAATAATTTCCTTTTCTTATAGGTATCTGTTACTAACATAACCCCTTCTAAGCGACACAAACGACTAGACAACCATTAAAGGATCTACTCACCCCGTGCACTTCCACGTTGACTTAAGGCGTTATGAATATCAAATGTCTTTAATAGAAACCTTATTTGGCATGTGTTTAACTATATACTAATTGTAAGTGCCATGTCCTGTGAATCACTTGATGCCACCTTGTGTACTGATATTGCTGTGTTACTGAGATTTTAATCAATAATACACCTGCAATAAACGACTTCCTTAGGGCTGTCGAATGTAAGATAAAAGCCAAACGTGAAACTGGTTAATTTAATTACTGAAATTAATTATTTGACCCGAGTAAAAATAATTCAGAGGTTTTATTAAAATAAAATATTTTCTTGTTTTTAATCCAGAGGATTTGTTTTAAATTTATTAAATATGTAGTTATTTATACTCAAGAGATGTAAGTGCTATATCTGCTCTGTATCAGCGATATCCCATCATTAGAACCAAAATTGCGACATTTGCAGACGACACATGCATTCTAGCAGTCGAGTCGGACAAAACCACGAGAAAGCAGCAACTATGCTACAAAACTCTGTTAAACAAATTAACATCTGGACCAGGCGACGGCGTATCAAACTGAATGAAACAAAATATGTTCATATCAATTTTACTAACAAAAGAGAACAACATATCCCAGTCAGTATAAAAATAAACCAAATACCTTATGCAAATACGGCAAAATATTTGGGTATGACATTAGATTCAATGCTACGTTGGAAAGCGCATATCAAGAAAAAAAAGGAAGAATTAGAAATTAAGTTAGAATAGAATAGAAATATGCTTTATTGTCATGAAAAATTTAACAATTTTATAGACAAAGCTTACAAGAATCATAAATAAGAACAATAACAAATAACAAATACAATTTACTAAAATGATATAAATCGTCTATATAAATAAAAATAATGAAGAGAAACAAAAAAAAACAAAAACAGTAACAATCTATTGCAAAATTTAAAAAAAAAATTTGCAAATTGCATATTTTACCTTAAGAAATTTAATAAGTTAAGTTAAGCTGCTGCATATGACACTCAAATATAGATTAAGATTATACTTACAAATAAGAATACTGTACTTTCTTAGTTATTGGTTAAGAAACTCTGCTGTTGAATAATATGGTCTTTCAGATAAATAGGCTTTAGTCATTTTACGGAACTTGGGGAAAGATGTTGCAGATTTAAGTTGTAGAGGGAGATGGTTGTAAAGTTTTTTTGCAGAATATAATATAGATTTCTTTACTGACTCACTGGACGGGATCGGTAAATAGATGTCAAAGGTAGAATTTCTGGTGGAATAGTCATGTCTAGGTCTTGCTGGAAAGACATGTAGATGTTTACGAATTAAGCAAACAGTTTCTAAAATATATAAAGAAGGTAGTGTTAGAATCCTGTGATCTTTGAAGTAGCTTCTGCAATGTGTTGTTCTTCTGAGGCCAAACAGATATCTTATTGCTCTTTTTTGTAATTTAAAAATAACATCAGTTTGGGCAGCCGTACCAGAACCCCAAAAAGGGAGACCATATCGAAGATGTGACTCGAACAAAGAAAAATATGTTATTTTGGAAGAGGCTAAATTCATTTCCTTCGAAACAGATCTTATTGCAAAGCAAGCTGAGGATAGTTTCTTGCTTAACACATCAATATGAAGGGACCATTTCAGATTGCTGTCTAAAACAATACCAAGAAACTTTACAGAATCAACGATACTGATCTGGCTGTTATGAAGAGGTAAGGGTTGAAGAGCTCCTTTATAGGACAATGCTACTGTTTTATCTACGTTAAAAGAGAGTAAATTTGAATCAGAAGTTCAGAAAGATGTACTGGTTAATGGGGAAAAATCCACTCTGTCTACTTATAACAAATTGTTATTGTATAAGCAAGTCCTTAAACCAACATGGACATATGGGATACAGCTAATGGGGCTGTACAAAAGAAAGTAACATCCAAATCATACAACGATACCAGAATAAAGTGTTAAGGAACATCGTCAACGCTCCATGGTACTTCAGAAACTGTGATCTCCATCGAGACCTCCCGATGGATACGATTAGTCAGACAATAAGTAAGTTTGCCGAGTGTCATGAACAAAGACTCTCCAACCATGTGAATGTCGAGGCCATCAATCTCCTAGACAACGCCAACCAGATAAGAAGACTTAAGAGAACGAAGCCGTTTGATTTAGTTCTAAGTTAAGTAAGTGCGTTAAATGAAAAAGCAAAGCAAAGTGCGGCTATAGTGTACACGTTAGCTAGTAGTACTATTATGTATTAGAGCCTATGGATTATTGCTGAATATGACCTTAGGTATGTTTTTTGTAATATTTTGTAGTTAGAACTAACTTGCTTATTGATCATTGATTGATAAGATAGCATTAATCATAAGATTCCTTTTGGAGTTAGAACTAACTTGCTTATTGATCATTTATTAATCAGATAACAATAATCATAAGATTCCTTTAGGAGTTTTATTAAATAAAAAAAAGAGATATAAGTAAAAATTACTAGTCGAAGACGACTTTCTCCGACTATCTGTTTCCTTTTTCCGTGGAGCCTTATTAGCACCATTATTAGCAGATATTTGAGCCGAAGAACACCTACCCAAAGAATGGAATAATGGGATTATATTCAAGCTCCCCCAAAAAGGTGATGTGAATTATGCGAAAACTGGAGAGGAATGACGCTGTTATTAGCATTTATTGTTATACATCAGAGAATCAACAACGTAATTGATGAAACTCTCAGAAATGAACAGGTTTCATAAGGGAAAGATCCTGTATCGACCAAATTTCGAAAGCAAAAATCATCAAAGAGGAAACTAAAGAGAAGATCGCAGCCTTCTACTACGATGACTATCTTTGACTTTTTACAAATCTTACAATATCATACCCTTCATTCAATTCATTAACCTCGCCGTTTCTCCTGATTCTCCATGCGCCGTCTTCCTCTTGCATCGAGCCATATAATATCTAAGTATCTTTCTCTCGAATGCCCTGAGTTTGGCTTCATCTTTTTTTGTCATTACTCAGGTATCACAACCATAGGTTACGACCAGGGCCGCCGCTGAGATGTTGGCCGCCCGTGTGCAACTTAATATTTGCCGTCCCCTTTCAACACTTTAGAAATATGTACATACTAGTATTTAAAGAAATGTGCAGAAGATGCATAACAATAATAAGTTGTAAATAGATAAATACTTGAACAATTCGAGTAATATCCATGATCCAACGCCCATTATATGTATATTGTATATCCTAATTTAAACTTCCATTTAATTAAAATAAACCGTGAATAATATAACATAAACACATAAAGAAACTAAAAACAAATTTTCTGGCTTCCGTTTCGGGAAAAATTTTGACAATGTCTTTGTTTTTAATATCCAATGTCGCACACACTTCATGTTCGATAGATAACATTGCTAAAGCAGAAAGTCTATCTTGCTTCATTGAAAATCGCAAATAATTTTTAATAAGTTTAAGTTTTGAAACGACTACTCACCCTTAGCTACAGTAAAGGGTAGAGTTAGGAATATACGTACGATTATAGTTAAGTTTGGAAATGTTGATATAATATTATTTCGTAAATGTATTCAAGAATATTACCAGGACGTTTTTCTGCGGTAACATATGGTTGAATAGCTTTAATTTCTTCATATAAATCGGTTGCACTAATGTCAGTCTCCGAGCTGTTTATGTATGTAAGGGCTTTCTTTATACACTTTCTCGCAATTGAATATGTTTATCAATTGAATTTCCAAATTCATATCCCTTTTGTTATCATTTTGCAATTCTTCTAAAGCATCATATATTTTACTTATCTGGGGTTTTAATGGTGCGATTGCATCGATCAGATTTTCCCATCGCATGTCCAACAATGCTTTTAATGTCCACTTTGGAAGGTGCTTTAATAAAATTTTCCTTCAAATATTCGAAGAAGAAAAAAATACATATAGTTCCTGTACCTACAGTATTAAAAAATTCCACCTACTTAAAACTTAATTTTACTGCATCATTCACTACCAGATTTAAACTACGTGCAGAAAAGGGAATAAAAAATGATCGAGGATATTTTTCTCGAGGATTTTCTGCAATTCAATGTGTCTACCACGCATATTGGCTCCATTGTCGTAACCCTGTCCACGCATATTATCCATAATATTTATGTTTAATTCTTCAAGTTTATTCTCTTTAAATTCAAAGAGACCTTGTCCAGTTACGTCAGTTTCAGGAGAAAAAATATCCGAACTGGCGTTGAAATTGAAACACATCTTACTACAATAATTTATTGTTATTTATGTGTTCTACGTGCGTTATATCTGGGCTACAATGTAATATAATAGAGAAATATTTAGATTCGCGAAAAAAAGCACTATAAATGTTAAATGAAGCGCATTTTAGTATTATCAGGTAATAATAATAATAATTATTGTTTGGAATATTAGACTTTAGAATTAGAATTGTCTGAAACATTACTATTTAATTATTTGAACTTATTTGCGTTTTAAAAAAAGTAGTATCATCAGTGGCCTGCTTTTGGCCGCCCCTATTGTTGGCCGCCTGTGTGCAATGCACACTTTGCACACATGGTAGCGGCGGCCCTGGTTACGACGGGTCCAATCATTGTTCTTCAGATATATAGTCATTTTGGTTCTTTTGTATAATAATTTCGATCTCATTAATCTTTTATTAGCATTGTATGTACGATCTTCATTGGAAATACATACGTACATTAATTTCGCTACTTACGGAATACTTGTGATTGACTTCTGTGCCCAGATAATACAGGGTAGCGAGAAAGTATGGAAACACGGTAATTTCTTGGAGACCGCTTGAACGATTGTTATAAATTTTGGTGCATAAGGGTATTCTAATACGGCCGATATTATAGTGGTAATTACATTGTTGTCAAATCTTTAGTTTTTTTTTGGAAATCTAATGAACTTTCTTATTTTAAATGGAACACCCTGTATTTTTTGCGTTTTGAAGTCCTTAAGAAATACTGATTATTTTTATGTTATGTTCCCTATACCTAAATGCCATAATTTCGAAGTTATTGCTACCTTTATTTAAAATAAAATTAACAAATTATACAAATTTATTTTTTTGAACCGGGTTGAACCTATTTTTTAGGTTCTTTGAGTTATTGGGAACAAAAAAGGTATTTTGTAATTTTCCTCAAAAGTTAATCCTTTCCGAGTTATAAACAATTTAAAACTGAAAAAAATCGAAAAATGACGATTTTCTGGGTTTAAAAACATGAGTAAAAATAGTTATTTTCCTAACTAGTGCGGAAAGTAATACTTTCACGCACGAGACTGCCGTTGACCCGAACGACGCGATAGCGGAGTTCGGGCAAGCTGTTGAGTGCGGGGAAGACACTTTTCGCATGAGTTAGGAACAATATTTTTTCTAGGGCCGTACGTTTGGAAAAAAGCCACAAAAAATAGAGTTATATCAATGTTTATTTAGAAGTGAAAATACACAAATTAAGAGGAAACAGTAGCGATCAACAGGTAGCAAAAACGCGTTCCAAGATTGCGGCTGTAATTTTAAATATTTTTTCGAGATATTTGGCACACGTATTCGTAATATAATAAAGAATGGCGGTACAGAGCCCAATTTGAAAAATATATTAATATGTGGAAATTACTCTGTAATTAAATACAATATTAAAAAAACGAGCCTGTACCGCCATTAAGAAGAACAAAAAAATACACTTTCTTCAAATCAACTTTTTTATCCGATTTCTAGATTTTGTGTCATTTTGGAACTACTAAAATTTTTTATTTCATTAGTAAAATTAATAATATTACCATTATAATATACAGTCTATTTACCACTGTATTTGTTTTTCTTGATAAACTTTTATATGTGAAATCCAAAAAGAATAGTCACTACAAGAAGAAAAAGTTTTATATTGTATATTATAGTTAAGAAGTAACATTATTATTATTATATTTATATAACAATGAAAAAATTAAAAATATAGTTATATATTTCATATATATTATATGTATCATTTTTGTAATATTATTTCTTCAGAAATGAAATTTCACATATTAAAGTTTATCAAGAAAAACAAATACAGTGGTAAATAGACTGTATATTATAATGGTAATATTATTAAATTGTTTTCTGTCAAAATTTAATACAAGTTAGGTAAACATTTTCCGACCGCGCGGATTTGAAGCGAGCCGGGCGATTTGCAAAATTCGGCCGCTCGCAAAAGCACCGATTTTAAAAATAATTTTTAATAATGAAATGTAATTATATTTTATAATAATTTTTATTTTATAAGATTTTATAAGATAATATAAGTCTTTCTTTAGTCAATGACTGTAAAATAATTTCTTAATTTTTATAAATAAAGGCACTACGATTTAAAAAAAAACAATTCTCTCGGCTTCAGTTGGTTGTAGAAAATTTTTATTTTTTTATAAATCTTCGTTTTGTCTTCAGCAACAATAATCTGTATGCTTCAGCTGTAAATGTTTATAACGAAATTTGTCCCCTTATTTTCAAACCCAAAATTAGGGGTTTAAAAATGATTTACGCATTTATTTACATCAGAATATGAACATATAACTCTTTAGAAGGGAGATTAGATGTTTCACCAACTCTCTACGATTTTTTTTCAAAAAGTTATAGCCTTCGACATTTGACCTCTTGGGATAAACAATTTATAATATCTAAGCAACAAATTCGTTAATCTGGCTTTACAATTTTTCTTTATGTTTGGAATTGAAAGATCTTCATTTTAAAGCTTTAAAAAAATAAAAAAAATTATTTTTACACTAAATAATGCAATTGTAAAAAAAGGTCATTTTGGACTTTTCGCAGGCTTTTTTGCAATAACCAATTAACCAAATTAAACTTACCGTACCTCAAATTGTAGGTTTTTTAATGTACTACAACTTTCTATTAAAAAGTTTTTCTCTAAAATCAATATCCTAAGCTGCAAAATTAAAAATCATTAAAAATTGCAAATTTAACAAATGAAAATCGCAATAAAAAAAAGGGCACAATATTTTTGGTTGCATTTTAGTAGAAGTTATTCCTGGCATCGTCCTTTACAACACCTGATAGGTTTCAAAAATTCCTGAATTATATCCTGAAATCGACCTATTTTTCACCCACAGCCTGGGGTAAATATTCACCGATAACATTTACTTATCAAATTTTAAAACATTTGAGACTTAATACCTACATAAAGAGTGGAACGCATTTGTAATATAGGTGCAACTGTAACAGTATGAACATTTAGTTTACTTATGTAAGTTCTGTCTTGGTTATCGGTTTTTGTTTTTCTTTAATATTCCAGGGATTCGTTCTCAGTTCTCTTAAGATAAATAGATAATAAACTCCACTACTCTACCTCGACTTGTTTACCGCGCCTTGTGTGTCGAAAACTTTGTGTTTCTAAGTAAAACTTTTGAAAGATGGCATTCTATGTAAGCAAATGCAAATGTTAATTCCGCACTTCGCAACAAATTGATGGTAACTTATTAAAATTTATAATACGGAAGTTTTAAATGTCTGTGCCAGAATGTATATTTTAATCAGTTTCACTTGGATGAATACTTTTTGGCAATTAAAGAGATTGGAAGGTGGGTTATTTCCCAGGGCTGCGGTTTTAAATTTTTCGGTTCAAAAAGCTCTTACCTTTTATGTAAATTAACGACGATAAATAACCAAAAACAAAATGGAAAGAAAGATATAGACAAAATAACGATACAAATAAAGACAAGTTTTAAATAGTTGTATTTTAGAAGAAAAATTTAATTTTTTTTATTTTTATGATTTTTATACCCGATTTTATAAGAAGGTCAAAAACGGCTGTTTGGGGGGTAAATTTAGCCCTGCAATAAAAAAGTGAATTTTTTTAACTTTTGAGAGATTTATTTAGTACTCGTATACATATTATAATCTTATATTTATATAAAAATCAATTGCTATTCGTGTGTCTCGCTAAAACTTGAAAATGGCTGGACCGATTTGGCTAATTTTGATGTTGAATTATTTGTAGAAGTTCATGGAAGTTTTACACGGTTTTATATAGTCATTTTAGTAGCCACCAAAATATTTACATCTATGTAAAAAATGCTCTTTTTACAGTGTTTGTTGCCATACTCCTCCGAAACGAATATACCGATTTTTATGAAATTTGGCAGTTATATTCGAACGGACTGGGAGTAGGTTGTTATCTATATTTCATACCCGTACGGCATAAGAGGGGTTGCCCCACTGATATTTTTTTTCTATTTTTTCGAACAAACTCTTTTTATTTTTTAATAGCCATTTGAATATTTTACATCTATATAAACAAAAGAAAGTCGTGTTAGTTACCAACACATAACTCGAGAACGACTGAATATATTTTTATAAAATTTTCCACGTATATTAGACCGGACTGAGAATAGGCTTTTATTTATTTTTCATATCCGTACGTCATAACGGGGGCTGTCCCCCTAATATATTTTTTTTATTTTTTGATCAAACTGTTTTTTCTTAATTTTGTGTGATGCGGAAGGGAAAGGTAAATACAACCCTAAATTTTTACTTTTCTATATTCAACCATTATTTTTTATAGCCATCTAAATTTTTGCATCTTATATATAAAAATCAATTGCTGTTCGCGTGTCTCGCTAAAATTCGAGAATGCTTGGACCGATTTGGCTAATTTTGATGTTGAATTATTTGTAGAAGTTCAGGGAAGGTTTATACGGTTTTATTTAGTTATTTTAGTAGCCACCAAAATATTTACAGCTATATGTATAAAAGTCTCTGGTCACGGTGTTAGCTGCCATATTCCTCCGAACCGGTTTGGCCGATTTTTATAAAATTTTACACGTGTATTCGGCAGGTCTAAGAATAGGTTGTTATCTGTTTTCCATACCCGTACGTCATAAGGGGGGTTGCCCCTTGATATTTTTTTCTATTTCTTCGGACAAACTCTTTTTTTAATTTTATAGGATGTGGAACGGAAAGATACATACAACGCTAAGTTTTCACTTTTCTATCTCCAACCGATATTTTTTAATAGCCATTTAAATATTTTACATCTATATAAACAAAAGAAAGTCGTGTTAGTTACCAACACTTACAACTCGAGAACGACTAAATAGATTTTTATGAAATTTTACACGTGTATTCGGCAGGTCTAAAAATAGGTTGTTATCTGTTTTCCATACCAGTACGTCATAAGGGGGTTGCCCATGAGGTCATAACTCTCATAATATTGACTTAAAAAATACGAAATTAAGTAGGTAGACTACTTGCTAAATTCCGAGCAGAACCGTATTAAATTTTTTTCTCTAGCGAAATCGGTGTCCGAAATACAATATCTCAAGCCGTAGAAATATTCTGAGGCAGAAGAAGAACGAGTGACAAATTTCATAGAAGAGACGTGAAACAGTTTAACTTTGGGACTCAAATTGGGCAAAATATGAATTTTTTAATCTTGGGAAATTTTTAAAAAATATCTCTAAACGGAACTTTTCTGACGAACCGTACCAGGAGAAAAATTCGGGTCTAGGACGTTTCATCGCCGCCAGTTCATCGCCGCCGTTTCGATGCCGCCAGTTCATCGCCGGCCGATTCATCGCCGGCCGATTCATCGCCGGCCCATTCATCGCCGGCCGATTCATCGCCAGTCACCGTCAGTTAATCGCTATCTGATATATTTCCGAATTTTCGACAGTTACATTTATTATTTATTTTTAGTATTAATTAGGAATTCTAGGAAATGATCATTCCCGTTTCCATACTTAATCTTTTAATAGACTTTTAAACTTTTATAATATAAATTATATTATAGTGATAATCTTTTAAATTTCATGGTCAACATTTCCAAATAAAAGAAAGTGTTTCTTAAATTCGAAAAGAACCCAAAATTTCTGTACAAAAATTTAGGGGAAGTAAAACAAGCAAGCAAGCATAGTGATTTAACCCAGCCTGAGAGACTTGCTCACCCCTAGAGAATGACATTCGGGTGATACAATTCATTGGGGCGAGGAGGATTAACTCCCGTAAGCAGGAATCACTCCACCCCGCTTCAATGCTCCAGACCATCCACTTACCCCCCGATAGCACTCTGATGCGCTATAGAGGCTCTCAATCAGCAAAGTGCTTATCATATGGGAGTCTTGGGTACACGGACTCCCATATGAAATCCTACCCCGATCAATGCAGGCCAGCGTGAGGCGCTCTATTCCCGCTATCTCTAGTGACTTATCTTCGATCTGTTTTGCTTGCTCGGGCGCCGAGTCCCCGCTCTGGGCTCTGTCCAGTTCGGCGACTCGGCGCTCGAGGATGTGGGCCCCTCATGCCCTTTTTTGGGTTTTGTTACTAATATTTTTTTTTGTGGCTTTCACATATTGTTAATATTTTATTGATTTTTTTAGTGGCTGAAGCCGATTTGAAGTTTTTTGTATATTTTTTTGAGGGATGTCTGAAAATTATAAAAATCAACATTAATAAATATAATGAGATGCCAAAGGTGAGCAAGTTGTCTTCTTTTGATAGAGCTACGATTATCTAGCCTTTATTATATATTTACTAATATTTGTTGTTTGGGTCTCCTATGTTTCCATCTATGGTACACATCATACCTTAATATCTCTTGCAAGATCCGGTTTGGGTGGTCTTCTAGCTCAGCAAATTTTGTTCTGGCTTTTTCCTCCATAATATCCAGTACTCTTATTTGTTTTAGGTCTCTAAATAAGAACCGTTCGGCGACGTATCTGGGCACGTTTGCAGCTTCTCTGAGGCAGTTGTTGTGTGCCGCTTGTATCTTCTTTTTGTTACTTTGACTTATGTGACCCCATGCAAGAGATGCGTATGTAATTATTGGCAGTATAATGCTATTTATCAGTCTTAATTTTGTTTTCATAGCTAATTTGCTTCTTCTTCCTGTGAGTCCTCTTATTGCTGATCTGGCCGCTGCTGTTTTCTGGACTGTTGCGTTGACATGTGATGTGAATGTAAGACCTTGGTCCATTGTTACTCCTAAATATTTAACTTCGTTTTGCCATTCGATGGGTCTGTCTTGCAATGTTAGCTGTTCTTCTGGGTTATCTCTTCTCTTTTTGAAGATAACCGCTTGGGTCTTATCTGGATTTATTGCTATTTTCCATTGGATACTCCATTCTTCTATTGTATCCAATGCCGTCTGTAGATTTCTTACAGCTATATCTAGGTTCATGTGTTTCGCAGCAATTGCAGTGTCGTCTGCATAAAGGCTGATCAATGTTCCGGGTGTTCTTGGAACATCTGCTGTATATATGGTATACAGAAGGGGTGATAAAACTGCCCCCTGTGGTACTCCAGCTTCCGGCATTCCGTGTTCTGATAGAACTGGTCCTATCCGGACCCTGAACTTCCGGTCGCTTAGGTACGAGGAGATGAGTTTCGTCATGGCCCCGCTGTATCCATAATCTCTCATTTTGTATGTCAGTCCTTCATGCCACACTCTATCAAAGGCTTTGCTTACATCCAGAAAGGCTGCTCCCGTATATTGTTGGTCATTGAATCCAGCTACTATATATTCGGTAAGTCTTAATATTTGAAGTTCGCTGGAATGTTGAGCTCTGAATCCAAACTGTGATTCTGGGATTATGCCTAGCCTGTCTGTCTCTGATTGGAGCCTGGTTTGGATGACCCGTTCCACTATCTTACTGACTGCTGGAAGTAAGCTAATCGGCCTGTAATTTTGAGGAAATATGTGGTTCTTTCCTGGCTTGGGTATCATAATTACATGGGCTTCCTTCCATCGATTTGGGAAGAGCCTGTATCTTAGTATTGCGTTTGTTATATTTGTCAAATACACAACTGCTTTCGAGGGAAGATACTTCAGAGCACTGTTAGTGATTTCGTCTGGACCAGGTGCTTTCTTTGGTGAACTTTTTCGAATCAGTTCACTTATTTCTCTTGGTGATGTGGGATTTATTATTTCTTCTTGTTCTTCGGGCGTTTCTAGTTCTGTTTCTTCGACTTCTTCGATAAAGTCTATATCTTCGTCTTGGTGATAATTCAGTGTACACTCTCTTTCAAGTGTCCTTCTCATCACCTCGGCTTTATCTTCTTCTGTGTAGACGATCCCATTTTCTCCATGTAGTGGGGGAATGGGTTTTCTATCGTTTCTTAAAGTTCTTTGGAGCCTCCATATTTCTTGCATATTTTGGCTCCTTTCCTCCATTTCTTTTATGTAGTTTTCCCACTTTTGGCTTCTATGGTCTATTAGTGCCTGTTTGACTTGTCGATTCAGTCGATTTGCCCTATTTTTATCTTCCTGGTTTCTCGTTCTTCTGGCTCTCTTTTTGGCTCTGTTCTTTTCCCTTATCATTTCTTTTATTTCCTGATTTATGTCTCTAAATCTTCCCATATGAATTTCATATTCTTCTTCAGTAGTGCTATTTCTTAGTGCTTCTTTTATGATGTTTTCGAGCTCTAGGACTTTTTCCTCTATTTCTTGTGGATTGTCAATTGTAGGAATGTTTCCAATTCCTATGCTCACTAGGCGTTTGAAGTTAGACCACTTGGTTTTCTTTCTTTTCTTTGTTGTTCTGTTATCTTCTTCCCATGTACCTATTTCTATGAGTATGGGGTTGTGGTCTGCTGATCCTTCGTTTAAGGTTCGGATGTCTGTTTGTAGTCCTAGGCTTTTGGCCACTACTATATCTAAATGGGTTGGTAGAGCATTTCCAGGAAAGTATGTTGGTTCGATGGGCCCAATCACCATGGTGTCTTCGTTGTTCACTAGATAATTATTCAGTATTCTACCGTTTCTGTTTGTAGCTCTATCGTTCCAGTTAGGGGATCGGGCGTTTAGGTCTCCTATTATTATGGACGGTTCTTCGGCGTTCAGGAACGTATTCAGGTCGTCGTCGTTTAGAGGATCTGTTGGCCTTACATATGCTGAAGTGATCCTTATTTCACCTTGTCTCATCTGGACTTTTATTGTTGTTGCTTCCATAGTGTTTAGTGGTGGCGTATGTTGTAATGTATGATTTATTCCTTTTCTCACTAGGATAGCAGTTCCTCCTGAATTTGCTCTGTGATCGTTCCTGTAGATGTCGTATCCTGGAAACTTGATATTGATGGTATGAGTTAGTTTAGTTTCTTGCAATGCTACGACATCCATTTCATATCTATTTATTAATTCGTCCAGCACGTTTGTATTAGTTCTTATGCCGCCTGAATTCCAGGAGCCTATCTTCAGGTATCCCCTAGTTTCGTGCCTTAGTTCAGTGCTATTTTTACATTTTTAATCGCTTCACTTACCGTTTTTATGACTAGCTCTTCTATCATCGTGGCCAGTCCTTTTTGTTGTTCTTTTGAAATTAATATGGTCGAATCTGTTGTTGGGTTTTGTGTTGGTTTGGTGATTTGGGCGTACGATTGCCCATTGTTTCTTTTAGGTTGTTGTGTTCTGTTTTCTATTGTTATTTGTCTGGGTCTTCCCCAGGCAGGTATCTTTGGGCATCCTCTATAACTTGCCGGGTGTTGCCCTTGGCAATTAGCACATTTTGCTTTTTGTTCTGCTGGAATTTGGCAGAATTTACTCTTGTGATTTTCTCCGCACTTTACGCACCTAGCGTCTTTGAAGCATGCATTTTGGGCGTGGTGGAAGCCCTGGCAATTAAAACATTGAGTTGGTCCGTTGCTCTTTCTTAGATCTTCTATTACTACTCTCATGTACATAAGGTTGGTAATTTTCTTGGCTTTGGGTACGTCTTCTTTTTCCACTGTAATTATAAACATTGGCAGAGATTTTTTGTCTGCCTTCCTAGACTTCATGTTTGTTACGTTAATTGTATTTATTTCATGTTTATTTAATAGTTCCGTTTGTATATCTATAGGTTTTGTATTTGAGGGAAGTCCTCTAATAACCATTTTAGGCTTGATATCTTCGTCTAATGGGAAGGCGATCCACTGAATTTTGATTTCTTTGTTATAATCTTCCAAGATATGGGTAAATTTTCTATAATCTTCAGGGCATTTTGTTTGAATGAGTGTTTCTCATCCGTTTTTGGAGATTTTATTGTCTGTGTATATCTTTTGAGTTTCAGCAATTTTCAATATTGTTCCTGTTTCGTTTACTGTTTGTAGTTTTATGACGGGTGGTTTTGGTTTGGACCTGTTTATAGTGCTTTCTTGATTGTTTTGTTCGGTGATAAGGATATTATCAATTTCGCTTGTTTCCATTGTCTCTTCCCTGCCCTTATTCGGTAGGGAAGGAAATAGTTCTTGTACCTTAGATGTTGATGGCACGCTGTTGTCTTTTCCGACCTTTTTTGGCAGGGAAGGGAAATCTTCATTTGTTTTTGTTGTGGGTGTTATGGGTAAATTTTTTGTATTTGCGATGTTATTATTAGTATCTTCAATTTTTTTCTTTGGGATTGCTGTCATCGATTTTTTTCATTTATTTGTATATCGGTTGTCTGGTTTTCGTTTTTAAGTTCGTCGAATCTTTTATCTATAGTTTCGATTACTTTTTCTTGAGAGTTTATTATTGTATTTTGTAGTCCATTGATTTTTTCATTCAATTGATGGATTTGGTTTCTGAGTTTTTTAATTTCTTCGTCCTTTTCTTTTAGTTGCTTTTTCATTTCAGCCACTGAATCTTCATCTTCCTGGCACTCATTCGGCCTTTGACGTTTTGCTGCCTTCTTATTTTTGTTTTTAGTTTTATTTTTCTCTACTATTTCTGATTCGTGTTCTGGTTCCATGTTGTTCTGTTTTTTCTTTTCCGCTATGGCCTTAGGTGTTTTAGAAACGCCGTTTAAGGCATTGCACGTTAAATTTTCATTATTTTGATCAATATCAATATCAGAATTATCAAACAGCGGAAGATTTGAGTAAATATTTGGACTTACCTCCATCGGTCCTCTTTATAATTGTTTTTTTTTAACTTACTTTTCTGCCCCACGAAATGTATACCTATTTTTGAGATATTCGATGTTGTACAAACTCGTCGGCAGCCTGTCTGATCCTTCAAAAAGGTTTAGAACTTCGAAATATTTAAAGTTTTGGAAAGAACTTTTTAAATACGTCTTTATACTTTGACAGTACTTTGGGAAGTAAAACAGTAAATAATAATATTTTTTATCTTTTTAATTGTCAAAAGTTTTGAACTGAATTTAACGTCGTGTCGTGTCATCTCCGATAATACAAAATCAACTGACTAAATGGCGTTGAAGCGGACGGCGATGAAATGGACTGGCGATGAACCGGCGGCATCGAAACGGCGGCGATGAACCGGCAGCAATGAAACGTCCCATTCCGAAAAATTCTGAGCACACGAAAAGAACAAGCAGCAAATTATAAAATTTTATTTAATTTTTAAATGATTGATTAGTTGTGGCTCGGGAATAATTTCAAACTTTGAAAATTGGCTCGGATTATCAAGGAGCTTGGCCATCCCTGTACTATAGTGTACTTTAGTCTATATGCCACCAAATGTTTGGGCTTGTTTCGTCTCATCACAGCCTATTGTAAGACAATACCGTAATTAAAGTAGAAATTTGAAGTTTAAAACATGAAGAACAAACAATAAAATATTCTATGTCAATATTTAATATTGAATTAAAGCTTTTTTGTCAAAACTCTCCCGACTTTCGTACCATTTGCAGTCTGATTCCTCTCAACCCGGTCGCTATAACGAGATTTGTATTTGTTTCGAAAAATTATTCTGCGGCAAACTCGAAGCTCGAAAGATATTCGAATAAAAGCTTTTGTTTCGTCAAGAGATTTTAAAATAATGACTTATCAGAAGCCGAGAAGTTGTTTCAAAATAAATTAGCCACTCTTTTTATGGAAATACGACGCGAGGGAGTGGAACTAAAGATGCCAATTTGTCTACGCTCAATTATATTCTTAAATTCGAGGCATTTTTCAATCTTGATAATTAAAAAATAATTGTATCATTTTTCAGGGAAGTATAATGAGTAATATCGAGATGGTTTTTCTTCTTTCTAACAATATGATGTCTTCTGACTGCCCTAGGGATTTCTTAATTAGCATTGTATAATTCAAAACCTCTACCGATGAAGACAATGAATATACAGAAAAATTTTATGATGGGTATTACAAAATAAAAAAATAATAGTAACAGAGGTACTAGTATTCTATTCATACGTCATCAGAGAGAGATCAAAATCACATAGATATTAGAATAGAATAGAATAGAAATATGCTTTATTGTCATGAAAAATTGTACAATTTTATCGACAAAGCTTATAAAAGGTCAAGAAAACAAAACAATAACAATCAAACTTACTAAAATTACATACAGTGCGGTGGAATAAGTGTTGCCCCCCCTGTTAACTTGTTTATTTTAAGAATATAAGCAAAACGCTCGGACAGGTCGATTTTTAAACTAACCATAGTATATTATAGCATCAACGTTTCGAACTTTACGCGATCCCTCTTCAGGTGACAGGCATAACATTGATTTTTTTAAATGGTAAAGTACATCATGTGACACCTCATTTAAAAGCTCTTTAAATACTGATTTCAAAAATGTATAAATTTTAATCATTTTGGAGATCGTAGGCGCAAAATTTCGGTCGAACTCTTTTTAAACGCATTTATTTTTTTCGAATTCTGAGAAAACTAATAGGTATTTTTGAAAAATTTAAACGCAGAATGAAAGATTAGATTATTACCGATGGCTGACAGTCCCTTAAAATAAACAAAAAGTTTCTTTTGAATGATATATTTGAAATTAAAAATCACGCTAAATTTTCTCTTTTTCATCACTGTGACTTATTAAAATAAACATTATAGGAGTTCTCAGGCATTTTAGACCATCGAGAATACTGTAATATTTCATTCTGCGTTTAAATTTTTCAAAAATATTTATTAGTTTTTTCAGGATTTGAAAAAAATTATTGCATTTAGAAAGAATTCGACCAAAATTTTGCGCCTACGCTCTCAAACAGGATTAAAGTATTATACATTTTTGAAATCAGTATTTTAAGAGCTTTTAAATGAGGTGTCACATGATGTACTCTCCCATTTAAAAAAATCAAAGTTATGGCTGTCACCTGAAGAGGGATCGCGTAAAGTTCGAAACGTTGATGCTATAATATACTATGGTTAGTTTGAAAATCGCCCTGTCCGAGCGTTTTGATATATTCTTAAAATAAACAAGTTAACAGGGACGGGGGGCAACACTTATTCCACCGCACTGTATATCGTCAATATTTTTACAATAATAATAATAATTAAGTTAAACAGAATAGTCCTGTCGCCAGTGGGGGTACAACGGCCTCCTTAATTCAAATGGACTTACCCAAGTTTTTTTTATGTATTTTAACCCGTAGAACACGAATTTTTTGGGTAACAGTCGATCCTGATGTCGATAAGATTGTTATAAACAAAGAACTTGAGGAATCACATAACAGCGAATTTTCGTAAAACAAAACATTATTTTGTACTTTTTGGGTCATTCTAAGCAAAAAATGTTTTTACAAGTTTTTTCGTAGGATGCATAGTTTTCGACATAAACGCGGTTGAACTTTCAAAAAATCGAAAAATTGCAATTTTTGAACCCGAATAACTTTTGATTAAAAAATAAAATAGCAATTCTGCTTACCGCATTTGAAAGTTCAAGTCAAATTCTATCGGTTTTGATTACTTTCATTGCTCAAAATTAATTTTTTTATTGTTAATCAAAGCTAAAAACACATAGTGATTGAATGATGTTTTCAATGCATTTCACATTTGAAATCAAACGAGTAGGCGCATACAGAGAATTTTTACGTAAATTACATACGTAGATACATTAAAACGCATGCATTGGCACGGGAAACACTATGTGTTTATGGCTTAGTTTAACAAATAAAAACTTAATTTTTAGCAATGCAAATAATCAAGACCGATAGAATTTGACTTGAACTTTCAAATGCAGTAAGCAGAATTGCTATTTTATTATTTAATCAAAAGTTATTCGGGTTCAAAAATTGCACTTTTTCGATTTTTTGAAAGTTCAACCGCGTTTATCTCTAAAACTATGCATCCTACGAAAAAACTTGTAAAACCATTTTTTGCTGAGAATTACCCAAAAAGTACAAAAAAATGTTTTGTTTTGCGAAAAATCGCTGTTATTTAATTCCTCAAGTTCTTTGTTTATAACAAACTTATCGACATCCGGATCAACTGTTACCCAAAAAATTCGTGTTCTACGGGTCAAAACAGATAAAAAACTTGGGTAAGTCCATCTGAATTAAGGAGGCCGTTGTACCCTCCTGGCGACAGGACTAGAAGTAATCAATTGCAAAATTTAAATAAATTGCAAATGCATAGTCTACCTAGTAATTAATGAGTTTAAAAGTGAAGCTGCTGCATGTGACACCCAAATACACTAAGATATACAAAGATGGAAGGGTTAAAATTCCGTGATCTTTGAAGTAACTTCTGCAATGTGTTGTTCTTCTGAGGCCAAACAGATATCTTATTGCTCTTTTTTGTAATTTGAAAATAACATCGAATTGGGCAGCTGTACCAGAACCAGAACACCAAAAAGAAGACCATAACGAAGATGTGACTCGAACAAAGAAAAATTTGGAAGATGCTAAATTGAGTTCATTCGAAACAGATCTTATAGCATAGCAAGCTGAGGATAGTTTCTTTCTTAACAAATCGATATGGTGGGACCATTTAAGGTTGTTGTCTAAAAAAATACCAAGAAATTTTACAGAATCAAGAGGTAAGGGTTGAAGAGCTCCTTTTTAAGACAATGCTACTGTTTTATCTACGTTAAACGAGAGTAAATTAGAGTCAGACCAGGTTTTTATTGTAAGAAGATCAGAAGTTATAGTAGCATGAAAAGTTGCAATATTTGAGTTGCTCTAAGTGATACTGGTATCATCAGCAAAAATAAAGATTTTTCCATCGATTTTTTTAAACTAGTGATGTCATTAATAAAGATAAGGAAAAGTAGAGGACCCAATACTGAATTTTGAGGTACCCCATATACAATGTTTTTGAGACTAGAGTCTGTATCATTTGCTCTAACCAGTTGTTTCCTATCATCCAAATAAGATTGGAAGCAATTTAAAGAAATACCTCGAGTTCTGTAGAAATTTAGTTTTTTTTATCAAAATGTGATTTACACAATCAAAAGCTTTGACGTAATCACAAAAAACGGTGGCAGTGTGAAGATTTTTGTTCAGTGCTTGATAAACATCATGTAGTACAGAAAACATGGCATCAGTGGTGCATTTAATATTTAAAAAGCCGAACTGATTTTGTGATAAAATGTTGTTTTCAACTAGAAAGAACATAAATCGGGCTTTTATGAGTCTCTCAATAATTTTGGAGAGTACCGGTAGTAGTGCAATAGGTCTATAATAATTGCAGGTATTAGTGATCATTAATTAGTGAGATGAGGACTTCTAACACATCTTCTGGGAGATTAGAAAAAAAATTTATCGATAGACCATCAGTACTACATTATTATCCTACTACCACCCGATTAAAACCGGTATGTTTCCGATTGAATTTATCACTCTTTTAAATAACCTCCTGCGTTGCTAGTTGTATGATAATTTAAGTAACTAAAATTAAATTAAAATTGCTGGATAAATTATTTTTTTTTTATTTTATTTAGCTAATGCCTCGACAACTAATGGCCATTGGCATGGTAGGTACGGTAATTTTGAACAGTTAGGTACCTAGTGTCATGTGTAGTGTTTGTGTTGAGTAAGTGTCTTGTTACTTTGCAAAGTCGACGTCATTGTCTTTGCAAAGAGACGCTAATTGTATCCGAACGTCTGCGGTCCCTCCGGTGAGTACCGATCCCACAAGGACGCTGGATAAATTGGAATGGGAACTTTTTCCTATTTTTGGGATGGGTTTTACCAAAATTTTAAGGATCATTTTCAAGTTACATGGAGAAAAAGGAAGATTTTTATGAAAATTTAAATATGCGCTCTATAATTTGATCTTATTTTTTTCAAAAACCATTCATTATAAACCCGCTCAACTTTTTGAACATAAAAATAACACTGTAGTAAAATGTATTGTAGAAGGAAAATGATGCATTTAAATTCTTGTGGATGAGGGGTTAAATATAATTCTCAATTTTTTTCTTAAAATTCATTAGTCATCAACTTTTTGCAGCATATACCGCTTAGTTTGAATGTAATCGACATTTAATATTACACCTAAATATGTACACCTAAAATTGACCGTTTCTCTGTTATTTCAAGTTGAATACACTGATTTGAGCATGCACCAAAAAACAAACTCTTTTTACCTACCATATCTCTTTTTGTGTTACAACTAGAAGATTGAAGAAGGAACGATTCTCTTTGTTTTTTTATGAGCTACAAAAATGTTTTATATAATTTTTTTAGTTAGATGCATTGTTTTTAAGGTATTCGCAAAAAACCCTTTGAAAAGGTGTTATATTTCAATGAAAATGGCCAATTTTCAACCACGAATAACTCAAAAAGTATTGAGTTTTCGAAAATAAAAATTAAAGAACAATTTTTGCTTAGAATTAGGTTCTCTAGCAACTTCCGTAGTTGTTTAACCAAAAAATTTTCCACCCCCGAGAAGGGGTGGGAACCGCCCCCAAGACAAAAGCACACATCAGCATAGGATAGACTTTGAATAAAGAGATATTTTCAGGCTATTCCTAAAATTTCATTAAAATCCATGCAGTAAGATAGAATTCGGAGATAATAACCTCTTCTTGCTCTCATTGACTGTCCTATATCGAAATATCCTCAAAAGTCAAAAATATTTTTAAACAAAGAAGCAAAATAATACGAAAAAAAAGCAATTTTGTTTTTTGTCCCATAACTTTTAATAAAGGGATATAGGTGTAGGCATTGCTTCAGAAAAAAAGCTTCTATCCTCTTTTGTTAAAATTGCACTTGGTAGAAATCTTTAGGATTTATAATTTCCGAAATATAATTTTTCAATGTTTGCCCCGTTTCGGATATTATGCGATCAACTTGTCTTTTAATTTAGTCTAGAACAGGGCTTCCCAAACTGTGCGTCGCGACGCCCTGGGGCGTCGCGGCGTTGTCCCAGGGGCGTCGCGTGTCAAAGCGGACTTTTAATACAGAAAATATATTTATTTGATTTTAAATGAGTATAAAATATACAGTGATGAGAGCGCTAATAACCGGCAAAATAACGCAAAAAATGGAAAACACAGTACTTAAGTTGTGAGATAAAAAGAAATGAAACTAGTAGAGTTCGATATGTCTAAAGGTGGGAAACAATAAATAGAATGTAAATTTATAGGTTTTTGTCGCTAAACTTCCCACATCTACTAGTTTCATTTCTGTTTATCTCACAACTGAATATGTTTTCCATCTTTTGTGTCGTTTTGCCGGTTATTAGCACGCTCATTACTGGTTTAACATGTATTAATAAATAAATCAAATAAAAAATATAACATCAAGTGTGGAAAGTATGGAGGACTAGAAGCTCTCATTAAAACCAAGACTCCAAGTGTAAAATAGACACATTGTCATACATAGGGAAGCCTTAGCAGCAAAGAACATTACACATGAATTAAGTGTTGTGATGGCTATCATTATTAAAGTGGTGAGCTACATACATTAAAACACGACCCGTGAAATCTAGACTTTTCCGTAAACTTTGTGAAGAAATGGAGGCCGAGCAGACCTCTTTAATTTATTATTACAACTCTCGTTGACTGTCCAAAAGCAACGTACAAGCACGTGTGTACGAATTAAGAAATTAATTTTACACGTATCTACATACAGAATCACATAATGTTGCGCAAAACTTTATTAATTCAGAGTTTATGATAAAATTTAACATATTTAACAAAGTAAATAATCTTAATAAGTCTTTGCATAGAAACAATAACATATCCTGCAATTGGCAGATAAAATTACTGGGTTTCAGAAGAAGTTGCTTTTATGAAAGAGAAAATTAGAAGATCAAGTAATTGACTGTTTCTCTGCTTTACAAGGTATTCGACAAGAAGAATCGATAGAAATTCTCGATCCCTCTTTAAAAAATGTGTTTACACAACACATGTTAAAATTAAGCGAACACTGAGAATTATTTTCCCGAGGATCTAGAGCAAAATGACTGGGTCAGAAACCCTTTACAGTCATCCACACCATCGACACTTTCAACAGAGGAAGAAGAACAACTGACAGAATTGTCCTCTGATTCCAGCCTAAAGCTTTAATATGACAAGGACAAACTGAATTTTAGAGCTCAGTTTCTCATGAATACCATGCCATCATCACTGCTGCAGGATTTATTACCATTTGCGACTTCGTACTTGTGCAAAACGGGCTTTTCTGCAGTTTCAGTAGGTAACTAAAAACAAGTACAGGTCAAACATAAACTTAGAAAAAGAAATGAGAGTGGTAATCTCCAAACTGGAGCCCCAGTTTCATAAGTTGTGCTCAAAAAAGCAAGCACATCCCTCACATTAACCAGCCAATTACATATATAAATATCCCTTTTTATTTTTGTTCACATGTTTCGATTTAGTTCTTAATTTCTAATCAAAATTATAAATGTTCAAATAGTGTTTTTGTTATAACTACAACCTGTTACTAGGCTAGTACTAAAAATGGTAAGTATTATTGGGGGTTGGGTTGAGGGGCGTCGCAAAAAAATAGCAAAATCCCCAGGGCGTCACAGTACGAATAAGTTTGGGAAGCCCTGGTCTAGAATAAAGCTGTTTCGACAAAAGGTTTCGAGTACCAAAAATGTTCTTTTCACCTCTTTTGACTAGTTCGTCGAAAATTTGGTTTCCCTTCACTAAGGTATATCTCGACATTCATAGGCAGGGAAAATAATATTGCCTTACTTAGTTGATGACAAGTTATGTTAAACATGTATTTATTTTATTTTAAAAATGAATTTATTTTATGCTAAAAATGCAACGGAGTTTTGTAAATATACAGGGTGTTTCATTAATAATTGTCCATATAGTAACTGGAGAAACCTTAGCACAAAATACGAAGATTTAACCTAAAACACTTTAATAAAATGTGGTTCCTTACCGAGTTACAGGGTGTTTTATCTAAAAATTTAAAAATTATTTTTGCTCAGCATTTTAAAACTATTCGACGTATACTTCTCATACTTGGTAGAAAGTGCGACTACTATACACCCTACTAAATTATGAAAAAGAAACGTTTCTAGCTGCTACCAAAGGCGTACGACAGGGGATAGTGAATGGTTGACCTTTCTCAAATTTTACGCCACTGGTGGAATTACTATTTTAGTGCCATTTTTAGATTCTCCAATATTTTCTACGTAAATAATATACTCCTTATTGGTAACGATAAAGTCATTAGTTTTCGAGATATTTGAAGTTAAATATGGAACGGCACAGTTATTTTGATTAAATTTATGATATGATGCATATGATTAAAATTTAAAAACTATTTAGTACCCAGTACTTAAAAACTATTTGGCGTATCCTTATCATACTTGGCAGAAAGCGTATGTACTGTACACCCTACTAAATTAAGATAAACAAACGTTTCTAGCTACTACCAGAGGCGTACGACAGGGGATAGTGTCTGGTTGACCCTTCCCAAATTCTACGCCACTGACGAAATGGCTATTTTAGTGTAATTTTTAGATTTTTCAATACTTTTTATATAAATAATATACTCTTTATTCGTAACGATAAAATGATTAGTTTTCGAGATATTTGAAATTAAAAATGAAGCGACACAATCCACTAATCAAAATAACCGTGTCGTTTCAAATTTAACTTCAAAGATCTCGAAAACTAATGACTTTATCGTTACGAATGAAGAGTATATTATTTTCATAGAAAGTATTGGAGAATCCAAAAATTGAACTAAAATAGTAATTAAGCCAGTGGCGTAGAATTTGGAAAGAATCAACCATTCACTTTCCCCAGTCGTACGCCTCTGGTAATAGACAGAAACGTTTGTTTAACATAATTTAGTAGTTTGTATAGTACCTATACTTTCTGCCAAGTATAAAAAGTATACGTCGAATAGTTTTCAAATGCTGAGCAAAAATAATTTTTAAATTTTTAGATAAAACACCCTGTAACTCAGTAAGGAACCACATTTTATTTAAGTGTTTTAGGTTAAATCTTCGTATTTTCTGCTAAGGTTTCTCCAGTTACTATATGGACAATTATTAATGAAACACCCTGTATAACAAATTATTATTAAGTTACTTTTTAATCACCACAGGTGTATCTGGTGTTTTTTAACAAATAGAAACCAACAGGCAACATTATTATAAATCATTTCCCTAGTTATTTCAAAAATTCGTAGTACATATCGTAAAATATTCCCTAATATCGATTTCTTTGTTTCAGATGACTTCCACTAACGAACATCTTCTTCCACCTCCACCTCCACCTAAGCCAAGGACTTCACCGATGGAATTTAGAAACCCAGATCTAGTGTCTCGGCTACTAGCAGCCACCCCTCCTTACCTTTCCAATATGGAGCTACTACCGAACACTTTCTTCTTCAGCGAGTTATTGAAATCAATTGTACAAGCTAAGATTCAAAGAACTGCTACCTTTCAACCGCCAGTAAGAAGACCGAGGAAGAGGAGTTGGGCTACTTCGAGATCTGAGTGTTTGGGTAAAGCTCCTATCGAGTCGAAATCAGAGGACATCCTTCTTCCCCCACCTCTTCCGCCTCCACCACCTCCTCAGGCTTCTGCTCCACCAACTCAAGAAGCCTTAGTTGACTGGATGCTGAAGGGCAATAAAAAACAGGAAGATAATCCTTTAGAACTTACAATAAATAAAAACGAAAACCCAAATATCTTCCCCAACCATACCAAAGTTGAGCAGAGTATCCCCCAGATGTTTCCAAATATCCACCACAATATTCCCCAAGACAATAACTCACAAAATCTCGTTTTGCCCCCACCTCCACCCATATGGTATCCACCGTTGTACCCAACCTCTCCCTTTGCCATAGACCCTTTACATTTCTTTATCGACCTTCGAGTATCTGGTCATATATATGACAAGAAAAATCAGAAAGACAATTCAGAAGCATCTTCATCTAGCGCGTCGAGTTCACCAAGAGAAAAACCACACACCGAAGTTTCTACTCCTAAAGTTGAACCTGAAATCAGCAATAACGCTTTCAAACAAAGTAGGAATTGCTCAGCATTTTCTGTTCCTATTCCTAGTTCGTCTAGGTCGAATTATTCAGACAAAGAAACAAAACCTACTAAATTTGACGTTAAATCTATGGGCTTCGATAAAAGCTCAAACAAGACAAGTATAAACTACGTCATGTCAAATATATCGAATATATACAAAAACATTCAACAATCACAAGATGTTGCGATTGATTTCATCGATGAAGGAGATGAAGAAAAACGTGTCAGAGATTTAAGAGCTGCTCTTGGTTTGGACTTGGTGGTCGATTACATGAAACATAAGAATCCAAGGAGTAGTAATGATGAATCATCGATTTCTACTGATTATGAATCAGTTGGGAGTCCTCATCTTGACGTTGTAGATGAGAATTGATAAACTTGATAAACTATTTTATTGTAAAACAGTATTTTGTGTAAATATCTCGTTACATCAAATTAGCAATTCTGATAGAAATAATTTCAAAATCTATCTCTTTCAAATGTCAAATAATAAAGTACCAACACAATTTAAATAGTGAATTGTTCAATGAATTATATATTTACTTCCTTAACTATGTAATTTTGGCAAGAGGAAAAACATCGCAGTCTGCATCAGTTTATTACTGCAGGGTAATAAGCTAGAGCTAGACCATGTTCGGGAGACTCAAAGATCCAGGTAGCTGACTACTTTTTTAGTTATTGTAGACCTATAGGAAGAAAACCTACCTGTTTCCTGCCTAGAGTTCGCGTCCGTTTTTAATTATTAACAATTTAGTACAAAAATCACGAATTTTTCGATTTTTTGCACCCCATTTAAAAGCTAAATAGTTGACATAAAATAACAAAATTTAATTTTTAGAATATTACAAAAGCTTCAAAAAGCCGATTTTTGAAAGTTAAAAAGTTAATTTGTTGCTACGCAAACTGCATAATAAGTGAAAATCCTTATTTGTTAATAACTTTTACTAAAACTACCTTAGAACTTTAGTGTTTCACCCAAAGTGGAATATTGGGGTACTTAACAAACCCTCAAAATTTGAGACCGATCCATTACTTAGTTTAAGAGTTATTCTAATTGTTTATCCCAGAGATCTTTATTTTGCAATAACATAAGAAAGTAAAAAAGTGATTCTATCAAAATGTACTAAAAAAAGATAAAAAATTATCTAATATATTCAAAAATCCTAATGCCAAATTTGTGAAATTTTGTAGTTTATAACCATTTAGAATAACTTTAAAAATATTGTCCTTAAAAAAATCATTTTACATATTAGAAAAGCTGGTATTTTACACGAATTTTTAAAAATGTAGTTCAATTGGTGACTAGTCGTGGTAAGTAAAGGGGGAACTGGGAGCCGACAAATGCATGAGTTCAAAAACTAAAAAAGGCAACTTAAAACTACTTTCATTTTATATATCTCGGATCTATTGAATATATTTTGATCGTTTTTTTTTAATTTGAATGTAATTTTTCTGTACCTTAGAAATATGAAATTTTTCTAGACATTTATTAATTAATAAACAGTCTAATTTGTTTAAACAGTTTTTGAAAAAATAATTCTTGTCCAAAAATCCATGATTTTAATCATACTATCGTTATTAACCATAGAAAAAGTTAAGGTATACTTTAATAAATAAATTATCTTCAATAAATAATTATCTAATAAAAATCATTTATTTATTAAAGTGTACTTTAACTTTTTCTATGATCATTAATGATACTATGATTAAAAAAAATAGATTTTTGTAAAAAAAATATTTTTCAAGAATGGTTTCAACAAATTAGACTGTTTATTAATTAATCCATTTATAAACAAATTGCATATTTGTAATCTACGTAGAAATTACATACAAATTAAAAAAAGAAAGATCAAAATCCATTGAGTTGATCCGGAGATACAGAAAATTATATTCGTTGGAAATTGCTTTTTCGGTATTTTAACTCGGTGGATTTTTAGGTTCCCCCTACAGTCCAGAAAGCCACTGCGCATCCGCTAGGAAAAATATTCTAATTCGGATTTTTTGCACAATCTTACTCAAAAAGGACCCCTTTTAACAAATTTGCATGTTGCCAGGACCAAAAGTTGGTCAAAAATTTTTTAAACTTTTTTTTTTGTTTTTTTCCTAAAATTATTTTTTTTTTGCATGGAACAAAATTTTTTTAGGTTTCTTGGATCATTCCAAACAGAAAAGGTCTTTAGTGACTTTTCTCTAAAGTTGATAGTTTTTGACATACAAGCAATTAAAAATTGAAAAATTTCGAAATCGGCCTTTTTAACCCTCAAAAACTATGTGAAAAACTGAAAATTTGAATGTGGTCAAGGTAGGTAGATATTCTCTAAACATCGATTGATGAAATCCCGAAGAGTTTTTTGCAATACACTATCAAAAACCTCTTTGTTTTTTAATTGCCAATCAAGCGTGCGCGACACTATTTTCCACCGTTGCATGTGTATGCAGTATGGTGCAAATGAAAGGAATAAATTCGTTATTTCGTAAACCGGTGACTTTAAGGAAAAATACCGAAACAGGTCGATTTTTATTTTTAAGTTATGATATTGTGACACATATGGTATACGAGTGACGTCATCCATCTGGGCGTGATGGCGTAATCGATGATTTTTTTAAATGAGAATATGGGTCGTGTGCTGGCTCATTTGAAAGGTTCTTCAATTCTCTATTCAGTAATATAAACATGTACATAATTATTTATACAGGGTGTCCAAAAATTTTTTATTAAATTAAATCATTTGGCAAATTGACAAAAAAATTAAATTATTGGACACCCTGTATAAATAATTATGTAAATGTTTATATTACTGAATAGAGAATTGAAGATCCTTTCAAATGAGCTAGCATACGACCCCTATTCTCATTTAAAAAAATCATCGATTACGTCATCACGCCCAGATGGATGACGTCACTAGTATACCATATATGTCACAATATCATAACTTCAAAATAAAAATCGACCTGTTTCGGGATTTTTCCTTAAAGTACTTCACCATACTGCATACACATGCAACGGTGGAAAATAGTGTCGCGCACGCTTGATTAGCAATTAAAAAACAAAGGAGTTTTGAATACTGTATTGCAAAAAACTCTTCGGGATTTCATCAATTGATGTTTAAAGAATATCTATCTACCTTGGTAATATTCAAATTTTCAGTTTTTCACATAGTTTTTGAGGGTTAAAAATGGCCGATTTCGCAATTTTTCAATTTTTAATCGCTTATATGTCAAAAACTATCAACTTTAGAGAAAAGTCTTCTGTTTGGAATGATACAAGAAACCTAAAAAAATTTTGTTCCATGCAAAAAAAATATTTTAGGAAAAATAAAAAAAAAACGTTTAAAACATTTTTGACCAACTTTTGGTCCTGGCAACATGCAAATTTGTTAAAAGGAGTCCTTTTTGAGTAGGATTGTGCAAAAAATCCGAATTAGAATATTTTCCTAGCGGATGCGCAGTGGCTTTCCGGACTACTAGTAATCGTGTGAACTACATTTTTGAAAAATCGTAGAGGGTGCTGTGAAGGTACAATGTTTGTGCTTAAACTAATTAATCGATCGGTATCAAATTTTGAAGGTTTGTTAAGTACGTTAATACCCAACTTTGGGTGAAACACTAAAGTTCCAAGGTAGTTTTAGTAAAAGTTATTAACAAAGAACGATTTTTTACTTATTTTGTAGTTTGCGTAGCAACAAATTTACTTTTTAACTTTCAAAAATCGGGATTTTGAAGGTTTTTCAATGTTCTAAAAAACTGAATTTTGTAATTTTATGTCAACTATTTAACTTTTGAATGGAGTTTAAAAAATCGAAAAAATCGCGATTTTTGCACTAAATTGCTAATAATTAAAAAACTGACGCGAACTCTAGGTAGGAAACAGGTAGGTTTCCTTCCTATAGGTCTACAATTATTAAAAAAGTAGTCAGCTACCTGGATCTTTGAGTGTCCCGAGAAAATCCTTATTACTCTGGACTATATTGACAACACATTGCTGTCGAACAATATCCCATATGAAAAAAAAACGATTGTAAACACGCTGTACACAAGAAAGATGATTGCGATAACTTATTAAAAAACGTAACATAAATACAGGGTGCGGTATTAGTGTGAGGAATGCCAATTACTCATAGTGCCTTTTCCCTTCGTCAGTCAGGACTTCCATTTTTTACGATCTTCTTAGTCTCCGTCTTCCAATTCTTTCTTTGACATGGCTTCGTCGATTTTTGTCAATAAAATGTGACTCGTCACTTAGTTACAGGATGTTTTATTTAATAGTAGATTATACCACGAGTCAATAATGATGGCTATTATTCCCGAGGAATATTTTCGAACCGAGCCGCGTTAGCGGCGAGGGAGTAACATTCCGAGGGAATGAGAGCCATTATTGCGAGTAGTATACTCTACTTTATCTACGACAAATTAATTAATTTAAGATTTTTAATGAACAACTTTATTTGTTAAAAACATTAAAATTAGTAATAGTACAATTAATAAACTGAATTGGTTGAGAATCATCATTAACTTTAGTAGTTTTTAATACAAATATTTACATAAGGTATTAAGGTAGATGCTGTTGCTGTAGCTAGTTCTACAATTTCTGGTGGTGTACAATTAAAAGATTCTTCATTTTCGTCCATCTCAACACAAACTGTCAAATATACTATTCGTTTGACAGTGACACTTTTTGAGGTTGATTATTTTGTTTCCGTGGTGAATTTTGTGATTGTTGTGCCAGAGGGATTAATAGCTATTAATCCCGCATTATTAATCCCTAAGGGATTATTATATGGCATTATATTGCAAACACCACAAGTATAATACATATATTATGTATCAGTCGTAGATAAAAAGTTATTAACTATTTTTACCCAGTACTTTAAAACTATTTGACATATCCTTATATTAGGTACTTGGCAAAAAAGTGTAGATATTGTACACTTTACTAAATTATGATAAATAAACGTTTCTGGATACTACCAGACGCGTACGACACGGGAAAGTGAATGGTTGACCCATCTCACATTCTACACCACTGGCGGAATTATTATTTTAGCGCAATTTTTCGATTCTCCAGTAATTTCTATGTAAATAATATACTCTTTATTGGTAACGATAAAATCATTCGTTTTTGAGATATTTGAAGTTAAAAATTAAGAGGCACAATACACTAATCAAAATAGCTGTGCCGTTTCATTTTTAACTTTAAATATCTCGAAAACTAATGATTTTATCGTTACGAATGAACAGAATAGTTTACATAGAAAGTATTGAGGAATCGAAATATTGCGCTAAAATTTACTAAAATTTAATTGCTGCAATTTCGCCAGTAGCGTAGAATTTGGGAAGGGTCATTTATTCGCTGCCTCCTGTCGTACGCTTCTGGTAGTAGCTGGTAGTAGTCAGAAACGTTTGTTTATCATAATTTAGTAGGGTATACTCGTACTGCACTTTATGCCAAGTATGACAAGGATATGTCAAATAGTTTTAAAGTTCTGGGTAAAAATAATTATTAAATTTAAAAAAAAACACACTGTAATTCAGTAAGGAGGCACATTTTATTTAAGTGATTTCGATTAATTCTTAATATTTTGAGGTCTAGATTCAACAACTCAGAAATTGCACATTCTAAACGAATCACCCTGTATACTGCAGGACATAGTGACACGAAAAAAATATTTAGGAAAAAGTTGGAGCTTAGATAAGAGTATACCTACTCTGAAAATATTTTCAAACATACAGGATCAGAGGATCACCCATATTGACAGGGTGGAACAAACTTTTCTTTTTTTTTTATGTAACACCTTTTACATTTTTACAGTTTTCGACTCCTCTCATATTCTCGCTTTTTACTCTGGGCTAATTAGCAAAATTCATGAAAAAGTTATTTACCAGCAATTTTATTTGCTCCGACGAAAATTTTCCTCGGAAAATGCGGGTTTTCCCAACAAAATCTCTAATTTTCAAATAAAGTTTTAGGTAAGTAATTATTAATCAATAATAAAATAACTTAGTGACATCAAAGCTTTCTTGGTATAGATTGAAATTCCAAAAGCCGGTGAAAATTAAACGAATATTTTAGCAACAATTCAATTGTTAATTAACAATTTACGATCGCAATAATAACCAAAATAATTATGATGCATTGATCAAACTTATAAAGATTATAAAGATGAAATGCTTATTTAATATTTTATCGACAAAATATAAATTTTTCGTTTTTTTTTATAATCTTTAAATTTTGAAAAAAAAAATAGTTATAATACGCTGGTCTAATTAGTAAAGTACAAAGGAAGTATTTACCAGCATTTGTATCGAATATTATGATCCTATATATTAATAATATAGGTATACAAAGTCCGCAGATAGTGTGCTACTTTTTTTATTAACAAATCGGCGCCCCCAAATTGTGTTTTTTTCAATTATTGGTCTATAACTCCGAAGATTTTAACTTTACGCCAAAAACACTTAAATAAAAATTCACCCCAATTTAATTCTACATAGAGGTATGTTTTCCCGATTTGCTCCGACGAAAATTTTTCTCGAAAAATGTGGGTTTTCCCAACAAAATCTCGAATTTTCAAATAATTTTTTTGGGCAAGTAATTATTTATCAATAATTAAATAACTTGGTGAAATAAAAGCTTTCTCTGTATAGATTATAACTGCAGAAGTCGGTGAAAATTAAACCAATATTTTAGCAACAATTCAATTGTTAATTAACAATTTACAGTCCCAATAACGACCAAAATAATCATGAGACATTGATCAAACTTAGAAAGATTATAAAGATGTGATGCCTATTTAATATTTTGTCGACAAAATATACATTTTTCATTTTTTTGCATAATCTTTAAATGTTAAAAAAAATAGTTATAAACAAATTAACATTTCTCAGAAATTGTTTATTATATTATAATTTTAAAAAATAATTAAAATACGTATTTCAAAGGCCTTGAAAATGAATGCATTAAAATTTTTTTCCAACCATTTGCAAAAAAGTTATGAAACAGCAAAATTAAAATACGATTGCTCCGTTGTTTATAATTTGTTTTAATTGTTTCAAAGCTTAAAAGTGAGTTTATGGTACAAACTAATTAGTCTCAAAAAATATCAAACATTAGTTCAATGGTTATATTTTAATCAAAGATTAAAAATGTTTTTTTTTTGTAATTTTTAGCGCGAAAGTAGGCTTGATACAGAGCCGGTGCTAAAATGTTCACTCGAAGCGATTGACACGCAGCATACAAATACTACTCTACGTCGCGCGACCGTCGTCGCTTCGAGTGAAAATTTAGCTACGGTACTGTATTAGTCTACTTTCGCGCGTGTAAATTACAAAAAAAAATATTTATAATCTTTAATTAAAATATAACCATTAAACTAATAATCGATGTTTTTTTGTAAGTAATTAGCTTGTACTTTAAACTCACTTTTATGCTTTGAAAGAATTAAACAAATATGTAAACAACGTAGTCATCGTATGTTTACTTTGCTGTTTCATAACTTTTTTGCAAATGGTTGCAAAAACGTTTTAAGGCATTAATTTTCAAGATGTTTGAATTACGAATTTTACCTATTTTTAAAATTAGAATATAATAAAAACTTTCTGAAAAACGTTAATTTGTTTATAACTATTGTTTTTTAAACATTTAAAGATTATTCAAAAAAATTAAAAATTTATATTTTGTCGACAAAATATTAAATAGGCATCTCATCTTTATAAGATTTCAAAGTTTGATCAGTGTATCATAATTATTTTGGTTATTATTGCGACCGTAAATTATTATTTAACAATTGAATTGTTGCTAAAATATTCGTTTAATTTTCAGCGGCTTCTGGAACTATAATCTAAACCAAGAAATCTTTTATGTCACCGAGTTATTTAATTATTGGTAGATAATTACTTATCTAAAACTTTATTTGAAATTTAAAGATTTTGTTGGGAAAACCCGCATTTTCCGAGAAAAATTTTCGTCAGAGCAGATCGGGAAAAACATTTGTTTATGCAGAATTTAATTTCGGTGAATTTTTATTAAGGTGTTTTTGGTGTAAATTTAAAATGTTCGGAGTTATGGAGCAAAAATTGAAAAAAACACGTTTTGTAGGCGCCATTTTGTTAATAAAAAAGTAGCACACTATCTGCGGACTTTGCATACCTATATTATTAATATATATAATCATAAGCTTCGATTCCAGCAATAAAATTGCTGGTAAATACCTTTTCCCAAAAATGGCCTATTCTCCTATACAGCCCAGACTATTTGTAATACTCGTATAAGGTTTTGCAGTGTTATACGAGGTAGTTTAAAAGATAATTACGATTTTTAATTAGTTTTGTAGCTAGCAAAATGAACACCCTGTAGAATTGTGGAAATTTGACATCAAAAAATAATAAGCTGAGGAAAGAAATATCGAAAATTAGTAAAAAGAAAATCTAGAGATGGAGATGGAGGAAAAAATGAAATAAGTGCATTATTGGAAGAAGTAGATATGATCCTTTATAAGAAATTTTAAGATGAAAACACTGCGAAAAATCGATGGTAAGACACTGTGGGATAGAGCTAGAAGTGCAGATATACGACGAAGATGGACAACATTAATAACTGGGTGAAAACAGAAGAGTAGAATGGAATGGCCACATAAGCCGAATGACAACAAATAAAGGAGTAAGGACGGCGAGAGACGGTTCCCCAATAGGAAGACGATCAGTGTGAAGACCACGAAAAAGATGGAATGACAACTTACTGGAGACACATTGAAAAACAGACAGAGTCATGTCTACATAAAAAGAAGAAGAAGAAGAAGAAGAAGAAGAAGAAGATAAGAAATTTTAAAGGGATTGACACGAAGTGACTAGTCTAAACGTAATAATTTAAAGAACTAAAAGGTTTTTTAGTTGAAAAAGTACCTTATTTTACATCACTCTTGTAGTGTCTATACTGCGACTTTTATGTTTTTATCTCTTATTATCTAGTTCCTCATATTGTTGCGCCAATAATCTTTATTTATTATTGTAAATGTGTATATATTTCTCGTTTGTTTTCTATACCGTTTTCCATTTTTTTCTATGCATATTATGTAAATTTAGATGTTTCGTTTTGTTTTAATATTTTAGTTTTTGAGATTCACTATATGAATTTTATAGCATAGCTATTGATGAAGATGTAGGTAGTTTTTTATTATTCTTTTTTTACTTTAAATCTGCTTTTATTGTTTTCTACGTATGTGTTTATTATTATAGTCCAGACTGTATCGTCGCCCCACAGGGTGCCAGGAGGTACGGCGTTCGGAAAATTGTTTAAACAATTTTTTTAAACAAATTCATAAAAATAATTTTTTCACCTTGAGCAATTTTTTTTTGAATCATTTGGGTCATTCTGAGTGAAAAGGTATTTTTGATTTTTCTCTAAAATTGATTGTTATTGAGTTATAGGCAATTTAAAATTGAAAAACGCGAAAATAGCCATTTTCAAGGCTTAATAACTCGGTTAAAAATTATTATGAAAGTCAGGAAGTGACCAAATCAAAGTTTAAAGTCCCCCTATAGTATCTTGAAGAAATTTGTGTCATTATTGTATTATTAAGCGGTTATTTTTAATTATTACCAATGAGCTCTAAGCGCGTATTGTCGGCGGCTGTCAATGGTGAGTGCGAAAGAGATGCACCATTCCGGCCGTCCAATTTAGCATCTCACTTGCACTCACATTGGCGGCAGCAACAATACGCTCTTAGCTCTCATTGTTAATAATTAAAAATAACAGCTTAGTAATAAAATAATGACACAAATTTCTTCATGATATTGTAGAGGGGACTTTAAACTTTGATTTGGTCACTTCTGACTTTCATAATAATAATTAATCGAGTTATTAAAACTTGAAAATGGTCATTTTCGCATTTTTCAAATTTTAAATCGCCTATAACACGACAACAATCAATTTTAGAAAAAAATCACAAGAGGCCTTTTTTGCTTAGAATGACCCAAATGATCTAAAAAAAATTGCTCAAAGTGAAAAAATTATTTTTGTGAATTTATTTAAAAAAAATTGTGTAAAAAATTTTTCGACAACGGTACCGCCTGGCACCCTGTGGATTTGTTATAAGGACCTCATTTTGAGTAAGTTTGTGCAAAAAAAATCGAATCGGAATAATTTACCTAACAGGGACGACGATATAGCAGGGGCGACGATATAGCCGGGCCTATTAAGACTTTCTACTAACTTACAGTCCACTGTTTTTCTTGCTAATTAAACATAATTGATTATTAATGAGTTTTTATTTGGTACATTAACAGTAAATACGAAATAATCAATTATATTTAAGAACATTAAATCAATTATTACTACATTTGTTTGCATATTCATTATTGTAAAAAGAAATAATTGTTAATAAATGTAATATTTAAATAGTTACCCTTAAAAATTTGTAAAATAAAGAAATAAAATATCGACATGTTTTATTCAAAGAAACGTAGGTATTATACCAATTATGCAAAGATTCTCTCTCCCTTTCTCTCTCTCTCTCTCTCTTTCTCTCTCTTTCTCTCTCTTTCTCTCTCTTTCTCTACCTCTCTACCTCTATCTCTCTCTCTCTACCTCTCTACCTCTCTCTCTCTACCTCTCTCACTACCTCTCTCCTACGGCACTACAGCCCTAGTCGAGTCCTGGCCTCCTCAAGCATCCCTTTCTTTGGCTGCTCTCCTCTAGTGATGTTGATTATAGTTACTTTCAAGTATTCATTACAAATCGTTACTTTTTTATAAAGTAATCATTTACAGTATTCGTTACTTTGATTACTATAATTACTTTTGTATTTGAGTACCGGTAATCATATCGAGAATCGTATTTCTCAGTAGGTAGGTATTTTGTATAAAGTAAGCGTTTACAGTATTCGTTACTTTGATTACTATTATTACTTTTGTTACTTTTGTATTTGAGTACCGGTAATTATAATATCTAGAATCTTATTTCTCAGTGGGTAGCTATTTTGTATAGGTATTCCGATATAACAACGACCTTCACCAATCTGTTTAAGGGATAAAAATCATTTGATTACTATGATTACTTTTGGTACTTTTGCATTTGAGTACCGGTAATCATATCGAGAATCGTATTTCTCAGTAGGTAAGTATTTTGTATTGGTATTTCGATATAATAACGACCTCCACGAAGTACGAAGTAATCAGAGTAATCAAAGTAATCAAAGTAGATACAATAGTCGTTACTAGCTCTGTTACGATTGGTACGAAGTAATCAGAGTAATCAAAGTAGATAATAATAGTCGTTACTCGCTCTGATACGATAGGTACGGAGTAACGAAGTAATCAGAGTAATCAAAGTAGATACAATAGTCGTTACTTGCTCTAATGCAATTGGTATGAAGTAACGAAGTAATCAGAGTAATCAAAGTAGATACAATAGTCGTTTCTAGCTCTGTTACGATTGGTACGAAGTAATCAGAGTAATCAAAGTAGATAATAATAGTCGTTACTCGCTCTGATACGATTGGTACGAAGTAACCAAGTACCTAATCAGAGTAACTAGTAGTAACGATTTGCCTCTCTGTATAGTAATCGTTACTTTCGGTATTCGTAAGTAACGAGTACTTTGTAACGAATATTTACTTTTTCAACATCACTACTCTCCTCCAGTTATCCACTCTGGATATCTTTTTTATATTGGTACTCACTTCGTCTATTCACCTCTTTCTTGGTTTTCCTACTGGCCGTCGTCCCACCGTAGTTCCACTAAGGGCTTGTCTATATGAGGGCGGTTTGCCAACGTCGACTGTGCGGTTTACCTGTTTTTCCCCTGCTTTCCTTGGTAACTTCAAATGCGGCATTAGGGTGAGATCAAGTAAAACAGGTAAACCGTGCAGTCGACGTCGGCAAACCGCTCGCATATGGACAAGCCCTAAGCGTTCTACAGGGAATTCTTTTATTATCCATTCTTAAAAGTATATAAGAGTATCTTTGTATTTTTGCATAATGTGCTATAGAGGGTTCTTGGTAACATTTATATAACACGTGGTTGAAACTTGTTACAGATGGGTCTCAATATCCTTCTCAACATCTTAATTTCAAAAGTAGTAGTACAATTTATTGTCTTTTCTGCCATAATCCATGTTTCTGCGCCATAGTTTATGTTGCTATTAGTCATATGATGATTTTTATGAACTTTATTTTCCTAAGAATGTCTTTACCCCCTTATTAATGGAACGTCCCTTATGTGGGTTTCTTCCCGCAGGCCTCTGTATTTATCCAGACCTAAAACTAACTCCTCAATACATATGTCAGCGCATATCTTACACCACACTCCCCAACACCTAGAGTTAGATGTTCTACCCCGATCGGCGGCATTGATCGCCGCTGTTTTTGTTTTTCTTCTTCTTCTTAAATCAGGCGAGACTCTTCAGTCTCTGGCACTTGGTCGTAAGGTTTTGTACCATACCTTGTTTTTTTCCTTATACTCTAATAAGTTCTGTGGCGTCAACCAAGTTCGACAATTTTATTATTGGTAGGTTTAGGATCTCTTGTGGTTCAAACCTTAGTTGACTATTTAACCTATAATTAACCTATGATATTTGGTGGGTTTCAAGAGATAATTACTGCACATTTTTTGACATGTATGTATTTATCGGTTTTAGAACGTCGTTCGACGTTGTCCGATACCTAAATTCCACGTCCTTCTATCATCCCATTGGCCATCTCTAACATCCCTTGTACTCATTGCTTTGGTTAGCCCTTCTTTCCATGTCTATTTGGGTCTTCCTAGTTTTTTGCGGTTTGGTGGTACCCACTTCATGATCTTTTTGGGCAATCTTATTCTTATGTCTTCCATTCTTTGAACATGACCATACCAAATCAACTGTTTCCTCTCAATGTCTGTTGTTAAGTAACCATCTATTCCAATTCGTCGTCTTACTTCCTTATTTCGAACTCTTTCCCTGCGGGATATACCTAACGATCTTCTAAACGCATCCATTTCTACAGCTTCTAATTTTTTCCTGTTGTTCTCGATTATTCTCCAAGTTTCTGCTCCGTAAAGTAGGCTGCTTTTAATAAGTGTTTCATAGATACTGTATTTTCACTGTATTCCTATTTCGGAGCTCCAAAGTATTCCATTTAGGCAGCCAATTGTTCTTCTAGCTTGTGTTACTCTTTTCTTTATTTCCTCATCGTCTTTTCCCGTTCTATTGAAGATTACTCCCAGGTACGTGTATTCGCTACAGGATGTGATTTGTTCATTATCCTCTAGTTTGATATTGTATAACTCAGCTTCTATGGGTAGGTATTTAGTTTTTTCCACATTAATTTCCAAGCCCCACTGTTCATACATACAGTTCATTTTTTGACATACAATTAAGAATTTTATATTCGCCATTGGTGTGCATACGTGTAATATGAGCCGTATGCGCGCCAATGGAGAATATTAAATTCTTAATTGTACCTATGACAAAAAATGCACAATAACTACCTCTTAAAACCTAACAAATTTCATTTGCATGTCTCAACCGGTTTTAGAGCAATAAATAAATCGTCAGTTGGTAACATGTATATAACACGTGGTTGAAACTTATTCTTCACATACCATTGTTACAGATGGGTCTCAATATCCTTCTCAACATCTTAGTTTCAAAAGTATTAATAAAATTTATTGTCTTTTCTGTCATAATCCATATTTCTACGCCATAGTTTATGTTGCTATTAGTCATATGATGATTTTTATGAACTTTATTTTCCTAAGAATGTCTTTACTCCTTATTAATGGAACGTCTCTTATGTGGTTTTCTTCCCGCAGGCCCCTGTATTTATCCAGACCTAAAATTAACTCCTCAGTACATATATGTCAGTGCATATCTTACACCACACTCCCCAACCCCTAGAGTTAGATGTTCCACCCCGATCGTCGGCATTGATCACCGCTGTTTTTGTTTTTCTTCTTCTTCTTATATCAGGCGAGACTTTTTAGTTTCTGGCACTAGGTCATACGACCTCTGTACCATACCTCGTTTTTTTCCTTAAACTCTAGTAAGTTCTGTGGCATCAACAAATGCCAACAGTTTTCTTATTGGTAGGTTTAGGATCTCTTATGGTTCAAACCTAGTTGACTAATTAATTTGGTGTTGAAATTCGGTGGGTTTTAAGAGATAGTTACTGCACATATTTTTTGACATAGAATTAAGAATTTTATATTCACCATTAGTGTGCATACGTGTAATATGAGCCGTATCCGCGCCAATGGAGAATAAGTATTAAAAAACTCAAACAGAAGTAAAAACTTCGAGATGTATTCTGGTATAAAATCGTTTATTTAAAAACTATCTAAAATGTCATGGATTGCAAAACGTTTTTGTTCTAATACAGAACATCTTCAGTGCCTAGAATGAAGTCTCGAAGTTTTTACTTCTGTATGAGTTTTTTAAACTATGGTATACAGCCAACTATTGGGATTTTCCCATTGATTTTTTAATAAGTATTAAATTCTTAATTGAATCTGGAAAAAGGCGCAATAACTACTTCTTAAAAACTAACAAATTTCATTTGCATATCTCAACCGGTTTTAGAGCAATAAATAAATCGTCAGTTTGTAAGAAAAATTTCAACATCCCGTGTTTCGGAAACGAAGCATTTGCGTACATATGTTTATAAAGCAAACTGTTATTATTTTTTCATGAAGAATTACCCCTTAAAGTTACCCCATGAAGAACATGGCTAGTTGTTAAAGTACCTAACTTTTTTATTATCCAACATAAGCGAATGAATAAAAAACAGAATGTTAAGAAAACCTGAGGCTATAGTGGAGTTTTAATTTCAGTATTTTATAAATGCTAGAATATTCCACAGAGTGTGGTGAATTTTGAGAAGAAAAAAACAGTTTGATTGGTACACCCGGTACCTATACAATGACAATTTACCCTGTCTAGCAACAATATTATAACAGATATATTGTTAAAAAATAAGGATCACTGACAACAGATTTAAGAAATTCGAGGCATTAAAAATGACCCATTTTTAAAGTGGTGCGTTAATTTGTTGGAGTAGTGTTTATTCGAATTTATATTATATTCGAATTAAACAAATTATTTCGGAAAAATTACATTCACTAACCGACTAACGGTCCTAGTAAAATATTGTTCTCTAACCTTTCTAACGTTTAAATTTATTTAAAGAATGGTGGTGTGAAATGATTTTGGAATTATTACTTTTTTACCTTTGACTTTAATAAAAAAAAATATTTCATTCAGCTGCTACGAACCGCAAACAGCAGCAACGGTCGCGTATATTATCAAAGTCATATTCAAACCCCTTATTAATGGAACGTCCCTTATGTGGTTTTCTTCCCGCAGGCCTCTGTATTTATCCAGACCTAAAATTAACTCCTCAGTACATATGTCAGTGCATATCTTACACCACACTCCCCAGCCACCCCTATAGAGTTAGATGTTCCACCCCGATCGTCGGCATTGATCACCGCTGTTTTTGTTCTTGAAAAGTGCTTGTTTCCTGATGGATGCCTCATGAACACTCCAGATACACTACACTTTATTTCGCTCTCCACTTTTCTTTCCATTGAACCGTCTTCCCATTGTTCAGTAATGGAAACACATAATATGCACGAACAGAAAATATTCTCTTTTTCTCGAGATAAAAACCCACTTTTGAATGGTTAATTTTTGAGGTCTCGAAACGTTCTTTCGAATGGATTTCACAAAGATTTTATGGGTTTGGGGGATCTTTAATATGCGAACTAAAAATTAGATAATAATGTTAAATATTGCTTCAGGATTTTGATAAAAATGGGTATTTGGATCATAAATTATTTTTTCACATGAATACTAATAAAAAAGTAATCAAACAGTTCAAATGATTTATTTGTAGCAAAGTTACCCAATAATATGTAGGACATATATATCCAAGTGCAATAAAAGCACAATATCAACATTTGAAACTTATCAAAAACTTTTGATACAGACGAATATAATATACTAATATATAAAATAATTATATAGTTCTGTCGCCAAGGGGATACAACGCCTCCTTTATTCAGATGGACTTACCCAAGTTTTTTATGTATTTTGACCCGTAGAATACGAATTTTTTGGGTAACCGTTGATTCGGATGTCGATGTCGATAAGATTATTATAAACAAAGAACTTAAGGAATTACATAACAGCGATTTTTCGCAAAACAAAACATTTTTTTGCAGTCTATAAATATTTAGAAAACATTTAAAAATATTGTCCGTAGAAAAAATAATTTTACATACCTATTCGATAAGTTGGTATTTTACACGAATTTTAAAAAATGTTGTTCAGTTGGTGACTAGTCGAAGTAGTCGAGGCATTGAAGCACAAAAATAGGCCTTACTGTCAATTTTTAGCGCAGTAAAACGGATTTTAATGCAGTTTGGTGCGTTGGATTCGTGAGAATGTCAGGAAATTTTGTGAACTAATGTAATGAATAAGAAATCTAAAATTGCATTTATGCATAAGAAAAATGCATTTCAAAAATGCAATTCGGTAAATAGTGGGAAAAATTGACTCAATTTTCTTACTCGGGGCTTTTTGGGGTCGCTGAAAACGAACATGAGGTCGGCGAGAGTGTGCAAACTACCTGGTGCCTGCAGTGGGTGTAATAAACGTCTTCCTCTGGAGTAGTGTGGTAATTTATCATATAATTGGCTTAAACTCATTACTCGGAGGTTTTTGGGGTCGCTGAAAATGAATATGAGGTCGGCGAGAGTGTGAAAATTACCTGGTGCATGCAGCGGGTGTAATAAACGTCTTCCTCTGGAGTATTGTGGTAAGCTATCATATAATTGGCTTAAACTCATTACTCGGAGGTTTTTAGGGTCGCTGAAAATGAATATGAGGTCGGCGAAAGTGTGCAAACTACCTGGTGCCTGCAGCAGGTGTAATAAACGTCTTCCTCTGGACTATTATGGTAATTTGTTAAATAATTGGCCCAAACTTGTTACTCGGGGGTCTTTATGGTCACTCAAAATAAACATCGCAACGACTAAATTCTAATTTCATATCATTTAAAGCAGTTTGAATTAAGGCGCAAGTGGATGATGCCTTGGGAGAAAATTACTAGATACATAATATACTTAATGGCTATTGCCAAAAATTAAAAGATTGTCATTGGAAAAATTCTTTTATCTATTGATGCATTTACCCAGCATTTAAAAAGGGTATATTTACAAACACAAATTTGGCTGCATGGAGAGGACAGTAATATGAACCCAACCTATTGGGGATGGGAATTACAAAATAATGTATTAATTCCAGTTAGAATGACTCAGCCACCTGGTCCTCCAAACATTTTAAATTTAATATTCTGTAGTTGTAAGTCAGACTGCGGCAACTCATGCGGGTGCAGCAAGCATGGGTTAGTTTGTAATTTAGCCTGCAAAAATTGTGCAGGCTCTGATTGCACAAATATTGCATTGGACTCGAAAGAGGAAGGCAATAATAAAGAAGAAGATGATAATGATGAAGAAAATGAATTTTAAAGATAAATTAGGATAAATTTTGTATACTGAACTTTTTTAACCATAAATATATTATAATAATAACAATTTATGTTTATTTATAATAAAAATACCACTCTTTTCGATCACTATAGTTACATCGAAGAAAATAGATCACCCCGAAAACCCCCGAGCAACGAGTTTAAACTAATTATATGATAAATTACCATAATACTCCAAAGGAAGACGTTTATTACACCCGCTGCAGGCACCAGGTACTTTGCACACTCTCGCCGACCTCATATTCATTTTCAACGACCCCAAAAACCCCCGAGTTACAAGTTTCGGCCAATTACTTAACAAATTACCATAATACTCCAGAGGAAGACGTTTATTACACCCGCTTCACGCACCAGGTAGTTTGCACACTCTCGCCGACCTCATATTCGTTTTCAGCGACCCCAAAAACCCTCGAGTAAGAAAATTGAGTCAATTTTTCCCACTATTTACCGAAATGCATTTTTGAAATGCATTTTTCTTATGCACAAATGCAATTTGAGATTTTTTATTCATTACATTAGTTCACAAAATTTCCTGACATTCACACGAATCCAACGCACCAATCCGCATTAAAATTTGTCTTACTGCAAAAAAATCCACACTTCAATCCTTCAATGCCTCGACTAAAGGGAGAGCTGGGAGGCGACAAATGCACGAGTTCAAAATTTTAAAAAGGCAGCTTAAAACTACTATCATTTTCTATATCTCGGAATCTACTGAATATATTTTGATCTTTCTTTTTTTAATTTGTATGTAATTTTTCTTTACATTACAAATATGTAATATGTCTATTTGCAATTTGGCATTTATTAATTAATAAACAGTCTAATTTGTTCAAACCATTTTCGAAAAAAATAATTTTTCCCAAAATTCCATGTTTTTAATTATCCTATCCTATATCCTATCCGATATCCTATCATTATTAATCATAGAAAAAGTTAAGGTATACTTTAATAAATAAATTATTTTCAATAAATAATTATCAAATAAAAATAATTTATTTATTAAAGTGAACTTTAACTTTTTGTATAATAATTAATGATACTATGATTAAAAAAATAAATTTTTGTAAAAAAATATTTTTTCAAGATGTGTTTAATGTCCCTTCATATCGATTCGTTAAGTAAGAAACTCACCTCAGCTTGCTATGCAATAAGATCTGTCTCAAGGTAACTCAATTTAGCATCTTCTAAAGCCTGGGTTTTCTCGAAAGCGGCACCGACAAATTTCGACCGTAACACTGCGATGAATGACGTCAGATTACGGTGAAAAATTCAAGGTTCTTCACTGCCACAATGAAATGTATCAACTCAGCAAGTGGTGGCTTCCAACGCATCCTTGGAAACCACTGCTATTATTTTGCGTGGTAGAGTTTTTTATGCCGTCATTCATCCCCGTGTTACGGTCGCAGTTTGTCTGTGCCGCTTTCGAGGAAACCAAGGCTTAAAATAATATATTTTTCGTTGTTCGAGTCTCATCTTCGATATAGTCTTCCTTTTTGGGGTTCTAGTACATCTGTCCAATTTGATGTTATTTTTAAATTGCAAAAAAGATCAATAAGATATCTGTTTGGCCTCAGAAGATCTACACATTGCAGAAGTTACTTCAGAGATCACGGAATTTTAACACTTCCATCTTTATAAATTCTAGAAACGGTTTGTTTAATTCGTAAACACGTTCATGTCTTTCCAGCAAGGCCCAATCATCTTTACTTCACCAGAAATTCAATCTTTGATATTTATTTACCGATCCCATCTACTGAGTTAGTAAAGAAATCTATACTATATTCCGCAAAAAAACTTTACAACCATCTCCCTTTACAACTTAAAATCTGTAACATCTTTCCCAAAGTTCCGTAAAATGACAAGCATATCTATCTAAAAGACCGTACTATTCAATAGAAGAATTTCTTAATGAATATCTAAGAAAATTGTGTTTCATACGCAGTAGCTTAAACTTATCAGTTCCTAATGTTGTATTTTATTTATTTTTTTTTTATTTACTAGTTATTTACTAGTTGCTCGGCAACTATGGCCACTCGCACGGGACGATTACAAACAAGATTATAAGAGGTATAATTAAAGAGCATTAACAAGTTATGTCATAAAAAAAAATTAAAGTTTATGATACAATGATATTTTTTTTTTAAACTGAAGAACTCTGTCTAACTGGTTGGTATCACTTAGAATGTCACATAGCTGCGGTTTTAGTTTGAGCTGTTGTCTTACTACACTGAACTGATGAAATTCGGTAATAATGTGGTTCACGGTAAGTTAGCACTGGCATGTTAAACAGATAGGCCGGATATCTGATGACATCAGGAAGCCGTGAGTAAGTTTGGTGTGGCCTATTCGGATTCTTCTTATATTTCTAAGGTCTTGTCTAGAGAGTCCTGTGGGGCCAGTGTAAAGTGGCTTATATACTGAGGGCTGGATTGCACGTAAAGATGTATTTAAGGAACTCCAGTGGGTTTGCCATAATCTCCATGTGAATCTGTACGCTTCTGTTTTCAAATCTTTACAAATTTGGATGTGGGTTATTGACGTGGTATCTGTTGAAGCCGTTTTAGCATGCTGATCTGCAAGTTCATTGCCAGGTATACCAATGTGAGACGGAATCCATATAAATGTAATCTTAGTGTTTAAGGTAGAAAGGTGGTAGTAACAATGATGGATATTTTGGACAAGAGGATGATCGGTAAATAATTCCTGAATGCATAAAATTGAAGCTAGAGAGTCTGTACAAATGGCAACATTTATATTCGGGAGGTTAATGTTCTTAACAGCCTGTAAGATACTATATAATTCTCCAATATGTACGCTGCACAGAAGAGGAATAAAAGAAGCACAAATGAGATTGTTTTGAGAGGTGACTGAACAGCCAACCCCTAAATCACTTTTGGAAGCATCGGTGTATATTACTTGATCAAAGTGGTTATTGTGTATAATTTCAAAAAAAGCTTTTATCATGAGTTCTTTAGGTGTTTCATATTTATTGAATTTTGTTAAATTTGTGTTAGTTTGAGGGGTCTGCATAATCCAAGGAGGAATTCGATGAAAGGGGATGGGATTTGTTAGTCTAAAATTGATGTCGCTTGTTATTGTGGGCAATATAGAAAATATAGGTTTTATTATTGGTGAAGGGGTGGTATAGGTTGTTGTGAATAAACGGTATACAGGATTAAGGGGATTAGAAGAGACAGATGCAGCATAGGAAAGAAGAAGATATTGCCGTCTAATCCAGAGAGGAGGCTCACCGGCTTCACAGTAGACACTTTCAGATGGACTGGAACGAAATGCACCTAGACATAGTCGAAGGGCTGTGTTATGGATAGAGTTTAAGGAATCCAGATCTCTTTTTGAAGCAGACATATAAGCAATACTACCATAATCTAATTTAGAGCGAATTAGTGCTTTATATACTTTAAGGAGCGACTTTTCATCCGCACCCCAGTGATAGTGAGACAGTGTTTTAAGAATGTTTAATCTTTTGTGGCATGCACTTTTTAAATTGAGAATATGTTGCTTCCAAGAGAGGAGAGAGTCAAACGTCAATCCCAGTATTTTACAATGATCAACTACGGGAAGAAGTGAATCATTTATAAATAGAGGTGTAGGGGGCATTGGAGGCCGTCTACTAAATTTAATAACTTTGGATTTTGTGAGGGATAAAGTTAGTCCCAAAGAGTGGGTCCGAGAGATTACTATGTTTATGGCCGCTTGCAAAATTTTCGAACTAGTGGAAGCTGAACGACCGTGACAATATAATATTAAATCATCTGCATAAGCTACATATTTAGTAGGAGATGGTAAATTAAAACAAAGATCACTTATGCCGAGGTTAAATAAGGTAGGGCTTAACACTGAACCTTGAGGGGTGCCATTGGTTTGAGTATAAACAGAAGAGAATACACCATTTACAGAAACTTTGAACGTCCTTTGAGACAAAAAATTTTGTATAAAATAAAATATATTTCCGGTGATATTATGCTGCTTTAACTTGGCGATTATAGCTTGTCGATTAATCGTGTCAAATGCTCCTTTTATGTCAAAAACGACAGCCGTTACTTCATACTTTTCATTTATTGAGCTGGCGATGTCACTTTGTAGAAGGACAAGATTGTCACGAGTGGATCTGTGTCGTCTAAAGCCAGATTGTTCTTTAGGAATAATTTTGTGTTTGTCGAGATACCACATAAGACGTTTATTGATAATTTTTTCAAGTATTTTACACATGGTACAGGTAAGGGATATAGGCCTATAAGAATCAGGGACAGAGGCAGGTAGATTTTTTTTTTTTATTGGTAATATTATTGACGTTCGCCATTCATTCGGGAATTTGTGGAAAATCCATATTTTATTATATATCTCGAGAAGTTTGTATAGACATGAAGATGACAATTTCTTTAAGAATATGTATGGAAGGTCATCAGGGCCAGCAGCTGTGTTTTTACAGGATTTGAGTGCAGATTTTAATTCGGAATAGGTTATAGGAGAATTCAGATAATTGATATCTTGTGAAACTGGAGAACAATAAGGAAAGGGTGAAGTAAGAGTAGAGGATACAGGGTTAGGCCCAGATTTGTTGTGAAACTTTTCTTTAAAGTTTTCTGCCAGAACTTTGGCTATCTCCTGATTATCAATGATAACCTTTTGATTAAAAAGGAGATTGGAGATCTTAAGATTAGTTTTTTTGCCCTGTATTTGTCCAATTTTTTTCCAAACTTAGCTTGGGCTACTATTTTCATTTATGGAGGAGATATATTGTCTCCATGAAGTTTTCTTACTTAATTTAATAATGTATCTAGATTTCGCTCTTGTTTTTTTAAGTGCAATAAGGTTCTCCTGACATTTGTTTCTGCTGTAAATTTTTAGAGCAGATTTTTGCTGCTCCACAGCGTTTTCGCAAGAGGAATTCCACCATGGGACACTTTTTCGTTCAGCTGAAATGACTGATTTTCCAATATGTGCTTCAGCAGCAAGGCGAATTGTGTTTGCGAATTGGGTGACGTCCATATCAATGTTATCAGTTAGAGTGAGTTTAGGTAGGCAATAATCAGTTTCACTAATATAATCAGACCAATTACAATTATTTAAGCGCCAAAAACTTTTAGTCAATATTTGAGAATTTGATGTATCTGAGTTGGTTATAAAGATTGGGAAATGATTGCTGTCGTGGAGATCATCAGATGTATGCCATGTTAATGTAGGAGCTAATTTTGGGTCACTAAAGCTTAGATCAATGTTGGAGAAGGTACCAGTAGAAATATTAAAGTGAGTATGAGAGCCCGTGTTTAACAGACATGTACCTACCCGAGCAATTAATAACATTTTCGGAATGTCAAATAAACGTCAAATTGAAAGGCAGTTTATTTAGAAGTTCTCCTAAAAATTATTAATTCTTAAGGTTTTTTCTTAACTTTTTGAGTATTACGAGTAGTATAAAGAAGTACTAAACCAGTGATCTGTAAGAAAGTGTGAAATTTAGCGCCTAGAAGTTAAATTTCAGAAAACAAATAATATGGAAGGTATACCACCAGAACCTCCAGATAAAGGTAAATTTTATGTAGAAATGGAAGGAGATGGGATGATGGAATATGAGGAATTAAATAAAAATAACAATAGAGTAAATAATAAGGTAACAAACAAACAAAACCAAACAAGTAGTACTATTGCGGTAAGTAACAAATTTAGTTGCAATAACGATGAAACTTTGACAAATTTAAATCAAACAGATAAGTCAGGTAAGCAAAATTTAAATAAAGTAATAAATTTAAGATTAAAACATAGATATCAATTTGGAGATAATGCACCTTATATAGTACACATAGAAAATAAAAACGGTAACATTGGTCGATTACACAGGATCGGCACGGCCCGTTTGATTTTAAGTGCAGTACCTGAAATTGAAAATAATATCACACAAATTACAGTAGTTGGTAGAAATAAAATCAAGGTAGAACTAAATAATTTTGCTAGTGCTAATAAATTAATTGATTCTCAAATTCTTAAAAGCAAAGAGTATGAGGCATATATTCCAACGTTTTTTACTCAAAAGAAAGGTGTTATAAAATTGGTAGATAAAGAGATAGAAGATAATGATTTAGTATCATTAATTAAACCTAGATTTGGAATTAAATTCGAAGTATTACATGTAAAAAGAATTATGCGGAAAGTGATTCAAGATAATGGTAATACTAATTATGTAAAAACAGGAACCGTAATTGTCACTTTTAAAGGTCAGTCTATACCAAAAAATGTAATAATAGAAAAAATGATATACGAGGTGGAAAATTATACACCCAGAATAATCCAATGTTTAAAGTGTTTGAGATTTGGGCATATAAGTGCCCAATGTAGAGGAAAAGATAGGTGTGAAAGATGTGGCGAAGAACACAACAAATCTAATTGTTCCAATCCGAATAATTTACTTTGTGTATTGTGCAAAGGAAAACACAGCGCTACTGACAAGGGAGCAGATTGTACAGAAAGACAAAAACAGGAATATATTAAAAAAATTATGAATAATGAAAATATAACATATTATGAAGCTAATAATAAATATAAAAAATGTTATTCAACAGTAAGTAAAGACCAAGAAAATACTTCAAATAAATATACAATATCTAAACGAAAAAGATCAAGTAGTATTGATTCTAGTAGTGTAGATAAAGAAACAATGGAAGCACGCAGAAAAATTTTGCAAACACCAAGAATACAAAGTCAGCCTTGTTATAATTTTAATAATCCCATTTATTCTAACACAACACAAACACAAAACGATAATCAAAATAATATAGGAGAAATAATAGTAAACTTTATTTCAGCAACATTAAATCAAATTAATCACAATTTAGATCAAAAAACGTTGGAATTATTAAAAAACAATATTTCACAATTATTATTACCTCGTGATGGCTAACGTTTCATTTCTTCAATGGAATGCGAGATCAATTAAAACAAATAAGGGTTATTTAGAAAAATTCTTGTATGACAATAAAATAGATATAGGATTAATATCAGAAACTTGGTTAAAAAAAAAGTAATTTTATTAACTTTACTGGTTATAATGTCTTTAGGAATGATAGAGATGATGGATATGGTGGAGTAGCCATCCTTTTGAAAAAATTAATAAAATTTTACAACAGTCCTACTTTTCACCAAATTAATGACATAATGTGCAATAGCATATCAATTAAAATTCAATCCGGAAAAAAGTTAAACATTTATTCAATATACGTAAAACCAAATCTTAAAATCACTCTAAATGAATGGAAAAAGTTTTTTAATAGTCTAGAGAAGCCTTTTATAATTGGTGGTGATTTTAATAGCCACAATTATGTTTGGGGTTGTAGTACTGTAGATACTATAGGAAAAAATCTGTTAGAAGCTATTGAGGACTGTAATCTTGTAATTTTAAATAATGGTAAAGAAACTTTGATGCGTAGACCGAATAGCAATAATAAATCTGCAATAGATCTTACAATATGCTCAGCAAATATTAGTCATTTTTTCGATTGGGATGTTGTGGACGAGACATTAGGATCAAATCATTTTGCTATTATTATTAAGTCAAATATTAATGTTAATAAAGCGGAATGTGTAAATACAAAATTTCAATGGAACATAAATAAAGCGGATTGGTCTCTTTTCTCTTCTATCACTGATAATTTCATGGAAATAGATAATAATTTAAATTACCAACAATTTTTAAATAAATTAAACGAATATTGTAAGATATGTATACCGGAGAAGAGAACAGGGACTAATCCACGATTTAGAAAAACTTGGTGGAATGACAATTGTAAAAAGGTAATAGAAGAACAAAAACTAGCTTTACGCAAGTTTAAACTACAGTCTAATATACAAAATTATATAAATTATAATAAATGTGTAGCGAAAACCAAAAAAGTTGTATTAGAGAGTAAGCGTAATGCATGGAGAAATTTTTGTAAAACTTTAAACAAAAATACACCAATTAAAGATATGTGGAATCAAGCCAAACGATTACAAAACATTTTTAAACCACAAGTAAATCCAGTGACTGAAGGAGAATGGGTTGAGGAGTTTTTAAGAAAATTATGTCCAGATAATATATTTTCAAAAATTAATGTAATGGAAAGAAAAAACTCTATGCATCCACTTTCAATTCCATTTAGTTTCTGTGAATTAGAAATAAGCCTTAAGAATAAGAAAAATACTTCTCCAGGTATAGATAATGTACATTATATTATGTTGGCCAATTTACATCAAAAAGGGAAAGAAACACTATTAAATTTTTTTAATCAAATATGGTTATCAGAAGATATTCCAGATAACTGGAGAGAGTACCGGGTGATTCCTATTCTCAAAACAAATCGGAATCCTGATTCAGCAGAATCTTATAGAGGTATTTCATTGAGCTCCTGCATAACAAAAACACTGGAAAGAATGATAAAACTTAGGCTCGAAAGTTGGCTAGAAAAAAACAATAAATTATCACAAACACAATTTGGATTTCGAAAAAATCATTCTACTGTGGAAGCTGTGAGTCATTTGGTAACAGATATAAATTTAGCGTTTACGAAAAATTCTTCAGTAATCGCTCTTTTATTAGATGTTGAAGCAGCATACGACAACGTTAATTTAAATATACTATATAACAAAATGATACAAATAGGTCTGCCAGAATGCTTCTGTCAAAAAATAATAAAATTGTATGACTGTAGAAAAATTTATATATCGGTAAATAATAACACATTTGGTCCAAGACTAGCGATGGGTGGTTTACCTCAAGGAGGAATATTAAGCCCTTTGTTATATTTAATTTACACTTCTGATATAGAAAAAAATTTAAACTCAACAAAAATTTTACAATTTGCAGATGATATAGTTATTTATCAAGAAAACATTAAAATAGAAAATGCAGTCAAATCCATTGAAGAAGGAGACAAACATATTAAAATATGGAGTGAATTACATGGACTAAATATATCTGATTCCAAAACCAAATTATGTATTTTTACAAGAAAACGAAAAGAAATACCCAATCACATCTTAATAAACAATATATCCTATCCTGTACAAAGTTATGTTAAATATTTGGGTATTACTCTGGATAGACAGCTTCTCTGGAAAGAACATATAGACCATATAGTTAAAAAAACAGAAAAAGGAATAAACCTTCTTCGATTCGTATCACACTTACGTTGGGGAGCAGATCCAAATATTTCTTTGTTGTTATTTAAAAATAATATAAGAGCTATATTCGACTACGGATCAATATTATACAGTGACGCATCACAGTGTCATTTAAATAAAATAGACAAAATCATTAATAAATCCCTTAGATTGTGTATAGGAGCCCTAAGAAGTACACCGATAAATAATCTACAAGTTGAATGCTGTGAAATGCCGATGGATATAAGACGAAAAAAACTTGGCATCAACCTTTTAGTTAGATTGTATGAAAAAAAGGCAAGTTTAATTTCCAAAATACATCAACTGTTTTTAGCAGACTTGACAGAAAAATATTGGATAAAAAAGAAAACTCTAAATATGGTAGATTTATATTCAAAAATGACAATATATGATAAACAACTTTATAAATATGACATAAACCCAAATTATAATATTGACTTTAATAGTATGGAACAAGTTCAGGTATACTTTTTAAGGGACTATAGCAAGTTGCCTATATCTTTAAGAAAATTAGTGTTTATCTCCGACAGTTCACAAATGTTCAAAGATTATTGTATGCTATATACAGATGCATCAAAAAATATTGAAGGTGTGGGATGTGCCTATTGGGATAGCAGTAATAAAATTAGTAAAATGTTTAAACTAAATTCTATTATGAGTATATACACAGCTGAATTAATAGCGATAATGGAAGCACTAAAATATTTATCTAATATAAATCATTCAAAGTTTATAATTTTTAGTGACAGTAAAAGTTCTCTTAGTAAAATTAGTGCTATAAATCCTAAATCAAAAGTGAACTACATTGAATTATATATCATAAATAAAATTAAAGAACTTCAGCAACAAGGAAAGTCTGTTAAGTTGGCATGGGTTAAAAGCCACTGTGGAATAACTGGAAATGAAATGGTAGATGAATTGGCTAAAAACGCGGTGACACAAGGAGTATTAACCCATTATCTTTGTACGCCAAAAGATATTGAATCAAATTTATTCAAAGAGATTAAGAAAGAATGGAAAGAAAGGTATATTGATGAAAACGTAAATACAGGAAACCACTACAGATCAATCAGAAACTATATAACGGATAAACCTTGGTTTTCTAAAATGGAGTCGACAAAAGATATGATAAGAACCATATGCAGAATGAGATTTGACCACTGTCTTACTCCATCATATTTATTTAAAATTAATATAGCTGATAGTCCACAATGTATTTGTGGACAGTTGGGCAATCTACAACACAAAATTTTGACCTGTTCTCTTATCTCTAATAAAGTTAATATGTTTTTAAATTCACTGTATTCTTTGACTGATGTCCACCATCCCATTAATTTAAATTATTTATTAACATTAGAAAATAATGAGTTGGTATACCGACTATTGTATAAACATATTTTAGATATTAAGCTTAAATTGTAATTGTAAAATATAGAGTAAGTATTTCTTGTAAATTGTTATATGTTAAAAGAAAAAGAAAAGAAAAGAAAAGAAAAAAAAAAGAAAAGAAATATAAAAAAAAATAATAAAATAAAAATAAAAAAAAAAAAATAAATAAAAAAAAAAAAAAAAATAAAAAAAAATAAAAAAATAAAAAAAAAATAATAAAAAAAAAGAAAGAAAAAATATAAAAAAGATATATAAAAAAAAATAGAAAAAAAATATAATAATTAAAAAAATATAAAAAAAATATGTAGATAAAAATGAATGACGAACTTGGACAGTCCATAGTAAAATAGCTTTCGAATGAAGTAGAGGGCTAAAGAAGAATGTTGCAGTTTTTGCTGTGGAACTCTGAGAACATCATTTGGAAAAAAATTAATAAAAATATATATATATATAAAAAATTATTAAAAAAAATACAAAAATAATTATTTATTAGTAGAATTGTTTATTATATTAGTATTAGTTTTAGGATAAGATACGAAAAAATGACTAATAAAATAAAAAATAGTAAAATTGGCGAATGGATTTAGTGTCCGCAGTCATATAAACCCAAACAAACAACAACAATAACATTTTCAACAATTTTGCCTCTAGCAAATGTGTGGTTGGAACCCCACAGCACATTATGAGCATTGAAGTCCCCAACAAGTATGTAGGGGCTAGGAAGTTCAAAGATTAAGTTTACCAGCTCTTCCTCTTTGAGAGGGTAGTTGGGAGGAATGTATAAATTACAGATTGTAAGTTTATTCGGACACCAGCAAGTTACAGCTATGGCTTCTAATTTAGAAGAGAGTGGAAGATGTGATGAGAAAATATCAGAAGAAATAAAGATAGAGGTGCCTCCACTGGCTCTTATGCAATTAGTCCTTATATAGTGGTACCCCTCGAAGTGTTTTAAATGAGGAAGTTTGGAATTCTTAGCATTGGTTTCTTGCAGACATATAATGTTAGGTTTAAATTGTGATGTTAGGTGTTGGATTCTCTCCAGCCTAGGGAAGAACCCATCACAATTCCATTGAATTAGCTTGAAAGGATAACTATTCATTATGAGTGCTGTAATTAGATTCAACATCAGAAGGATTATCGGAAGAGGCACTTATACAGTCCTGTGATTCAGCGAAGGAAGAATGTTGTCTTAATTTTTTCAAGATTCTGGTGATACGGTTTTTTAGTGATCGTTCCTTTGTAGCTGTGTAGAGCTGAGATAAGTCGTTTTGAATGCCATCTATGTCAGAGGAAAATTTTTGAGCTTCTTGTAGTGGCGTCGGACATCCAAAAGAATTCTCAAGAAAAGCAATAAGTTGAGTTGAATTAAGTGTAAAATTAGCCGGATTATCTTTGTAAACTGTTTCTATACAAGAAATACAATCAGGCCTCATTGAATAATCTGATCGATGGTTAGATTTGGACTTTTTGTTGGCTGGTTTGGCTGGCATCGTGAATAACGGAGGGGTTAAAGAAGTTGATTGGCAAAGAGCAATGGAGGGAGAGAGAATGGTAGGAGTATCAGGAGAACTATCATTAGAGTGTCCTCTTTTTTGTCCTACAGTCAATATGGGTTTTGTATTAGTTGGAAGAGGGATGAATAGGTCCGTAATGGCAGTCGATGAAGGTGTGTCGTTAACGGGGATGGATTCAATTTCTGAAGAAGGAAGTTCTTTTGATGTAGTTAAAGAGTCAGCTGAAAGTGAAGATAAGGGAGAAGCATTAGCCGAAATAAGTGTGTGGTCTGGTCCACTGGGGACTTTAGGGCAAGAATCCGCGGTGTGTCCCGTAATTTTACAATGAAAACACTCTAGCCTGTCAGTGGATACAAATATTCTTGAGGAAGTATTTTCATGATTGATTAGCAGAGAAGTTTGCACTTCGAAGTCCTCCTTGTCAGGGAAAACAAATGTAACTCTACGAAAACTCATGATATGAGCATATTGATCATCCGATGTTCCGCATTTAACAAAAGTAACAGGTGCTGCTAGCTGTAAGCCAATATCTTTTAGAGACTGTTCTATCAGTGAATGCGGGATGGAAGGACATACATTAGAAATAAGGATTCTTTTGGCTGGAGAAATTAGCCTGCGGATAGGGACGATGGTAGAATAAATTGTGATATGTGGTGTATTTTTCAATAGTTTATCAACGATGTCGGTCGACGTGAGAAAAATGCAAATTCGATTGTTCGGAATGCGAGACGCAAAAGTAATATTTTTTGGCTGAACTATTTCACCAATGGCTTTAATATATTCAAACAAAACGGTATTTGGAATGGAATGCATGACAACAGCTTGTTCCCTTTTAGGAAACGAAGGGGGAGGAGGCCTGGAGAGTGTGGCAGCGACATAAGATTTTGGGATGGAATTAGGGGTGTTTTGTGTAGATGTAGTTGGTTGTGTGTTGTTCATAATGTGTGAAGTCCTGGTTACCAAGACCACAACACAATATGTGAGAGTACCCACAGACCCTTTCGCAAATTGGAAAGGAAAAAAAGGATCTCAAAGGATCTCACCTGACTTCTCCGGATTTTCACTGGTTTTATCTTAATTACACCAATACGGACAGGAATACAACTATTAGCAATATCTTCAATTGTTACATTCTTCCTTGCAAAATATTTAGCTTTCAAATCCCCAATCAATGCTAAAAACCAACAATTTTTCAGAGAACTTTGAAAAATTATATTTAAGTATTGACGTTTATTTGACGTATGATTTTATTTATTTATCTATTTTTTGTATGTTCAATTTGCAATTTATATAAATTTTGAAATAAATTGTTTTGTCTTTGCTTTTATATCTTATATACTGTATATTGACGATTTATCTAATTTTAGGACATTGTAGTTGTTATTATTTGTTATTGATTATTTTCCTTTTGACTGTATGTAAGCTTTGTCCATAAAATTGTAAAAATTTTCAGTAACAATAAAGCATATTTATAGTCTATTTTATTCTATTCTATTCTATTCTATTCTATTCTATTCTATTCTATTCTATTCTATTCTATTCTATTCTATTCTATTCTATTCTATTCTATTCTATTCTATTCTATTCTATTCTATTCTATTCTATTCTATTCTATTCTATTCTATTCTATTCTATTCTATTCTATTCTATTCTATTCTATTCTATTCTATTCTATTCTATTCTATTCTATTCTATTCTATTCTATTCTATTCTATTCTATTCTATTCTATTCTATTCTATTCTATTCTATTCTATTCTATTCTATTCTATTCTATTCTATTCTATTCTATTCTATTCTATTCTATTCTATTCTATTCTATTCTATTCTATTCTATTCTATTCTATTCTATTCTATTCTATTCTATTCTATTCTATTTTATTCTATTTTATTCTATTCTATTCTATTCTATTCTATTCTATTCTATTCTATTCTATTCTATTCTATTCTATTCTATTCTATTCTATTCTATCCTATTCTATTCTATTCTATTCTATTCTATTCTATTCTATTCTATTCTATTCTATTCTATTCTATTCTATTCTATTCTATTCTATTCTATTCTATTCTATTCTATTCTATTCTATTCTATTCTATTCTATTACCCTAATTAATGAATCGATCTCAAATTTTGAGGGTTTGTTAAGTACCAAAATAACCAACTTTGGGTGAAATCCTAAAATTCTAAGTTAAATTTAGTAAAATTATTAACAAATATCCATCTTCATTTATTTTACAATTTGCGAAGCAACAAATTAACTTTTAACTTTCAAAAATCGGTATTTTGAAGGTTTTTCAATGTTTTAAAAAAATTAAATTTTGTAGTTTTATGTCAATTGTTTAGCTTTTGAATGGGGTGCAAAAAATCGAAAAAATCACGATTTTTGCACTAAATTGTTAATACATAATTAAAAAACGGACGCGAACTTTAGGCAGCAAACAAGTAGGTTTTCTTCCTATAGGTCTACAATAATTAAAAAAGTAGTCAGTTACCTGGATCTTTGAGTGTCCTGAGAAAATCCTTATTTCTCTGGACTTCTTCTTTTTCGGGTGCTATGTCCGTTTATCGAACGTTAGCGATCATGTTGGCTATCATAACTTTATTCGCAGCAGATCTGAAGAGCGATTCCGAAGTGTGACCAAACCATTGCCTCAAATTTCTTAACCAAGATGTCCTTCTTCTTCCTCGACTTCTTCTGCCTAATATTTTACCCTGCATAATTAGATGTAGAACGCTATATTTTTCCGGATGTCTACAAACATGCGCAAAATACTCGAGTTTTCTAGACTTTATCATTTTTACCAGTTCTCTGCCTTTCTTCATCCTGCTCAGAATAATATCATTACGCACCCTGTCCATCCAGCTTACTCTCAGCATTCTTCGATAGCACCATAATTCAAAGGATTCAACCGTCTTAAGCATTCTTCCTGTTAAGGTCCATGTCTCAACTCCGTAGAGAAGAACGGAAAACACGTAACACTTTAAAATTCTTGCCCTAAGACTCAAATTTATGTCATGACCGCATAGAATTTTCTTGTAACGGAAAAATGCTGATTTGGCTTGAGCAATTCTGCAACGTATTTCGGTGGATGGATCCCAATTATCAGTGATTCTGCTTCCCAAGTATGTTATAGCTTCAACTCTCTTAAGGTGTACATCATTAACGTGAATTCCAGCATCGATGACATTATCCTTACTGACGACCATATATTTTGTTTTTTTGATGTTAAGGTGGAGACCATAATTACTGCACTGTGCTACCACAGAATCCAATAGATATTGTAATTCGGTATCACTACTGGCAATCAGTACAGTGTCGTCTGCATATCGGAGATTATTTATCAGTTTCCCGTTTATCACAACTCCACCTTGTGTAGTACTGAGTGTCTCTTCAAACATCTTTTCTGAATAAATGTTAAAAATTAATGGTGAAAGAATACATCCCTGTCTTACTCCACCTTGAATTTGAATCTCTTCTGTGTGATCACCGTCTACTCTAACTGTGGCTTTTTGATTCCAGTACAAGTTAGCAATGATTTTTAGATCTTTATCGTCAATAAGTTGACCTTAGAACATCTAACATCTTAGTATGTGATACTTTGTCAAATGCTTTTTCGAAATCAAGAAAACATAGGTACACATCAGCATTTACATCTCTACTCCTTTGTACTAATACCTGCAACCCAAACAGGGCCTCTCGTGTATCTAGTCCATTTCTAAAGCCAAATTGAGTTTCGCCCAAATTTTCTTCGATTCTTTTATATATTCTCGCATGGATCACACGCAGAAAGACCTTAAGTACGTGGCTCATTCGGCTAATGGTTCGATGATCATGACATTCTTTTGCCTTCGCTTTCTTGGGAATTGGTATAAAAGTAGATTTCAGCCAATCATGTGGTAAGTAACCATGATTATATATAGCATTAATAAACAAGTCAACCAATACTTTACTTCCGCAATCTCCTAGTAGTTTTAGAACCTCTGTGGGTATTTCATCAGGTCCCATGGCCTTCTTTGATTTTGACAAGCGTATAGCATCTTCCACTTCGCTTTTAGTTATAGGTGGTCCTCTATTCGCGTCCGTTATGTTATGATGTATTGGTCGATCATCCTGAAAAAGATCCTCAATGTATTTCCTCCATCGGTGCAGTTTTTGTTTGGTGTCAAACAATAGATTTCTATTTGAATCAGCTATCGCACGATTACTTATATTTCCACACTTTGCTAATTCTTTTACCTTCTTATGCATGTTGAAAGAATCATATTTTCTTTCATACTCCTCGATTTCGCTACATTCTTGGGAGAACCATTGCGCTTTAGCACTCCTTATTTCCTTCTTATTTCAGTGTACAATAACTTATATTGGTCTTCATTGCGATTTCTGTGTAGTCTTCTTTCCATCAAATCGAGAATTTTCTGCGTCATCCATATTTGTTTTGGTTCAGCTTTCACCGTCTCCAATTTCCCTTTTATATGAGTCTGAATGGTATCTCTTATATTTGTCCATATTTTTTCGATTCGATCTTCCGGTGATACTTCAGTGATAGGGCTTACAATACCGGGATTCCGGGATCTCGAATACCGGGATCCCGGACGATATTTTCCGGTATTCGATACCGGTATTTATAATAAAAATACCGGTATTTCGGTATTAGCTTAATTTATAAAAATGGAATTGATGCACAATAAACTTTCTTCTAAGATATTTTTTGCTATTACAAGAAATTATTTTTGAAGATAAACTACCAATATCAAAAATATCATTGTAAAAAGTATTTATTAAACACATTCATTACACATACAAGTCAAGTATATCGCTTCCTAAAAGCGTGAATTTCGTTAATTTAAGGCGAACGGTGATACATATCAGCTTCTACAACCAAATTATTAAATCTCGCGTATACAAATATATAAAATGAGTTCTTAAAATTGAGTTCAAAAATTCTTAAATATTTAAAATTAGACTACTTTATTTTATAAATAAGCCGAAAGACTTATTAAACAGAATTGTTTTTACATTTTCAGATCTATTTTTCATTTTTTTGTGTATTGTGGTGTATAAATTAGGCTCACTTATTTTCTGAATTATTAATAATAATTGAAAATATATAGCGGTCTAAATACAGAGTAATCCATATAAAATATTTTTCTACGAGCGTGCAAAAATGTCTACTTTCGCGCACGCATTTTAGTTTAGAAAGTTTCACTTTTCCGCACGCGTGTTACTTTTCTGCACGCGGTTTTTACTTTTCCGCACGCGTGTTAATTTAGATATGTTAATATAGCCTCAAAGTAATTATAATACATGTAATAAACTAATAAACTAATATTTAGATATTATTTACTAATTTATTTCAAATATATCTTATTGTATTCCTGTTTTAATGAAATTAACGCGACAATTCGATGAAATAAAATTATTTTGACTTAATATTCGAAAGTCAAATCGGTAGACAATAACAGTCGTTTTGAGTCATCGTCATGGAAACCAAGATCCTCGTCATGCTAATTATATTGAAAGTTTGGTTTTGACAACCTTGTCAAAGAATTAATTTGTGTATGTATTTTCATATTAATTAAATTAATTGATTAAGATTTGGTAATTTTTTAAAGACTCTTAGAAAAAATATTGTTCCTAACTCTTGCAGAAAGTCTCTTTTCCGCACTCGACTGCTTGCCGAACTTCCGCTTCGCGCGTCGTTCGGCAAACTGCAGTCGCGTGCGGAAAAGAATGACTTTCTGCACTTGTTAGGAAAATAACTATTGTCACAGTAAGTTAATCTTTGTATTAGTATATTTTAAAGTTAAATTATTTTACAAATAGCAAATTTCATGAGTAAAAGTACTATCGTATTATATGCAAAATTTATCCTAGAACCAAATATATAGTTTTTCTATTTGCACATTTTTTGTATCTATCTACTCCTACTCTCTAGGAATGTTATAAACAACATCTACACATTTCAAAACAAAATTTAATAGGTTTCATATTTAATAACAAGTCGATATAACAACTGAGGATAGTATAAATATAACGCGTAAATATATTTTTTATTCATAATACCGGTTTTAATACCGGTATCCCGGTATTTGAAATTTTAAATACCAAATACCGGTATTGAGATTTTGGCTCGGTATTGTAAGCCCTATTCAGTGATACTTTCGATGTTTTCCATTTCTCTTTCCAAGCCTGTTACAAATATATGCTTAACGTTTGTCTTTTTAAGCGCTTCTAGATTCATTTTAGGTTTTGGCTTTTTCCTAAATATGTGTTTTAATCTTATGTGTTCTCTGGACTATAAAGTTAAAAAGGGTTTTTAATTAAGTATCGAATGAAGGATACATTTCTTTGGTTAATTAAAACGACATTACCGATGGTCCTTCGACTAGCGCGCCGAAAGTTGAAATATTGTAACAAAAGCCTCGAGCTGCAGGACATCGCATCATTTTAGAATCATATGCAAATTAATGTTGAAGAGAGGTTACGCGTTTCGGTCGGAACGCTTTCACATCGTCAGTTATGTAAAATGTGTAAATTCTGTAAATATTCTCACATACCGGATTCCGCTTCAACTTTTATGAATATTCATAGAAAGCAAATATTAACGTGGCAAATTTTATATAAACCATCACCCTTTGTTCTAGCATCCTTTCCGATTAAACCGCATAAAAGTGTTTTAAAGGCGTCGGTTAAAAATTCGACGTCGAATATTATGGGACGGATTATTTCCCGCTTAATTTTCGAAGCTTTTAACATTTTATATCCGCGATATGAACAAAAAATCGCATAGAAGAGGGGTGGTCTGTATGCTGGCCGTTATGGACACTCGTTATCCTTATTGAGAATGTCTGAGGAGAGAGAAAGCAGTAATTTATAGGGTAAACTGTCTGCCAAACGAAATTAGCAGTGGATGAGAGTGTTACACATAAAACAGAAAACCTTTGTATTTGTAGACAGTACAGTGAAGATTTACATTTAAGAATAATTAAAAATTAGTAAATACTTCTGGGTAATTTAATCAGTAAATACACTAGAATAGTTGTGGTATACAGGGTGTAACAAAAATACAGGTCATAAATTAAATCACATATTCTGGGACCAAAAATAGTTCGAATGAATCTAATATGCACATAAAAAAAGTTACAGCCCTTTGAAGTTACAAAATGAAAATCGATTTTTTAGAATATATCGAAAACTAGTGGAGATTTTTTATTGAAAATGGACATGTGACATTCTTATGGCAGGAGCATCTTAAAGAAAAATTATAGTGAAATTTGTGAACCCCATAAAAATTGTATGGCGGTTTTTTTCCCTTAAAGCCCCCCCCCCTCCAACTTTTGTGTACGTCTCAATTAAATTATTATTGTGGTACCATTAGTTAAACTCAGTGTTCCAAAAAGTTTTTTGCCTCTTAGTATTTTTTCGATAAGGCAGTTTTTATCGAGTTGAGGCTTATTTTTTAATATGTTTACATAAAAATTTTATGGGGGTTTTGTTCTTTTAAACCCCCTAAATGTTTATGTACGTTCCAATTGAAATATTACTGCACTACCATTAGTTAAACACAGTGTTTTTAAAACTTTTTTGCCTCTTTGTATTTTTTCGGGAAGGCACCTTTTATCGAGATGGGGCTTCTTTTTTAATATGGTTCAAAATATACCAAAAATGTAAATCATAAATAAATTCTCATGAATAAATCATATTATTACCAAGTCTCTATAATCGTACTTAACCATATAGGTCTGGATCCCGCGTATGAAAAAAAAGTTGATTAATAGCAAGCTGAAAATTTGTTAATAGCTTAAGGGTGTCTAGTCAGATAAACTTTGATATATGGGAACACTGGAACAGGGGAAGTTTTAATTGTGGAGCAGGTTAAAAATTTGGAACAGACTTATTTTGTCCGACAGAACAGACTTAAACTATTCAAACAGAGATTAAACTCTCATGCAAAAATCAGACTGCTATTTATCACCTGTCATAATTCCTGTCATTTGACATATTCTACATGTTCCACTCATTAAAACGCCCATTTGGTGATAAATAGCAGTCTGATTTTTGCATGAGAGTTTAATCTCTGTTCGGAGAGTTTAAGTCTGTTCTGTCGGACAAAATAAATGTGCCGTTTTCGTTGTCTGACCGTTCCAAATTTTTAACTTGTTCCACAATTAAAACTGCCCCTGTTCCAGTGTTCCCATATATCAAAGTTAATCCGACTAGACACCCTTAAGATATTAACAAATTTTCAGCTTGCTATTAATCAACTTTTTTCATACGCGGGATCCAGACCTAATATACAAATATGTGGTGGATTTGGCAAATATTCAACATATCTCGATAAAAACTTAATTTTCGAAAAAGTACTATGAGGCACAAAGTCTTAAAAACACTGTTTTTAAGTAATGATACTACAATAATAATTTAATTGGAACGTGCACAAAAGTTTGGGAGGGGAGGGGGGGAAACCCCCATAAAAATTTTATGGGGTGTCCAAATTTTACTTTAATTTTTTCTTAACATGCTACTGCCATAAGAATGCCACATGTCCATTTTCAATAAAAAATCTCTAATAGTTTTCGATATATTGGAAAAAATCAATTTTCATTTTGTAATTTCAAAAGGCTGTAACTTTTTTTATGTGCACATTTGTACTAAGGTAAGTTAGGTTCAATCGAACTATTTTTGGTCCCAGAATATGTGATTAAATTTATGACCTGTATTTTTGTTACACCCTGTATATTAGAGAGATTCTTGATATCGTTCTTTATGTGAATAATCTTGAATCGTATCTCGAAAGATATTTTGATCTTTTTTATGTGAATCGTCTCCAATGTACATCTTTTGTTGTAGTTCTGTTCTTTTTCCAAAATCTATATATTTTCAAAGTCAAAAGCATAGTTATTTTCTATAGAATGCTTTGCTAAGGCTCTATTGTTTTGTTTAATTTATTGTGTATGCAACAACCCTTCAATATGTTGAATTGTAGTTTTTCGAATTTTCTTTATAAACAAAATCCAGCTGCTGATCGATAGTAGCATTGGGTTTAAATTTTGAAAAATATTTTTTGGGAGTTTAGGTTTATTTTTGGATTTCGGTTAGGTATGGTGTAGGTTTGTTTTTAATTGGTTTTGCAATTAGATTGACGGTTGTAAAATTCTGGTGGATTTTTCTAAAAAAATTTAACTTTTTTCAGATTTTCGGAATGGTATTGTAGGCTAGATAGCTTAATTGCTCTGTCTCTAAGACCGAAGACACACATTTCTTTTATGTCTTATGAGTATGTCAGTATTAAAATCTAAATATCTTCCAAACCAAACTTACTTTGTAAACCTTCTTCTTCTTAATGTGCCGTGCATTTCTGCGTAGGCATCCATTCCGTACATTGTCTTATCAGGTATAATGTTAGATATTCAGGATTAAATTATTTTGTTTTTAGCAGCATTGCGAAGCATTTAATAGCTGTGACATCTTTTTGCGTCTTAGACCTCACTTACCCTCTATCTTTCTTTCGCGTGCCAGTTGCTGAAAAGTGTGTCGTTCTCCTTGTCTTATGTACGCTAGGTATGCAGTCTTCCTACTTTTCACGTGATCAACAAGTTCCCTATTCTGGAACCTCGCTCTTCTTAATAGTTCCTCATTTCTGACTCTATCCGTTCATGATATTGTAAGTATTCGACGCAGGCACCACATTTCAAAAACTTCAAGTCTTTTAATGGAGCTGGTCTTTAACGTTCATGCTTCCATTCTATACAACAGAACAGGCCAAACGTAGTACTTTAACATCGTGTATCTCAGGTTGAAATCTAACTTGCGATCAATCAGAAATTTACGAAGCCTCAAAAAGCATGTCTGGCTTATACTCCGTTCAATTTTAATATATATGAAACAGATAAGATAAAGGCAGTTTTTGTTTACATTCTATTCAGAGTTGGACCACCATCTCCTTATAGCTATTTCAGCATCCTCATGCCTCCTCAGTGAAGCTATGCAGTCACAACTCTAAAAGGAATATAAACAATCTGCCTATTTAAGGGAAACCATCGCGATACAATGATCCCACCTTATGAGACGCAATCTAGCGACATCTCTCGTATTACGAGGAAAACAACGAAAAGCCCTAGATACAACACTTACTACGTTTTAAACAATTAGAATAATTGAAATAAAAATGTAATAAACAATATTTTAAATCTAAGACTTTTCGTTAATAAACGGCTTTCTGGCTGCATCCCGTATCTCCGGATTTTACAATATATAATCACAGAGACGACGAAAATAGGAGAAATCAAATAGAGGACACTTAGGCCACGCACTTACCTTCTCTTCGTCTAGGAAAAGGACCGAAATATGAAACAATTATTGAATATTTGAAGAGTATAATCTATAAACGTAATCGAATATAAAATGAAGGTTAACAAAAAAACACAGTGGCTTACCAAAATTTATTATATGCCAAAGAAATACATTAGTCTTAATTTAAAATCAAGAATAAATAGACTTACTAATTTTAAGGCCCATACAATAACTATTGCCTCTTCTTCTATTATAAAGAGCCGGTGGTTCCTAAACCTGTCAATATATCTGGCTCCCATAGGAGCCGCCTCCTCTTGACCCATTAAAACCATCAAGGAGCGAAAACGTAAATGAGTAGGCAGGGGCCTTTGTAAAAACGTGTACACCTCTGAGGAAGTGAACTTATTTTGAGAATAGTTGCCTTCAATTTCTGAAACAAATAAATGATTGTGGTAAAAGAAATAGTATAAATAAAGCTCCAACGTGCTTTATCCTCATTCAACAACAAATTGTAATGAATGGTTTTGTTTAAGTACTTCAATTTACCTTAAGACCAGTTATGACTTACGCGGTCGAAACAAGACCAGATACAAGCAAAACACGAAGACATCTGGAGTCCAACGAAATGAAGATCTAAAGAAGGATTGCTGGAAAAGGACTACAGGACAGGGTAAGAAGTGAGGAAATCAGACGCATGTGTGGAGTAGACAATATAAATACCTGGGTAAACAACAGAAATGAAAAGTGGAATCAACACATAAGCAGGATATCTGAATCAAGGATAGTAAAAATAGCCACGGACAAGTCACCGTTAGGCAAAAGAAGTATAGGACGCCCAAGGAAAAGATGGAATGACAATTTGGGGACAGAATGAAAGGCACCGTTGAAGAAAAACAGGCCTATATAAAATAAGAAGAAGAAGAAGAAAAAGAAAACAACTTCATCATCATCATCGGTGACCACTGACAGTCCATGGAGGGCCATGGTTGCCCGTTGGGGTTTGAGGCTCTAAAGTTTTACATGGTGTGAAGGCCAGCCACACGCATAACTCCTCAAAAGTTCTAAACGTTATTTATCTAAAAATCTAAAATATTACTTTCTTATTTATTTTTTAAGGAGATCTGAGAAGAGAATTTACCTTAAGTAAAACTGTTTTATATTTTTATGTAGCGGGGATTACATATTACATAGATGTTCAGAGCGAACATTTTCGGACGTATCAGTCGATCTTCAGTGTTTGTAGTTTCTAAATAGCTCCAGAACCAAACAGTGGTTGGATTTAAATTATTAAATACATTATAAAATTGTAGAAATTAAATAGTGGAGTCACTGAAGGTGGATATGAGCTATTACCTCCGATTTCGTTGAACCTCCATCGATTTGGATGAAATTTGTTAAGTGGCTAGAGGATATCTCAAGGAACAAAGGTGACATGGTGCCAACTTGCGCTTTTACCCTGGGGGTGGATGCCACCCCTTCTCGTGGGTGAAAATTATTTTACTAAAAATAACCCCATAATGCGGTAGGGGGACAAATTATAAGCAAAATTTGTTATATAAAATTATTAATATAAATTAAAACTTTTTGAATTATTAAAGATCATAGATTTTAATTATTCGTGAGAAAAATGCATGTTTTTAAACGATTTTTCATAAATAACTCAAAAACTATAAGTTTTTACAAAAAAGTTATTATTAGCAAAATTGAAGATATTAAAAAACGAAATTAATCCTTTACTAGAAAAACCTTTTAGTGTTAACTAAAAGTTCTTTAGGCCACTACCCAAATCTAAGTTTTCAAGCTTAAATAACGGGAAAATTATGCATTTTATAACACAAACTTATTAAACATTTGTCTAAGCATTTAAAAATATCTCTCAGACGAGCTTACGAACAAGTTGATAGCATTAAAATTTATGCTCCAAGAATTTTTCAAAATATATCTTTTAAAAAATTTTCAAAACAATGTTGTTTTTTTTAAATAACTCCGTTAATTTTGAGACATGAGATTCACCTAAAAACCATTTGAAAGATAAAACTAAGGTCTTTTAAACCGCGTTAAATTTAATCTTTTAGACCCCTTACTTTTTTAAGAATAAAAGGTTAAATTGCCCAGTTACATGGTTCTCGCAGGCAAAATTTAAGATTAAAACGTTTCTATCTCGGTTATTTTGTACCCTAAAGAAATACTAAAACAGGTAAAATATTTGATACGGAAAAAACTAAAGTTTGATTATATATAATTTTTTTCGTATATTGAGTATTTTTGTAGTTATTATTAAAAGAAAATGAAAATAACGTTAATCTGAAAAATTCTGATTTTTTTAAATTATATCTTTTTTCAAAAATATGTATTCTCTACCGGTCAAATTTGTCAAAATCATTACTTATGCTAGTATAAAGAAAATCTTGTAAGGATTTCTATAAATTTTAATTTTTGTGGAAATAGCGATGTTTTATTTTTCACTTTTTCCAAAAAAAATCCAAAAAATTCTCTTATTTTCATCATAACTTGCTTAATTTTGATGCTATTAACGTCTTACGGAACTCATTTGATAGGTATTCTGAAGTACTTTGACAAGTGTTTAGTAGGTATACTTTATAAAATGCATAGTTTTCCCGTTATTTAAGCCTGAATACTTAGATTTGCGTACTCGTCGAAAAAAATATACCTTCAATTACTCATAACTTACTTTTAATTAACATAAGTGTAGTTCTTTAAATGAGAAATGTATTCAATTTTTTATTATCTTTAATTTTGGTAATAATAATTTTTTTGTAAAAGCTTATAGTTTTTGGGTTATACGTGAAAAACTGCTTTAAAACATGCATTTTTTTAACGAAAAAATAAAATCTTTGATCTTTAATAACTCAAAAAGTATTGATTTATATTAATAACTTTTTATAACAAATTTTGGTTAGAATTTGCCCCTCTATCGATTTATGGTATTATTTTTAATGAAATAATTTTCACCACCGAGATGGGGTGGCATCCACCCCCAGGGTAAAAGCGCAAGTTGGCATCATGTCACCTTTGTTCCTTGAGGTATCCTCTAACTACTCACCAATTTTCATAAAAATCGATGGAGGTTCAACGAAATCGGAGGTGAAAACCTTCAATGACTGCACTAAAACGACTTATAGCCGATGAAAACGGATAACATTTCGGGAACATAATAGTCCCTACTCGAAAAGAAGGTCACATATAGGTCTTGCTCTGTGTTAGCTCGGCAGGCGGTGGTGAACTTTGAGAAAAAAACACAGTTTGATGATACACCCGGTATACAATGACATTTTACCTGTCTAGCAACAACATTATTACATCGATATTGTTAAAGAATAAGACTATAACATAGATATTAAAAAAAAATCACTTAAATCGGACAATAAGTTTAGGAAATTCGAGACATCAAAAATGACCCATTTTTAAGGTGGTGCGTTAATTTCTTGAAGTAGTGTACATATTTTAATAACAATTAAATACAACAGTATATCTTTTACATTATGTAAGTCTAAAACCAAGTCTATTGCGTAAACAAATTTTAAAAAATATACTGTTTTGTATATTCAACTATAACTACAGAGATAAAAATTTGCAAATTATAATGTACTGTTTTATCTCTGTAAAAAAATATAAGTGTTTATTTCTGTGCTTTTTTTAGAAATAGGAAAAATTATTTGCAACCAAAAACAATAACATAAACAGTAATAAAATGAACTCTGAGATAAAAAATGTGTAAATGTAATCTTTGTTTAACGAAATAAAAGAACTACTTACAATTTTATATTACACTATTATTTACACTTCTCAATTAATATTACACTTCTACTTATAAATGCGTAACGTAGGTATATTTTTATGTCTTAAGATGATACAATATCGTTGTCTTAAATCTATTTATATTCCGTTTGCTTCATAAACGATTCCTTCCACTTCATTACAACTAATAAATTAGTATTCAAAACTATTCAAATTATTGTGCTTTTTAAAAATAAATTTATTCATAATATTCAACTAAGTTGGAACCGGATTAAAACAAATCTATTGCTTAAGAGTGTGATACACACGCGAGTAAGTACTTACGGCTCGACGACCTTTTTCGCGCGTGTGTCACAGCAAGTACCCGTACTTTAAGTCCGCCGTCGATCCAACAAGTTTGAAATCTTAAGTAAAAGATGGTCCTACTTGTGGCAAGAATACACCTTTACAAATCCAACACGTTACACCAGACTAGAAACCAAATTGAGGAAAAAACCTTGGTACAATAAGTTCGATTACAATCGCAAAAGCATAACCACTATTAGTAGAATGAAGTTTGGTCATGCATGTTATCCAGCACACTTACATAAAATCAAAATACTTGAGAGTGATCTTTGTGAAGTCTGTAATATAATCGGTGACCTGGACCACATCTTTTTTGATTGCCAAAAATATAGGGCTCAATCCAATGAGCTGTTCAGAAAACTTCTACAATTGATCATTGAAAGCCCATATAACATAATGTATCTTCTTGCTTTAAACAGAAAAGAAATTTACGATTGTTTGATATATTTCGTCAGAATAACAAAAATACAAATTTAATACAGTCGGAAAAATGAAAGAATACCCATGAACGAACATATAAAACACGCTGTATTTTCCTGTCATCGTGTCACAAAGAAAATTGTCCAGTGCACGTACATGTAACAATAATTATTACATGTACTTGCGCTGGCCAATTTTTGTCTGACACGGTGACAGGAAAATACAGCGTATTTTATATGTTCGTTCATGGGTATTCTTTCATTTTTCCTACTGTAATACCTTTTGCTGCTACCTTATGTCTTTCCTTAAATATAACTTATCTATCCGAGGCCTACCTTTGATCGTTTATAAAATGCCCTGATCGGGCCCTGGGCGAGAAGAGTGTAATCCTTGTGTCAAATCCTTGCACTCTCTTTTACAAAATTTGTATCTGGCTGTGTGGGTTGTACCTTAAAGCCAAAAAAAATCTTAAGCCCGATTCTCATTAGACGTGCAGGGAACCGGATCGACAACGGCAAGGCACATGCCCGGCAAAGATTGTTTCGAAAAGAACGTCGCATGCAAAGCCCGTCGCTTGCCGGTGCCTGGCACGCATAGTGTGAATTACATCCCGTGAAGTGCATAAGATTTTATGTAAAATGTATATTGCCGAGCCGATGCCTTGCCCTTGCCGAGCACTTGCCTTGCATGCCAATGAGAATCAGCCTTTACTTGTAACCAGTACGTGTATCATTGCCACGAGCCGCGAGCCTCGACCCATCATGTTATTGCATTTAAACTTACACTTATATTTTCACTAATTAAGCAAATTGCCTAGAAATAATTCAATCGTTTACTGTTGAAAGGAGACAAGTTACATTTTATAAGTTTTGAGAAAACCGTAAAACACTATTTTAAGCTTTTTTGATTATTTGTTTTTGAGTAAACCTAATTATTTATAGGCTGTTTTATCCTCCTGATGAAAATATTACCCTCTTATCTATGATATTTTGTGTGTTACCCACATTTTTCGATTTCGTCTTTTTTTATTAGTATTAAAAATATATTAATACGATAGGATACGATACGAAGTACATATTATATAATACGATAAAATTCCTAAATAGCACAAAGCATCTTCTCTCGACGGCATCGCAATGCGTTATGAGTAAGTCTGCCGTGTATCACCGACGGCGAGCCGAGTAAGTCCGCGATCTTTAAACCCGTGTACTTAAAGTTTGCGTGTGTATCACACGCTTTAGAACACGTTTCTGAAACTGCTTTCTTGTGGCATGTCTTATGTTTATATGTGATGTGATTGAGCCACAATTATTCATAGACTTAAAAAATAACGGTGACTATTTCCAACCTTGGATGGGAGATTGAACCTGAAGAAGAAAATTGGAATGCTAGCCACGAAAGAACACGCCTGTGTTCTACAAAATTTAAACAACTGACTGAACATAAGCGAATCATGTATACAATTTTTTTATTTGAATATTTACATTAATGAAAAACAATTTATTTGTCAATATAGGGGAGGTATATAAAGATATAGAAGCTGAAGAACAGGCAGGATTCAGGGCAGGGAGATCAACGGTTGACCATCTGTTTTGTATTACACAGATTATGGAGAAGAAACTGGCCATCAACCAGGAGGTGCATCTGTTATATGTGGACTTAAGAAAAGCGTATGATAGCATCCCACAAAACAAACTATGGGAAGCATTAGAGAAAACCAATATAAGCGCAAAATTAATAACAGCGACGAAACAATTGTATACCAAAACTGCATCAAGGGTGAAAGTTGGAAGCAGGCTATCGAGAGGATTCCAAATTAGCAAAGGCCTAAAACAAGGGTGCTGCCTTTCACCGACATTATTTAAGATCTACCTCGAACAAACTCTAAAACTTTGGAAACGCAAATGCAAAAACATGGGATTACCGATCAGCAACAATACAATATACACTTTGTCATTTGCAGACGACCAACTTGTACTAGCGCAAGACTACGATGATATAGAATATATGACAAGGAAATTAATAGAGGAGTACAAAAAAGGTGGTTTGGAAATAAACATAAAGAAGACCGAATATATGTGTATCGGTGGGACACAGCAGGACCTTACACTGGGGAATGGCGAAATTATTAAACATTGCGACGCATATAAATACCTTGGTATGACCATCACACAAGAAGGAAGCGTAGACCGGACGATAGAAGAAAGAAACAACCAGGGAAGAAAAGCAATTACCCTTCTCAATAGCATCCTGTGGGACCAGTCAATATCAAACAACAACAAACATAGAATATACAATACAATTGTTAAGAGTATAATCACTTACAGCAGTGAAGTATGGCAAATAAAAGAAAGATACAAGAGAAAACTTGAAGCAACAGAAATGGATTTCTGGAGGCGCTCAGCAGGAAAATCAAGATTAGAAAGGGTAACCAACAACAGAATTAGGGAAATAATGAATGTGAAACACACAATAGTAGATGACATTAGTACCAAACAGCTTAGATGGTATGGACACGTACAAAGAATGTCCGAAGAACGACTCCCGAAACAAATCCTAACGTGGACCCCTCATGGTAGACGAAAAAGAGGAAGACCCCGCCTGAGTTGGAGAGAAGGCATAAATCGAGAAATGAGAGAAAGAGAATTGGATGAAGACCTTTGGATGGACCGAAGTGAATGGCGACTAGGCATCGGAAGACGTAGGAGAACGTTTTAAAACCGATATATATATATATATATATATATATATATATATATATATATATATATATATATATATATATATATATATACATATATATACTGAACATAAGCGAATCATGTATACAATTTTTTTATTTGAATATTTACATTAATGAAAAACAATTTATTTGTCAATATAGGGGAGTTAATATAGAACAGAACGAAAACTTGCGTTGTTTCGGAAAAATTCAAACAAGCTTATACACACAACCAAATTTATATGGAATCACCATGAACCTATTTCAAAGTAATACATATTTATTTCTTTTGAAAAAACTTGTTATTGTTGCGAAGAATAAAGGTTTTTATTGAAAATAAACAAATATATAAGACAAATATTGTACAGTTCGGTACAGTATAGGTTATTTGCTTGAGTTGCAAATTGAACGAAAATAAATAAACTAACTTTTGCGTCCAAAAACGAAAATATGCCTCATGTAGGGTATAGAACTTACAAAGTGGAAATATTATTGGTCTTGTGGGGCAAGTAATGCTCTCAGAGAGACATAGTTGTAGAGCTAGGAGTAACACAAAAAGTAATAACGGCTCGCCACGATTGTTTAATTGTCCAATCAGCTTTTGGAAGCTACAGGTGTAACTGTTTCAGTTGAAACGATAAGAAGAAGAGTTCGTGCATAGAATTATACAGCAGTAGACAGTAATGGGTTCCCGAGTTATCCACGCAGCACAAGATTGATCGCCTAATTGGTGTTTTCACCACCAAAGCTGATTGACAAAATTTTCTATTTTCAGAAAAAGTCAGGATTTGTGTAAAATCAGATGACCCACGAAATCGTGTACTTAGGCAGGCCGCACATCAAAGAAACATGAAACGTAAATTACGTTTCATGGAAATAAACCAATGCTAAACAAATATATGTCCGGCCATTTATGAAACTCTCCGAAAATAAAAATGTATCATGAGCATGAATCACACTCGTTTCATTGGTAGGCGGACTTTGAGATTTGTTTAGCAGTGTTTTCTTTTCATGAAACATGTTTTTCGTTTCATGTTTCATGTTTTTCGTTTCATGTTTCTTTGGTGTGCGGCTTGGCTTAGAGGTCAAGGAAGACAAGCAAGAACGAAAACTGTCAGATCTGTTCACAAATATACAAGGGGAAGTGTAATGTTCCGTAGAGGAATTGTGAGCCGTAAAAAAAACTCCTTAAATTTTCATCCAATCAACTTTAACTGCTCACAGGTATGTTGATAACCTGTAGTTAGGCTCTGGAGAGGTACAACAGGAGAAAATTTAATTTTCTGGATGATTGCTATTGCATGATAATGGACCTTCACATACCATTAGAGTGACTAGAGACATCATTGAAGCAGAAAGTGTCCCTTGTTTGGAGTTGCCTGCTTGCTCACCCGAGCTATATATAACCCTATATAGTACAGTCACTGAAGATTTTTACCTCCGATTTCGTTGAACTTCTATCGATTTTCATGAAAATTGTTGAGTAACTAGAGGATACCTCAAGGAACAAAGGTGACATGATGCCAACTTGCGCTTTTACCCTGGGGGGTTGATGCCACCCCTTCTCGAGGGTGAAAATTATTTTATTAAAAATAATACCATAAGTCGATAGAGGGACAAATTATAAGCACAATTTATTATATAAAGTTATTAAAATAAATCAACACTGTCCGAGTTATTAAAGACCAAAGATTTTATTTTTAAACGCTTTTATTTAGTTCAATCGTTTGCGTCAAATATTTAGACGTTAATTTGACTGCCTTTTCTTCAATGGAAATGAATGAAATTTTGCAGACATATGGATTCGCGGGAACAATACACGAATAGTCGATCAAATTTTTTTTTATATTTATGAATTGTTTAAATAAAAGAAACGATTTTAATGGAAAATGCTTAAATTCTCTTGTTTTTTACAATGTATAAACTTGAAACTTTTACAGATTGTAGCTAATTATATGAACTATACATAATTTCACTTTTTACGTTATTTGTTTATGTTATGCTTCATTTTTAAACAATAAAGTTTCAAATTTATCCAGTTTCTGTCTGATTTCTATCCAGTTTTCAGTGAAAAAAAGTTATGGCACCGCAGAGGGACGAGTGCTGCCCTTAGTATTGTCGTGGGCTTCATATGTCCATAAAACGCAAGGTTCGACTGTTGACTACGCAGCGCTGTCGTGAACTTGGGCCCGAAAGTGTTTGCCCTTACATATAAACCGCAAACCGGTTGAAACGAAGAGTGTACGCGCCATGCGGCGATCACTGACGTATCCACTAAGTGGAGCTACTACACCGAGCGAGGTTTACTCTTGCATGGATACGTACCTTTAGACGGCTTGCGCATCGAAGAACTGCATTGCGAGAAATTAACAGCGTCTCAGCGAGAAATTAACATACACCGTGCAATAGTAAAGTATTACAAGAGATGGAAATACTGCGAAAACTGTAATAGTCGTAAATAATGATTTTGATTTAAGAAATGTATGAAGAAATTGCAGAAAATGTACAATGTATATATCAAAAGCTAAAATAAATGCAAAAAAGTATCTGTCATATACCTACATCCTTTTTTTAAATATGATGATATATTTCAACGTTTGAAAAGTGTAAGACTAAAAAGTAAAAAATAAAACAATATGAAAAAAAAATTTAAGAAACGCTTTTATTTAGTTATGAGTGACTAAAAGTTGAAATATAAAAAAAAATCAACTAAAAAGCAAAAAATAAAGAAAAAATAAAACTTGACGGAATTCGAAAAAAACGTTCGTTAAAAAAATGAAAAAATGTCACACATTCGTTAAAGAAAAGCGTGGGACGCGTCTTCATAGAATAAACGGTTTTCGCTTCACGCTTTTCTGTAACGAATGTGTTAGATTCTTTAATTTTTTAACGAACGTTTTTTTCGAATAATCCGTCGAGTTTAATTTTTTTTATTTCGTAAAAAAATGCATGTTTTAAATCGGTTTTTCAAGTATAAATCAAAAACTATAAGCTTTCACAAAAAAGTTATTATTACTGAAATTGAAGATAATAAAAAATTGAATACATTCCTTACATAAAGAACTAAACTAATATTAGTTCAAAGTGAGTTATTGGCAAATGAATGTGTATATTTTTCGACTAGTACTCAAATCTAAGTATTCAAGCTTAAATAACGGGAAAACGATGCAATGTATAAAAATTCGTGCTAAACATTTGCCAAAATACTTCGGAATACCTATCAAATGAGCTTCAGAACAAGGTAATAGCATCAAAATTAAGCAAGTTATAATGAAAATAAAAGAACCGTTTCGATTTTTTTAGGAAAAAGTGAAAAATAAAACAGACCATTTCCACAAAAATTAAAATTTATAGTAATCCTTACAAGAACTTCTTTGTATTAGCATAAGTAATGTTTTCGATAATTTTGACCGGTTTAGAATTCATATTTTGGAAAAAAGATATAATTTGAAAAAATCATAATTTTTAAAATTATTGTAATTCTCATATTCTTTTGATAATAACTCCAAAAATACTCAATATACGTAAAAAATTATATTTAACCAAATTTTAGTTTCTTCTGTGCCAAATATTTTACCTGTTTTACTATTTGTATAGGGTAAAAAATAACCGAGATAGAAACGTTTAAATCTTAAATTTTGCTGTGGGAACCATGCAACCGGGGTCATTTAACCTTTTATTTTTAAAAAAGTAAGGGGTTTAAAAGATTAGCTTTAACGTGCTTACATAGAACTTGGAATTAGCTTTCAAACAGTTTTTAGATGAACCTGATATCGTAAATATGAACGGAGTTATTAAAAAAATAAACAATAACATTTTTTGGAAAAATTTTTAAAAGATAAATTTTGAAAAACTTTTGGAGCATAAATTTTAACGCTATCAACATGTTCGCCAGCTCATTTAATAGATATTTTTAAGTACTTTGACAAATGTTTAATAAGTTTATGTTATAAAATGCACGAATTTCCCGTTATGTCAGCTTGAAAACGAGTTTTTTACTCGCCGAAAAAAATATACATTCAATTACGTATAACTCACTTTTAGTTAACATTAGAAGCTTTCTGTAGTAAGGGGTTTATTTCGTTTTTTATTAGCTTTAATTTTAACAATTATAAATTTTTTGTAAAAACTTACACTTTTTGAGTTATTGATGAAAAATTGGTTAAAAACATGCATTTTGCTCAAGAAAAATTAAAATCTTTGATCTTTAATAACTCAAAAAGTTTTGATTTATTTTAATAACATTGTATAACAAATTTTGCTTGAAATTTGTCCCACTGTCGAATTATGGGGTTATTTTCAATAAAATAATTTTCACCCCCGATAAGGGGTGGCATCCACCCCCAGGGTAAAAGCGCAAGTTTGCACCATGTCACCTTTGTTTCTTGAGATATCCTCTAACAACTCACCAATTTTCATGCAAATCGATGGAGGTTCAACGAAATCGGAGGTAATAGCTCATATCCAACTTCAGCGACTCCACTAATAGAGTATTTGTGAGATATGCTTAAAAGAAAAATTAGAGCTTGTCCGGATAATCCAAAAAACACCGCATGGCTAGTACAAGCTGTTCTTAAGGGATGGAGCAACCTACCACATCAAACTGTTGATAATATGATTGGAAAAGATGAAAAAAATTTAAACATTAATCGTTTTACATTGAAATTGTTTATTCTATTGACTTTAAAACAACTACCTAGTTTCCATTTGTTTGTTAAATACTTTATTGTTATATTTAATTGTTATGTACATATTTGTTATAAAATTGCTTTAAAATAAATATTGTTTGACTTCGTGTGTTCATTTTTTTTAATTCTCACGAAATAATAAGAAATATCAGATGATTACATATAAATTTGGTTGTGTGTATTTTTCGAAAACTTTTTTTGTTAGTTTTAATTATTATTTTTGTTCATTATTATCAATTTTACTAAAACAGTTATTCTTCATATAATGCTCTACTTGGTCTAAAATCTACGATGCCACATCAGATATCAATTTTTTTCAATTTTATACGAGGTATGTCAAAAAATATGAATTTCGCTTAAGAGTTAAGTACCAATATAGTTCACAACATTTCAATATTAGAGGAGCATAATTTAATTCCAAACAACTTTTTTTAATAACAACTTTCGATATTGTGAAATATAAAGGTAAGTACTATACTCTTGAGCGAAATTCATATTTTTTACATACCTCGTATAAAATTAATAAAATTTTATATCTGATGGTTGCATCTTAGATTCTATACGACGCAGAGCATTTTATGAAAAATAACTTTTTTTCGTAAAATTGATAATAAAGAAGTTTTCAAAAGGTTTCAATTTACGTAGACATCATTTATAAGAGCTCAAAAAAATTTTTTTAACATTTATTATTGATTAAGCTTGTTATTAAATGTATTTTAGGTAGGTTGTACAAAATAAAGTTTTGATGACTTTGTAAAAAAAAATTAACTGATTATTTCATTCATAGGAGATTATGACCAATAGAAAGCTACAGAAATCTAAATTAAATCGATAATTTTTGATTATTTCATTCATAGGAGATTCTGAAAATAGAAAGCTACAGAAATCTGAATTAAATCGATAATTTTTGATAATCTCTCGTCGTTAAGTATATTACGTCAGATGCCCTTCGTTGCTACGAAAAAATACATTCAGTGACATTAATGACAATTAATGTTTTAAAAATTATAAAAGTGATGACTTTCAATCGTCAAATATTTATAAAAACTGTGTGCTTAATGGTACTTACATAAATAAATTACAATAAAATTTTGGTTTTGAACAGTTTTATTCATGAAATAATCGCAACAAATTGCACTCGACCTCTGAAATTAATATAGAATTTTTGCTCTCGTGACAGTTTGACATAATTTCACTCGCCTTTGGCTCGTGAAATTAAAACTGTCAAAGTGTCACTCGGGAAAAATTCAATAATTTCAGAGCTCTTGTTACTGATTATTTTCGAAATTACTACTGATAATTTTCGGTTTTTGTATTACATTTTTTTTATCTTTTTTAATTTTCTCAAAAAGAAGTTGTTTATTTCATTTTTAAAGTAAAATAATTTAGTGCATTTTAAAGAGTTTATCTTAAGCTTTAAAAGACACCTATAAAATTGTAATATATCTGTTCAAACTTGAGTAATACCCTCTTAAAGTGATATAGTCTGGGCTGATTATCGGAGAATAGGCCATTTTTGGGAAAAGTTATTTACCAGCAATTTTATTGCTGGAATCGAATCTTATGATTGTATATATTAATAATATAGATATGCAAAGTCCCCAGATGGTGTGCTACTTTTTTTATAAACAAAATGGCGCCCGAAAATCGTGTTTTTTTCAATTTTTGCTCTATAACTCCAAAGATTTTAACTTTACGCCAAAAACACTCAAATAAAAATTCACCGCAATTAAATTCTGCATAGAGACGTGTTTTTTCCGATTTACTTCGACGAAAACTTTCCCCGGAAAAAGCGGGGTTTTCCAACAAAATCTTTAATTTTCAACTAAACTTTTAGATAAGTAGTTGTTAATCAATAATTAAATAACTTGGTAACGTAAAAGCCCTTTCCGTATATATTATAATTCCGGAAGCCGATGGAAATTGAATGAACAGTTTAGCAACAATTGAAATGTTTATTAAAAATTTACGGTCGCTATAATAACGACAATAATTATGATGCATAAGAATAACTATGATTTTTTTCATAAAAAGACACTATACCTATCTAATGTACTTTACAGAATTGAAATTGGACTATTTAAGCGGCCTCAGGAATATTTTAAAATTATAAACAATTTTTTGGCTTAAAAACAAATAGAATATCTCGGGAAATATTAAACTAAATTAAATTGTGAAAACGGTATTCGAAAGACAGCGGCGGGACGCTTCTTTTAAAAGAAAAACGTTGAATTATGACGAGTGGTTCCTGAGATACAACCGGTCAAAGTTGACCGAAATTTACGGCAAAGATATAAACAATAGGATCATAATTTTCAAACCATCACCTTTTTATTTTTGTCCTCTTTCTCCACACCAATTTTCATATCTTTAAAATCCTCATAACATATATTATTATAATAAAAACTATCGATAATACGTGTGAAAATTGCCAAAAAGAGCAAAATTCCAATCAAAAATTAGGTTGGAGAAAATGTAACCCTCAAAGTTCAAAATCGGTATACGTTAAAAAAAAATGCATTTTCTCGGCTTCCCATGGAGCAATTTCCTTCATTCTTTTTTTGTTCCCAAGTAACTCGAGTAGAGCCATCGAACTAACGCATTATTAAATGTCAAACTTGCTTATGTTTTGTTTATAATAAATTAATTTATTTATTATAACACAATATTTTAATTTATTTAAATAAAAATTGTTTAAATAATTATACAGCTTTCAAATGAGAATATTTATGTTTTTAACTTTAAAAGGTACACTTGTAGTAAGTTTATCTAAAAAAAAGCCTACAACTGGAAAAAATAGTAATTTTCTGTTCTTATAAATAAATTAATCTATTATAACAAAACAAAAGCAAGTTTGACATTTAATAATGCGTTAGTTCGATGGCTCTACTCGAGTTATTAGGGAACAAAAAAAGAATGAAGGAAATTACTCCATGGGAAGCCGAGAAAATGCATTTTGTTAACGTATACCGATTTTGAACTTTGAGGGTTACATTTTCTCCAACCTAATTTTTGATTGGAATTTTGCTATTTTTGGCAATTTTCACACGTATTATCGAAAGTTGTTATTATAATAATATATGTTATGAAGATTTTAAAGATATGAAAATTGGTGTGGAGAAAGAGGACAAAAATAAAAAGGTGATGGTTTGAAAATTATGATCCTATTGTTTATATCTTTGCCGTAAATTCCGGTCAACTTTGACCGATTGTATCTCAGGAACCACACGTCATAATTAAATGTTTTTTCTTTTGAAGGAAGCGTCCTGCCGCTGTCTTTCGAATAGCGTTTTCACAATTTAATTTAGTTTAATATTTCCCGACATATTCTATTTGTTTATAAACCAAAAAATTGTTTATAATTTTAAAATATTCCTGAGGCCGCTTAAATAGTCCAATTTCAATTCTGTAAAGTACATTAGGTAGGTACATATAATATGCACATAACAAAGTTACAGCCCTTTGAAGTTACAAAATATATCGAAAACTATTAGAGATTTTTTTACTGAAATTTGTCATGTGGCATTCTTATGGCAAGAACATCTTAAAGAAGAATTAGGTATAGTGAAATTTGTACACCCCATAAAAATTTTATGGGGGTTTTGTTCCCTTAAACCCTCCGAAACTTTTGTGTTCGTTCCAATTAAATTATTATTGTGGTACCATTAGTTAAATTCAATATTTCTAAAACTTTTTTGCCTGTTAGTATTTTTTCGATAAGGCAGTTTTTATCGAATTGCGGCTTCTTTTTTAATATGTTGACATAAAAGTTTTATGGGGTTTTATTCCTAAAAACCCCCCAAATGTTTGTGTATGTTCCAATTAAACTAGGACTGCGGTACCATTAGTTAAACACAGTGTTTTTAAAACTTTTTTGCCTCCTTGTATTTTTTCGATAAGGCACCTTTTATCGAGATGTGGTTTCTTTTTTAATATGGTTCAAAATATACCTAAAAATGTAAATCGTAAATACATTTTCATATTATTACCAAGTCTCCATAATCTTACTGAGGGCCGGTTGTTCGAACGCTAATCAACATTGATCACTATCAAATATTTAATTACTGTCACAACTGTCAATGTCAACTTTGGTTGGGTTGCTGAAAACATAGTTAATTATAATTATGAGATTAGTTAGTCAATTAACATAACAATTATTAACATAATTGATTAACTAATTTCATAATTGTCATCAATAATTATGTTTTCGGCAACCCAACCAAAGTTGACATTGACAGTTGTGACAGTAATTAAGTATTTGATAGTGATCAATGTTGATTAGCGTTCGAACAACCGGCCCTTAGCCATATACAAATATGTGGTGCATTTGAAAAATATTCAAAATATCTCGATAAAAACTGACTTTTCGAAAAAGTACAAGGAGGCAAAAAAGTTTTTCAAATATTGTGTTTAACTAATGGTACTACAATAATAATTAAATTGAAACGTAGACAAAAGTTTGGGGGGGTTTAAAGGAACTAAACCCCCTTACAATTTTTATGGATTGTCCAAATTTCACTATAATTTTTTCTTAAGATACTACTACCAAAAGAATGTCACATGTCTATTTTCAATAAAAGATCTCTAACAGTTTTCGATATATTGGAAAAATCGATTTTCATTTTGTAATTTCAAAGGGCTGTAACTGTTTTTATGTGGACATTTGTACTAAGGTAAGTTAGGTTTAATCGAACTATTTTTGGTCCCAGAATATGTGATTAAATTTATGACCTGTATTTTTGTTACACCCTGTATATACAAATTATTGTTTACAGTTTATTTTCGACAATATAAGACGCGCACGTCACCTCTGAATAATGCATGATTGTATACAATTCGATTTTCTATTTGTTTAAGTACTTCCCGGCTTGCTCTACAATATTCTAGACTTTAATTGATGTACTCTTGCTCTATTTGTTCTTGATTATTAAAATAAAAAAAAATTTGCCATAAGATTTTATTGCAAAAATCTTTAAATACTTCCAAGCATGTATTTTATATTCTTTCGTTTTTTATGAATATTTAATAAATTTCAAGGCATAATAAATTATTGGCATTTCACTAACTTTGTCCATTTATATTGGCCTATAAATTTGATAAAAACCGAGCCATATTTTCAGTGTCGCTGTGCACATTGCAATAATGATATTATTTCCGTTAGAATGTCGGTGATTTATAAGGGCCGTCATAAATTTCGCAAAAGTCTCCCTACAACAGGCCAGTGGGAGTAGATCGTCTCCTTGCTTATTGTTTACTTACCTTAAGGGGACATTTTCTACCACTCTGGTGCTGAAATCAATCCTTTTAGAATGATTTTTTGACACATTGTCTTTGATTATAATTTAGATGATGTGTATAGGATTCAAAATAGTCTTTGAAGTGTGGTTTATCTCTTAAAAATTATTTCAATGCTGGGAATACAATTTTGCCCGTTTTAAAAATTATTTTAAGTTCAAGTTTGAGAATAAGACAGTTTGATTAGTGAGACATTACGCAAGTCAATTTTGAAAAACAGAAAAAGTGTAAATAGTGTAGTAAAATCTAACAATAAAACACTGAAAACGTTTATTTTTTATACTTCCACAAAATTTATTACAACTATGTGACTACAGCAATTTCGGCAGAGTGCCTTTCTCAAGTGATTTAATCAATCAATCAATATTCTTTATTTCATCTGACTTTTACAAGTATTGAAATGTGTCAAATACAATCTATGATCTGAGTAAAAACTATAAGTACCTACATAAAAACAGTTAACATAAAAAAATATAAAATATACACAAAAACATAGAAATTGTTAAAAAGATGCCTGCAAGTATTTCTCTAACGAGTAGAAAGTGTTTACCAGAAGTAAGTCCTTAACTGTTCTCTTAAATACATAAATATTTGACTCTCTAACATAATTAGGTAATTTATTATACAAACGAACGCATGTTGGGTAAGGACCCTTGCCCACAACGGTCAAGTGGCGAACAGGGGTCACCAAATCATTTCTGTAACGAAAATTGTAGCCACTCATTAAGGCAACATCATTTCTGCAAATAAAATTGCATCTATGTGACTTTACATAAACAACACAACTGAAAATATACAGCGAAATTACAGTTAAAATATTTAATTGTTTAAAAACTGGTCTCAGGAATCCAAGCGCCTTCTAAACGTCATGGTATGAATAATTTTTTTCTGAAGAACAAGCACCTCATTAATTCGCGAGCAGTTTCCCCAACAAACTAAGCAATATTGCAAAATTGACTGTACATGAGCAAAATAGTAAAGTTTTAAGAAATCTGGGGAGACAAAACTCCTAAGTTGCCATAGAACATAACAGTGCACAGACAATCTTCCCACTACACACTACATAATCAACGTGAGAGCTCCAAGACAAATTAGAATCCAGGTAAACACCTAACAATTTAGTGGAGTGGCTAATTACCACTGACCCATTGTCAAGTTTTACTAATGGACTCATCTGCATAGTAGAAGGTGAAAAGGTTACCATATTGGTCTTTAATCCATTTAAGATTAGGGCATTATTTAAACAGTAATGAGTCATACTTTTTACAATAGAGTTTGCTTTTTGTACTACATGAAAAAAATTATTGGAATTTAGTGCAACTGTGGTATCGTCAGCAAATTGAGTGACATAACAGCCTGATTGCTGTTTCATGTTTTCTACTCGAGCGCTTATTGCATCAGAAAAATTATCTAATGGATTCCGAACCAAACATGTTGAGCTATCGTTTATCAGTTGATTTAAATCATTGACGAAAATCAAAAATAAAAGAGGGTCAATGATACTTTCCTGTGGAACTCCGGAGAGGACACTTTCTTCCGAAGAAAATATTATATTCCCGTTCACATTGACCTTAATTTTTTGCACTGGCGAAGCGTCCATGTAACCATTGTTACCATTGGTAACAGTTAAAATTTGTAAATAAATATTTTATGACTGCTATGAAATAATTCCATTTATATTTTTTTAAAAATAGAAATATTTGTTAATAGTATCTACCTAATTCAGTAAAATAGCCAACTAGACGCACGAAAATATCAGCGAGTTTATGTAAAATCGGTTGCACGTTATTATAATACGCCCTTACCACAGTATAAAGAGGTTCCATATTTATTATACTGTGCCCTTACCGTGCGCCGCGCCGTTTACCACTTCTGTGAGTGGCAACGATAGTAGGATCATTGACTGGATCGTCTCTGAAAATTTTGCGGGGACGATGGCTCTGAAACCGCGTATTGGTGTTACCAAATTTTAATTTGGTGACGCTAGGTAGGGCCGGTGTCTATCGGGACAGAAAATACCGACCGTAAGAATATCAGACTTAATAAATGCAATTTTAATTATTATTATAATTATAGGTAATAATTATAACTCCATTTATGAAGTCTGTTATTCTTAGGGCCGGTATTTTCTCGATTAAACTCCGGTTAGTTAACCGTACCGGCCCTTTGGATTCGATTATTACATAATATGCATTATTAATTATTAGTTTATAACTTGTAACTGTACTTGCTTATTATACAGATAATATATCTATACCTTTTTATCCTATATAAATCATATTAATCGATTTTAATTACTTGTCGAAATATATTAATTAACAACAACATTATTATAATATGACATATAATAATATTGATTATACAGTACATTGTAGTGTATAATCAATAAAAAAAATTTATTTAATATTTTAGGCTAAAAATGACAAATGAATGTACTGATTAGTATACTAATTATACAATTTGGATTTTTTATAAAGTATAAAGGTGATATAATACATATTTTACCTAAAAACAACAAATATGTTTTTAGTTTGTAGATACTTTATATAATTTCTTAAATTTTTAATTTTTTAATTTTATTTCATCTATTTTTATAATAGACCTGGATCGCGCGTACCAAAAAAAAGTTGATTAATAGCAAGCTGAAAATTCACGGTGTCTAGTCGAACAAACTTTGATGTATGGGAACACTGTATATATAAAAATATTTATAAAATACATTGTATATATAGATAATATATAATATATCTGGTATATATTTAATATCTGGTTTTGGTAACACTTTAGAAAAAGTCACGCGTCGCCACTGATTTTTTGAAACCTTTTCGATAAAAAGGTGTGGATCCACTTTAACGGAGTTCCTCTAACACCACTATGATAAAGTTTTTCCAGCAGTATTGGATGATTTACAGTTTCAAAAGCTCGTGCTAAGTCAAAAAACAAACAGATAACTTTATTACCCTTATCAAAGTTCGATAAAATATGATTGCACAGCGCTAGTAGTGCATCTTGCACACTTATACCTTCACGGAAACCAAATTGAGACTTTTCTATAATGTTGTGCTTGTTAATATACGAGAGGAGACGTGTATGAAAGCCTTCTCATATATTTTTGAAAACACAGATAAAAGTGATAGGCTTCGATAATTATCAAATTTTGATTTGTCACCATTGTTATGTATAGGCACAACTAAACCAGTATTTAGAATTTGAGGAAAAATTCCTTCCTGAAATGAAAGGTTTTCTAGAAATGTTAATTGTTTACATGTTATGAGATACATGTGTTAACATAGAATACGGGATCTCATCCAGTCCAGCCGAGGATTTTTTTGAGATATCTTTAATTATACTCTTTATTTCTTCATCACTAACAGGATAAAGGAAAAGGGAGTGTATAGGCGAAGAAAGATGCTTAGGATTATAGTCAGGTGAAGTTTGACTAATTAAATTTTTTACGGAATTCGAAAAATGTTGACTGAAAGATTCTGCTATGTCATGAGGGTCATCCACAGAAATTCCCAAATTATTTTTAAATTTACTTGGGCATTTAGAAGAGTTTCGATTTTTACCTCCGACAGTGTTTCGATTTATGATGCGCCAAGCCTCAGCCGTACTATTCTGCGCATTTATCATTTTATTATTAAAATAATTTTGCTTGGCTAACTTAACTTTGTATTCATGATTTTTTTTAGAATTTTATACCGTATTCTGAGCTCATGACTTTCTGAATATTTTATAGATCTGAAAATGTCTAATAAAATCTCCCTCATTTATTAAATTAGAAGTCAGCCAGCCCTTATTTTTAGACTGTTTAGAAAATCGTCTAGTATCCACCGTTTGCAAAGGAAATGCTTTATCGAATAGTTCCATAATTTTTTCATAAAATATGCAAAACTTGTTATCCGAAGATAGATGTGAGTTTAGAAAGCACCAAGATTTCCTAGAGAGCAATTGATTAAAGATTTAGATTACTATGGGTTTGCCTTTTTAAAAGTCTGAAGAGGTTGATGAGTGGGGAGTTAAGTCTTCACTTAAAGACTTTTAAAAAGGCAAACCCATAGTAATCTAAATCACTTGAGAAAGGCAATCTGTCGAAACAGTTGTAGTCCCTTAGTTGTAATAAATTTTGTGGAAGTATAGAAAACAAACGATTTCAGTGTTTTATTGTTAGATAAAATGAACTTCCATCAAGTAACGGTCGAATCCATCAATTATTAGTGTAAAGTAAAAGTCGCACAGCATAAACCTAGACCATACCTTCAGAGTAAAGTTATTCCTGAGGGTTGTAAGTTTTAAATTCGAGACATAAGGGTCATTCATCATAAATTTCGTAAAAGTCTCCCTTTAAACAGGCCAGTGGGCGTAGATCCTCTCCTTGCTTATTGTTTACTTACCTACCTTAAGGGGAAATTTTCTACCACTCTGCTGAAATCAATTCTTTTACGATGATTCTTTGACATATTGTCTTTGATTTTAATGTAGATGATGTATATAGGATTAAGATGGTCGGTGATACTATAGTATGCGGTCTACCCCGAGGATGCGATCTACCTCTGCATATAAGCCAATTGTGTGGCTTATTCCCAACTAAAATAGTAAATTTATATAATAAATTTATGGAAATAAAATGCAGATATCGAGTACCTAGTTTGTTCAGTGGCGGATTTAGACATTTGCCTTGGAAGGGGAAATTAATTTGCCTTAGTGGGGAACTTCTAATGAAACACCAATCAAAAGACATAAAAAATATAAAGATAAACCCAAACTAGACAAAATACATAAATAATAAATTATTAAATTTTCCTAACTAGCGTGTTTATTGGGTTGAATTTGTCTGTCTGTGGTTTAAGTTTCATGTCAGCTAATATATTTTTATAATTTAACAATTTTTTTCTTCGATTTTCCCCATTTTCCCTCCCCGTAGATCCGCCACTGAGTTTATTAAATCTTGCTTAAGTATACTATTAGTACTTTCGCTCCTTGAGCATCGTCAGGGGCGTTTCGTCAAGATACTCTAGGACCTAGGAGCAAAAGTATACTTAAGCAAGATTTAATAAATTAGGTACGTACTCGATATTGGTCTTTTATTTCCATAAATTTCATGTACTCGAGCATTCAACCATCTCCTATTTACTGATATAATAAAGTTTTTATTGGTTAAAATAATGTATTCTTCTGATTTATGCGTTTTATTTATTTTGTCGAGCCTTCATACCTGTGCAGCTAAAAACCACTATATTGTCTCAGAAGGGTTTGCACACAATAATGAAAATTTTTATTCTTCTTCTATCTGTCATAACAATGTACTATTTTAGTTAGGAATAAGCCATAAAATTGGCTTATTCCCAACTGAAATAGTGAATTGATATGACAAAGTACATATTAATATGTAAAATTAAAATAATAATTCTTCAGATTTATGCGTTTTATTCACTCTGTAAAGTTTTTTTGACGGCACTGTAATATATTTATGTGTTATACACCGCATCCCTCGGTAGACCGCAAGCTGTAGCAGAAACACGAAGGTAGACCGTATACTATATTGGCAGCAAATGGTCTTTGAAGAGTGAAAGCCTGGAAAATGTTTGTAAGTCCACCGGTATAAGACGTAATTAAATATCAAAAATTAAAAAATCAAAATTTTACAAAATTTGCCTAATGAAAGAGCACTAGAGATTCAATCATCATATTCTTCATAAAATTCTGCGCATATTTGATTTCACAAGTTTAAGTCTACCCTTGCAAATTAGAGCCGAGCGCGAGGGTGAGTGGGAACCTTGTTATGAAAAAATGACTGTAAGTCCGGTTCTGCTAAATAGATTTTTGCAAACTTGGTCTTGTTGAAAACAGCTCTTTTTCGTTAATGTAAGAGTTATCATTTTGAAACAGTCTAATAAGTAATATGCCTGCTAGGAGGCGCTATTTAACTTTCTTCAGAAATTTAGTTTTCTTTGGAAAATATTAAATACAAGTAGTTTAATCCTCTATTACAAAATTAAACCAAATTAGCAAAAGAATAGCGAAAACCGCATGTATACCTTTTCTTTACCTCGAGATATCTTAAGATACTTGTAAATTTTAAACTTAACTGTAAACGTCGCAGCATATTATCATGCAGGTAGAGATTCCAGCACGTAGCGTGTAGTTTTCGAAAAATATGATTTAAATAGTTTTAAATATGAACAATTCACAGTGTCTGAAACGTGTTGTATCAGACACCATTCAGTAAAATCAGGTTTTTAGGAGACTACGCTACGTGCTGAAAACGCTACCTTCATGGTAATATGCGGCGACCTTTACTGTCACCGGTAAACAACGTTAAGGAAATCAAAGTGGAAACAAATAGTGTGCTATGGAAAAAAAATTAGAGCGTGGTACTTGCGGAGTACCGACAGAAGTGAATACTTCTTTTTAGATTCGATTATATTCAGGTATGGTATCCTCAGTTGCTGTCGCGTATTTTGTGGTCAGATGAAGCTATATTTGATAGTACGGTAAACCGTAATAATACGCATTACTGGTCACAGGATAATCAGCTTTGGATGGAAGAGGTTCAACATCAAAGCCGTTGGTCGATAAATGTGTGGTGTGATATATTAGATGGTCAGATAATTAGACCCTTTATTTTTGATAATGCTATTAGGTACAGGTGAATGCTATCTAAATTTTTAAAATTGCCTCTTCTTTTAGAAGATGTACCACTAGCAGTTCGTACGTCCATGTTGTTTCAGTATGATGGTTGTCCGGCGTATTTTTCTAGAGTAGTTAGAGATTTTTTCGATGAGGCATTCGCTGATAGATGGATAGGACGTGGAAGCCTATTTTTTTGGCCAGCCAGATCACGAAATTTAACTATTTTAGACTTTTATTTATGGGGACGGATTAAAGACCTCTTCAGAAATGTATCGACATTTCTGAAAAAAAACTCTTACATTGACGACAAAGATCTATTTTAAACAAGACCAAGTTTGCAAAAATCGATTTAGCAGAACCGGACTTACAGCCATTTTTTTATAACAAGGTTCCCACTCACCCCCACCTCTTATTTGCAAAGGTAAACTTAATCTTGTGAAATCAAATATGCGCAGAATTTTATGAAGAATTCGATGATCGGATCTCCAGTGTCCTTTCATTAGGCAAATTTTGTAAAATTTTGATTTTTTAATTTTTAATATTTAATTACGCCCTCTAGCGGTGGACTTACAATTATGAAAATAATTTCCAGGCTTTTCCCGAGACAACTTTTGTTATAAATTTTTTCCCAAAGCTGTACTATAAACGGTTCCTGAGATATGGCCGAGAGTCATTCTTATTGGGACAGCCGGTACATATTGGTACATACATTATTGGTACATACATAGAAACCAACCGCAATTTGTTTTAAAGTTATTTTCATATAGAAATAAACAAAATGTTTATTAGTTCCAGTCAAACAATCACGCTCTCACAAAAAAGTATTAAACGGGACCAAAACCAATGAATTTCGAAAATGATTGGATTATATCAAATGTGAATGGGCCAGAATTGATTTTATTTAATTGATGTTTTGATAAAACGCCACAAAATTTGCTGCATTTACAAAAACTAATTTACTGTATTTGAGTTATAGTTTGTTGATAAATAGAAATTCAGATTTCAATTTGCAGAATTGATATGGAAACCTCCCTTTTTCGATTTTGTTAAGAGCAAAGGGTAACGGTAACAAAGGGCAGTAACATTGAGTATGTAGCACACTAAATGAATCTGATTCTAGCTTAACTCTAAACGATTTTATCTCTGATAAATGTTTTTAAATCTGTTACTTCCAGGCGATGTTCTAGCTTTTCCTTCTTTTGTTTTATTTTAATTTTTCATACCGTGCTCTTTATGGCTTTTTGGTACTGCTCATTAGCCTACCTTCTAATTCTTATTTTTTTTTATTTGTACCTTTCAAGTCACATATTTTACCATATTTTTAGCGTAATTTTCAGATCAGAATTCTTCTCAGGGTGCATATCCATTGTGAACTTTGGCGAAATTATAATGATTCGTACTTTATTAACTGGTGCATAGTTTACATGGTTTAATTGAGTTCCAAGTCCCACACCCTTTTTCTATTCTAATTCTCGAAAGACCTATACGTTATGATTGGATGTACCTTCCTTTTGTTCTTTTTCGTCTTCTTCGCTTGTTCATTGGATTGGTGTGCCTTACTGATACCGTGATTGGTATGGAAGACTGTTATCCGATACTTCTACAAATTGGTGAATTACCTCTTACTATTTTGATAACAAGGTCTCCCCCTTCCGTTTATGTGGTTATTCCATTCTTTTTTCCTGTATAGTGTCTAATTTTTCTATCAAACACCCACGTTTTCAGATGGTTTTTCGCAAATAATTCAAAAAGTAAGTATTTGGTCGAAAAAAAACTCGTAAAAAATATAGCACGTAAAAAAGTAAAAAATATGGTGTATATATTAGGTCACTATACGTAGTAGGAGCAGAGTTATAGCTAATGAAAAATAGGTTCATATTCGTCAAATTCCAAATCGAATAATTTAACGTGCCATAACCAAAAAACGAAGCACTTTTTTGGGAAAAACTCATTTTAACTTTTTTAAAGTGTTTCAAAAATGCTTATTTTTGTTTTTTTAAAAAGTTTTTTAGCATCAAAAGTAAACAAGTTACGCTCAAAATAAAGTTGATCCCTTTTTTTTTGATAAGAAATCGGGAAAATCACCCCCTAATTAGCATTTCAATTGAACTTAATTGCTACCACTTCATAAGTTTTTTACTCGCGTATGTATTGATCATATGATCTGTAAGTTTAATCGGTTCAAAGTCCTTATTTTTGAAAGAGCTGTAGTTAAAAGAGCTTGAACGAGTCACTTATCACGAGTGTATGCAAATTTAGAAACACCGAATCTTAACCAATTTTTGTCTTACAGAAAAACAAAAAATACAAAATATTCAGAAAAGTAAAGCCAACTTTTTTTATTGTATAAGATTTTTGTTATCTATAACAATTTTTAAGTTATTTTGAAAAAAAGCATTTTTTTCAAAATTAAAATTTTTAAAAATTTTACTTTAAAACCATTTTTTTTTTTCAAAAATAAGCACTTTGAATCGATGAAACTCACAGATCATATAAACAGAATATAAGCAAAGTAACTTGTGAAGCAGTAACGATTAATTTCATTTAAGTTGCTAATTTGGGGGTGATCTCCCTGATTTTTTTTTGCCAAAACAAGAGCGACCTACATTAATTTGAGCGTAACTTGCTTACATATGATGCTAGAATTTTTTTTTATAAAAACAGAAATAAAGCTTTTTTTAAACACTGAAAAAGTTGTAATGTGTTTTCCCCAAGAATGCTTCATTATTTGGATATTTCACATTGAATTATTCTATTTGGGATTTTTCGAATATGAACCTATTTTTTATTAACTATAACTCTGCTTTTGCTAGGTATAGAGACCTAATATATACACAGTTTTTTTCACTTTTTTATGGGCTATAGTTTTGCTAAGAATATTCTTTTCGACAAAATGCTTACGTTTTGAGTTATTTGCGAAAAACCGTCTAAAAACGTGGTTATTTTGTTGAAAAATGAACATATTCACTTGCAAATAACTCGAAAAGTATTTATTTTATGAAAAAACTCTATAGAACAAAAGTTGCTTAAAATTAGTCAGTTTATCTATTTCGGGACTTATCCTGGACAAATATTTTTTCACCCCGAGATGGAGTGAAACTCACCCCCAGGGCAAAAGCACACATCAGCACATATCACTTTTTTTCTTTGACATGTTAGCTATGCGTATGCCAAATTTCATGTCAATCCAAGCGGTTCTTTAAAATTTACAGCAAAAACCATGAAAGAATGTACTATACATAGTCATTTTTACGACGGTCGACCTAAATATCAATAATATTGCTTGGAATATGTGATAAAGATAAAACAGAAAAATAAAATGTCAAAAAAAATAAAACAGACATAAACCCATATGGTAAAAAAGAAGAAATATGTAGGAAGAAAGAGTTTTTAAGCCAGAGTAAATATCCAAGTAAAGATCTTTAGTAAACGCTACTGAATAAAGCTTAGCAATAAATCATAATCTGCAAAGATTTAAAATAATTTTAGAAAAGACACTTCTACATCTTGGAATTGAATTTCCTCAGAGCTTATCTAAGTATTTAAAAATCTGTCACACCCATTCGAAAAACTTTTTATTTAATAAACACCCTCCTCAGTTACGTTTCTTTTGAGCGGCTTCCGTTTACATTATCAGACGTGGAAATCTCTTCAGGAATCGCGAAACCTTATTTCTGGAATTCTTTATATCCACGCGCATCCCGCGAACTTTTTATCGCGGAGATCGCTTAACTATATTACATATTCATCTTTTACAAAGAAATGTACTTACCGCGCTAAATTTAGCATATCATTTAGTTTGCGGGGAAGTGTTCAGCTTTTCGTCGCGATGTCAAAATGTAAATGTTTGATTTTCCAATGACATTTTACTCACGCTTTAGAATACCGACAAATATTAGAGCTTAGAGATTAACGAGTGTGACGGGTAGCTATGTTAGTTACCAGACTTAGTAAAGCATAAGTTTAATTTAAATAAAAATATATTCCCAGAAATAAACAAATTAATAAAATCAACTTCTTTTTACAATAAAATAACAGTTCATTCCTGGCAAAAGTTGATAGGCCGAGACTCACTGTTGGTTTTCTGCGAACAAAATAAATGCAGTTAATTGACATGACAAACCCAGTGCCGGTTATTAGTACATATCAAAATAGGAGAGACGCTCGGTGCAAGGATGGAGATGAGACTGGCCAATCAATACTCAGCCCGGTAAAAAACGGCTCAGCGATTAATCAGTACTTAATCGCTGCGTCAGGGCGGTTTGGCTTTAACTTAATGCGTTAAGAGCCCGGTTGGCCTTCAGGCAATATCTTTCGGCCAGTTGAGTTCTTGCCAGATCAATATTCGTACAGGTATATTCACCTATACGAATATCATTCTCGGTGATCCATCTCCTAACACTTGCCAATGGTAGTGGAAAGTAAGGTGGGACCCGTGTTGAGCTGCCCCCCACCCCCACTTGCAAAAATTAAAAAACAAATAGCGCTGATTTATGAGCTATTTATGAGCTTTCATATTCCGCAAATTAAAAATTTTGAGCTCGTTAAACTGAGCAGGAATTTAATATTTTAGTGGGGGGGCTGAGTCAGCCCCCCACCACTTAAAAATAGGGATATTGAATCGATCTTTGCGGCAGAATTACGAGCTATTTATGAGCTCTCGAAGTGACAGTTTCGATTTTTGAGCTCATCCCCTTCACCCCCAAAGAACCCTTTAATTGATTTAACTAAGAGAAAAATGCTGAGAAAATTCAAAATATATCGTATCGCGGATATAATTCGTATAGCTTATCTACTCTACGAATAAACTCTTAAATCACGCGCATTTCAATTATTGAGCTACAACCCCTTCGCAAGAAAACCACCCCATCTTCCCGGCTTAAGAGAGAGTTGTTTTTAAAATGAATTAAATTAATTATTTGGCGACTAAATATCGTTTAATAATTTATGAGCTCCCAAAACACGCGCATTTAGATCATTAAATTGCAATTACTTTTGTATAGTGCAGTCACTGAAGGTAAAAATCAATTGTTACCTTAAATTTCGGTGAACCTTCATCGATTTTCACGAAAACTGGTGAGTGGTTAAAGAATACCTCAAAAAACAAGGGTGGCATGGTGCCACCTTGCGCCTTTACCCTGAGAGTGGATACCGCCCCTTCTCGGTGGTGAAAATTATTTTATTAAAAATAACTCCACAAATCGATAGAAGCAAAAATTATAAGCATAATTTGTTATATAAAGTTATTAAAATAAATGAAATACTTTTGAGTTAATAAAGATCAAAAATTTTAATTTTTCGTGAAAATAATGCATGTTTTAAAGCGGTTTTTCGTAAATCGCTCAAGAACTGTCAGTTTTTACAAAAAAGTAATCGTTACGAAAATTGAAGCTAATAAAACATTGAATAAACTTCTTACTTGAAAAACCTTTTAATATCAATAATTCAAAGTGAGTTACATATTATTAGGTAATTAAATGTACATACCTATATTTTTTTATGTAAGCGAGTATTCAAATCTAAGTAGGTATTCAAGCTCAAATAACAGGAAAACCATATATTTTATAAAATATACTTAATATACATTTGTGAAAGTACTAACACCTACTAAATGAGCTGCAAAAGAAGTTGATATCATCAAAATTAAGCAAGTAAACATGAAAATAATAGGAACCTTTCGAATTTTTTAGGAAAAAGTGAAAAACAAAACGTACGCCATTTCCACAAAAATTAAAATCTTTATCATGCATATTTTAAAAATATACATATTTATATGATTTAAAAAAATCAAAATTTTCCAAATTTTTGTAAATTATTTTCTTTTGATAATAACTCCAACAATACTCGATACACGTAAGAAATGATAGAGAACGAAATTTGAGTTTTTTTTATTAGCAAAGATTTTACTTGTCTTTTTATTTCTGTATGAATCAAGATAAACAAGATAGAAACATTTAAGCCTAAATTTTACTGCGAGAACAATGTAACTGAAGCCCTTTAACCTATTATCCTAAAGAAATAAAGTATTTGAAAGATTAAATGTAATACAGTTTCATAGCTCTTGAAATTACCTATCAAATAATTGGATGTGCCTGATATCATAAAAATTAACAGAGTTATTTTAAAAAAACCACAATAACATTTTTTTGGAAAAATTTTTGGAGTATAAGTTTTGATGCTATCAAATTTTTCTGGAGCTCATTTGATAGGTATTTCTAAGTAATGTATTTTGACAAGTATTTAGTAAGTATGTGTTATAAAATGCATCGTTTTCCCGTTATTTAAGCTTGGATCCTTAGATTTGAGTACTCGCAGAAAAAATATACATTCAATAACATAACTTACTTTAAATTAATATTAAAAGTTAGATATTTATTTATTTATCATAATAGATAATACACAAAACAGAAACATTGCACTCCACACCTGTACAAATTACATAAGAATTGTCAAGGCAAGGAGCGCTGTATAATTATCATAAAGTATTACAAAAAATTTTTACAAAAATTAAAAACATGAGACTAAACAAATAAAGAAATAAGCATTGTCAAATTAAATTAATCAGAAACATTCAATATATAAACAAAAAAAAAGAAAAAATAAAATAAAAATAAAAACAGTGGAAGTACAACAAACATTGCCAATTGGTTTCTAGGTCTTAGTTTTAATATAATGGACTAATAATCTCTTAAAGATAGTTGCATTATGGCTATTTTTAATGTGATAAGGTATATTATTGAACTGTACAATTCCTTTATGAAACAAGCTTTTCATTGAACTGGACTTGTTGGTTGTTCTAACATAAAAATTTATTGAATTTGCAGCTCTAGTGCTATGCTCATGAACATTTGCTATCGGGACCAACTGACTGTTCAAATACTCAGGCAATAAATGGTTTACCATCTTAAATAAGAATGTCATAGATTGGACATACATAAAATGTTCAACTTTTAACCAATTTAAAGTTTTCAGCATATCTTGAATTCGAGTATATCGATTGCATCTCAATATTACTCGCATAGCCTTATTTTGGAGAATTTGAAGCCTGTCATAATTAGAACATCCTGTATAAATCAATGAACAACAATATAAAAAGTGAGGTAATATTAACGAATTATAAATTGTTAATTTAGTTTGAAATGTCAAAAATGGTGATACTCTTCGAAAAAAACCTATTTTTTTCCCTATCTTTCTGCAAATGTAATCAACATGTTTACTAAAAGTTAGTTCCCTATCCAATATGAATCCCAAATACTTTATTTCCTGAACCATTTCAATTTTTTCATTATTTAATTTAATGTGAACATCCAAACTTAAGAATTTCCCGAAAAGAGTATTATTACCAATAAACATGTATTTGGATTTTAACTCATTGACTTTCAATTTGTTTAACTTAAATCTTTCAGTTAATAAATGCAATTCACGATTCATCGTGTCCACTACATCAACAAAATCTTCCCCATAAAAATATATTAATGTGTCATCAGCAAAAAGATGAATTTTACATTTGCTTAATACGTTTTCCAAATCATTAATGTATAATATGAAAAGTAGAGGTCCAAGTACACTGCCTTGCGGCACACCAATATCATTTAACTTTGGATTTGACATTTCACTATTTAATTTAGTCCTTTGGTACCTATTTGACAGATAATTTTCCAGCCAATTAAAAACTGTCCCGTTAAAACCATATTTCTTTAATTTCAAAAGAAGTATATGACGATCTATTGTTTCAAATGCTCTTTTGAGATCTATAAAAACTGCGCATATACCGACCCCTGTCGTATCTAAAATACTTTTCATATCTGAGACAACTAACTGTAATGCGGTCTCACATGAATGAGAATTTCTAAATCCAGACTGGTAATTATACAGGATATTATTTGAAGTAATAAATTTAATCAGCTGATTGTACACCACAATTTCTAAAATTTTTCACAAAATGGGAGCATATTTATTGGACGTAATTGATCAAGTTTATTAGTATTAGGAACTTTTGGAACAGGAACTATAGTTGATATTTTAAATTGCTTGGGCACCAGGCCCTTCTCTAAACTCATATTAATTAAATTTAATAAAGGATAACCTAACACATGAAATAGATTTTTGATAATATCAAGACCTACTTCATCCGTACTATTTTTTTTATATTGTAATTTGATTATATCATATAGTTGGTTTAGTGATATGCTCTCAAAAGTTTCAAAATTTACATCAGATGAAACAACTGTCTGCAAATTTAAATTAATATCACTATTTTGGTCAAAACTTACAATAATATCTTTAATACTATCAACATAATATTGATTTAATATATTTGCCAAATTTACACTATATGTTACACCTTCATGTTCAAGACTTTGAAATTGTGATATAGTTTTATTAGTTCCTACTAACTGTTTGAGATGTTTCCACATTTGTTTAGAATTACCCCTATTCCTATCAATATTTGACTCATAAAATCTAATTTTAACTTGTTTTAAAATTCTAACACAGTTATTTCTTTCAATTTTATAGTTATTCCAATCTACGCAATCATTTGTAAACAAAAATCTTTTATAAGCAATATTTTTATTCTTAACTGCCAATTTACAAGTGTTGTCAAACCATTTATTACCAAAGTTCTTAACTTCCACAGTTTTAACTGGTGACACTCTATTCAAAACATCTACGATATTATTGACGAAAGTATCAGTAACTTCATCGATGTTTACCGAAGAATATGCCCAATCTTTTTCAATCAACATGTTTACCATATTATCATATATTATTTTAGAACGAATTTGTTTTGTTTCAATGACTTCACTTTTAGTTACTTTATTATTGAGCACATGGACAATACAGTGATCAGATATTATGTAATTTTTTTCTACATGAGCAGTTAACGTATAGTCATTACTTATGACAAGATCAATCATAGATTTTGAATCTTTAAAAATTCTTGTATATTCATTTACAAGTTGCTGCATTCCATTATTTTCTATATATTCTTTCAATTTACTTTTACCCTGACAATTTTTATCATAATGTATGTTGAAATCTCCAGCAATGACTATACTACAACTACTATGTGATTCATAATAATCATCCATCCACTTGAAAAATACATCAGTGAATTCACTTATACTACCACTTGGCGATCTATAAATACCCACTATTCCATAATATGATCCATTAATTACAACATCCAAAGACAAAACCCACAAACTCTTGTCAATAATAAATGTTTTGATATTATTGACTTTTATGTATTCTTTCGTATAAATTAGAACTCCTCCTGTATGACGACTACTAGAATCACAACGCGCCATTATATATTCAGGGATCTGTAGCTCAGAATCTGAAAAATCGCTAGTGATACAAGTTTCCGTTAAACATAAAATGTGTGGGTCATATACCTGAACATAAAGTTTGATTTCATCGCAATGTTTATAGTCACTTTCAGCATTAATACAAGAAAGAAGAAGATTATCTATACACTTTTTATTTGTGCGTGTAATATTTGAAGGCGTCTTTGATGGCTAGATATTATACCCTATTCTTTCTTTGGCTTTTAATAACTGTCTTTGATAACTACTACAATTTCTATCAAATACATTATGGTTATAATTAACATGTTTAAGTTTAAGAATTTCATTTGCATATTTACAGTTAACACAAGTAAAATTATCGTTAGTAATTCTGCACTCATCTTTTTTGTGTTGACCTCCACATAATGGACAAACATCCTGTGAAGTACATTTATCTGCAAAATGTCCAAACTTCCAGCACCGAAAACAACGAATAATATTTACGTGTTCAAAAAATCTGTAGCTATTCCATCCTATATGTATTTTTTCCTTTTCATTAACTAGATAATTAAATATATCTGCTGAAATTTCCACTATTACATTAAGTGCATTACGGTTATTAGTTTTCGATTTATATTTACGTAATATCTTAATGTAAGTTTCTATACCGTCAATCAAATTTTGTTTTTTAAAACTATCAACAAAGCTGTCAATATCTTCAATGTCTTTTTCGTGGACATTTATGATCTTGATCTTAGGTTTAGATATACTTGCAATTTTTATCTCATAATCTGCTCCAAGAACTTTTTCAGCATTAATTTTCAAATTATCCAAAGACTCCTTATTATTACAATGAATTGCAATCGACCCTTTAGCACAAGATTTAACATTTTCAACTGACACATTTATATCGACTGGACTAAATTTTTGTGCTAATACAGTTTTTGTTGTTAGACAGTTTTGATTTTGATTTTTTGGTTTTATAATAAGTGGTTCGGTTTTTTTCGTTTTTACAACATCGCTCCATTGACGCTGACTGTTTGTTAGTGTACCATTATTTTCAATAAGATCAATTAACTTACAAGATTTTTCCAATACTTCTTTTGTTTTCTTTTCATTAAGTTGATATTCAGACTTGTTTTTTGTTAAGTCTATTTTCTGCTATCGTAAAACAATTGCCACAAAACCACTTTAAATTAACACAATCTTGTTTAATTTTTAACACTTGATCTTTCACTTTAGCACAATGCAAATGATATGGTTTAATACACAAATCGCAAACGATATACTTATTATTTACAATAAAATTATCAGCACATTGGACACACGTCTGTATGCCCGGCGCCATCTTTGACTACTTTTAGTTTTTGCCAGTAAGGAATTTATTACATTTTTTATTAGCTTCAATTTTGCCAATGAAAACTTTTTGTAAAAACTTACAGTTTTTGAGTTATTTATGAAAAATCGCTTTAAAGCATGCATTTTTTTCACGAAAATTAAAATATTTGATCTTTAATAACTCAAAAAGTATTGATTCATTTTAATAAATTTATATTACAAATTTTGCTTATAATTTGTCCTTCTGTGGATTTGTGGATTTATTTTTAATAAAATAATTTTCACCCCCGAGAAGGGGTGGTATTCACCCTCAGGGTAAAGGCACAAGGTGGCACCATGTCATCTTTGTTTCTTGAGGTATTCTCTAACCACTCACCAATTTTCGTGAAAATCGATGAAGGTTCACCGAACTTTAAGGTAATAGTTGATTTTTACCTTCAGTGACTGCACTATACAAAAGTAATTGCAATTTAATGATCTAAATGCGCGTATTTTGGGAGCTCATAAATTATTAAACGATATGTAGTCGCCAAATAATTTAATTACTTTTAAAAATAACTCTCTCTTAAGCCAGGAAGATGGGGTGGTTTTCTTGCGAAGGGGTTGTAGCTCAATAACCGAAATGCGCGTGATTTAAGAGTTTATTCTTAGAGTACATAAGCTATACGAATTATATCCCCGATACGATATATTTTTAATTTTCTCAACATTTTTCTCTTAGTTAAATCAATTAAAGGGTTGTTTTGGAATTAAGGGGATGAGCTCAAAAATCGAAACTATATCACTTCGAAAGCTCATAAATAGCTCGTAATTCTGCCGCAAAGATCGATTTATTATCGCTATTTTTAATGAGTCAGCCCCCACTAAAATATTAAATTCCTGATCAGTGTAACGAGCTCAAAATTTTTAATTTGCAGAATATGAAAGCTCATAAATCAACGCTATTTGTTTTTTAATTTTTGCAAGTGGGGGAGGGCAGCTCAACACGGGTTAAGGTGGGGGCGAGCGTGTACTCAGCACTGGCACAGTATATAGAGGTTCCACAGTAAAATCACTCCACAGCACTGGCACAGCATATAGAGGTTCCACAGTAAAATCACTCCGCTGTCGGCGCTTTGATCTCAAGAAGTAATACCGGCAGTACGCAATTGGTAATTCACCAGTGGTGGATGCGGGTTTTCCCTGTTAAAATCCGTACGTTTCTATGCGACTTGCAATGCGAGAGTGGGGCAAAAGCGACTGCCAACATTGCGCGGTCGCCATGCGCGACTACAGACTTTACTTCCAATTTTTCGGAGAGTGGTTCGACTGTACCTCTTTATACTGTGGCACTGGTACGACGGCGACGCGAGTCGGTTACGCTATCTGTTTGTTTATATCGGACTATCGTCTTACACTATTGCAGATAGAGGAGAAGTGTTTATTAAGCGATAATGGAACCCAGCGAAAGGTTCGCGTTAATAGTTGAACCCAGAGGAAAGTCCGCGTATGTACTTAAAATGTGTTGCAAACGAAAGCTAACACAAGAGTTGTGGGTAGAGAATAGAGAAAAGCGTGTGTTGATATTGAACCCAGAGATAGGTTCGCGTACTGATATTGAATCCAGAGATAGATACGCGTATTTTGCCTTAAACGAAGAAGGCAGTGAGGAGAGCTATCGCCAGCGGTGGCCGCCACAAGAGAGAGAGAGAGAGAGAGAGAGGGAGAATGTGCGTTTGCCGTTCACAAAATGTCTCAGCAAATTTCCTGTATAGGGTAGGGATGAAAAACTAGGTACTAGCTCATAGTCAGGTTTGGGTTTATAATTATTTGAAACTAACAATTGTAATTATGGATTTAATACAGTAAAAAATAAAATATACTTTTTTGCATCTGAACAATTGAACACCTCGTAAATTATATCATATACTCAGCTGTCAAATTCCATTTTTCTAGAATACTTTTAACGATATAGATTCTCAGTAATGAAAAAATGCATAGGCCTTTGTAATCAACAGATTATGCCGTTCTTCAAAAGTTGTCAGCTAAAAAGTAAAAAGTACTTCAAAAGTCCAAAACCGCGCACATTTCACGACCGCTTACATAAAAAATAAATGGAAAAGAAGTAGATGGACTGACTCATTATTATCATGGCGGGATAAAAAGCCTCTGAAAACGAGCCGATCCTATTAATACTTTCAAATGAGACTCTAACTACAAACATACATTTTTCATTTCCTAGATACGCGCGGAAGCGTTGGAGCATCGTATAGAGGCAAATAGAGTGTTCGCCGACTGAGTACAATTGACAAATCCTTATTGTACTCGTCAGTTAAGGGTTGGTTGGGGCTGGAAAAATCAACCCCCACGCCACCCCGCCTCTCTGAAGGATTTGATGTGACTGTATTGAAATCAAGCGAGCTTTTCGGCTATATTTGCATGTTTTATTGAGCAGCATTCGGAGGAAAAAGGGTTTTATGACCGAAGATTAGTTGGTTTGTGTGGATTAGTTTTAAAGCATTTTTAATTTACTATGATCTCTTAATTAATTTTTTATGGAACCGGGATATTTCAATATTTTTTTTGTATGTTATTAAAACTCCTTTAAGAAAAAGAAGGATATTTTTTAATGAAATTGGATGTGCCTATTTTTTTACTATTTCTTCACATTGATTTTATAAAAACAAATTATGAAACTTTATTTTTCGTTCTAGTTAATTTTGATATACTGGTAATACACATAGTTTCAAAAGTTATGCATCACTCAAAATATTCTCTATTTTTTAATTATTTTCAGAAACAATTTTGTAATAGATCATATTTAAAAAAATACGTTTTGTTTTTTGGTTTTATGGCATAGACCTGAGCTCTCTACTCAGTTCAAAAGCTGCAGCTGGCCGCTATGGACTATTTAAGTTGCTCACCACATTTTTCCATTATACATCTTCTTCTCCTCTTTTCATATGTACATTAGGGTGGGCCGAAAAAATTATTTGTTTAGTTTTAATACACAATACCCCCAAAAAGATGCCTTTTGGTAAGTATAATCACTGTATTTTTTTTAGGATTTTTAAAAAAACATCTTCAGCCCTCTACCACCCCTAAAGTGAACCCTAAATCAAAATTATTTAATTTAATTAGCAATACCTGTAAAAAGTTTCAATTATATGCAAAGAGTTCATGTTATTTTTTTTATACATTTAGAATAAGATATTCTACCCTCTACCAACAGATAATGATCTTGAATCAAAAATAAAAATAATAAATTCACAATTATTTCTGAAAAATTGTGTGTAAATATGGGAAACTACTGCACATTTTATAGGGTGTTGGGAAATAAAACAAAATTTGAACTGAACTAAAAGTTTATTGGAAACCGAAAACAAACAAAAATATAAATATCCTATTTTTAAACACACTAAAATGCGAAATAAAAATCAATAGAAAAATGCGTTCATTCAATTTTAAATTGTGCTTTGTTATCGTAAGTTACAAGAAAGTCTTTTGATTTTATTTTAGATCGAATAAATCCGTCTCTGCGTTCTGGCCCTGTAACTAGCAAAGATGATTCCGAAACCAATTTCACACATCTCTCCACAGCTTGCGTGTGGCATGGATATTTTGGAAAGTCAAAGTCTGCAATTATAGAGCTATCAATTAACTGTTTCAGCTCATCATCTGGTATGTCAGCTAACATTGGTGGGGCCGTTACTTCACATTCACTCCAGTTTATTAACTCAAAATACTCCGCAGCATTAAAGTTTATTTCTGGTATTTTAAACTGCCTTATTCCGACTTTTTTCTCTTTTCTGGCTTTAATAATTCTCCGTAAAGCTAATTCTCGTACCCATTGACGATTATCTGTTAACATACATAAGAGAAGATTCTCCGGATGAATATAATAGGAGTTTCGTTGGATAACTGCATCTATAATATTTTTAAGATCATCTCTTAAATATCTTGATAGTGTAATGGATTTGAAAACATGCAAACTGGCTTGTGTGCAACTTGGATTAAGCTTTATAAAAAACCACATTGGTGCATAGACTTTAATTATAAATTGAACAAGATCTTTCAATCTTGATGTAGGATGTTCGGTTCCAACGTAGAGGCGGAGAACTCTATTTGCCATTGTCAGCCATCTGGAATGAGCTAACTTTCCAGGGCTACGATTTGCTAAATTTTCATAGACGTTGCCATTTGATATTGCTTGGCATATGTCGTACAGATATGACTGGTCTGAGCTTAATTCTTTAGATGGTATTGTTAGTTCTGGGAGATCACTTTCAATTATTTCAAAATCTACGATTGGAAGGTGTTCGCATTTTTCCAATAATTTCCCGATCACTCCAGAGAATTGACGAGGTCCAGTAGTAGCTCCATCCAAACGTTGAAATAAATGTCTCAATGGCAACTCATTAGCATGTAAGGCACACACAAACCATTGCAAAGGTCGCTTAAGTTCATTTTCGATATATGTTATAACTCCATTTTTATGTCCAGTATTCACTATGGTTCCGTCACAACCAATCGCCACTAAATTATCCAAACAGAAGTTATTTGAAATGAGAAAGTCTATTATTGCCTTTCCAATTGACTTGGCTGAGCCTGCAGATGGGGTAACGTGCCCCAAATAAACAGAATTCGGTTCTTCTATCAATGACACATGTTCTTCTGCAATAGTTCTTTTATGATATCTCTCACCTTTCTTTTCCTGCACTAAGGTTTTGTCCTTCCTGCCATCAAAGTAAATACTCTTAATGGGTTTATTTGTAGACTGAAACTCATTACTAAGGATATTTCTGTTCTTTTGACGAGCTCTTCTAACTTTATTTTTATCGATTACTTTTGAGGTATCACTATCGCAAATAATTCCCACATCTTTTAATACAGCTGTGGCAACAGCAGCTGCTGACCTGTCAGAAATTCCATATTTGTCACATATGGTACCTAATGTGGGCAACTTTATCCTCATTTGACTACAGGATGGTTTCGACGGTAAATCAATATTTGCAACACTAGGTGAGGCTTCAGATGAAGAAGAATTGTCAGAGTCTGTTGATAACCTAGTGACCTCAGTAGAACAGCTGGGCATAGAAATATTGTGAAATTCAGATTTGAATTTTTGTACTCGTTCTGTTTCTTTTGTTTGTTTCTCCGTCCTTACATTCAACTTTTTAGTTGTTTCACGATCAACAGTTCCTATAGCCATATCTCTAGTGGACCGTTGATCCAAAAGAAATTCCTGTTCCTGCTTTGGTACTTTTCTTGATTTATCACACTTGCATGCAGAAAAATCACACTTACAGGCAGCAATGTCGAACAACTTATCCCTTGTTTCCTCTTTGAAGCTGGTAATCTTTAACTCATATTGAACATTTCTTTTGCTTTTTGGATATCTGATAAGGTTTAAATATTTATTATGATATTTACGTAATAATTGCATGATGCGGTCCTTTGACACGGTTGGAATTGACGCTGATTCCCATATACTTTTGATTTTTGGCACAAGCACTTCACAAACTTCATTAAAACTTGGTTCCTTTCCAAAATATTTAGTAAACTTCAGTTCATAACGAATAAACAAATAACATCGAAGCACATGTTCTATCGTTGGTAAAACATGACAGTTTAAGTCGACTGGGTTACCGAAAATTGGACATTCTACTTTACTTCTTGTAATATTTAATTTTAAAGCAGCCATATTTATGGTCGTGCTAGGTATTCACGCAAATACAACAAACACAATCTATTCGTCTTGGCTTTCAACAAATAAACAATAAACATGCGTTTCACCCGAAAGCTTATTTCGCACTAAGAAGATAAGCGACGACAAGTACCATAACTCTCGACGATCCATCTCAGCCGGGACTGTTCGATTGTATCCGAGGCTTCACGACCAAGACCATCAGTATTAAATACTTTTATATTATATTATTATACTTTTTATGCTTTAAAGTTATACGGAGTTAATTTTACATTTTGTGTTTGGAAAAAGTTGGAAAATTGAGATTTTATTTTAGTTAGAGGGTGGTAGAGGGCTGATAAAATCATTTTAAAATAATAAGAAAAAAACAAAAGATTTATACACGGTAAAAGACAAACTTTGAGCGGTATTGTGTTCCTAATTTATTTATTTATTTTTCAAGGTCACTTAAGGGCTGGTAGAGGGCTGAAGACATTTTTTCAAAATAAAACAAAAAATCACAAGTATTTTTTACACATATACGCATCTTTTTACGGGTATTGCGTTCCTGTTTGATTCGTTTTTTTTCTGAAGTCCAGTTTCGGCCCACCCTAATGTACCGGGTGTCCCAATAAGAATGGCTGTCGGCCATATCTCAGGAACGGTTTATAGTAGAGCTTTGAAATAAAAAATTTTATAACAAAAGTTGCCTCAGGAAAAGCCTGGAAATTATTTTCATAATTGTGGGTCCACCGCTAGAGGGCGTAATTGAATATCAAAAATAAAAAATCTAAATTTTACAAAATTTTCCTAATGAAGGGGCACTGTAAATCCGATTATTGTATTCTTCATCAAATTCTGCGCATATTTGATTTAACAAGTTTAACTCTACCTTTGCAAATAAGAGGAGGGGGTGAGTGGGAACCTTGTTATGAAAAAATGGCTGTAAGTCCGGTTCTGCTAAATCAAATTTTGAAAACTGGGTCTTGTTGAAGACAGATCTTTTTCTTCAATGTAAGCGTGATAATTTTGAACCATCCTAATAAGTAATAAGCCAGCTGGGAGGCGTTATTTAATTTTTTTCAGAAATCTAGTTTTCTTTGGAAAATATTAAATAGAAGTATGCATTTTTAATCATACTTTATAAAATTAGATTAAATTAGCAATAGAATAGCGAAAACCGCATGTCGATACCTTTTGTCTATCTCAAGATATCTCGAGAAACGTGTAAATTTTATACATAACTGTTACTATCACCGGTAAACTAAGTTAATGAAAAGTAGTGTGCTGTGGAAAAAAACAAAATAACATTTTCCAGATGTCAACGTATAAAAATATAATTAATTAAAACAACAATATAAAGAGAAACAATACTATTAAAATTAAATATAACACAGAACAAAAAGAACTACTTAGTGACGACCTAAATATTCAAATTGTTGCCCATCATATACTACTCTAGAAAACATTATCCAGAGAATACTAAACGCCATTCAAAGCATATTGAGAGCAGAAATTGAGACTGCTGTTCAATCTACTCTTGAAAGAGTAAATGTTTGCAACGAAAATGATGGGCAAAAATTTGAACGTTTATGTCATCACTAAATAGTTGTTTTTATTTCTTTGTAATGGGGCTTTTCAACGCTTCTCATTTGTTTCGAGCCTCTGTCATATGCCGTATAATCCGTGTATAATATTAATATACGAGATATGAACGAGGCTCGAAACAAATGAGAAGCGTTGAAAAGACCTAATATACGTTGACAGCTGGAAAACGTTTCTTTGCTGTTTCCATAGCACACTACTTTTAATAAATTATTTCGTTTACCGGTGACAGTAACAGTTATGTGTTTAAATTTACACGTTTTGTAAGATATCTCGAGATAGAAAAAAGGTATTAACATGCGGTTTTCGCTATTCTGTTGCTAATTTTGTCTAATTTTGTAATATGGTATTAAAAATGCATGTTTGTATTTAATATTTTCCAAGGAACACTAGATTTCTGAAAAAAATTAAATAACGCCTTCTATCTGGCATATTACTCAGTAAGTTGGTTCGAAATCATAACTTTTACATTGACGAAAAAGATCTGTCTTCAACAAGACCCAGTTTGCAAAATTTGATTGAGCAGAACCGGACTCACAGCCAGTTTTTCATAACAAGGTTCCCACTCACCCCCACCTCTTATTTCCAAAGGTAGACCTAAACTTGTCAAATCAAATATGCGTAGAATTTTATGAAGAATACGACGATCGGATTTCCAGTGCCCCTTCATTAGGAAAATTTTGTAAAATTTAGATTTTTTAATATTTGATATTCAATTACGCCCTCTAGCGGTGGTCCCACAATTATGAAAATAATTTCCAGGCTTTTCCTGAGACAACTTTTGTTATAAATTTTTTTATTTCAAAGCTCTACTATAAACGGTTCCTGAGATATGGCCGAGAGCCATTCTTATTGGGACACCCGGTACATATATATCAAATTATCAGGATTAATAAGTTTAGAGGTTAATTTTAGTTTCACAGATAAATTTCATTAAACAATCATAATATATTTTTGCTGTTCAGAGACAATAGATAGGATATATTGAAAGGTGGAAAAACATTACATTTTATTAAATCTTCGATTAAATTAGAGGTGTATGGAATATTTTACTGCGCACAAGTCCTGTAGTCGGTGCAGTTCGGCTATTCCTATTCCGTTCCGCGGAACCTTAGTTCATTTTACGGCTACTGCTAGCGTCAATTTCTCGCCCGTGGAGCTTAAGGCTAAAACAACTACAGAGTGGTGTCTACAAACTAACTTGTGGTGAGTGTCCGAAAACTTACATCGGTCAAACTGGCATAACCTTTGACAAACGGATAGCAGAACACAAAAGGGCTTTCAACAATAGAAAAACAGACACTTCTACATACGCACTTCACCTTCTAGATCATAATCATTCTTTTAATGAAGAGTTTCAAATTTTGCATATTCAAAATAAAGGCTTTAAGCTATCTTTATTAGAATCTATGGAAATTAATACATTAAAAAATACAGATATAATTCTGAATGACCAACTCGAGACAAACAGCTCCCCACTCCTCAACCTCTTCAGTTAAAGACTTTAAAAAGACAAACCCATAGTAAACTAAATCACTTGAGAAAGGCACTCTGCCGAAACAGCTGTAGTCACAGAGTTATAATAAATTTTGTGGAAGTATAGAAAACAAACGTTTTCAGTGTTTTATTGTTAGATAAAATGAACTTCCATCAAGTAACGGTCAAATCCATCAATTAAACCAATATATGTTTGGAACAGAAGGTTGAATCAGTGAATACTGAGATTTGGAATGTTTACAAAGATCTAGTCATGATGGACTTCACTGATTTTTAACTCGATGCTTAATAGTGTTAACTAAATCTGATATGCAAAAGTTACGATTATTGGAGTTACCATACTCAATAGCTTTTTTAGCCAAACTATCAACATATTCATTATGCGTTAGTCCTATATATGAGCCTTAACCCATAAAAAGTTCACTCTTCTTTTATTTCTATGATTTCAAAAAGGATTTTCTTAATTAGTAGGATATAAATATTTGAAATGTTATTGGGAAAATCTATAGTTTAAATAGCAAGAAGAACAGAGAGTGAATCGGAAATAATTGTTGTAGATATATCTTCTGATTCTATAAAATATTGCAGGGTCTCATAAATTGCTATGGCTTCAGCACTGAAAATAGAAAAATCATGGCCTAACTTAAACATGATTTCTGTTTTAGTACCAGGTATGTAAAAGGCACATCCAGTGACGACTAACATCTTAGATGCAGCTGTATATATATTTACAGAGTCTGGCCAATTCTCTAAGAATGTTCTTAAGATGTTAGAGCTAATATCACTGTTTTCATGGTAACTTGGTTTTACTAATTTAACTGTATGTAAAAAACAATGAAAATCTTCAAGTCCAAATCACGTTATAATCAGAGTCAAAATTTGACAGATCTCGAAAAGCCTCGCAAAGTGGGGGCGAGTTCTTTAGCTTCCAGTATTTATTAGTTAAATCCGCTACATTCAGCTTGTTAACATTTTGGTAAAGACCGATATTTAGGTAACGAATTTTCATTAAAAATTTCTGGCTAGATATTTTCTTCTATAATTGAGTGGAATTTCTAAAGCTTCTACATGTAAAGCTTTATTTGGAGTTGATTTCATAGCTCCCAAACAGATACGGAGTCCTAAGTTCTGTACAACGTCTACTTTGTTTAAAATATGTTTAGAAGCTGAGCCATATAGAATACATCCATAATCAATTATAGATCTAATATATGATCGATAGTAAGCAATAAAGTTTCAACATCAGCTCCCCACCAAGTCCTTGAAATTGCTTTAAGAAAATTTAGGCCCCTTATTACATCGATTTATCATAAAAATTACGTTGACAGATATTTTTGTATTAAAAAAATACTGTTTTTTAATAAAAAAATTAAAAACTAAACAATGTATTTCCAATTAAAACGTATTTAACAATTTTCATATTGTGCATTTAATCGATCAATAATAATTTATCTTAAAAGTCGGTCAATCATTTTCTATGGCAGATTCTCCCATTCTTCTTTAGAGGCAATACTTTTAAGTTCATAATGGTTTCTAGAAGGATTCCTTCAGGCATAAACAGTTCTGAAGAACACATCCCATGTATGTTCAATGGGGTTCATGTCTGGAGACATCGCGGAGAACTCTATAAGGGCCGGTACTTTCTGTCCCGATTAAACCCCGGTTAGAGGAATTTTACATGACAAAATTTCTCTAACCGGGGCTTAATCGGGACAGAAAGTACCGGCCCTAAATGACAAATACCCTCTGTCTCAAGATATTAACCGCTTGAGTCCGTTATGGGGGGCGTTAGTATCCATACATACAAAATTTTCACCCACAGCTCCTCGCCATAATTTCACATGAGGTTCTAAAATCCGTGTTATCTACCTTTGTTCTTTAGAGTCCCGTCAATAACCACGAATTCCGTTAGTCTACCTGCCATAATACCTGGCCAAAACATGACACTGCCACCAGCGAAAGTAAATATGTGGACCGATCAAATAAAATTACAATACGTGTAAATCAAAAGGTAATTCCGTACAGGTTGAAATACATTTTTTATCAAAGTTTAGGTACAAAAAAAAGATATTTTCAAGAAAGTATATGATTCATATGAGGGGATCATTGTTTAAATAATTAAAAATGGGCAATTTTTGCACAAAATTTACTTTTTTAACCGATGCGGTAATTAGTGTTTTTATTAGGGATTTTGTAATTTTTTTTCTGCAAAGATAAAGAAACTGTATTTTATATGAAACTTACTAAATTAAAGACTATTAAATTATTTAAATAATTGTAAATCAAAATTGAAAAACAAATTTCCAAAAAAATATTATTTTCAATATAAATAAGCTCTATAAAATATTTTGTTTTGCAGAAAAATTTGTGCTATGATATCACTATAAACTGACAAAAAAATTGGTTGATAAATATTGAGTAGTTTATGAGATATTTAATTTGTTTATAAAAAATTACCATTTTTTCAATTGTAAAAACGCGGTTGTTGCCGATAGATGTACAAGTTTTGAAGGTTTTCTTAATTTTGCTTTTATGTATATTTTCGATAAATGTATTGACAAATCAAAATTTCAATTAAACACCCCTCCAAAATGGCGTTTGAAAATTGGTGTAATTTGTTTAAAATTTATTTTTTTAATAACATCGCCGGGATTAAAAATTTTGAAATTATTTTTTGATATTCGTAGTCTTTGTAATTTTTGACATATCCTCAAAAGAATAAAAAATTTCTAGAAGCATTTTTAGCCGAGATAGCTTTTCCCAGTTTAAAAATTCATAGGTAATTTGTTTATTTATCAATATTAACATTTAAAAGTACGTGAGTACATCTATTAACCTTACTTCTTAACAATGTCATTTATAAACATAATAAAAATTGTAGAATATTTTGAAAAATGATGATTTTCGTAGCACCTTAAATGAAAACTTTTTGTCTGAAAATTGGCGGAGGAGTAATTTCCAATATCTCCGTTAATACTGGGACAATTTCAATGTTTTCTTTTAATTTGGGGTAACATATAAAAATAATAGCATCTGCATGACCCTTTTTGTCATAAATAATCAATAATTAGTTATAAACAACTTTTTTTTCAAAATGTTTTTCTCTAGTATTGTGATAATTAAAAGTTGGCACCAAAGATAGTCACAAAAGAGTATTAAACCAAATTTTTATTTTAAAAATTTAACAAAATAGTAAAATTTTGTTAAAGAATCATAAAAACTTTTTTCTTTGTACAAATCATTGGCAAAATTTCGCAAAGATAATGTGAATACAAAATATAATATATAGAAAAAAATGGAGGACGACCTCTATATAAATATATGTATATAAGTGAATAAAAATTAACAAATATATACACAATTTTTAATGTATTACCTGTTAAAAAGATTATAAAATTAAATGTAAAATACATATATATTTTAATATTGTACAAAGAAAAAAGTCTTTAACAAATTTTTAATGCTAATTCAGTATTATATTTTTATTTTTTTTTATAAAAAATCTTGTGTCAATTTTTATTTATCACATCTAGAGAAAAAAAATTGAAAAAAAAATGTTTATAACAAATTGACGAATATTTATTATTAAAAGTGGCATTTATATGTTACTATTTTTATAAGCTACCATAAACTAAAAAAAAAACATTGAAATTGGTCCATTATTAACGAAGATATTGCAAAGTACTACTGCACCACTTTTCATGCAAAAAGTTTTCAGTTGTCACTACGAAAATCATTATTTTTTAAAATATTCTAAAATTTTAACTATATGCATAAATGACATTGTTAAGTAATAGGGTTGATAGATGTACTCATGCACTTTAAAATGTTAATATTGATAAATAAACAAATTATGAATTTTTAAACTTGGAAAAGCTATCTCGGCAGAAAATGGATCTAGAAATTTTTTTCTTTTGTAAGTATGTCAAAAACTACCAGGGACACGAATATCGTGAAATAATTTCAAAATTTTTAATACTGGTGATGTTATTAAAAAAACAAGTTTTAAAAAAATTACACCAATTTTCAAATGCCATTTTGAAGGGGTGTTTAATTAAAATTTGAATTTGTCAATACATTTATCAGAAATATACATAAAAGCAAAAAAAATTAGACCTTAAAAACTTGTATACTCTATCGGCAACAACCGCGTTTTTGCAATTGAAAAAATGGTAATTTTTTATAAACAAATTAAATATCTCATAAACTACTCAATATTTGTCAACCAATTTTTTTATCAATTTATATTGATATCATAGAGCAACTTTTTCTGCAAAACAATATATTTTATAGTGCTTATTTATATTGCAAATAATATATTTTTGGAAATTTGTTTTTCAATTTTGATTTACAATTATTTAAATAAATTAAGGGTCAAATTTAATTTAGTAAGTCTCATATAAGAGAATGTTTCTTCATCTTTGCAAAAAAATTTGTAAAATCCTTAATAAGAACAAGAATTGCAGCAGCAGTTAAAAAAGTAAATTTTGTGCAAAAATTACCAATTTTTAATTATTTAAACAATGATCCCCTGATATGAACCATATACTTTCTTGAAAATATCTTTTGTTTTAACCTAAACTTTAATAAAGAATGTATTCTAACCTATACGGAATTACATTTTGACGTTATTTTATTTTATTGGGCTAATGGGACAAGTATGCTAGTTGTGCAGCTCTTGTTGGCCCTGGCCAAACACTATTCGGCGACTATCAATATTTAAACAGAACCTAGTCTCTTTTTAAAAAAGCACAAAATTCCAAAACTGTTGAGGGAGCTGTATATTATGTTCTTGAGCCCACTAGAAGCGATGCAAAACATTTCTAGGTTGTAACTTCTTCTTCTTCTTCTTTAGCTGCCATCTCCGCTATAGAGGTTGGCAATCATAATAGCTATTTTAATTTTTGAGGCAGCAGCTCTAAATAGTTGTTTTGAGCTGCATCCAAACCATTCTCTCAGGTTCTTCAGCCATGAAATTCGTCTTCTTCCGATGCTTCTTCTGCCATCTATCTTTCCTTGCATTATGAGTCGCAGGATGCCATACTTCTCGCCCCGCATCACATGTCCGAGATACTGTAGCTTCCTTTCTTTAATTGTAAGTTCAACTTCCTTCTCTTTACCTATTCTTCTCAGTACTTCATTGTTCGTAACTCTATCTACCCAGAAAACCATCATAATTCTTCTATAGGTCCACATTTCAAAGGCGTTAAGTCGTCTCATTGTCTCTACATTTAACGTCCATGATTCCACTCCATAGTATAGTACACTGTATACGTAACATTTTGTTGGGCGTACTTTAAGAGCTAATGGTAAATCTTTCCTACATAGGACCTTTTTCATTTTCATAAAATTAGAACGTGCTTTTTCGATTCTGACTTTGATTTCTGCAGTGTAGTCATTATTTTCTGTTATAAGTGTTCCTAGGTAAGTGTACTTTTTTACTCTTTCGATCTGCTGGCCCTCTACTATTAAGATTTCTTCAGTATTATGGTTGTTTTTACTAATTTTCATAAACTTCGTCTTTTTGATATTGAGAGAGAGAGTCCGTACTCCCTACTACTCCTTACTGTTTTACTCATGAGTCTTTACGGGTCTTGTAAACTATCGGCTATTATTACTGTATCATCTGCATATCTGATTTTGGTAACTAAGACTCCATTTACTCTTATGCCAACTGTTTCATCTTCCAGAGTTTCTCGCATTACCTCTTCAGAATAAGCGTTAAATAATAGAGGTGATAGTATGCAGCCTTGCCTGACTCCTCTCTTTATTTCAATTTCTTCAGATGTTTCTTTTTCAATTCTTACTATTGCTCGCTGATTGTAATAGGGGTGTGTTATTAGTCTTAAATCTCTTTCATCTAGGTTTTTAGTTTTTAGAATTTCCAGTTCCAACCTTCAGGCTGTAACTGAAGAACTCTTATTAGTCAACAACTCTTCAAACCTGACTCTAAAATTCTTCTTCTTGTATACAACAATACTCTGGCTCCTGTAGCATACCTGAAGTCTCTTTGACGAGTCGATATAGACGTAAGAGTATTTTTTCTCCTAATGGAAATTCTAATATACCTTTTATATTGCTCATTCATAACTTGGGGTCTACTACAGATCTATCGAATTTGTCTCCAGAAATCTATTAGATATCCGTGAGACATCACTCTGAGAAACACCCACTATGAAGTGAATAGCCTTCTTCAATTAAAACTAAATTCTTGCACTGTCCAACTCAGAAATTAAATTACGATTCATTATAAATCACGTTTTCAAAAGTTTTTCCGAAATAAAAATTATAAATATTTAGGTACACTTTGGCAAAACCAGATCAATTACATGGGTATGTAAACAAAATGAAAAACCAAAAAAGGTGTATTTTTTATAAAACAGTCTAAGGATACGCATTTATAAAAAGTCGCTCATCCGAAAAAAAGTGTACCAACTCAATAAACAACTTTTTTCAGGGGAGGCAAAAATAGATTTTTTAGATCTTAATTTAACTGTAAGTTTTAAACGGTGGTAGGTAATTGCTAAAATTTATAAAAATTAAAACGAAGAATATGGATAAGTGAATGTTTCTAAGATATATTAATTATTATAGGCGATTTCAACGCACAAATAGGTAAAGAAAAATGCTTTAGGGAGGTTGCAGGGGAAAACTCATTACATAGCACAACAAACAATAATGGAGAAAGATTATGTAATTTAGCAGCGGCATTAAACATGGACATAAGTAGCACGAGATATAAACACAAAAACATACACAAGATAACATGGATGAGACCAGGCAGTCTGGAGGGGAATCAAATAGACCATGTACTTATTAAAAAGTCACACAAACAGTCGATAAATGACGTGAGATCTCACAGAGGGGCAAACATCGATTCGGACCATATGCTAGTGATTGCAAAATGTAAAATAAAAACAACAAAGAATGAAAGACGAAAAGCACAGGGAAGATGGGACGTAGATAAATTAAAAGATAAAGGAGTAAAAAGAAGATTTGTAAAAGAAGTAAATGTAGAGATGCAGTTCAAGGAGGAACAAGAAATGGAGGAGCAGTGGAAAAAAATCAAACAAGGAATAAACACTGCAGCAGAGAAAGTAGTTGGAAAAATGCAAAAAGAAAGAAGAAACAATTGGTTTGACGAAGAGTGCAAACTAGCAGTGGACGAAAAGAATAAAACAAGATTGAAATGGCTAAGCACAGGTAAAGAAGAGGAACGAGAAAAATACCAAGATCAAAGGAAAAAGACAAAGAAATTGTTTAAATCAAAGAAAAATAAAAAAGTAGACGAAATTATGAACGAGATCGAAACAGAAAATAAGAGACACAATTCAAAACCACTGTACCAATACTTAAAGCTAGGTAGTAGAAAACGGACAGCTAATGTAGCCATAGAAGCAGAAACATGGCAGAAGTATTTCGAAGAAATGTATCAAGAAACGGATGTGGAAGAAGAAAGTGAAACAATAATGAACCCGGAACAAGGTGAAGAAGAAGAATTGACCTATACAGAAGTAAAAGATACAATAGGCAAACTGAAAAACGGGAAAACAGCGGGAGACGACGGAATATGTGCAGAACTTATAAAATACGGGGGTGAAGCACTATACAGAAAGATTTATGAACTAATACAGAATATATGGAATAAGGAAACAATGCCCGAAGAATGGAAGAAAGGAATTATTGTGACAATCCCAAAACAAGGAGACCACAGGATATGTAAAAACTACCGAGCAATTAATTTACTGAATGTAACATATAAAGTACTGACTGGTATAATTAGAGACAGACTAACAATATACACAGAACAAAGCATAGGAGACTACCAGTACGGTTTCAGAAAAGGAAGATCCACGATAGATGCTATCCATACACTAAAACAAGCGATAGAGAAAACATACGAGTACGACGGAGAAGCACATATACTTTTTCTAGACTTTAAACAGGCTTTTGACAAACTAAGTAGAAGAAAAATGATCCAAGACTTACAAGAGAGCAAAATACCAAATAAAATTATAAGAATGATAGAAATGACAATGCGAGATTCCCAAGCAACAATAGACACCGGAAGAGAGAGAACAGAAATAATAAAAATTAAAAATGGAGTAAGACAAGGAGATGCGCTCTCAACTGTACTATTTATTCTATCATTAGATAAGATAATAAAAAAGTTGTCAAACGCAGGAACTATAAATAAAAATACAGTACAAATAATTGGATATGCGGACGATATAACCATAGTAGCAACAGATAAAAAGGCATTAAAGAAAACCTTTCAAGAAATAGAAAACGAATCCAAACTAAGAGGACTGGAAATAAATGAAAATAAAACAAAATACATGAATGTAAGTAAAAAAAAGAAGACGCAACTGACAGAAATGACAATAGACGCACACAGCTTCGAAGAGGTTGAAACATTCAAATATTTGGGAGTATTAGTCAACAGAAGAAATGAAAGTGTAGATATGAAAAGAAGAATTCAAGCAGGAAACAAAGCATTCTACAGAAATAAAAAAATTTTCAAAGATAAGAAGATAAGCCGAAATACAAAAATGAAAATCTACAAAACGACCATAAGACCAATAGTGCTATATGCTTTGGAGACATTCACATTAACAGCAAGAGTAGAAGAGCAGCTGAAAGTTTTTGAGAGAAAAATTATGAGAAAAATTCTGGGACCAAAGAGGGAAAACGAAGAGGATGCAAGGCAATGGATGAACCACGAAATACAAGAATGGATGGGTCAAGAGAACATAGTAAGAGCAACAAAAGCACAGAGAATTAGATGGTATGGACACATAATGAGAAGAGAGAAGAACAATCCGTTAAGAGTTATAACCGAATGGATACCACCAGGTACAAGAACCAGAGGCAGGCCTAAACTCAGATGGAGACAACAAGTGGAAGAAGACTTAAGAAGTATGGAAATTAGAAATATAGGAAGAAAAATCAGAGAGAGAGAAGAATGGAGAAAGGTAGTGGAAACAGCGAAGTCACACCAGCAATTGTAAAACCAAAGTCAGAATGGGATGATCCCCCACAAAAAGGATCTTCAAGTGAAAACAGCTTCAGCTTCCTCGGGAGCGTACAGCTTGTATATATATATATATATATATATATATATATATATGGTTGTTTTTACTAATTTTCATAAACTTCGTCTTTTTGATATTGAGAGAGAGAGTCCGTACTCCCTACTACTCCTTACTGTTTTACTCATGAGTCTTTACGGGTCTTGTAAACTATCGGCTATTATTACTGTATCATCTGCATATCTGATTTTGGTAACTAAGACTCCATTTACTCTTATGCCAACTGTTTCATCTTCCAGAGTTTCTCGCATTACCTCTTCAGAATAAGCGTTAAATAATAGAGGTGATAGTATGCAGCCTTGCCTGACTCCTCTCTTTATTTCAATTTCTTCAGATGTTTCTTTTTCAATTCTTACTATTGCTCGCTGATTGTAATAGGGGTGTGTTATTAGTCTTAAATCTCTTTCATCTAGGTTTTTAGTTTTTAGAATTTCCAGTTCCAACCTTCAGGCTGTAACTGAAGAACTCTTATTAGTCAACAACTCTTCAAACCTGACTCTAAAATTCTTCTTCTTGTATACAACAATACTCTGGCTCCTGTAGCATACCTGAAGTCTCTTTGACGAGTCGATATAGACGTAAGAGTATTTTTTCTCCTAATGGAAATTCTAATATACCTTTTATATTGCTCATTCATAACTTGGGGTCTACTACAGATCTATCGAATTTGTCTCCAGAAATCTATTAGATATCCGTGAGACATCACTCTGAGAAACACCCACTATGAAGTGAATAGCCTTCTTCAATTAAAACTAAATTCTTGCACTGTCCAACTCAGAAATTAAATTACGATTCATTATAAATCACGTTTTCAAAAGTTTTTCCGAAATAAAAATTATAAATATTTAGGTACACTTTGGCAAAACCAGATCAATTACATGGGTATGTAAACAAAATGAAAAACCAAAAAAGGTGTATTTTTTATAAAACAGTCTAAGGATACGCATTTATAAAAAGTCGCTCATCCGAAAAAAAGTGTACCAACTCAATAAACAACTTTTTTCAGGGGAGGCAAAAATAGATTTTTTAGATCTTAATTTAACTGTAAGTTTTAAACGGTGGTAGGTAATTGCTAAAATTTATAAAAATTAAAACGAAGAATATGGATAAGTGAATGTTTCTAATTGTGTAAGAGGCAAAACCAAAAAAAATATTATATCTGATCTAACAAAGAAAAAAAGATCCAAATTTTGAGTTACGTCACTTTTATTTTAAAATATTGGTCACTTTTTTTAAATTAACAAAGAATACCTGGGACACTTATAGAAATACCACGGTTTTTGTGATAAATAACGATACATTCACATCGAATGTCAGAGCATAACTGAAAAGTGTCATTGTTCCAGAATACAAGTATTCATTTTACCGCCAAAAGAATAATGACACTACCGCCATCTTTCTTTGTGACATTTTTCCTGGTAAAAGTATAATATATTTCCAGTCAATGTAACAAGATAACTGGAATTAAGCATTTTTAGAGTTGCGTCACTTTTCTTTCGGATGAGCGAAGTGTAATAATCGCGAATGCGAAGGGTGATGCATAACTTTTAGCCCAGTAAATGAACGGGAAATTCGGCGATACCGTGTAATTTTCAGGGGCAACTCCGAATTGCATGAAAATTTGGATTTAGGTTCAACTTACCCTCCACTTCAAAGTTGAAATTGTGCCGTTGGTTGCTTTTACTTGGGGGGTGACAGTCACCCCTTCTCGGGGGAGAAAAGACATGCGTTCAAGATAAGACCGGAAATGTATAAATTGACTGATTTTAATCAACTTTTGTTCGATAGAGTTTTTTACGTAAGAATACTTTTCCAGTTATTTGCTATTGAAAATGTTGATTTTTCGACAAAAAAACTACGTTTTCAGACGGTTTTTCTCAAATACCTCAAAAAATAAATATTTTATCAAAAAAAAATATTCCTAGCAAAAGTGTAGCTTATGAAAAACCAAAAAAAATGGTGTATCAGTAAAGTCTATCAATCAAATAAAAACAAAGTTGTAGCTCATGAAAAATACGTTCTTATTCGTCTAATTTCAAATCGAATATTTCAAGGTGAAATCACCGAAAAATTAAGCACTTTTCGGGAAAAACCCATTTAAACTTTTTTAAAGTGTTTATAAAAAGCTTTGTTTTAATTATTAACAAAAGTTTTAGCATTAAAAATAAGCGAGTTACGGTCAAAATAAAGTTGCCTTCTTTTTTTTTTGTAAAAAATCATGAAAATCTCGCCGTGTTTAGCTCCCCAAATGAAATTAATCGCTACCGCTTTACAAACAATTTACTTATTTATCTATTTTTTATATGATCTGTCAGTCTCATCTGTTTAAAGTGTTTATTTTTGAAAGGGTTATAATTGAGAAAGCTTGAATGGGTCACTAATCACCAGTGTATGCAAATTTTGAACAGCCATATCTTAACCAATTTTTGTCTTACGGAGAAACAAAATGAAACTAGCATATTTATAATAGCAAAACATACATTGTTTTACTCTTTAAGATTTTTCTTATCACTAATACTTTTTAAGTTATTTTGAAAAAATGAAATTTTTCAAAAATTAAAAAAAATTTTTTTTTTTTAATATAAAACCAAATGTTTTCAAAAATAAGCACTTCAAACCAATCAAACTTACAGATTATATAAACAATAAACATACAGTTAAAATAGATGGTAAAGCCAAACGATTAATTTCATTTAGGGTGCTAAATAGAGAGAGGTTTTCACGATTTTTTGTACCAAAAAAAGCGGCCAACTTTTTTTTCAGTGTAACTCGTTGATTTTTGATGCTGTAAACTTTTGTTAAAAACAAATATTAAGCTTTTTTTCGATACTTTAAAAATGTTAATAAGGTTTTCTCGAAAAACGCTTCTTTCTTCGGTTATTTCGCGTGGAATTATTCGATTTGGAATTAGACGAATAAGAACGTATTTTTCATGAGCTACAACTTTGCTTCTACTCAATTTGTAGACTTTACTAGTACACCATTTTTTTCGTTTTTTTATAAGCTACACTTTTGCTAAAAATATTTTTTTCGATAAAATATTTACTTTTTGAGTTATTTGGGAAAAACGGTCTGAAAACGTAGTTTTTTTGTCAAAAAATCAACATTTTAAATTGCGAATAACTCGAAAAGTATTGACTTACGTAAAAAACTTTATAGAACAAAAGGTGCTTAAAATAAATCAATTTATCTATTTCCGGCCTTATTTTAAACACGCGTTTTTCACCCCCGAGAAGGGGTAAATGTCACCCCCCAAGTAGAAGCACATAAGAATTACATACTCAGACGTACTAGAGAGAGAAAAACAGAATTTGAGAACAAAAGACGAAGAGCAGATAAACTGTGCAGGCAGAAAAAGAGAAAGTACGAAAACCAACGGATACTAAACATAGAGAGGGAGTTTAAGGAAAACGAAACACGTAGTGCATACCAACTTATTAAAAATTTAAGACAGGGATACAAACCGAAGACTAGCCTCTGCAAAAATAAGAAGGGTGAAATCATTAGCGATATGGACGAAATTAAGATAACCTGGATGACATATTTTAAGGAAGTATTAAACAAAGGGGCACAACCACCATTACAACAACAGAGACAGCAGCAGGCACGGCAGGACGTACAACAACAAGAGCTGGGGGAAGATGGAGAAGAAAATGAATTAACTAGACCCCCAACGCTAGACGAGGTCCAAACGGCAATCCACATACAAAAAAGCCATAAAGCACCGGGAATAGATAAAATACCGGCAGAACTACTCAAGCAAGGAGGAAGGAATTTGACACAACAGATGTATCAGCTAATACGAGAGATATGGATAGAAGAAGAAATCCCCCAACAATGGAAGAAAAGTATAATCTGCCCTATTCATAAAAAAGGAGACAAACTGTTGTGTCAGAATTATAGAGGCATCTCTTTACTTTGTTCGGGATACAAAATATTCACAAACATCCTTAATCGAAGACTTCAACCTCTCACGGAAAAAATCATCGGGGAATATCAAGCAGGGTTTAGGCAAAATAGATCTACCATTGACCAACTATTTACAGTTAAACAAATACTAGCCAAAGCATGGGAATATGACATGGACGTTTACAATTTCTTTGTAGATTTTAAACAAGCCTATGATTCAATAGATAGAACAATTCTACCTAATATATTGGAAGAATTTGGCATACCATCAAAATTAATACGACTAGTGCAAATGACAATGACAGAAACAGAAGCACAAGTATGTATTCAAGGACAGATCACTGATGCGTTTACGATAACGCAAGGACTGAAACAAGGCGACGGACTGGCTCCAACGCTTTTTAATCTTGTTCTTGAATATGTAATTAGACGGTTGACGGTAAGCGGAAATAACATACTTACAAACAAATCTACCCGATTAGCAGCATACGCGGATGATATAAACATAATGAGCAGAACAATGAATGCAGCGGAAGAAACCTACGTTGAGTTGAAACAGAGTGCAGAAGCAGTAGGGCTAGCAATAAACACAAATAAAACAAAACTACTCATACAAACCAGATCAAATAGACCGGCGCAACAACACTTTATTGACGATATAGAACATGTGAATAGATTCACGTACCTAGGAATGGATCTGGTTGCAAGCAGTGAAGAAGAACCGGAAATAAATAGAAGGCTTGTGCTGGCAAATAAAGCATATTTCGCGATGGGCCACATATTCAAATCGCGAGACGTACACCGGAAAACAAAACTCCGGGTATATAAAACAATAATCAGGCCCATAGTAAGTTATGGCTGCGAAACATGGGTGGTGACACAGAAATCTGCCAATGCATTAGATGTGTTTGAAAGAAAAGTATTACGTAGGATACTGGGCCCAATAAGGGAAAATAACAACTGGCGAATTAGGTATAATAGAGAAATATACGAGCAATATAGCGAACCAACTCTAGCACAACACACTAAACTACAGAGATTACGGTGGGCATGGCACGTGGTCCGCATGCATGAGAATAGAATCCCCAGAAAATTGCTGAATGCAAGAATGCAGGGAAGAAGACCGGTTGGAAGACCTAAAAAGAGATGGGAAGACGAAGTCGATGAGGATGCCAGGAACTTCCTGGGAACGCGTTCATGGAAAAGAACAGCGGTAAATCGAAATGATTGGAGAAGCTTATTGAAGGAGGCCAAGGCTCGATTTGGACTGTAGTGCCATTGGATGGGATGGAAGTAAAAGCAACCAACGGCACAAATTCAACTTTGAAGTGGAGGATAAGTAGAACCTAAATCCAAATTTCCATGCAATTTGGAGTTGCCCCTGGAAATTACACTCCAAAATGGTCATTTATTGGGCTATTTTGGAACTATACAAAATTTCATTAAAATCCATGCATTATAGCCCGATCAGGGAACACAAAATTCCAAAAAACTCCAACAAAATAAAGGAATAATAAAATTTGGGAATAGGTAGTTGAAATTGTCTATTATTATATAAGAACAAGTTTACCATTCTACATCCCCTCCATTTTACAAAAATTGGGAAATACAGGGTGAAAAATACTTTCTTGGGGGTGAAAAAATATACGTTCAAATTAAGTCCAAAATTGTATAAAATGACTAATTCTAAGTAACTTTTGTTCTATAGAGTTTTTTCACTAAGTTAACACTTTTTGAGTTATTTGCGGGTGAATATGTTCATTTTTAACAAAAAAAACATGTTTTTGGACGGTTTTTCTCAGATAACTCAAAAAGTAAGTATTTTAGCGAAAAAAATATTCTTAGCAAAAATATAGCTTATAACGAACTGAAAAAAATGAAAAATGGTGTATGCATGAGGTCTGTAAACCCAGTAGAAGCAGAGTTGTAGCTAATGAAAAGTAGATTCTTCTTCGTCAAATTGCAAATTGAATATTTCAATTTGAAATAACCCAAAAAATGGAGCACTTTTCGTGGTAAATTCATTACAACTTTTTTAAAGTGTTTAAAAAAAGGTTTATTTTTGTTTTTTAAAAAAACTTCTAACATTAAAAGTAAGTGAGTTACGCTCAAAATATTGCTGGTCTTTTTTATTTTTTGCTAAAAAAATCGCGAAAATCACCCCCTAATTAGCTTCCCAAATAAAATTAATCGTTACCGCTTCACAAGATACTTTAATTATATATTTTTTATATTATCTATGAGTTTCATTGGTTCAAAGTGCTCATTTAAAAAAAAATTGGTTTAAAATAAAACATTTTTTTTTAATTTTGAAAAAAAATGGAACTTTTTATGGAATTAACTTAAAAATTATTAGTAATACCAAAAATCTCAAACAGTAATAAAATTTTTGTTTTGCTTTTCTGAATATTTTTGATTTTTTGTTTTCTTGTTAGACAAAAATTGGTTATGCTATGGCTGTTCAAAATCTGCCTAAGGTACATTCCATGTCAAATCACTCAGGCAAAAAATTTTGGATCTCCGATTTGTCTGAAAATTGGTATATAGCTTCTGCGGGACGTAAAAATAAGATATTTAAGGTCAAAAAATCTTCTTCTTCTTTTTTTCTCAAAATGTTATTTTATGCGATTTTACAGTGATTTGATGTTTATTTAAACAAATTTGCATTTTCTGTCGTAAAGTATCAATGAAAAACATAATATTTTAATAGAAAGGACTCAAAAATGTCATTATATGGCATTATAACAAGTTATTTTGAATCAAAACAAGTTTTTGATCAAATTTTATAGTGTAAAAAACGTTAAAATACCGTTTATTACATTTTCCTCCATTCCCAAAATACATCATCATCGATTTGACTGAAAATTTGCCCACAGATAGCCAAAAGATAGGACTTTAAGTGGTTAGAAGGATTTGAATTATATTACAATGCCAAAAAAGTTACATGTAGTAATATCAGACTCAAAAGTATATATTAGTCCAGTCGGGATAGCATTTGACCTTGAATGCCGAGCTGCCCAAAATTTTATTTTTCTGTTCTTTAGGGGAGTCAATAGTAGCCTAAATTTAAAATCACGAATGAATTCCTCCGTTACGTTAGCCGCCATCTTGATTTTAAAGGAGAACCTGTTTTGCTCAATATCTCCGCCATTTTTAACTTTTCGACAAAAATGGTAGGAACTGAAATTGTTCCGAATAAATCGTATTTAGAATTATTACAATTTCTTTTTAACAATTTTTGTCGTGAGGTCGATATTTTCGAGTTAATTGTACTTACAGTAGACGCCTATATTTTTGACTATATAATATTGCATGTAACTTTTTTGGTATTGTAATAAAATTCAAATCCTTCTCACCACTTAAAGTCCTATATTTTGTCTATCTGTGGGCAAATTTTCAGCCAAATCGATTATGATGTATTTTGGGAATGGAGAAAAATGTAAAAAACGGTATTTTAACGTTTTCTACACCATAAAATTTGATCAAAAGCTTGTTTTGAATCAAAGTAACTTGTTGTAATGCCATATACTGACATTTTTGAGTCCTTTCTATTAAAATATTATGTTTTTCATTGATACTTTACGACAGAAAATGCAAATTTGTTTAAATAAACACCAAATCACTGTAAAATCGCATAAAATAACATTTTGAGAAAAAAAAAGAAGAATATTTTTTGACCTTAAATATCTTATTTTTACGTCCCGCAGAAGCTATATACCAATTTTCAGACAAATCGGAGGTCCAAATTTTTTTTGCTCCAAGATTGAGTGATTTTAAATGGAATGACCCCTAAACTCCTGATTAGTTACTCGTTCAAGCCATTTTAACTACAGCTTTTTCAAAAATAAGCATTTTGAACCGATGAAACTTACAAGTCATATAAATAATACATAACCAAAGTAACTTGTCAAGTGGTAATGATAAAATTTATTTGTGATGCTAATTAGGGGGTTATTTTCGCGATTTTTTTTACCAAAAAATAAAAGGGACCAACAATATTTTGAGCGTAACTCACTTACTTTTAATGTTAGAAGATTTTTTAAAAAACAAAAATAAACCTTTTTTTAAACACTTTAAAAAAATTTAAATGAATTTTCCCCGAAAAGTACTCCGTTTTTGGGTTATTTCACATTGAAATATTCGATTTGGAATTTGACGAAGAAGAACCTACTTTTCATTAACTACAACTCTGCTTCTGTTGGGTCTACAGACCTCATGCATACACCATTTCATTTTTTTTCAATTTTTTATAAGCTATATTTTTGCTAAGAATATTTTTTCGATAAAATACTTACTTTTAAGTTATCTCCAAAAAACCGGCCAGAAACATGTTTTTTTTTTTTGGTAAAAATGAACATAATATTCACTCGCAAATAACTCGAAAAGTATTGACTTAGCGAAAAGCTCTATAGAACAAAAGTTGTTTAGAATAATTAGTCATTTTATCCAATTCCGGTCTTAGTTTGAATGTATGTTTTTCACCTTCGAGAGGGATATTTGTAATTAGATTTTCACCTTCGAGAGGGATGTAGAATTGTAAACTTTTTCTTATATAATAATAGACAATTTAAACTACCTATTCCCAAATTTTCATCCTTCCTTTATTTTTTTTGGGGTCAGATTGTTCTTTGATCGGGCTATTAGGATAAAATTTGGAGGTAATAATCCTATTTTTGCTCTCATTGACTTGGCATACTGAGATATTTCTTTGGCTAGCATGAATACAGTTTTTAGTCGTATACAATTATTTATCCTATCTATACAGGGTGTCCTGAAAAGATTGGTCATAAATTATACCACAGATTCTGGGGTCAAAAATAGGTTGATTGAACCTCACTTACCTATATACAATAGTGCACACAAAAAAAGTTACAGCCCTTTGAAGCTACAAAATGAAAATCCAATTTTTTTTTCATATATCGAAAACTCTTAGAGATTTTTCATTGAAAATAGACATGTGGCATTCTTATGGTAGCAGTATCTTAAATAAAAATTAAAGTGAAATTTGTGTACACCATAAAAATTTTATGGGGGTTTTGTTCCCTTAAACCCCCCAAACTTTTGTGTACGTTCCAATTTAATTATTATTGTGGCACTATTAGTTAAACACACTTTTGAAACAAGTCCAAGGAGGCAAAAATATTTTTGCCTCCTAGGACTTTTTCGATAAGCCAGTGTTTATCGAGATATTTTGAATATTTATCGAATCCACCACATATTTGTATATGTAATGTACGATTATTACCTGTTAATAATCTGAAAATGTATTTATAATTTAAATTTTTAGGTATATTTTGAAAAAGAAGCCACATCTCGATAAAAGGTGACTTATCAAAAAAAGACTAGGAGGCAAAAAAGTATTAAAAACACTGTGTGTAACTAATGGTACCACAATAATAGTTTAATTGGAACGTACACAAACATTTGTGGGGTTTAAAGGAACAAAATTCCCATAAAAATTGTATGTAAATATATTAAAAAAGAAGCCGCATCTCGATAAAAAACTCGCTTATCGAAAAAATACTAAGAGGTAAAAAAGTTTTAAAAACGTTATGTTTAACTAATGGTACCACAATAATGAATTAATTGGAACGTATACACAAGTTTGGGGGGTTTCAGGGATCAAAACCCCCATAAATTTTTTATGGGGTGGACAAATTTCACTATAATTTTGTTTTAAGATGATCCTTCCATAAGAATGATACATGTCCATTTTCAATAAAAAATCTTAAATAGTTTTCGATATATTGAAAAAAATCGATTTTCATTCTGTAACTTCCAAGGGCTGTAACTTTTTTTATGAGCACATTTGTACTAAGGTAAGTTAGGTTCAATCCAACTATTTTTGACTCCAAAATGTGTGGTATAATTTATGACCAAACTTTTCGGGACACCCTGTATATTGTCTACCTTACTGAAATGACACAAGATTTCCAGCAATATTACGGAGCATAAGGTTGACGTGGTCACTTGCTTTAATTAGGGATCTGCGACTAATTGAGAGGGTTCAATACAAAGCAAATAAATACGTTATGAATTTTCATTAGGTTCGTCGTGAAACATGTTTATAAAGGTTAAACCTTAATACGGTCAATGATTGTAGAACCAGAGACAATCTTATTTTATTAAGGCCACAACATTCAATATTTACCCAAAAATTATTGAAGAATAGTTATAATTTAGTGTTTAGCAGAGTTTAAATGTAAAGTATATTTTTGTTAAATAAATTATTAGTTTTTAGCTATGTGGTGTAAAAAAAACCGAGAATAGGTAAATAATAAAGGTAGCAAAATTGGCAGGTCTAAACAAATAAACGATATGGCAAAATATAAAATATTGGCATCAAGAATATTTTTGACACCTAATTAAGAATATTTATATAAATTAAGAAAACAACACAAATGAAGCTATTTCTTAGACTAAATGGAAAGATTTCTAGATAAAGAAAGATCTCGATGACATCGTAAATAATTTTTTGGTTCAACTGCCACAAAAAGCAAAAAATATTCAACACATCAGAAGACACAATAGTAATATTGACATCGTAGAAGTATAAATAATATTAAGAAGGAAGTCACAATAGGGAGATAATTACATGTTTCGTTTGGTTTGAAACAGAACAAAAATTCAGATCGGTTTAACTTTTCCACACACATACAAAACATTGCTACATCGGTACATACGTTGTAACCTACAGTCGGAAAAATGAAAGAATAGTTTTCATCGATTGTCATTTGTTTCGAGCTTCTGTCATATGTTTTATAATCTGTGTATAATATTAACATACACGAATTATACGACGTATGACAGAAGCTCGAAACAAATGACTGTGAATGAAAAGCAATCACTTATTTTGTATTTACTATCTTTTTCTATAACAAACGTTTATTGTTTATAGAAAAAGACAGCAAATACAAAATAAGTGGGGCTTTTCATTCACAGTCATTTGTTTCGAGCTTCTGTCAGGTGTCACATAATATTAATAAGTATATCTACGTCATACATTATTGGCATATACCAATGCTACAAACCAAAGACGTATGACGTAGATATATTAATATTATGTGACACATAACAGAAGCTCGAAACAAATGACAATCGATGAAAAGCCCTATTCTTTCATTTTTCCGACTGTACAAACATTTTCCCTTTTTAAATAGAAATTGAGTCAAATTTCTGAGCTCGGTAACTTTTGAATGGTATAACTGATTTTTAAAATTAGACATGTGTTGGAAACTTAATGACTATCAGAGGCCGCCAAGTTCGGACTTAAATTTTCGTAATTTTTGCGAGTTTTGGACCAAAATGGATAGTTGACATGGATTGGCCGGAATTTTCCTAAACTTTAAGATGTGGTGCATTTTTCAATTCAGTCAAATTAACAGAATCGAAAATTTCGCGTATATATTATAGTGTCGCATAAAGGGGGTTGTGTGACACTGGCGAGAACTACCGTTCTATGGGATAAGATTTAAAAAATCATCGTTAGTAAATCCTACATTTGCTATTATTTACTATGAAATGCAATCTGATAAAGAAATCTGTCAAAACAATACAAATAAATAATTAACGTTATAACTATCAATTTTTGACAGCCATAATCTACTCTACGTTTTATTTGAAATAAAAATGTTAACGTCTACTTCCGGTATAACCGGAAGTGGCACATTCATACAACATTATACCTAAGTATTTCAACTCAGCATTATCCAAAATCTACGTACAGTTTCGTAATTTCAGATTCTTAACATAACTTTATGCGCCATTACTTTTAATCAAAACTTCTCGCGCCACACTCTGTATATTAGATCTTCTTCTTCTTCTTCTTCTTCTTCTTCATCATCATCTTCTTCTTCTTCTTCTTCTTCTTCTTCTTCTTTTTCTTCTTCTTCTTCTTCTTCTTCGTCTAGCCACTCACGTACACATCTGAACATAAGCCTCTTCAAGTCCTGCTTTCCATTGTTTTTTGTTGTACGCTACTTGTAGCCAATTTTTCCCCGCAGTTTGTTTCAGATCATCTGTCCATCTCATAGGAGGTCTACCTCTGGGTCTTTTGTGTTGGTATGGTCTCCAGCTTAAAATTGTTCTGTGTCATTTGTTTAGATCGCTCCTAGCTACATGTCCAGCGTATTCCCATTTCAATTTTAATGATTTTTGTACCACATCGGTGACTTTGCTTTTCTGTCTTATCCATGTGTTTGTTTTCCTGTCCTTAAGTGATATGTCAAGCATTACTTTTTCCATCGCGTGTTGAGTGACTCTGAGTATGTTCATATTCTTTTTTGTGATTGTCCATGTTTGTGCCCCATATGTTAATATCGTAATAATACATACGTAAAAGCTTTAGATCTAAGATGTAGTTGAATTTGCTGATTTCTGAGTATATAGTTCAGTTGGCCGAAAGCTGCCTATGCTAACTTTATTCTTCTTTTTATTTCTTCCGTTTGAATTTCCCTATTTAGTATTATTAATCTTTCATTTTTCCGACGTACCGTAATTCGTTATTATTACACATTTAGAGAATACAATATTTTATTGTAAAATTAAAATTCCGTAGACTTTTTAGAAGCAAGTAACTCGATAACCGATCGAATTACATATTGTTCTATTATTTTATCTATAGTATCTACAGTCGAAAAAAAAATTGCTTTCATTTGTAAAACACAACCAAGTGTACCTATATAGCGCCCTCTATTAGTAATGCTAAATTAGAGTCTAAATTAGCAATGGTAGGGTAGTAAAGTATGCTAAATTTGCAGTCACTCGAGCGTTATGGGGAACTATTGGGTTGTGATTATTAGGTCATAAAACCAAAAAAAGTTAAGTAAAATTTTCCATTTCAGTAGGGACTTTCAATTTTTTAATTTAATTTTCCATTTCCAACAATTGTTTTTTCCGATTATAGCGCCATCTATCCATAATTCGAAAAAATGTCTCGAATAAAAGTTACTTACTTTTACGTAAAGAATCCAAATCTGCAATAAAAATTTGGGGGTCCCATTTAAGATTTTAAAGTAACCCCCCACCACACCTCCGTGGGGAGTCGTATTTGGTAACATTCGATAGATTTTTTAAAAACATTTTGAAAGTGTATTTTGCAGTTTTTCGCGGGGTTTTTATTTAAAATTTTAAATTTACCAGCCACCCCTCTCCGCGGGGGTCATGTTTAGTACCATTCGATAGATTTTTGAAAAATATTGAGGACGTATTTTTTAGTTTTTCGGCCTGACGTTCATTTCGAAATATTCGCTTTTTTTTTCTTACGGCTAAAATCGTCAGATTTTTTAAATATACACTCTTTTGCATGTACTTAACTTATCTTATCTTAATCTGACAATTTCGAGTATTTTTAAGGATAGATTTTTTTTCGGGCCCTCCTTAACGAACTTCCCTGTGTTAAGAGCCAATATATGGTAGAGGTACATCTGCAGGGTACCAGGTTTCTCCCCATATGACAATCTGACGCGCTCGAGTAACTGCAAAAATCCCCACTTGGGCTCCTCTACCACAATCCTCATACCAAAAAGCGTAAAATTGTCAATTTTTACAAAACACCCGGTAACTAGGAAACTAGCAGTATTTAGAATTATGAGGTATGTTGGACAGAATTATCATATTTTAAGGTCTACAAACTTAGAGATTGTACATTCTTAATAAATCACTCTGTATATTAGATATTCAAATCCATATTCCTGGTAAATGCATCTTCAATAAAAACAATAGCGTATATCACGAAAACGGCACACAAAACAATAGGCCCTCGAAACTTTTTCGGGTTAACTTCCAGATTCCCTTTAAGATAATTCCGAGCAGAAAATAATTTACAACCCTGATTCATTTCTCCCTATGAAAAGAGCGATGAGTGTCATTTGTGCGGTTGATAACGTGACGTGCCCTTTTAACACGTTACCAAGGTCCGCGCTTTGTCGACCCCAGAATCGCGCAAAATATGTAACAAGATCTCTGGAAATTAACCTTCCCCTTGTCCGACGTTGTTTCATCTCCCCATTTCGCATTCACTCCCCCGACGCGCTGTGACAATCAACTTCGCCGAAATATATATTCAATTTGACCACATATGGCTGATTTTGTTATTGATATTCTCGACACAGTGAGCCCTGTGTGTTCTGGTTTTTTCATCACATTTCTACAGCAGAAATGTTTGGAATATTCAATAAAATTTCGATGATTTGATTTATTTACGAAAACAGTATCAATCCCAAAGAGGCTCCAGGATTTGACTTAATAACAGGCGAAACACTACAACAATTAACTATAGACCGGGAAGGATCTGTTTTTAGGTGGATGTGAGAGGTGGCATTCGGATTTTTGCGGATAAAGTTAGGTGATAACTTCGTTAATAATAATTTACTTATGCTCCTTTTCAAATATGCCCGGAACATTAATAAAAAAAACAAAATATTTAAAAATTTCAAAAAATTTCGTTTTTTTTTTTCTACTTTCTTTGCTTATAACTTTAAAACGACTTATTTTGGAACAAAGTCGTATAGGAATAAAACAAAGATAATTAAATTTTCTATCAGATGCGATTGGTTAAAATGTCTTAATTTAACACCCTTGCTGAAAAATAGCAATAAATATAAAATAAGGGGGCAAAACAAGCCTCTCCTTATTCAATATTTTTCCATCACTTAGGCTACACTTGAAACCTTCCTAATTAGCTTAGAAAATTTTTGTAATGTGCTAAAACCGTCCACCAAATTTCATTAAAATTGACTTACTACATTTTGCATAATAATTTTGCAATCTAAACTTTTTTTTTAAATTAAAATTTTTTAAAATCTTGCACAACAAAAACTAGAACATACAAAGATTTGTCAATTTTTTTACATATAAAGAAGCACTCCACCTATCTAATGCGCTTTACAGAATTGAAATCGGAAAGTTATAAACAATTTTTTGGCTTTTAAACAAATTACTGCTGTATCCAGGAGGGGGTGCTACGGGCTCCTTTATTTAGATGGACTTACCCAAGTTTTTTTATGTATTTTGACCCGTAGAACACGAATTTTTTGGGTAACAGTTGATCCGGATGTCGATAAGATTGTTATAAACAAAGAACTTGAGAAATTACATAACATCGATTTTTCGCAAAATAAAACATTTTTTTTTATTTCTTGGGTAATTCTAAGCAAAAAATGTTCTTACAAGTTCTTTCGTTCCATAATAACTGTATCGCATATATAAATACAGACAGATTTGTAAATAGAGTTAGTGTATAGTGTATAACATAAATTCGATCTGTAACTTGTATAAATAAATTCGTATAAACGAACCGACAGTATTATTTTAACAGTAATCACGCTACAGTGGAGTCCGGTGTCGGATTACAATTTGTTTTAAATAAAATAAAAGTGACTCTAAAAGACTTTTGGACTTTATTCGTCGGGAAAAATTAAAGTGCGTTAATTGTTCGGTATTCGGAAAGACTTTTAAAAGACCTTGTGACAAGTGCGTGTGTGCCGACCAAAGATGCTGCTACAAGAACTTTCCGTAAAACAGCTCCGTGAACAGCTAGAGGAACGGGATGAATACAGCAGTGGAACCAAGAAAGTCCTACAAGCACGACTCGAGGAAGTACTCACGAAGAACGGAGATGACCCAGAGACGTTCCACTTCCAGTCAGCAGAACAAGCAATCTTATCGAAATTTAAAGACGTTTCTCAAAAGATCGATGATACTTCTAAAAAGAGCGACGATAAATTCGAAAATGTTGCTTAAAAATTTGACGAGACTTCTCAAATAATTAAAGACGTTTCTCAAAAGATGGATGAAACGGATAAATAATGAGAAATTCGAAACCATTTCTCAAAAGATCGATGAAACTAGTAGAAAGAACAACGAGAAATTTGAAGAGGTTTCTAAAACATTCGATAAGATACAGAAAAGTGTAGACGACAATAAAGAAATGTTAGAAGAGAAGATCAAACAACTAGAGACCGTAGAAGAAAAGATCAAACAACTAGAGAGCATGATACCTGATACAAAAGTACAACCATCAGTTAATGCAGTAGCGTTAGATCCTGTAGTGAAAGAAGAATCACCGAGAGACGAAACGTCGCATCATATGAGATTTAAATTACCATCCATTTGATGGAAAGTCTTCTTGGTCCATATACCTTAGACAATTTGAAGCTATTGCGACCGCCAATCATTGGACCGAACAAGAAAAGGCTGTTTCCTTGACTGCTGCTTTACGAGGTGATGCTGCAGATATATTAAAATCAATTCCTAAGGGTCAAGAAAAATGTTATCAGACCTTGTTCACTCGTCTAGAAAAACGCTATGGAGATGCCCATCTACAACAAGTATACAAAGCACAACTGCGAAGTAGAAGTCAACGAGCAAGTGAGAATCTGCAAGAATTTGAAGCAGATGTGGCTCGTGTGGTGAGGTTGGCTTATCCGGAGGTGCCAGACAGCGTTTTAGAAGAAATTGCGGTAGATACCTTCGTCAATGGGCTGAAAGATAGTGAACTACAGAAAGCTTTACGACTAGCAAGACCGAAAGTTTTAGACGAAGCACTTGCTATTGCCTTGGAACACGAAGCAGTTAGCCAAGCTTCACGAAACAATCGAGTACTAACCGTGGAAAAAGGCGATAAGAGAAAAGATGAACGTTTGGTGGAAATGGTACGGAGGGTGATTCGTGACACGATGCCGAAGAGACGCATGAAGAGGGCTGGAAGAGTTGGTTCAAATACAGTTGCTTCCTCGATACGGTCATGCGGTGAAAGTTGTAATCACCGGCTTAAAGTAGAAGAGCAGCTTTGCCCTGTGAGACGAACCACCGTAGTTAATGAGCAATGGCAGCCCCAACAGTTACAAAAGGCCCAAGAAGATGATTCATGTATAAAAAGAGTATTGGATTGGATGCGGCAAGGTGAGAGACCTAGTTGGCAGAACATTAGTGCATGTAGTCCAGAAGTCAAAGCCTACTGGAGCCAATGGAATTGCCTGGTACTAAAAGATGATCTTCTGTACAGAAACTTTGAGAACGATGATGGTACAGAATCTAAGCTGCAGTTGATTGTACCTAAAAGTAAAGTGTCAGAAGTATTGCGTCAGTTGCATGACGGTACATCAGGTGGACACTTTGGTATTACGAAGACTCTGCAAAAGGTTCGAGAACGGTTCTATTGGGTGAACTGTAAAGATGATGTAAGAAGATGGTGCCGGAAATGTGAACTGTGTGCATCCGGTAATGGTCCAGTTGGTAAAAAGAGAGCACCCATGAGACAGTACAATGTTGGCAGTCCTATGGAAAGAGTAGCAATCGACATTGCAGGTCCATTTCCAGAAACCGATGCTGGAAATTAATACATCCTGGTAGCCATGGATTATTTTACGAAATGGAGTGAGGCCTATGCATTACCAAATCAAGAAGCTGCTACCATTGCAGAGGTACTTGTTAAAGAATTCTTCAGCCGAAAGGCGAAACTTTGAGTCAGCCCTTTTCCAAAACGTTTGTAAATTTATTGGTGTTAATAAGACCAGAACGACACCCCTGCATCCTCAATCAGATGGAATGGTCGAGAGGATGAACCGAACGATGGGTAAACACTTGTCCAAAGTTGTATCTGAACATCAGCGAGATTGGGACCAACACATTCATTTATTCCTGATGGCCTACCGCTCGGCCGTAAATGAAACCACATGAAACTACCGGTCAAACACCAACCTGCCTGATGTTGAGTCGTGAAGTTCGTTTGCCCTGCGACCTAGAGTTTGGCTGCAGACCTGCCGAGGAACATGTTGCAGGCGAAGAATACGTTGACCGCCTGAAGTTTCGAATGAACAACATTCATGAACTTGCCCGACAACACATCCAGATAGCCAGTGACAGAATGAAAGATCAATATGATTCTCGATGCAAGAATGAAAGCTTCGAAGTAGGTGATCTTGTCTGGCTGTATAATCCAAAACGTCGTCGAGGCTTGTGTCCTAAACTGCAAAGAAAATGGGACGGTCCGTATGAAGTTAAGAAGAAAATAAATGACGTAATATACAGAATTAAGAAGTTGCCAAAGGGTTAACCAAAAGTTATTCACATAAATCGTCTTGCACCATATGCTGGCTTAAATGAAACAGAAGAAGTCCGAGTCCTCCAACAGGAAATTAGAGATGCCGCACAGCCAAGTTTTAAGGAATTTATGTCAAATTACGCAGAGAGAAAGAGTGCTAGATTCGGCGTGACCACAGAAGTTCAGCAAGATCTATTTGGTGTCCCAGAAAACGTCTCTCTAGCCCACTGTGTTGCCCAAGACCTCGAGATGACTAAAGGAATTTTGTCTGTATTCAATAGAAAGTTCGGCCGCCTGGACGAGTTAAGAAATCAGCAGCCTAAAATTGGAAGAGTACTGCGACTGGAAGATGGTCCTCGATCTTTGCTGTATATGGTGACCAGAACGTCTTATACGGACACGCCAAGCTACGAGAACATATGGCGTGCTCTAACTAATTTGAAGAAAATCGTGTGTAACTATGACATCAAAAATTAGGCTTTGCCAAAAATAGGCCATGTAGTAGAAAACCTGGATTGGAAGATAGTGAGAAGCATGCTTGAAGTGATCTTCAGAGAAACTGGCGTACAAATCATTGTGTGTTGCATGAACCCGAAGATGTCGTACCCTTCAAAGACAGTAGACTGTTATTTCTTCTTGAAGGGTGTATGCAGAGCTGGAGAGTCGTGTAGATTCCGCCATCCTGGGCCTTCATATAGAGTTGCTGATCGGGACGCTCAGATCTTAAGAGGGGAGCAGTGTAACGAAAGAGAACTCTTGGCCGGCGCGCGTATAATAGTAAACAACAAGCGAATGACGCAATCGAATCTTCGCGGCGTTCTGGAACGTGGGCCTGCCGAGAGACTGATCGACTGGTATAGAGATGGGAGATACATCGAGATGGGCGCGGATATTTCTGGAATGTTCCATAATAACTGTATAACTGTTCGTGTATAAATTTTTTTATCAAATTACCTGTTAGAATTAAATTGCAACAAAATTTTAATATATTTAGAACTGAAATAAAAAGCATTTTATTGGATTTAGAACCATATTCTGTGTATGAGTTTTTAAATCACACATTTTAACTTTTAACTTATAGTAGTTGTAATTGTAATTTTGTATGTATACTTATTAGACACTTATTATTCAATTGTGGCAATTTGCTATTAGTGTGTTGTTTACAATTTTTTTAATAAAAGATATTTTGAATTTGAATTTGAATAACTGTATCGCATATATAAATACGGACAGATTTGTAAATAGAGTTAGTGTATAGTATATAACATAAATTCGATCTGTAACTTGTATAAATAAATTCGTATAAACGAACCGAGAGTATCATTTTAACAGTAATCACGCTACAATATTTTTATTGGTAAAAATATTGGTAAATGGAATTATTCATCGTCATAAAATATTTATTTGCAAGATTTTTAACTGTTATCAATGGTAACAGTAGTTACATGAACGCTTCGCCAGTGCGACACTGCAATACTATAAAAAAAATAATACAATAGCAGTATGTGAAACATTTGAAGAAACAACTATAGACACCTCCAAAATGCAGTAATCAAAATTAACACTTGGAATAATAAATGGCGTATAAAAATTAATGCAGGGAAATCTGCCCATTTCGATTTTACTTTAAAAAAAAAAATAATTACCCAATTATAATAAATAATAGAATCGTTCTGTACAAGAAAACAGTTAAATACGTGGGACTACGTTTGAGTTTGATTAGCAAATTAAAGTGGCAGGGACGGGTCTACCCCAAAATCCCGACAGCCAAAATCTCGACAGCCAAAATCCCGACCGCCAAAATACCGACACGCCAGAATCCCTACAGGCCAAAATCCCGACACGCCAGAATCCCGACAGGTTTGATAAGTTCCTTTTTAACATATAGTTACATTTATTTCTTAGACAAGGCGGAAACGGCTGGTTCGTTAGGAAAAATATTCCCATGAGATATTTTTGCATAATCACATTCGTGAGACGTCCCAGAATAAGGTTCAAGAAGTCACCCACGTGAAAAGTGGGCCAGTTTTTTTTAACAATTTTTTTTTAATCAAATTGCAAAAATAGATATTTTTGGCCCGCACTAATTTTTTTTAGGTTTTTTGGGCCATTCTGGACAAAGAAGGTCTCTTATAATTTTTCTCTAAAGTTGACCTTTTTCGAGTTATAAGCAATTTAAAATTTGAAAAACGCGAAAATGGCCATTTTTAAGACTTAATAACTCGGTTAAAAATTATTATTATGAAAGTCAGAAAGCGACTAAATCAAAGTTTAAAGTCTCCGCTACATGATCCTGAAGAAATCTGTGTCATTAATTTACTACTAAGCTGTTATTTTTAATTAAAAACAATGAGCGGTTAGATCGTATTGACGCGGTTGTAAATGTGAGTGCGAGCAAGATGCACAATTGGACTGCTGGAATGGCTTCTCTCTCGCACTGAGCATTTACAGTGGCCGCACACATGCATGGCGCTTATTATTTTTATTTAAAAATAACAGCTTAGTAATAAAATAATGACAAAAATTTCTTCAGGATCTTGTAGGGGGGCTTTAAACTTTGATTTAGTCATATATTGACTTTCATAATAATAACTTTTAACCGAGTTATTAAGCCTTGAAAATCGTCATTTTTCGTTTTTTTCAATTTTAAATTGCTTATAAGTCGAAAACGATCAACTTTAGAGAAAAATTATAAGAGATCTTTTTTGTTCAGAATGGTCCAAAAAATTAAAGAAAAAATTGTTCGGGCCAAAAATATTGATTCTTGCAATTTGATTAAAAAAAATTGTTAAAAAAAAATTGGCCCACTTTTCACGTGGGCGACTTCTTGAAACTTATTCTGGGATGTCTCACGAATGTGATTATGCAAAAAAATCTCATGGGAATATTTTTCCCTTCGAACCCGCCGTTTTCGCCTTGTCTATCTGTATAGTTTTTTATTTTTTGTTACTAAACAAAAGTATTTACTATTTAATATGAACTAATTTTCTAAATAAAATTTCTAACATGGGTACCTATATGAATTAATAGTACATTGTTTACCGGGTAGGAAAAGCTTAACATTCCTGGACGACTGTGAAGATTGTTAAGTCGAGGCGCAAGCCGAGACTTAGCAACACAGAGTCCAGGAATGTGGCTTTTCCTACGAGGTAAACATACTATTTTTCCGCAAATCGTTTAAAATTCGACAGATATTGATTGATTTAAAAAAAAACGCGATAATTTTATTCCCAAATAAATGGTGCTTTGAAATTCCTAATAAAATTACTTGGGTTACTATGGAAACGTATTGAGGTTGAATTGTCAAACTTGACGCTTATAAATTTAATTGCTGGTGTTCTCGAAAGTAAAATGATAAGTGATGATGAAATTTCCATTCCTGGGACTCCTCCAGAGCTGGTTGAGGCAGTGAATACTGCTTCATTAGAATTATTGCCAAAGAAATCAAGAGAAAAGTACGAAAATGCATACAGACGTTATCCTTATAAGCAATGTGTTTTCTATCATTTATGTAGAACACTAACAACTGTACGGAAATATCATTTCCTTACAGTAAGGAAATGACATTTCCTTACAGTAAGGAAGTCCTGACTTTTTCTTCAAGAAATTTTGACAGGAATGTCAAAACTTCCTGGCGATTTGCGGAAAATTATTTTTTTGCCAATACATAGTCCAATAATACCTATATGTAGGTATAATAAAATTGTGAATTCAAGTTTACTTTCATATAATAGATATTATCATGTCACTTACAACCTTCCATTTCAGTAAGTATAGCTTTTATATTATAAAATGAAGTGTTTAATGATCTTTTCTTTTAAAATACATTATAATTAGTACACGTACTTATTAGTAAGTAATTAATTTTTCAATTTCAATACTCTATATCAGCGTTGATTGAGGTAATACCTCAATCAACGATATCAGTGATTCCCAAAGTGGTCCAGGTGGACCCCCAGGGGTCCACGAGGGAGTCAACGGGGGTTTACGTTGGCCTGAAATAAAAATGGGGGTTCACAAGTTGCAAGTGGGGGTCCACGAAAATTTTATAGCGATTTGGTATTTATTTAAACAAATTTGCATTTTTTTATTGTAAAATATCAATGGAAAAAATAATATTTTAATAGAAGTGACTCAAAAATGTTATTAAAATGCATCATAACAAGTTATTTTGATTAAAAATTTTTGATCAAATTTTAGTGTAGAAAACGTTAAATAGTAGACAATTGTTTGGAGGAGGAGCGGGGCAACGACTCCAATTATTGTCTGAGATCGGTTACCCTTAACGTTCGACATGCTTATAACGTTTTTTGCACGATTGATACCATTATAAATTATAAAATTAAACATTTTCGTCATATTGACTAGTTTCATTCATTTTATCAAGATAGATACTTTGGTTGTTAGGTAGTAACTAGGGTGCATAACAACAATGGAGAATTGAGTTTTTATTTAGTTGTCAATAATTTTAAGTACAATTTTGATTATTATAAATTAAAATATGAGCGAAAGTGAATTTGAAGAAATTGAACGGGCTTGGGAAGAAGGGTGTTCCGTAATTATTCCCGAAAAATCCAAAATCCGTTATCAAAATACCTACCAAAGTTTTAAAAAATGGTGCGAAGGCAAGAATTTAAGAATCGAAGAAAAGACTCTATTGGCATATTTCGTTCAAAGACATATGCAGTTGAAAGCTCCTGGAAGCCTCTGGGCAGAATATTCAATGATTAAATCCACCGTTTTTCTTTATGATGGCATTGATATTTCCAAGTTTTCAACTTTGATCGCGTATTTGAAGAGAAAAAATGTTGGCTATAGGCCTAAGAAACCGAGCATTTTTACACGGGAGCAATTTGAAAAATTTCTGATTGAAGCACCGGATGAAGAATTTCTAGTTCACAAGGTAATATAAATAAGTTTCGATATTAATAAATAATTCGTTAGTTTTCTTTATTCTTTCAAAAAATAAATTAAAATTAAGAGATTTTTTAACTCGACGGTAAGTGAATTACTTACCGTCGAGTTGGAGTACTTAACCGTCGAGTTGGATTACTTACCGTCGAGTTGCTAGTAAATGTCACCTACTGACGTAAAATCTGTCACGGTAACAGTCAAAAATGATCAATCGTGCAAAAATACCGTTTTTACATTTTCCTCCATTTCCAAAACACATGTTTTCGATTGGACTGAAAATTTGACCACAGATAGCCAAAACACAGGACTTTAAGTGGTTCAAAGCATTTGTATCGTTTTACAATACAAAAGAAATACGTGGAATAATATCAGAATCCAAAATATAGGCGTCTAGTGTATGTACAATTAATTGGGAAAATATCGACCATACGAAAAAAATGGTAAAGAAAATTATAATAATTATTTTAAACACAATTTATTTGGATCAATTTCAGTTCCTACCATTTTTGTCGAAAAGTTGAGAATTGCGGAGATATTTAACAAAAACCACTGCTATCAAATCAATCAGGGCTTATGCTCGCGCCTTTACCGCATACGTACTACCTGAAATATTGATTTTAGCAAAAACATGAAGGAGATCAAAATTGTGTGAAATTTAATTCTCTCCATTTTTGTATAAGTACATTTTTGTTAGTAAACTAATAATAAACGAGATAATTCAATAATTATGCTGTAACTGTCACTCTTTCCCCCATAACTCGGAAAATATCGACGGCACAAAAAAATTTATAATAGAATAAATTATACGAAATCATATTTTCCACAACTTCAGTCCTTACACTTGTTGTCGAAAAGTTTTCTTTTTTTTTTCCTTGGGTTTGTATGACAGCGGACCTTAGGGTCCATTCGCCCATCTAACCGATTTTGCTCATTTTTACATAATTTTAACTAATCTATGTTTGTTTTCCTTCCCTATTAATAACTATAATATCCTATCATTATTATTATTATACATTAACATTTTTTACTTCTATTTTTTATTATATTATTCATTTTTTATATTCATTATTTCATTATTTTAATGAATATTTTTTATATTCATTATTCATTTTTTTTTTCCTTTTTTTGTACGAGAAGTTAAATATGGTGGAGATATTGAGCAAAACCGGTTAAACCCCTTAAGATTAGAAAAATAGAATCTTGCTTGCGTAGCTCGGCATGCAAGATCAAATGCTAACCCGACTGTACTATATAATTTTGACTCTTTATTGCATGTAACTTTTCTTGTATTGTAAAACGATACAAATTCTTTTAAACATTAAAGTCCTGTGTTTTGGCTATCTGTGGGCAAATTTTCAGCCAAATAGAAGCACATGTGTGTTGGGAATGGAGGAAAATGGAAAAAAACACTATTTTATCGTTTTCTACGCTAAAGTTTGATCAACAACTTGTTTTAAAACAAAAAACTTATTATAATGCCTAATAATCACATTTTGGTTACCCTTCTATTAAAACACAATTTTTTCAATTGATAATCTACGATAAAAAATGTAAATTTGTTTAAATAAATACCAAATCACTGTAAAATCGCTTAAAATGATATTTTGAGAAAAGAAAAGAAGACGAAAAAGACCTTCAATGTCTTATTTTTACCCTCCCCCCTCATGTTTTTCATTGGAAGTATGGTAAAAATGTGGCAGCAAGGGGTCCACCGAAACCAGTATATTTTTTAAAGTGGTCTACGAGAAAAAATAGTTTGGGAACCTCTGCTCTATATCTATAATATGATTTGGTATTGCATTTGAAAAGGAAACAATAAATATTCAAAATGTAGTGGTCGGGATTTTTGCTTATGCGCGAATTGTTGCATGTCGGGATTTTGGTCTGTCGGGATTCTGGTGTGTTGGGATTCTGGCGTGTCGGTGTTTTGGCCGTCGGGATTTTGGCTGTCGGGATTTTGTGCTCCACCGGGCAGGGACATATCAGAAAGAAAACTGAAGAACTAAAACTGAAATACAAGATGTTATATGGGTTATTAGGTAGAAACTCAAAACATACAATCAAAAACAATGTATTAGTTTACAAACAAATGCGCCAACCAGTATAGTCCTATGGTTTACAGATATGGAGCTGTACTAGTGAGAATAACTATGCTTGCCTTCAAAGAGTCCAAAACCTAATACATACTAATAAGCATAGTCAACGTTCCATGATATATCCGCAACAAAAACCTACACCGGTAACTTCGTATAGCAACAATTAAAGAAGAAATAAAGAAGATTGCCAAGGGTCACGAAAAAGACTCTACAACCATACAAACAAGGAAGTGTTAGAACTTTAAGATAATCAAGACCTAGTCCGCAGGCTCAAACGCATCAAATATTTTGAACTTGTGCCATAGTGATAAATTAATGTATAAAATGTCAGTTTAAATTCGAGTAGTGAACCTAGCCACAACAGTGAAGTATCCAACAAAATTATTAGATTCTAAGGTGAACCGCTGGAAATACCTACCTAGGACAGTAAAGTATCAGATTATAAAAGTTAAATATAAAATGATGGTTAATTTTAGGATTAGGTGGATTGTTTATTTAATAAATAATAAAAAAAACTTCCTTGACGCGCTGCGACAATCAACTTCGCCAAAATAAAATATAATATTTTTATATTCAATTTGACCACATACCTCTGGCCGATTTTGTTATTGATATTCTCGACACAGTGAGCCCTGTGTATTCTGGTCTGATTTTTTCATCGCATTTCTATAGGAGAAATGTTTGGAATATTCAATAAAATTTTGATGATTTAATTTATTCGCGAAAAGAGCACTAAAGTGAATCGTATATTTATCAACAATATTATGCACCTATTCCAGCAAACAGAGGTATCAGCAGGTCTAGACGACCTTATAAATATTTTCTTTTACAAGAAGAAAACGTGAAACTCAGAAACTTGAAACAGAGAATGGAGTCTAAGAAATTTCATCTTATAACTTCAAAATTTATAGAGTATAAAATATATGTATAAGGTGCTCTGGATGTCGGTTCTGATGAGGCATTCGTGTTCAGAGATCCCAAAAATCTCTGAGTAATATGTTGGCATCAATTGAGCGCTGAAAATCCTCAAAACTCCAGAAGGCATCTTAGCAGTAACTCTGAGCACCAGATGCTTTGGGGGTCAGTTCTGATTGCGCATTCGTGTTCAGTGACTACAAAAACCACGCGAATAACCAAATCTGACCCTTGATATACTGATTTTGACGTGTTTATGCACTTTTGGAAGCATTTTATGCACTTTAAAATGTAATTATACATTTCCACCTATTTTCTCTTGTAGACTTTTTCCTGGCGTCATCCTGAACACAATTTAAAAAGTTGCAAGTCTCAATTAAGGTACCTACTGAACTTAGAAAAAGAGAGCGTGGCACTTGTAGAGTGCCGACAGGGTGACAGAAGTGAAAACTTCTTTATTATAAGTACCTATAGATATTCGATTATATTCGATTCGATTCAATTCGATTCGAACGATGATGGAAGAGTACAACAAGAGATGTACCGTTAAAGGATACAACAAGCTGAAAATGCGAGTATTATCATAACGCAAACTTTGTTTATGTACGTATTTAAATTCATTAGGTACCTATATGGAAAATTGCTATTATGAAAAGTTCTTTAGAATTAAAAACTATGTTTTAATGTGCAATTATACCCTTCTACTTGAAATATTGTGGGAAGCCATGCTGCTTTTGAGTAATAATATTAAAATCCATTAACATCGACATTGCATTACAAAAGTATAATTTAATAAATAATTATGTAATTTTGAAGAATATAGGTACTACCTATATCAACTAATAGGCTATTTTCAATGGACGGCCGGAGCGATGACGTAGAAGTGTCAATTTTTATTGACATATGTCACATTTTGATTTTTCCAAACCTTTCCTAACAAACGTTGTTTAGTGTGGCAAATTTGTAATTATTATTATTTTTTCAGTTTTTACAGAGAACATTTCCGTTTTTTGCGATATGTAAGTATTGTTATAGTTACTACAACAATTTTACAAGGTTGTGTAAATAAAAAAGCATGATGTTTTATATAAATACCAATAAACTGTATGTATGGGTGAAGTAAGGTTAGAATTTACTTGATTTTTAAAAATTTTAGATTTTATATTTTATTTTATTTTTTTTTTTAGATTTTACACTAATTAAAAAGTCTTGAGATTCGGTAAAACCTTACTTTTCAACGTGTTTACAATCTTTGTTTGGAAAGTGATCATACACTGAATATAGCCGCAGCAAGCAGTTGGCCGTGACGTCACACTCCGGCCGTCTATTACTACACAGAATCTCACTGAAGATGATCTTACTAGATCGAAAACGTTCTGATTTTTTTCTATCATTTTAAATGAGTTTTTTAAAGTTTTTTGATAAAATTTTATTAAAGTTTTGTACGTTTTTTGTGCAGAATTTAAATTTCTAAATTTAGAGCCATCTATTTAAGAAATATATCAATCATAACGCCATAGATACTCGTATCACTGTGTAGATGGCGCTACTACCGGTTACAAAATACCAGTGATCAAAATACTCTTTCTTCGGTCACAGAACAAAAAATAACAAGAACAAAAAATAACAAGAACAAAAACTGCAGGATTTATCCAAAAAGGCTTTGTGAAAAGAGAAGAAATCTGTCAATTGTCATTCTGTCAATCATATGTCATGTCATTTGTCATTATACAATTTTGTTGTAATCAAAAATTTATCTAAAAGTTTAGCCGGAAAACGATTACTTTATAAAAAGGCAAAATCACCCTCAACTACTTCTCAATTCGGCAATTTCAATCTACCAGGGGCTTATACGCAACTTTGTAACATTTCCAAAATGGAGCGCAACATTGTACCTTCACGCTTTTCTTGTCTTAAAATCGAAGATGATGATTTTCAGCCAGTAGTTAACAAACAAACAAAGAAAAAAGCTGATAATAAGCAGCTGGTAAAGAAAGCGATCGGAAATGCTGGTAACAGAAAACCTGTAGAGAGACAGGTAAGTTGTCTCCTCTTTACCTATTACAAGCTCCACTTTATTAAATATAGTAATAAAAAAATTTAAATATACTTATTTAGTCCTTAGCTACCCCTCCAATTTTGTTCTAAAGTACACTAAAGTTAGGTCAATAAATAATATACTATACTTATAAATGTTCGAAAATTGTGGGAATCACCCACATAACACAATACTCATACTCATTACATTAATTAAAGGTTAGGGGTAATAAATATTGGGTGTGGTCCTTAGCCTGTGTTGTGAATTTCCATGATAAAGTCTGGAAATTACCTACATGATAATTGTTCTACTGCTTCTGACTGGCTTTACGGCTCAGGGTGAGTCTTTATATCATCCACTATAGCTAGGGTTACCATAATTTATTAAGGCCAAATCCGGACAGGGTAATCCAAGGGGTTGTAGAAAATGGAAAATATGAATTTGACTGTGTTTCTACCTCTACATTTTACATATGTATATGCGAAATGCATGTGGCACAATTAAAAGTACAGCTGTTTCATTACAATATGCAACTGCGCCAAATGAAATTTCCCACCGTTGGGCCTAGTATTTTCCATTTTTTTAGTAAAGAAAAAAATCCGGACATTTCTCATATCCAGACACCAATCTGGACATGTCTTTCAAATCGGGACGAAATCCGGACGTACGGTAACCCTAACTATAGCCCTCCATATTCTACAATCTTGTGCCTCCATTTCCCATTGTCGCACCCCAATCCTACATAAATCGCCTTCAACAACATCCTTGCATCTTTTTCTGGGACAGCCTACTAATCTTCTACCATCTGGTCTCTCAAAATCACTGTCTTTAACATTCTGTCTTCATCTGATCTTATCACATGATCATCATCATTCTCTTTGCCTTATCCCTATGAGCGGTCAGCTTCCCTAATTGCATTTCTCCACACAATTCTATCTTGGTCATATCAATGTTAATCCCCTTTACCAACATGTCCTGCCTTATCATCTCCCCCAGGTCTTCTTTGATCTTCCTCTCCTATTCCTTCCAGGAATCTGCACTTCAGCTATTCTTCGTATTGGGTGATTAACGTCTCGATGTTGAACATGACCAAACCATCTTAACCTATGCTCTCTCATTTTGGCATCAATTGGTGCCACACCTAGACTTCCCCTAATATACTCATTTCTAATGTTATCCTTCTTTGTCACTCCACTCATCCATCTAAGCATTCTCATTTCCACCACATGCATTCGTTGTTCCTCTTTCACTGCCCAACATTCAGTTCCGTACATCATAGCCGGTCTTATGGCTGTTTTATAGAATTTTTCCTTCAGCTTCATTGGAATTTTTCTGTCACACAACACACCACTCGCTTCTTTCTACTTCATCCATCCAGCCCTAATTCTACTGCATGCATTTCCATCTATTTCTCCATTACTCTATAATACCGATCCTAGGTACTTAAAACTATAACTTTTCACAATCATTTCACCATCCAAAGATACCATTTTATTTGTAGTAATTCCATCTTTAAATGAACATTCCAAATACTCTGTTTTTGTCCTACTAAGTTTTAAACCTTTTTAATCCAGAGCTTGTCTCCATTGTTCCAGTTTTTGTTCTTAGTCTCTTTCACTATTTCCTACTAACACGACATCATCAGCATACATTAAGCACCATGGAATGTTACCCTGTAGTTTCGCTGTTATCTGGTCCAAAACTAACGAGAATAAATACGGATTAAGCACAGAGCCTTGGTGCAATCCTACTTTCACATGAAATTTATCAGTCTCCCAAATTTATCTCTTCCCACACCTGTCCTAACACTAGTCGTTACTCCCTCATACATATCCCTCACAATCTTTACATATTCACCAGGGACTCCTTTCTTATTGAGTGCCCACCAGAGAATCTCTCGAGGAACTCTATCATATGCTTTCTCAAGATCAATGAATACCATATGAGCGTTTGTTTCTTTACTCCTGTATTTTTCCATCAACTGCCTTATAATGAAAATTGCATCTGTTGTTGATCTACCCTGCATAAAGCCAAATTGATTCTCGGATATTTCGGTCCCTTCACGTATCCGTCTATCAATTACTCTTTCCCAGATTTTCATGGTGAGGCTAAGCAGTTTTATAGCCCTGTAGTTTGTACATTGTTGTATATCTCCCTTGTTTTTGTAAACAGGTACCAGTATACTGCTTCTGGATCTTATCACATGATCTGCCCATCTTATTCAGTTAGCTCTTATTATATCCGATGATGTTTTCAATACTATAGTCACCATTGCGGTATCTTCTGCCATCTCATATCAATTCATCTCTTTGAGGGCTAACTATAATTTTGTATCAAATAGGCTTTCCACTTATACATTGCTTCAATGACTACTTCATAGTTATGTTTCAAAGTGTTTCACAGTAATCTCGTCAATAGACCAATGAAGGATACAGGGGAAGAACAGCTGTAGTCCATTTGGATTTTTCTCAAGCAAGCTGATAGTTAAAATTTATTAACTTATTATAAAGTCAATATAATATAATAAATATAATATAAAGTCTTAGCTTTGTTTTTAAACCAAGAGGAGTAAACTAAAAATTCAGATTCACACCCAAGAAAGTCACTAGAAATATCACCAAATACATCTTCTTTTTTGGTTGATAATATCGGCGTTTAACAGTAATCTAAATATATTATACTAATACGCCCTAAAGATTTCAAAAAACAAGTGTTTTTTGTATAAAAACAGACTAAAAATCTAAAAATTAAAGGAATAACGCAGAAAATACAAGAAAACCCTGATATAACTTAATTAAACTATTAGCGTCAAAATTTAAAAATGTCATTAGTCAAAATTTGATAACAGTGGAGTAAACTTGCCTGGAGTTGGACCAATTACAAACAAGCTTTACGGCACGGGAAATTTGAATGACTCCTCTTGGTTTAAAAATAGACTATAGTAATTATTACTTTATTATTATTCCTTAAATTTTACTGATTATTTTTATTTAAATTGGACTTTATAATAAGTTAATAAATCTTAACTTACAGCTTGCTCGAGAGAAATCCAAATGGACTACCGCCGTTCTTCCCCTGTACCCTTCAAATGTTTTTCAAAAACTCCAATATTTTTTAAATTCAGTATTTATCACATTGACAACAGGCCTTACTTTGAATCCTCTGTCGTGTTTATCTATACATGCTTTATCTGTGAAATGTATAAATTTCTTGTAAAATACAAAAAACTCCAATTCCTCACAAGTTCAGATAGAACTCAATACTTATATATTTTGATATCCCTCAGTGACAGTAAAACAAACTTAATAGAGACCATTCAGGCGAGATTTATTTATGACTATCGGATATGATAAACTGTACTCAACAATAATAACATATTGAAAGATGAAAAAAGTGTGGAAATGGAAGTTTTATTATTAAATGTGTAAATCTAGATGAGATCAAGAAATTTGTCCAAAGTTTATATTTTTTTTTATTGAATAATTATTTGTAATAATATAATCAAAAAAAATTTAATATTCCATTTACTACATAATAAAATATACCGGGTTAATTTTTATTAAAATTTAAACAAATTTTAATGTTTGAAAAAAAATTAAAATTTTAGTGTAAACGCTGGCCTATAAGGGGTTAAACATTTGTGTGCCATAGTATAGTGAAATAAAATTTTGTTACAGGAATTATCTTCTAATGGTGCTTCCAAGAAGTCCAAGTCAAAAGCAAAACATGATAGCAAACAGTGGGAAGAATGGCAAAAAAAAGATGATGAATATATTAATGAAAATTTTGAACAAGATCTCCAAAGTGCCATAATGCAATCAAGACTGGATTATGAAAATCACAAGAAGAATTATGCTCCAGATATCACTTCCAAAGGACAAGAAAAGCCATCCAAGAAAAAGAAGACAAAAACTATGTCTCTGGATCAGTTCCTAGAAAAAGATAAGAGTCCGACATCTAAAACAGGTTTGTTTATGCCACTGATATCATCATCCAGGCTTGTAATTCCAGATGTAATGTTTCTTACTCTTACTTAGAACTCTCTGATTCCCTTATTGCAGTGATTCACTCCACATTCCTCTTGTGTGTTGTCAAAGTTTGTTGTATGACTTGGCTTTTGTTACAATGTTCTTCCACTCTCATCACCTTGTTCTAGATTTTGATATATTCCGATGGGTGAGTTGCGGAATTTAATTAAAAATGGATATAATAAAACAAACGGTAATTTTATTTTTGCAACGAAAATGTGTTCGTTTAGGTCTCTCAGAAAGGGTCGCGTCGGTATGTGTGAATGGTTCGCATGCTGCGTAGTGACTAAAGAAAGCAACCACAAACGATGATAATGTTTGTATTCCTTTTCCCCTGACCAGATGATCACATAAATCACTATCAAGTCTGGCGTCTACTTTTACCGTTTTAAGAAAAACAATTTCGAATGCATAGCTAGCTGTTGACACATTAACTGTCTGATAAAATACTTAATTAATGAGGGTGCAGTTTGTTGCCGCATAGACGAACAACAGATGTCACAGGGTAAGGCCATAACCTTCGTATTTGAATATGCAGTTTGAATGACTAACGTTGTTTTGTTTTTGAGAAAAAATATTAAAATTACAATTAGCAAAAATAGTAATTAAAGCGTATCGCTATAGATATTTCTCATCACCTGGTTCTTCCATCTCTCTCTGGGTCTTCTCCTTGATCTTTCAGTTTCTGGCTTTCATCTGGTGATCTTCTTAATCAGTAGGTCGTTTTTCCTTCTCTCTATGTGTCCCAGCGATATTAGTCTCTGCGCTTTAATAAATCTAACTATATCTTCTCCCTTCATTATTTGTCTTAATTTAATTTTCCTTTCCAATATTATTAATTTTTCTTCATCTTTTTCCGAGTATATTTTCAGTTTTGTATTTCTGGATAAGTTTTTGTCCTTAATTAGCCTATGTTATCTCCAGTATATTTTGTTGTTGCCTACTAGTATTTAGTCGGTTACTTCTTCACTTCTCTTATTTTTGCCATTCAGTATTACTCCCAAATATTAAATGATTGAACTCTTTCAGAAGTGTAGTTTTCTATCTTGATTTCTCTCGTCCTGTTATCTTCTCTTCTAGAGTAGGATAGATATTTTGTTTTTCCTTTGTTAATTTCTAGACGTCTTTTCCGTGCTTCATTTTCCATAATTGTTATTGCTTCTTTTATTAATCTTTACCTTACCGCTGGTATATTACATGATAATAAAATGATCAGAAATGTGTGGTTGAAAATGTTTATGTGTATTAAATAATAATACAATCTTGGTTTGATTATCTTATAAATGAATCATTTGCAGAGGAAAAAAATAAAACACCTGAAAATGATGAAAAATTTTTTGAATCAGTATTAAACTCAGCCAAAGAAGAACTCAGAAGAGAAAAGGTGGAACAAAACAGAAAAGAGAGGTCCAATAACATCGAGGAAGTGATTTCCCTTGCTCAAGCTCAGGTAAATATCGTAAATAGATTAATATAATATATCAATAGAGTGGTTCAAAATAAATCGATATTTTGTTTTTCTTTGGCCCAATCATTTTTTCACTCTTTCGATAAAAATCAGGATCTTGAAAGAGATTAGTGCAAGTGGTTAAAAAAATGTCTCTTATGATAAAATTACTCTTGGCATGGCTTCATGAAACGAAACTGCTATGATTTTAAAAGTCCCAATACCCTAAAATTGTTACACTGTTCTCTTGTTAGACCTCACTTGGAATACTGTTGTAGTATTTGGTCACCTTACTATAATGTTTACGCAGAAAAAATTGAAAAAGTTCAAAATAAATTCCTTAGGTTTTTGGGATTTAAAATTAGAGCTATTAATGGGAATAACAGGTTTTACAGTTATGACGAAATTAGAGCATTTATAAATATCAATACCCTGGAAGAACGTCGTTATCACCATGATTTGAAAATTCTGTATAGTGTGTTAAATGGTACAGCAAATAGTCATTATTTATTGTCTAAGGTTGGTTTTAAAGTTCTGTATTTACTGTATATTTTAAATATACAGTACTCGAAGTGCAGTTGAAACCACTTTTCATGTACCATTTCATCGATGTAATTATGGCCTCAGTGAACCTATAACTAGAATGTTACGTCTAGCAAGTCAAAATACTGAGAGGCTTAGCTTTAGTTCCACACCCAACCAATTTATACGCGACTTGCAACAAATTAATATTGCCTCTTAATTTTTTTGTTATGTCCACCTTTACCAGTCTGTTTCTAATTTGTTCTTTATGTAATTTATTTATTTTAACTATTATATTTTATGGTTATATATCGTCGGTATACTACGAAAACCAGGTAAATGTCGAAATTCCGAAATCGAGAAAAAACGTTTTTAAAGTTTAGTGCTTTATTTTGAATTAAGAGTACCAGTTGTGTTTGATATTCGATATGCTAGTGAAAGGTGCATATATCAGAAATAATATTCTATCATTAGTTTGAAATAGTTAAGAGACCTAGCTGATTAAACCTACATTTAAGATCGAGGTGCGATCACTTACCTGGTTTTACCTGTAAATCAAAATAAATCACACTGTATTAAAGACACTTATCACCTTTTTACTGAATATGGTAGATATACAGTAGTAGAAATATATTGGTGTCCGGCAAATATATATGTACGCTGAGTTGGTTTTACATGCAACAGAACTTTGATTTTATGGAAGTAAGTAGCGATATATTGTTTTATTTGAAAATGAAAAGTTGATTAGGTGTAACTTATTTGTTTATTACACAAATTATCTGCTGAATGGTAAGTCGTATCATTTATTAGGTTTTACCTGTATGTAGAGCGTAAAAAGCTGAGAATTTTGGTATACTTAATTCAATATTTTAAAATTTGTCATTTATCTGGTTTTCGCAGTATACCGACGATATATGACATACTAGCTATAATACCCGGCTTCGCCCGGGAGTTGATATGAGATTACGCGGTAGTTGCAATAAAAAAATAAACTATGACGTAATAGTAAAAAAATTTATTGAAAACATTCGCTCATTTTTTACACTATTTGCTTATAAACAACGTTTTTCATTTTATTGTCTGGAGTATATATATATATATATATATATATATATATATATATATATATATATATTATATAGATTTTTCGGATTTCCTACCCTTGAGCAAGCTACATATAGCTGACCGTGAGAGAAGCAGGGTTCTTTGAGGTTAATGCCACAATATTTTAAAGTTTGTCCTTGCGCTTTGTTAATTGTAAAACTAAAAGCTAATTTAATTGGAAATTGCAATCTTTTAAATTGAAATGGCAATTCAGAAGAGATCAGTGGTATTCTAGGTATAAATACTGTTTGTCCTTTGTTCTTTCCAGAAATAAGTTCAGCTTCAATAATATTATTCGATAGCTGTTTTACGATCATCCTCGTTTTGTGATAAATTTGCCCCTGAATTGAAAATACATATTCAAATTTATTTCTATTAGTGTTGGTCGAAGTAACACCGAAAGAAGTCATTTGAAAGCAGGAGTTATATGATCTTATATTTTGAAGAAAGTGTTTTGATTCTTGTGTTTCCCCGGTCATGTAATGTAGAAATTCCTGTGGAGGTGCTTCCAGTGGTGGTAGTCGAATTTTTCCATTCATGCAACAGAGACCTGCTGTTTCTTTACTGAATTTTTTCGCGTGGCAAAATTGGCATATGTTATCCATTTTTCCGATCACAACATGTTTATGATTGTAATATTTTTTCGTCGGTTCGTAGTGGAATGCTTCCTTTGTTAAATTATCTTTTAAAATTCTCGATTCTTCTATACTTTCGTTCTCTTTTCTTTCTTCATTTTTTGTGCTTCTCAGAGTTCTCATCCTAGTTCGTTGATTTTGTAAACGTGCTTCGCGCTCTTCTTCCGTTTCATTTCTTCTATGTTCTTTTTGTTTCCGCCGTTTCGCTGCAGAACTGGCAATATCTCCTCCTTTTTTTACGTCTAGGCATTGTATTCTGTAAAATATAAATTAAATAAACATTTTATAGACAAACAATTAAAAGAAAAAGAAAAACAACCATTAGAATTAATTAAAGACACTATTAATTATCTTTTCAAAAATAATTATTTTTTCAAAAATAATTAATATAAATAATTAATAATCAAACTGAGAACTTCCTTTTTCTGAAGTCGGTTAAAAATACTTACATTTGATATTTCACAATAAAGGCTCACAGACGACTTTTTTCTTCTCGGCTTCAAAATCGAGAATTAATTAAACACACTATTAAAAATACTGACACGTGATACTTCAAAATAAATGCTCACAGATAACTTCTTTCAGTTCCTTTCGCAATCGCTTTTCAAATCGAACTAACTCTGGCGGGTGATACCGGGCCCTTATATATTCAGAGAGCTAGGCTCTAGCATATTCGGAAAAGTTCGAGAGTATTTTCTTTTACACATTCTAGAATGTACTCGACATTATCGTCCGCCGTAACAATAAGTTCTGCAGCTATAGCATAAGTACTTAGTAAAGGCGCGAAATTTGAAAACTTAAATTTTTAAATATTTTCAGAATTAATAATTAATAATTTGAATAACTAAACTTATCTCGCTTCAACTCCAAAATATATATATATTTATTATATATAATGATGATAATGATGTTAATACCGGAATATTTAAAAGTTTGGCGAAGGGGCAAAATTGGGAATATTTAAAAATTTGGTGGAGGAGCCAGGTCTAGGGCTAGCCAAGCTTGCTAGGAAAAGCCCTTATATCTTTAAAAATACGCCCTTTGAGTTAAAACGGGAACTTACTTGTTCGAGGGGGGATAAAGGGCTATTGCACTATATAAGTCCCTTTATCGTATCGGGAATCCTTTTTAAGTTTTATCGGCACACACATTTTATCAACTTAGTTTTATTATATATAATGATTTAGTATACTAAATTGTTCCAAAATTTGTAAAAAATTGTAACTGTATTGGGCTTGTCCCGTAACAGACATGCATAAAAAATAAAAAAAATTAAAGCAGTATAACCCGATATTATTGGAGTCCCTTAAATTTGATGAAATTTTTATGTGAATTTTTTTTAGCAATTTCAGGACTTATGCAATAAGAAAATATTTTTATCATAATATGTACTTGTTAATGATCAGAATTCATTTTTATTGTAGTCTATCAAAAGAATTGTATTTTTAACGTTCTTCTTCTTTTGCCATGATAACCCTGGATGGGTCCTTGTCAGACCTCTCTTATACCCTTCTCCTCAATTGTCTCATACATAATTTTAGGCCATCTTCCATGTCATCCAACCATTTCGTTCTGGGCCTTTCTTATTTTCGTCTTCCTTTTAGCTTCCATTGTAATATTTTCTTTGTTGTTTTTGTATCTTCTTGTCACTGAACATATCCCAGCCATGACTGTTTTTGAATTCGACTTTTTAAACCTGGTTAATGACAAAAAAATGAAGTCCAACTCAAGATATTTGAGTGAAAAATACTGAGCCAATTATATGGCTCGGTGCAACTGGAAGACAGCACATGGAAAGTCAAGAGATACACCGAAATTAATGAATTAAATAAAGAGTATGAATTAAATAAAGACATATTGTAAGATTTGTGAAAAGACAAACACTGTCATGACTGGAACATGTTCAGAGACAAGAAGATACAAAAACAACAAAGAAAATATTACAATGGAAGACGAAAAAAACGGAAGGCCCAGAAAGAAATGGTTGGGTGACATGGAAGATGACCAGAAAACTATAAAATAAATGTTGGACAATGAAGGAGAAGGGTCTGGATGGAAGGACATAGCCAGACAGGCAAGGACTCGTCCAAGGTTATGATTAGTGATGTAAAATTTCCGGGAAGATTCGAACACCGAAAAGTTTCCAGAAACTTTCCAGGAATATTGGAAACTTTCGGAAACTTATGGAAATACATATTGCATTTTTATTAAAATTCTTATAATAAATTATACAAATCAGTAGTTAGCTTTACTTATTGTTGTGGTATTCTATATGGATTTAGAGTCTTGCCCTGGTTCCAACAGATTAGTTATAGAAAGACTCTCATCACATACCATTTTTCCATGTTTATGATCTTTTAGGAGTTTTTCATTATGAACTATTAACTTACCTGCTCTATCTATAGTCAATATATTTCTCCTTTTATTATGTATAAAAGAGTATGTTCTATAACTACGCTCTGTTTCGGCGTAGGAAGCTGGTAACCCCAGTAGGTATTGTAATGCTAAATCTTTTAAATAAGTTTTTGTGCACATTCCTTGTCACCAGCTTTTACAATCTACTGATCGTGCTGAAAGTCAAATAAAATCCATTGACCAAAGGTCTGCTTTTACACAGAACTTTGTTAGTTCTGTTTCTTTTTTGTCAATGAACTTGGGATGATTGGTTAATAACTTGTCTGTACACTGCATAGCTAATATAATATATTTTGGTGAAGAGCATATTATGCTTCCAATAAAGTACCTAATCCATTTCACAATTGGTGTTAGCACAACTGCTACTTTTTGTAACTTTATCCAAAATATTTCATCATCCAGACAGTTCTGTTTCAACATTCCGTGAACATTTTAAATTTTCTCCCTCTATGACCATAAGCATCGATAAAGCACTTTTAGGTGCAATACGGTTATTTATACAATTAAGGATTGAACCCCATCTAGTTTTTACAGTAAGTTTTAATGATATAACCTTATTGTAGTTTTGAATTTTTTCTCTTTATTTATTATTTCACTTTTTAAGTTTATGCATTGTAAATCATGATTCGGGAGTACTCCTCGTAACATTCAACATGTCTGGGTTTGTTTATTTCTAGTGCATCTTTATTGTGATTTTAATATAGCTTTGTACATTTTTAGTATAAAAATAATGAAGGTAATGTTCAAAACAATGTTACTTTTGTACTTGGCACTGGTATAGGTTCGCCGGCCGTTTGAATTAAATAGCGCTACTTCCATGAAAATTCAAACTACGTCACTGACTCTTCTGTCCAAAAGGCTCTTGGAAATATTCTCAAAAGTTCTTGGAAATATTCTCAAAAGTTCTCTGAAATATTATAGAAAGTTCTTGGAAACATTCTTGAAAGTTCTTGGAAATATATATATATGTATCGGTTTTAGAACGTCCTTCGACGTTGTCCGATGCCTAACTTCCACGTCCTTCTATCATCCCATTGGCCCTCTCTAAGATCCCTTGCACTCATTGTTTTGGTTACCCCTTCTTTCCTCGTTTTTTGCGGTTTGGTGGTACCCACTGCATGATCTTTTTTGGCAATCTTGTGTCTTCCATTCTTTGAACATGACCATACCAAATCAACTGTTTCCTCTCAATGTCTGTTGTTAAGTAGCCATCTATTCCAATTCGTCGTCTTACTTCCTCATTTCGAACTCTTTCCCTACGGGATATACCTAACGATCTTCTAAACACATCCATTTCTACAGCTTCTAATTTTTTTCTGTTGTTCTCGGTTATTCTCCAAGTTTCTGCTTCGTAAAGTAGGCTGCTTTTAATAAGTGTTTCATAGATATTGTATTTTCGCTGTATTCCTATTTCGGAGCTCCAAAGTATTCCATTTAGGCAGCCAATTGTTCTTCTAGCTTGTGTTACCTTTTCTTTATTTCCTCATCGTCTTTTCCCGTTCTATCGAATATTACTCCCAGGTACGTGTATTCACTACAGTATGTGATTTGTTCATTATCCTCTAGTTCGATATTGGATAACTCAGCTCCTATGGGTAGGTATTTAGTTTTTTCCACATTAATTTCCAAGCCCCACTGTTCATATTCCTCCTTTAGTTTTCTTGCCATATACTGTAGGTCGTCTTTATCATTAGCTATGATCACTTGGTCATCAGCAAATTGTAAGGTATATAAACAAACCTCTCCGAGGTCTATACCCATACCGTGGCATTTACGTTTCCACTGGTTTAGTGCTTTTGCAACATATATCTTGAACAAAGTTGGTGAAATACAGCAGCCCTGGCGCAGACCCTTGTTAACTATGAACTTTTTAGATAGTGTGTTGCCAATTTTTACTTGTGATGTAGAATTTTCATATAGATTTTTTAAGGCGTTGACTAGAGTGTAGCTGATGTTTGTTTCTTGTAGTGATTTCCACAATTTAGTCACAGGAACGCTGTCGTATGCTTTACGGAGGTCAACAAACATGAGATTGGTCTCTTGATTGGTTGCTGATTTTTTTTCAATTAATTGTTTTAGGCAGAAGACATTATCTGTGCAAGTCCTTCCAGCGCGGAAACCAGCCTGTTCTTCTTCTTCTTGTTCCCTATACTCCATCTCAATGAGATTTCTAAGAATGCGCCCGTACACCCGGCTTAGTGTACTAGTTACCGATATTCCTCTGTAATTTGAGCAATCCAACTTATTTCCTTTTTTATGAATGGAAGAAATATAAGCTACTTTCCATAAACTGGGTGGTGTGACACCGTTTATATATTTGTTCATACACCAAGTAAGTGCTTAAAAGAGTTTATCTGTGCCACATTTTATTAATTCGGCAGGAATATTTTCTGGCCCTGGAGCTCTACCATTTTTTAGTTCATTTACAGGTTTCTTCACCATATCAACTCCCACTACTATCTCTTCGCCTTCAACGAATACTTCTGTTGGTGATTGGGTGGTATATTCGGCTTGGAAATATTCTCGAGAATTTTCCATTGAAAGTTTCCGGGAATATTCGCGGTCAGGAGAATATTTCCATTTTTTATAGGCGAATATTCTCGGAAACTTTCCAATGTTCGCGAATAGTCGCTTGGAAATATTCGCTAGTTATGATGACGAAAGAAGAAATCCTTAGATTTGAATTAAAGCAAGAGTATATTATGAATTTCTTTAGATTAAAAAAAAAGCAGGCAAGTTCAATTACAAATCTTACTTTACTTTTTCAAGTATGGATCCGACTACAGTTTTTCTGCCCAGTATCGGGCTACATCTACACCCTTTGTATTTGCGAGCCATAAATCATCGAGGGTGCACCGTGATTCTGTATTTCCCCACATTCACAAAGTGCGTCGTTATCTGTCTTGATGCCCCATTTAATGAAGTGCTCTTTTACAGGGCAACACCAGTATGTATGCGATTGAGTGTCCGCCAGGTTCGACGCTAACATTTCTCATAAACCTTTTCCTTGATTTAAGTCTGCTGGTTCCTGGAGGCTCACCAAACCCATATAATTGGTGCATTTCATCGAAAGTTTGCCTGAACTTCTCCACATATTATGAGGCGTCTGGTGATGCGAATCCAGCTGCCCAGTACAGTAGGAGCAGAGGGGTAGGCTTGATACAACCGGTAGTTATTCTACATGCTTCATTTAACGAAGTGGTGACTTGTTGGGCGTGTCTAGGTCTACCCCAGACGGGACAAGCATATTCCCCTGTTGAGAAACATAAGGTCAGCTGTTGACTTTAAGACCTGGGGGTTTGCATCCCACTTGCTCCCTACAAGTTTTTGTAGAAGGTTGTTTCTTATAGAAACCTTTTGTCTTGAACTTTGACAATGAAATTTATGTGTTAGTGACCGGTCTAGGATCATTCAAAGATATTTGGGCCTATCAGTATGTTCCAAGCTGTCCCTCCTCAGTTTTACATGCGCCAATTAGTTGTTGAGATGGAATGCACATTCTTGGGTTTTAGTAGGGTTTGGCTTTAATGAGCTTTGTTTGTAGTAAGTTGACATCATGTTTAAAGCCTCTTCCGTTGTCGACTCTACTTGTGTGAATGATTTCCCTTTTACGGCGATACCGAGGTCGTCAGCTTAAACAAAACTCTTAATCTGTGGGTGCATTGGTTGGTCCTTAATGTAGATGTTAAATAGGAACAGCTCCAGAACGCTTCCTTGAGGTAGAAGAACGCTTCCAATTACAAAAAAAATATATTAAGAGCTTTTAAAACAAATTTTTTAGGTTCGTCAGCTGGTGGTACAACTTGCTGGTAGCAGTTTTATAGTGATTGTATGAGAGCAAGATATGAATGATAACGAACGCATGAGAATCGAGTGAAGGAAAGGACTGTTTCACCTTGATGCCCATATATGTGCAACATAAAGTTTAGCTAGTCGCTAGCTAAACACGCTGTGGATAGGAGGGAGGTTCTCTTCAAGTCGAAGCTGGTCCATAGTGTTTTGTAGGAACCCACCACTCCCAGGATATTTATTCTGGTATCTGTTTGCAAATTCCCCACCTAGTGGTCAGCTGACTTAATTTACTGTCAAATTGTGCCAAATGTAGACAACTTTTTTCATTTGTCAAAAAAACTGCTGGATTTCTTTTTAATTTGTCTTTTCTACTAAGATAGGAGGAATAGATATAACTTGATTGGTCATTGAGTTAATTATAATCAAAGTCCCCTTATTTCTTTATATTATACCTTCTCAAATATTGAATTTATAATTTACTGAAATTGGACATTATTTTTAGGATAAGCTTCAAAAAGAGAAAGAGAAAAATGAGCAGCTTCAGAAAGAATTAGAGGAATCCAAAAAGGAGATTACTTCTGTCAAAAAGAGAAATAAGACTTTGTGTAGCATGTTAAGCCAAGGAGAAAGTAGGTCTTTACTTTTAACCCTATCAGAATTTTTAATAATCCTTTCTGGTTTCGCTTTTAGTGAAGGATAAAGCTACACTCTTGTTAGATCTGGAAAAAATGACGACTGTAAAAGAAGAATTGACTGAAGAACTAGCAAGGCTCCACAAGTTGCTGGAACAGGAGAGATCCAAATCTAGTGCTGCTTCATCCAACTCTTTGCCTGAATCTGATATTAAACAAAAGGTAAGAAGAGTTGTGAATGTAAGGTTTGAATTTGTTGTTGTGTTTCATGCGTGTTATTTGTTTTTCTTTTCATTAATATATCACTGGTATCACGCGATTTTTAATAAAACTGTAGTTGCACTATTTAGTAAACAATATAAAAGCTACTGAAAATAAGTCATTGGTTATTACAACCGATATACAGGGTGTTTCATTAATAATTGTCCATATAGTAACTGGAGAAACCTTAGCAGAAAATACGAAGATTTAACCTAAAACACTTAAATAAAATGTGGTTCCTTATTCCTTACTGAGTTACAGGATGTTTTATCTAAAAATTTAAAAACTATTTTTCGACTATTTTCGAAAACTATCGACGAAAACTATTTTTAATGGGAAATAAGCCACAATTTTACCAAAAAAATGATTTTATTAACGTTTCGACGCCCAAGTCGGGTGTCGTCAAAATACATAATAATAATATTATTTTGTATTTTGACGACGCCCGACTTGGGCGTCGAAACGTTAATAAAATAATTTTTTGGTAAAATTGTGGCTTATTTCCCATTGAAAATAGTTGATTATAAAAATGCCACAAGAAAATAGCTTCAGAACAACATAGTTTTTATTATTGTTTTATAAATTCTTCTTTTTTTTTTCTTTTGTTATTTTATGATTCCACAATTTAGTCGGTGTATCTGTCTGGTGACTGATCTTGCTTGGTCAATACTGGAATGTATTTCTTCGTTACTCACTACTTTTGACATTATTTAGACTCCCCAAGTATCTGAAATTTCCTGTTGGTTTTATAGTTCCTATACACCGTTTCACATTAAGAATAGAACGTTGCGTAGATAGACCAATGTATTTCTTATGAATAGCCACCTGGCAGTCGAGTAGTCACCAGTGCCCGAGAGATTTGACAACACTGATTTGACAACACTCCATAAGTGCATGTTCCGTTCTAGGGGGGGGTATGGTTTGAAATATTTAATTTTTTTTATTATTTCAAATAAAGGTGCATACTTTCAAGAATACTCTCTGAAAATTTCAAAATAATCGAAGTAAAATTACCAGAAATACAGCGTGTTGAATATCCCTACCTTCGACTCACTTTGCCGCGACTTCGCGCCAGCACGCTTGAGCGTAGTGAGAAACGTTAAACAACTGTTCGCCTTCTCTTTTGTAGATTACTCCTCGATTAAAAAACATATTCCAATGTGCATCACTTTACGATTTGTCAGACAAATTAGAAGATGAAGATGCAGTTGTCAAAACTTTAAACGCATTTTTCTTAAAACTGCTTTTTCAAATGCGGTGGACATTGTAACTGAAAAACTACGCGGCCGATCTACCTGATATTTTGCACAGATTTTCTTTAGACATTTCATGAGGTAACAACGTCGAGATATTTTTCTTTTTTTCCTTATTTTTTGTTCAACAATAATAAATCTGTTGATTTTCACAAAATTTTTACCAAAAATTTAATTTTTTTGATTTCTGAGTGATACCAAAAATTCAAAAATCATTAAAAATAAAAAAACTCGACGTTGTGACCTCGTGAAACTCATAAGTTAATTAAATATTTTTGAATTTTTTGTTTCGTATGATCTAGTGACGAGTTCTGATGTCCACCGCAAAATCCATTTTTTTGTGAGCTGCCTGTCAAAATTTGTCACCAATGGCTTATTTTTTAATATTTTGGACTGAATTTTTTTCTAAGTATTCTTTGAATTGTACTTGATATGTTTATTTAATTTAAAAATAAAATAATTGTACCATAGCTTCGAAAAAAATTCACAAAAATGTGCTTGATATATTGATTTCAAACCATACCCCCCTCCCTTAACGTGAAATAAAGTATATTTAAATTTGTAGGCCTTCTGGTTGTTCCCCTACAACTAAATAGGTACTCGTTTTTTTGAATATTAATTGTGAGTCCCACTTTGTGTATTCCTCTTCCAGTTTTACAAGAGGATCAAGCAAAATTTAGAAGAAATTCAATATTTTCTGACAGAATTACCGCATTTTTAATTAGATTAAGTAATTTCCCCATTGATTTTTATTCCATATGGCTATCTCTCAAGTGATTTTTTTAATAGAACACTGTTGGAGGCAAAACGCAACCTTGTCTGACTCCTCGTTGTGCTTCACAAAGTGTGCCAACCTACCTGGGGTCCTATCTTCGAATTCATTCGAGCATATTTCGCATACGAAATTAGAAGAATTTCGCTTGAAATCCGGTGTCTTGTATTTTCGAATACTTCGTGTACGAATTTTTTCGAATGGGTATGAACCATTCGAATCGTGATGCTCGTATACGAATTGTTGTTGTCATTTCAAGGTCATTTCAGTTGTCATGATAGTTTTAGCTAATAGTGTTAATTATGTTGTTGTATACAATATTTTTACATTGAAATTTATTTTCAATGGCTGGTTTAAATAATTCTTTAATAGAAAGAAAGGACATGTACGATTATGCCTTGAAAATATAACCTAACCTAACTTTATGTACGCGCATGTTAGCATTGGATCTAAGCTCCAAACTTGGCATATGACACCGTTGCCATAACCTCAATTTTTTCATAATATCACATTACATAAAGGTGCATTTAAAAAATCGCTTTGAAGTAAAGTTTTGAAAAGTAGATAGTAGAATATCAGTGTAAAGTGTAAAAATAATATTAAACAAAATAGCACACTTTGTGCGGACTTTGCAAATCGATATTACTAATATACCTATGCAATCTTAAGATTCGATTACACCTAAAACAACTGCTAAACAACTTTTCCCAAAAATGGCTTTTTTTATAATTTGTTCAGACTATATGTCATTATCTTTATACAGGGTGTAACGAAAATACAGGTCATAAATTTAATCACATATTCTGGGACCAAAAATAGTTTGATTGAACCTAACTTACCTTAGTACAAATGTGTATATAAAAAAAGTTACAACCCTTTGAAGTTACACAATGAAAATCGATTTTTTCCAATATATCGAAAACTATTAAAGATTTTTTATTGAAAATGGACATATGGCATTCTTATGACAGTAGCATCTTAAGAAAAAATTATAGTGAAATTTGGACACCCTATAAAAATTTTATGGGGGTTTAGTTCCTTTAAGCCCCCCCAAACTTTTGTGTACGTTCCAATTAAATTATTATTGTAGTACCATTACTTAAACAAAATATTTTTAAAACTTTTTTGGCTCTTAGTACTTTTTCGAAAAGTCAGTTTTTATCGAGATATTTTGAATATTTTTCAAATCCACCACATATTTGTATATGGTTAAGTACGATTATGGAGACTTGGTAATAATATGAAAATTTATGTATGATTTACATTTTTAGGTATATTTTGAACCGTATTAAAAAAGAAGTCATATCTCGATAAAAGTTGCCTTCTCGAAAAAATACAAAGAGGCAAAAAAGTTTTAAAAACATTTTGTTTAACTAATGGTATCGCAGTAATAGTTTAATTGGAGCATACACAAACATTTGGGGGGTTTAAAGGAACAAAACCCCCATAAAATTTTTATGTAAACATATTAAAAAAGAAGCCGCAACTCGATAAAAACTGCCTTATCGAAAAAATACTAAGAGCCAAAAACGTTTTAAAAATATTGAATTTAACTAATGGTACCACAATAATAATTTAATTGGAACGTACAGAAAAGTTTAGGGGGGTTTAAGGGAACAAAACCCCATAAATTTTTTAGGGGGTGCACAAATTTCACTATAATTTTTCTTTAAGATGCTCCTGCCATAAGAATGCCACATATCCATTTTCAATAAAAAATCTCTAATAGTTTTCGATATATTCGAAAAAATCGATTTTCATTTTGTAACTTCAAAGGGCTATAACTTTTTTGTGTGCATATTTGTACTAAGGTAAGTTAGGTTCATTCGAACTATTTTTGGTCCCAGAATATGTGACTTAATTTATGACCTGTATTTTTGTTACACCCTGTATATTAAACATTCCTATACAATCTTATTCTTGTACATTATACCCCAGTATATATAACAAATATAACATTTGTTTTTATTACTGCGATTATACCATTAATTGAAATTATACAAGAAATAGACAAAAAAAGTATGGCAACATTGTGACTCTTCAGATGACAAATAAGTTCAATGTTATTCGAATTTGCAGTGTTGCCTGTGCAAATTCTTCTCGTATACGTATAAAATTTCGAAGGACGTTCAAAAATACACATTCACGTTCGTATACGAAATTTTTCATTCGAGTTAACTCGTATGCGAAAATATTCGATTGAATTCGAAAATACGACCCCTGACCGTACCCACTAAAAACCTCTATCTCCTAGAGGTATACTCGGGACTACTCCTCTTGAGCAACTTCGACTATGTCGCTTGTGTCTCTGTCAGAGATTTGTAGTTTGTTCAGTTCCTTTTGTTCGTTTAGTTTTGACTATTTTGTAGCATCATCTCATATTCTACGTTCTTTTTTTTTTATTATATCCATGATATGGATACTGTTATGTTGAAGTATTCGTTGCTAGCTATGGATTTCTTTACTACGTTTTCTGGTGTCACCCTTCCCATTTGGTTTTACCAGCTCTTCACTTTCTTGGCTGAATTGACTGCATGTAAAAACCACACTCACACATTACGCATCGATCTCCATTTGTCTTTTTTAATTTTATCAGTATAGGTCCTAAAAGACCCATGGCCCATCAAAAATTTGTGTGAACCCTATGTTACTGTCTCACATTAATTTTTCTGTTTTTTTCCTTGATCATCTTTATATCCCCTCTTATTTAATTGTACCTAGTCATCCTCTCTTTTAACATTAACTGAATTTATACAAATCTTGCACTTGACCTTTTATTGTGATTTAAGTCCTATATGCGCTTACCACATGCTTCTTAATAGTGGTTTTATTTGTGTCCTTATCATCATTTCCATGTAGTTTTTTCCTTTAGTACTTCCTCCCAGACTGCTACCGCATATACAGCATGTTTAGTTTTAAATTAGATATATGGCATATAAATGGCACACAGCGCTGCGGCCGTCGAGTACCAGATGGTCCCCACTTCACACGCTAATTCACCTGAATCTCGCCGATTCGTATGTAACTCCGTCGCTCCGTCCTCCGTCGTCGTTCGGGGATTAAAAAACAATAGTGGACTAAGCAGTGTTGCCGATTTTACCACTTCCTTCAGTCGGCTATATCTAATCGAAAACTGAACGTATTGTAGAACTGTAGAGTGTACTATTTCTAAATACACCTTCCTTCGTTTATCTTGTCAACCGACCGTGTCCTTTCATTTTTTGTTTCATTTTGGGAAGCCGATACCAATAACATCTGATAGAAGCCGATACCAATAACATCTGATAGAAGCCGATACCAATAACATCTGATACCATTGATACATTATATAAGTTTTTTTACCTTTTTTGTTTAGTTTTTATTTTTTTCTTTTCAGAACAAAAAGAAGAAAGGCTAATGCTTATTCGGAATGCCTCTGTTTTGTATAAGACTGCATGTTTTTTTATGTTTTTAAGTATTATAACGACTTTTTGTCTTAGTTTTTTAGTTGTTTTGTATTTCAAAAATTTAAATATTACTTTAATTTTCTTTTCAGAGTAAGAGGTAAAACTTCTGCGTAACTATTTTTTCGTGATACTAGTTTTAAGGATTTGTATTTTCATATCTGTAACTTGATATATTAAACATTATGTGTAATAGGTGCAGTTTTATTTATTCCTGAATAGTTAACAATATACTCCGGTCAACTTACGCATCCGAGGCTACAAAAATTACCATCAAGCTGAAAATTGGCAGGATTGTTAAAAATACCATCATAAATGAAATCTAAAAAGTCCTCATAAATCCGACCCCTGCTAAAAATTTTACGCGCGGTCAAAGGTCACCAAATATGGTTTTTAGCGATTTTCAGCGAAACGGTATGTTTTATGGTAAAATTAGTGCTAACAAAAAATGTAGATTAGATAATGATCTATAAAAAATGCCTTATCACTTTTTTTCCTGGGAGCCACCGTTTTTGAGATATAACGATTCAAAAAGTGGTAATCGTCATAATATGCGCACACGTTTCCACACCACCTTTGAGGTAGTGTACTTAGCGCGTTTTTTAACGTGGTTTCCCCAGTAGGCCAATTCCACGGATCTGTTATGATTCTGTTTAATTTAAAGCTATTTAATAATTGATATTGGCAAGGGTTAAAAATGATTAAACTTTATATAAAGCGGTATAAATTAAAAAAAAGCGAAATTTATCAAACTGGTTCATAATTTTCTAATACTTCTGCTTCCCTTGTTCTTCTTCCTCTTCTTCATCTTCTAGTTCTTCTTCTTCTTCTTGTTCATCCTGGGTGCAAGTAAATTGTCCCAATAATGACACATCGCATGGCTCCTCGATAGAATCAAATGAATCCTCAATTGTTGGTGATTCAACATTGGAGCACGACCGGTTTTGACAATTAGTGCATGCTACCGAACAAAACAGTCCAACTTTTTTGCAACAACATTTAGCGCTACAGTTGCAAAAAATTGTGTTCAGAAGTTTTTCCGGCGCAGGGGGGAGTAAAGTTTGAATTGGTTCTAATGAACTGTCGACTAATTTCCATCCCCAGTCTTTTGGATCTAGCTGATAACCAAGCCACACTTGAACTTGGTAATATACCCGAAAAAGATGTTGATGAGCAGCCGCTGAGGTTGGAGGAAGACAAGATAACTACACGTGTTTTTTGTTTCGAGTACTTTTAAAAAAAACGTGCATATCGAAACTTATCTAAGCATGTAGTTTTCTTAGGCGCTCCATACATAGATAGAGAAGAGATGGCCATTTTTTTTCACGCACTTCATTACATTCCTGGCCTCAAAATAAGCATTGTTTTTTAAAACAAAAAGCTGGTTCACTTACACGTGCTCTAGTAAGAGGAAGACTTTTGGTCGATGTACTGGCTTCTTGTTTTTCATGTTGTCTTTTAATAGCTGCAGCAATAGAACACTTTCGAGTATAACTTTTACGACACTCCACATGTATGGTCACAGATTTCTGCTGTTTAAGAAATTCTAAAAATCCATCAGCTCTTTCAGTACTTGCATTGATTGTTTTTATACCACGTTCAACGGTAACAATTTCACCTTCAGTTAAAATTTTAGCGCAGACATTTTTGTTATAACAATGAAAATAACACGAAATACAGGATAAAAAATATAGGTTTAACACGTATTTTCATTCCGGAGTAGTACTCAAGACTAATTAATACCTCGATGGTGTCATCTACCTGAAGGATTTCGCCACCCAGGAAAATTACGGTGTAATTTGCATAAGTATTTATTAGTACTTAGCAATAAACATTTTGACTAGAAAGTTGTCTTTCATTATTATGTTCAAACCCTTCTGAGAAGAGAATAGGTAGGGTGATTAGATTAGCTGACGAACGTGTTTATTCCGACAAAACCCATCTTTGCAAATTGAACTAAGGCGCATAAATAAAAAGAATTATTATAAGTTAATACTTTGTCATTTGTTGTATTTTTGTTGGGATTAAGCCGTAAAATTCAAATAATTCTTATTATTTTCGCGTTACATTCACTTTGTAAAGATTTTTTTGTTGGCACTGTAATATAATACAGCTTATGGATTGCATCCCTCGGTAGACCGCAAGCTGTATAGTAGAAACATTATCATATTTATAATCTTATATTATTATGTGTAATATAAGTTAAGTTGACCGTAGAATATTATGTTTACTTGTATTACAGCTTCAGTGATGTATATACCTGGTGTACTAATACATGTATTATGACGATTAGAAGTCTTTCAACTCTTTGAATCGTTGTATCTCAAAAACAGTGCCTCTTAGGAAAAAAACTATTAAGATATTTTTTATAGATAATTATCTAATCTACATTTTTTGTTAGAGCTAATTTTACGATAAACTTACCGTTTCGCTGAAAATCACTAAAAACCATATTTGGTGACCTTTGACCCCGCGTAAGTTTTTTAGCAGGGGTCGGATTTATGAGGACTTTTTAGATTTCATTTATGATGGTATTTTGAACAATCCTGCCAATTTTCAGCTTGATGGTAATTATTGTAGCCTCACTCCTATTTTTGAGTCTAACTAGACCGGTCTAATAGCGATAACAATAAAAGCTTTAAAAACCCTTTATGGTAAATGTACCCCTACCATATTATATGGACTGTTAATGCAGGTGAGATTGTTCAGGGGGGTCCGAAAAAAAATATATCAATAGAAAAATTCGAAATCGTCAGATTAAGATAAGGTAAGTTAAGTATATGCAAAAGAGTGTATATTTCAAAAATCTGACGATTTGAGCGAGGCGTAAGGAAATGAGTGAAACACAAACTTTGACAAAAAAGGGAATATTTCGCGAAATGAACGTCAGATCGAAAAACTGAAAAATACGTGTTCAATATTTTTCAACAATCTATCAAACACGACCCCCACGGAGAGGGGTGGGGGTAACTTTAAAATTGTAAATAGGAATCCGGCGATATTTCGCGAAATGAACATCAGGTCAAAAACCTGATAATATGTGTTCAATGTTTTTTAAAAATCTATTAAATTACATCAAACACGACCACCCACGGAGGTGAGGTGGGGGTTACTTTAAAATCTTTAATAGGAGCCCCCATTTTTATTGAGATTTGGATTCCTTGCGTAAAAATAAGTAACTTTTATTCGAGACGTTTTTTCGAATTATGGATAGATGGCGCTATAATCGGAAGAAACGATTGTTGGAAATGGAAAATTAAATTAAAAAATGGAAAGGCCCCACTAAAATGGAAAACTTAACTTTTTTGGTTTTGGGACCCAATCTTCACAACCCAATAGATCCCCATAACGCTTGAGTAACTGTAAATTTAGCATACTTGTCTCCTCTACTATTATAATGCCCGCCTCTTTGAAGGAATTACAGTTGAACCCCAATTATCCGTGTGCCGATTATCCGTGCTATGATTTTCTATTACTCAAATTGCATTTTTGAGGTTTTGTCAAAGTAGCGTCACCGTAAATCACTCGACTTAAACCTAATACGCCGAGAAGGAGACTCATAATGAAAGATTTATTTTTTCTGTTATATTTTTATGGTAGGTACATATTATGTATGTATTATACAGTGAGCACGTAAAGGTTGGAATAAATTCATTTTCTCGAGAATTGACGACTTTGAAAAAAAATCCTGAAACAGGTCAATTTTTATTTTTAAATTGCCATTTTTTGACATATGTATCATACTAGTGACGTCACCCATCTGGGTGTGATGACGTCATCTATAATTTTTTTAAATGAGAATAGGGGTCGTGTGATAGCTCATTTAAAAGGTAATTCAATTCACTATTCAGTAATATAAACAAACATTAACATAATTATTTATACAGGGTGTCCAAAAAAAAATTTTTTTAAATTAAATTTATTGACAAAAAGAAGAATGTGTAATTTATTTAACTCAAAATACATTTTACTGCTATCAGAAAACAGGAAATGATGTTTATTTGACAAATTAATATCGTTTTTTGCTTAAATTCAATATTAAAGCCGCCACCCACCTTCCTCTTGACAGATTGAACATTTAATTTAAGCGAAAAGCAATGATTATTTTTCAAATACACATTTTTTCTGTTTTCTGAGAGCAGTAAAATGTATTTTGGACTAAATACATCACATGCATTCTTCTTTTTATCTCAATTAATTTAATTTAAAAAAAATTTTAGACACCCTGTATAAATAATTATGTAAATGTTTATATTACTGAATAGAGAATTAAATTACCTTTCAAATGAGCTATCACACAACCCCTATTTCCTATTTAAAAAAAATCATCGATGACATCACGCCCAGATGTGTGACGACATTAGTATGATATATATACCAAAAAGTTACAATTTAAAAATTGGCCTGTTTCAGGTTTTTTTTCCAAAATCGTCCATTCTCGAGAAAATGAATTTATTCCAACCTTTACGTGCTCACTGTATATGAGAAATATAAATATTTGGATTATCCGTGCCAACGTCCAGTCCCGAGGAGCACGGATAATCGGGGTTCTACTGTACACTAGAAAAATGGTATACATAGTGTTCTTGTGATAATATTACCTAAACGAGGAGATGTAACAAATGGACCGTGATAGTCGTGACGTCAAATCAATGTTGGCTACTCTGAATTGGTTTCCAAACAAAGCAGAAATTCACACATGGTGTTTGTTTTGGTTTTTATAATTAATTGCTTGTAGGATGTTTAATTTTTACAAAACGGTAATGTGTTGGGACCCGTGATTGTAATCAATGCTCATATTATATTTCCCACCACATTTCCAAATAGGACTGGTTAAAAACCTGAAGAAACACAGTATAAGTACTATGTAGTGTGTAAATCCTTGATTTTGTGTAAGGACATTTATAAAATTAAAAGCAATATGATTGATATGACTAACAAAGATTGTGTCTTTAGAAAAAATGTGCAGATGATTGTTAAAACAAAATAAAATTAAAAATGATTACACAAATCACGTGTATAATCAATTGACAGTTGCTTTGTTTGGTACATATTTTTATATCAATATTTGGAAACCTTTTTGACGTCACACTATCACGGTCCATTGAAAACTACAGACTTATCAGCTTGTTATTATATCATAGTATATATGCATATTATTATATCATAGTTATATAACAGATGCAGTGAGAATGTACTATGGCGACACGTAAACATTTTCCCTTGGAGAGGGGTATTAGTCAAGGAGACACCATCTCTCCTACACTATTTACCGCTTTGTTACAGAGTGCTATGTAAAACAATAATTAGGAAAATATTAAAGACAACATAAAATTGGGAGTTTCTGAACAACTTGAGGTTTGCAGACGACATAGTCCTTATTGCAGAATACAGACCGGGTAGATCATGCCTTCCAACTTCTTCAAGACCTTGAGAGCTCTTGTAGACGAGTTAGCCTTAACCCTAACAACACACAACATTCCAGGAATGTACTACCAAAGTTCTATCAATATTTGAATGTCCTGGACATTTAGGGAACATTCGGTGAACATCTGTTTAAATTATTCCTGGAATGTTACCATAAGACATTCTGTGAACATACTACCAATGTTCCTATATTTTAAGTTGCGAAATAATACATACGTGTAAGAGATACAACATTACTTATAACATACCAGACAAACTAAGTGACATTTTAGGCCTACAGTGCAATAATATGTCAAATTTAAAGAGTTTCCCAAGATTATAAACATACAAATGTAATAAAAATTATTGTTCGCGAATATTCAATTTGGAATGCGATTTTGTTAATAAAAAAAATACTTATAACTTATGCAAAACCCAAGAGAGGCATTTATATTTATTTCTTTTGCGTTCATTTTCAAATTCGCCGTGCATATATTTTTGTGCATGGCGCTTGAGAGGGCATCACGTGACTAAAAACGACCAACCAACGACCTCGCTTCGGCCATCTTGGCATCTTCATCTTGGCGACCTTGCCTTGCCGTGGATTGTTTTTAGTTGTTTGTATTATTTGTGCTTTTTAAGAATATTTTTTTAATTCGGATACTTTTATAATAGCTTTAATAGTATTATTAACATAGTGCATAAAATGGTGTCCTGTTTTTAACGCAGTTGGAGTAGCAGAAACAAATGTAGATAAAAAAATCTGCAGGAATAACGTTTCAATTATGACAGAAGCTCAAAACAAATGACTGTGAATGAAAAGCCCTATTAAAAGGTTAGTATGCAAATATGTAAACGAAAGCATGCCCTGTATTTCAGAAAATAAATTAATACTATTAATACCCTAATAATACTATTCATAAAAAATCTTTTAAGTAACGTAGATATAACAAAGTGAATAAAAGGCATAAATCAGAAGAATTATTATTTTATTTTATAAGTTAATAATTGGTCATATCCATTTATTATTTTAATAATAATTGTGAATAAGCCACAAACTTCGCTTATTCCTAACTAAAATAGTAAATAGAGATAGGTAATAACAAAAGGATTTGTAAAACTAAAATAATTCTTTTTGCGTTTTTGCTAGTGTATGCGTTTATAAATAGGATGGTAGACCACACACTATAATATGCAGTACCAACTAATGAATACACAGAATATTATAGTCGATTTGCTAAACTCAGTCTCAGTACTAATTACTGTAATTTTGGCAAAATTGGCCAAAAACAAAAAAAAAATACCTACTAAAATCACTAGCCAGTTGTGTCCGAGTTTGGGGAACCGACTATACTAATAAACAATTTCTAAGCTGTTTTATAATAATTTTGTGAGTTCATTAATCATATTTTTTATTTAAAACTAAAATTTGTTAATAATGCTTAGTAATGCATATATTTTGTATTTTTAGCTTTCCAGAAGATCCTGCGAAGAAGACATGAAGTATAGATCAGATTTGTTAATAGAGGAGTATGTTCAAAACACTTTTTAGAAAAAGATATTGACAGAACTTCACTTTCATCTGTTCGTTTGAGAGACTGTGCTGTTCCAATAGCTTATGTCACACAGGTATATGCATAACCTAATTAATAATACAGTCCGTACAATATAGATACTGTTGTAATTCATTATCTACATCGGAGATCTAAGTTGACATTGTTGCCCAACTACAAAAAATTTTTGAATTCATTTTAAGTCAAATATATCACATAATTATTGCGAAGTAGATTATACAACAAAACAGATTAATATTCAATGTAAATAAATAAAAACATCAGAAATCGAAAACAAGAATTAAGGTATAATCTTATGTTACAGTTATTAAGGTACCAAGGGTATTATAGGGATATACGTTGACCGAAAGCGTTATTATTATAATACCTGTGGTGCCTTCAACGTTTAATGCCCGACTAAATTATTCTTTATATGCGAAAAATTTGAATGAATTTTGAATTGATTAGTTTTTAAATAAGTACATTTACCAGTAACAGTAGTAACGTAATTGTGGTAACCATAGTTTTACTTAGGTTGATATTTGTCAACTTGACAGTATCTAAGTCGTTATTTAAATTTAATGCCCAAGGGCGTTATATCGTACTTAACAGACTTCGAAATGTCATTATTTGTCAAATAATGTACCAGTAGGACATTAAAGTAAATAATAAAAACAATAAATATAATGAATACTAAATACTTATTTGTTTGTGAAAAATCTATTTCTTTGTGGCTTTTTTGTAATTAATTATTCTAATGGGGAAATAAGCCACAATTTACTTGAAAAAATAATTTTATTAAGGTTTCTACTTCCACATCGGATGTCGTTGTCAAAATACAAAATGTTCATTATTATTATTTTATTTATTAAATATTATTTATTATTTATTTAAATATTATTTAATATTTATTTTTTTATTATTATTATTTATGCATATTATTACCTGTAAATAATATTTCTTCTGATTGTTAATTGTAAAGGATAGAAAAATTACCTTTTATTTTATTTTCTTTTAGAATCAGCTGAGAGAAGTGGTCTACAAAAAACCAGAAAGTAAACGGAATATGTGGCTACGAAAAGCAAAAGAAAGGTTTACAAAGCAAATGTGACACATTTTTTTATAATATTTAGGAATGTCAGCAAATTACATTAAAAAATGTATGTAAAGATTTTTTGCAATAAAAATGTTTATATTTATCAAGGATGTATTATTTGGTATGGCCATATATCGTCAGTGATGTGACAGTACCTCCTATCTGTTTTTTTCAAGAGATTTGTAAGATAGACTAAAAACTTGTTTCGGCCACCTCCTGTTTTCATATATTTTTTGACTTGTTTTGCAGTAAATTCAACTATCTATTTACTACAAAAAAAGTCAGAATACATACGAAACCAGAAAGTGACCTTAAAAAATGTTTTTCGTCTCCTGCAAATCTCATGAAAAAACATATAGGAGGTATTGTCACATTACTGACGATATATTTCAGTGAATGTCTAAAAAATATACTGTGAATGTTCAAAGAACGTTCGTAGACATTCATGGAATGTTCTAACAAGACATTCAGTCTAAAAATATACTGTGAATGTCCAAAGAACATTCATGGAATGTTCCAACAAGACATTCAGTCTAAAAAATAGACTGTGAATGTCCAAAGAACATTCGTAGACATTCATGGAATGTTCCAACAGAACATTCTAAGAATATTTAAAATGCTGACACAGCACTTTCCTGGTACTTTCCAGGGACATTCGTGTGCATTTGGGGACATTCCAGGAATGTTTTCAATGTCCTGTGTGTACATTCTAGGAACATTCATGGAATGTTTTGTGTTATTAGGGAAAATTAACTTTTCCAAAACAAAATACCTGACCAACCTTTTGCTAGTCAAAAACATCTCAATTAATGGCACGAAAATTATTATTATAAATCAAATAAGGGCAGAGGAACGAGCTCCTATTATGCCCAAAAATAAAGAGAAATATTATACAACTAATACCAATTAAGAACAAAAGTAATTGGACTTCTTAAGTCCTAGGTTTTCACCCAAAGTAATCGAAAGTAGAACTGGAAGACGTTATTTGAATTCTTCGTGTAACTTTGCGTGGATTGATATATGAATTTACTAATTTTGAGTCCTTTTTGCTAAATTAAAAATTAAGTAGTTAAAATTTCTCACCTGTAGTACCATCCTTGGATTATAAGCTTTCATTTGACACCTCATTTGTCATTCTACCTGGTATAATGACGGAGGAGTTATATTTGCGGTCGGACGGACAGACAGCCCTAACAACACACAACATTCCAGGAATGTACTACCAAAGTTCTATCAATATTTGAATGTCCTGGACATTTAGGGAACATTCGGTGAACATCTGTTTAAATTATTCCTGGAATGTTACCATAAGACATTCTGTGAACATACTACCAATGTTCCTATATTTTAAGTTGCGAAATAATACATACGTGTAAGAGATACATTACTTATAACATACCAGACAAACTAAGTGACATTTTAGGCCTACAGTGCAATAATATGTCAAATTTAAAGAGTTTCCCAAGATTATAAACATACAAATGTAATAAAAATTATTGTTCGCGAATATTCAATTTGGAATGCGATTTTGTTAATAAAAAAAATACTTATAACTTATGCAAAACCCAAGAGAGGCATTTATATTTATTTCTTTTGCGTTCATTTTCAAATTCGCCGTGCATATATTTTTGTGCATGGCGCTTGAGAGGGCATCACGTGACTAAAAACGACCAACCAACGACCTCGCTTCGGCCATCTTGGCATCTTCATCTTGGCGACCTTGCCTTGCCGTGGATTGTTTTTAGTTGTTTGTATTATTTGTGCTTTTTAAGAATATTTTTTTAATTCGGATACTTTTATAATAGCTTTATAGTATTATTAACATAGTGCATAAAATGGCGTCCTGTTTTTAACGCAGTTGGAGTAGCAGAAACAAATGTAGATAAAAAAATCTGCAGGAATAACGTTTCAATTATGACAGAAGCTCAAAACAAATGACTGTGAATGAAAAGCCCTATTAAAAGGTTAGTATGCAAATATGTAAACGAAAGCATGCCCTGTATTTCAGAAAATAAATTAATACTATTAATACCCTAATAATACTATTCATAAAAAATCTTTTAAGTAACCTAGATATAACAAAGTGAATAAAAGGCATAAATCAGAAGAATTATTATTTTATTTTATAAGTTAATAATTGGTCATATCCATTTATTATTTTAATAATAATTGTGAATAAGCCACAAACTTCACTTATTCCTAACTAAAATAGTAAATAGAGATAGGTAATAACAAAAGGATTTGTAAAACTAAAATAATTCTTTTTGCGTTTTTGCTAGTGTATGCGTTTATAAATAGGATGGTAGACCACACACTATAATATGCAGTACCAACTAATGAATACACAGAATATTATAGTCGATTTGCTAAACTCAGTCTCAGTACTAATTACTGTAATTTTGGCAAAATTGGCCAAAAACAAAAAAAATTACCTACTAAAATCACTAGCCAGTTGTGTCTGAGTTTGGGGAACCGACTATACTAATAAACAATTTCTAAGCTGTTTTATAATAATTTTGTGAGTTCATTAATCATATTTTTTATTTAAAACTAAAATTTGTTAATAATGCTTAGTAATGCATATATTTTGTATTTTTAGCTTTCCAGAAGATCCTGCGAAGAAGACATGAAGTATAGATCAGATTTGTTAATAGAGGAGTATGTTCAAAACACTTTTTAGAAAAAGATATTGACAGAACTTCACTTTCATCTGTTCGTTTGAGAGACTGTGCTGTTCCAATAGCTTATGTCACACAGGTATATGCATAACCTAATTAATAATACAGTCCGTACAATATAGATACTGTTGTAATTCATTATCTACATCGGAGATCTAAGTTGACATTGTTGCCCAACTACAAAAAATTTTTGAATTCATTTTAAGTCAAATATATCACATAATTATTGCGAAGTAGATTATACAACAAAACAGATTAATATTCAATGTAAATAAATAAAACCATCAGAAATCGAAAACAAGAATTAAGGTATAATCTTATGTTACAGTTATTAAGGTACCAAGGGTATTATAGGGATATACGTTGACCGAAAGCGTTATTATTATAATACCTGTGGTGCCTTCAACGTTTAATGCCCGACTAAATTATTCTTTATATGCGAAAAATTTGAATGAATTTTGAATTGATTAGTTTTTAAATAAGTACATTTACCAGTAACAGTAGTAACGTAATTGTGGTAACCATAGTTTTACTTAGGTTGATATTTGTCAACTTGACAGTATCTAAGTCGTTATTTAAATTTAATGCCCAAGGGCGTTATATCGTACTTAACAGACTTCGAAATGTCATTATTTGTCAAATAATGTACCAGTAGGACATTAAAGTAAATAATAAAAACAATAAATATAATGAATACTAAATACTTATTTGTTTGTGAAAAATCTATTTCTTTGTGGCTTTTTTGTAATTAATTATTCTAATGGGGAAATAAGCCACAATTTACTTGAAAAAATAATTTTATTAAGGTTTCTACTTCCACATCGGATGTCGTTGTCAAAATACAAAATGTTCATTATTATTATTTTATTTATTAAATATTATTTATTATTTATTTAAATATTATTTAATATTTATTTTTTTATTATTATTATTTATGCATATTATTACCTGTAAATAATATTTCTTCTGATTGTTAATTGTAAAGGATAGAAAAATTACCTTTTATTTTATTTTCTTTTAGAATCAGCTGAGAGAAGTGGTCTACAAAAAACCAGAAAGGAAACGGAATATGTGGCTACGAAAAGCAAAAGAAAGGTTTACAAAGCAAATGTGACACATTTTTTTATAATATTTAGGAATGTCAGCAAATTACATTAAAAAATGTATGTAAAGATTTTTTGCAATAAAAATGTTTATATTTATCAAGGATGTATTATTTGGTATGGCCATATATCGTCAGTGATGTGACAGTACCTCCTATCTGTTTTTTTCAAGAGATTTGTAAGATAGACTAAAAACTTGTTTCGGCCACCTCCTGTTTTCATATATTTTTTGACTTGTTTTGCAGTAAATTCAACTATCTATTTACTACAAAAAAAGTCAGAATACGTACGAAACCAGAAAGTGACCTTAAAAAATGTTTTTCGTCTCCTGCAAACCTCATGAAAAAACATATAGGAGGTATTGTCACATTACTGACGATATATTTCAGTGAATGTCTAAAAAATATACTGTGAATGTTCAAAGAACGTTCGTAGACATTCATGGAATGTTCTAACAAGACATTCAGTCTAAAAATATACTGTGAATGTCCAAAGAACATTCATGGAATGTTCCAACAAGACATTCAGTCTAAAAAATAGACTGTGAATGTCCAAAGAACATTCGTAGACATTCATGGAATGTTCTAACAGAACATTCTAAGAATATTTAAAATGCTGACACAGCACTTTCCTGGTACTTTCCAGGGACATTCGTGTGCATTTGGGGACATTCCAGGAATGTTTTCAATGTCCTGTGTGTACATTCTAGGAACATTCATGGAATGTTTTGTGTTATTAGGGAGCCTAGGTCAAATTTATAACCTTTAGTACCATCCTTGGATTATAAGCTTTCATTTGACACCTCATTTGTCATTTTACCTGGTCAAAGAATACCTAACTACCTGGTATGGTGGTAGCTATGTATTCTTTGACCTGGTATAATAACGGAGGAGTTATATTCTCGGACCGACGGACAGACAGCCTCGGTCAAATATCTCACCTTTAGTACCATCCTTGGATTATAAGCTTTCATTTGATACCTCATTTGTAATTCTACCTGGTATAATGATGGAGGAGTTATATTCGCGGTCCGACGGACAGACAGCCTACGTCAAATATCTCACCTTTAGTACCATCCTTGGATTATAAGCTTTCATTTGACACCTCCGGACCGACGGATAGACAGACTACGTTAAATATCTCACCTTTAGTAACATCCTTGGATTATAAGCTTTCATTTGACACCTCATTTGTAATTCTACCTGGTATGATGACGGAGGAGATATATTCGCGGTCCGACGGACAGACAGCCTACGTCAAATATCTCACCTTTAGTACCATCCTTGGATTATAAGCTTTCATTTGACACCTCATTTGTCATTCTAGCTGGTATATTGACGGAGTAGTTGTGATTACAGACGGACGTGGATAATTCAAAGTTTTCACATTTTTTTTTAATTGGGTGAAAACAATAAAGTTAAAATTAACAAACATCAAATAAAAATACTGAAACAATAAACAATGCCGCCCTAAAACAATTCAGTCCTGTAAAGCTCCTATAATGTCCAAAACAAAGAAAAATATCGTTATAAAACTAATAAAAATTATATAGATTACAATTTCAAACAAAATTCTGAAACAATAGATAATGCCGTCCTAAAATAATTAAGTCTTGCAAAGAAAATAAAGAACTATCAAGTCGATTTTTAAAACTGTTAATACTAGTTGCCGATATGGTGTCTTCATCTAAGTTATTCCAGATATTAAATATTCTGTATGATAAAAAGAACAAGTGTATACCTATAAATATCTGGACCACGAGATTAAATTTGGAAGAGACAATCAAACAACAGAGTTGAATTGGAAGCTTATGGAAAACAGAGAAGTCTAGATGAGGTACTCCCATGTGCTCGAAAAGGAAAGTCTTTGATCAATGTTTACTCCCAGTTTTAACGTATGGAGCACAAGCATTGACCCTTTATTAGTTCATGGTTTTTGCTCCAAATTTTAAGGAACCGCTTGGATTGATATGAAATTTGGCATACACATAGGTAACATGTCAAATAAGAAAAGTGATATTGTGCCGATGTGTGTTTTTACCCTGGGGGTGAGTTTCACCCTTCTCGGGGGTGAAAAAATATACGTTCAAAATAAGTCTGGAAATGGATTAACTGACCAATTCTAATACCACCTTTGGATATATAGTATTGTAGCGTGATTAGTGTAATTACTTCTAATTACAATAAAACTAGCGGTTCGTAATTTATATACGACTTTATTTTTTATTTATACAAGTTTACTTTACAAACTTTAGCTTAAGACTAACTCTATTTACAAATATGTCCTATTTATATATGCGATACAGATATTCCAGAAATATCTATATATCTCCAGCTATGTCCATGTGACCGCTTGCACGTCATTTCGCTGAATCGGCGTATCTCGAAACATCGATAGTGTTCTGTCTGTCCGGAGACGGGAGCTGGTATACGAGGGTAGGTCAATAATTATTTTGTTACACTGCTCCCCTCTTAAGATCTGAGCGTCCCGATCAGCAACTCTAGATGGCCCAGGATGGCGGAATCTACAGGATTCTCCAGCTCTGCATACACCCCTAGAAAAGAAGTAACAGTCTACTGTCTTTGAAGGGTATGACATCTTCGGGTTCATGCAACACACAGTAATCCGTACGCCAGTTTCTCTGAAGATCACTTCCAGCATGCTTCTCACAATCTTCCAATCCAGATTTTCTACTGCATGGCCAATTTTTGGTAAAGCCAAATCTTTGATGTCATAATTACAGACCATTTTCTTCAAATTAGTTAGAGCACGCCATATGTTCTCGTAGCTTGGCGTGTCCGTATAAGACTTCCTGGTCACTATATACAGCAAAGATCGGGGACCATCTTCCAATCGCAATACTCTTCCAATTTTAGGTTGTTGATTCCTTAACTCGTCCAGGCGGCCGAACTTTCTATTGAATACGGACGAGATTCCTTTAGTCATCTCGAGGTCTTGTGCAACACAGTGGGCTAGAGAGACGTTTTCTGGAACACCAAACAGATCTTGCTGAACTTCTGTGGTCACGCCGAATCTAGCACTCTTTCTTTCTGCGTAATTTGACATAAATTGATTAAAACTTGGCTGTGCGACATCTTTCATCTCCTGTTGGAGGACTCGTGCTTCTTCTGTTTCATTTGAGCCAGCATATGGTGCAAGACGATTTATGTGAATAACTTTTGGTTTACCGTTTGGCAACTTCTTAATTCTATATATTACGTCATTTATTTTCTTCTTAACTTCATATGGACCTTCCCATTGTCTTTGCAGTTTAGGACATAAGCCTCGACGACGTTGCGGATTATAAAGCCAGACAAGATCACCTACTTCGAAGCTTTCATTCTTGCATCGAGAATCATATTGATCTTTCATTCTGTCACTGGCTATCTGGATGTGTTGTCGGGCAAGTTCATGAATGTTGTTCATTCGTAATTTCAGGCGGTCAACGTAGTCTTCGCCTGCAACATATTCCTCGGAAGGTCTGCAGCCAAACTCTAGGTCGCAGGGCAAACGAACTTCACGACCCAACATCAGGCAGGTTGGTGTTTGACCTGTAGTTTCATTCACGGCCGAGCGGTAGGCCATCAGGAATAAATGAATGTGTTGGTCCCAATCTCGCTGATGTTCAGATACAACTTTGGACAAGTGTTTACCCATCGTTCGGTTCATCCTCTCGACCATCCCATCTGATTGAGGATGCAGGGGTGTTGTTCTGGTCTTATTGGCACCAATCAATTTACAAACGTTTTGGAAAAGAGCTGACTCAAAGTTTCGCCCTTGGTCGGAGTGGATCTCCAAGGGAACACCAAATCGGCTAAAGAATTCTTTAACAAGTACCTCTGCAACGGTAGCAGCTTCTTGATTTGGTAATGCATAGGCCTCAGTCCATTTTGTAAAATAATCCATGGCTACCAGGATGTATTTATTTCCAGCATCGGTTTCTGGAAATGGACCTGCAATGTCGATAGCTACTCTTTCCATAGGACTTCCAACATTGTACTGTCTCATGGGTGCTCTCTTTTTACCAACCGGACCATTACCGGATGCGCACGGTTCACATTTTCGGCACCATCTTCTTACATCATCTTTACAGTTCACCCAATAGAACCGTTCTCGAACCTTTTGCAGAGTCTTCGTAATACCAAAGTGTCCACCTGATGTACCGTCATGCAACTGACGCAATACTTCTGACACTTTACTTTTAGGTACAATTAACTGAAGCTTAGATTCTGTACCATCATCGTTCTCAAAGGTTCTGTACAGAAGATCATCTTTTAGTACCAGGCAATTCCATTGGCTCCAGTAGGCCTTGACTTCTGGACTACATGCACTAATGTTCTGCCAACTAGGTCTCTCACCTTGCCGCATCCAATCCAATACTCTTTTTATACATGGATCATCTTCTTGGGCTTCTTGTAACTGTTGTGGCTGCCATTGCTCATTAACGACGGTGGTTCGTCTCACGGGGCAAAATCGTTCCTCTAATTTGGCACAGTGATTACAATTTGCACTGCATGGTCGTCTCGAAAGGGCATCAGCATTTGAATGAACTCTTCCGGCCCTGTGTTCTATCTCATAATCATATTCTTGAAGTCGTTCTAACCATCTTGCCATCTGGCCCTCTGGATTACGGAATTGTATGAGCCATTTTAGAGCAGCGTGATCTGTTCGAAGAAGGAACTTTCTGCCGTACAAGTATTTATGGAAATGTTCGCAAGCCTTCACTACACCCAGCAGTTCTCTTCTGGTAACGCAATAGTTTCTTTCCGGTTTCGACAGGACTTTGCTGAAATAAGCGATGACTTTTTCCTGTCCGTCCTGGATTTGGGAGAGAACAGCTCCTATAGCACTGTTGCTAGCATCGGTATCCAAAACAAATTTTCCTGCCTGTCCCGGGTAGCTTAATATCGGTGCACTGATCAGAGCCATTTGTAGTTGTTCGAAAGCTTTTTGGCACTCTTCACTCCATGTATATCCTTTGCCCTCCTCCGTCAACCTTGTTAGGGGCTTGGAGATATTGGCAAATCCTTTGACAAATCGTCGGTAATATGTACATAGGCCAAGGAAACTTCTAATTTCATGTTTATCTTTTGGTACTGGCCAATCTTTAATTGCTTCAATCTTTTCGGGATCAGCTGTTACACCATTACTCGATACAATATGTCCCAAATACTTAACTTCTCGTCGAAACATGTGACATTTCTTCGGACTTAACTTCAAGTTCGCTGCCCTCAATCGTTGAAAGACTTCTATTAGATTCTTGGCATGTTCATCAAAGGACCTTCCAACCACAATTACATCATCCAAGTAAACCAGGCATGTTTTCCATGTTAGACCTCTTAAAACTGCCTCCATTAATCTTTCAAATGTGGCAGGGGCATTACATAAACCAAACGGCATAGCCGTAAACTGCCAAAGCCCTGATCCTATCGAAAATGCGGTTTTCTCCCGATCGGCTGGCTCCATGTCTACTTGCCAATATCCACTTTTTAAATCGAGTGTGGAAAACCAACGAGAACCGGAGAGAGTATCCAATGTATCGTCTATTCTGGGCAAAGGATAACTATCTTTTTTTGTTACCGCATTGAGCTGGCGGTAGTCGATACAAAAACGCGTTGAACCATCTTTCTTCTTTACCAGAACTACTGGTGATGTCCATGGACTGTTCGATGGTTCAATTACCCCTTGTTTGTCCATATCCTTGATAATCTCTTCGGCTTCATCTCTTTTCGCAAATGGAAGTCGTCTAGGGCGTTGTCTGATTGGCTGAGCGTCTCCGGTATTTATTTTATGCGTTACTATGCTTGTTTTGCCCTTATCCTTTTTATCAATAGCAAAAACATCTTGATACTCTATCAGCATAGACCTTACTTTTTCCGTTCGTTCATAGTCAAGGTCTTGGCATCTTTCAATGATCATCTCGACAAGGTCTTTTGGATACTTTGACTTTGATGATTTCTCATTGGTATTCATAGAGCAAATTGAAGCCACGGGAACACACTGTCCGATCAAAGCTCCTCTACTTAACTTAATAGCAGTTTCCCTTAAATTCATAACTCTTACAGGGATGACATCTCGAACTTTTACCAAAGTTTTCGCCGTTAGGAACTCGACATTTTCTACATCTTCGACCATCCTTAAACTTCCCTCTCGGCAGTGTCCATCAAGCATGGTCATCAGAATTTTCTCACTATTACCGGGTATGGTTACGTCGCATGTAGTTAGTAAGCGGATGACATCTTCTTTGTCGTCGTGAAAGGGCAACTCTTCACCGTTGATCCTGAGAACTCCATTTTGAACATCCAATATTGCCCCCACTTTTCGTAGTACGTCCATCCCCAATATGAACTCGTCGGAGATCTCGGCAATTAATACTTGATGTTCAACTGTGGTCTGGCCAATGGATACTGACATATTAGCCTCGCCATATGTATTAATTAGCTCACCAGTCGCTGTTCTAAGCTTTACTGTTGCAGGTGATAATTTATTATGGTCTCGTACTACATCTGGACGTGCGATAGTTCTCGTTGCACCTGTATCCACCAAAAATGATCTACATCTATTACTGATACGACCTTCGATGTATAAGTTGTGGATTCCACCGGAGGACGTAAGGTTGACAGTTACTATGGGGGCTCTAGTTCTCGAGGTCGGCAGTTGCCCCTTGGTGTCGACCCGCTCTAGTTTTCCGACGGCTGTACGATCTTCTTACAATTACGACGAATGTGGCCTACGTCTCCACAATTCCAACATCTAGGCTCGCGTCTCTTTGGCATCTGATTACTTAATACTCTCCGTATCATTTCCTCCAGACGTTCATCGTTGTGTTCGTCACTTTCTTCAATGGTTCTTACTCTATGGCCTCGTGAAGTTTGACTAGCCGTTTCGTGTTCCAATGCAATAGCAAGTGCTTCATCTAAAACTTTCGGTCTTGCTAGTCGTAAAGCTTTCTGTAGTTCATTATCTTTCAGCCCATTGACGAAGGTATCTACTGCAATTTCTTCTAAAACGCTGTCTGGCACCTCTGGATAAGCCAACCGCACCACACGAGCCACATCTGCTTCAAATTCTTGCAGATTCTCACTTGCTCGTTGACTTCTACTTCGCAGTTGTGCTTTGTATACTTGTTGTAGATGGGCATCTCCATAGCGTTTTTCTAGACGAGTGAACAAGGTCTGGTAACATTTTTCTTGACCCTTAGGAATTGATCTTAATATATCTGCAGCATCACCTCGCAAAGCAGCAGTCAAGGAAACAGCCTTTTCTTGTTCGGTCCAATGGTTGGCGGTCGCAATAGCTTCGAATTGTCTAAGGTATATGGACCAAGAGGACTTCCCATCGAATGGTGGTAATTTAAATCTCATATGATGCGATGTTTCGTCTCTCGGTGTTTCATCCTTCACTACAAGATCTAAAGCTACTGCATTAACTGATGGTTGTACTTTTGTATCAGTTATCATGCTCTCTAGTTGTTTGATCTTCTCTTCTAGCATTTCTTTATTGTCGTCTACACTTTTCTGTATCTTATCGAATGTTCTGGAAACTTCTTCAAATTTCTCATTGTTCTGTTTACAAACTTCTTCTAGTTTTTCGTTGTTTTGCCTACAGACCTCTTTAATTATTTGAGAAGTCTCATCGAATCTTTTAGCAACATTTTCGAATTTCTCGTCGCTTTTTCTACTAACTTCTTCAAGTTTCTCGTCGCTTCTTCTACTAACTTCTTCAAGTTTCTCGTTGTTCTGTCTAGAAGTTTCGTCGATCTTTTGAGAAACACTTTCAAATTTCTCGTTGCTTATCTTAGAAGTATCATCAATCGTTTCAGAAACAGTTTTTAATTTCGATAAGATTACTTGTTCTGCTGACTGGAAGTGGAACGTCTCTGGGTCATCTCCGTTCTTCGTGAGGACATCCTTGAGTCGTGCTTGTAGGACTATCTTGCACCCACTGCTGTCTAATTCGTACTCTTCTAATTGTTCACGGAGCTGTTTTATGGTCAGTTCTTGTAGCAACATCTTTGGTCGGCACACACGTACTTTTCAAAATGTCTAAGTCTTTCCGAATACCGAACAATCAACGCACTTCAATTATTCCCGACGAATAAAGTTCAAAAGTCTTTCCGAATACCGAACAATTAACGCACTCCGATTATTCCCGACGAATAAAGTTCAAAAGTCTTTTTTTTTCACTTTTCATTTATTTACACTCCACACCGTTAACACCAACTGTAGCGTGATTAGTGTAATTACTTCTAATTACAATAAAACTAGCGGTTCGTAATTTATATACGACTTTATTTTTTATTTATACAAGTTTACTTTACAAACTTTAGCTTAAGACTAACTCTATTTACAAATATGTCCTATTTATATATGCGATACAGATATTCCAGAAATATCTATATATCTCCAGCTATGTCCATGTGACCGCTTGCACGTCATTTCGCTGAATCGGCGTATCTCGAAACATCGATAGTGTTCTGTCTGTCCGGAGACGGGAGCTGGTATACGAGGGTAGGTCAATAATTATTTTGTTACAGTATTTTGTCACGAAATCATTTCTTTTCGAGTTATTTGAGAATAAATAAGTTCATTTTTCAACAAAAAAAAAACGTTTTTAGACGGATTTTTTGCAATGACTCAAAAATGCATTACCCGTATGCGCGCCAATGGTGAATATAAAATTCTTAATTGCGTATGTCAAAAGATGCGCAATAATTACTTACCTCTTAAAACCCACCAAATTCCCCCCGTTCATAGAATCTCTTGTGGTAACATTCCACCAATAATTGAATCAGATGTTCACCGAATGTTCCTTGAATGTCCAGGACATTCAAACATTAATAGAACTTTGATAGTACATTCCTGGCATGTTTTGTGTTGTTAGGGTGTATGTCAAAAGATGCGCAATAATTACTTACCTCTTAAAACCCACCAAATTTCCCCCGTATCTCGGAAACGAAGCATTTGCGGACATAAGTTTATAAAGCAAACTGTCATTTCTTTTCATGCAGAATAACCCCTTAAAGTTTGTCGCACACACACCCTGTATCGATGAAAAACATGGTTAGTTGTTAAAGTACCTAACTTTTTTATTATCTAACATAAGCAAATGAATATAAAAACAATAAGAAAATCTAAGTCTATAGTTTAGTTTTAATTTCTATATTTTATAAATACTAGAATATTTCACAGGGTGTGGTAAAAATTGAGAAAAAACACAGTTTGCTTATTTAAAAAATTAGGAAAACTGTTGTTAATACATTGGGAGATCAACCATATATCCAGTTTGAGAGTGCATCTTTTAGCATGTACTGGAGAGCCAAGTTGACTATACCGTCAATTTACAAAATCCTCAAGGAAAGAATTGTCCTGTAGCTGACTGTATACCATCAATCACAAAAAAATAATGAAAAATCCTTTATGAAAGGTATAACATTTATTGAAATTCCTTTACACCTGGGAACATCACAGAACGTCTTCGATATTTAAAATATCGTCAGTGTTTAGAACCTCGAGCTAACAGTTAAAGGAAGTTGATCTTACTATAAGCGCTGGACTCCACTTGCGATTTGTAGTCGCGGCGACTAAAAAATCGCTGTCGCAGAAAATGTGGCGGGTGCCTCCACTTATTGCGATTTTTAAGTCGCAGAATTACATCAATCTTGCAATGGATAACGTCGAAACTGCTTGTGTTATCGCTCTTTTGCTGCGGGAGAGAAGTAAACGGCGAAAGCATCGTTATTTTATTCATCCGATATTAAATAAAAGATTAAAGGACAGTTTTACATGATATTTAAAGATTTATGTGAACATCCTAAAAAATTTTTTGAATACCTCATGTCAAAAAGTAGTTTTGATGAATTATTGGGTATAGTTGGTCCATCAATAACATATTGACACAAAGTGGAGACAATGACAATATGCATACCACCAAAAGGACGTTTGTCAGTAACTTTGAGGTAAGTAAAAAAAAGTAATAGAGACAATGTAATATTTTTAATTACTAGTTAGATATATCAAATAAATCAGTAACTTTAAGGTTAAGTAAAAAAACTATAAAAAAGACAATATTGTTAATTACTGGTTAGACATATCACATACATCACTATCACTTGCAGAAGACGGTGACAGAACGTTACGTCTAACATTATTGTCATACTGTTGCAATGATTCAGTATTCTGGGATTGCCGATATTTTTTATTTCCGGTATAATGAGCTTGAGAAGCTCCATCATGATGATGTTGAAATGATTGAGGAAAAGCTGGTTGCGGTGGTTGAGTTATATAATTTGCAGCATTCTGCATAACGTTTAAAATTTCAATTTTGGCGTAATGCTTTTGGTCATCATTTAATCGTCCCATCATAGGAACCAACATCAAGGGAAAATGTTTATCTTCATTAATTTCTTCATTTTGTTTTGCTTTTAACATTTCCAGTAGTGATGTTTCATATGATGTAACAGGCTTCTTATTACGCGATCGTCCTACAGGCTTGTCCATTTCTTCAACATTGCTAGGGGTCATATTCGCTGTGTTGTTGGATGTACCAGGAGTCGGATGTTGCTCTTCATCATTTTTATTTTGGGAAATGTTGCTACTAGTCTCTCTACCCTTTATAAAGGGAACCAAAAATAGTAAGTCGTCAAAATGGATATATTTCCGTCTTTTTTGGGCCCTTCCCTGATGTTTTACGTTGAGCTGCCATCTCCCTCTGAAAACAGTCTTTTAAATTCTTCCATTTCCTCTGGACCTCTGCCCCTGAAATATCAATAAAAATAATATTAGCTTCTAAATCTGTGCAATACAGAAGTTAATAATGTTTGTTTTAAATAGGTCAATTTCCTAAATTAATTTTCAACTTTATTTGCAGATACCTTGCAACCTGAAACAGTTTCAACACATTACACTTTGAATAGGGCGGTCTTAACCCGGGGGTGCGAGGCACTCGGGCGCCAAGTCCAAGGGGCGCAATCTGAACACTTGCTAGGCTCAAACTTGCACTTTTTGTCCTTAAAAAAACTACAAATAACAAAAACATACAAACAAGGTTAACAAAAAGCTATCAAGGCTTACTACACCTACGATATAGAAATGAAATATAAAACCCATTTAGATTACTCCGACAATAATTTCAATAAGGTGACGCGTACACTATTTTGACCAATATTGAATGTGGAGTGACAATGAATCACCATCTTCTAAAAATTATCAGTGTATCCGACTCGCCGCGATAAATCGCAGCAATTTATTGTGACGATAAGTTGCTGCGATTTATTGATTCTTTTAAAGCTGTTTAGACGCTGCGATAAACTGTTGCGATTGGTTATAAACTGAAACAACTCGATCGTTACAATAAATTAATGCAATCCGATACCAACTCCAATTCAATTACAATTCCGAAAAATCGCTGCGATTTACCGTTTACACACAATGATAAATTGAAGCAACTCGATTGATATCTATAAATTACTGCGATTTATCGCTGTGTCTAAACAGTGGCGCACCGAGAATTTTCCTCTGGGAGGGGTTGGCTTGGACGCCGAATTATTTTTGGTATTGTTTGTGAAAAACAAGTTACATTTTCCTGTAGGCGAGGATATAAAGCGTTATGAAACCTTTTGCGTTCGATTCGAGAGAGCATTAGGAAAATTCTTGAATGCTCGGCATGAGGTACAAATAAAAATTTCATTGTTGTAAACAGAATAGTTATTTATGAAACAGTTCGAGAAGTATGCTTTTTACGAAAGCACGCGATGTTTAGAGCACGAGCGACAGCGCAGCGAGTGCTATACATCGCGTAAGTTCGCAAAAAGTACTTCACGCACAGTTTCATACAATATTTTATCTACGATAAACAAATAAAAAAACTGTAACTCTTCGTCACTGGAATTCATTTATATTCTACAATTTTTAGAACTTTGACATTTAAAAATTCTAAATTCTTTCAAACCACAAAACTGTCAAAACTTTTGTTGTAATTTATTGCTCATTATGTCATCACCATGACAACGTGAAAGTTAAGAATATTTGATTATATGAAAGTGTGCCAAAAAACAGTGCGAAAAAGTAAATCACATTTAAAATACATTGTTACTTCACGCACACTTCACGCACTGCTATCTATAATGACAGTTTTCACAAACTAAAACTTATACATAATATGACATTTAAAATGTATTTTCCAAAATGCTTCTTAAAGTTTCAAAAAATAAAAATTCACAACTCAGAAAATAATCATGGAAATGAGTTATATTTTTATACTCGGGGGTTTTGAGGTCGCTAAACAGGAGTATGGGTTCGGCGAACCTGTAAGAGGTACCTGGTGCCCGGTATCCCAGTAGAACACGTCGTCTCCTGGAGTTTTATGTAAATTCATTATGAAAATCATTGAAACTTATTCTGAGGTTTTTGAGGTCGCACAACCCGAATATTGCTTCAACGATACTGTACGAGGTACCTGGTGCCTGGTATCTATATTATCTCCTGGAGTTTTGCAATAAATATTGCATGGAAGATGCTGTATGAGTATGAGTTGCCTGGTGCCCGGACTCTAATTCGTCTTCAGGAGTTTTATAGAAATTCGTTATAAAATTCAAAGGTGAGTAACAATAACAGTAAGTTATTGTAGTTCAGAGAGAAAATTGTGAAAAAAATAATAATTCGAAATTTTTTTTTCACTATTAATAATAATTTTTTTAGAGATAGAGATGTCAGAACCTCGAGTATATGATTAAAACTCTTAGTTACCTTAAAAACCCCGGAATAACAAGTTGCAACAAATTTTATTACTAATTTTCGTACAATTCCCAGAGACGACGTAGATACAGGGCACCAGGTATCTCGTACAGCATCTTCGTTGCAATATTTTCAACAACGAATTTCTATAAAGCTTCTAGAGATGACGTAGATTCCTGGCGCCAGGTACATCTTACAGCTTCGCCGACCCTATATTCCTGTTTAGGGACCTCAAAATCCTCCGAATATGAAAATTAAACTCATTCTCATGATTATTTCCAAGTTGTGAATTTTTATTGTGTAAACACTTTGAGATGCACTTTGGAAAATGGATTTTCCGCCAACAAGAATGCAATTCTTATTTGTAATTATTCATGCCAAGTTTTCAAGAATTTTCCTGAAGCTCTCCCGAATCGAATGCAAAAGGTTTCATAACGATCCGTCATACTTTAAAAAAGTTAGAGGTTTAGGCGATTTTAGTGCTTTACTACTATTCTTTATATATCTTTGTTATATGCCCTGGGAGGGGTTTTAACCCCCAAAACCCCCCTGGGTGCGCCACTGTGTCTAAACGCTGCCTAAACAAAATTTTAAAGGTATAACTTCTATTAATATATATTGGACATTGCCATTGCAAAATTAAGTGAAAGATTTGAAATGTTGAGGGAACATAATTATAATTTTTCTTTCATGGAAAGTATATTGAGTTGGAGAAACTCCGAAGAACACTTAAAAAACAACACAATGTTTAAATTTACAAAAAAAAAACTAGCGCTTGGAAACAGATCTGATATAGATTATAAATATCTAATTCCATGAGTTAGAATAATAATTGTTACTGTTACCAATATTTTTTTAAAAATATAGACACAACTCCACTCGATATTTTAAGCTATACATATATCTAAAATAATTTACTCTCCGTTTTCCCAAATATTTCTACATGTCTAAGGATAATATTTAACCTTTCCAGTAACAACAGCTGAAGGAGAAAGGTCTTTTTCTAAACTTAAATTGATCAAAAATAATTGGCTTTAATATAATACCTAGGTTCCAATTTAAGGGTGCGACCAACGAAGTGCTAGATAAAGAAATAATGTTCACACATTTTCTATAAATAATATAAAGAATGATCAAATCGTTTTACTACTACTCATTGACCTTAATTCGTATTTCTAAACAAACCCAAAAGTTCAAAGCCATTTATAGTGGAAGGCATCGACCTCTAATTCCGAATATTCAAATCTAATTATACTTTTGGTGAAAGGTGAAAGTAAGTAGTCATGATTATCAAAAGACAGCTAATTAATCTATTAACCATAGGCGTAGTTAAAACTCAAAGGAACGGATCGATATGAGATTTTTTTTATCTTACAATATTTCGTCTAATTTTTAAGAATTAGAACTGATACAATTGAGAAAACTTTGGTTCTCATTGGAGACAATAAGAAAATTAGTGAATACATAGGTACTATTTTATCACATACCCACACCTTTAATCTTCAATCTTTCCCCCAAAACTTCGAGATATTCACAAGCTCATTGAATACTTTATTTATTGACAATTAATACAATAATCTACGTTCCTGTAATACATTCTTTATCGCATCTGGAGACATTTCCCGTTCCCGACATGTTTCTGGAATTATCCTGTTCAAATAATTAACATCTTGAAACGACCCTTGATGGTAAATTATTATCACTTAAATAAGAAAATAAATCCCGATGGGTTAAATAAGGAGATCCAGCAGGCCAAAATCTAAATATCTGTGAATCATAGTTTGCCATCGGATATGTGTTCAATCAGGGCCGTAACTACGATGATAGGGGCCCCGGGGCAAAGATGATCTGGGGGCCCCTTGCCGGGGGCTCTGGGGGTTTACCCCCCAGCGGAAGGCGGGGTCCGGAAAAATGTTTGATATTTAACCCATTGAAAACGCATTTTAATGAATTCTGTGACTGAAGTTTCTTGAACCTACATATTGCTATTTTAGTTGACCAACAAAAAAAAAATTTGAAATCATATTATTTTTATTCACTTTAAAAAATTTAAAAGAAAAACAACAAAATGAACAGATAGTAAAACAAAATGAGATAATATAATGAAACAATAAAAAGAAAATTTCTTAAAACTTCAACACTGAATGGAAAAATATGAAGATATGAAGGTTTATTTAGAGAAAATGCAGGAAGAGGTAAATCAGATTGCTGAGGAGATACAGAAAATTGAAAAGGTGGAAGAAAAATTCAAGAATGCGGTAAAATTCGATATGGAAAAAGTGGAAGAAAAATTGACGGAGATAGGAAAATGTCAAAAAGGAGGATACCTTCGGGAAGTAATTGTATACAGCTCTAATGAGAGCAGAATCCTATTTGACGAGGATATTAGAAAACGATATCCAGTACCAGGGTTGCCAGATTGGGGTATTTTCCCACAATTTTGTGGTAATTTGAAAGCGAATAGGGGAACTTCTCTAAGCAGAAATGGCTGGGAGATTTTTTGGAGGAAAAATTATGGACGATTTTAAGAGGTCATGGGAAATTAAATTTGCGAATGTACACATAAAACTGTATATTATACTCTCATATAATCCAAGAAGATAGGACCTGTGAATTATTTTTAGGGCCCTCTGTTGATAAGTAGTATAATTTTGGTTTATTGTTGTCTATATTTGACTACTAATTTATTAAAATGCGAATTTATTAAAATGCGACAAAAATTTAATTTGGGTGATTTGAGGGAATTTCAGTTTCTAAGTGGGGGTTTTATAAAATCACATCTGCCAACTCTGTCCGGTACCTTCAGCAGTGACACTCTCGAAGGCGAATACCGTCACTGCTGTTAGATTTATTATGCTGTGGTACTGGTAGGGCTGATTCCAATGTGCTCATTCCATCTTACCCTTACCTTTCTTTTCAATATGTAGTACCATGTGGTTCCGTTAAGACAAAGTAGCTGGGGCCGGGGGTCGCTATTCCGGTTGCATTTTAGTTTTTATTTCACCAGAATAACTAATTTCCTCACTAACAATTTATATCTTTACGAAAGGTCTCAGGGGCCCCAGCTTACCCGGCTCCTCTTCCAATGTCATTTTAGGTTTTATTACGACGAAATAACTAATTTCCTAAGTAATAATTAAAATTTTTATGTTAAGGTCTCGGGAGCCCCAGCTCAGCTCAAAGCGCCCCCAGGCCTCAGGGGCCCATTCTAAGGGTTCTGTTCCACTTGCATTTTAGTCGAAAATACTAATTTCTCCAGTGAAAAATTAAAACTTTATGTTCAATTCTAGGGTGCCCCTGTAAGGTCTTTTTAAAATTGTGTCATTTGAAAAAACACGGTCAAAACAGGGGCACCTGTGGGGCCCCCCTTGGCCGGGGGCCCCGGGGCACTGCCCCGGTTGCCCCAATGGTACCCAGATAGCATGTAAACTTGTGGAAAGTTTGATTCTTCTTTGATTTTTCATTGCTGCGTCAAATATGACGAGGCAAGTTTGTGACAAGTTTGCTGCAATATTGTTATGACAAAGATGATTATTCAAGTTTGTAGCGACTTTGCTTCAAGCTTAGCTTTGCACAGCCCGCTTCGATTCGGTTTTCGTTCGGCGCCCCGACTGATGTCCCGCCCACGACAATGAAAGTGTTGCCACCTGGAGGGAAATTTCTGTGTTTGCGAGAATTTTCAACATACAATCGAAAAAGTTATCTCAAAAGGGAATTTTTGCTCCAGTCCAAATTGCACAATATTTAAAAAAATCAAAATATTTGAAAATAATTCAACATATTCTCGCAGATTTTGTAAATAGGAGCGAATTTTTTCATAAAAGTGAGAATTTTTAAGGTAAGTTGAGGGAAAAAGCTTACTTGATGACTGGCAACACGGGAAAAATAATCTGCTACGCGTACGCGGTGATAGTTTGTTGTTGTGGTTATGTTGATATTTTTCTTCAAGTTTTTTACAACTTAATTTTCCGTATAATTCTCCGAGACTATTACCTTAATTATTATTGCTAAGTTGAAGCCTATTTTCTTCATTGTTAATAGACCAAACTGCATGCTTACTGCATTACAGATTAGTACCTACTCATTTTGCTATGGTCAACTCTGGTGGCATTGATCGAGGTAGAGGTAAGTCTTTTTATGTTTTTTTTTGTAGCTTCTAACTGTACTCACATACTGTTTAAAATAAATTATATATTATAAATTAGATATAATAAACAAATTTTAGGTTTTATTGTAAAATTGTTACTTTAACATCTTTTTACCTCTTTTAATAACATAGATTAATTCTGTTCACACAGCAAGAGTTTTTAACAATTTCTATTTGTTTCAGAGCTGATAGACAAAACCAAGCATCGGAATCTGAAGCTAGGGTGTTTAATGTAAGTTCCCATGAATAATTTTATACAATAGATTGTATTTTAGTCGAGTGATTAATAAATAGTTATATAAAATGGTATTATATTTTTTATTCACATTGTTTTATTAAAATTGTGGCTAGTATCTCAAAACAAACCTTATGCAAAGTTTGTATCAAGTTTGAAAAAACAAACTTCATGCAATTGAACAAAAACAAACCTTCAGAAATTTTGGTATATGAAGTTTGTTTCAAGTTTGAAAAAACCAAACTTCATGCAAGTTTGTCACACACCAACTAGCAAGTTTGATTTAACCTTGCTGCAAGTTTGCAAAGTTGCCATGGCAAATCTGCAGCAAGCTTTCATGTTTGATGTATCAAACTTGTTGCAAGTTTGAAACAAGTTTATATTGTTATCTGGGTAGTTACGGCCCTGTGTTCAATATTTGCTCTAAGAAAAAAAGACTGGAGGCTAAGTGTTTCGGCTCCATAAGTGAGTGTACAGGTAACACACACTGGGCAAAGATTTTCTTTTTCAAGCATATGGGTAAGTCCGATTTTAGTACAATGTCCGATTGTATGTACATAGTTTAATTTACCAAACGCTGCCCAAACTAATCCTATACGACACGCGGGAGCTCACATGTCTGGTTATCTCTACCCAGCCGATGAATTTCATGTCCTATAATTACTTATACGATGCAGTCTACTCAATATCCCTTCCATCAACAGCAATACTACGATTTAGCACCAGATTAGTCATTATCTGCGAATCTCCCATGACTGAGCTTATATCCATTTATGTTTAGGTATAAGTATACTGTGCTCTATAGGTATACTATGCTCCAAATACTACCTGTGACAACCAATTAGACAGAGGTCCCAGTATACTGAAGTCAGAAGTCATAAAAGCAATACAACAAGCCAAAAACAATAAAGCACCTGGACCAGATCAAATCCCTGTTGAGCTACTTAAACTTTTAGATGAGGAAAACATTACCTACTTGACTACTTTCTTAAACAAAATTTACAACGAAGGAAAAATACCAGATGATTGGTTGGAGTTACTGTTTATAACATTACCAAAGAAAAGCAGGCCTACCAAATGCAGCGATTTTATACTAATCAGTTTGAGGAGTCACACACTTAAGATACTTTTACGTATTATACAAAACCGAGTATTCCTTCTGTGCGAAACTAGAATGGGTAATAAGCAATTTGGATTTAGAAATGGTCTAGGAACTAGAGAAGCACTATTTTGTATGCGCGTTCTATTACAAAAAAGTTGTGAATTCCGAAAGAACGTTTATGTTTGTTTCATCGACTTCGAGAAGGCATTCGACCGAGTACAACATGATACACTTTTCGATTTCCTGCAGGCAGCAGCACTTGACCACTACGATATAAGACTGCTGAAATACTTATATTACAATCAAGTAGCCTCTTCACAAATTGGAGACAGTTGTACTGAAAAACATCTTCATTGGAAGCATACTTCCAATGAAGATGTTCTTCAAATGCTGAATTCAGAACGTCTGCTCATAAGCATCATAAAGAGGAGAAAAACAGAATACTTCGGCGGCCGAACTTTCATAATTTATGATCATTAATTTTTATTACAATATTGGGATGTTGCAATATTGAAATTTAATGAATCTTTTATTCTTGAACCTTTTTATGACGCTCCATTGCATAATATTAACCACATTTCTTATTATATGCCCTATTACATGACATGAAAGAATACGAAGTAAGACTTCAATCGCTATTATAATATTTAAAATAGCATTTAACACTCCCCTAACGACGCCTATGCACTTTCTTCTAATGCAAAATATATCAGTGTCCAGTGTTGCCACGGCTACAGGTGTTTCTCCTACATGCATGACTGATGAGCTGAGCGGAATAGTTTCCGGTACCGCTACCGCTGCTACCGGTTTTGTTCAACTTGGTTGAGGTGTTGAGTTGAAGTTGAGTTCCAGGCAGACTTAACATAACAGACATATATTTGTTCTTGTTGAGGCGAAAAACATTGCAAAGAAATTCTGACGTGGACGTGTCGGTCGGGTTGTATTTTTGATTTTTGTAGTGTCATTGGTGTGGTGGTAGCTTGATCCTGTTTTGAAACTCCTGAAGGTGCTGGAAATACATAAAATTGGTAAATATAAACAAAACTATTTATTGACCGGCTGCCGGCATGTCATGTTTTATTATAAAATTTGTTACTGTTTTTTCCACAGGAATGTTTGTGTTTAAATTACGAAAATAGATATTTCAAACTATGTGAAAAACATATTTTTGATTCAATTATAACCATACTTATCAGTGTCTAATTTTCTGGAACTGGAACATTGGGAGTGATAATTATATTAATCAATTATTATAAGATGTCATAGTACACAAAATATAGATTTGCAACAAATATTGAAAACATAAAATAGTAACTTCTGTAAATACTGTTTTTTTTTCTAGATATGCTTCTATATTCCTTTTTTTAATTGTGCTGTTTTGTATTTGCATCTGCTAATTATTTATGAATGATATTGTATAATAAGGAATATCATGTTTGCCCTTCACTTGTACTCTCAGTCCACAGTCTGTGTTGTCTGTACAACAATGACTATAATGAGAACACACAAGTTTAAGAATACATTCCATCCAACTACTTACCCAAGAAAACAAACACAATAAGGGGAAGAGGCCCAACCTAAGATAATTCAATGGGTCCGCTGAATAACTTGTAAGCGCTACATCACTCATTTTTAAGAAATCGAAAAAGAAGTTTTAAAATTATAACAATGGCAAACTTAAACATTTTAAGAGTTAGTAATCCATCCATCCATCCAATGGCACTACAGCCCAAATCGAGCCTTGGCCTCCTTCAATAAGCTTCTCCAATCATTTCAATTGACCGCTGTTCTTTTCCATGAACGCGTTCCCAGAAAGTTCCTGGCATCCTCATCGACTTCGTCTTCCCATCTCTTTTTAGGTCTTCCAACAGGTCTTCTTCCCTGCATTCTTGCATTCAGCAATTTTCTGGGGATTCTACTCTCATGCATGCGGACCACGTGCCCTGCCCACCGTAATCTCTGCAGTTTAGTGTGTTGTGCTAGAGTTGGTTCGCTATATTGCTCGTATATTTCTCTATTATACCTAATTCGCCAGTTGTTATTTTCACTTATTGGGCCCAGTATCCTACGTAATACTTTTCTTTCAAACACATCTAATGCATTGGCAGATTTTTGTGTCACCACCCATGTTTCGCAGCCATAACTTACTATGGGCCTGATTATTGTTTTATATACCCGGAGTTTTGTTTTCCGGTGTACGTCTCGCGATTTGAATATGTGGCCCATCGCAGTGGAAGAGTTAGTAATACAGTTTGTAAATACAAATTACAACCTGTATTACTCACCCTTAAAATGTATAAACTCACCATTATCACAATTTTAAAACTTTTTCTTTGACTTCTCAAAAACGAACAATGTTATTCGGCAGACCCATTCAATTGATTCTTCTTCTTCCTTCTTGTATGTAGGCTTTAAAGCCTGTTTCTTCTTTAATATTAGCCTATTGTTTAATCCTAAATTGTTTAAATTATCGCACCATCATTTTCTTGGTCTGCCAATACTTCTTCGTCCATTTGGTGAGTTATCTCGTGCTATTTATATTATCCTCTGCCATTCTACTAATGTGTTCGTTCCACTCCTGTTTCCGCTTTGTCACCCATCCATTTAAGTCTTCTACATTGCATGCTTTTTCTTATGTTTTCGCTTCTCTCCCTATCCAGCAGACTTTTCCCTGATATTCGTCGAAGTATTTTCATCTCTGTTGTTTCTAGTAGTTGTCTTGTTTGGATGTGTCAGGTCTTGTCTCCACTGTATATGTCAATATAGGTCTAATTGCTGCTTCATAGATTCTTACTTTTGTGTCTTGTCTTAGCTGTTTGTTCTTCCAGATTGTGTCATTAAGAGATCCCGCCGCTTTACTTGCTTTGTAGTTTTGTTGTCGGGTTTAAAGAAAACAATTTCTCTTCTGAATTAAAGATAAGGTTTAAAGAAAAAACAAGTACTTTTGTAGTAAAAAGTAATTGGCCATGAACAAGATGTTAAATAGTTTTCTGATCAACTATTTAAATGTGAAAGTTTAGTTAGGCTGTAATAAGTATTTTGTGATATTAGCTTATTTACTTAGTAAAATGTTTTAAAAATGTGGAACTTATCTAGAAAAGTATCTTCTGATAAATTACTTCAGTTCCTAGTAGGTGACCTTAAATATCATATAACACTTTCAAATGCTATGCTATGTAACAGAAAAGTTCCAATGAAATTGAAAGCCAAATCCCAATTTTTTTTTAAATTGTTATAAGACCAGCTATGAAGTGTGGCACTGAATGTTCTTTTGCTCTGGCTAGTATTTACAAAAATGTTGTTTTCAGTGCAGCTGTTGTTCCTGATGCTGATCTCTACCGATTTAAAAACAAAAATAACTAGTAGGTACTTAATTACTTAGTTCAAGGCTGTCAACTTTTTAAATACCACCTACCAACAATACACAACACTATCTAATTCCTCTTTCTCTTAGAAACTGTTGAAAAAACTTTATAGATTTATCACTATGAACACAAAATATATTTTACACAACTATCTGGTTCCTTAAATGAAAAGCTTAAAGAGAAAGAACAACGAATACATGTGGGAGAAATGCTCCACTCTTTCATGTACCTACATGAAAGAGTGGAGTAACAAAAAAGATTAAGTGTGGAATGAATATATCAGGGCAAGATTGGAGGTGGCACCCTTTAATGCTAAAATGAGTGAGCATAGGTTAAGATGGATAGGGCATTTTCAACATCAAAATGATAATCTCCCAATGTGAAGAATAGCATAAGTCAAAAGTTCCTGGAAGTGATAGGAGACGAAGACTAAGAAGACCTTGTGGGAGACATTTAGATAAGAAGTTGTGAAAGCAATTAATGTTGGTATTACAAAGATAATGTATGACAGTATAATTACATTTCTCTAGCATGTAAATATAGACAGGGGATTACATTAAAAACCTTACAGCATTTAAAGTCGGTCAGCTATTCCCAAGAAATTGTACACTTTTGTTTGTGCCCCGCTGAGTTGGACTTGCAGCAAGTATTTAATAAGAGACAATTGTGGTTTATTATAAATATTCAACACAATAAAAAATTAAAAACAACAGAGAGTGTCAATTATATTCTGACAGTGAGTGTAAGTCTTTTTTGAAACCTTCCTCCATGAAACTTGTCTCAGATTCAGATTCAGATTCGTTTATTCATGTCAATAACACAAGTGTTTAACACATGTCAAATAAAATTACATAAAGATTTGGACGCAATACAAATTAAAAAGATGCACAATACGACTAAGAGTATTAATAACATTAAATACTAACATTAAAATCACATTAAATTTGATTACATTAACAATGGACATTGCTTAAAGTCATAAAATCCTAAAATTTAAATGCAAGAAATTCCTCATTACTATAAAAAACATTTTCTAACAAAATATCTTTAATTGTACTCTTAAATTGATTTAATGGAAGACACTTTAAACTATCTGGAAGTTTGTTGAAAAATTTAATAGCCCAGTATCCTGGCCCAGTTTGACACCTCCTCAATTTCCAGTAGGCTGGCACAAGATGGTGTTTATATCGGGTGTCATGTTGGTGTATGTTCTCATGGGTTTCAGAGTGCGCCCCTCCCCTCTTGATAAACATTAGGTTCTCAAGTATATATAGAGATGGAACAGTGAGAATTCTTAGGGACCTATATGCTTGCCTACAATCATCCCTATACCAAAGACCAGCAAGAACTCTAACTGCCTTACGCTGCCAACCAAAGACTGTCAACATTTTTGCATGGTACACTGTTATTAAGACTTTATGTGAAACATTAGATGCCAGATTCCTGAGTACAAGCAGATTTTTTGCTAGCTTTTTACTTAGACTGTTGATATGTTCACCCCATTGAAGCTTGGGATCTAATAATACACCCAGAAATCTGACACTGCTCATACCATCATTTACATTCTGTGTGTCTCTGAGAGAGAAAACAACTCTGTTGGTTTTTGCTGCATTGAGCAGTAATCGGTTTACGCAAAACCATTCATTGGTCACTGACTGTGCAGACATAGAACCCTCAAGCGACTCCCCAAGTGTATCAGTTGTAAAAGACACTGTGGTGTCATCGGCGAAGAGTGTGTACTTTGCATTTGTGTTAATGCTCGTAAGGTCATTAATATAAAATAGAAAGAGAATGGGTCCCAGAACAGAGCCCTGGGGAACCCCAATATTAACAACACTCTTTCCCGATAACACCCCAGAGACCCTCACAACCTTTGTTCTGTTTTCTAAGTAAGATTGAACTAGTTTTACACTGTAAGGACAGAAGTTGTATTTTTTGAGTTTTTGCAAGAGCATTCCATGATCTACACAGTCAAATGCCTTGCTCAAGTCACAAAACAGAACAGTATTAAACTGCAACCTATGAAAGGAGTCTACAATATGTGAGACCAAGTCCAGTATGCCAAGTACTGTGGATTTGTCCTTTCTAAAACCGAACTGAGAGTCTGAGAAATAGTTATTATTTTCAAAAAATGTGGTTATTTGTACTGCCATAGCTTTTTCAACAATTTTAGAGATTATTGGAAGCAGCGAAACAGGTCTATAGTTTTCTGGATTCTTAACGTCCCCTTTTTTATAAATTGGTGTAACAATTGCTTTTTTAAGGACTGATGGAAATTTATTTTCTTTAAAGCATAGATTTATTAGTTTAGTGAGTGGGCTTATAATAATATTTTTAATCATTTTAATAAGGTTAACATTAAATCCATATATATCATGGCTATTTTTATTCTTTAAGCTGTTTATTATATCCCTCGTTTGATTAAAGGTAATTTCAAGAAATGAAAAGGTGTTTGTATGATTGACATAATTAATTTTATTAATAAAGTCAATATTTAATTTTGGAATGTCTTTAACTATATTAGTGGCAATTTGGGAAAAATAATCATTGAACTGGTTTGGCGTGATCTTGTGATCTTCTAATGAAGACCCTGATTTTCCTCGATATTTGTTTATCATGTTCCACATGGTTTTCTGTGGATTTTTTGAATTTAATATTATTTGGTCATTTGACCTCACTTTGGCTTTCTTAATTTCATTTTTATATTGATTTCTGAATTGTTTAAGTATATGATGGTTATTATCATTTTTATGTTGCCTATATATCATTTTAATAAGGTTAACATTAAATCCATATATATCATGGCTATTTTTATTCTTTAAGCTGTTTATTATATCCCTCGTTTGATTAAAGGTAATTTCAAGAAATGAAAAGGTGTTTGTATGATTGACATAATTAATTTTATTAATAAAGTCAATATTTAATTTTGGAATGTCTTTAACTATATTAGTGGCAATTTGGGAAAAATAATCATTGAACTGGTTTGGCGTGATCTTGTGATCTTCTAATGAAGACCCTGATTTTCCTCGATATTTGTTTATCATGTTCCACATGGTTTTCTGTGGATTTTTTGAATTTAATATTATTTGGTCATTTGACCTCACTTTGGCTTTCTTAATTTCATTTTTATATTGATTTCTGAATTGTTTAAGTATATGATGGTTATTATCATTTTTATGTTGCCTATAAAATTCTTCTAAAATTTTTAGATGTTCCCGCATTGCCTGTAGGTCATTTGTAAACCATGTGATTTTTTCAGATTGGTCTGATCTTACTCTATATTTTTTTTGTGAAAAAGATTCTAAAAAACAACTTTCAAGAATATTCATAAAGTGACAGAATTTTAATTCAACATCAGTGTTATCTTCATAGATAAAATCCCAGTTTACTTCCGATACTTTGTTGAAAAATATGTTCTTACCTTTTTCAGTTATAGGCCTAATAAGCATAGTTGTCTCAGTAAAACCTGTAATCTTTTTTTGAATCTCAAATTTGACAATCTGGCCTTTGTGATCTGAAAAACCAGTCTCAAAAACCTCAGCAGAGTACAGGGGCAATCCAGGATCCATGAAAATGTTATCAAGACACTTATTACCCCTTGTCGATTCATTTATAGTCTTGACTAGGTGAAAACCTTCAAGAACGCCTTGAAGTTTACGGGCACTTGCATTGTCAACAAGAAAGTCCACATTGAAGTCCCCAGCAACAAGGACTTGTTTATTTGGGCTTAATGTGCCTAGAACTCCTTCAAGAGAGTCCAAAAAGATGTCAAACGGGCCAGAGGGGCTATGGTATACTGCTAAAACTAACAAGTTAAAATCTTTTAGACATATACAACAATATTCTATACAAAAATCAATTATAAAAGTGTCATTATTAACAACATTAAAACATATAGTATTTTTGACGAAGATCGCAGAAGATCGCAGTCTCCATGAGTATTTCCTACTTTTTGATTTATTAAGACTTTGGCATGGTCAATAATGGTATATTTCAAGCTAAACTAAGCTTGCATGGATTTGTTTAGCTATAGTTTTTAAATGGTTTTAAAGTATGGTGATGGGTTAGTGCTAAATTGGTGACTACAAATCTGGAATATAGGTGTAATAATAAATGTGTTGGTACTAATGAATATGTGCCTTTTGGGCTTAGTTCGTAAATACCATTTTAATTCACTATACAGGGAGTTTGGTAAAGAATGGGCCATAGCTTAACCGTAATTCCTGAGGTTAAAATAGGTCGATATAAGCTAACTTGCCTTAGTACGAAAGTTGATAATAACCGAAATACAGGGTGTCAAAGTTAAACTTTTATTTTATTTATTCTTAGTACATTCAATTTTTTTTATCCCCCACTCTACATACTTTTTGAATCAAAACCATAGTCTCTTAATATTTTTACTTAAAAAAGGTATACTACATTCATCTCGCTAAACTCAACTGTTTTCGAGATAAACGCATTTTAAGTCTGCGATACAACATAATTTTTTACATAACATCATTGGAGTTGCACCCGAATAATAACTTAAAACCATAATAATTGTGCCAGTGCCAGTTCTCATAATTATGTCATTGCATCGCAAATTCCATTAGAAGAAATTTGAGATACATTTTTGGAAATTTTTATGGTTTTAAGTTATTTTTCGGATGTAACTACTTACAATGATATTATGCAAAAAATTATGTTGCCTCGCAGATTTAAAATGCGTTTATCTCGAAAACGGTTAAGTTTAGCGAGATGAATGTAGTATACTTTTTGTAAGTAAAAATATTAAGAGAATAAAAGTTTTGATTCAAAAAGTATGTGAGTGGGTAAAAAAAAATGAAACATATTAAATGAGCGCTGAAAGGCGTATGTGGCGTCCTCTGGGTAATACATCATTTTTCGTGGCGAATTTAGATTTCTCGTCTCAAAAAACCCTCGCTTACCAAATTTCGTGTTATTATACTATGCCTGTTAGGAAATTTTCAAGAATAAATAAAATAAAAGTTTAACTTTGACACCCTGTATTTCGGTTATTATCAGCTTTCGTACTAAGGTAAGTTAGCTTAAATCGAGATATTTTAATCTCAGGAATCTAAGGTTAAGCTATGGTCCATTCTTTACCAAACACAATGTATATGTTTATTAATTAGATTTATATTTACGAATGGTAAACAGACATCTTTATAAACAATACATTATAAACAATAACAATGACTGATTCATCAACATATGAATATACCAGTAGTGATAATAACTATATACACAATAATAATACAATATTTTTTCTATTTAGGTACTGGTATTTATACAAATTAATATCCAAACACTCACGACTGCCCAATGTTGGTGTATGTTTATATTTAGGTATGGTTATTTATTAGCCACTGTTGACAGTCAACAATCAGTTCAACTCAGGTTAGTGCTATCTGAGTTCGAGGGTTTATATTATAAATTATTTATTGCATTTTTGCAATATTCCCTTGTTTAATAACTAAGGGTGAATTCCCTCAATACCTCCCGGTAACTTCTTTTGGTGTATACCTTAATGATTCTCTTTGATATTAACACTAAATACACGAAGATAGTAGTTAAGACCGCTTTGCCCTTTCAATACTTAATATAATTTGAATTATTTGAAGATAACTTTCATGTTTTATTGTTTTTTTTTTCTAAAATCTGACATTTTAATAATTTTTTCAATAGTGTTAGTATTTTTTCCTCGGCTCGTTTTCTCCGTACTTTAATGGTACTTTTTACCAGGAGCTTTTTCATTTTTGCTTCTATATATGACTTCCTCCGGTTCTTCTATTGTTAACTCTTTTGAGATTTCGATACCTACTTCGTCTGCTTCTTCTTTGTCAACCGTTTCATCTTCTTTGTTTCATTTATATTCCATTGTTTTCTATTATAACAAGAGTTCGGATTTATTCGCTCCGTGCATGACTAACGCGACACCTAGCGTAGTAGGCCCGACATTTTTGGCGACGTTTGACGTTAAACATATGACATATTTGACAATATGTCAAATAAACGTCAAAATAAAAAGAGGATATTTGGAAGTTCTTTGAAGAAAATATCAATTTTGGGTTTTTCTTCACTTTTTCGTTATAGTTTTTTATAGTGTTTTAGAGATCCCAATCCTGAGGTTAACTGTCCGCCATCGGAACTACTTTTTTTCGAGGCCTCGACTTTGGCGCCCTCTACAATATTATTGTACGTGCATAAATGAAAAAAGATATACTTTTTGTATTCTCTAAGAGTTAGATATTAATATGTAAAAAGTTTTATGTTCATTTTTAATAAAGGTTCTGAGAAAAAAATCTTGGAAAAATGCTTATTTGTGGTCTTCTAAAGTCCTAGTACCTTAATAAAATACTTGTTAATTGATAATTAAACCTTGTAACCACTTAAAACTTTATCATTAATAGCTATAACTAAATGCCATTACATACATTTTCGCTCATAAAACTTTAAAACCATGTCTTCGATAACTTTAAATTAATTTGTACATTGAAATTTAACGTTAAGAGGTTTGTTAAACTATCTTGTATAAATCTAAGTACCTAAGTATAGTTAAAATTGTTTTTTTTCCAATTTTTAACGGTAACTAAATAAGGTTTTCTCACAAAATTTGTGCTGGGCGACCTGTTTTCCAGGATTCCACTCTAGGACTCTAGGGACAGTCTTTGCAATACTTGAACTATTTTTTCGGAGTGTGTGACCGATCCAACCTTACTTTCTGGATTTTATTTCATTTTCTGTCCTCTTTTGTTCGGTCAGGTGTAGTAGATCTTCGTTTCACATTCGTAAAGTACACTCTGGGCCAAAATTAACCGGCCACCTTAAAAATGGGTCATTTTTGATGTCTTATATCTCCTAAACCTGTTGTCCGATTTAAGTGATTTTTTTAATATGTTATAGCCTTATTCCTTAACAATATCGTTATAAAAATATTGTTGCTAAACAGGTAAATTTTCATTGTATACCGGGTGTACGAATCAAACTGTGTTTTTTTCAAGGTTTGCATCACCCTGTGGAATATTCTAGCATTTGTAGAATACTGAAATTAAAACCTAACTATAGCCTCATGCTTTCTCAACATTTTGTTGTTTGATTGATTCGCCTATGTTGAATATAAAAAAGTTAGGTGCTTTAACAACTAGACATGTTTTTTTATCAATACAGGGCGTTTTTAAAAGAATTTGGCAAAGTTTAAGGGGTAATTCTGCATGAAAAATAATAGACCAGGGCGCATCTGTAAAAATATTAGTACATTGGGACGTTGAGAGGTGACTCAATTTTTTTTGCAGAAATTGCTTGAAAATAACTCAAATAATAATATTTGAGTTATCCTCCCTCTCAAAAAGGTCCGGAACATTGTTTAAATAATTAAGATGTCAAAAAATGAAGGAAAAATTCGATTTTTTTCTTCGTTTTTTGATTATAACTGTAAAAGTATTCATTTCCGAGAAAAGTTGTACTGACATAAAAGTTGTGTAACTAAATTTCCTACAATATAGAATTGGTTAAAAATTTAAAAAATAGTCGCCTTTGTTGCAAAATAGCAATAATTACGAAAAAACCATACAATAACAAGTATTCGCATTTTACGTTTTTCAACCATTTATGCTACACTTAGGACCTTCATATTTCACCCATAAAAACTTTATGATACAGTAAAACAATACTGTAAATTTCATTAAGATCGGTTTAATAGATTTTGCAAAATAAATTTTGCAATCCAGCTTTCGCAAAAAAATTCATTTTTTCAAAATGTTACAGGATTAAAAATAAAGCAGATAGCAAGTTGAAATTTTTTTGCGTATATAAGTGTACTGTACCTTTCATTTGCAATTTACAAAATTAAAATCGATTAACTACCACGGCGTCAGAATTTTTTTTAAATAATAGTACATTGTTTACCGGGTAGGAAAAGCTTAACATTCCTGGACGACTGTGAAGATTGCTAAGTCGAGGCGCAAGCCGAGACTTAGCAACACAGAGTCCAGGAATGTGGCTTTTCCTACGAGGTAAACATACTATTTTTCCGCAAATCGTTTAAAATTCGACAGATATTGATTGATTTAAAAAAAACGCGATAATTTTATTCCCAAATAAATGGTGCTTTGAAATTCCTAATAAAATTACTTGGGTTACTATGGAAACGTATTGAGGTTGAATTGTCAAACTTGACGCTTATAAATTTAATTGCTGGTCTCGAACGTAAAATGATAAGTGATGATGAAATTTCCATTCCTGGGACTCCTCCAGAGCTGGTTGAGGCAGTGAATACTGCTTCATTAGAATTATTGCCAAAGAAATCAAGAGAAAAGTACGAAAATGCATACAGACGTTTTATGGATTATCGCATGAGTAAAAATATGTCTTATCATTTATGTAGAACACTAACAACTGTACGGAAATATCATTTCCTTACAGTAAGGAAATGACATTTCCTTACAGTAAGGAAGTCCTGACTTTTTCTTCAAGAAATTTTGACAGGAATGTCAAAATTTCCTGGCGATTTGCGGAAAACATTAATTATTGGTGCTACGCGCAGGACAGCGGATAGTTTGCTCTGATGGGGCATTCCAATGACCTTTGATAATGATTGATACATTTTAATTTTTATAACATTTCGATATAAATAAATAAATTTGTTTATTGCAAAATAAAAACACATACTCTAACCTTTGAAATAACACTTTTTTTATCAAAAACTTTCTTTGTTCATATATTTTAACTTAGAAAATAAAAGTTTATTATTTTTAAACATATGCAATTGTTTAAACAATATTTCACAAACAATAATAAAATTAGTTTGATTTTTGTGGAAGTAAAATATTAAAATAAAACAAAATATAGAGTAAGAAAATAATATATTAGATAAAGATTGGAAGAAATTTTGGTGGAAATCAACTTGTGTGAATCGAACACCGCCGTCCTGCGCGTAGCACCAAAAATTAATGTTTATTTAAAAAATTTCCTGACGCCGTGGTAATTAATCGATTTTAATTTTGCAAATTGCAAATGAAAGGTACAGTACACTTCTATAAGCAAAAAAATTCAAATTGCTATCTTCTTTATTTTCAGTCCTGCAACATTAAAAAAAATGAATTTTTTTTGCGAAAGCTGGATTGCAAAATTTATTTTGCAAAATCTATTAAACCGATCTTAATGAAATTTACGGTGTTGTTTTACTACATCATAAAGTTTTTCTGGGTAAAATATGAAGGTCCTAAGTGTAGCATTGAAAAACGTAAAATGCAAATACTTGTTTTTGTATGGTTTTTTTCGCAATTATTGCTATTTTGCAACAAGGGTGACTATTTTTTAAATTTTTAACCATCTCTATATTGTAGGAAATTTAATTACGCAACTTTTATGTCAGTACAACTTTTCTCAGAAATAAATAGTTTTAAAGTTATAATCAAAAAACCAATAAAAAAATCGAGTTTTTCTTTCATATTTTGACATTTTGATTATTTAAATAATGTTCCGGACCATTTTGAGTGGGGGATATCTCAAATATTATTATTTGAGTTATTTTCAAGCAATTTCTGCAAAAAAAATTAAGTCACCTCTCAACGTCCATCTCAAAACAGATGCGCCCTGGACTATAATGACAGTTTGCTTTATAAACTTATGTCCGCAAATGCTTCGTTTCCGAGATAGGGGGTGTTGAAATTTTTCTGACAAACTGACGATTTATTTATTGCTTTAAAACCTGTTGAGATATGCAAATGCAATTTGGTGGGTTTTATGACGTAGTTATTGCATAGTTTTTGACATATAATTAAGAATTTAATATTCACTATTGGCGCGCATACGGGTAATATGAGCCATCATATTACCCGTATGCGCGCCAATGGTGAATATTAAATGCTTAATTGTATGCCAAAAACTGTGCAATAACTACGTATTAAAACCCACCAAATTTCATGTGCATGTCTCAACTGGTTTTAAAGTAATAAATAAATCGTCAGTTTGTCAGAAAAATTTCAACACCCCCTATCTCGGAAACGAAGCATTTGCGGACATAAGTTTATAAAGCAAACTGTCATTATTTTTTCATGCAGAATTACCCCTTAAACTTTACCAAATTTTTTTAAAATTGGCATTGATAAAAAACATGTCTAGTTGTTAAAGCACCTAACTTTTTTATTATCCAACATAAGCTAATCAATCAAACAACAAAATGTTGAGAAAGCATGAGGCTATAGTTAGGTTTTAATTTCAGTATTCTATAAATGCTAGATAGTCCAGGAACTGAAGCTTTTCACCTCGCAATTTTTACAGAATGGATCGATTTGCTTGAAAATTTTAGAACAAGTAGTGGATAGTCTAAGGATTAAAATCTATATGATGCCGAAAGGCGCTTTTACCATGGGGGTGGTTTCCACCCCATCCCGGAGGTGGAAATTTTTTATTATATTTTGACCGCAAAAGTTGATAAAAACATTTATTCTAAGCAAAAAATGAATGAATAAGGCCAATGACTAAAAACACCGCTAACTTACATTATGCTTCAAATTGGATTTCTCCTTTTTTTTCAAAAAAATATATTGATTTTTTAACCGTAACTTTTCTATTTTTATCTTAGAAAGTTTGGCAAAAAAGAATTTTGTAGGTTTTTATAAGGTCTATAAGGTCTATAAGCCTATTAATATTAATTCTTTTTAAAATCCTCAGTCGCAAAAAGAGATGACTTTGAAAGGGTTGGTAAAGGTGGTTTTTGCATGTTATTACAAGTTTTAATTATCAATAGCTCACTCAATTTTTGCTGTAGTAAAAATTTTTGCAAACCAGTTTCTTGAGAATTAAATAAGCTACAATTTCATATTTAAACATTTTTTCGTATCTCTGATGCTAATCTTTCTATTCTGAAGAAAAGGCCATTTTTTTCCAAACTACAAAAATTCGTTCTTCGCTTCTAACTCCATTTTTTTAAAAACTAATCATTGTAAGCCGGTCAAACTTCTAGAACCTATTAATAATATAAAAATAAAAAAGACCAAATAAGGTTAATGACTAATTTTAATTAGGGTGGTGATTAGGACGTTGCTTCGGATCACTTTTTCGCTGAAAAAAGTAGGGACTAACATTCTTTTCAATATATATCACTTAATTTTTGAGATAAAGACTTTGTTTTTATTTCTGGAGGTAGATATTTTAAAATGCTTTAAATTAGTTTGAACAAGTTATCCTCGAAAAATGCATAGTTGTCCCGTCTTTTGACTTCGAAACTACAGTATTTAGCATTTGACGAAGAAGAGCTAACATTTAATAATGTATAGCTCGATTACTATTGGTCTTTAAAAAATTAAAAGAAACGGTTTTGTTTATTGTTTCAAAAGGTACATTTTTGTTAAATAAAGTTGTTTTGATAAAACGAAAACTTTTGGAGTTATTAGCAGAAAACTTATTAACAACATTGATTTTTTCCATATAAAACTAACACTTTCGATAGCGAATAAATCGAAAACTATTAATTTTATCAAAAAATATATAGAACGTTTTTTGCTTAGAATGAATGTTTTTACTAACTTTTGCGGTCAAAATATAATAAAAAATTTCCACCCCTGAGATGGGGTGACAACCACCCCCATGGTAAAAGCGCCTTTCAGCATCATATAGATTTTGATCCTTGGACTATCCACTACTTATTCTCAAATTTGTACTTTGACTTTTGTACTTGTACTTTTTACCATTCTGTAAAAATTGCAAGGTTTTGTCGTATTTTAAGCTTCATTACTTGGACTAAGAATATTCCATAGGGTGATGCAAGCTTTAAGAAAAAAACACAGTTTGATTTGTACACTCTGTATACAATGAAAATTTTTTGCTCAATTAGAAATCCAATGAAATCAATTAATTTGTGGTCATCTGATTAAATACAACCAATAAAACCAACATGATCTGAAAACAGATCCTATGGGCTGTTTTCACTCAATCATGTAGCTATGGATACCTACATTTCGTTTCATTTCGATTTTGACATTTCAAATATTCAATATTTCAAAATGTCACGATTTGGTTGTAATACTGATGAGAATATTAATGAAATTATCGAATCAAATATACCAAAGAATACTGTTTACAGTAAAAAATTTGTATGGAAAGCGTTTATGGACTTTTGCAATGATAGAAAATATGACCCGTGTTGAGCTGCCCCCCCCCCCCACTTGCAAAAATTAAAAATCAAATAGCCCTGATTTATGAGCTATTTATGAGCTCTCATATTCCGCAAACTAAAAATTTTGAGCTCGTTCCACTGAGCAGGAATTTAATACCATAGTGGGGGGGGGGGCTGAGTCAGCCCCCCCCACTACTTAAAAATAGGAATATTGAATCGGTTTTTGCGGCAGAATTACGAGCTATTTATGAGCTCTTGAAATTATATTGTTTCGATTTTTGAGCTCATCCCCTTCACCCCCAAACAACCCTTTAATTGATTTAACTTAAGAGAAAGATGCTGAGAAAACTTAAAATATATCGTATTGCGGATATAATTCCTATAGCTTATATACTCTAAGAATAAACTATTAAATCAAGGGCATTTCGATTATTGAGCTACAACCCCTTCGCAAGAAAACCACCCTATCTTCCCGGCTTAAGAAAAAGTTGTACTTAAAATGCGTTAAACTAATTATTTGGCGACTACATATATCATTTAATAATTTATAAGCTTCCAAATTACGCGCATTTAGATCAGTAAATTCCAATTTATTTTGTATAGTGCAGTCACTGAAGGTAAAAATCAACGATTACCTTCAAGTTCGGTTAACCTTCATGGATTTTCACGAAAATTGGTCAGTTGTTAGAGGATACGTCAAGAAACAAAGGTGACATGGTACCACCTTGCGCCTTTACCCTGAGGGTGGATACCTCCCCTTCTCGGGGGTGAAAATTATTTTATAAAAAATAACTGCACAAATCAATAAAAGAACAAATTAAAAGCAAAATTTATTATATAAAGTTAATAAAATAAGTCAATACTTTTTAAGTTATTAAAGATCAAAGATTTTAATTATTTGTGAAAAAAATGCATGTTTTGAAGAGGTTTTTTGTAAATCACTGAAAAACTGTAAGTTTTTACAAAAAAGTTAATAGTAGTTTAATTCGTATAGCTTATATTCTAAGAATAAACTCTTAAATCACGCACCTTTCGATTATATAGCTACAACCCCTTCGCAAGAAAACGACCCCATTTTCCTGGCTTAAGAGAGAGTTGTTCTTAAAATAATTTAAATTGATTATTTGGCGACTACATATCGTTTAATAATTTATTAGCTTGCAAAATATACGCATCTCAATTATTGAATTGCCATTTTCTTTCTATAGTGCAGTCACTGAAGGTAAAAATCAACTATTACCTTCGATTTCGGTAAATTTCCATTTATTTTCACGAATTGACAATAACAACTTGGGGTTTTAGCCTGGGGTATATGTCACCCCTTCTCGGGAGTGAAAATTACTTTATTAAAAATAACCCCACAAATCGAGAGAGGGACAAATTGTAAGCAAAATTTGTTATATAATGTGATTAAAATAAATCAATACTTTTTGAGTTATTAAAGATCAAATATTTTAATTTTTGGAAAGAAAATGCATGCTTTAGAGCGATTTTTCATAAATGACTCAAAAACTGTAAGTTTTTACAAAAAAGGTTTCATCACTAAAATTGAAGCTAATAAAAAATATAATAAATTGCTTACTTGAAAAACCTTTAATGTTAATTTAAAGTAAGTTATTGGTAATTAAATGTATATTTTTTTCCGAGACTGTTCAAATCTAAGGGTTCAAGCTTAAATAACGGGAAAAAGATGCATTTTATAACACTTAGGTACTAAATACTTGTCAAAGTACTTAGAAATACCCATCAAAAATAAGATCCAGAAAAAATTGATAGTATCAAAATCCGCTCACCAATTTTCGTGAAAATTAATGGAAATTTACCGAAATCGAAGGTCATAGTTGATTTTTACCTTCAGTGACTGCACTATAGAAAGAAAATGGCAATTCAATAATTGAGATGCGTATATTTTGCGAGCTCATAAATTATTAAACAATATATAGTCTACAAATAATTAATTTAAATTATTTTAAGTACAACCCTCTCTTAAGCCGGGAATATGGGATGGTTTTCTTGCGAACGGGTTGTAGTTCAATAATCGAAAGGCGCGTGATTTTAGAGTTTATTCTTAGAATATAAGCTATACGAATTAAACTACTATTAACTTTTTTGTAAAAACTTACAGTTTTTCAGTGATTTACAAAAAACCTCTTCAAAACATGCATTTTTTTCACAAATAATTAAAATCTTTGATCTTTAATAACTTAAAAAGTATTGACTTATTTTATTAACTTTATATAATAAATTTTGTTTTTAATTTGTTCTTTTATTGATTTGTGCAGTTATTTTTTATAAAATAATTTTCACCCCCGAGAAGGGGCGGTATCCACCCTCAGGGTAAAGGCGCAAGGTGGTACCATGTCACCTTTGTTTCTTGACGTATCCTCTAACCACTGACCAATTTTCGTGAAAATCGATGAAGGTTCACCGAAATTGAAGGTAATCGTTGATTTTTACCTTCAGTGACTGCACTATACAAAATAAATTGCAATTTACTGATCTAAATGCGCGTAATTTGGAAGCTTATAAATTATTAAATGATATGTAGTCGCCAAATAATTAGTTTAACGCATTTTAAGTACAACTTTCTCTTAAGCCGGGAAGATAGGGTGGTTTTCTTGCCAAGGGGTTGTAGCTCAATAATCGAAATGCCCTTGATTTAATAGTTTATTCTTAGAGTATATAAGCTATAGGAATTATATCCGCAATACGATATATTTTAAGTTTTCTCAGCATCTTTCTCTTAAGTTAAATCAATTAAAGGGTTGTTTGGGGGTGAAGGGGATGAGCTCAAAAATCGAAACTATATAATTTCAAGAGCTCATAAATAGCTCGTAATTCTGCCGCAAAAACCGATTCAATATTCCTATTTTTAAGTAGTGGGGGGGGGCTGACTCAGCCCCCCCCACTAGGGTATTAAATTCCTGCTCAGTGGAACGAGCTCAAAATTTTTAGTTTGCGGAATATGAGAGCTCATAAATAGCTCATAAATCAGGGCTATTTGTTTTTTAATTTTTGCAAGTGGGGGGGGGGCAGCTCAACACGGGTGAAAATATGAATTAGATGGAAATCGGACGGTGGAAGAATTGGCGTCGATTTTAAAGGATTGGGCTGTGAACATGAGAAGAAAAGATGGTACAGAGTTTAAAGAAGCTACTGTCAAAACCATGTGGAACCTAACAAGTAAGCTTTTACAAGAAAAGTATTATAAGGAAATGAAAGTTATTATTGACCCATTCAAAAGCGTTGTATTTCAACAAGCGCGAGCTGCCCGCGATTCTATACGACGAAAACTACAATTGGATCCCTGTAAAAGGAAACAAAGTTCAGAGCCATTGAGTGCAGTAGAAATAACAAAAATGATAAATTTGTGGAACGAAGACACCCCTGAAGGGCTACAACGGAAATTCTATCACATAACCGCCGTAGAATTAGCTTGGCGAGGTGGGGAAGCTGCTGCTTGTTTGATTGACTTTTTTCGTATTGAAACAAATAACGATGGTTCTGTAACAAATCGAGTACAATATAACCCTGTATTCAGCAAGACTTGCCAAGGTGGTTCAAGAAGGTGTACTGACAGCAAATTTTTAATAGAAAACAACGACAGTAACGTATGTCCTGTCAGATTATTTAAAAAATTGTTATCAAAAAGGGGCCCAAATATTAAAACGGATAGATTATTCCTAAGAACAAATCGTTACTGGAAAACGGAAAATGATCATTGGTATGATAATATACCCATTGGAAAAAATATGATTCAAAATTGGACAAAAACGTCTGCCGAAGCGATTGGCTTGAAAACCAAGGAAAAAAAATTACTAATCACTCCAATAGATCGACCGCGGTCAGTTGGTTGGCCAAAAGTGGTGTTCAAGAGCAAGAGCTTATAAAAATTACGGGGCATAACAATCCCAACTCAATAAAACCGTACTTGAACATTGACGAAGAACATCATAATAAAATTATTAACAGGATGCGTAGTGGAAATACATCTTCATCAGTTATAGAAACTAACATGTCTGGATCTTCATTAAATTTTTCTAATTGTTCCTTTGTTAATTGCACATTTAAATAAATTGTTTCTGCTCTGTATTTTTTTTTTCATAACCAGCAAAAAATTTTCTATCCGAATAACCCTCGAACATTGATAAATGCTCAAAAAATTTTTAACAACTTTCTCAAGCTTGTTGCTTACAGGCAACAGACCTCCGCCTACGGCGTCGGTCTGTTTCCAAGCAACAAGCTTTCGAAATCTGTTATAAAATTTTTTCGAACAATTATCAATGTCCTTGGGTTATTACTACCAGTGGCGGCTTTTCTTTATGTGCTGCTGAGCTGCAGAACTACCAAACAACCATAGCAAATCTTAATTATTAAAGAATAATTAATATAGTTTTATTTCAAATCTGCCATATTATCATATTAAACATCAACTGTTAATAATAATTCACCAACAACGATGATTAATATTATTTTTTTTACGTATTTACTCCTCTAGTGAAACCGTATAATTTTTTTACGTATTTGGTGCTCCAGTGAAGCAATCTTTTTACGTATTTGCTGCTCCAGTGAAGCCGCGTCGATAACAACCGAAACACTGGCAGCGGTAAAATGCATTTATTAGGCAAACGGCGATCTTAGCCGATGTGCTTCGGCAATCGGCTGATTAACGGCCTCGGAAATGTGTTTGCGAGCTGCAATTCACGACAGTTATTCGTGACCGTTGCATCTGTGCCGTGTTTAGAAATTCTTAGGTTACAATTTTGTTTAATTTGTTTTGTTCGAGCGTGTTTAAAACAATGGAGTTTCAATTTAAATTAGGTGTAAATAAATTTCAAAAACTTCACTATCAACAACAGTTGATTATAAAAGAACGTGGCCGTCCTATGCCTGATCTTAATATTGAAGTGTCCGGTAAAAGCCGTGGAAAAACATATACGCGTAAATTTAATAAAGACATGTATCTACGAAATCAGTGGATTTGTGGATGTTCCGAAAAAAATGCTTTTTTCTGTTTTCCGTGTGCATTATTCGGCGCAGATAAAGAGGAAAAATTGTGGCGCGAGACAGGAGTGCGGGATCTAGTGCATTTAAGTGAAAAAATAAAGAAGCATGAAAACACGCAAACTCATATGAACAATGAAATGCGATTTGCATTATTTGGGAAACTTAATATACAGGCCCAACTTGACTCTGCTTATTGGATAAATATACAAAAACACAATGAAGAGGTGACGAAAAACAGGTATGTTTTGTCAAAAATAATTGACTGTATAAAATTCTGTGGGGCTTTTGAGCTCGCCTTACGAGGACACGATGAATCTGAAACATCAGATAACCCTGGAATTTTTCGTGGTTTAGTGAATTTTTCTGCTGAACTTGATAAAACACTTAGTGAACACCTTACAAATGCGACAATTTTCAAAGGTACCTCAAAAACAATACAAAATGATATTTTGGATTGCATGCTAGAAGTATACGCTGAGGAGATTTTAAACGAAATCAATGAAGCCCCATTTTTAGCAGTGATAGCTGATGCGACAACGGATGTTTCTATGAAATTTCAAATGGTCATTGTTTTTCGTTATGTAAAAAACGGTGCTCCAGTTGAAAGGTTTTGGACTTTTTTGCTTCCAGAAAAACATGATGCTGAAACCTTAGCTAACACAATTTTGAATGTTTTAGACCCAATATTAAAGAATAACAAAAATAAGCTCATTGCACAAAGTTATGACGGAGCAGCTGTTATGAGTGGGATACATGGCGGAGTGCAAACAATAATTAAGAGAAAATATGAAACTGCTCATTTTGTGCACTGTTACGCCCATCAATTGAATCTAATAATGTCAAGAGCATGTTCTATTAATTCCCAAGTACGCGTATTTTTTGGAGATTTACATGATATACCTGGATTTTTTAGTCATTCACCTCAAAGAATAGCTGTCTTAAATCAAATAGTTGGAAAAAATATTCCTCGTTCAATCCCTACACGCTGGAATTTCAATATTCGTACAGTAAATGTCGTTTACGAATATAGAGACTTTATTATTGAGTGTATGGAGCAACTAGAAGAAGAGTCAAATGCTATTACTTCCAAGGAAGCAAGAGGACTTAGACGTATTCTGGAAGATCAAAATTTTACTTTCTGGCTGACTGTTTTTCATTATATTATGCCACATGTTGACGTTTTGTACAATAATCTTAAAAAAAAGAACATGGACCCAACCGAAGCACAGAAAGCTATACATGTTTTTGAGCAAAGTATTAACAATGTCCGAAATAAAATAGACCCTATCATACATCAAGCTTCAAATTTAAATGCGGCGCCTAGTGTCCAAAAAAGGAAACGCCCAAATAACAGCCAACAGGATCACCGTATTGCCTGTCTAGAAGTTTGTGATGTTATTATAAACAATGCAAAAGAACGGTTTGCATATACAAATCATCTAGTTGCCGCAACACTTTTATCTTCAGAACATTTCGAAAAATATAATAATAAGTTTCCTGAAAATGAATTGGATTTAACTTGTACAGCTTATAACTTCTTTGATAAAAACCGTTTGCGAACAGAACTGTCAGTTTTGTATTCCAATATCGAGTGTAGAACATTAAAAGGTGCAGTGCCTTTACTAAAATTTATAATTTCTAATAATTTAGAGGACACATTAACAGAAACCAAAAAGTTGATACAAATTCTGGTGACTACGCCAATGACCACAGCAGAAGCTGAACGTAGTTTTTCAACTTTAAAACGGATCAAAACATTTTTAAGAAATTCAATGCGCGAAGACAGATTAACAGCCCTTTCCACACTCTCGATAGAAAAAAAGTTCATCGCTTCAATACCGAACTTTAACGATAAAGTAATCGAAAAGTTTGCGACAAAAAAGGGCCGGCGTATTAATTTCCAATTTAGAAAAATGCAATAAATGTAAGTTAATCAGATTTTTATAGCATGTCGTTATTAGTTACTATTAATTAGTATTAAAGCTAATTTTATTGTTTTTGTTTTCGTATGTTATTCTATTTCTATTATTTTATATTGGCCGTGGTTCATGCAGCACACCCTATAGCAGATGTCACGAGCCGCCACTGATTACTACTGAAAATTTACCTGTTTAGCAACAATATTTTTATAACGATATTGTTAAGGAATAAGGTTATAACATATTTAAAAAATCACTTAAATCGGACAACAGGTTTAGGAGATATAAGACATCAAAAATTACCCATTTTTAAGGTGGCCGGTTAATTTTGGTCCAGAGTGTAGTACATACATGACATTTGACTTAAATATTCGGATCTTTCTCCTTGTAGTGTACTCGCCAGACCTCCAAACAGGGTTGAGCATGCTGAATGCTTGTTGAGCTTTTCGTATTCTTATACGAATATCGTCTTCTGTACCTCCGGTTTGTATTATGACACTTCCAAGTAAAGTTTCCCACATTTTCAATGCGCATATTGTCAGTAGTAAATAGCGTGTTGTTCCTTTCATTTATTCTCATGGACTTGGTTTTACTAATATTAATTTACTAATGAGGGACGGTTTATAAGATGGTTTATTTACCGGCATCAGGATTAGTTATGAGCGAGACTGGTCTTGGTCTTGCGGTCTTGGTCTTGCAGCAAGACCAAGACCGCCTTTTGGTTTGCAAGACCAAGACCAAGACCAGGTATTCAAGACCAAGACCGAACCTTGCAAGACTACGCAAGACCAAGACCAACCTGCAAGACTCTTGCACTTTTTTGCGAATTTGGTTTTTTATTGTTTAACTTTATTTTTTAGTTCAATAATATATACTGACATTGTAATAAACCTTAAACAATATCGAATTTTTAAAATACATAATATTTTGGTTATATTTTTAAGTCGTTTTGATTAAGTCAAACGGTTTGCCTTTTCTCAACCTTCAAAGTGCCCAGAAGGCAAGTTTTCGAACGGCGACAGTTCAAGGACAATTGAAATTACTTGTAAGACAAAAAAATGTAATTATAGATAGGGTAATTTTGATATATACTTTAATCGGTATTAAAGCAGATTAAGGGGAATTGGTTGTAACATTCCTCTTCTAACTTTTCTAGCGTTATCTTATAATTTTACAACAGTAAGTACAGGGTATTTAACGTAAGCAGGCCACTCAAATAACAAAAAAATCAATCGAATGTCAAAAAAAAGGGGAGCACAATCGAACATAAAAAAATGCTCCGTATTAGACTGTCGTATAAGAACACATTTTATGAAAATAATACTGATGACGTCGTTTCTGTAGTACCCAAAAATGACATTTAAAAAACCGTATATGTAGAAACAGAAATAAAATTATTCCTATGACAGTTCAACAGTTTCCAGTATAATACATTTTCCGCCATATTTGTTTCTAATTGGAACCTAAAAGCTAAAAATAATGAAATTTTTTTTGAGTGATACTGGATTCTTCGGAAAATGATTTTCTTTAATTTTTCTATTTTCAGTTATTCTCTATTATGAACAGTTTCACACCCTGTACATACAGCCACCCTGTATATGCAGAATGTTTACTAAGTATATGTCCAAACTTTATAGGTTACACGTTCATATGAACTGAAAATAATTTTTTTTAATGAGAAATCAGTGTTCACGTTCGATACATCATTTTAATAGGAATTTACATCTGGTCAAAATTGAAGGTTTTTTAAATTTTTTCTCCACATAAAAAACACAGTTTTGCTTTTGCCTTGTATGCAAGTATGTATGTATAATCAAATAAAGCGTGTATTTCCTCCAAATAAAATAAAATGTAACTAATAACTTTTTCTTTTTTCTTCTTTTTTTTCTTTTATATCATATGCTATTGAATGTATAAAAAGCAGGTTGTGTCTCAATTCAATTTAAAATTGAAATTTGAAAATAAACCTTTATATTTGAAATATACTTTTTAATGAAATAATTAGGTGAATGTATAATGTTAAAATTGGTATGCGTTTGAAACTACATTCTACATTCTTTTAAAATTTTAAAGCAAAAAATATAGTTTCATTCTTCACATCTTTATTTATTTCAATGTACATTTTATTCGAAATTGTTTGGTTCAAATTATTACTACCAAAAGAATGTGTGTGTACTTTGTACGCACGTAAGAAGTTATACTTCTATTATATGATTTAAACGAAATTAATATACTTTTTATTTATATTTTATTTAAATATTAAACTAATTTATACTTACTACTTCTCAAACATTTTTATTAAAACAGTGCCAAAAATTAAAATAATAAAAGAATAAAACACACACAAACACAATATAAATGCCACAAATGATTTCTGAACATTAATTGTCGGAAATTTTTTTAACTAAATACGTATTTTCTGAAAATAAAATTATATAATAAATATACTTACAATCATAAAATGTATAAAAAGAAAATAAAAAAATAAAAGTTTTTATTGGGATTCGAACCAGCTATCAGCGCGGTTGGTATATTGGGGTTCATTCGCCTTAAACACTTCGCCACGGAGGCAATGTGTCATTGGGTCTATTGAATAAAAAGAAGTATTTGCTTTTACTTACAAGTATTTAAGTCTTTACTTAATACTAATTGAATAAAGTCATTTCTTTAATGCTTTATTCAAATACTATTAAGTAAATACTTAAATGCGAGGAAGTAAAAGCAAAGACTTTTTTTATTCAATAGACCCATTATGTGCGAAGATCGACTAACTAAACGGATTAAGCTTTTGACATTTTTGAATTAAATTAAATTATTTTGATTTTGAATTGAAATGATTTAGAATTGAAAAAATACAACAAAACATAGAGTAAGAAAACAATATATTAGGTGAACATTGATAGAAATTTTGATGGTAATCAAATTATGTAAATAAAAGTATTACATACTATGTATTTTGGTAGGTTTAAATAGGTAGGTACGTATGATACATTTACAATTATTACGTACCTGTTGCTTTTAAAAACTATTTAAATGTCACTACAATTATAAACTTTTTTGTTTTTGTCCTCACAACAATAAAACTAATATATTAGGTATACATTTGTTTACCTTCATATTAAACAATTATTTATTATTGACAGATCATTTCAACACCCAATCAGAGCCTGTATAACGACTAATACCATACTGTCGGTGTGCGCATGCGCGCAGATTAATATAAATTCACCCTCAATCTCAATCGCGCCTAAAGAAGTATAACTTCAAAAAAGCAAGAACAGCAAGACTCGTGCAGCAAGACCAAGAACAAGACCGGCTAGTGCAAGACCAAGACTGCCTTTTAGCTGCAAGACCAAGACCAAGCTTGCAAGAACAAGACCAAGACTAGCCTGGTCTTGGTCTTGTTCTTGTTTTGCTCATCACTAAATCAGGATCGAACTCCTCACATATAGATACTATTTTATCATTAAAAATATCTGTTCCTCAATCTTTAAAATACCATATTATAGAAAGATACTGCTTCATGAACCAAAATATAGTTAATTTTACAAGTTTACCACCCTGTAACTCAGAAACGAGCATTGTATTATTTTTGGCTTCGGAACACACAATAGGGAACTTGCACATTTTTTTATTACACAATATTGTTCTGCTTTGTGTAAAAATAAGATTTCCACAGCAAATATTAGAACGAAAACATGCATTGTTTCGGAATAATTCAAACAAGCTTAGGTATATTTTCCTAAAACTTTTTTTGTTAGTTTATATACATGTTAAAATAAAAAGTTCTACTCGCAGGTGTGGCCGCTAATTGTTTATTAATTGTTTAAACAATAACAATTGTTTTGTATAAATAATTTTAAAAATATCGTTGAATTCATCATTTTACTTTGATCAAATATGTTTCTATTTTGTTTTTGGTTATGCTGAATCCGAATATGGCATTACAATTTGAAAATTCTTATACAGAAGCTCTTATACAGTATGTTTGCGTAGCTAGGAACCACATGGAAAACTTTTTTATTATCAATTTTACGAAAAAAAGTTATTCTTCATAAAATATTCTGGATAGTCAAAAATCTAAAACTCAACCACCAGATATCAAATTTTATCAATTTTATACGAGCGATGTCAAAAATATGAATTTTTTAAAGAGTAAAGTATACCTTTTTATTCCAGAATATCAAGAAATGCTATTATGAAAAGTTGTTTGAAATTAAAAACTATGTCTTAATATACAATTATATTATTCTAACCGAAAAAAAAAATTCAATTTTTTTCTCAAATTACGGATACTCATCATCATTTTATTACAAATTGTAACTGTTTTATTATTAATTTTACGCAAAAAAGTTATTCTCCATAAAATGCTCTACCTGGTCTACAATCTATGATACAACCATCAGATGTCAAACTTTTTCAGTTTTATACGAGGTCAATAAAAAATATGAATTTTTCTTAAGAGTCAAGTGCCTTTATTATTCACAATATTTTAATTAGAAGGATGTAGTTGAACACTGAAACATATTTTTTAATTCCAACCAACTTTCCTTTATAACAATTTTCGATATTGTGAAATATAAAGGTACTTTACTCTCGAGTGAAATTCATATTTTTTGACATACCTACCTCGTATAAAATTAATAAAATTTTATATTTGATGACTGCATCTTATATTATATACGATGCAAAGTATTTTATAAAGAATAACTTTTTTTCGTAAGACTGATAATAAAAAAGTTATCAATATGTTCCCAGTTACGCAGACGGTAATTTTCGGTTTTTGTATTACATTTTTGTTATCTTTCTTAATTTTCTCCAAAAGAAATAGTTTATTTCATTTCTAAAGTAAAATAATTTAGTGCATTTTAAAGACTATATCCTGAGCTTTAAAAAAACACTTAAAAACTGTAATAGATCTGTTGAAAATTGAGTAATACCGTCTTAAAGTGGTGTTAATTCTGTGAAACTATGAAGTTTTCAAAAATTGCATTTTTTGAGACGTCGTCGTATCATTTGAATTAAATTTTGGAGATTTTTTTTGAATAAAGCATCGTTTAGTTAGATGATTAAAAGGTAAGTTGTGCAAAATTGAGAGTTTTATAAGAAAAATTGTATTAGTTACACATTTTTAAATCATTTTTAAACAAAATTCATGTAAGTCTCACTTTCAGCCCACACCGTACTTATGCCCATACATTTTGTTTTTTTATTATAACTCTAAGATAGCCTAATTATTCTGCTTTCATGTTCAATTTGTAAAATTTTATTTGATCGATTAGTTAAAGAATTACCCGTTGTCCTAGGTGAGCGACGGAAAACGACGCGACGCGATGCGATGCGATGCGACCAGTAATTCACGCGACGTGTGGCTTATGTAGCGTCGCATCGCGTCGCTTTCCATCACTCAAACCAGCACAAAGGTGACGATGTCAATTCATTCCTAATCTTAAGTATGGGGAAGTATACGGCAGTTTTGCTGGGAAATTCATATTAAATACTTAGCTTTAAAAAATTTTATAAACGAAGAAGAAAGACAACAAATATCATATATTTAGAGCGAAATAAATTTGGAGAGTTTCATCATTTATATTCGAAATTAATAAATAATCCACGTCGGTTTAAAATATATTGTGGCTTATTACCGTGCACTTTCGATTATATTATTGCAGTTGTTAAACCCAGTACATATTCAACTGTCAATAAGTAATTTTCAAAAACCAATTTCTATTGAGAAGACGCTGTTACTGGCTTTAAAAAGTAAGTTAATGAAAAAACACTGGTACTATACATATTAGTTTTTATTTATTTAATAAACTATTGAGTAGCATAATTTGAATTGAAAAAAGCAACTTGCACTTGACACTGCAAGCTTGACACTGACACTGCGTCGTGTCTCGTCGCGAACAATCGCGAACAAAACAAATTCGCACTTCGTCGCGTCTTGTCGTAGACTGATTAACCTGAAAACCTAGGCCACACACAAATACAACCATTACTTGATATTTTCGCGTCGCGTCGCGTCGCGTCGCGTCGTGTCGCGTTGTCGCGTTTGTCGCTCACCTAGGACAACGGGTAACATTAAAATAACTTAACCATGCGCTTCGCCGTACGCTAGTTTACAGTGCGCCAATGTTTGTGAGAAGGGTGACTTTAGCGTTATAAATAAAAAATTATAGAAGCTACAGATTTAATTTTAGAAAAATCTTTGTAAAGTTTTTTTTGTAAAATTTTCTGAATTTTTCAAAGGCCGTCAGTTTTTTTCAAAAATTTAAATTTTCGGAGTTATTTAAAAAAACATCTAATTTCGTAGTTCATTTGTTTAATAAAAAAATGAAGCACCCACTTCTCGAGTAGAACTTTTTGATATGTTGTTTATTAAACATTTCTTAATGAAATTACAAAAAGTTCTATCTTGTTTGATTTTTTCCGAACTAAAAATCTATATGCACTCCCCTAATTTAAAAATTTATAAAACTGAGATACACCATAAAATAATTATTTTACAAGTAAACGTAATGAGTAAAAGAATATCGAACGTAATGAATTACAAATTATAATGATATAACGTCACGACCAATGAGAGCGCCTTTTTTGCAATGCTGGCTGTTATAATTTGAATTTTCTCTCGATTTTAATCGTCTTTATACATTTATAAAATTTTTCTATATTTTCAAAAACCGAAACAAAAATAAAAACTAGATACGGGTCAAATTATTATAATGTAAAAAATATGTAGGTATATTAGGTCTGGATCCCGCGTATGAAAAAAAAGTTGATTAATAGCAAACTGAAAATTTGTTAATAGCTTAACGGTGTCTAGTCGGACAAACTTTGATATATGGGAACACTGGAACAGGGGAAGTTTTAATTGTGGAACAGGTTAAACATTTGGAACGGTCAGACCTCGAAAACGGCACATGTATTTTGTCGGACAGAACAGACTTAAACTCTCCGAACAGAGATTAAACTCTCATGCAAAAATCAGACTGCTATTTATCACCAAATGGGCGTTTTAATGAGTGGAACATATAGAATATGTCAAATGACAGGAATTATGACAGGTGATAAATAGCAGTCTGATTTTTGTATGAGAGTTTAATCTCTGTTCGGAGAGTTTAAGTCTATTCTGTCGGACAAAATAAATGTGCCGTTTTCGTGGTCTGGCCGTTCCAAATGTTTAACCTGTTCCACAATTAAAACTGTCCCTGTTCCAGTGTTCCCATATATCAAAGTTTATCCGACTAGACACCCTTAAGCTATTAACAAATTTTCAGCTTGCTATTAATCAACTTTTTTTTCATACGCGGGATCCAGACCTATATTATTTTTGCCAATCTAATGAACCACTAGCAAGGGTGTTGACAGTGTCAATATTTATTGTTTTGGTGCAATATTAACGTGCAAATATTTAGAATGGTATTCATTGAAGCAGAGAAGAACAAGTTGAGGAAATTGAGTTTGTAGATAATTTAGCAACTTTAAAATATGGTGATGAGTCGGCTGAAATAATGGCAGATTTGGCACTTTATCGGTCTAAAGAGGGATTTTTTGGAAAACCATACGTAGTGTTGGAAAATTCTCGAGAATGAAAAATCGGAGAATATTCTCGAGAATATTCTCGATATGGAGAATTTTCTGAGAATGAACCCCATGACGCACTTAAGAATATTGTTGAAGATGAAAAATAGGGTTTTAAAAATCATGATATTATATACAAAATTATGAGACGAAACAACAGTGTTCTTTGTATATAAAAAAATACAAAAACAACAGAAAACACAAAATTTCTTTGATAAAAAAATGAAATTTTCTTCTTAACAGCGAATAATCGATGTGGTATGATAAAAGATGAGACCTCAGATTCAGAATCTATTTCTATCATTAGCTCATCCTAGTCATCTACAATCTGCATTTCAATGTACTGATGAGTTGTGGGATTTTGTTTTTCACGAGTGGCCAGCTCAGTCATGGATTGGTCTACGTCTAACAATTTTAAATTGTAAGCAATAAAAGTTACCTTACGAGCCCGTTCAGCAGTGAGTCGGTTTCTTTTAGAGGAGTGGATAAAAAAACCCTAAGTATGTACTGAAACTTCTTTCAGTCGCTGCACTGGATGCATGCTTAATAATATATCAACTACTATTTTAGTTAATTTTGTTCCGAAACATGTACCTCTTCACCATATGATTAAGTCTAGTTTTTCAATTGATTTTACAACGTATGGTTTTCCAAAAAATCCCTCCCTAGACCGATAAAGTGCCAAATCTGCCATTATTTCAGCCGACTCACCACCATATTTTAAAGTTGCTAAATTATCTACAAACTGAGTTTCCTCAGCTTGTGCTTCTCTGCTTAAATGAACACAATTCTAAATATTTACACGTTAACATTGCACCAAATGCTTTATTTAATTACTATTAAGTAAATACTTAAATACGAGGAAGTAAAAGCAAATACTTCTTTTTATTCAATAGACCCAATAAATATTGACACTGTCAACACCCTTGCTAGTGGTTCATGGGATTGGCAGAAACAATATACCTACATATTTTTTAAATTATAATAATTTGATCCGTATCTAGTTTTTATTTTTGTTTCGGTTTTTGAAAATATAGAAAAATTTTGCCGAGAATATTCTAGTTCTCGAGAATATTCTCTTGAGAATATGTATTCTCTTCTAACATCACTAACCATACGTTGTAAAATCAATTGAAAAACTAGACTTAATCATATGGTGAAGAGGTACATGTTTCGGAACAAAATTAACTAAAACAGTAGTTGATATATTATTAAGCATGCTTTCATCCAGTTCAGCGACTGAAAGAAGTTTCAGTACTTATGGTTTTTTCTATCCGCTCCTCTAAAAGAAACCGGCTCACTGCTGAACGGCAACTTTTATTGCTCACAATTTAAAATTGTTAGACGTAGACCAATCCATGACTGAGCTGGCCACTCGTGAAAAACAGAATCATACAACTCATCAGTACATTGAAATGCAGATTGTAGATGACTAGGATGAGCTAATGATAGAAATAGATTCTGAATCTGAAGTCTCATCTTTTATCATACCACATCGATTATTTGCTGTTAAGAACAAAATTTCATTTTTTTATCAAAGAAATTTTGTGTTTTCTGTTGTTTTTGTATTTTTTATATACAAAGAACACTGTTGTTTCGTCTCATAATTTTGTATATAATATCATGATTTTTAAAACCCTATTTTTCATCTTCAACAATATTCTTAAGTGCGTCATGGGGTTCATTCTCAGAAAATTCTCCATATCGAGAATATTCTCGAGAATATTCTCCGATTTTTCATTCTCGAGAATTTTCCAACACTATTAGGGGCCAAACGAAACACAAAACCACGTTTATTTTCTTTGAAATAATATATTTTAAATTATGTTCTGTTGCTATTTATAGCATTTTTTTCGAATTTAAAATTTTATGCAAGCTCCCTATTACAATGGGAAAATTTTTTTACGACTTATCCTGTACATAAATCAACAAGTTGTTTATTGTGATAATGATATTTATTTTTAACAACAGCTGTTTATCTAATAATATATAAATATGAATACTTAATTGGGTTTCTCATTGATGTGAAGGTTATTTTAACTCATTTCTTGGCAAAGACATTTGGAATTAGACTTACGTATAAAGGAGTTATTTTATAGAGCAATTTTATATAAAAAATTTATGTGCTACAAATATTTTTCTTTAATTTCATTCATTTATTTATAGTAAAAGGATGGCCGAAGGAAGATTAGATTTTTTGATATTTGGGGCCACTGGTTTTACTGGTTTACACTGTATTCCCTATGTATACAAATTCGCTAAAGAAAATGGAAGAAATATGGCATGGGGTGTTGCTGGACGTTCAGAGGAAAGACTCAAGGAAGCTCTCGAAAAAATGGGAAAGAAAGTTGGTAAGTTTACTATTTTGTTATGTATAGAAATGTTTTGCATATAATACATTGTTTTTCTAATGTCGCTTTAACCCGGATTGAAACTTGACTTTCTCTAATTTCCGTAGTATGTATTATTATATTTTTTATTTTACTTTTTATATAGGGTGTTTAGGTTTGGTAAAGAATGTGCCATAGCGTAACCTTAGATTCCTGAAGTTAAAATAGGTCGATTTAAGCTAACCTACCTTAGTACGAAAGTTTATAATAACCGAAATAGTCAAAGGTAAACTTATTATTTTATTTATTTTTGAATATTTCCTGACAGACATGGGATAACAACAATGAAATTTGGCAAATGTTGCTTTTTTGTGACGAGAAACCTAAATACCCCACCAAAAATTATTATTACCCAGAGGGCGTCACATACGTGTTTCAGCGCTCATTTAATACGTTCAATTTTTTTATCCCCCACTCTACATAATTTTGTGACCAAAACTTTTATTCCCCTATTATTTTTACTTGAAAAAGTACCACATTCATCTCACTAAACTCAACCGTTTACGAGATAAACGCATTTTAAATCTTACGATGTAAAATTCAATTTTTTGCATTTTATTATATGTAGTTACTAAAAACCATTTGACATATCCTTGTCATATTCGGCAGCAAGGGTAAGTACTGTACACCCTACTAAATTATGTAACACAAACGTTTCTGGTTACTACCAGTGGCGTACGATGGGGGAAAGTGAACGGTTGACCCTTCCCAAATCCTACGCCACTGGCGGAATTGCTATTGTAGTGCAGTCTTTCTCTACTTTACGCTCTATGTAAACAATACAGTCTTCAGTCGTAACGATAAAGTTATTCGTTTTCGAGATATTTGAAGTTAAAAACGAAGGGTCGTAATACATTAATCAAAATAACTGTGCCGTTTCATTTTTAACTTCAGATATCTCGAAAACTAATGACTTTATCGTTACGAATGAAGAGTACATTATTTACATACAATGTATTAAAGAATCTAAAAATTATGCTAAAATAGCAGTTCCGTCAGTGGCGTAGAATTTGGGAAGGGTCAACCATTCACTTTTCCCTGTCGTACGCCTCTGGTAGTAGCCAGAAACGATTATTATCTAACATAATTTAGTAGGGTCTACAGCACCTACACTTTCTGCCAAATTATGACACGGATATGTCAAATAGTTTTAAAGTATTATATTTTTTTAAATAATTTATTTTTTATTTAAAACTTTAAGAACTATTATTTGTACCCGGTACTTTAAAAATATTTGACATATTATCCTTATCATACTTGGCAGAAAGTGGCGTATACCCTACTAAATTATGTAAAATAGTCGTTTCTGGCTACTACCAGAGGCCGACAGGGGAAAGTGAATGTTTGACCCTTCCCAAATTCTACGCCACTGACGGAACTGCTATTTTAGTATAATTTTCAGATTCTTCAATACCTTGTATGTAAATAATGTACTCTTCTTTCGTAACGATAAAGTCATTAGTTTTCGAGATATCTGAAGTTAAAAATGAAACGGCACAGTTATTTTGATTAATGTATTACGCCCCTTCGTTTGTAACTTCAAATATCTCGAAAACTAATGACATTATCGTTACGAATGAAGACTATATTGTTTACATAGAGGGTATTAGAGAATCGAAAAATTCCACTAAAATAGCAATTCCGCCAGTGGCGGTTTGGGAAGGGTCAACCATTCACTTTCCCCCGTCGTACGCCACTGGTAGTAGCCAGAAACGTTTGTGTAACATAATGGTAGGGGAGCAAAGTATGCTAAATTTGCAGTCACTCGAGCGTTATGGGGACTTATTGGGTTGTGATTATTAGGTCCTAAAACCAAGAAAAGTTAAGTAAAATTTTCCCTTTTAGTGGGGACTTTCCATTTTTTATTTTAATTTTCCATTTCCAACAATCGTTTTTTCCGATTATAGCGCCATCTATCCATAATTCGAAAAAATGTCTCGAATAAAATTGCTTATTTTTACGTAAAGAATCCAAATCTGCAATAAAAATTTGGGGGTCCATTTAAGATTTTAAAGTAACCCCCCACCCCACCTCCGTGGAGGGTCGTGTTTGGTACCATTCGATAGATTTTTCAAAAACATTTTGAAAGTGTATTTTGCAGTTTTTCGATCTGATGTTCATTTTGCGAAATATCGCGGGGTTTGTATTTAAAATTTAAAATTTACCCCCACCTCTCTCCGTGGGGGTCATGTTTAGTACCATTCGATAGATTTTTAAAAAATATTGAAGACGTATTTTTTAGTTTTTCGATCTGACGTCCAATTCGCGAAATATTCGCTTTTTCTTTGTGAAACTTTTTGACTTACCCATTTCCTTACTCAAGATTTTTGAAATCAAATCGTCAGATTTTTGAAATATACACTCTTTTGCATGTACTTAACTTACCTTATCTTAATCTGAAAATTTCGAGTATTTTTAAGGATATATTTTTTTTCGAGCCCCCCTTAACGAACTTCCCTGTGTTAAGAGCCAATTTGTAGTAGAGGTACATCTGCAGAGTACCAGGTTTCACCCCATATGATAATCTGATGCGCTCGAGTAACTGCAAAAATCCCCGCTTGGGCTCCCCTACCATAATTTAGTAGGGTGTACAGTACCTACACTTGCTGCCAAATATGACAAGGATATGTCAAATGGTTTTTAGTAACTACAATAAAAAAATTAAATTTTGCATCGTAGATTTAAAATGCGTTTATCTCGAAAACGGTTGAGTTTAGTGAGATGAATGTAATGTACCTTTTTTGAGTAAAAATAATAGAGGAATACAAGTTTTGATCTCAAAATTATGTAGAGTTTGGGATAAAAAAAATTGAACATATTAAACGAGCGCTGAAAGACGTATGTGGCGAATTCTGGGTAATATATAATTTTTGGTGGGGAATTTAGGTTTCTCGTCCCAAAAAACTCCCATTTACCAAATCTCGCGTTGTTATCCCATGTCAGTCATGAAATAATCAAAAATAAATAAAATAAAAGTTTAACTTTGACACCCTGTATTTTGGTTATTATCAACTTTCTACTAAGGCAGGTATGTTAGCTTAAATCGACCTATTTTAATCTCAGGAATCTAAGGATAAGCTATGGCCCATTCTTTACCAAACACCCTGTATATATTTTTTATTTTGTATCGACTTTGGTGCCACTATAGTATGCGATCTACCGTCGCGTTTCTGCTATAGCTTGCAGTCTACCTAGGGATGCGGTGTATAACCTGTATTACAACACATCAAAATGGTCTAGGGCCTAGGGAACAAGAAATGAAAGTTTACTTTCAACAAGCAATACTTTCCTGTTAAAATAAAATTTGTTTATTGTTGGTTGGACAATCTTATCACAATTTACTATATCGGTTGGTGTTTTTGTTGATCTTAATAAAAGGTAAATATTTTGAAGTTTATCTACTCAACTTAAAAATTTAGTACATACACAATAGTACAATTTTTGCTACAAATGTAGTTCGAATTTGTTATTATTGTGGTTTTAACTAAGTTAATATCTAAAGAAATCATCTTGATCGCGAAATACAGCTACAAGCTATTGGTATGATACAGGGTGGTATGAATACTCGCGACGTGGCAGAAGCTGTGCATGCTACCAAAAGTACTGTAGGGCGGTTATGGCAGCGTTTTCAAGAGGCTGGTGTTGTAAGGGAAAGACACATTGATCCAACAAGAACAACACAACCGGTACATGACAGGTTTGTGCTCCTTTAGGAATTAAGGAACCCCAATGTTACTGCTAGCCAGCTAAAAAGTGAGCTTCAAAACATTCATGGCGTTAATGTTTCTGCTCAAATTGTAAGGAATATGTTGCATGAGGCCATGAGGGTAATCTTCACGCTAGACGTCCCATTAGAGTTCCATTATTATCTCGTGGGAATCGCACAAAGAAATTAGAATGGGCCGAGCAACATCAAAGGGCCTAGCCGGGTAAGATGATGAAAACTGCCCCCAACTCGATTCGAATTCCATATAGGTCACCGTTTAGCATATATAGTGAAACTCACTTTCTGAAATTTTTAGCCCCCTAAGTGGTCATGTGACCCACCTAGACCTTAAGTAGGGTTTTTTTAATTTTTGGCGGGAAATTTAGATTTTAGAACGATTTTAAAATTTTAAATGAGTATAAATAATAACTAAGACATTCGTTTTCACGAAAAAAAATATATAACGTGTATTTTTGCATAATGTTTCACCCTGAATTTTTTCAAATTTTTAAAATTGGTGAAACGCACCTTTAAAAATAAAAAACCGCATTTTTTCGTTTTTTTTTTTCGTTTTTTGATATAATTTTATACATATTTTTCAAAAAAGGTAACACCTTTACTAGAATAGGTAAAACACTGAAAAATAATTGGGGTTTGCTTAATAAAAATTTTTTGTAACGCCATCCATTTTCAAGATACAGGGCGTTGAAAAGAACAAAATTTTACAGATTTTTTACGATTTTACCGAAACTACTGGCAACATTGTAATAAAACTTGGCTGGTTTTAAGAGGTAGTTATTGTACATGTTTTGACATACAATTAAGGATTTGATATTCATCATTGGCGCGCATAGGGGTAATGGTCTGAACGTTTCAAAGAAAAAAAGATAGTACGCCACTGACATATTTAATCATTTTTGAATTCCTCGTTCAATTTGCGATAAAAATCTTCTTATTTTTTCATACGACGCGCCGTTTTGCTGCAAAAAATAAAATATCTTAACGCTTCCAAAGTATTCGAATTAGTTTTTATAATGGATGTACGAGTTTATGTAGATGTAGAAACTACTAGAAGTTCGAATACTTTGTAAAGGTTAAGATGTTTTATTTTTTGAATAAAAATGGCGCGTCGTATGAAAAAATAGGAAGATAGATTTTTTATCATAAATTGAACGAGGAATTCAAAAACGATTGTTAATTTGAAATATGTCTGTGGCGTACTATCTTTTTTCTTTAAAAAGTTCAGACCATTACCCCTATGCGCGCCAATGATAAATATAAAGTTCTTAGTTGTATGTATGTCAAAATATGCACAACAACTACCTCTTAAAACTCGCCAAATTTTATTACAATGTTACCAGTAGTTTCGACATAATAGTAAGAAATGTGTAAAATTTTGTTTTCTTCAACGCCCTGTATCTTGACAACGTCCTTTACCTTTTTTGAAAAATATGTATAAAATTGTATCAAAAAACAAAAAAAAAACGAAAAATGCGGTTTTCAATTTTAAAAATTTGAAAAAATTCAGGGTGAAACATTATGCAAAAATACACGTTATATATTTTTTTCGTGAAAACGAATGTCTTAGTTATTTTTTTATACTCATTTAAAATTTTAAAATCGTTCTAAAATTTAAATTTCCCGACAAAAATAAAAAAAAAAATTCGGACAAAACTTTTTAAAGCTTACAACTTTTTTATTTAAAGTTTTTCGCTAGTTCTTGATGCGGCTGAGATAAAAAAATAAAAACATAAAAATCCTACTTAATCTCTAGGTGGGTCACATGACCACTTAGGGGGCTAAAAATTTCAGAAAGTGAGTTTCACTATATATGCTAAACGGTGACCTATATGGAATTCGAATCGAGTTGGGGGCAGTTTTCATCATCTTACCCGGCTAGGCCCTTTGGCAAGAACGAGAATAGGCAAACATTATTTTCAGCGATGAATCCAGGTTTGGTTTACAACCCTATTCGCGAAGATCGAGGGTGTGGCGAACACCTGGCAATGCATCTCGATGTAAACCGTTCAAGAAGTTGACAGATTGATATCAAAGAGAAACTTTGATCGTTTGGGCTGGAGTTTCAGTAAGTTTTCGAACTGATCTCGTTCATATTGAAGGATTTTTAACAGCAAATGAATATCGAGATCATATTCTTGAACCTATATGCTGCACAATTCGAAGAAAATTTTATGCTGCTGCACGACAATGCACGTCCACATGTTGGATTGTCCACATTGTCCGCAAGAATCGTCAGAAATTTTTTAGAGCAGAACAATATTCAGTTATTGCCCTGGCCTATTCAATCTCCTGACTTGAATCCCATCGAGCAAGTTTGGGATATGCTAACTGAATGTGGGGAATACCTTTAAAATTGGTGTTTATTCGAGATTTTTAAAATACACATAGTATTAATGTGTAATGTTTAATGCCTTTACTGCAGTATCTATTAACTTTTCTTCATTTTGTTATAAAAATTAAAAAGGAAAGGTGCAGTTTTTCTCATTTTAACGAAGTAAAACGACGTTGAAAACTGTATTGATATCTGTATTCGTTTTGAAAATATAAAAATGGCTATTTGGTACTACTTTCCTTTTCATCCCTATTTAATAACAATAAATCGAATCTTTTCTGGTTATGTTAAGCATAGCCAGATGCATCTGGATATGTTAAGTTATGCAGGAAGACATGTGAATTTATACTTGGCAGATGATATAGGATGTGAGATACAACAATATAAATTCCTTTTTAGCTCGTCATTGTATTATACACTCCTCCTGTATATCAACAGTTGACTTGAATAATTCTAATTGCTCTATATTTTTAATTCGAAATACTTTCGAAAGGAATGTGCTGTATGCAATCGTTCATTATTACTTATTATGAATTTTCTTTGCTTATTTTGTCTTGTTTGTTGTGATCTTATGTCTTTACCAAAACCATGCAGGCATATGATTTTAAAGAACTCAAACGCTTCAGTCGAACAAAAGTGTTTGTATTCTTTGATTTACCCGTTTACTAAGAAGTAATAGGCGAATTCGTATTAAAAGTCAAGATGCTGATTGAAGGAAGAATTAGTTCGATGCCTGTACGCAGAAGGAGGATACAAAGGGTATACAGCTCATGCTAGCTTTTTTTGGCAAGATACTGTAACAGTAATTAGTTATCTTGCCAATCAGCCACCTTCCGTTATTGACTAAGATGCTAAAATGCACTCAATCTTCTTGTTGTTCTGAAGCTATTTCCTCCAATCTTCCTATTTATGATTAACTATTTATATGGGAAATAAGCCACAATTAAATTGAAAAAAATAATTTTATTAACGTTTCGACGCCCAAATCGGGTGTCCGTGTCTGGGGAACCAGACTCATGAACTGAATAGAAGAATCGTTCTTGGGTGGGCAGCATTTGGAAAACTGAGAGAAACTTTTAAAAGTGAGTTGCCCACATGCCTAAAGAGAAAGGTATTTGATTAGTGCGTCCTCCCAGTCTTGACGTACGGATCAGAAACACTTACCTTAACTAAAGCCTCGGCTACCAAACTAAGAGTCGCTCAGAGAAGAATGGAGCGGTCAATGTTAGGAATAATAAGACAAAATCAAAAACGATGAAATTAGGAGAAGAACAAAGGTGACTGACGTCATCGAAAGGCTAGCCAGGTTGAAGTGGAGATGGGCAGGACACATTGCCAGAATGACAGATGGGCGATGGACAAAAAGGTTATTGGAATGGAGGTCAAGAGAAGACAAGAGAAACGTCGGTCGACCGCCTACAAGATGGACTGACGACTTAAGAAAGCTAAATAAAATCTGGATGAGAGCGGCGCAGGATAGACGTGGTTGGAAACGAGGGGAGAAGGCCTATGTTCAGCAGTGGACATTTAAGGCTGAATGATGATTGTAAGTTTTTATTATTACCTCAAATGCGATTAAAATAATAACAAAGTTCTTTTACCGAGTTTCCGGTACTTTTCGCAACCTCAAATGGCCACTTGGGTGTTACGTAACGTTTAGGTAGGGGGAGGGGTACAGAAAAACGTTACGATGCGTTACATGGGGGGGAGGGGGGTCAAAAATCTTCAAAAATTGCGTTACGTAATACTTGAACGCTCCCTAAGCAAACCATATTACACAAATGTTAGTATTCGAGAACTAAAGTCAGTAATCAAATCTTGTTGTCAAGAGACCTAAGATTTAAAAAAGCAATTTTGTGTCGATTTAAAGTTATCGAGTTTATTTAACTTATTGGTAGCTGTTGAAATTTGTGTAAGTTTAAAAAAGAGGTCACAATGGGGGTGACATAGTGTAAAAATGTCTTAAATAATCTAGGGGGATGTATCATTAAGAAAGCACAAGCTCAAACTTAGGCCACTAATTCCTAAAGACCTCGCAGGCTGCCCGTATCCCTAAGAGTCCAAAAACCAAAACCGTCATAAGATGATGACAGTAGGAGCTGGGGGGTATGAAATGTCTGTGAGGAAATTAGTGAGAAAGGAACATGAACGGGACCCAGAAAGAAAATTAGACTTTTGATTTGGTTTTACTATAGATGAGTGTTATATGTTGGTAATGATAGATTGAATAGGTAGGGTGAGAATCATCATTATGTAGAAATATGGTGGTGGGTTGTATGTAGATGAAAATTTATATAATATGGATGTCTGTGGATGATATACTTTCACCATGTGAACAAGTCAAACCACAGTGATGTTCCCTTGACGGATTACTTTTACAGGGCTTTGACCCTCATATTTTTGTAAAATTATATCTTGGTGGTTAGCATGTAAACTTCACGTGAGTATAACCTACAACTTTTCTTAACCGTAGTCAAAATTTCAAAATCTTTGCATTATTTTACCAGGTTATATTCATTTTAGATAAGCACTGATGATGATTGGTAAACCAATCGAAAACTAGTTATGTGATTGTGATGTAGCCCTTTTTAGGGATTTTAAATATATACCTTTTATAAAGGATTTTACTATTTTTTGTATTAAATACATGGTATACAGCCAACTACAGGAAAACTTTTTCCTTGTGGATTTTTAACTAAAAAATGATACCAAATGGGAGAAAAACAACTTAAAATAATCTGCTATGCAGACGATGCAATACTAATCTCTTAAAGAGGAGATGATTGACAACGTATGCTCCACCAATTTAATATAACCGCCCAAAAATTTAACATGTTAATTTCCCCAAAAAAGACAAAATGCATGGTTAACAGCAAATTCAATAAGATGTAATTTAGAGCTGGAGGGTCACATAATAGAATAAGTGATGGAGTTTAAATATTCTAGCATCACACTATCTAGCTACGGAAAGCTCGAAACAAGTTGAAGATCAACTGAATCGAGCAAACAGAGGCGGAGGTTGCCTGAATGATACAATATGGTGAAATAAAAATATCGGAAAAGAAATGAAAGACAGAATTTACAAAACATTAATCGGGTCAATAATGACATACGCGGCAGAAACACGACCTGAAACAGGAGGACAAAAATATTGCTCTAAACAGCAGAGATGAAAACCCTTCAAAAAATCGATGGTAAGACACTATGGGACAGAGCTAGAAGTACATATATACGACTGAGATGCAAGGTGGAGAACATTAATGACTGGGTAAGAAACAGAAGAGTAGAATTTAAGATTAGGAAGACCACGAAAACGAGGGAAGTACAACCATCTACAACTTATTGGAGGCACGTTGAAAAAATGGTTCCATGACACCTCGTAACGCGACAGTTTGTAACCGGACAAATGGTAACGGACAATTCGTAACAGCGACAGTTCGTAACGCCGACACTTCGTAACGCCGACACTTCGTAACGGCGACAGTTCGTAACTATACAAATTCATAACGGACAATTCGTAACGTCCAAATTGAATTCTTCTGTTTATTTTTGTTAACGTGGAAACTAACTGTTATTACAGTTATAAATGAAATTATCTTTATCAATTTAACGAATCAGTATCAGAATAAACATTTTTAAAATTATAATCTTTCCTTTACAAAATGTTTACTTAAAAAGTTGGGAATGTCTAGAGACGGTTGTCGGCTTAAAGATTTCACAAATTACTTCATTATTCCTTTGCCTAGGTAAATGCAAATTTAAGGAACAATGAGAGGGATAAACTTTTAAAAATATTGTTTAAAGGTTGTATGTATGTATGTAAATATATGTTGTGTTTAAAGACTCTTAATATATTCTGAGACACGAAATATAAAATGTGTTAAACATGTTTATGTCGGTACTGATTCATTAAATTAATAAACATAAAACAGTTAGTTTCCACGTTAACAAAAATAAACAGAATAATTCAATTTGGACGTTACGAATTTGTATAGTTACGATTTGTCGCCGTTACTAAGTGTCGCTGTCGCAATTGCCGGTTACGAATTGTCGTGTTACGAGATGTCTGATCACGTGAAAAAATATAATATAGAGTCATGTCTACACAAAAAGAAGAAGAAAATAAAACCCCGTAATGGAAGGAAAGTGGAAAAATGCCAAGATGTAGATCATTAGTTCAAAGAAATTTTCACGGTATAATACTATTCATCTACAATAACACAGTCTAAAATGAAACTTCGAATGAAAAATACAGATTATACTATTAGTTTTTATATGTATTTATTTTAAACGTTTTCTTTAATTGAAGTAAACACAGCCTTACTCACAATCATTTAATTTACTTCGACGACCGGTTTCGATCTCTACAATATACAGATCATCTTCAGGTCGGCGGCGTTACAAGTGATTAAATGATGCCGTTACATATGCAACCCATTCAACGTTTTCTTTAATTTTTAGATGCCGACCTATCAGAAATATCCATTATTGTAGCTGACGTTAAGGATTATGACTCTTTGGTTAAGATGGCTAAAAGGGCAAAGGTAGTAATTAACTGTTGTGGTCCATTCAGATTCTTTGGATATCCTGTCGTAAAAGCTTGCGTAGAGGCTGGTACTCACTATGTGGATGTATGTGGGGAACCACAGTTTATTGAAACTGTTGAGTTGGAGTATAATGAACTTGCTCGTGAGAAAGGTAAGAACTTGTAATTTTTTTCGTAAAATAGATAAAGATTTCTTGAATATTATTTATTTCCATTTTGGTTTATGGTGATATTTTTATAACATCACAACAACATTCGAAAAAGTATTCGACAGAGCCCGAAATGAAAAACTAATAGAATTATTGAAAAACAAGAGATATAGACAGACAATATTTACGAATTATCATCAATCTGTATTCTAATCAAAAGGACAATATAAAGATAGAACAACAAGAGTGCGAGAATATTGATATAAAGAGAGGAGTAAGACAGGGCTGTGTTCTGTCGCCAATACTGTTTAACGTGTACAGTGAAGCCATATTTCAAGAAGCGATAGCAGAACTAGGTGATGGAATTTCTATAAACGGAAGAATAGTAAATAACATAAGATTCTCTGATGACACCGTTATAATGACAGACACCATGGAATCGTTACAAGAATTGGTAAATATAATTAACGATTATTGCATTAGATATGGACTAAAAATAAACAAGAAAAAACTAAATTTATGATTGTCTCAAAAACACAACATGGAAATAAAAGGTTAATGATAGAGCAAACCTAAATAGAAAAGTAGAGACAGACAAATATCTGGGAACCTGGATTGATGACAAAAATAACCAAAGCAAAGAAATTAAAGTCCGAATTGAAACTGCAAGGCAAGCATTTATAAAAATGAAGACAATGCTTACAAACAAAGACCTTCAGTTGTCTCTCAGATTGAGGGCTCTAAGATGCTACATATTTTCTATATTACTATACGGAATGGAAGCTTGGACATTGAAGAGACACCACATAAGAAAAATAGAAGTGTTCGAAATGTGTTACAGAAGAATATTGAAAATTTAGTGGGTTCAAAGGATTACCAATGTTGAACTGCTACGACGTTTAAATAAGGAGTTAGAAATTATAAACAGTATAAAAACAAGAAAACTGGAATATTTGTATCATATAACCGGAGGAGAAAAATATTAGTTGCTGAGAATTATTATGCAACGAAGGATCCAAGGAATTCATTACACGAATAATTGTGGCTGAATTGCTAATAAACATAATATGTACGTAAATTAGACATGTCACAGGAAAACAGTTTCATACGTTGATATTTTTAGTTTTTCAGATTTAGGAATTAGTACTTCCATTATTTTTTACTGCTGTCTATTATAATATTATCTACAGTCGGAAAAATGAAAGAATACCCATGAATGAACATATAAAACACGCTGTATTTTTCTGTCACCGTGTCACAAAGAAAATTTTCCAGCGCAAGTACATGTAATAATAAATATTACATGTACTTGCGCTGTCCAATTTTTTGTATGACACGGTGACAGGAAAATACAGCGTGTTTTATATGTTCGTTCATGGGTATTCTTTCATTTTTCCTACTGTATTCGTGCTAGATTTTCATAAAGACGAAAGGAACTTAAGAATCGTCGGCCAGACTGCAAGACATCGTATTTTGTACATCATTTTATTTTTTGTATTCAAGTATATGATACAAAGTTTTTTATATGCTTAAGGAAAAAACGTTACATTAGGTAAATTTCTGCTTTTACAGATTTTATAACTAAATTTTCAAATATTTTCATAAAATAGGTTCACGTGACTCTCAGAGACCTTTATTCCGGCTTAAATTAAAGTATTTGACATTATATTCAAGATAAAAGTAAAAAACCTTATTAAATTTTTATATGGACTAACAGAAAATGTTGCAGTATGCATAATTTTCATCGAAAATAAACTTACATTTTAGCCTTGAATATAATTGCGGTGTTTTGCGTCAATTTCACCTTGCTAACGTTAAAATTACAGTATTTCTGATTAACTTTCAATAAGAATGTATTACCAATTATTAACGAATATGAAATAGTTATTTATGAAACAGTTCGTGAAGTATGCTTCACGCACAGTTCATACAATATTCTATCTACGATAAACAAATAAAAAAACTGTAACTCTTCGTCACTGGAATTCATTTCTATTCTACAATTCTTAGAACTTTGACATTTAAAAATTCTAACTTCTTTCAAACCACAAAACTGTCAAAAACTTTTGTTGTACTTTATTGCTCACATGTCATAACCATGACAACGCGAAAGTTAAGTATACTTGATTATATGAAAGTGTGCCAAAAAAACAGTGCGAAAAAGTAAATCCTATTTAAAATACATTGTTTCTTCACGCACACTTTAAATCCTTCACGCACTGCTATCTATAACGCCAGTTTTCACAAACTAAAAACGTATACATAATATGAGATAGAGTAGATAAAATATGTTTTTATTGCACAAAGTTCTGAAATTGCTAAAAAGTGACATATTATATAATTTCATCAAAAAGAGACTACATTAATACGGGGGTAGCCTACGATGAATAGCCTTTTACAATGAACCATTGCAAAAAGTCAGCCACGAAGATCTACACTCCATGACAAAACGACAAGTGTTGAAAAAATACAGAAAAAACGATTAACTCTCCTTATTTAATATGAAATACATGTCACATTCGTATACTTTTAGATACAGAAGAGCCACCGTACTAGACACATAGGAACATTGAGCTATTACAGTCCTGGACCCTTCACTTGTTGCAATGTTTATTTTTATGTCAAGTGACGTTTAGAACGTCAGAAAATGTATAGAAACTGAATATTAACATAGAAAGTTGACAAATAATAGATCAGCTGTATTAAATACAGCTGATTTAATTTTGACGTTTATAGTTGTCATTGTGTTAAAATTGTAAAAACTTTAAAGTATTGTACTATTCTTGGTGTTTGAATAAAATTATTTTAAAACAGAGTAATAATACTATTAACTAATGTATTTTTTGCATAAAAAAACAATATTTATTTTGAATAGTTTCTTGACAGTAACATGACAGGGATGAAAGTCACATCTGAGAACGGACCGGATTAGCCCACAAGCATAGCAATTAGGTATATACCCATGTGTCTAGTACGGTGACTCTTACTGTATATCACTATCTTATACTTTGCTAATTTTGTTGTTTCCAGAACAACATGTAAAAACTTTTGGTTTTAGGTATTTACATCGTAAGTGCATGTGGCTTGGACAGCATCCCCTGCGATCTGGGTTTGTTATACTTGGAAGACAAATTTGATGGCGTTATCAACTCAGCTGTAACTTACATAAGTACCTGGAACGAAGATAAAAATTCGTCCGGTCCTGCTGTCAGTTATGGGACATGGCACAGCCTCGTTTATGGACTTAAACATGCCAAGGAATTGTCGAGTATAAGAAGAAAACTGTACCCTACGAAATTGCCAAATTTTAAACCTAAATTGGAGACTACGTAAGTATAATACACATTATGTATATTTGAGTGTAAAATATTTAGTATGGTTCTTCTCACACCGTTCTTTCAGGGGCCCATTTCTTTTGAGTACATGTAGGAGGTAGCGACAAAAATGTGTATGTGCGTAGGTAGTTATTTCTGAAAGAAATTCGATATATTGTATCATCAAAATACACTGCTCAACAATTGATAAGGATCATAATTATTATTTCAAATATTTTAAAAGTTTGTTGACGTCGTAGTATTTTTTCGTGGGTTATAGTTAGCAAAAATATATATTTTTTGAAATATAAATAATCAAAAGCAAAAATAAAATATTTTAACAAGAAAAACAATTAATTAAAATAAACTAACATACTACATAACTAAATTCTTTTTTTGACCTCCTCCCGAACGAATTAATTTTCTTATTCTATTAGGTATACTCTCAATTAATGCATTCATAAATTTTGATCCAAAGTATGTGCTACTCAGCTTCATTTAACTGTTGAAGCGTATTCACAGGAGTATCTAACACATTTAGTTGTCGTGATCTAGCGGGCTAGACATGTTTTATGCAGTTCATATCTGGTGACCGTGCTGGCCACTCCATTCTGTCAATACCGTGATGCTGTAATCTTTTGTTCACAATTCTTGCACGATGGAGACGGATATTATTACTCTGGGCTAATTAGCAAAATTCATGGAAAAGTTATTTACCAGCAATTTATTGCTGGAATCGAATTATAAGATCCTATATATTAATAATATAGTTATGCAAAGTCCGCAGATAGTGTGCTACTTTTTTTATAAACAAAATGGCGCCGACAAATCGTATTTTTTTCAATTATTTCTCTATAACTCCGAAGATTTTAACTTTACAACAAAAACACTCAAACAAAAATTCACCGCAATTAAATTCTGCATAGAGATAAGTTTTTCACGATTTGCTCCGACGAAAATTTTCCTCGGAAAATGCGGGTTTTCGTAACAAAAACTCTAATTTTCAAATAAAGTTTTAGGTAAGTAATTATTAATCAATAATTAAATAAATTAGTGACATCAAAGCTTTCTTGGTATAGATTGTAATTCCAGAAGCCGGTGAAAATTAAACGAATATTTTAGCAACAATTCAATTGTTAATAAACAATTTACGATCGCAATAATAACCAAAATAATCATGATACATTGATCAAACTTATAAAGATTATAAAGATGAGATGCTTATTTAATATTTTATCGACAAAATATAAATTTTTCTTTTTTTTGCATAATCTTTAAATTTAAAAAAAAATAGTTATAATACGCTGGTCTAATTAGTAAAGTACAAAGATAGATTATTTACCAGCAATTTTATTGCTGGAATCGAATTATAAGATCCTATATATTATTAATATATATATGCAAAGTCCGCATATAGTGTGCTACTTTTTTTATAAAGAAAATGGCGCCGACAAATCGTATTTTTTTCAATTATTGCTCTATAACTCAGACGATTTTAACTTTACACCAAAAACACTCAAATAAAAATTCACCCCAATTTAATTCTACATAGAAGCATGTTTTTTTTCCGATTTGCTCCGACGAAAATTTTCCTCGGAAAATGTGGGTTTTCCCAACAAAATCTCGAATTTTCAAATAAATTTTTTGGGCCAATAATTATTTATTAATAATTATATAGCTTGGTGAAATAAAAGCTTTCTTGGTATAGATTATAAATTCAGAAGCCGGTGAAAATGAAACGAATATTTTAGCAATAATTCAATTGTTAATTAAAAATTTACAGTCGCAATAACAACCAAAATAATCATGAGACATTGATCAAACTTAGAAAGATTATAAAGGTGTGATGCCTATTTAATATTTTGTCGACAAAATATAAATTTTTCATTTTTTTGCATATTATTTAAATGTTTAAAAAAAATTGTTATAAAAAAATTAACATTTCCCAGAAATTGTTTATTATATTCTAATTTTATAAAATACTTAAAATGCGTATTTCATAGGTCTTGAAAATGAATGCTTTAAAAAATTTTTCCAACCATTTGCAAAAAAGTTATGAAACAGCAAAATAAATATACGAAATCTCGGTTGTTTATAATTTGTTTTAATTGTTTCAAAGCTTAAGTCTATGGTACAGTCTAATTACTCACAAAGAATGTCAAAAATTAGTGCAATGGTTATATTTTAATCAAAGATTAAAAATACTTTTTTTTTGTAATTTTTAGCGCAAAAGTAGGCCTGATACAGAGTCGGAGCTAAAATGTTCACTCGAAGCGACTGACACGCAGCATATATTATTTATAAAAGTGTACGTCTCGCGCGGCCGGTCGTCGCTCCGAGTGAAAATTTCAGCTACAGTGCTGTATTATTCTACTTTCGCGCGTGTAAATTACAAAAAAATATATTTATAATCTTTAATTAAAATATAACCATTCATTTTATAATCGATATTTTTTTGTAAATAATTAGCTTGTACATTATACTCACTTCTACGCTTTGAAAGAATTAAAAAAATATATGAACACCGTAGTAATCGTATGTTTACTTTGCTGTTTCATAACTTTTTTGTAAATGGTTGCAAAAAAGTTTTAAAGCATTCATTTTCAAGATATTTGAAATGCGCATTTTAGCTATTTATTAAAATTACAATATAATAAAAACTTTCTGAGAAACGTTAATTTGTTTATAACTATTTTTTTTAACGTTTAAAGATTATGCAAAAAAATAAAAAATTTATATTTTGTCGACAAAATGTTAAAAAGGCATCTTATGTTTATAAGATTTGAAAGTATAAAATATATACAGATGGGTCAAAAACGGAGCTAAACACAGGTTCGGCATTTTTTGTTTCAAACATAAATCATATTGAAAAGTACAGAATCTCAAATTATTGTTCCATTTTTACCGCCGAGTCCTTTGCTATTGAAAAGGCACTAAAATGGTGTGCAACTCAAACATGCACGAATGTGGCAATAATTTCAGACTCAAAATCAGCATTACAAGCTATTAGCGGTCACCCAATAAACCAATTCAGAAATGCCTTAATTTTGAACATTAAAAAATTAATTATGGATCTTAAACAAAATAATGTAACTGTTTCGTTTATTTGGACGAAAGGACATTGCGGAGTCGAAGGTAATGAAATTGCGGATATAGCCGCAAAAAGTAGTCACAGTTGCCACCATATGGACAAAGTATTTAATTTAAAAGATTTGAATAATGCTCTCCAACCTAATATCAGAAGGAAATGGGAAACTGATTACAAAAGAATTGCAAATAAATCTACAAACCCTTATTTCAGAATTCACCCTACACTTCCAAAAGACATTCCTCATTTCACCTTTAATTATAATAGAGCACAAATGTCAGTATTGACTCGTTTAAAATTGAATCATGCTCGCTTTCCATCTCACTTATATAAAATTGGAATACTTAACTCTCCTGTCTGTAGTTGTGACAATGTATCCATTGGTGATCTAAATCATATATTTCTAGAATGTTCTCTGAACTCTCAATCTTCTTCAATTCTGTATCAAGAACTAATTCATCACGAGTGTCCATTGCCACTAAATATTACAGCTCTCCTTTCTTCCCCAGATAAAGCGGTGCTAGATTCCATCATTAATTTTATCAGAAATTCAAAAATAGCGGTATAGTTTAGAAATAGACAATATGAAATCATTTGATGTAATTAAGAATTTACATGTTTTGTGGCAAATAGATTTTGTCTGATGCCAGGATCTCTCACACACACACACACAAGATTTGAAAGTTTGATCAGTGTACCATAATTATTTTGGTTATGATTGCGACCGTAAATTATTAATTAACAATTGAATTGTTGCTAAAATATTCGTTTAATTTGCATCAGCTTCTGGAACTATAATCTAAACCAAGAAGGCTTTTAACTCACCAAATTATTTAAATATTGGTAGATAATTACTTATCTAAAAGTTTATTTGAAAATTAAAGATTTTGTTGGGAAAACCCGCATTTTCCGAGGAAAATTTTCATCGGAGTAGATCGGGAAAAACACATCTCTATGCAGAATTTAATCACGGTGAATTTTTATTTGGGAGTTTTTGTTGTAAAATTAAAATCTTCGGAATTGTAGAGCAATAATTGAAAAAGAACACGATTTTCGTGCTCCATTTTGTTTATAAAAAAAGTAGCACACTATCTGAGGACTTTGCATACCTTTTTTTTTTCTCTCATTCTGGCTTTGGTTTAGAACTAGAACCTTTAGCCACGTAATTGTATAACTTAGCACTAAGTCAGGGGAGTAATGTGTAGTGTGTGTGTGTTGAGTAAGTGTCTTGTTACTTTGCAAAGTCGACGTCATTGTCTTTGCAAAGAGACGCTAATTGTTTCCGAACGTCTGCGGTCCCTCCGGTGAGTACTTTGCATACCTATATTATTAATATATAGGATCTTATAATTCGATTCCAGCAATAAAATTGCTGGTAAATAACTTTTCCCAAAAATGGCCTATTCTCCGATAATCAGCCCAGACTATATCGCCAATAAGAACAAACCTTTCTACGATGGCACCCGCAAATAGTACACTAATTGGTTATATATCTCTAGAACTCTGAGTTGCCATCGTAGCATTTGTCAGAACCAGTAGTCGGTGTGGCCATCAAAACAAATACCACCTCAAACGCAAATAGAGCCTCCCCAAAAAGCAGTTGTAGTCACTCTATAGTGTTCATGATATTACGAAATCTAGACTCATCTGTAAATGAACAGTTTCTCCATTAAAAATGAATAACCATTTTCAATTTCGTTGCAAAACTAAAATACAGCCGCATCATATTCTAGTCCAATCAGAGAGTGCAGCAAGCACCTCTACCGGTTTCGAAGCTTATTAGTGCCTCATCAGGAGGCACATATGCTGCTCTCTCTGATCCAACCAAAACAAACCCCGGCGTGCAATCACGGATTGCAACGAACGAAATGGCATAGATGCCCTAGCGGCAACTGCTAGCAAAATACTAAGTTTTCAATCCAATGGCATATAAAACAACATAATGTTATTCTACATCCCACCAGACTGAAAACAATGGGAACCTTCTCTGGTTACACCTCCGAGGCTTCGACAATTTGCAAGCCATAACGGATGCTGAGACTAAGGAAGATGAGGGAATTTTACAATTTATAATTCACGTCTATCTGCTCAGCGCGGTAAAGTTCCAACGAGAATTTAGTCTTTTTCAGTTTCTCCACTCTTTAATTGTCCAGTTGCCGTGCTCTTCAGCTCATCTTCTTTTTCTTAGGGTGCCTGTCCGTTCCGAACGTTGGCGATCATTCTGGCTATGATGACTTTGTTCATACATGGACTTCAGCCTATAGTCTTCTCAATCCGCGATGTTCCTGGTTAGTACTGGATGAGATGAATGTCTTGCTCTTAAGCCAGTCATATGCAACCTTCTTCTAACGCTTTGATTTGAAATTATTCTTCCAGTAGCGACACGCACTGATCTGTTGATGCGAGAAGCAGTATGCTGGGTTCATTCTAGCAATATTTCGTAAACATCGGTCATCAACAGGATTGGTACTCCGTTGTCGCCCTCCACCATGTACTTATGAGGCTACATCATTTGTGGCATAAATATTTCAAGCTCTTTTCACAACACTTTGTGAAAACCTCAAACGTTGAGCCACTTCACATTGTTGAGCCACTTCAATCTGTTGCATTTGTACAATATCTAAACGTCTTCGAGGCATAGGTTATGACTAAATTAATTAATAAAATTACCCCACTATTTGAAACAACTGAATCCAAACTCTGTTGATACCAGATGAAAATAATTTATAAATATAATAAATTAATTTTATCGGTACTCACCGGAGGGACCGCAGACGTTCGGATACAATTAGCGTCTCTTTGCAAAGTAACAAGACACTTACTCAACACACACACTACACATGGCACTAGGTACCTTACCTAACTACAATAAATCACCGTACCTACCATGCCAATGGCCAGTAGTTGTCGAGGCATTAGCTAGATAAAAAATAATTATTTTATTTCGTTTAAAATTGATTAATATTATTTTAATTGTATTAAATTTTTACAAACTCCAACTATTTCTGGCGTGAAATATTACTTTGATTCTCATCAATTATTGTTGAGCACTGTATATTGTCGTGCGTCAGTTCCTAACCAATCGAATCGCGTCAATTAAAATTGTTGTTTTTTACTTATACCTGTCTTTAACGTTTTTTACTTAATGGAAAAATTAATTTGCAGGTATGTTTTTTTAAACAAGTCATCCAGTGTTTTTTCATTTATCGTCGTACTTCTTGTTTCAATATTTCTGCCAGTAGAAATATGTCTCAATATCCTGCTGTCCATATTATGTCTGGTATTAATCATTTTTTACTTTTTGAATGACTTCCTTTACTATTGGCTTTTGTTTTTTTTTTGTTTTAATTCTTTGTGTTACTATTACTATTATTTATTTTTATTGTTTTATAAGATTTTGAAATATTAAAAAAAAATAGTAAATTCCTTTGTGATAGGTATATTTAAAAATCAATAAAAAGGGTTACATCACAGAACAGAACGTTTTCGGAATACTAAAAATTCCATCATCGGTGTATAATTCCCTAAAATAAGTATAACCTATTTAATTAAGACAATCGTGAATTGAAATTTTGACACGTGAAGGTTGAAAAATTGCAAAATGGATATACTTACAGTAATGTACGGCTGGTTCCAAAAAAAACTGATACAAAAATATCTACCGCTCATGAAGATCGTACGCTTTTGAAGAGATTAGAAGAGAATACTTTTGAAGATGCGAAAACTGCAAGAATTATGTTACAGTTTTCGGGAAGGAAGACAACAACTTGGCGCAGAATTTAAGCATCGCGTCTTAGGTACCGAACTGCAGCAAAAAAACAAGCTTAATATTATTTCTTAATATTATTTCTTAATATGATTTCTTAATATTCTATTTAGACCTTAGGAGGATCGGTACGTATTTTCGGCTGCAATGCTATTCAAATGGGGATTCATTTTTTTCGAATCCTGAGAAAACTAATAAGTATTTTTGAAAAATTTAAACGCAGAATGAAAGATTACGTTATTAACGAGGGCCGAAAGTCCCCTGAGAACTTCTATAATGTTTATTTTAATAAGTTACAGGGGTGAAAAACTAAGAGAAAATTTAGTGTGATTTTTAATTTCAAATATCTCATTCAAAATAAACTTTTTATTTATTCTAAGGGACTTTTGGCCCTCGGTAATAATTTAGTCTTTCATTCTGCGTTTAAATTTTTCAAAAATATGTATTGGTTTTTTCAGGATTCGAAAAAAATGAACACAATGCCGTGGTAATATTTTCCAAATCTATCTTTGTCTTACAACGCACTCAGTACAACCTCAGTTTCCTCAACTTGTTCTTTTCTGCTTAGATCAACACCATTCTAAATATTTGCACGTTAATATAGCACCAAAACAATAAATACTGACGCTGTAAACACTCTAGCTAGTGGTTCATGGGATTGGCAAAAACAATATACATACCTACATATTTTTTAAATTATAATAATTTGATCCGTATCTAGTTTTTATTTTTGTTTCGGTTTTTGAAAATATAGGAAATTTTCGTCGAGAATATTCTCGAGAGAATTTTCTGGCCGAGAATATTCTCTTGAGAATATTCTCTTGAGAATATTCTCTTCTAACATCACTATTTCTGATATTTTTCAGATTTTCCCCTAAGATGCGCCACTTAAAAAAAAACCGAAAAACTGGTTTTTAGAGGTTTTTGTCGATTTACCTATTTTATAGACTTCAGAATACTCTCACCGGCACAAAATTCCACCACTAAAAATGTTTGATTAAGTTTGACAATTTATAACTTTATTATTTGTACTCCGATTTTCAAGATTCTTGCATCAGTTTGTATGTAGGTGCATGCCTTGTATTGATATCGTTTGTCATTATTCGGGTAACAAAAAATTTTTGTTTAGATGGTAATATACGGGGGTGAGTGGAAGTGTTGTATTTTCTCCTAACTTTAAAAAAATCTGGAAAAATTGAAGGGCTGGTTTTGTTTCATACTCCGTTCGTATTATCTCGGAGGTATCCCTAAGTTTTTTGTTTTTTTGACCTATCCGAATAGTTAGATATAACTTAAGGTAAATGAGTCCTTTAGGACATTAAAAAATTGGGCGAAACACCTTTTAACCCCCAAAAATCCATCTTTTTTCAAAACTTGCAAAAACACTAAAAAAAGAAATATGTTTTTTTTTGTTTTAAAGGTATTTTGCACAATGTTTGTGTCCAATGTCCTAAACGACTCAGTTACTTCAAGTTATTTATAAAATGTATATTTATATTTAATATAACCTATAAATTAAACCCTCATTTGATCTATTTTAAAGTCTATAAAATGTAGAAAATCCCACGAAACCCATAAAAACAGTTTTTCGGGATTTTGAAGGTGACGCACCTTAGGAAAAATCTGAAAAAAATGAGATGAAATACACAAAATAAAAAAAAATTAACTTGCAGCAATCTCAAAAAGTTTACGGTTTTTTTTTTGGAAAAAGAAATTGCATTTTTAGGTTATGTACACTCAATCTACGGGTCTATAAAAAATAGACAAGTTTTGTAATGCCTTCTCTTGCTTTAAATTGCACACAAAGAGATGAAATACACAAAATAAAAAAAAAATTAACTTGCAGCCATACCAAAAAGTTTACGTTTTTTTTAAAGAAATTGCATTTTTAGGTTATGTACACTCAATCTACGGGTCTATAAAAAATAGACAAATTTTGTAATGCTCTTGCTTTAAATTGCACACAAAACTCAATACATTTTCTGATATTTTAGAACAAGACCCCACCGTTCAAGTATCGCAAATGGTTGGGCCCTACCATTCCCAGGTGCCGACAAATCAATAATGAAGAGGACTCAACGATATCTGTACGAACACCAGGATAAAAGACCAATACAAGTGGACACGTTCTTTAGGTTATCAAATTTTATACAGACCTTCGTGATGATTATTATGTTTTTCGTTTGGTCATTGTTTGTAAAATTCGACTACGGCAAACAGCTATTATTGGACGTGAGTAATGTATTTGTATTTAGCTTTATCTTATAATTATTTTATTATAAACTTACGTACATAGAAATCGGCCCACTTAAAAATTTGGTCATTTTTGATGTCTCATATTTCCTAAACCTGTTAGCCGATTTAAGTAATTTTTTAAATGTGTTACAGCCTTGTTCTCTAACAATATCGCTGTAATACTATTGTTGCTAAAAAGGTATATTTTCATTGTATACCAGGTGTACGAATCAAACTGTGATTTTTCTCAAAGTTCGCAGCACCCTGTGGAATATTGTAGCATTTATAAAATACTGAAATTAAAACCCAACTATAGCCTCAGGCTCTCTTAACGTTCTGTTTTTTGATTCATTCGTTTATGTTGGATATTAAAAAAGTTAGGTACTTTAACAACTACACATGTTCTTCATCAATACACGGTGTTTCTAAATAAGTGCGACAAACTTTAAGGTACTAGTACACTTTAGAAGACCAAAAATAATAATTTTTTTTCAAAAAAATTTTTTTCAGAACCTTTATTAAAAGTCAACATAAAACTTTTTACATATTATTAATATCTAACTCTTAGAGAGTACAAAAAATATATCTTTTTTCATTTATGCACGTACACTAATATTGTAGAGGGCACAAAAGTCGAGGCCTCGAACAATGATGGCGGACAGTTAATCTCAGGATTGGGATATCTGAAATAAAAAAATCGTATTGCATTTGAAAAAGGAAGGTTTCTTACGTGACAATTTACCACAATTTGACCAAAAAATAAACAATAAATATTTTTTAACCATGAAAAACTAAAGAAAAATGGGCGGTATTTTCACAAAAATTTTTCAAATTTCCGTAAAATTTTTTTTTGTGGAATTTTTCACTAACTGTGGTAAATTGTTACGTTACTAACCTCGCTTTTTCAAATGCAGTACAATTTTTTTATTTCAGAGATCCCAACCCTGAGATTAACTGTCCGCTATCGGAACTACTGTTTTTCGAGGCCTCGACTTTGGCGCCCTCTACAATATTAGTGTATGTGCATAAATGAAAAAAGATATATATTGTGTATTCTCTAAGAGTTAGATATTAATATGTAAAAAGTTTTATGTTCATTTTTAATACAGGTTCTGAGAAAACAAATCTTGAAAAAATGCTTATTTTTGGTCTTCTAAAGTGTACTAGTACCTTAAGGGATAAATCTGCATGAAAAAATAATGACAGTTGGCTTTATAAACGTATGTCCGCAAATGTTTCGTTTCCGTGATACGGGATGTTGAATTTTTTCTTACAAACTGACGATTTATTTTATTGCTTTGAAACTGGTTGAGATATGCCAATGAAATTTGGTCGGTTTTAAGACGTAGTTATTGCACATTTTTAAACATACAATTAAGAATTGAATATTCACTATTAGCGCGCATACGTGTAATATGACCGATCATATTACCCGTATGCACGCTAATGGTGAATATAAAATCCTTCATTTTATATCGAAAAATTCGCAATAACTATCTCTTAAAACCTACCAAATTTCATTTGCATATCTCAACTGATTTTAAAGCAATAAATAAATCGTTATTCTCGGAAACGAAACATTTGCGGACATACGTTTATAAAGCAACTGTCATTATTTTTTCATGCAGAATTGCCCCTTAAAGTTTGTCGCACTTATTTAGAAACACCGTGCATTGATGAAGAACATGTCTAGTTGTTAAAGTACCTAACTTTTTTATTATCCAATATAAACGAATGAATCGAAAAACATATTGTTTAGAAAACCTGAGGCTATAGTTGTTTTTTAATTTCAGTATTTTATAAATGCTAGAATATTCCACAGGGTGATGCGAACTTTGAGAAAATACACAGTTTGATTGGTACACCCGGTATACAATGAAAATTTACTTGCTTAGCAACAATATTATTCCAGTGGTATTTTTAAACAATCAGGCTATAACATGTTCAAAAAATCACTTAAATCGGCCAACAGGTTTAGGAAATGTGAGACATCAAAAATGACCAAATTTTTAAGTGGGCCGATTTCTATGCACGTAAGTTTATATAATTTAACAGTTACGGAAAAGTCAAAAATAAAAATACATATAGATACACTGTTTTTAGGCGTCAAAGCCCTTCTGGTAGGGATCTACGGAGGAGTGTCACCGAGTCGCAAGCCCTTATCCCTTGCAGTACCGCTCCTCCATAGGCCGATCAGACACCAGCTTATTTCAGACTAAGCCGTAGATTCTTTTAGAACTTTAGACTACGACGTTAGACTTTTTATTTTTCTAATCACCGGCGGGGGCTCGAACCTCGATTGGATATCCTCTACACTTATCGATCAAGCGCCCAAAAACAAAAATATCCACAATAAATCTTAAGAATGTGTTCTTCTTCAGCCTGTTCGCATCCACTTCTACACTCCACCCTTCTCTGTTTTGTGCTAGTTGGTGCTAATTTCTTCCCACTTTTGCTTTAATGTCGTCTAGCCATCGTTTTTGTTGTTTGCCTTTACTACGACGGTGTTAGCATGGTCTCCATCAACGTACAATGCTTCTCGTTCATCTTTCGTTGTCTTGTCGTACCACGTATCCTACCCAACTCCATTTCATTTGCGCAAATCTTCCTCCTTCGTTCTGCTATGTACAGCTGGTTCCAAAAAAAACTGATACGACTCTTAAAGCGTATTTTGTAGAAAATTGAGCAGTGTGTTTTGAAGGATAAATACTTATTATTTACATACTCTCACTGTCATTGCCAAATCTTAAAATTTGTCAGATAACTTATTCTGTTCAACCTCAAAAAATGGCTCCACATGCTGGCAAAGAACTAAAATCAAGAATTGTAACGAAATTAGAAGATTGTTGGTCACTATCTGCCGTAGCGAACCATTTTAACGTAAGCATAACAACCGTTTTGAATATTAATAAAAGGTGGAGAGAACAAGAAACTCTCGAAAGAAACAAGGTTTGGGAAGAGCTCTCTGCATAAGACAATTTCATAGTTCCTTTCACGCAGATGGACCGAAGAATACAAGCTGTTATCACTGCTGATGGAGATATTACAAAATATTAATTTTATTGTTACATACCTAAATTTAGTATACTTTTGGTCTTCCAGACCCTCGCTTTCTTTCGAGAGTTTCTTGTTCCCTCCATTTTTTATTAATAGAAAACTGTGGTTCTGCGTTCTGCTTATGTTAAAATGTTTTGCTGCCTCTGATAGTGCCCAGTTATCTTTTAATTTGGTTACAATTCTTGCTTTAATATACATATTGTTGAGTTAAGTCGTTTATTTTATTCCTTAATAATAATAAAAATGACAACAACAACAACCCCATTTTATGTAAAAACTATCATTTATATACTCTTCATAAAATGCAGAAATTCAAAATAATATAAAAATTTAGACCTTAATAATGATTACAATTTATGAATTAACATAATATTAGTGGAGTCACTGAAGGTGGATATGAGCTATTACCTCCGATTTCGTTGAACCTCCATCGATTTGGATGAAAATTGGTGAGTGGTTAGAGGATATCTCAAGGAACAAAGGTGACATGGTGCCAACTTGCGCTTTTATCCTGAGGGTGGATGCCACCCCTTCTCGGGGGTGAAAATTATTTTATTAAAAATAACTCCATAATTCGATAGAGGGACTAACTCTAAGCAAAATTTGTTATATAAAGTTATTGAAATTAATCATAACTTTTTGAGTTATTAAAGATTAAAGATTTTAATTTTTCCTGAGAAAAATGCATGTTTTTAACCGATTTTTTATAAATAATTCAAAACCTATAAGTTTTTACAAAAAGTTATTATTACCAAAATTGAAGATAATAAAAAATGAAAAAAATCCTTACTAGAAAAACTTTTTAGTGTTAACTAAAAGTGAGTTATAGGTAATTGAATGTATATTTCTTTCGGCGACTACCCAAATCTAAGTATTCAAGCTTAAATAACGGGAAAACAATGCATTTTATAACACAAACTTATTAAACATTTGTCAAAGTATTTAAAAATATCTATCAGATGAGCCCACGAACAAGTTGATAGCATTAAAATTTATGCTCCGAAAATTTTTCAAAAGTTATCTTTTAAAAATGTTTCCAAAAAATGTTATTGTTTTTTTTTTTAAATAACTCCGTTAATTTTGAGACATGAGATTCGCCTAAAAACCATTTGAAAGCTAAAACTAAGGGCTTCTAAACCACGTTGAATTTAATTTTTTAAACCCCTTACTTTTTTAAAAATAAAAGGTTAAATTGCCCGGTTACATGGTTCTCTCAGGCAAAATTTAACCTTAAAACGTTTCTATCTCGGTTATTTTATACCCTACAGAAATAGTAAAACAGGTAAAATATTTGATACAGAAAAACTAAAATTTGATTATATATCATTTTTTTCGTATATTGAGTATTTTTTGAGTTATTATTAAAAGAAAATGAAAATGACGATAATCTGAAAAATTCTGATTTTTTTAAATTATATCTTTTTTTTTCAAAAATATGCATTCTAAACCGGTAAAAATTGTTGAAATCATTACTTACGCTATTATAAAGAAACTCGTCTAAGGATTTCTATAAATTTTAATTTTTGTGGAAATGGCGATGTTTTATTTTTCACTTTTTCCAAAAAAAAATCCAAAGGGTTCTCTTATTTTCATCATAACTTGCTTAATTTTGATGCTATTAACGTCTTATGGAGCTCATTTGATAGGTATTCCGAAGTACTTTGTTAAGTGTTTAATAGGTATATTTTATAAAATGCATCGTTTTCCCGTTATTTAAGCTTGAATACTTAGATTTGCGTACTCGTCGAAAAAAATATACCTTCAATTACCCATAACTTACTTTGAATTAACATTAGTGTAGTTCTTTAAATGAGAAATGTATTCAACTTTTTATTATCTTTAATTTTGGTAATAATAACTTTTTTGTAAAAGCTTATAGTTTTTGAGTTATACGTGAAAAACAGCTTTAAAACATGCATTTTTTTACGAAAAAATAAAATCTTTGATCTTTAATAACTCAAAAAGTATTGATTTATATTAATAACTTTATATAACAAATTTTGCTTAGAATTTGTCCCTCTATCGATTTATGGTATTATTTTTAATGAAATAATTTTCACCCCCGAGAAGGGGTGGCATCCACCCCCAGGGCAATTAGTGATGTTGAAAAAGTAACTATTCGTTACAAAGTACTCGGTACTTACGAATACCGAAAGTAACGATTACTATACAGAGAGGCAAATCGTTACTTTGATTACTCTTGATTAATCTGATTAATTCGTTACTTCGTACCAATCGTATCAGAGCGAGTACCTATTACTTACCTACCTACAATCGGTTGATATCGGAATCGGGCCGGTACTTCACGAGTATCTACCATAACAATAAAATGGAGGTCAGAATAGATGGACAACTTACAGAATCTATAGATATAGGCAGCGGAATAAGACAGGGAGACTCATTGAGTTGTATGCTCTTCATTTTAATCATGGATGAATGTTTATGTACTTTTGGATGCATTTTATACTGCAATTATGCATTTCCACCTATTTTTCTGTTGAAAACTTTTTCCTGTTTCACTATTTCCCTAAAAATCATTTATTTTTTCCTAAATGCCTTGGTCTATGTGTATTTTATTGTTATTATCCGAAAATCTAAAATAATATCTGCCCGGGCCAAAAAATTAGTAGAATTTATAAAAAAATTCATTTTTAAATATTAATTAGTCTGGACAATTTTATGTCGGACACCCCTTGTTTTAAATAATTTTTAACATAATAGATTACATATCGTTTAATTTCTATCCATTAAATAGATCGGTGAAGGTCGTTGTTATATCGGATCTTATACGAAATACTGAGAAATGCGATTCTCGATATGATTACCGGTACTCAAATATAAAAGTAACAAAAGTAATCAAAGTAACCAATACTGTAAATGATTACTTTATACAAAAGTAACGATTTGTAACGATTACTCGAAAGTAACTATAATCAACATCACTAAGGGCAATAGCGCAAGTTGGCATCATGTCACCTTTGTTCCTTGAGGTATCCTCTAACTACTCACCAATTTTCATAAAAATCGATGGAGGTTCAACGAAATCGGAGGTGAAAACCTTCATTGACTGCACTATATGTAATCAGTTGTTTGTTTATTTTAACTGACTTTGACAGTCTGTCATAATAAATATAATATAATGCCAGACCAATCAAATACACTGCTCAAAATAATCAAATCTTACTAAGAGTCGTAATATCAGTTTTTTTAGGAACCAGCTGTACCTCATCATTTCGTATAAATAATAATATGTTCTCTCAGAGATCCTAAAAGAGCTCGTAACAAGGCATTCGGTTTCTTCTAGTTATCTCTGCCGTTCAATTCTATTTGCCTAGTTTGCTCGTGTATCTAGTTTTATATTTTATACTCTACGACACTTTCGATCTCGCTTCCATGTAAGTCTATTGTGATGTTTTGATTTTTCATCACTTTTGTTTTATTTAAATTCAATTTTAAACCTCTTTTTGCAGATCCTAGTTTAAGACGCTTTAGAATGTATGAGTAGTTCCTCTGTATTGTTGCTTATGAGTACTATGTCCTCGAAAAATCTTAGATGACTTAAAAATCTGCCATCGATTTTAATTCCGCGTTTTTTCAATTTACCTTTGGAACAAATCTTCTAATACGAGTGTATTAGAAGATTTTCTCCAAATCTTCTGTAACAATTTTGGAGAGATAGTGTCTTCCTGTTTAACTCCTTTTTCAGTTCTTATTTTGCATTTTGTTAGACCTTCTGCTACGTTTATTTGCATGGTTGCATTGTCATATATTGTCATTCATCTTTTATTGTCATTCTTTCAAGTTCATTCCTTTCAGAGTTTTATGGAATCGATTGAATTGTAATCCACAAATGCCAAATGAGAAGGTTCATGGTATTCGTTCGGTGTTTTGTGGTACTATAACCTTTGCAAAATTTCACTTGTTCAACAGGCTGGTAACTATCGAACATTTTATAGTCTGTTGGTAATTATTTTGGTAAGCAGTTTGTATGTATGTACTGCCACAAAGGATTAGTAGTGCCAAATTAAGAATTTCGAGCTTTTTCCAACTGCTATCATAAAAAACTTTTTTTAGTATCCTCACATATTTACGTTCGGAATGTTCAGAAAAGACGTCACACCGTCAGAAGAGACGATCGACTCAAGCTGGTTCAAGATAACTTTCCAAGTCATAGGATGGAAAGAAAAACTAGCCAATAAGGACGATCAGTACGATACTCCTCCAAATAAAATTGTCACTGCGTACATTAAAGGAAAAAATCCAGCATACGGTACTACTTGCGCTTGCGTCGTTGGAGCTGCTCTCATGATACTTACCGAGAAAGATAAATTACCACCCAGGTAAGCATTCGTAACAATATTTGACTAATTTTTTTTTAATATCTCAGTATTGCAAATGTTTTTGGTTTATTGAACGAACAAAACAGTTTCCTTTTGTCTTATTTTCGTTTTCATGCTCTTTATTTTAGTTTCTCCCTACCTGCAAATCCTTGGTTTTGATTTCTATATCTGTGTAAGTTTCTTTGTTACAATTTTTGAAGTTATACTTCTTTACGATCGAGAGTGAAATTTTATAATGCCCGGCGCATGCGCACACAGACAGTATGTAGTTCGTTGCTAATCTTTCAAGATATGTATGTATCAGCGCTGTCAGCGCAAATAAGTCATTAAAAGGATATATTAGTGTTTTTAGTAAATGTATTATTTATTATAATTTTTGTGTCTTTGGCTTTGTCTTCCTCGGGAATAAGATATTTTATAATAATAGTAAGTATATTTAAAGTATTTTTGTATACTTCACTTGGTCCTTTAAATTTGTCAATATGTATGAGAAATCTTGTAACCTGTCAAAGCAAAGGGGATATAGCTCAGTGGTCAAGCGTGTGACCGGAGATCGAGAGGTCCCGGGTCCAAATCCGGGACGATTCATATTCTTTTTTTTTTAATTTTTCGTGTAGTTTTAATAAAAATTTTTAAAAGTGGTAGGTAAGAAAGTTAGTTTCTAATAGAAAAAATATTTAAATAAAATACAAATAACCTGTTAAGTATATTTATTTCTTTGAAATTATATAATAGTATAACTTCTTACGTGCGTACAAAGTACACACACATTCTTTTTTATAATTTTTTTTACATCTTTTATTCTTTTTTTTTCTTCTGTTTCCTTTCCTTTTTTTCTTTGTTGGTGTATCCTTTAGCCCTTTTCCTTTATTTTTCTTATGTTTCCTTCTTTCTTTCTTTATTATTTTCCTTTATCTATTACTTATCTTGACTTTCTGCCTTACTTTTTTCATTTTTTTTTGTCTCTCTCCCTCTTTACGTCCGGTTTTCCCCTTGTCTATAACTCAGTTAACTGCTTCTCCATTTTCATTTTCTCTATAATTTTCTCTTCTCTTCCTTCCTGTGGATAAATAATATATGTATATACATTCGAGGGCGGGTCAATAAGTCTGTGATTTTTGAATTTCCTGCTTCTTATTGAAATGGCAACATTGCTCCTGTGAACAGGTAACTCTGACTTGACTCCGGACTAAATTTGAACAAGCTGCAGCTGAGTCCTTTAGTTTGTGTTTGGCAGCCGTTGATAGCGGACTGCCGCGCGTTTTTTGAGAAGAAACTGGAAAATGTGAATTTCGTGTGCTCCTTAAGAATTAGTTTTTGCGAAAAGAAAAATCATCACTAAAACCAAGGCTAAGCTTGATTATTTCATTCATAGGAGATTCTGACCAATAGAAAGCTACAGAAATAAAAATTACAGTGATAATTTTTGATACTATCCCGTCGTCAAGCATTACGTCAGATGCCCTTCGTTACTACCAAAAATGAACATTATCATGAAAACTGTCAAAGTGTCACTCGGGAAACAAATCGATAATTTTAGAGCTCTCGTGCAATTACTACTGATAATATTATAGGAACTCTGCACCATCCATTTCCATGGTAAAGAAGTGGTTTACTGAATTAAGTATGAAGATGCCGAATGTTCTGGGCGCCCAGTTGAAGTCTCTACATCCGAAACAATTGAAAAAATTCAAAATATGATTCTAGCATTGATTGATAAATATACAAAGTATATTGTATATTTATCAATCAACGGTTTTAGCAGATCGGAGATTGAAAGTAGGAGAGATTGTGGAAGCGATAGTCATCTCACGTGGCTCAGTGGTGACAAGGGATTAAAAATTGGAGAAACGTTGGACTAAGTGTATAGAACCCAAAGGAGACTATGTTGAAAACAAATTTATTATATTACATATTTTAATTTACAATCTGCTTCATTGAAGCTATAAGTAAATAGTTTGAATGTTAAATACATGAGGGAGAAGCTATTTCTACATTTGTGGCAACCCTCCTGTCAATTTTTTTACATTAGATCATAATATATTGTTATATTTCTATTTGATATGAAAATTAAATTTTGATAATTATAAACAGAATTCAATTTAATATAAAATATTTTCAATTTTCTCAACCACGGGCATATAAATTTAAAACAACCTGTATACAACAAATTGTTATATGTAATTTTAAGAAGTGATTAGAATAAGCGTACGAAACTCGGAACAATGTGCTTAGAATAAACAAAGTGAATGACGCGTACCATTATCGTTTCTTCGCGGAAGGTCGATCATTAGCCTATGCTAAATAAAACTCAGTGAAATAGATGATAGTTCATTATCGTTTTTCGCGGAAGGTTTCGATCATTAGCCTATGCTAAATAAGACTCATTTGAAAGAGAGAATAGGTCATTAAAATTTGTAAATAGTTAGAAAGTATTTTAGAATGGGAATTAAATATTTTCTTTTGAAATCCATTAAGCATATTTAGACAGATTAAAAATTGGTTTTGAGGAATATTACGAATGAGAGTTGGTGGTGGAAGATTGATTTGTGAATTTGGAAGGGATATTTAGAAGGTAGGGGAATGAATGACGAAGAGAGTGCAGAATGTTTTGAGCTGTCGAGAAGTGAAGTCGAGTAGTAGACGGTAGTGTTCGAGGAGTGAGAAAGCCGGTGTAGTTCCGTGAGTGTGGAGTATCTATCGTGGAACGAGAAGTAGGCCAGGTCGAGAGTAAAAGAACCTCCTTGAGCCCAGAGTGTCCCGGTAGCTGATAGCAGTTTCGAAAAAGGTAGAACACAGCATCACGACAAAAGCAGGAACGAGAGCTATTCGAGCTAGTTTTTCAAAGGAGAACATCACTGGAAGCCAGGACGAGGTTTGATCGCAGCCAAGGATAGCAGGAAAGGGTCTTGTGTGAGGACATTTTCAGTTCACCAGGAAAAGGTCAGTCTCATTTGTTTGGACATGAATGTATGGGTTTTTCGTATTAAATTCCATATAAAAAATTGAATAACATAATCAATAATATCAGAAAAGCTTCATCAAACTTAAATAGAGTTGTTCCTAATAACTCCTAATAGTTAAATGTTAATAAAAACTTTCAATTGAAAACCAAAAGGAAATAAGATTCCCATTAGTAAATGTTATGTTTAAGAATAATAAGAAATAGCAAATATTAAGCATTGATTGCCTTTTAAATAAAATAAAAAATATTTTGATTATAATTGTAACCCATATGTGTATTTTTTTTTACTCTTTTCTTTTCTATCCCGATTAGGAACCATTAAGAAATATTTAGAAGCCACGGAAGTAAGTAATTAATTTATAATTCGCCCTGAGATTGAAAACATATTGATATGTGATCTGGTTAATTAATTAGATTAGTATTAATACATTGATTAAATTAAGTAACATATAAGAATATTATCTCATATCAATAATCAAGATCACATCAACTGTCGTCCAACGTGGAAAGCATTGAAAAATATTTCTAGTGGCAAATTTGAAGGATAGAAAGAGTAAAGCCGGTATTTGAAAATTTATATGCCTGTGGTAAAAAGTGAGATACTTACATTGGATAACATAAAATTTTAGATCTCTTTAGGTACAAATTTTGCATAACTGATTTAATATTTTAATTTTACGATATTTACATTTGATATATTTATTGACAATTTATAATATTTGGGTGAGAAAAAGTCGTTTTGGGTAACATACTATTAAAATTTCACATTTGGCGGGGATAGTACTTCTTGAAAACAAATGTCTGTGACAAGAAGCCAAAGCAAAGACAACAAAAAACAAAAAGAACATTCAGATCAAGAGGAAAATTCAGACCAAGAAGATATCTTAAACACAACAATCATGGAAACAGGAAAAAAAGAATTGTCAGAATTAGAAAAGATATTACAACTTATGCAACTCCAGTCACAAAAAATGGATGAAGCAAAACGAACAATGGATAAAAATCAGGAAGAAACATCAAAGAAAATGGATGAAACACAACAAAAATTGGATCAAAAAATGGATGAAACATCAAAGAAAATGGATAAAGTGGATAAAAAAATGGATGAAACACAACAAAAAATGGATGAAACACAACAAAAAATGGATGAAACACAACAAAAATTGGATCAAAAAATGGATGAGACACAACAAAAAATGAAACAAGCAATAGAAGAGAACAACAAGAAAATGGAGGAACGCATAGAAAAGTATGAAGTGAAAATTAAAGATCACATGCAACAACAAGAGACAGAGATTAAAGAAATCAAAAGCAAAATAAATGAGATAACGAATTGCCAGAAAAAAGAAATGGAAAGTTTGGAAAACAAGTTGCAAAACGCTATTCAAGCAGACATAGAAGAAGTGGAAAGAAAGATTGCAGAAATCAATACTCAACAAAATGTCGGAGAAAGAAGAGAAATGGTTATACATAGCACAGATGACGTGAAGATAAGGTTTGGCGGGGATGTAAGAAGATTACACCCAGTGCCGTTCATAAATAGCCTGAAAAAGAAAATACAACACATCGGAAATTTCGATACAGCAAAAGAAACTATCAGAAACCATCTCAAATATGAAGCAAGCCTATGGTTCGATAGTAAAGAAGAAGAATTCGGCAATTGGCAACAATTTGAACAAAAATTTTTGAATTATTTCTGGGGAAAGGTCCAACAATTGGAAATTAACAAGGAATTGCAAAATGGGAAATACAATGATAGGATGGGTGTATCAGAAAGTACATATGCTTTGCAAATTTACAATAATGCAAAACATTTACAATATAATTACTCATCGGAACAATTAGTCGAACTGATTGTAAGACATTTCGAGGAAACGCTGGAAGACCATATCACATTGCAAAATTACAAAGACAAAGATAGTTTATGCCAATTCCTACAAATAAGAGAATCACGTCTAAGAGAAAGAAAATCAAGAAGGTCGCGAGAAGATTACAGGCCCCGAGAAACACAAGATTACAGAGATAGAAATCAAAATAGGAGGGACTATACAAGACGAGATTTTAATCCCAGAAGGGAAAACGAAAATAGAGACAACGGAAGAGGAAATTATGAACAAAGAAATAGGCAATGGAATGAGGACAGAAATCGAGAATACCAGAATAGAAACACCACACGCTCAAATCAAGAAAACAGAAATAATGGTAGACAAAATGAACAGGGATATCGAGAAAACCGAAACAGATCCGACAGACCAAGAGAAAATAGAAGAGAAGTAAATAATACCCAGACAGATGAATATGACGGAGAGAGACATTATGACGAAAATATAAACAACGATGAGCAACCGGCGTCTTTTCACGACGGCGCTCACTAAAAACCAAAAATCAAACAGGAATCTTTTGTCACCCCAAGGAGTTTATTAAATTGGCAGGAAACAACGAAAAGAAAAATGGAGTTAATTTAAAATTTGTGGATGGATTTATCAACGAGAAACCAATTAAAATTATGATAGACACTGGATCTGAAATAACATTGGTCAACAGAAAACTAATAGAAGAAGTTAACTTAACAAATTTAATTTATAAAATACCTAGGGTAAATTTAGTGGGCGCAAACAAACGGACATTGGCAACTATAAATGAAGGCATACGAGTAATGGTACGACTGGGCAAGAATATGTATGCACTACAATGTGTAATAATGCCAAACATGTCACATGACATGATAGTAGGAGTGGACGAATTGGCAGAAAAACATGTAGTGATAGATTTTAAAAATAATACGATGAAACTAACAGAAGAAAAAGAAAAAGAACAGGACAAGGAACATGAGAAACAAAATACGGACGAATCAGGTAAAGAACAAACAGTGGAAATGAATTTGGCAGCGAAGCAAGGACAAAGAAGAAAAAGGAGAAAAGGTCAGAAAAAGATAAAAGAAAATGAAACCTGTGGCTCCTCAAAAGAAGAGTTGAGCCCAGAAGAAGAAAATTTGAGAGTATCAGAAACAAAGGAAACCTGGGATTCCTCAAAAGAAGAGACGGGCTCAGGAGAAGAAGAAATAAAGCTAAAAAATGAAAGTGAAAAGAATATGATTGAAACAGTGGTATTTGAAGAGGAGGTATATGCAAACGAGGATGCAGAATGCACGGTAAACATGTGTGAAGAATCTGAGAAAAAAGACAGAAAATTGATATGTGGAGAAGGGAAAGAAAAAGAATTGCGGTTGATGTTAAGAAACTACGAAAATTTGATCAATGAGGAAAACAGAGTGGCTAAAAAGTACGAACATTCATTTGAGGTGAAAAACTTGGGAAATTTTCGATCAAAGACTTACCCGATTCCATACAAGTATCGACAAGAGGTGAAAGAAGAAATAAATAAAATGTTGGAAGATCAAATCATCGAAAGATGTGATTCACCGTATGTTAACCCGATTGTGATAGTAAAGAAAAGCAGTGGAGAATTGAGATTATGTTTAGATGCCAGGAATATCAACCAGCACACTGTATCACAATATGAATCACCTCTAAACATCGAGGCCATTTTTGGAAGAATCACCGGGTCACACATATTTTCGAAAATTGACTTAAAACACAGTTTTTGGTTGATACCGTTAGCTGAAAAGTGTAGAAACTACACCGCTTTTTCTATTGATGGTATTGTCTACCGGTTTAAGGTAGTGCCGTTTGGATTGCAGAGTGCTTGTGCTGCACTCGTCCGAGCTCTACATACCATTTTGAATCGCCACGAAGATTTCATAGTTCATTATATCGATGATTTATTAATTTTTTCACAAGATACTCAGAGTCATCTGAAACACATAGAAATAATTCTGGAAGAATTGGACACAGCGGGATTGAAATTAAACATTGAAAAATGTCAATTTTTTCAAAAAGAAGTCATTTATTTGGGTTTTCAATTGGACACCAAAACAGTAAGATTATCCGAAGACAGAGTCAAGCTCATAGATGAATACCCAAGACCAACGAATTTGAAAACATTGAGAGGTTTTCTTGGCACGATTAATTATTTTAAAAAACTGATTCCCGATTTGAGCCAAAAGGAAATCCCTCTGATAAAGTTGCTTAAAAAAGGAATAAAATGGAATTGGAAAGACGAACAGGAGGAAGCTTTCGAAACATTAAAACGAGAATTCGCAAAAGGAACGAAAATATACCACCCCATTTACAATTTACCTTTTATACTCCGAACTGATGCGTCCATACAAAAATTTGCAGGAGTTCTGTCTCAAATACAAAACGACCAAGAAGTGCCGATATGTTTTATATCGCGAGTGACTAAAACACATGAGAGAAAATATAGTGTTACAGAATTGGAGTTTGCCAGTGTACTATATTGCGTAAACAAATTGAGGTTTTACTTATTGGGAGCAAAATTCACAATCGAAACAGACCATGCAGCTTTAGTACATATCATGAAGAATAGATTAGTAAATAATAGAATACATAGAGGTATTCTATTATTACAGGAGTATGATTTTGAGTTCCGATATATAAAAGGAAAAGACAACATAATAGCCGACGCTCTAACACGGGATGAGGACACGGGAAAAAAGGAAACAATTACTCTACAGGTGGGACTAAATAGATTAATACAAGAAGAAGGGATATATTCGTTAAATGAGATAAGGACAAACCAAGAAGACCTAGAGGAAAGAGAGAAAAGAAGAGCGGAAGTAGAAAATGACATATATTTTAAGAGAATAGACGGAAAGGAACTATATTTAGTGACACAGACATTGGCCGAAAAGATAATAAAGAAATTACATGAGGACAATGGGCATATCGGTAGCAGAAAAGTTTGGCTCGTTTTTAGGGAAAATTACATCAGCCGACAGGATTACCGCATTGCAAAGGAAATTACCCAGAAGTGCGATGTATGTCAAAAATATAAGAGTCGGAATTTCAAAAACGAAAATGTTGCCAAAAATATTGAAGCCCGAAACAAACTAGACATTGTAGCAATAGATATGTTAAGCGATCTAATTATGACCACTAAAAGGAACAAACATATTCTGGTAATGGTGGATGTGTTTTCAAAATACGTAAAATTATATAGTTGCCGCACCACAAAGGGGGAGGAAATATTAAGAAAAATCGACAATTTTATAGCCATAGTAGGAACACCAAAAAAGATCCTACTGGACAATGCAACGTATTTCCGAAATGATCGTTTCAAGGGACAACTTCGAGAACGAGGAATAGAGACAAATTTTGTCAGCATCAGGCATCCACAGAGTAATCCTTCGGAACGATTCATACAGGAAGTGACGAAATTTCTTCGCATTGCAACAGATGGTCAACATCGCCACTGGGACAGGAAAATGGCGGAAATAGAAAGGTATCTAAATACAATTCCGAGCACAGTAACAAAAGAGACCCCAGAATACATCATGAAGGGTGTATTGCCGATAAGGCCATGGGAAGACCAAGAGCCAAAAGAATATCAACAGGTGATTGAAACCGTACAGAGAAGATTACGGCGAAGCAACGAAAAATATATCCAAAGACAGGAACAAAATAGAAAAAGAAGACCAGTGACTTTCCAAAAGGGTGAAAAAGTACTCGTGAGGGCATTACGAGTATCAAATCTTCCTGGGGGCATTTGCGCAAAGTTGATGCCTGTTTTCGAAGGCCCGTACATCGTGAATAATGAAAATGGGATAAATAGTTATGAGTTGAGGCACAGGAACTCGGAAAAGATCCGAGGAATTTATAATATTCACGATGTATACAAATATCACGAATAAAAGACAGAATTACATGAAGTAGATAGTAAGTTAGGATATAAGACGTAGATTAAAGTAAGGAAATATACAGGGAGTTGGTTTTGCCTCGAGAAAATTTATTTAAAAATGCAGATAAATTTTATCGAATACAAGGCGGGGATTTGTTATATTTCTATTTGATATGAAAATTAAATTTTGATAATTATAAACAGAATTCAATTTAATATAAAATATTTTCAATTTTCTCAACCACGGGCATATAAATTTAAAACAACCTGTATACAACAAATTGTTATATGTAATTTTAAGAAGTGATTAGAATAAGCGTACGAAACTCGGAACAATGTGCTTAGAATAAACAAAGTGAATGACGCGTACCATTATCGTTTCTTCGCGGAAGGTCGATCATTAGCCTATGCTAAATAAAACTCAGTGAAATAGATGATAGTTCATTATCGTTTTTCGCGGAAGGTTTCGATCATTAGCCTATGCTAAATAAGACTCATTTGAAAGAGAGAATAGGTCATTAAAATTTGTAAATAGTTAGAAAGTATTTTAGAATGGGAATTAAATATTTTCTTTTGAAATCCATTAAGCATATTTAGAAAGATTAAAAATTGGTTTTGAGGAATATTACGAATGAGAGTTGGTGGTGGAAGATTGATTTGTGAATTTGGAAGGGATATTTAGAAGGTAGGGGAATGAATGACGAAGAGAGTGCAGAATGTTTTGAGCTGTCGAGAAGTGAAGTCGAGTAGTAGACGGTAGTGTTCGAGGAGTGAGAAAGCCGGTGTAGTTCCGTGAGTGTGGAGTATCTATCGTGGAACGAGAAGTAGGCCAGGTCGAGAGTAAAAGAACCTCCTTGAGCCCAGAGTGTCCCGGTAGCTGATAGCAGTTTCGAAAAAGGTAGAACACAGCATCACGACAAAAGCAGGAACGAGAGCTATTCGAGCTAGTTTTTCAAAGGAGAACATCACTGGAAGCCAGGACGAGGTTTGATCGCAGCCAAGGATAGCAGGAAAGGGTCTTGTGTGAGGACATTTTCAGTTCACCAGGAAAAGGTCAGTCTCATTTGTTTGGACATGAATGTATGGGTTTTTCGTATTAAATTCCATATAAAAAATTGAATAAAATAATCAATAATATCAGAAAAGCTTCATCAAACTTAAATAGAGTTGTTCCTAATAACTCCTAATAGTTAAATGTTAATAAAAACTTTCAATTGAAAACCAAAAGGAAATAAGATTCCCATTAGTAAATGTTATGTTTAAGAATAATAAGAAATAGCAAATATTAAGCATTGATTGCCTTTTAAATAAAATAAAAAATATTTTGATTATAATTGTAACCCATATGTGTATTTTTTTTACTCTTTTCTTTTCTATCCCGATTAGGAACCATTAAGAAATATTTAGAAGCCACGGAAGTAAGTAATTAATTTATAATTCGCCCTGAGATTGAAAACATATTGATATGTGATCTGGTTAATTAATTAGATTAGTATTAATACATTGATTAAATTAAGTAACATATAAGAATATTATCTCATATCAATAATCAAGATCACATCAATATTTTATTTATTAAATCTGTTGCTCATAGTTTCTTCAGTCGTCTTGCGAATTCGGGATGAGCGTTTAGTAGTCTTGCTTCATCATTTGGATGACTGCTCAGTCCATCAAGGTAGCTCTTTGTGATCCTTTGAATTTCTTCCTCCACCAAAGGTGTAGCTGAGTCCTTGTGTAGGGTTTTATTGCTTTGAATAGAACATACCAGGGCGCGTTGAATATCATTCTCAATATTTTTGATTGGACTCTTTGTATTATCTTGATACTTGATGGCTTTGAGCAAACCAGAGTTGAACACCATCGGCCCAAATTAGTTTTATCATAGATTTATACAGGAGCAGTTTATTTTCAATATTAAGTTTTGATTTTCGACCAATAAGCCAGCTCATTTGTCGTATTCTGATGTTGATATGGGTTTTCTTGGCTTGAATGTGCGGCTTCCATGTTAATCTTTTGTCAAGGGTTAGTCCCAAATATTTGACTTGTATCCTGACTGGTAATTGTGTATTGTTTAATTGTGTTACTGTTTAAGAATACGTTTGTATAAGAGTTCAGTATGCCAGTCCAGTTGTGGAGTGTCTCTCTCCAAAACCAAACTGGTGTGTGGGTATTTCTACATCTAAGTCTATCAAGTAGTAGTCTTTCGAAGATCTTAGACATTCATGCCTATTCTGTAACTCATTTCGATGATAGAAGTAAAATCGAATAGAAGTGGCCAAGTCGAATAGAAATAGTCCAAATCGGTATTCCATAACTACTTCGGAATCTCTACAATCGTAATAGTGAATAGAAATCACTTCGACAGCATTTACCCTGTCGAGATGAGATTTCGATTATCGGAATTGTGCTTGACGCAAGCGCATTTTGTTTTGTTTTGACGTTTGTATTTTTATACCTACTAAAGATAGTTGATTACTACTTATTTATAGTATTTGTACCTTTTTTTAACTGCTTAATATTTAGTCTGTGGTGTTATTTGTATATAAAATTATATATTTAATTTAGACATGTACAAGTATGAATTGAACCTAACCTTATTTATTTGCTATTTGGCTTGGCATCCGAAAGTGTCCGAAATCTGAATGTTTGCCAGCCGCAGTGTTGCCATAATATTTTCGCTTATTCCTTATACAATTTCAATCAATGGTATAATGTACAAGAATAGCATACGCATACGATAGACTTCGTATGCGTTGACTGATAAATATATTATACCAGTATAATACTTGTATATTTATCAATCAACGCTCATAGTCTGAACAAATTATAGAAAAGAAGCCATTTTTGGAAAAAGTTGTTTAGCAGTTATTTCGGCTGGAATCAAATCTTAAAGATTGCATATTATTAGTTATACATATCGATTTTAAATAATTTATTAATAATAATTAATAACATCAATCTAAATAATTATCTTTAATTTAAAAGCATTTATACGTCTTATCTTCATTTAGCTTTTTTATATCAATTTATCTTCTTTTTTATAACAATTTTAATTAACTTTGATTTAAAACCATTTATCCTCTTTTGAGCTTTGTGTTGTATCCAGTATTTATATTAATATTTTATTATTTTTAAATGTAACTTTATGTAATGTGATAGCATGAAAAAATTGAGGATATGGCAACGGTGTCATATCTCAAAGTTTAGATCCAGCAACAAGCAGTTCACGGAACACTCATTTCGCTTGTCAATGCGGGGTTGCTACCACCTCTTGACCGTGTGGAATAGAGGTTACCGATTTCGATTACGATGTGAGTTACAGAATGCCAATCCAAACACAAAAATGACGCGATAGATATCAAACATTCCGATTTCGGGTAATTACGATTCGACTTGGTCATTTCTATTCGATTTGTTAAAAGTTACAGAATAGGGCTGATTGTCGGCAACAAGCTGATTGGTCGATAGGATGATGTTTTATTTGGAGGTTTATCCGGTTTGTGAATCATTATTATTTGCGCAAACCATGTGATTGGGAAATATGTCAGTCTGAATGCACTATTGTATATTGTAGTTAACTTGACCAATGTTCTTACGAATATGTCTCAGTATTACTCCTGTTATTAGGCCAAATCCAGGTACTTTGTGGTTATTGCATTTTTCTATTTCTAGTTGCACTCCTAATGGACTGAATGGTGTTATTGGGGGCGTTGAATGGGGGTATGTTGAAAAATAAAATAACAACTTTTTATATAAAAACCTGTGTTTCATTCAAAAAGTCAAGGACTTATTGACCCACCTTCGTAGATATACGTGATTCCAGAGCAAATTTTTGCAAAAATTACTTAAACTTTTTTCGTTTTTAGTGGAGGTGTATACACTCCTGGAGTGGCCTTTAGAAAGACCTCATTGATGGAGCTCCTCTTCAAAAATGACGTGTCGTTTGAGATTGTGAGCGAAAAAGTGTTGTAAATCATATGTACTCAATATATTTAATGCATATATTAGCTTGAAATAAATATTTAATGTTAACCATGATCTGTTTTTACGTAATATTTTGTGACCTAGTTTACATATTAACTTATAGTTGCAATCAAGTTATTGCAGTAAACCTTAATATGCAGCTAATTACAAATTTATTTTTGTTTGAGTATTGTGGTTAAGCTTCCGGCACAGGTAGAAAGTAAGAAATGTTAAAGAAAAATTATTGGAAGAAAATCCTTTGTAAAAGGTATAAAAACTTTTATTAAAATCACTTTAAGGGCTACATCACAACAAAACGCTTTTGATTTTCTTACAAAATCATCATCAGTGTAATATTAAACCTAAAAATAAGTATAACCGTTTTAATGAATACAAAGTTGATATTTGTTGATGTTAATCTTTTGTACATTTAATTATTATACCTGCTCTTATGTATGTTTACCTCTTGAAACTTAAAGTCACCACTCAAATACAAATGACTTTGTAATATGATTGAGATTAAGGTTTTCTGCAACAACTTGATGGCGACTGTAGTTCAACTTAAGTTGAGATATAAGTAAAGTCAATTAAATCATGGCATAGGTGGTTCCATGACATCTCGTAACGCGACAGTTCATAACCGGACAGTTGGTAATGGACAATTCATAATAGTGACAGTTCGTAACGGCGACAGTTCGTAACTATACAAATTCGTAACGGACAGTTCGTAACCTCCAAATTGAATTATTCTGTTTATTGTTGTTAACGTGGAAACTAACTGTTACTACAGTTATAAATGAAATTATGTTTATCAATTTAACGAATCAGTATCAGGATAAACATTTTAAGGCATTTCATATTTCTTGTTTCAGAATATAATAAAAGTAGTTAAACCAAGTACCTATTAAAGTATTACAAGCCATCCCTCTATCAACTATAACCGTTGATTGAATGCCCCAAAGCTATTACCAATCACAAGGTTTATTATAATAACAGGTAATTATAATCTTTCCTTTACAAAATGTTTATTTAAAAAGTTTGGAATGTCTAAAGACGGTTGTAAGATTAGAGATTTCAGGAATTAAGTACTTGATTGTTCCTTTGTCTAGGTATATGCAAATTTAAGGAACAATAAGAGTGATAAAATTTTAAAAATAGTGTTAAAAGTTTCTATGTATTTAAATATATTTGTTTGTGTTTAAAGACTTTTAATAGATATTCTGAAACACGAAATATAAAAAGTGTTAAACATGTTTATCCGTACTGATTCGTTAAATTGATAAACATAATTTCAATTATAACTGTAATAACAGTTAGTTTCCAAAATTAACAAAAATAAACATAATAATTCAATTTGGACGTTACGAATTGTCCGTCACGAATTTGTATAGTTACGAACTGTCGTCGTTACCAAGTGTCGCCGTTACGAACTGTCGCTGTTACGAATTGTCCGTTACCAACTGTCCGGTTACGAACTGTCGCGTTACGAGGTGTCTGTCACGGGCATAGGTACATATATTTTTATATAATAAGCATTTAGACATTCTACTAGTTTAATGGGTTTGTTAATGACAGTATAGAGTACTACTAACATAACAGGTCGTGGAAGCTATGCATTTATGAGTTTACTTAATAGTTTTGTTTCCACGATCTCTGCTTTCTTGGCCATACCTTTAAACATTAATATTAATAAACATATTATGTATTTTTTTATATTATACTTGTATACCTTAATTTATTTTAGTGTAAGTGTACTTATAGGTGGCTAGTGACTAGAAAATAATTATTTTTCTCACAATGAATGAATTAACAGTATTTAAATCTTAATTAATATTGAGATTTAAGAAAAATAACACTTTTCTTAACATAAATTGATATTTATAATGTTTAATTTATGTTGTTTTAACTAATTGGTTAGTAGTAATAAAACATGTATTTCTGTGTTTCTATTTTTTTTTGTTCTTCCTGATAAACAGAGAAATAATGTGGAAAATATTGGAAAGCTATAATATACCAAAAAAGATGATAAATGTCATAAAATCTATATATATGGAAGTAGAAGGCCAAGTACAAATAAATAGAGAAAGATCAGGCACTTGGGATAAGGGAATTAAACTAGGAGATGGACTAAGCCCCCTCTTATTTATAATAGACATGGATACTTTTTTCAAAAATACCAAAGATCAAACAAGAAACATTCAATACATAGTAGGATGTAAAAACTTAAATGCAATAAAGATCAACTCTCTTCTATACGCTGACGATATAGTTTTAATCACAGACACAGTAGAGAAAATGCAGAAACTAATAGATATTTGGCAAAAAGAGATACAGAAATTAAAAATGAAAATGAATCTCAACAAAACAAAACTTATGATAATAAATGAAGTTGAGAAAAGCGAAAGGAATACTAATACAGGGTGTCTGCGTAACTTGGAACCATATGGGAAACTTTTTTAATATCAATTTTACGAAAAAAGTTATTCTTCATAAAGTGCTCTGCATAGTCTAAAACCTAAGATGCAATCATCAGGTATCAAATTCTATCAATAATATACGAGGTATGTCCAAAAATATGAATTTTGCTCAAGAGTAAAGTGCCTTTATATTGGACAATATTGAAAATTGTTATTAAGAAAAGTTGTTTATAATTAAAAATCATGTTGTAATATGCATTTACATTCTTCTAATTGAAAAAAAAAATTTTGAAAATTTTCCTCAAATTACGGATACCCAACATAAATTTTATTTAAGATAACTCCGTTATTATCAATTTTGCGAAAAAAGTTATTCTTTATAAAAATGTCTGAATAGTCAAAAAACTAAGACGCAATCATAAGATATCAATTGTTTTCCAATTCTATACGAGGTATGTCAAAAATATGAATTTCGCTAAAAAGTAAAATACCTTTATAGTTTACAATAATTTAAATAGAAGGATGCTATTGCATATTGAAACATAGTTTTTAATTCTGAACAACTTTTTGTAATAACAAATTTCATTATTGTGAAAAATAAAGGTACTTTACTCTTCAGCGAAATTCATATTTTTTGACATACCTCGTATAAAATTGACAAAATTTAATATCTTATAATTTTATTTTGGTTACGAGACTATGCAAAACTTTTTATAAAGAATAACTTTTTTTTCGTAAAATTAATAATAACGGAGCTATCATAAATAAAAATGATGTTGGGTGTCTGTGATTTGAGGAAAATTTTCAAAAAAAAAAATTTTAATTAGGAGAGTGCAAATGCAGATTATACATAATTTTGAATTACAAACAACTTTTCTCAATGACAATTTTCGATATTGTGAAATATAAAGGCACTTTACTCTTGAGAGAAATTCATATTTTTTGACATACCTCGTATACCATTGATAAAATGTTATATCTGATGATTGCTTCTTAGGTTTTAGACTATGCAGAGCATTTTATAAGGAAAAACTTTTTTTCGTAAAATTGATATTAAAAAAGTTTTCCATATGGTTCCAAGTTACGCAGACACACTGTATAATAGCATTGTTTATATAGGGATAGTTGGTCAGCCCAATAGGAAAATTTGTTTGATTCAAATTGAGACAGTCACCACAATTTCTGTCAGGGTCGCAACGTCAAAATGCATAGACATTAAGTTGGATACGATCCTATTCATAACACCCCAACTCGCATACATATTAAGAAAAATAAATGTGTATGGAAGAATATATTTAGAAATTGAATTAATGATGTCATGCTATTATATTATAATGTATAGTAGCATGACATCATTAATTCAATTTCTAAATATACTCTTCTATATATTTATTTTTCTTAATATGCATGCGAGTTGGGGTGTTATGAATAGGATCGTATCCAACTTGGTGTCTATGCATTTTGACGTTGCGACCCTGACAGAAATTGTGGGGACATCTGGTGACTGTCTCAATTTGAATCAAACATATTTACCTATTGGGCTGACCAACTATCTCCCTATATAAACAATGATAATAGTAAGGGAACAAGTAATAGAACACGTATCTGCTTTTGAATATTTGGGAAATATAATAACAGATGATGGGAAAACGGACATGGCAATAACTAAATAAACTGAAGAAGGCAACTAACGTGTATTACTCTTTAAATAATAAAATTTTTGAAAAGTCAGAAATAAACAACAAAACTAAACTCAGAGTATATGATAGTAAATTCGATAATGACATATGGGGCGGAAACATGGATTGTGCAAAAGAAACATGAATCAATGATAAACGCGACCGAGATGAAATACATGAGAAGAATAGCCGGTGTTACGAAGTTTGATAGATTCAGAAATGAAGATAAAAGAAGAGAGCTGGAACAAGAACCGATAATGAGGCAGATCGAAAACAAACAATTAAGCTGGTTTGGACACATACAACGAATGGAGCAAAAAAGACTTACAAAAAAGGTACATGAAGCCAAAATGGGAAAGAAAAAAAAAAGGGAAGGCCGAGGAAGACATGGATGGACCAGATCCAGGATATAGGTGAAAGGAGACACATGAGTATGAGGGATATGAAGAACCTGGCCACCAATAGAAGCGATTGGAAGAAATGGATAAAAGGCGGAACCCGACATCCGACGCCCTGAAGGGCACTAAGGATTATGAGAAAGAAGAAGAAGATTAATATTGAAATTTAAGAAAAATAACACTTTTCTTAATTGTTCTTTAAACCTTGCCTGGCCATGTTCACCTTCTATATTAATAAATTGATATTTATAATGTTTAATTTATGTTCCTTTAACTAATTGGTTAGTAGTAATAAAACATGTATTTCTGTGTTACTATTTTTTTTTGTTCTTCTTTCTTTATTGTGGGCGAATTGCCTGTTTAAACTTTATCCACCTGCTTCAACGTTCAGATTGTTGCCCCACTTTTTTTGAGGTCGGCCTATATTTCTCCGTCCATTAATGATTTATTTCGAGCGATTCTTTTCATTCTTCTTTTCTTCGATTCTGCTAATATGTTTAGTCCGCTCTTTTTTCCTATTTAGCAATCAACTATTAAAATCGTCTACCTCACATGTATTTATTATGTTTTCACTTTTTCCCTTTCCTAGAAGAGTCTTTCCAGCTATGCCACGAAGTAAAGTATATGCCAGAGATATAGTGAAACACTTTAAGACCCTTTTTGTTTATACTTTCCGGTTTAAACAAAAAATACATACCCAACCTAAAGGCCATACCAAACTAACACACAGCTTCCTAATGACATCTGATGTTCGGCCTAACTGTCAAACATGCCAGTGCTACCTAACGGTCAAACACATTCTTACCGAATGTCATAAATTCAGTACAGTAAAGGCCGCGTCCCACCATCAAATAATTTGATCAAACTGGTTTGAGCAAACTGAAAGTGACAGTTAGTGACGTCACATCCTGAGTGCTCATTGTGGATAATGAAACATTTTAATTTTAAATAAAGTACAAACAAGTTAGACAACTCAATACAAAAAATTTGATCAAACTAGACTGATAGTGAGAGCACAGATTTTTAGAATTAAAAAAAAAAACTGCAATTGTGACGTCACTTTGACGTACTTCCGGAGTTTGCTCAAACTGTTTGATCAAATTATTTGATGGTGAGACGCGGCCTTAAGACGACAGCTAGAACTCAAACCGCACCTACGTGAAATACTCAGTGACTCCAACCAGATAGACAAAGTTCTTCAGTTTTTTAAAACAGTATCGCTGTATCATAAACTCTAAAACATTTTTATATGATATTATTGTGACAACCTATTAATGCTACTATATTAGGAGAACTTATTAATTCTATTATACCTCTGTAATATTGTTTGTATTCGCCCCCGTGCGAGTGGCCATAGTTGCCGAGCACGTAAATGTATATTAAAAAAAAAACAAAAAAGAAACCCTTTTTGTTCACACCGTTCGTATATGGCATTTTAGGTTTGAGTCGGAAAGCAGTTCTTTACTAGAGTGTAGGTTTGGATTTTAAAAATTTTAAACTATACATTTATTTTAGATTTAACTATGTTTTTATAAAGTTCTTTCAGTATCAATAATTCTAAGAAGAACAAGAGTAGTTACAACGGCTATTCCACATCAGCTTTCAATGCAAGTATGCGGTAAGAGGGAGGGTCCCTGTAAGGTTAAGTGTTAATATCAAATGGCCAAAATTAATTTTAGCACATACGATATGTCCGGCTTTAACGGTATACACCTAAGTAAAAAATAAATATTTTTAATTTTTTTTTATAATGGATTTCTACGGCTGTCGCCGCCTCTCCATACCCAGCTTCCAATTTTTTCTATCGTAACACATATCTTCATCTAATTGCCTCCTGAATATTGTCCTTCCATCTTCTTTGTGGTCGTCCTCTTTTTATTCTCTCCGGTGGGACCCACTCTAATATTTTTCTCGGCCAGCGAGTCTCATTCATTCTTTTAACGTGACCGAACCATGTCAGCTGTCTCTTTTCAATATCGTCTATTATAATTTTTTCCACCTTCATATGTTCTCTAATTGTTTCATTTCTTACATGTTCTAATCTCGAAACCTGACAACTTCTCCTCAAAAAGTCCATTTCTGTACTAAGTAGCTTCTTTTTATTTCTTGCACTTATGTCCCAAACTTCTGCACCGTAGATTGTAGCGCTCTTCATTATACTTTCATATATTCTTCTCTTTGTTTCCTTCCTGATATTTTTGTCCCATAAAATTGAATTGAGGGATCTAGTGATGCTTCTACCTTTATTGATCCTATGTTGTATTTCATCTTCACTATTTCCTCGTTTGCTAGGTATAACTCCCAAATATTTGCATTGTTTCACACCAACAATATGTCCTTGTTTCAATGGTAGGTTTTCAATGTCTTCGTTTCCTACTATGAAGTATTCTGAAGTATATTTTTAATTACATACAGTCGGAAAAATGAAAGATTACCCATGAACGATCACATCAATCACTTATTTTGTATTTGTTGACATTTTCTATAAAAAACGTTTGTTATTTTATAGAAAAAGACAGCAAATACAAAACAAGTGATTGATATGATCGTTCATGGGTAATCTTTCATTTTTCCGATTGTATTTAATTTTACAAATAAAAGGCAGATATCGAGTACAGTTATTTATTAAATCTTGCCCTCCCAGATCATTAGAGCAACAATTAAAATAATTGTTCTGCGGCTACATTATCGGCTATATTTGGAGATAAAATGATCTATTTTAATCTGTTTGTCATCTGTCCAGTGTGTGTTATTTAGGTATATTATTTTTAAGTAAATGTTTATGACATTCCGGGATGTGCTGGATATCTTCATTTTTTAACGAAATACCCCTGATGATGCTCTGAGAGCGAAAGTACTCAAGATTTAACAAATGCTCGATATCTGCCCTTGTATTTTTAAAATAAATTCATATATTCGAACATTCAACCATATCTAATTGTACATATTTAATTATCAGAAAAAATCAGCCGTCGAACTATAGCTTATAGTCGAACTACCAAAACCCACAAATCTCACCGGGCCACTATATTTTTTACTTACACTATACCTTCATTTCTGTTTTTCTAAGCAATTTGTTTGGCATTCAAGCATTCTTTTGGTTTTTGTTGTTTTTGGTCTAGTTTCTGCGGTGTATCTCATTATAGGCCTTCTAGTAGTTCTGTATATTCTCAATGAAAATATTTTTAATATGCCATTGCGTATTGTGTAGATAGCCAGCTATTTTTGTTGCTCTTGTTGTTTGTTCTCTTACTTCTGCTCACCATAGCATGATAGTTCTAGGCATAAGTATTTAAACTTCATCATCTCTTGCTGGATAATCGATCCATTCACCTCAAGTTTATCCATTGTTGAGTCCATTCATCTTAACAAGTGTCTTTGTTGTATACATTTTGTTTACAGAATGATACCATGTTCAACGATTTGACTGTGATTCAGCAACCAGCGCCGCCTCATCTGCATAATATAATATTTTAATCTTCTTATTTCCCATCCTATATCCTCTCATTTTGCGAACTTCACTACTTCATCTTCATCATCAACAGCTATTCCATCCATCATCGGATTTAAGCTTCCCTTAGATGTGTCCATTCATTTCCGTTTGCTGTTTTTTGCATCCATTCGTGGCCAGCCATTCGCTTGATGTCATCAGTCCATCTTGTTTGAGGTCTGCCTCTACTTCTCTTACTTACCCTTGGTCACAATTCAAGAATTCGCTTTGCCCAACCGTTAACTTCCATTCTTCCTATGCGTCCTGCCCAGTCCCATTTTAACATGACAATATTTCTGTTCCTTTAGATCATCATCTTACCTTGCGATCACTGAGCTTAATGTTAAACATTCTCCATTCCATAGCTCTGAGTCATTTGAAGTTTGTGGACTACGCTATTGTTAAAAGACCTTGTTTCAGTTCCATATGTAAGAACCGACAACACGTACTGATCGAAGGTTTTGGCTTTTAGTAGAAGTATTTGGTAAGTTTGATTTAAATACTGTTTGTAAAGGACCAAATGCTGCCCATGCTAAAAAACATTTAACTATTCAAATCAGTCTTTAGGTTAAGCTTTGACAGTTCGATTTTTAGTGCTGGGATAAATAAAGATAAATAGTTAGGCTTTTAAAGTTTCTGCATTTCGGGCCGTTAACAAAAGATCTAATACAGAGTAAAATATGCTGGCTTAGATTCTTCGTGAGTGTTAAATTAGTAAAAGGTGTACCCCATCTCCTTAAACATTAAATTCTTAGATGTAAACAATAAATCTGAAAATTCACGTGGAACCACTCTCTGGTAACATCCTTAATCTCTGCCTTTTACAATTTATAAGGCAAGGAGACGACGAATAAAGAAGACGAAAGGGACTCTACAATATGCAGTCACATTCCGTCTATTCGTCTAGGAAAAATACAAACGAAATTTGATTCCGTGTACTCAAAATATGAGGAAGATGAAAAATTAAAGGCAGCTTGGTTTCATTTCAGATTTATTGTTTACATCTGGGACTTCTCATTTTTTTAATAGATGTCGCTACAGCGTCCGATACGCGAATTATTTTTATAATTCTGCATAAATAGTCAGCTTGGTTTCTTTTCGATTGAGAGGTGTTCATGTAACGCCACTGAAGAGGTCTGGAAAAACCGAAACAGACGTATGGGATGGTGAATCATATCTGACCTATATATCTATATCATGTAACCTAAATGAAACATAAGCTGCCTTTAATTTTTTATTTTTCTCATATTTTGCGTACATGGAATCAACTTTCGTTGGAATTTTTCCTAGACGAATAGATGGAATGTGACTGCATATTGTAGAGTCCCTTTCACCTTCTTTGGTCGTCTTATAAATTGTAAAAGGCAGAGATTAAGGATGTTACCAAAAAGTGGTTCTAGTGTTTCTGAGACTTCTCATTTCTATAAAATTCTTGCTGTAAAATATCTTGATAATCTATTATTATATTTTTGTATATGTTTATATTGAGTACACACCTGCTTTAATAATATTAAATCTCTGATGGAGACCGTCTTTAAAGCGTGTTAAACGTGCCTATTGTGTAAATAGTAGCAGGTATTTTTGGTTAGAAAAAACAGGCAAAAAAATGTAAAATTAAAACAAGCACTGCATGTTTTTTTTTTCAATAGAATATATTTAGTACAATATAAATAATAAAGTATAACATAGTTACTGATAATAATTCTTAAAATAAAACTGACACCCTTTTGTCTATATTATAAGCTCTACGGTGTCTGCTACGAGGATTTTCTTGTGGCACAGTTCAAATTCTGCAATAATTACTAGGTGAGGCATCCATAAGGGCAGCGTTAAGGTATTTTTAAGATTTAAATGTAAAATTTTGTGTTTTTATTGTGAACGTTGGTATTGGAGGTGATGTTGTTTTCAATTTGATCTAGTAAATTAGTCATATTTACTTCTGCTTTAGTATCTATCAATACAGGCTGTTAATTCATCGTTTAAGGCGACAATTCGTATTTTATCGCTTGGTTTGTACCCATCCTTCTTTTTACATCGTTGAATGTATTTTACACCCCTCATGTATTTCGCAAAGTTTCTTTATCATTCCGAAGACTACCACGTACATAGTTTTCACAGCATAACTGGAATCTGCATTGGTGTACATTAAATTTTTTATTGCGCACTGGTTTATAATATGCAAAGACCAAGGGTGCGTAGACATTAAAAAAATAAAATGTACAGCACAACACGTCTGAACACTAAGAGTGCCTAGAACAGAATGAGTATCGCTATTCAGGATTGTCTGTTTTAAAGCCTAAAGGTTTTGTGTCAATTAATGTTTCATCACTATGTACTGTCTTTCGTTTCTTATAGCTCATCCTAAAAGTTTTTGAAGCCCTCTTCTTTGTCACAATGTCTTTGGTCTGTGTCTCCCGATCGATCTGATCACAGTACAAAGTAACTTTTTGTGAAGGGTCGTCAATGATACTACTCATAGTTTGACCATTTAGCACTTGGCTGTTCTCGTAGTTTAATGTGAAACCTTTAATTTTAGTTACTTCTTTGCCTTTATGGGTTTTGTAGTAGTAACTCTTGGGACCAGTTGATCGCCAATCAATAATATAATCATCAGTGCCTAACTCATCACTCCAATCACCTAACATATCTCCCGTTTTAACAGTATTTTTGCCATCATCAATGTACACAATTGAGTCAGTGTCGAAGTAGGCGACAGCTTCTCCTAGTTTGTCAATCATCTCGTATAACCTGAGACGGGCATTTGACGTCGTAAAAATTGCGATAAATATGTTTGTAGAGGTAGGATCTTCCACAAATTCATCTTTGGAATCGTAAGAGACTTGTGCAATATTATCATTAATAAATATGACATTAGAAATGTTTATTTTGTCATCTAACAATTTCTCATACCATTTTTTTGGATCTGTAATATATTCTGTCTGTTTTAAATTTTGTCTTTGTCCAAATTTACCCCATAGACTGTTCAGACATATTTTAGCTACTGCTCTTCTACCAGGGTTAATAGATATTTTAGTCAGATCTAAGTCTATATCCATTTGATCTTTTACTTCCCGTGCATATTCCTCGTTTGAGACATATGTATGAGGGCTACTTTCTAATTTTATTTTTATAAAGTCATTAACATAGCCTTTAAATAGGTCGGTGGATGTTTTTTCAAAATTCCATACCTCATGAATTTTTATAATTTTGTATCCCTTTTCTAGGGCTTTATTAATTTCTAGCGTAGTCCATGTGCCTGTTAAGACTCTTTCTGAGTCGTTATGATTGCACTCTTTCGAATCTTCCACTTTCGAATCCACTACACATTGATGACATAGAGGAAACATTAGTTTGTCAGTTTTGATAGGCAAAACCGGATGATATAAGTCGTAGGGTGGTAATATTTGGCAATGTACTAGACCAAACCAAGTAGGGTCGTATGATTCAGGTGCATATATTTTAACAGGGTGTCCTACTGGGTAGCTGTCGTAATACTGTACTGTAGGATACAATGATACAATATCTATATATCTGAGTTTTTTATCTGTTACTTTTAATTTAATGGCATTTGTTCGACCTCCAAAAAAGGCATCACGAGGTTTTAAAGATTCAACAACTTGAGGGTCTGGAGCATTTTTAAATTCTTTTGATTTTAGCCACTCACATTCCCAAATTTCTACTAGGTTATACCCGGCTTCTTTTATCTGATTGACTCGTCGAACAGTTCTTTCGTACAAGTCACTCATTGTCTCCTTATTAGCGCGGTTAATCGTATCGGGCGCATAACACTCTGGATGACCATGCCAGAAACAGCCGTTATACTGGTACACCGTATTTGTGTTGGGATCATATCCATCTACTTTTGCTCCACATATTGTAACCTCGCCGCCTATCAAAGCATGTTGAATGTTGGGAAATTGATTAAGCCACTTGATCGATGCCTCACTGTACATTTCTTTAAGATCTTGTTTCACCACTCCAAGCGTGCCTGTTTGTAAATATTTGGCTCGATAAATAGCCATACATACACCGGCTATAGTCAGATATTGGAAGGGGTCTATGTTAGCTATACCCATAAACTCCCTGCGAAATTCTAAACAGCCACGTCTTAAAATATCTACATCTGAGTCACAGTAAGCGTGTAACTCTTTGCTAAAATCAAATTCGTCGTTTTTATGCTCTTCGTGCCATTTTAGAAACTCATTTCTTTGTTTTGGTTTCATGGTATTTGGTCCGTAATATTCAGTCGCTGGTAAAGACCCTTTATAACCTTGGTTTTCAGGTGTATTAAAAAAGTGTGGGAAATACCCTTTTTTCAATTCGCGAAGACCAAATGTTTTCGGGAAATCAGCTAAAGGTCCGGCAATAAAATTTGAACTGTCAATAATTTTTAGTTTAATATCGGATACCTCTAAAAGCATCAGTTTTGATCCGTTATAAATTGTGTCTGGTTTTATTGTGTTTTCTACACAGTATTTCAAGATAAAATATGAATCGTATGATTTACTATTATGGGCGATCGCTGTATAACCCCTGTGTTTTTCGGATATTAACCATCTGCAAAACTCTTCGTTATCTTTAAAATCAAATTTATTACCCTCAAAATCATGTGCTATGATCAAATTTGGTATATGTATTTCCGTATCTTGCATTGTCTCGTAATCAAAAAATATGTATTTTTCGTTGTAAGTACATCGCGGTATAGAGTCGTCAGAGAGTCCGTTGCAGAGACATGGTTCATTGCATATTGTTTGTGATTTAGTGTTGTATTGACAACCTTTATTAACAGTTATGGTTTTCTTATTACATAAACAGGATACGGTACAAAATCCTCCTTTGGCGGGTTTTTTGACCATGTAGCACTGATGGGTAGCTATTTCTACAAACGTTTTACAGTTTTTGCACACAGAGTAGCCACACTCATGACGATGTTCTCTTTTACAAGTTTTATTACAACTTGGACATTTAAAAACTTCTTTACAAACTTCTGTGTGGTTATCAAAGCATTCTGTATTAAAACAGAAACGATTACAAGCTTCGCAAAGAACTTTGTTTTTAGTTGACAAGTCATGCTCAGCTTGTTTACAAATCGTGCATAGTGGTGTTTTCTTGCACTTATGTTTATTTTTACCGTCGTAGGATGTATCGCACTTTTCGCAATAAAAATGCTTTCCATATAAGCCAGTTAAACTATTAATCACGTCAAAATGATTTTTGTTTTTATACAAATAAATTTTGGTTGTTTTTTCAGTGCCCTGGTAGATGATATTATTGAAATTTTCTGCACAAATTATCTTGATCTGTACATTTAATAGTTCTTCGGCTTGCTTAAAATCCTCTAGGTTAAAGCCTTCCTCGTAGCTACCTCCTAAAAGGTGACACAGTTTTTTCGCCAAAATTGATTGTAATCGTCGGCCCTTTCGTATATTGGTCACATCATTATCTGTTAGTTCATGCTCTAAAATTTCATGAGTGTGGTATGTAAGAGCAGTTACAATTGCTCTTGCACCACATAAAGAGTCGTTGTTTTTAATTTGCGTAATACTTCTTTTCGTCTGGCGATCCTCAGCCAAATTGATCATTTTATGTCTACCACATCCTCGGGGTATCTTAAAAATCTGTACGTCGAATACCGTCTCCTCCAGTTTAACAGACTCGTTGGAAGTTAAAATATTTGCTACATGTTGTAATAAATATTCAACGTTTGTATCCGTTTTAGTTTCCGTTGAGATAGGATGCTTGAAGTTATCATTACGAGCTATTATACGTATTTTGTCCCCTGTTTGAAAATTGGCTTCATTTTTGGATTCCCTTATGCCCTTTTCTAATATAGTAGGTAAATATTTAGGATCACTTAATAAATCAATAGGTAGCGTTTTACAACACAGTTGAAAACTATGTAAATAAACATCAAATTTAGGAATATACCGCTTGCCCTTAGAGATTACTGACAAATCTTGATCCACCATAATAGAAATCCAAATTTCACCTGTAAAAGATTATAACATTTAAGAATAGAATTAATTTTCCAAAAGTAAAAGTGAAAAGTCAAAAAATAAGTTGGTTAACTGGAACCTATAGGTAACTGGGCCCTATACCTACTTATAATTTCATAATCCGACATTTTATACTTCCCGCGCAATACAACGTGACAGCTATCACCCCAAAGCGTCCGTTGCATCTAGTTCTTAAGCTATTGCTGTAAGAACCGTTAAAATTTGAAGTGAAAATATTTTTGGTGGAGCAATAACAACGTTAGGTACTGACGACGCACAGTGTGTCGATGAGCCTAGCTAGGTGGACAAAAGTCATATTCAAAATTAAAAGAATTATTATTTGAATATTGTAAACATTACCTCAAAACATGCTACTCTAATATTTGTTTATGTCTAACACATCGCATCGTTGAGTAATAGAACCCAAAAGTACGCATTCTCATTGTAATAGAATAAATCAGTTGAATTCGGTACATCATTTCAATCACATGAAATGAATGTTTTCCTTAATTTTTAAAGGTCAATGGTTGAAGATGGCTAGTGGTTATGCTGGTAAGTACTTATTTTTTCTAATCCAATAAATCTGTCTAATAATCAAACAATATTAAAAAAAGTTTTTCTGATGAACGTAGGAAATTTTCTTCGTTTTGAAACTTTGGAAGGGTGGCAATTACTTGTACCCTTTTGCACCCGAGCTAAATTTTCAATATATCATAGCTGCCCCTTTCCCATTAATAATAATACTTATTATAACCTGCACACGCTTGCACATCATTCTTTTTTTAGTAATAGCGTCCAAAGGTACGTATTTTTATTGTAATAGAATAAATCAGTTGAGTTCCGTTCATCACTTTTTCACACGACATTTAAGTTTTCCTTAATTTATACAGATTATTCGTTGAAGACGGATAATATTTGTGCTCTTTTATTTAATATAATATATGTATCTGATAAACAAACAGTATTACAAAAAATTAGGGCACTCGGGGGAGTGCCGACAGAAGTGAAAACTTCTTACGAAGCAAGCCCCTAAGGGGCTTCTAAGGGCCCTAAGGGGCTAAGAAAGCTTCGGGTACACACTCTACCCCTCCTCCAACCATTATAACTTCGGTCGCACAAAGAGAAGTGATATACCCACATTATATACCCATTGGGTGCATCCTATACTATTTATAAATATATATACATACACATAATACATAAACGTACAGAATTTATTTCGGAGAAGCGATGACGGTCACGAATTCAATGATTTTTCCCCATCCAGAAAGTGTACAAAATCGCTACAGAAGTTTTCACTTCAAAAATACTTTAAACTCTAATCACTTATAATGATTGAAGTAGAGACCGTGTGGCCCCTTGTGCGCCTGCTTCGCAAGCTCCTTCGGGTACACACTCTATCCCTCCTCCAACTATTATAACTTCGTCTGAACTTATACATACGCAATTCAACCTATAGTATATAAATTAGGTACTAATATCTCGCCGTAGCGATGACGGTTGCGAATTCAATGCTTTTTCTCAATCCAAAAAGAAGTTCTATACCTATATTATACACGCGTTGCGTGCGTCCTATACTATTTATATGTACATACACCTAATATGTAGGTACCACAAACGCGAAAATTTCAAACCAATAAGCCTGTTGCCACATCCGTACTGAATGCATGCCAAAATAATTACTAACAGGCTATCAAATAAATTCGATAGTTACCAGCCTGTTGACATAGTACCATAGAACACCTACAGACAATAACTACACTTATCGAAAAGTGCAACGAATACAATGAACCTCTTCGTTTGGTATTTGTGGATTACAATAAGGCATTCGATTCCATAGAACTCTGGGGCGTATTAGAAGGAATGAATAACGCAAGGATTGATTCTAGATATAGAATACTCCTCAAATACATATAGGACAATGCAACTATGCAAATAAATGTATCAGAAGGTCTAACAACAAGCAAAATAAGAACGGAGAGAGAAGTTGGACAGAAGACGAAAACAAATAAAACAACAGTGATGACAAATCAATATATCACAATCAACTTAGATGGAAGTGATATCGAAAGTGTCGAAAAGTATACCTAGGTCACACGATCAAACTAGACAAACAGAATCAAACGGCAGAAATAACTAGAAGAATCCGAATGACTTGGGCAGTAGTAACAAGACTCAGTGATGTGTTGAAATCTAAAGTGTATTCAACAGTTGTATTCTACCAATTATGACGTATAGAATGGAGACGATGACACTTACAGAGGTATCAGCTAATAGATTGAAAACGACACAGATCTCTGAGGGAACTTATACAAAATTAGGACGTGCGAAGCAGGGCGAAAGTGGAATATGTAATTGGAAGAATTGAAATGCAAATGAAACGGACCTGGGTAGGACACGTGGCACGACAAAACATCGAAACGTGGACGAGAAACATTGTACATTTGAGACCACGCGAGCACAGTTGTAGTAGAGGAATACCACAAAAACGATGGCTAGACGACATCAAAGCAAAAATGGATAGAAACTGGCACCAAATAATACAAAACAGAGAAGAATGGAGAACTCATGGGGAGGCCTTTGTCCTGGAGTGGATACAAACAGGCTGAAGAAGAAGATAATATATATATATATATATATATATATATATATATATATATATATGCATACAAAATTGATTTCGACTAAACGATGACGATCGCGAAATCAATTCTTTATTCATCTATTATATATTAGATCGCTTCAATCTATTATATACGCGTTGCGTGCTTTCTACACTATTTATATATACATACACATAATAATATATGTACACGTACCAAATTTATTTGCCGAAGCGATGACAGTCGCAATGACGGTCGCGAATTCAAATGATTTTTTCCCATCTAAAAAGTGCACAACGTCCTTAAAGAAGTTTTCACTTCAATAATATTACTATTATTATACGTACATTATAATAATACAAAATGTATCTCGTCGAAGCGATTACGGTCGCGATGACAGTCGCGAAATCAATCCTTTCTCCCCATCCTAAAATAGATTTTACATTTATTTTAAATTTAAATACTTCTACACAATTTATATATTATACATACACATAATAAATATACGTACAAAATTTATTTCGCCGAAGAGATGACGGTCGCGAAGACCGTCGCCAAAAAAATCCTTTTTCCCCATCCAAAAATAGGTATTACATTTATTTTAAATTTAAATATTTCGATACAATTTATATATTCATACACATAATATACATACATACAAAATTTATTTCGCCGAAGAGATGACGGTCGCGATGACGGCCGCCAAATAAATCCTTTTTTCCCATCCAAAAATAGGTTTTACATTTATTTTAAATTTAAATATTTCGATACAATTTATATATTCATACACATAATATACATACGTACACAATTTATTTCGCCGAAGAGATGACGGTCGCGATGACGGTCGCCAAATAAATCCTTTTTCCCCATCCAAAAATAGGTTTTACATTTAATTAAGTTCTGAAATAGTTTTGAAAATGGTTATTCATTTTTGTTTTACATTTAGTTGAAATTTAAATGCTTTTATAGAATCTATATATGTATACACACATATTGTATATACGTACAAAATTTATTTAGCCGAAGAACAATTGCCAACGCTTTCGTATATCGAAGCCATCTTTTTTCCAACCATCGGAACTGACAATAATCAGTGTCTTTAGTTATTAGTAACATGCAACCTTTAAATAATGATAAGAAATCAAAGAAGTCCGTTTGTGACATTTCCGTAACTGTGAATTTAACGCTGCTTGAACGTACAAGTTGTATCCAGTAATCATCATTATCATCATGCAACTTCTTCTGTCCACTGCTGGACTTTGGTCTCCATTTTTCGCCACTCTTCACCGTTCTGTGCGTATTGTTACCAGTTCTTGGATATTCGTTTAATGTCGTCCATCCAGGGTGTTGATGGTCGTCCTCTGTTCCGTTTGTCTTCTCTTGGGCGCCAGTCAATTAGTTTGCTGGTCCATCTTGAGTCTTTAAGTCTCGCTACGTGACCTGCCCAATTTCATTTCAGCTTGGCTATACTTTCGACATCAGTAATACCGTTGATTGAAATACCAATACATCAATCAACGGTAAAACCTGTTCTTTTCCTTAGGTATTGGTACCTTATTTTGTCTTTTCTTGTCACGCCGATAATCGATCTTTCCATGCACCATTGTGCCACTCGCATTTTTAGTGTTGTTGTGTTTGTGAGCGTGAGAGTTTCTGCTCCGTATGTCATAATAGGAAGAACACACTGATCAAATGTCTTCCCTATCCACTAATAAGGGTGAAATATATGAATGTCAGTTTTCTTTTTTTTTATTCTGAATTATACTGTTACATATCTACTTCCAAATGAGTGTGGCCTGGTACCAAAAGCGTATGATCTATCAGCTAGCTTAATATTAGATAAGGATCTATGCAAGGCCCATGTAAACATGGTAGATACACTAGAGTTACAGTTTTGCCCCCCACATGTGTCTGAATAATAAATTACATGTTCTGTCTTAGGTGGTACGATCGTTTGCGGGTTTTGTACAGACAAGATGCTATCTGATTTGCCGCTCTACCTGCAAGAGATTCATACTACATGTAACAAACAGCTTTACGTGTACTGTTATCATGAACCATCAAATTAAACGTCCACAGCTGTATCTTATAACATGCAACCGATCATTTTAGATCTGAGTTGGTAAGAACCATTATAGGTCGAAAGTGTATGTCCTTAAATATGGAACAGTGTTGGCAGTTTCTGTATCTCTGATTTTTTCATCATACGCTTGATCAGCTTCTATTTGGTGGGACTTGTGATCTGAAGAGAGTTTCTCATTCTGGTCATTTGTACAAATTTCTAATTGCAGAATAAATTTATTGCAGGTACAACATGTACCAAGTTTTGGATTTTTAAATCCAAGGTTAAGCTTTTTAAATTTCTATGAATAAATTTGGATAGGATATGAGTCTCTTTGACTACAATAACATTACATTAAATGTACAGTAACAAGCATATCTACATTTATTAAAATAAAAAATATCACTTCACTTCCTCTAAAAGTGTTTTTGTTGAGAGTTCTATACATAGTTTCCCTTGCTATTAAAAATTTCATTTTTAAGTCGTTACTTTCAAACAGAATATTAGTCCAGGGTAATAAGGTTTTTCCCATGACACTCGAGCAGCCAGGGTACGGAAGCGTTTTTTTGACAGGTAATACCTATAAGAGCAAATTGTAAATATTTCCTGCGTAGGATCTGGCGGCCATTTTTATTTATAAACAATTAAGTGCCAAACAATGGCATTTTTCCCTTTTTTTTTCAAATCAATGGAAAACAGTGAAACTTATGGTTTTCTTTAGTTATTCATGAGATTATGGAAAAATCTTTAAAATGACGTATTACAAAGTTCGATATACTCATTTATTGTTAATATAATTGCGAAAGAAGGTCGGAATTGCAAAAAAAATTAATTTCGCAATATCTATTGAAAACATTAGTGTACATCTTTGACATTTTTGTCATATAAGGCTTCTTTGGTGCTTAATATGTGATAAAAATTTCAAAGCGATTCATTCAATTGTTTAAATTTTATTCAATTTGTTTATCCCAGAGAGCATTTTTTTGCAATAACATAAGTCAGAAAAAAATGACGTTAGAACCATTCCACAGGTGTCAAATGAAAGAGCATGAGCTATATTTTCAATTTGGTTTAAAAAAAGCGAATAAAAAATGTATTTGTTAGTAATAAATAATTATGCAAAAGTATCATAAATCTTTCCTTATAAACTTTTATTTTGTTATATAAGAAATTATATATATTTATTACAATTTTTTATCAATTATGATATAAATAACATTACTTGGTAGTTGTGCACTTAAAACAGGGTAAAAAAGTTAATTGTTTTGGAAAAAGTTATCCAAAAAGTTTATGAGGAAAGATTTACGATACTTTTGCATAATTATTTATTACTAATAAATGCATTTTTATTTGCTTTTTTTAAACCAAGTTGAAAATATAGCTCATGCTCTTCTATTTGACACCTGTGGAATGGTTCTAACGTCATTTTTTCTGACTTACGTTATTGCAAAAAAAATGCTCTCTGAGATAAACAATTCGAATAAAATTTAAACAATGAAATGAATCGCTTTGAAATTTTTATCACATATTAAGCACCAATGAACCCTCATTTCACAAAAATGTCAAACCTGTACACTAATTTTTACAACAGTTATTGCGAAAATAATTTTTTTTGTAATTCCGACCTTTTTTCGCAATTATATTAACAATAAATGAGTATATCAAACTTTGTAATATATCATTTTAAAGCTTTTTCCATAATCTCAAAGATATTTATAATAAAAACCTCATAAGTTTCACCGTTTTCCATTGATTTGAAAAAAAAGGAAAATGTCTTTTTTTGACAGTTAATTGTTTATAAATAAAAATGGCCGCCAGATCCTACGCAGGAAATAGTTACAATTTGTTCCTATAGGTATTACTTGTCGAAAAAACGCTTCAGTACCCTGGCTGCTGAAGTGTCACGAACAGGGTATATTTTTGTCTTATTACCCTGGCCTATATCTAAATAGGTATACAGTTGAGTCCGGGAATCTTTACCCGTGCGTCATCATTTAAAGCATACGAAATAAATCGATGATAAGTCGGAAATTGAAATTTACCAAACGCAACAGCAAGTCACTTACTGTCACTTGCTGTTGAGTTTAGTAAATTTCAATTTCCGACTTATCATCGACTTATTTCGAATGCTTTAAATGATGACGGACGGGTAAAGATTCCCGGACTCAACTGTAGGTATTGATTTTGTGTATCTATGGACCTATTTAGCTTTTAATGAATATTTTCATGAAATGTGCTTACTACACATTATTATACACTGTATATTATTAACCAAAACATTGAAAAAAATAAGAAACGTAAGAAACACAATGTAATCAATTCCCAAATTATATAAAATAAATTATTTAAACATATTTCTTTTTTCATGACTCCGTCATGCGTCAATTTTAGTGAGCATTTCACTTATAACTGGATAAATCTACAAGTACCTAATCAGTTAAGTCAAATGTTTTGTTTAGGCACACGCCGATCTAAACCAGATAAAAGGACTTGATTGGTTGAGTTCATCTCTAAAATGAATAAAATTGTAAGTATGAAAAAGATCACTATTTCATATGGAACCACAGGTATACCATTTGACTTGTCTGTTTTATTCCAGCGGTAGATAATTATTTTTTTTAAATGATTTTAATAAATAGAAAAAATTTCTCAAAAATTGACTTGTCTGTTTTTGTCCGCCGACCACACATTTATGTATACATATACATAATATATATACGTACGAAATTTAGTTCGGCAAAGTGATGACGGTCGCAAACACAATACTTTTTCCCTATCTAAAAAGTGCAAAACGTCCCTAAAAAAGTTTTCACTTCACAAATTTATTTCGTCGAAGCAATGACGGTCGCTAATTCAATACTTTTTCCCCATCTTAAAAGTGCGCAACCTCCCTACAGAAGTTTTCACTTCAAAAATGTATTTCGTCGAAGCAATGACGGTCGCGATGACGGTCGCTAATTCCATACTTTTTCCCCCATCTAAAAAGTGCACAACGTTTCTACAGAAGTTTTCACTTCAAAAATTTATTTCGCCGAAGCGATGACGCTCGCTAATTCAATACTTTTTCCCCATTTAAAAAGGGCAAAACGTCCCTAAGAAAGTTTTCACTTCAAAACATTATTTCGTCGAAGTAATGACGGTCGCGATGACGGTCAATAATTCAATACTTCTTCCCCATCTAAAAGATGCACAACGTCCCTAAAGAAGTGTTCATTCCAAAAATTAGTTCGTCGAAACAATGATGGTCGCTAATTCAATACTTTTTCCCCATCGAAAAAGTGTAAAACGTCCATAAAACAGTTTTCTCCTATCTCACTTCGGAAAGAATTATACACCTACAAAAAACGAGGGAATGTCACCGAAGTTATTATTCCACTGGCTCTCCAAAGCGAAATTTTTAAACAACACGACGTGTTCTGAGGGACTAGAAACCTCATATTATTTTAGTGATGACAACTTCGGTATGGTTCTGACTAATATTCGTTCTATAAGAAATAAAACTGATGAATTATTTTTGTTTCTGGAGGAATTAGGATTTCCCCCGATAGTTGCGGTTACAGAGCACTGGCACAGAACAGGAAACAAGTTGTTCTGTGGCACTGGCACTTGTTCCTTATTCTGTGGCACTGGCTTGAAGTCAGCGAGCCTCTTTTTGTAGAAAAATATACCACAATTGCCAGGTATGATCGGCCAATGGAGGCACCCTAATTCTTTCTAGAAATAATGATTTTTCTGTGGTAACAAAATATGACTTTTTGTTAAGTGAATCCTTCTTTGAGTTTTCCTTAGTTTATAATAAAAATCTTAATCTTTACATTATTTGCATTTATAGATCACCTGACTACCGTGGAACTATTTTTTCAGAACCTGCTAAATTTGTTAGATGACCTGCCTCATAAAAGCAGAAAAATTCTATGCGGTGATTTTAACATTAATTATGTTGCTGCTTGTGCTACCCAAGTGTCCCTGGCCAACATATTTGAATCGTATGGTCTCTCAATGCACGTTAATTCTCCTACAAGGATTACAAAAACTGCATCTACCATAATCGATTATATTGTCTCCGATTTCTCACCCCTTGATGTCTGCTCTAGTTATTAATGCGGGACTATCTGATCATGAAGCAGTGTATACGAAGTTTAACATCTTCAGCAAACCCTCCTCAAAAACCCGACGTTTAGGTAGGATTTTCTCCACCCAGAATTTTCGTAAATTCCAAAATTTATGCTTAACTTCTGAGTGGCACTTTCCTTCTATAGGCGTGGACTATAATTTCAGTGTTTTTCTAGATAAGCTTCTCCGCATCTTCAATAAGGCATTTCCTTTAATCCCTATTAAGCCAAAACATCGGAAGCCTTGGGTTACGAAAGGTATTCGCATATCAGCCAAGAATATGCGTTCACTACTATACATCAAGAAATTTAATCAAATGAAATAGAGAATGTGGAGAAATCAAGAAATTTACTACCAATGTTTCTGTCAATGAATATATCACGAAGTACAGGACAACATATCTAAAACTTGTCAAATCAGCTAAAAAAGACTTTTATCAAAATCGCCTGGGAAGCTCTAAAAGTGTTGCAAAAGAAACTTGGTCTATAATAAACGATCTTCGAAATAAAACTCACACAGCTCAATCATTTTCCCTTCCAAATCCTGAAAGTCTAAACGACTACTTCGTTAATGTTGGTAAAAATATAACATCAACTATTTTGCCGCAACAAGATCCCATTTCCTATCTCCCTAACTCAAGAAAGGTCTCGAATTCATTTTTTTAAAGACCAGTCGATAACTCTGAACTGATCCAAACAATCAATAGTATTAAAAGCAAGTCATCTTGTAGTACTGATGGACTATCTATAAAAATTTTCTCTAATCTCACAGAAAATGTGTTGGAAATTCTCGTCTCTCTAATTAGTGATTCCTTCGAAAAAGGTAAATTTCCAGAGTGCCTAAAGACAGCCATTATTATTCCTCTTCGTAAGGATGGTGAAAAATCTGATGCCTGCAACTATAGACCTATTGCCTTACTACCGGTACTCTCCAAAATTATTGAGAGATTCATTAAAACTCGACTTATGTCCTTTATCGTTGATAACAACATTTATCACAAAATCAGTTCGGCTTTTTAACAAATAATTGTACCACTGATGCCATGTTTTCTGTACTACATGAGGTTTACCAAGCATTAAACAATAATCTTTATACTGCCACTATTTTCTGCGACTATGCCAAAGCTTTTGATTGTGTAAATCACGACATCTTGATTACAAAACTAAAATTCTATGGAATTCGAGGTATTTCTTTAAATTGGTTCCAATCCTACTTGAATAATAGGAAACAACTAGTTAGAGCAAATGATACTGACTCTAGTCTCAAAAACATTGTATGTGGAGTACCACAAGGTTCAGTATTGGGTCCTCTTCTGTTCCTTATCTTTATAAATGACATCACTAATTTAAAAATCGATGGGAAAATTTTTCTTTTTGCTGATGATACCAGTATCACTTGGAGCAACTCAACTATTGCATCTCTTCATGAACTTATAACTTCGGATCTACTGACGATACAGACCTGGTCTGACTCTAATTTACTCTCTTTTAACGTAAATAAAACAGTAGCATTATCCTATAAAGGAGCTCTTCAACCTTTGCCTCTTAATAACAGCCAGATCAGTACCGTTGATTCTGTAAAATTTCTTGGTATTTTTTTAGACAGCAACCTCAAATGGTCCCTTCATATCGATTCGTTAAGTAAGAAACTCGCCCCAGCTTGCTATGCAATAAGATCTGTCTCAAGGGAACTCAATGTAGCATCTTCTAAAATAACATATTTTTCGTTGTTCGAGTCTCATCTTCGATATGGTCTTCCTTTTTGGGGTTCTAGTACAGCTGCTCAATTTGATGCTATTTTTAAATTGCAAAAAAGAGCAATAAGATACCTGTTTGGCCTCAGAAGATCTACACATTGTAGAAGTTACTTTAGAGATCACGGAATTTTAACACTTCCATCTTTATATATTCTAGAAATGGTTTGTTTAATTCGTAAATACCTTCATGTCTTTCCAGCAAGGCCCAATCATCTTTACTCCACCAGAAATTCAATCTCTGACATTTATTTACCGATTCCATCCACTGAGTTAGCAAATAAATCTATATTATATTCCGCAAAGAAACTGTACAACCATCTCCCGTTACAACTTAAATCTGCAACATCTTTCCCAAAGTTCCGTAAAATGACAAAAGCCTATCTATCTAAAAGACCATACTATTCAATAGAAGAATTATTTCTTAATGAATAACTAAGAAAATTAGGTTTTATACGCAGTAGCATAAACTTGTTCCTTATGTATTTTATTTTATTTGTTGTAAGTTGTAAGTATGTTCAATTTGCAATTTATATAAATTTTGCAATAAATTGTTTTTGATTGGCTTTTATATCTTATATTATACTGTACATATATTGACGATTTATTTAATTTTAGTAAATAATTGTAGTTGTTATCGATATTATGTTTTCTTTTGGCTGTATGTAAGCTTTATCCATAAAATTGTAAAAAATTTCAGTGACAATAAAGCATATTTCTATTCTATTCTATTCTATTCTATTCTATTCACTTCAAAAATTAGTTCGTCGAAGCAATGACGGTCGCGATGACGGATTAGTATCCAATACTTTTTCCCCATCTAAAAAGGGCACAACGTCCCCAAAGAAGTTTTCACTTCAAAAATTTATTTTCGTCGAAGCAATGATGGTCGCTAATTCAATACTTTTTCCCCATTTAAAAAGGGCAAAACGTCCCTAAGAAAGTTTTCATTTCAAAATATTATTTCGTCGAAGCAATGAAGGTCGCTAATTCAATACTTTTTCCCCATCTAAAAAGTGCACAACCTTCCTAAAAAAATTTTCACTTTAAAAATGTATTTCGTCGAAGCAATGACGGTCGGGATGACGGTCTACATATTTAAATACTTCTACACAATTTATACACACATACATTATATTATATGTATCCATACGTACAATATTTATTTCGCCAAAGCGATTACGGTCGCGAATTCAATGCTTTTACCCCATCAAAAAAGTGCACAACGTCCCTAAAGAAGTTTTCACTTCAAAAATTCTCGGTTAGCTCAGAAAAGCATTTTTGTTAATAATCGATTATTGCAGTTGATTTATAAAGATCTAAGTCGTGTATGGATTAAACCTTATCAATTTTCTTATCAGATTGGTCTTGTGCATACATGATAATTTAAAGTGTTGTAAAATTAGGTTACAGTTAACCAACTTCAATTAAAAAAATTGAAATCTAAAAAAAAGTATATTCAAGACAAAATCAAAAATTTTTCAAATATTTGGGAAACTCAAAAATGACAAGTAGGTATATTGAAGGCAAATCTTAAAAATTAAAAACTCAATAAAGTGTTTTAGACGCAAATTCCAAAATATTAATAAGAATTTTAAAAACTACTCACAGGAAAATTTTCGAACAGTTTCCAAAATTGTGCAGAATTACTCCAAATTGTTTCAATAGACAAACTGATAAATAATGATTATATCACTAGGTCAATGTCGATTTGTTTGCCTTGTGTTGGTCTTGTATGGATTGGATTCGATCGGTATTGTTTTAGGTGTCTATTACCTCTTCAGAACTTGGTATGTTTTGTTGGATGGTGGCACTGGGGTGGCTATGGATCACTGGTGGTATCGTTGTTTGATGGACTGGATTTTGCATTTGCTACTCCTTTTATAGCCTCTAGCGATGGTCACGTGATCAGATAGAAAAGGCGGGAAAAATATTGCTTCAGAAAAATGGTTTATTATCGATTTATATTAAATGTAGTTATCAGTTACAATTAAAAAAAATAGTTAGTAGGGGAGATTGGGGCATACAGTACCACCGGGGCATATAGAAACAGTGCCAGATATGAAATGATTAATATTAATTTATTTCGTGCTGCATTTGTTACCGGAGGTTGACAACAGTAAACCGTGCTTCAGTACAAAGTCAGTAGACTAAGAGAATACAAAGTATCAATTTTATAAGATAATTTGATAATTTAAGGTAACTTTTCTAATATTTACTAAACTAAAGATATTTTATTACAAAATACAGTATGCAAAAGCCAGCTGCTCTTAAATGTGTGAACGTGCATATCGCTCACCCTAATTTCACGCATTTATCAAACTTGCTGAGTGTATTATCATTTCAGATGCGGAATTACAAGAAAAAAAGGCTTCGTCCAAATGGAACAAAGCTACAGCAAATGAGGCTACCATGGCTTTTCAGAATGGCATGAGCTTGAGAGCTGCAGCTCAAGATTTCAAAAACTTGCTTGATACGAGTCTTAAAATTAGTAAGGGATGACAACGGTTCTATTCAGGGGCCCTCCTAGGCCAGTTATAAGGCTGTTTTTAGCGAAGAAAAAAGAAATTCTCAAAATCTACTCAGGAATATTCAGTTCTGCTAATCTTGGACGGCCATAATAGTCACAGACAGCTGGAAGCTGTTTTAAATACTAGAGAAAATAGCATTATGCACTCTTTTAACATTTCCTCTACACTACAGTCGTCGAATGCAGCCGTTGCATCATTTTTTGGGGCATTAAAACTTCCTAAGCTTTTTAAAAGGTAACAACTGTTGAAATGGGCACTAAAAGATTTGAAAGAAAGTGGCATATTTCTGGTCTAAGAGCTAGCAACGTTTTCGAGAAATCATTTTAAGACGGCTAGCTCTTTCATATATTGTTCACTATGCTTCCTCAAACACCGTACCGGCCATCTGGCTGCTGATAAAGGTTGCGTTCATTACTGCGCAGCACACATGTACAGGTAAACACAAAATCAGGGTGATTGATTAGTGTGAAAAAGCTTAGTAGATCCGCTACAGTAATAGATAGCAATAAAAGTTAATAACAAAAATTGTAGCTAACTTTGCGCTTCACATTACAAAATTAGTTAGAATGTTACAGGGTGTTCGATAACATAGTGGCAGACCAAACTTTTGTTTTTTTAAATGGAACACCCCATATATTATTTTATATTCGAAATCTTCTTAACTTCCCCATCGCAAAAATATAAAGGTTTGTTATGTTATACAGGGTATTTACAAAGTTATAACCAATGTTCTATGAAAATCGTAATAAGTTCAGCTCCCTGTATAAATAAAAATAAGCACAACAGCAATGGTTTATTGGTGCCATATTTTTTTTGATTGTCAAAATTTATAAAAATGGTTGATATTGCTAATTTTCTTTATATCGAATACAGGGTGAGTCAAAACGCAAGTACATTATTTTCACAGTAATTTTAAATAGAACACCCTAATTAATAACTTGCTCTGAAAAATGAAAATATCTCGAAAACTGATAAATTTAGGTATAGGGAATATTATACAAAAATTAAAGTACGGTAATGATATTTTTCGATAGTAGTATAAAATACAGGGTGTTCCATTTAAAATTTCTGAGAAAAGAATTTACTTGCGTTTTGACTCACCCTGTATTCGATATAAGGAAAATTAGCAATATCAACAATTCTTAAAAATTTTCACAATCAACAAAAAAATATGGCACCAATATACCATCGCTGTTGTGCTTTTTTTATTTATACAGGGAGCTGAACTTGTTACCATTTTCTTAAAAAATTGGTTATAACTTTGTAAAAGCCCTATATAACATAACAAACCTTTATATTTTTTGATGGGGAAGTTAATAGGAGGATTTAGAATATAAAATAAAATATTGGGTGTTCCATTTAAAAAATCATAAGTTTGGTCTGCCACTATGTTATCGAACACCCTGTAACAATCTAACTAATTTCGTAATATGAAGCTGAAAGTTGGCCACAATTTTTATTATTAACTTTTATTGCTATCTATTACTATAGCGGATCTACTGAGCTTTATCACACTCACCAATCACCCTCTATATTGAATTTAAATTATTTTAGGACGAAAAATTATTTGTCATTACTTTTTAAACCACAGAAATGTCTGGCAATTACAGTTCATATTTCTAATAATGTTTAAAAAGTAATGACAAAAAAATTTTTCGTCTTACAATAATTTTAAATTTGATTAAATATGTTACCTGTATAAGTTTGCTGCGCAGTAATGAACGCACCTGTATCAGTAGCCAGATGGCCGGTACGGTGTTCGAGGAAGCATAGGGAACAATATATGAAAGAATCAGCCGTCTTAAAATGATTTTTTTTCCGACGTTGCTTTGGTTCATTCCGTATAACAGAGATATATTCGGCGAAACTGACTTTCTGCCTTCAATAATATTTGATACTTCTTCCGAAACTTGCATCTCGGAAGATTGGTCCACGTCAGCATTGCACCAATCTGAAATGCTCTCCTAGACCTGCCACTCCAAATCAGCAATTGTCTGCAACTTCAACCGGCAGATCTGATAATTATTTTCCTCAACCTGCACCAGTAAACATGGCTGATGCAGATATCAATGCTAGTTCTTTCACAGACATACCTCAACTGCTGTCTCCAAAACCCAGCCAACATAAGAAAAAGCACAAAACCAATAATAAAAAGGAGATATCGAAAATTTTGACAAGCACCCCAAATAAAGATGATCTTAAGAAACAAAAGGAAATTAGGAAAATTAGAGGCAAGATAACAAAATCAAGACCCCGCAAAGAATTGCAGAAGTAGGTTAAAAATTTGGAAGTTTGTGCCAAAGAAAATACAGCCAGTGAAGGATAGCAGTGGCAGTAGTGAAGATTCAGATTCGGAATATATCTACTAAAAAACAGCCAGTGAAGGATAGCAGTGGCAGTAGTGAAGATTCAGATTCTGAATATATCTACTGAAATGAACCTTATAGTCGGAGCAAGAAGGAAGAGGGCTGGATAAAGTGTCAGCAATGCAATAAATGGGCACATGATGCATGTTCTGTTACGGAAGAAGACGAAGATATGTTTATATGCGAAATAAAAATGTACACCATTTTTATTCAGTTGCAATGCAAAGGCAAAACAATCTTATTTTTCACTTAGAATAGGGAGTGCAGTCCAGCACTCTGAATCGACGATTTTCGACTCTTAGTGGAGTCATCATCGGAGAGGCCTAGGCCTGCTGCTCTCTATTCGAAGTGACTAACCATGAAAGCTTATCCCCACATTGCAACTGGCGTGTATGGATTAGGTGATTAGCGTCATCTGGCAATTGAAAGGTAAAGTTTTCAATCCTAATAGCAACATTAATAATATTGAAAAATATTAAAAATATTACTAAAAGATTTTTAAATTGAAAACTTATTGGTCCATTTCCCTGGTAACACTTCCATGGCTTCTAAAATGTGCAAGCCGGATGGATGCTGCAGTAAAGACAAAAGGAACGAATTCTCAACGTTGCAATTCACAACCCCCGTCTGCAGCTTGGTAAAGTTCCAACGGAAAATGGACCTAGTTACTCTAAAGGAGTAATACTAATATAAAATAAAAATGTATACCATTTTTATTCAGTTGCAATGCGAAGGCAAAACAATCTTATTTTTCACTTAGAATAGGGAGCGCAGTCCAGACGTGAATGGATTAAGTGATTAGCGTCATCTGGCAATTGAAAGGTAAAGTTTTCAATCCTAATAGCAACATTAATAATATTAAAAAATATTAAAAATATTACTAAAATATTTTTAAATTGAAAACTTATTGGTCCATTTCCCTGGTGACACCTCCAAGGCTTCTAAAATTTGACCATGAAATTGATTCTGAAATGGACCAATAAGTTTTCAATTTAAAAATCTTTTAGTCATGTTTTTAATATTTTTCAATATTATTAATGTTGCTATTAGGATTGAAAACTTTACCTTTCAATTGCCAGATGACGCTAGTCACCTAATCCATACAGGTCAGTTGCAATGTGGGGATAAGCTTTCATGGTTGTTCACTTCTAGTAGAGAGCAGCAGGCCTAGGCCTCTCCGATGATGACTCCAATAAGAGTCGAAAATCGTCGATTCAGAGTGCTGTACTGCGCTCCGTATTCTAAGTGAAAAATAAGATTGTTTTGCCTTCGCATTGCAACTGAATAAAAATGGTATACATTTTTAATTTATATTAGTATTACTCCTTTAGAGTAACTAGGTCAATTTTCCGTTGGAACTTTACCAAGCTGCAGACGGGGGTTGTGAATTGCAACGTTTAGAATTCCTTCCTTTTGTCTTTACTGCAGCATCCATTTGGCTTGAAAATTTTAGAAGCCTTGGAAGTGTCACCAGGGACCAGTAAGTTTTCAATTTAAAAATCTTTAAGTAATGTTTTTAATATTTTTCAATATTATTAATGTTGCTATTAGGATTAATAGCTATTTGTATAACAAGGGAGGAAAGTGCTACTTTTCCTCCCGAGAATGAAGTTTACTGCCCGACGCGTAGCGGAGGGCAGTAATCATTCAAGGGAGGAAAAGGCACTTTACTCCCATGTTATACATATGGTTTTTCCACCTTCCTCAAATAACAAGTCATTTTTTTTATTTTTACTTATTTTATTTATGTATCTAACCAACAAAAATTAGAACTAAAACTAACAGGTAGGTACAATATAACTGTCAACTGTCAAATATAAGTCAAATTATTAATGTAAACATTGTTAAATCAGAATAAAAATTAACTGTTTTTTACCATTCTGCAAAACCCAAAGTGTTTTTAAATAAACGTTAAAATGTATAGATACTTACGTAATAGAAAATATATATTGTACAGGGCGTCAATAAGTTATATTTCATGAATGAAATACCATGACGTCACTTTTACTTTTCCTCCCTAGGGAGGAAAAGTACAACTTTGCTCCCTACAATCAGGTCCGGAAAATTATACTTTCGGTAGAGGTAGGTGGAAAAATCTTTACCTTACCGTTTATATGCGAATTTTGCAAATACTAACTGATGGTCCCATTTGCCTCGCATATGGGGTATACAGGACCGGACGCCATTTTCACTTTAAGTTGTAGTTTTTTTAAACGTGTTACTTTATTAGAATTTTTTTTTAGCATTTGTAGCGTGCAAACCCGCTACTTTAGCTGCTGAATTTATTTTAATAAGACCCACTCTGCATTTAGAGGTCCTCTCAGGTAGCTGTTGATTTTCATTTTTGGCAAATATTTATTATTCGGTCCATTTATATTCTTTTTATGCACCCTGTATATACATTTTCAATTCTATGATGAAATTAATGATGCATGATTTAAATTAAAATAGTTATTTTCCTAACAAGTGCAGAAAGTCATTCTTTTCCGCACGCGACTGCAGTTTGCCGAACGACGCGAAGCGGGAGTTCGGCAAGCAGTCGAGTGCGGAAAAGAGACTTTCTGCAAGAGTTAGGAACAATATTTTTTCTAAGAGTCTTTAAAAAATTACCAAATCTTAATCAATTAATTTAATTAATATGAAAATACATACACAAATTAATTATTTGACAAGGTTGTCAAAACCAAACTTTCAATATAATTAGTTAGCATGACGACGATCTTGGTTTTCATGACGATGATTCAAAACGACTGTTATTGTCTACCGATTTGACTTTCGAATATTATGTCAAAATAATTTTATTTCATCGAATTGTCGCGTTAATTTCATTAAAACAGGAACACAATAAGATATATTTGAAATAAATTAGTAAATAATATCTAAATATTAGTTTATTGCATGTATTATAATTACTTTAAGGCCGTATTAACATATCTAAATTAACACGCGTGCGGAAAAGTAAAAACCGCGTGCGGAAAAGTAACACGCGTGCGGAAAAGTGAAACTTTCTAAACTAAAATGCGTGCGCGAAAGTAGACATTTTTGCACGCTCGTAGAAAAAAGTAATTTCCATCATCTCGAATAATATTTATTGAGAAAATATTGTTGTCATTTTCATTTTAAACCGTTTAATTATTTCCAGTTTTCGTTCTTTCTAAATATTTTATTCCGAAGCAAAATTATTTATCAAGCCATTAATTTTTTGTAATTTTAAAAGGTTCAACTTTGTCAATTTCAATAAGAGAGTCTCTTTCGTTATCAGCTAATACTGATCTTCAATTAATTTCTTTTACCTTCATAAATACAATGCTGGTGCCTTTCTCGTTCATTTGGATAATCTTCCCCAAGTAGGTAGCACCGAACAACTGCAGACCTAATTACCACCCAGGAGAAGGGCGTGGCCCGAGCTTTACATCATCTGTTTTGGCCCTGATAATAGAATGTTCCCCAGAATGTAAACCACATCTTAAATGGTACATAGCAGTTCCTCAAGACCGTCACCCATGGGTTCGACGAACAGTTAGACAGCTGCGGAGGCAACCACCGAACCACCAGTACATCAAACTACCACCTGACGCCTCCCGAAGAAGATCTGGAGCTGTAGATAACCTAGGACAGCACCGGAAGAAGCCTTCACACCACAAGCTAAGTCTTTAAATTGAATCTTATATTTGCCTGTCAGCAGAGACAGTTTTTTTTTGTATAGAGTAACTTCGCAATGACTTTAATGTAGATCCTAAATTATAACCAACGAAATGAGAAAATAAAGCATTTATACCAAAATTCATTCCTTTTTACTGATAGTGTACCATACGCCTGGAGAATGCAGAGGAGTAGAATACAAGAACCCACATAAAGTCTCATGCTCGCCGTGTTGGTATTGGTGATGTTATGTCGAATTTGTTTCTTGGTCCAATGTTGGCATTTGGAGATAAATTCGATATATCATTGTCAATCTGAACACGACACATAATAAGAGAAACTGTTATTCACAACTATTGTTAGGATAGTGTTTTCATTACTTTATTTTGGCAGATGCAAGTAAAACAGTATTAGGTGGTCCCTTTTGCCCCAGTCTCCCCTAATAGTACGGAATACCACTTAAATTATCATCTGTTTTTGGAAAAGTATTTAAAATTTAGGGCGTTTCCCAGTTCTGGAACATTCGGTCATGACGTACAACCAATCATTGTTAGAGTGGTGACGTGTGCAAGAACTACACTCAGTAGTTCCCAAAAACATTAGGTCACAGCATATAAAACGCAACAGCAGTGACACACTAGAAGGCGGGAAAAGTTCGCGCACTATTACTGCGCAGATCGTCGGCCATTTTTTGCGTAGTACCAGACAGTGTAGAAAATCGACAGTGTTGCCGATTTGTACATAATTTTCAGATTTACTTAACTTTTATGACATTCTGATAATAAATATTTGTTAACATAACAACAAAATATTGACGATGAATGGCGATTGTATTGTTAATCTTTTAAAATTATTGTTAATCAGAAATAAAAAAAATCACGTTTTCTTAGATATCGTTGTCTGTCGACGTTTAAATGCGATCTGTGAGCAAATATTAAATTAGTGTTAGCAAAAGTGAAGGAGTAAAAGAATGTTACTCCTTTCAAACAGGCAAAAAATGTTAAATTATTTTAATCACAGTCTTTATTTTTACAAGATGAGGATGAGGAAATTTTATTTGAAAGCGTTCCAGATGTAGTTTTGTTAGAGTAATATATTACATATAATTTTGTTACAAGTATTTTTGAATTAACAAGTTGAATAAAATAACTTTTTTCTTAATGTATTTTTATTACCCTTAGAAACTACCAAGATCAAAAATTTTAACATAATTTTTGGCAAAATCTGATCATTTTACCAGTAGCTTAATTATAATTTCATATAGTGACATCGGCAACACTGATGAACGAACACATCACATCACTGATTAGGTTATTTTGTTATTTGCGGGGAGCATTTCTTGCATTCTTGCATCATTATCTATAGGTGTAATAAATATTGTTTGTATCTAATATCTATAAGTGCATTATCAATAATGTGCTATATTAAAATATTTTCATAATCTATTTTTAAAATGTTTTTGCAATATGTTCAAATTGTTCGTCGATGACCTCATAGTTTTGTAAAATATAAAACAAACATATTTTTAAGATATTTTATTTATATTATTTATTTACATTGTCTGTCTGTGTCTTCTTCTTCTTCTTCTTCTTCTTCTTCTTCTTCTTCTTCTTCTTCTTCTTCTTCTTATTCTTCTTCTTTTTGTATAGACATGACTCTGTCTGTTTTTTCAATGTGCCTCTAGTAAGTTGTCGTTCCATCGTTTTCGTGGTCTTCCCACTGATCGTCTTCCTATTGGGGAACCGTCTCTCGCTGTCCTTATTAGTCTATTTGCCATTCGGCTTATGTCGTCATTCCATTCTATTCTTCTGTTTCTTACCCAGTTATTAATGTTATCCACCTTGCATCTCCGTCGTATATCAGTACTTCTAGCTCTGTCCCATAGAGTCTTAGGTACCAAACGTATTTTGTTAATGATATGCATTGTATTTAATTTTTCGCAAACCAGTTAAGATAAAGGTAAAATTTCACGTTATAGTGAATTTTCTAATGCACAAATGTGCGATATGATCTGTCTGACCCAGGAAAATTTTTGTTCACGTAAAGCACCTCAACGCTATTTAGAAATTTATCCTAATAGTAGGCAACCAAATCATAAAACTATTAGGTCATTATTTGATAAATTAGGCGAAGCAGGATCATTTCATCCCAAAAAAAAGGAATGCCGGTAGGCCGAGAGTAATTAATGCAGATATGGAGGATGAAATGGTTGTGCGTATTGCAGAAGATCCAGAAACCGGCACAAGGCTTGTTTCTGCGGCCACTGGTATAATCAAATCTACGGCGTACAGAATAATACGGACAGAAAATCTGTATCCGTATTGCTTTACTGCAGTGCAGAATCTTTTAACTCAGGATTTTTCTTTTGTCAATTTCTGAGAGGGCAGAATTTAGACGATCCAATGTTTTATAATGAAATTTTATTTACCGATGAAGCCACATTTACTAGAAGAGGTGTGTTTAACTGGCGCAATAGACATTCTATGCGATAGACCACCCTCATTCCTTTCAAGAACATCATTTTCAACATTAGTTTTCCATAAATATCTGGTGTGGCATATTTGGGGATTGTATGACCATTCGAATTACCAACAACAACATTTACCAATTCTTGTAGAAGATATACCTCTAAATTTGGGAGGTAACTCTTAGTATATGCATGAGGATGCACCACCACATTATCAAAAACAAAACAAAACAAATTTATCCTCACAGGTGGATTGGTAGAGGTAGTTTATACCGATGGCCAGCATGTAGTCCCCAACTAAGTCCCTAGACTTTTACTTTTGGGGCTTCCTTAAGTCACTTGTTTATAACAAAATGAACTCAAGGGAGTTAACTTTATTACAGGCCTAAGAAACTCATTATTTAACTTAAGACAGAACGCACACAAAAGATTTAGATTATGTAGTCTATCAAATGGCGAACATTTTGAACACTTATTGTGATTTGTTTTCGTATCGATTTCAATTATTCAGTTTGTCAATTGTTTTGAATTCACTTTGTTAATTGAGGCCATGAGAACCAGGGTGGCATAACTGATTTTAACATTACTTTACATAATCAAAGAAAATAATCAGAACCTAACAATGTCCGATTGTTTTAGTAGTTTTATGTGACCAAGAATCCCGAATAAAGTACGTGCCTCCTAGTAGCCCGCATACGGGCAACAATACATTGGCTTATAGGGCAGTCCTTACAGTAGGGATCCTGGCCTATACAGAAAAATGCAGGCGGGTCTGGGGTAATACTGCCCTTTGGTTGCATTGGCGGTATATTGGCTAAACGTGCAGGGCAGGGTATGGTGCTGATAGAAAAGGCATTCAGGCATCAAATATCCAAACAAAATCTGTTCAGGCTATAATAATAAAAATACCTTCTCCAATGATATAAAAACTTGTACTGAAATGATGGCATCTCCTGAGGTAAAATATGTCGGAGGTAAAATGAGGCTCCGTTCGGATTTCCGGGTGAGGACTATCTCAGGGGGAACACCATTGCAGGTTAGAAAAATCAGGATAGGGTCGTGGAATCTTGGTAGTCTTACAAGTAAGAGTCTGGAGTTAGTGGATGCGCTCAAATGAAGGAGAGTTCAAATTGCTTGCATTTAAGAAACTAGGTGGAAAGGTCAAAGGGCGAAAGAACTAGGTGAAGGTTACAAATTGTGGTATGCAGGGAGTAGGTACACTAGAAATGGAGTTGGTTAGAGTTCCTCGAGAGATTCTGTGGTGGGCACTCAGTAAGAAAGGAGTCCCTGGTGAATATGTAAAGATTGTGACGGATATGTATGAGGGAGTAACGACTAGTGTTAGGACAGGTGTGGGAGAGACTGATAAATTTCATGTGAAAGTAGGATTGCACCGAGGCTCCGTGCTTAGTCCGTATTTATTCTCGTTAGTTTTGGACCAGATAACAGCGAAACTACAGGGTAACATTCCAATTTACTTAATGTACGCTGATAATGTCGTGTTAGTAGGAAATAGTGAAAGAGACTTAGAACAAAAACTGGACCAGAGGAGGCAACCTCTGGAGGAAAAAGGGTTAAAACTTAGTAGGACAAAGACAGAGTATTTGGAATGTTCATTTAAAGATGGAGTTACTACAAATAAAATGGTATCTTTGGATGGTGAACTGATTGTAAAAATCAATAGTTTTAAGTACCTGGGATCGGTATTAGAGAGTAATGGAGAAATAGATGGAGATGCATGCAGTAGAACTAGGGATGGATGTATGAAGTGAAAAGAAGCGAGTGGTGTCTTATGTGTCAGAAAAATTCCAATGAAGATGAAGGGAAAATTCTATAAAACAGCCATAAGACCGGCTATGATTTACGGAACTGAATGTTGGGCAGTGAAAAAGAAAGAGGAACAACGAATGTATGTGACGAAAATGAGAATACTTAGATGGATGAGTGGAGTGACAAAGAAGGATAAAATTAGAAATGAGTATATTAGGGGAAGTCTAGGTGTGGCACCAATTGATGCCAAAATGAGAGAGCATAGGTTAAGATGGTTTGGTCATGTTCAACGTCGAGACGTTAATCACCCAATACAAAGAATACCTGAAGTGCAGATTCCTGGAAGGAGTAGGAGAGGAAGACCAAAGAAGACGTGGGGGGAGATTATAAGGCAGGACATGTTGGTAAAGGGGATTAACACTTATTAAAGAGGAAATATGTAAGTTTTTTTTCTGTGAAGCAATGTCTATACCTATATCTACGTGGACAAAAGTTATGGGACAAAAAACAAAATTTCTTTCTTTTGGGTTTCTTTGTGCTTTTTCTTTTGAATATATTGTTGTAAAAAAAGTATCTTTGACTGTAAAAAGTTATATTTAGATAGGAAATTTAACCAGGAACAATTTTTATGTAGACGTGTTTGTACCAAAAGTGCATAGAACTCGCCCTAATGTAACCTGTGCCCAGGGACTAATTCACCCATTTCTCAAAAACGCACCCCTTTAAATGGTAGCACTCCGCGGTTTTTTCATATAGAGAGATTCATTGACCATATGAAGTAATAAAACCCCGTTAACGTTGTAGTTCCTTTCTATAGTACATAATCAATAGCCTATTAAGACCTTTCGAATAATGTTTAAAACATAAGTTTTTATACAATGTTTTTCATTTTACGCAATTCTCTAAAAAATACGCTTATTTCAAAAACGGTGTACTTTTATGATTTGAAAGACGAATACCTTTTTTGTGTAGAATTGAACTTTATTTCATGTTTTTCTTTCCGAGAATATGTATACAGGTCAGACAAAAAATAATGTGTGTGTACTTTGTACGCACGTAAGAAGATATTCTTCTATTATATAATAGGTAATTTAAACGAAGTAAATATACTTAAAAGGTTATTTGTATTTTATTTAAAAATCAAACTAACTTTCTTATCTACTACTTTCAAAAAATTTTTATTAAAATAACCAAAAATAAAAAAAAATATGAATCGCCCAGGAATTGAACCCGCAACCTTCCAATCTCAGTGCTAATGCATTTCCCACTACTCCAGCGAGGCCCTAGAAATAGACATGTAAGTTTCGGATATAATTACACAACACGGCGACATATAGTGTAACAATGTTATGCTTACATAATATTTTATTATTTTACTACAGGGAAACACAAATCCACAAACACAAGAATTATAATAAATAATACATTTCCTAAAACCACTAATATATTCTTTTAATGACTTATTTGTACGGTTACAGATACATACATACCTATCTTGAAAGATTAGCAATGAACTACATACTGTCAGAACTACATACTGTCAGTGTGCGCAGGCGCGCGGATCATGTACACTTTTACCCTCAATTGATTCGCCGCTAAAGAAGAATATCTTCAAAAATATGGTCATGTTAATAAACCAATGTTATAGTTTGTGGCGCCACCTGGTGTGAATGGTAAAACTAATAATATTTTCTTATTATGTATACTATACTAAATAATAGCATGATACCAAATTAAATCGGTTGAATAGTTTTTAATATATCCCTAAAAAGAGTAGAAAAAAATATTAATGAATCACCCTGTAGAACAGGGATTAGAAAATACTTTTAAGCGCGGGACAAAATGACATTTTCAAAATTTCTCCCGGGCCGGAAGACTATAACATAACGTGAACTAACGCTGTGCACGTGCACCCGCCAATCTCTTTGGCGGAGTTTTTCCCTGTACTGCCCTGTAAAGAAATTTTTTGACACAAATGTTATACCTAAGTGTCATTTTAGAGCATTTAACAAAGACATTTGACGAAGAAGAATTTTTCAACGGGCCGGATAAAATAAGCAAAAGGGCCGGATCCGGCCCGTGGGCCGGCTTTTGCCCACCCCTGCTGTAGAACGACAACTAGCAACATTTTGCCAAAGCAATTTGAGCTCAAACGCTTTATTTTGATGTCTTCTATCACCCATTAAATATTGTCCAATTAATTAGGGGACACCCTGTATAACAGCAAAACAATTTCACTAGTGTCAATAGCAAGTAAATTGTTCGCCTTAGCAGGAGGAGCAAGTTCATTATACAGAGTGTTAAGTAATAGCCTGTTCAATGTTATCGTCGATACAACGGTCAAGAGCGTCAAGAATAAAAACACGTTATTTCAATTTCAGTTAAAGAGTTTAAAAAGTGTAGAAATAAGTTAAATTATAGTTTATGTGTGTTTATTTTCGTTAGTTAATGTATTCATTCACGTAAAATATCTAAGATTATTATTATTTATTATTGGTATTTCTCATACTTACATATGCTTTAAGGTAAGAAATTTCTGTCTTAATTCTGCATTTAAATTCTTTTGCCATTCAAGGTATATAAATTATATCTAAACAACTATCCTAAAGTTAGGAGGAAGTCATATTTACTCGCTCACTCTTATAGGCTATTGAATATATTCAAAATAAGATAGCTAAAAGGAACTACAACGTTAACGGGGTTTTATTATTTCATATGGTCAATGGACATCTATATATGAAAAAACCGCGGAGTGCTACCATTTAAAGGGGTGCGTTTTTGAGAAATGGGTGAATTAGTCCCTGGGCACAGGTTACATTAGGGTGAGTTCTATGCACTTTTGGTACAAACATACCTACATAAAAATAGTTCCTGGTTAAATTTCCTATCTAAATATCACCTTTTAAAGTCAATGATACTTTTTTTTACAAAAATATATTCAAAAGAAGAAGCACAAAGAAACCCAAAAGAAAGAAATTTTGTTTTTTGTCCCATAACTTTTGTCCACGAGGATATAGGTATAGACATTGCTTTACAGAAAAAAAACCTACATATTTCTTCTTTAAAATGTTGTTTAGTTGAGGTAAATAGGATTTATAGTTTTCGAAATATGATTTTTCAAATTTCGCCACTCACAGCAATTTTTGGCAATTTTCCTTGTTGTTTTGCAAATATTGTTCTGTAACTGTTTTCTACGTAACTTTAGTTATATGCAGTGGTACACGTAATAGAAATAGAAATCAATTACCTTTAAAATAGTCTACTGTATAACGTTGTACGACTTTCTTTTAAAGAGATTATGGTTTTTCAAGGTTTTATACTTTTAACGATTTTTTATAATATAATATAAAAATAAAATAATAGTATTATATAATATATTATATATTATATAATATTATACTATACATTATATAATATTATATTATACATTATATAATACCTAATATAAAAAAATATCATTTTTTACAATTATTTTTGAAATTTCTCAATATAACTTTTTTTCTTCTACATTTAGGTATACATACATATATTATATTATATAGGGTGTCCCAAAAGTAGTGGAACGGTCGAATATTTCGCGAACTAAACATCGGATCGAAAAACTGAAAAATACGTGTTCAATCATTTTCAAAAATCTATCCAATGACACCAAACATCAACCCCCACTACACCCCCTGGAGGTGGGGTGGGGGGTAACTTTAAAATCTTAAATGGAAACCCCTAGTTTTTCTTGTAGATTTGGATTCGTTACGTAAAAGTAAGCAACTTTTATTGAAGACATTTTTTCGAACTGTGGATAGATGGCGCTATAATTGGGAAAAACAATTTATCCTGATACCATAGGTAAATTATAGAAACGGTCTAATATCTCGAGAAATACACTCCCAAATGAGAAACCAAAAAACAGGTTTTTAATATTTTTCGAAAACCTATCGACAACCAACAAAAATGACCCTCCAACCCACCCCCTGGAGACGGGGTGGGGGGTAAATTTAAAATCTTAAATAGCAACCCCCACTTTTTATTGCAGATTCGAATTCGTCATGAAAAATTAAGCAACATTTATTCGAAACATTTTTTAAAATTGCTGATAGATGGCGCTAATAAATCGTATTTTTCCAATTAAAGCGCCATCTATCAACAATTCTAAAAAATGTTTCGAATAAATATTGTTTAGTTTTTCATGACGAATCCGAATCTGTAATAAAAAGTGGGGGTTGCTATTTAAAATTTTAGAGTTACCCCCCACCCCACCTCCAGGGGGTGGGTTGGAGGATCATGTTTAGTGTTATTCGATAGGTTTTCGAAAAGTATTAAAAACTTTTTTTTGGTTTCTCATTTGGAAGTGTATTTCTCGGGATATTAGACCGTTTCTATAATTTACCTATGGTATCAGGATAAATGGTTTTTCTCAATTATAACGCCATCTATCCACAGTTCGAAAAAATGTCTTGAATAAAAGTTGCTTACTTTTACGTAACGAATCCAAACCTGCAAGAAAAACTAGGGGTTTCCATTTAAGATTTTAAAGTTACCCTCCACCCCAGCTCCAGGGGGTGTAGTGGGGGTTGGTGTTTGATGTCATTGGATAGATTTTTAAAAATGATTGAAGACGTATTTTTCAGTTTTTCGATCCGATGTTTAGTTCGCGAAATATTCGACCGTTCCACTACTTTTGGGACACCCTGTATAATAAAAAAAAGCTTATTTTTTTACTTTAATGGTCTATTTCAAAAAATTCAAAGATACAAAAAAACTACAGATATTATTTTTCAAAATGTAATAAGTACTTGCAACGATTTTTGATTTTAGGAATATTTTTTAAATTTCTCATTATACCTTTTTTTCTTGTACATGAATATACTATATATTGCTCGATAAAGAGGGCTTATTTTCTGTCCTTTAAAATGGTGTATCATCTATATTTAAATAATGGAAACCTAGTGATTCTTTGATATTTTTTTACCTGTATTATTTAAAATTATTTCTTTTACAAAAATTACATAAACATTAGTCTTAGAAAACATCACTTTAGTTAAAATTATTTAAACGTTGACATTTAAAAAAATTTCAAAATCAAAGTCCATCTCTTCGTTAGCATTAGCTTCAATATCTTCCTCTGACACCTCAGTTATCTTAGAGTTCCCACAATTAGTACCCATGCACATGCACCTTTGCAGAATATTGAACAACTAATTCCTATCTTCCTACAACCGCAGTTTTTTGTACATCCTTTGGTACAGGGCCGGACTGGCTCATGAAAAAGGCGCCAACCCAAATTCTAAAAAAGGCGCCAACCTAATATCTAAACAATGGCTCCAGACCCCCTCCTAAGATTTTACATCAAACTTTTTATGCAAAATAAATCAATATTACTCGTGAATTTTTTTAAGTTTAATTTTAATTTAACTCCATGAAGTAATTTACGATTTTTATTGGGAATAGTAAATTATATTAAGATGCCACAAAAATATAACTTCAGTTTCCCAGTATCCCTTTTAGTCCGGAGATATTGGAGTGAGTCATCAGTGGTGGTGCAGCTGGAACAAACTATGAATGAATGAGATGATATGGAACATCATCAACTACATCAACATCAGTAGTGAAGGGAACAAAAGGCAAGTACTTAGCAAAGAGGAAAAGAAGGAGGAAACTATAATCTTCGGAAGAAGAGGGTCTTCGGCTAGAAGATATTCGGTCAGGGATAGGGACCTCACCAAGACGGATGTTCCAGGGGAGGCAACCTTGCAAAGGAGCTCCTCACTTGGGAAAAAAGATCTAGAGAGAAGGAGGAGAACTCCGACATAAGACTATGGTAAGAGCAATGGAGAAACGAGAGTTACAAATAATTTAGTGAGACTAATGTCTGACCATACAAACACGAAGGTCGAGATCAAGAATGATGTATGTATAAACCTTAAGAGTGTCACCGAAGACATGGAGAGCACTTTCAGACAAGTCACCCTCGGCAGCATTGAGAAACGAGATAGAAAGTGGAGAAAACCGGCGAGGAAGGAAGAACTAAGGAGACGGCAAGTGTGTCCACACCGATGGACTTCGAAAGATTTTCCCCGAAAAAATTAGTGAAAGAGAGATAGAAATGATCGAAACGGTCTCGAACTCAGATGAAAGAGGCTTTGAAAAAATAAACGACATTATAATAAAGTCGAATGGGAAGAAAATATCTATACGCGGTCGCCAAACCGGGAAGAGGGAATAAATCTGCAGGCGACTTAGTAGTGGTCATGGAGCAAGGACTTTCCGGTGAGGGGAAAAGGTACCACGACCTGATAAGGGAAAAACCGGTAGCATGTTCAGGAGGTATATACAGGCCAGGAGAGGTGAAGTACCTTTAACTTAATACTATGACCACAATTACAAGAAAGGGTCAGGAGGAAGAGAACAGGGGAAATCGTCAGACTATTTTCATGGTTCCGGTAGAGAAATGGGTGACAGGGATAAGAGACTACTGGAAATTCTTTTGAAATTGAGGGAAGACATGAAGACACTGGAGATCAGTGTAATTATATTATCATAGCCCTCCATTACTCTTAATAATTGGGGGCTATAGAAGTAGGAACATCAGGCAAATTCTGAAAGTAATCTTCATGGGTATGGACATCACCCTCTCACTGAGCTGAGGAGTACGAACGCGGGGACGCAGAAGTTGGCAGAAAAAGAACAAGTCGAGCACTTGAAGAAGACTATCGTGGCCCGGACGGAGGGAAACACAGTAGAAGATGTCCGGAGCTATCAGGACCAGGTGAAAATATTTGATATAAACGGAGATGTCAAAGGAAGAAATCCTGAAGATGGTTTGAAGGTATACCGGCAGCAGGAAGCCTAACGACGTCAAACTCCGCTCTATGGGAAAATGAAGAAGGCAATACAACCGTTACAGTCGGAATCGCAGCCAAGAAGGCGCTGGAAAGAGAACATATACCCATTGGCCGGAAGTCGTGCAAGATACGAGAGAGTCTGCATGTGCCTCAGCGGTGCCTCAGATGCCTGCAATTCGGGCATAGTAAAACCGACTGCAAGGGAAAAAACAAATCGGACTCCTGCTACCGATAAGGCAAGGGGGCACTAGGCACGAAATTTAAGTAGTGAGGCGACTTTCTGCCTTACGTGTAAAGTCCGGTCACAGAGCCGACAGCTTACAGTTCTCGGAGTATAAAAAACTGATCCTGGAAACGCGGGGCCTCAAGAGAGACCCTGCCACAAGGGACGAAGAAAGGTTGGATGAAAGCACCTAGGACCAGGAATCAGACAAAAACCATCTAATACGAAGTTCCATCAAATAAATGTGGGAAGGGCGAGGACCACTCACGATGTTGCAGAAACACTTGTACGAAGAGAAAGTTGTGACGTGATCCTCTTTCAGGAGTCCAATGTCAAGTTGGTCTCTCGACAAAGAATTATTAAACATAGGAGACCTGATGGGACAGGGAAAAACCTATCAGAATGGATCCACGCCACAGAGATTACTTTGCTAAATGACGGTAAGGCACCTACGCTTGTGAGAGATAATAGTGAATCCTTTCTGAACATCTCACTGGTTTCAACGTCACTTCTAAACAGGGTCATAAGCTAGACTGTTTTGAAAGAAGAATCGCTCAGGTTACATAAATATGTGAGTTTTGAAATAACGAGCAAAAGGAAGAAACAGGAAGATAGAGATATCGATCTAAAGAGACTTTTAAATGAGGAGGTTTTTATGGATGCTTTTGGCTTGATTGGTCCGAGATGCGAGGATGTAAGTAAGTTGATCGAGGGTCTAAGCGCGACATCACAGTTGGCTTATGTGAAGTCAAATGGGAGGTATGAAAGGAAACAACCATAATGGTGGAATGAGCGGCATAATTATCTGAGGACAAATTGTATTAGAGTAAGAAGGATGCAACAAAATTCAACTCGTATTAGGTATCAGATTAGCTTTAAAGGTAGCAGATTAGATAAAGAATGACTGATATGAGTTGAACGAGTTGAATTTTGTTGTACCCACTGGCCTTATTATGTAGCACTCTAGGGCGCAACAATCTTATATGTATAATGTAGAAGTAAAAATTGTCTTCGAGGGCGCCGCTCGTTGCATCTAAGCTATTTATTAAAATAGAATCAGCGGGGATTGATACCTACGAAAGGCGCCTGAATCGCAAAAATGGTCTGCGAGGGCGGCGTGCATCGCACCTAAGCTATTTGATTATCTGATACCTGATACATGTTGACAAGTTGTATTTTGTTCATTTTCTGGCTTCATTACTTAGTATTCTGGGGCACAACAATCCAGTATGTATACCGTAGTTATGGAGCGCAAATAATTTAGGCCAATTGTGGGATGTAACATGTAACACTCTTTATATTAGATATCAGATAATCAAATAGCTTAGATGCGAGGCGCAGTGCCCTTGAAGACCATTTTTACAATTTGGGCGCTTTTCGTAGGTATAAATACCCGCTATTTCTATTATATTAGAAACAGCGAAAATTGATACCTATATGTCTTCGAGCGCGTCGATAAAAATTTTCTTCGAGGGCGCCGCTCGTTGCATCTAAGCTATTTATTAAAATAGAATCAGCGGAGATTGATAGCTACTAAAGGCGCCTGAATCGAAAAAATTGTCTTCGAGGGCGCCGCGTCTATGCTTTTTATTATAATGGAAACAGCGGAAATTGATATCTACGAAAGGCGCCCGAATCGTAAAAATTGTTTTCGAGGGCGCCGCTCGTTGCATCCAAGCTATTTATTATAAAAAAACAGCGGATATTGATACCTACGAAAGGTGCCCGAATCGTAAAAATCGTCTTCGAGGGCGCCGCGTCTAAGCTATTTATTATAATACACACAGCGGAAATTACCTACGAAAGGCGCCGGAATCGTAAAAATTGTCTTCGAGGGCGCCGCTAGTTGCATCCAAGCTATTATAAAAGAAATAGCGGATATTGATACATATGAAAGGCGCCCGAATCGTAAAAATGGTCTTCGAGGGCGCCGTCGGTCGTAGCTAAGCTATTTGATTATCTGATGCCTGATACAAGTTGTCTTTTGTTGTACCGACTGGCTTCATTATGTAGGATTCTGATTACTGAGGCATGTAAAAGCATTTTTTAGGGGAATGGTAGATGCATCATTTTTGTGTAAAGGTTAAAAAAAAAATTTTCCAGTAATTTTTTTTATGGATAGATAGGTACTAACGAAGGCAAAAGGCGCACCGGCCCGAGGGCCGGTGGGCCGGCGGGCCAGTCCGGGCCTGCTTTGGTACATTTTTACATGCTATCTTTTCAAGCAAAGCTTGTGCTGCAGGAGCTTTGACAGTAAATATTGGAATTAATCCATATTTTGAAGTTTGCCCGGCCGAGTCAAGTGGATCCAAAGTATGTATTACCTATAAAAAATAAGATTCAATCATAACACACAATCACATAAAAAAGTTATAATGAGAAATTTAAAAAATAATCCTAAAATCAAAAATTGTTACAAGTAACTACTTATTACATTTTGAAAAAGCATATCTTATTCAAAAATAATCCTAGAATTTTTTGTAATACACCATTTTAAAGTAAACAGAATAAGCTTTCTTTTTATTATATAATATATACCTAAATGTCGAAAAAAACGTTATAATGGGAAATTTAAAAAATAATCTTAAAAAATATAAAAACTCCTTAAAAGTATAAAATCTTGAAAAGATAACCTCTTTAAAAGAAGTCGTACAACATTATACAGTAGAACATTTTAAAGGTACATAATTAATTTCTATTCCTCTTACATGTACCATTGCATATGCCTAAAGTTGCGTATAAAAAAGTTACAGAACAATATTTGCGAAATAACAAGGAAAATTGCCCAAAATTGCTGTGAGTGGCGAACTTTGAAAAATCATATTTCGAAAACTGTAAATCCTGATGACCTCTACCAAACATCATTTTAAAGAGAAAATATGTAAGTATTTTTTCTGTGAAGCAATGTCTATACCTATATCTACGTGGACAAAAGTTATGGGACAAAAAACAAAATTTCTTTCTTTTGGGTTTCTTTGTGCTTTTTCTTTTGAATATATTGTTGTAAAAAAAGTATCTTTGACTGTAAAAAGTTATATTTAGATAGGAAATTTAACCAGGAACAATTTTTATGTAGACGTGTTTGTACCAAAAGTGCATAGAACTCGCCCTAATGTAACCTGTGCCCAGGGACTAATTCACCCATTTCTCAAAAACGCACCCCTTTAAATGGTAGCACTCCGCGGTTTTTTCATATAGAGAGATTCATTGACCATATGAAGTAATAAAACCCCGTTAACGTTGTAGTTCCTTTCTATAGTACATAATCAATAGCCTATTAAGACCTTTCGAATAATGTTTAAAACATAAGTTTTTATACAATGTTTTTCATTTTACGCAATTCTCTAAAAAATACGCTTATTTCAAAAACGGTGTACTTTTATGATTTGAAAGACGAATACCTTTTTTGTGTAGAATTGAACTTTATTTCATGTTTTTCTTTCCGAGAATATGTATACAGGTCAGACAAAAAATAATGTGTGTGTACTTTGTACGCACGTAAGAAGATATTCTTCTATTATATAATAGGTAATTTAAACGAAGTAAATATACTTAAAAGGTTATTTGTATTTTATTTAAAAATCAAACTAACTTTCTTATCTACCACTTTCAAAAAATTTTTATTAAAATAACCAAAAATAAAAAAAAATATGAATCGCCCAGGAATTGAACCCGCAACCTTCCAATCTCAGTGCTAATGCATTTCCCACTACTCCAGCGAGGCCCTAGAAATAGACATGTAAGTTTCGGATATAATTACACAACACGGCGACATATAGTGTAACAATGTTATGCTTACATAATATTTTATTATTTTACTACAGGGAAACACAAATCCAAAAACACAAGAATTATAATAAATAATACATTTCCTAAAACCACTAATATATTCTTTTAATGACTTATTTGCACGGTTACAGATACATACATACCTATCTTGAAAGATTAGCAATGAACTACATACTGTCAGAACTATATACTGTCAGTGTGCGCAGGCGCGCGGATCATGTACACTTTTACCCTCAATTGATTCGCCGCTAAAGAAGAATATCTTCAAAAATATGGTCATGTTAATAAACCAATGTTATAGTTTGTGGCGCCACCTGGTGTGAATGGTAAAACTAATATTTTCTTATTATGTATACTATACTAAATAATAGCATGATACCAAATTAAATCGGTTGAATAGTTTTTAATATATCCCTAAAAAGAGTAGAAAAAAATATTAATGAATCACCCTGTAGAACAGGGATTAGAAAATACTTTTAAGCGCGGGACAAAATGACATTTTCAAAATTTCTCCCGGGCCGGAAGACTATAACATAACGTGAACTAACGCTGTGCACGTGCACCCGCCAATCTCTTTGGCGGAGTTTTTCCCTGTACTGCCCTGTAAAGAAATTTTTTGACACAAATGTTATACCTAAGTGTCATTTTAGAGCATTTAACAAAGACATTTGACGAAGAAGAATTTTTCAACGGGCCGGATAAAGTAAGCAAAAGGGCCGGATCCGCCCGTGGGCCGGCTTTTGCCCACCCCTGCTGTAGAACGACAACTAGCAACATTTTGCCAAAGCAATTTGAGCTCAAACGCTTTATTTTGATGTCTTCTATCACCCATTAAATATTGTCCAATTAATTAGGGGACACCCTGTATAACAGCAAAACAATTTCACTAGTGTCAATAACAAGTAAGTTGTTCGCCTTAGCAGGAGGAGCAAGTTCATTATACAGAGTGTTAAGTAATAGCCTGTTCAATGTTATCGTCGATACAACGGTCAAGAGCGTCAAGAATAAAAACACGTTATTTCAATTTCAGTTAAAGAGTTTAAAAAGTGTAGAAATAAGTTAAATTATAGTTTATGTGTGTTTATTTTCGTTAGTTAATGTATTCATTCACGTAAAATATCTAAGATTATTATTATTTATTATTGGGATTTCTCATACTTACATATGCTTTAAGGTAAGACATTTCTGTCTTAATTCTGCATTTAAATTCTTTTGCCATTCAAGGTATATAAATTATATCTAAACAACTATCCTAAAGTTAGGAGGAAGTCATATTTACTCGCTCACTCTTAGCCACCCTGCAACCAGTATTTGACCTAACTCCTTGATTTAAACCAGGCATATAGGAAAAAATAAATCAATTTTTAAATACATCACCATCGACTTGCACTATGTTCGGGATGATGGGCGGAAATGCATTATTGCATTTAAACTGCACAAAATGCATCCAAAAGTGCATAAACGTGTCAACATCAGTATATTAAGAGCCAGATTTTGTTTTTGGGGACTCTAAATAAGAATACCCCATCCGAACCGACCCAAGGAGCACCTGGTGCCTAATGCTAGGCACGTCACTAGGTGAATCATTGTTTCGAGGGGTTTCCATACTAAATTGATGCAAACAGATTACTTGGGCGTTTTTGGGGTTACTAAACACGAATATGCTATCAGAACCGACACCCAGGGGCGTAACAGAGACCCCCGCAGCATGAAGCTTGCGGGGGGCCCCAATATGTCAAGGGCCCCATCTTGTCGTCTAATATTTATGTAAAAATGTGTTATTGGTATATTATTTTACGAATACATACGCAACGTTTTTTAAGCAATGCAGTATGAAAAATGAAGTTGCCCATCAGATAGATATCTATGTATTTAAACTTGTAGTTGTGCATTTCATAGAATAGTACTCTGTAATACTTAATGTAATCGTTAATTAATTTTCGTTCTATTTTATTCTATACAATACAAACGAAAAATGTAAGTTGTCATAAACAGTGCATGAATACACTAATAGCCCAGTAAATGACCGTTTTGGAGTGTAATTATCAGCGGCGTCACGACGTATTTGCTTGACAATTTAGATTTAGGTTCTACTTATCCTACCCTTCAAAGTTGGATTTGTGTCGTTGGTTGCTTTTACTTGCGGGGTGAAAGTCACTCCTTATCGAGGGTGAAAAACATACCTTTAAAATTAGTAAATTAGTCCGGAAATGGATAAATTGACTAATCATTATAAGCAACTTTTGTTCTATAAAGTTTCTTTATGTAAGTCAATACCTTTCGCAAGTTATTTGCTAGTGAAAATGTTGCGGTTTATCGCAAATAACTCAAAAAATAAGTATTTTATCGAATTAAATATTATCGAAAAATATTTTTAGCAAAAATGTAGATTATAAAAAAAAACAAAAAAAAAATGGTGTATTCATGAAGTCTATCGACACAGTAAAATCAATGTTGTAGCTCATGAAAACTTGTTCTTCATCCAATTCCAAATCGAATATTTCAACGTGAAATAACCAAAAAATTAAGCACTTAAAACCAGGGCCGGCCCTAGCTAATTTTATAGTGTAAGCAAACAGTAGTTTTGGCGCCCCCCCCCCCCGATAAACCGTCATACACTACACCGTAGAACGGTAAATGTCACATACCTTGTACCTAAATAGTAAACAAAGGGGAACAAATTAGGAGAAAAAAAAATAGCTGACAAACCAGAGTTTATGTTTATTTACCAGTGTTCATTTACAAATACAGTGACTCATTGTAGACTACAATTACGATACATTACATTATTAAGTTATGTGATGTATGATGGAAAACACAAAATCGTCTACAATCAATATTGTGTGTACAAGTCATTGTTAAACGTCAGGTTGTATTACAGACAATTCAAATTAAAAAATAATAGCCTAATAATTACAATTAGGATACTCTTTTAAGTTAAAACACTTTTTTAAAGCACTTTTTTTGCTAAAAAAAAATCAGAAAATCTTTTCCTATATGATCTAAATATAAAAAAAGTTTTTTTTATTTTGGAAAAATGGGGCCAAGCCCTTCCTCTGGAACGCAACAAATATATAAATTTAAATATTTGCAGTTCAAATGTTTTTAGCTTTGTGCTGAACGGTAGTAAAAGTTGTGTTGAACGAGGTAAAGTGTGAGGTAATCTAAAAAAAGTTCATGCTTTCCGCCCCCCCCTCCTCACTCGCTTCTCAATTAAAAAAAAAAATAATAAAACTTTTTTAAACACTGTACAAAGGTTTTAATAAGTTTTCTTCGAAAAGTGCTTCATTTTTTGGTTTTTTCATGTTGATATATTTGATTTGGAATTTGACCAATAAGTACAATTTTTCAAGAGCTACAACTTTGCTTTTAGTAGGTCGATAGACTTTCATTTTATATAAGCTATATTTTTGCTAAGAATATTTTTTTCGATCAAATACTTACTTTTTGAATTATTTGCGAAAAACCGCCTTAAAACGTGGTTTTTTTTGTTGAACAATATACATTTTCACTCGTAAATAACTCAAAAAGTATTGACTTGACCACTTCGGTGGTATTACTGAAAATTATACGGTATCGCCGTTTTACGTTCGTTTACTGGGCTATAACACATATAAGTTTTTGTTGCACATGTCCCATTTAGTAATTTTTTAAAGGGGGCTCCATTTCCAATTCTGCGGAGGGGCCCCGACGGGTTTTGTTACGCCACTGCCGACACCCGATGTACCTGATGTACAAAACTTCCCGAGATTTCAAAGAAGACATGCCTTAGCAGTGACCGTGGGCACCAGGTACTCCGGGTGTCGGGTCCCTTAGCGTATTCGTATTTAGGAACCCCAAAAACCCTCCATTTAATCTGATTGCATCAATTAAGTGCCGAAAGTCATTGAAACTCCAGATGACGAGCCTTAGCAGTAACCGTAGACATCAGATGCTCTGGGTGTCGCTTTTGATGGAGCTTTCATGTTCAACAACCCCAAAGATCACCCAAGTAATTTGTTTGTATCAATTTATTGCAGTAAACCCTCGAAACTTCAGATGACGTGCCTTAGCAGTGAACCTGGACACCAGGTGCTCTAGAGATCGGTTCTAATGGCATATTCGTTTTCAATGACCCTAAAAACTCCCTGAATAATAAAATCTGGCCCTTAATATCCAGATTTTGACATGTTTATACACTCTTGGATGCATTTTATGCACTTTAAAATGCAATTATGTATTTCCACCAATTCTCTATTTAGTCCTGTCGCCAGGGGGGGTACAACGGCCTCGTTAATTCAGATGGACTTACCCAAGTTTTTTTTATGTATTTTGACCCGTAGAACACGAATTTTTTGGGTAACAGTTGATCCGGATGTCGATAAGATTGTTATAGACCAAGAACTTGAGGAATCAAATAACAGCGATTTTTGGCAAAACAAAACAATATTTTGTATTTTTTGGGTCATTTTAAGCAAAAAATATTTCTACAAGTTTTTTAGTAGGATGCACAGTTTTCGAGATAAACGCGGTTGAACTTTCAAAAAATCGAAAAACTGCAATTTTTAAACCCGAATAACTTTTGATTAAAAAGTAAAACAGCAATTCTGCTTAGCGCCTTTGAAAGTTCAAGTCAAATTATGTCGGTTTTGATTATTTGCATTGCTAAAAATTTATTGTGTTATTGTTAAACAAAGCTACAAACAACTAGTGCGTGAGTGATGTTTCTATGATTTCTCATTTAAAATCGAACGAGTAGGTAGAATAGGTACTAGTGCAATCAAGACTATTTCTACGTTACATGCGTTAAAACGCATGTAAAAGCACGGGAAACCCTACGTGTTTATAGCTTTGTTAAACAATAAAAAAATAAATTTTTACCAATGCAAATAATCAAAACCGATATAATTTGACTTAAACTTTCAAATGCGGTAAGCAGACTTGCTATTTTATTTTTTAATCAAAAGTTATTCGGGTTCAAAAATTGCAATTTTTCGATTTTTTTAAAGTTCAACCGCGTTTATCTCGAAAACTGTGCATCCTACGAAAAAACTTGTAGAAATATTTTTTACTTAAAATGGCCCAAAAAATACAAAATATTGTTTTGTTTTGCCAAAAATCGCTGTTATTTGATTCCTCAAGTTCTTGGTCTATAACAATCTTATCGACATCCGGATCAACTGTTACCCAAAAAATTCGTGTTCTACGGGTCAAAATACATAAAAAAAACTTGAGTAAGTCCATCTGAATTAACGAGGCCGTTGTACCCCCCCTGGCGACAGGACTAATTGTAGACTTTTTCCTAATGTCATCCTGAACACAATGCAAATAGTTAGAAGTCGATACGTGCTGTATTTAAAAATAGATTTATTCCGGTGTTTTCTGTTCTTAATACCCTGGTCTAATGTAATCTTTTGGTACAATATGATCAGATTTAAGAACCACGGATTGTAGTGCTACGATAAGAAGAAGAAGAAGATCGCAATGGTCTAATTATACTCAACTGGGTTTTATCCCGAAATTTTCTTATCCAACTTAGCCCTGCACTCTTTTTTGGATCACACCAACTTGTTTGTGTTCTTTCTCGACTTCCTTTTCCTAGATGTGGTTCCTATTTAATAATTTTTGTACTGTCATTTGTACCTAATTCTCTCGTTTTGCAATATTTCTTGTATTTTCATTAGTTTGTTGATCAGCCATCTCTTCTTTTGTTTCATAAAGATATACCAAACATCGATCATTCTATTATTCTTTGTCACTTGAAGTCTAGAAGTCTCTCTTCACCGCCGAAATATTTCACGAACTGATTCTATCGACACATAGATGACCTTTCGAGAATTTACAGAATTGAAAATATTGAAAAAAAAAAAAGAAAAAAAGAAGCTGGAAGAAAAGGACGCTGAAGTGAGACGTGCGTCGTAAGGAATTAATGGAAGCTGAAGAGAGACGTTGTCAGAAAGACAGAGTGTTGCTTGTAACTCTCATATCAAAGATAGAGGCCTCAAACACGAGTAAAGAAGACATGGAAAGAGAAATAGATGAGACAAAAAAAGATATGAAGCGAAAAATAGAAGAGATAAATGAAGACATGGTTAACGAAAATGAAGAAACCATAAGAGATGTAATAGGGAACAGATATGGTGAGGTAACTAGAACTGTTAAAAATATGACCAAAAAGGCAATAGTTCTCAGAGGACTTCGAGGTAAAAATGTCGACATCCTCCAAAACAACCCAGAGGATACACAAAAGAACTATGAGACCATCGTATCGGCTCTAGAACCGATATACGGCAGATAATATTTGAAACAAGTCTACTAGAGTCAACTGAAACTGCGTATCAAAGGCTCCAACGAATTTGTGCAATAATTAGGAGCGGAAGTAGAAAATATGGCACAACTCGCTTAGCCGAAGTCCCGCAAGAATTTCTACACCAATTCACCATCCAATGCTTCTTCGATGGCCTGTGAGATGTAGACCTCCAGCAGACATTACAACTAGGGAGAGGATGCTATCAATAATATTAAAGGACGCCATTTTCACAGCCTTTGAGTATGAAGCCGTGAAGAATGTGTTCTGCCACTATCGCGAAGTTTATTAAGTAAGATGTATTCCAAGTGGAGAAGATGATATAAATACTCTGCCCCGGATATTGACCGCCCAATGTGAGAAATATCTCAGTCCAATAGTTGATTCTTTGAAACAAAGACGTTAAGAGCGTCCAGTGATTAGGTACATAAACATGACCTTGTAAAGGGATTTAATTAAGCGTCCAGAAACTAAGAGTTAATTCAGTCATTTTAGATCTAAACTGAATTTGCTAATGACTTAATTAACTCTTAGTTTCTTGATGCTTAATTAAATCCCTTTACAACCTTGTTTGAAATAATATTCATACTTCTTACTAATGATAACAATAAAGAATAAAATTATTTGATATAAATAAAATTTTTATGTAGAAAACCTACATAATATATTTTTTCTACGGCCGTGTTAAAAGAGCCACTTTCAGGCACGCATTTCGTTTCCGAAAATTGCACTTTCCCGCACAGCGTGCGTGAAAGTAAATTTTCCCGCACGGAGTGCGGGAAAGTAAAATACCTTGTAATATGGCATTATAATATATTATAATACATGCAATAAACTAATATTTAGGTATTATTTACTAATTTATTTCAAATCTATCTTGTGTTCATGTTTTAATGAAATTAACGCGATTATTTCATTCATAAGAGATTAAATTCTGACCAATAGAAAGCTACAGAAATAAAAATTAAGGTGATTATTTTTTAATGATTTTAACTTCCAATCGTATAGTAAGATATTTGATCACGTGTTTAATTCTGTCCAATCAGATTAAAATTATACTGAGAATTATTATCTACTGTAGAAAATTACCGATATAATTTTTTTTAAGTAGATTGTTTCTGTTTAACCTTCCGATGACCAACCTTTTTTTGTTACACGGATGACCAAGGGGGGGGGGGGGAAATGACCCCAGGTCAAAAATGTCAAAAATGTCCAAAATGACAATTAACAAAAAAATAAAGTTTTTTTTTTTAATTTTTAATTTTTTTTGGCATGGACTTTGTGTCATTCAGCCAGTCACAACATGAGTATTAGTGTCATGTGTAGTGTGTATGTTGAGTAAGTGTCTTGTTACTTTGCAAAGTCGACGTCATTAGCGTAAAACTACTTGTAATTACACATAATAGACGCTATTTTACTAAACATCAACTTCAGAATATATTTTTTATTCGTAAAATATAGGGAATTTTTTTTATTTCAAAATATGAGGATATCTAGAATGATATTAAAGTCAAATAAAAAAATAATGAGTTAAAAATTAAAAATACTTTTGAATTTATCAAAGAAAAACATACGCTGGGGTCACAATTTCCCCCGCTTGGTCATCCGAAGGTTAATGGCAACCAGTTTCCTAATTTTGACAACTGTCACATTTAAGAAAATATCCATAGTATACGTATTAAAAAATAATCTTACGAATATCACACGACAGTAAGAATAAATAAGAAAATAATGCTTCATTTTTACTCAAATTTGTTGTCATTGGGCAATAGCCACTCGAGCCCTGCGGGCACTCGTGTCTATTGCCAGACAACAAATTTTCGAAAAACTGTCGCATTATTTTCAATTTATTCTCACTCTCTTGTGATATTATACCCCATAATTTTTGATAATTATCCCGTCGTCAAGTATATTACGTCAGATGCCCTTCGTTGCTACGAAAAAAAAATACATTTGACATTAATGACAATTACTGTTTTAAAAGTTACTGTTTTTGGTTTTGAACAGTTTTATTCATGAAATAATCGCAGCAAATTGCACTCGATCTCTAAAATTATTATCGAATTGTGTCCCTCGTGCCACTTTGACATAATTTTACTCCCCTTCGGGTCGTGAAATTAAAACTGTCAAAGTGTCACTCGGGAAAAATTCGATAATTTTAGAGCTCTTGTGCAATTACTACTGATAATTTGATGAAATAAAATTATTTTGACATAATATTTAAAAGTCAGATCAGTAGACAATTACAATGGTTTTGAATCGTCGTCATGGAAACCAATATCGTCGTCGTGGTAACACATTATATTGAAAGTTTGGTTTTGACAACCTTGTCAAAGAATTAATTTGTGTATTTTCACTTCTAAATAAAAATTGATATAACTCTATTTTTTGTGGCTTTTTTCCAAACATAAAATCCTTTATAAAAGGTATATTTGTTAAAATCCCTATACAGGGCTACATCAAAGACAGAACTAGTCTTCGATCGGTTGACCGATCATCATCAGTGCAATCCTAAAATGTGTACAACCAGATAAAATGATGCAAAGTATTTAAAATGTTGACTAAGGTTATAAAAAGTTATAGGTTATACTCACTTAGAATCTACATGCTAACCACCAAAGTAAAAATATATGGGTAAAAACCCTTTACAATTGATCCGTCATCGGAACATATGACAAAGATGTGAATTATAACATGGATGAATAAAATATCCAATGTTTTTCGCCCGAGGTACCAATGAGCTCTATCTGACAAGTTCACATCATGGCTGTACGGAAGCAAGTGATTTTGATAACGGAAATTCTGAATGGTGACATGACAGGAATGACAGTTCCACAGGAAGTTATAATTTCCCTGTTGTTTTGTGGTATTTATTGTAAAATTTGTTAAATTAATAAATACCATAAATACAATAAATAACACAAAACAACAGGGAAATTATAACTTCCTGTGGAACTGTCATTCCTGTCATGTCACCATTCAGAATTTCCGTTATCAAAATCACTTGCTTCCGTACAGCCATGATGTGAACTTGTCAAATAGAGCTCATTGGTACCTCGGGCGAAAAACATTGGATATTTTATTCATCCATGTTATAATTCACATCTTTGTCATATGTTCCGATGACGGATCAATTGTAAAGGGTTTTTACCCATATATTTTTACTTTGGTGGTTAGCATGTAGATTCTAAGTGAGTATAACCTATAACTTTTTATAACCTTAGTCAACATTTTAAATACTTTGCATCATTTTATCTAGTTGTACACATTTTAGGATTGCACTGATGATGATCGGTCAACCGATCGAAAACTAGTTCTGTCTTTGATGTAGCCCTCTATAGGGATTTTAACAAATATACCTTTTATAAAGGATTTTATGTTTTTGTAATGGTATACAGCCAACTACAGGAAATTTTTCCTCGTGGATTTTTCCAAACGTACGGCCCTAAAAAAAATACTGTTCCTAACTCATGCGGAAAGTGTCTTCCTCGCACTCGACTGCTTGCCCGAACTCCGCTATCTCGTCGTTCGGATCAACGGCAGTCTCGTGCGTGAAAGTATCACTTTCCGGACTAGTTAGGAACATAACTATTCTAGATATTTCTTTATAATTTTACATTAAAGACAAGCAGTTCTGCAAACAGCATAGTTGGGGTGTTATACACCTTGTAGTAGTATATATAATAATTATGTTTCTCGCATGGTTGTCGTTTGGAGTTTGGGGGGAAGAGAATTTGTATAGACCAGCGTTTCCCAAACTTATTTTTCCGTGGCCCGGTTATTTTTGTGCTTACCCTTCGTGACCCACTAATTTTTTTGCATATTATGTACCCTGGTGTGTGTATGTGTACCTACATGAAAACATATTTAAATATTTTTTATAGTTTTATATATTTTAATAAAGAATCATTAGCTCAAACAAAAATGCAATAAAACAAAATAAAAATCAAATACTTTATTAACGAGAAACATGCAGAGTTTTCTGGTTAACTAAAAACTTCACATTTGGAAGAAAATATGTTAATTTTATTTAGTTTTAGAGGACACTGGTTTTCGAGGAAAATCAGTGTTGAAAACCCTGCCTCACACTTACAGGTCGTAACAAAAGGAATTAAAAACTTTATCGTTTTTAAAAATATATATTTTATAAAGACAGCCAAAAATCTATCAGTGGTATTTTGTCAAATATGTCTTTGAGTGCCCTATCACAAGATAGTACATTACTGGGATTCTACGTCCATTGTAAATTGATTCCTTATCCATGCTTTGTTGCTGTGGATGGGGGGAAAATATTTCTTCAGATTTGCTTCCAGTCCTAGCAGGTTTCCTTGAAAGCCGCTGGAATCTCATCCGGGAATAAATTCACGTTATATATTTTTTTGTAGTTCTGTTAGCTTTGTAAAAGGTTTGTAATTTCCTGCTTTCCGAGAAGCAAATCCACAAATTAATTTTTTTTGTTGTAGTTTCTAGCTTCTCTTGTACTTTAAATACAGTTACATTGCTACCTTGCAGTGGCGACGCGTGACTTTTTCTAAAGTGTTACCAAAACCAGATATTAAATATGTACTAGATATATTATATATTATCTATATATATAGTGTATTTTATAAATATTTTTATATATACAGTGTTCCCATGCATCAAAGTTTGTTCGACTAGACACCGTGAATTTTCAGCTTGCCATTAATCAACTTTTTTTGGTACGCGCGATCCAGGTCTATTATAAAAATAGATGAAATAAAATTAAAAAATTAAAAATTTAAGAAATTATATAAAGTATCTACAAACTAAAAACATATTTGTTGTTTTTAGGTAAAATATGTATTATATCACCTTTATACTTTATTAAAAAATCCAAATTGTATAATTAGTATACTAATCAGTTATTTTTAGCCTAAAATATTAAATAATTTTTATTTTATTGATTATACACTACAATGTACTGTATAATCAATAATGTCATATTATAATAATGTTGTTGTTAATTAATATATTTCGACAAGTAATTAAAATCGATTAATATGATTTATATAGGATAAAAAGGTATAGATCTATTATCTGTATAATAAGCAAGTACAGTTACAAGTTATAAACTAATAATTAATATTGCATATTATGCAATAATCGAATCCAAAGGGCCGGTACGGTTAACTAACCGGAGTTTAATCGAGAAATTACCGGCCCTAAGAATAACAGACTTCATAAAAGGAATTATAATTATTACCTATAATTATAATAATAATTAAAATTGCATTTATTAAGTCTGATATTCTTACGGTCGGTATTTTCTGTCCCGATAGACACCGGCCCTACCTAGCGTCACCAAATTAAAATTTGGTAACACCAATACGCGGTTTCAGAGCCATCGTCCCCGCAAAATTTTCAGAGACGATCCAGTCAAAGATCCTACTATCGTTGCCACTCACAGAAGTGGTAAACGGCGCGGCGCACGGTAAGGGCACAGTATAATAAATATGGAACCGGAACCTCTTTATACTGTGGTTATAATAACGTGCAACCGATTTTACATAAACTCGCTGATATTTTCGTGCGTCTAGTTGGCTATTTTACTGAATTAGGTAGATACTATTAACAAATATTTCTATTTTTAAAAAATATAAATGGAATTATTTCATAGTAGTCATAAAATATTTATTTACAAATTTTAACTGTTACCAATGGTAACAATGGTTACATGGACGCTTCGCCAGTGCTACCTTGTAATATCATATTTAAATTGTTCAATAAGTCAAAAATATCACAAAGATAGGCCACCTTGATTAACCAATTGAAATCATGAAAACTGTTTTTAAATTGAAATATTGCATCCCTAGCCGTTGGTGGATGTTGTTCTAAGAACATTGAAATCTCTTCCTTGAATTCAATAAGTCTTTTTAAAACATTCCCTTTTGATAGCCAACGCACTTCGCAGTGTAACAGAAATTTTACATTTACAAGTTTATAAATTTTACACAGTCTTGCATAGATTCGGTTAAAAATAGTGGCATTTTTTGACAGCTAATGCCTCTCTGTGGATGCTACATCGCACCCAAACACATTCTGGTTCTACTTCTTTGATACTCGGAAAAGCCTGGCCTGGCGTCAGCCAGAGAGAGGCCTTAAAAAGCAAGTTGTGAAACGACGAGGCGACCCAGCATTTTGCATTCGTGGCCCGGTACCAGGTCGCGACCCACCATTTGGGAAACGCTGGTATAGACTACTACTATATAAAAATGGGTGGAAATGCCTAATTGCATTTTAAAGTGCGTAAAATGCATTGAGCAGTGCATAAACATGTCAAAATAAGCATATTAACCTTCGGAGTACGAAGACTGGGTCAAGCGTGACCCGAAATTCATTTATTTCTTAATATTTTATGAAATAATTTTTTTACAAATCCGATTGATCGTAAGTTCTCCTTATTTGTTTCAATCTATTTTTTCGTATATAATTCGTGAAAATGCAAATTACAGTTTTTCCTCTACTTAACATCTATGATGCCGGGTCAGTCCTGACCCGGTCTTCGGATTTCGAAGAATATTCTCACTATGTTTGTAGGTACACGTAAGTCGCAGCCGTCTCTGTTTACGGGTAAACGTATTCAAATATATGGCCGGAGCGAATTTACCTATGCCCGTTTTCTGTAAGGTATTAAAATCTGGCCGCCGGAGCGAACTAGTATATGCCCATGGGGAACCATCTTAAAAAATTTAAATACAATTATTTAGGATTATAATTGTTATGTTTGTTTGTTTTTTGTTGAATTAAAGATATTGTTTAATAATACTGACTATTTAAAACATCCTTATAAATAAAATGTCACGATGGGTCACGCTTGACCCATCATCGTAATCTAAGTAAGTCAAATAATCTCCGTACTCTGAAGGTTAAGAGCCAGATTTTGTTACTCGGGAGTTTTTGGATCGCTGAAGACGACTACGTTAGCCTAACCGACATCCAAAGTACCTGGTACCCAGGGTCACTGCTAAGGCTAAGGCACGTCATCTGGAGGTTCGAGAGATATCGGCACTAAATTGATGCAAACAGATTACTTATAGGTTTTTGGAGTCACTGAACACGAATAGACCATTATAACTGATCCCCGGAGCACCTCGAGCCCAGTGTGACTGCTAAGGCACGTCATCTGGAGTTTCGAGTGGTTTCGGTATTAAATTGATGCAAATAGATTACTCGGGTGGTTTTTGCGGTTGCTGTAAGCGAATACGCCATCAGAACCGACACCCGAGCATCTGGTGTCTGGGGTCACGTCATCTTCTGGAGTTTCGAGGGATTTCGGCACTGAATTGATGCAAATAGATTACACGAGCGGTTTTTGGGGTTATTGAACACGAATACTCCAACAGAACTGACCCCGGAGCATCTGGTGCCCACTGTCACTACAAAGGCATATCATCTTCTAGATGTTCTAATGTCTTCGGCCTTGAATGCACGCAAATAGACTACTAGGAGGTTTTTGGGGTTTATGAATGCGAATGCGCCATCAGAATCGACCCCTGGACCACCTGGTGCTCAAGGTCACTGCTAAGGCATGTTATCTTCTGGAGTTTGGAGGGTTTCTGGATACCAGATGCACCGGGGGGCCTGTTATGATGGCGTATTATTACTCAGTTAGCAATCACAAAAATCCCAGATTAATCTATTTGCATCACTTTAGTGCCGAATACCCTCGAAACAAATGAGATGACCTACCTTAGCAGTGAACCTGGGCACCGGGTGCTCGGGTGGTCGGTTCTGATGGTGTATTGGTCTTCAGAGACAAAATCTGGCAATTAATATACTTATTTTGGCATGACTATGCATTTTTGGATGCATTGTATGTACTTTAAAAAGCAAATATGCATTTCCATCCACTTCTCTATAGTAGACTTTTTTCCTGGCATCATCCTGAACAGAATTCAAAAAGTTGTAAGTCTGTAGGTGCTGTATTTAAAAATCAATTTATTTTGTGCTAAATGCCTTGGTCTAGCACCATACATACAGTTGAATCCCTGAATCTTTACCCGTGCGTCATCATTTAAAGCATACCAAATAAGTTTCACTTACTGTCACTTGCTGTTGCGTTTAGTAAATTTCAATTTCCGACTTATCATCGACTTATTTCGTATGCTTTAAATGATGACGCACGGGTAAAGACTCAGGGACTCAACTGTACATACTAATATTACATAGTATATTAGTTCCAAATATAATATAATCAAAGCAAGTGAAATAATGGGAAGAATACAAAATATATTATCAATCTTTTCAATTGATAATCAAAACCAAAACACTTAGTCCAAATATATTGTATTGCGATCGAAATTTAATATTTAATATCAAATGGGGTCAATAGCTTACAGAAAGATAATTTGGAATTTTGTAAATTGTATCGGTAATCGGTAGTAAGAGTTGACCTTGTTATATTATGACACACTTACGATACGAGTATGTCTGTTCTAAGTAATCTATATTCTCATTACATGTATGCACGTCTTGCAACAATTTTTGGTGTATTTTTATGATTGCATTTTATTTAAAAATTTAAAAGTATTTAATGACTTAGCATTTGGTTATTTTAAATCCGATTTTTATGATATTTATATCAGATTACTGGCAAATTTATTAACAACCTAAACCTAAATAATATTAAAATTTTTTTATGTAGATCATAATTTATTTTCCAATATTCACGATTTTTACATGATATATTTTTTCCATGGTTATTGCATCCTCGCCTTACTTCCATGCATTTTGTAATGCATCTAACCATGGGCGCCCATATAAAAATTTTCAGGGGGGGCCAGACGTGAAGATTTTGCACATTACATTTTGTACACTATGGATAACAATATATAGTTTAAAGCACACGAAAAGCTAGGGGGGTCATGGCCCCTGGCCATGGGTATGGGCGCCTATGCATCTAACGTCTTCAATTCTGATTATATTCGCTCCCTTCCATTTATACTCCAGGAAGAAATCATACTTGTTTCTTGCCAAGAGTTCGGACCCGTTTTTAACTATTAACAATTTACTGTAAAAAACGCGATTTGTCAATTTTTGCACCCCATTAAAATTGCAAAATTTGATTGTTTAGAACATTTGCGAAAAATGGCGATTGAAAGTTAAAAGTCAATTTGCTGCTTCGTCAACTGCAAAATTTAATATAAACATGTAAATATTCTATAACTGTAGGTACAACATTTTGGGTTTTCAGTTCTATATTTTGGTGGCTGAATCATGTAAAACCTGAAGTCTTTAGTTCTAAATCTTTTTTGTGATAATACCCTTTAAGGGATTTTTAAATATAATATATCTTTTATAAAAGATTTTAACAATTTTTTTGTGATTAATGTGATTAATCACCAGAGAGGATAGAGTATGACCAGAGGTAATATGGAACAGAACGGAAATAGAATACTCAAATATAAAAAGTTGGAAACAGATCCCTGCAATGGTACGGGCATGTACAAAGAATGCCAGAGCACGTCTTCTTCCTCTTCTTCTTCTTCTTCCTCTTAGCCTTCTATCGTCCACGTTTGGACTTGGGCCTCTCCCAACTCCTTTCATCGGTCTCTATCATGAGCAACATATTTCCAATTTATTCCGGCTACTCTTTTAATATCATCAACCCACCTCATCTGTGGTCTTCCACTCGGTCGTTTACTTTCGTAAGGTCTCCAGTGTTGTATTGTTGCATTCCAACGTTGGTCTTTTTGTATAGCAGTGTGGCCTGCAAAGACCCATTTAAGTTTGGCAACTTTTGTTGTTATGTCCTCGAATTTTGTTTTTGATCTTACCCCGTCGTTCCTATTTTTATCTGACAGTCGTATACCTAACATTGCTCTTTCCATTGCTCTTTCTGTTGTGGCTAGTTTATCCATATTTGCCTTGGTTAGGGTCCAGGTTTGACGTCCATATGTCATGATAGGAAAAATGCACTGGTTGAACACTTTGCTCCTTAAGTATTGCGGTATTTTGCGGTTCTTAAGTATCCAACTAAGTTTTCCAAATCCTGCCCATGCTAGTCTTGTTCTCCTAGTAATTTCCGATTTTTGGTTCTCTTTGTCATGTTTCAGGATTTGGCCTAGGTAGATATATTCCTGGACTTTTCTATCTCACTGCCATTTATAGTTATACGTCTGGGGTGATCTGTGTTTGTCATTGTCATTATTTTTGTTTTTCTCATATTCATTTTTAGGCCGACGTATTGGGAGCTGCCTCCTTGTTTCACGCCTCTCTTAATTGGGATGGGATTTGCATATACTATTACAGTTACATTTTCATATATATTATGTATTAGTTGTCTATATCTCGAATCTATTCTATAATAAATAGTAATAATTATTAATAGCTTGTTCTATGGCACACACCTCGATACTATCAAACGCCTTTTCATAGTCTACGAAGGCAAGAAATACGAGTTGGTATTCATTTGCCTTCTCTATCAATGTTCTCATTGTCAGCAGATGGTCTGTTGTACTATATCCTTTGCGGAAGCCAGCCTGTTCCACCGGTTGGTAATTGTCCATTTTGTAGCTCAACCGGTTGTTAATAATTCTCATAAATAGTTTGTATACTTGACTGAGCATCGACATAGGTCTATAATTCTGTAGGTCACATTTGTCCCCTTTTTTGTGTAAGAGTATTACTAGACTTTCGTTCCAGTCTTTAAGGATCTTGCTCTTATGGAGACATCTATTAAATAGCTAGTTAGTATAGGGCAGGGGTCACCAATTATGTTCCTCGAGGGTCCGTTTCGAAAACTTAGACACTTCCGGGGTCTGGATTTAATGCTACCTGTGTCTAGTTGTTCTGGTTCGGTTTCTTTGCTGATTCTTGCTAACAAATATCCCCTATAAACAAATCAGAAGTGTGCAGGGCGAAATTTTTGTAACAATTTTTTTAACAAATTCAAAATATGTATCACCTTTTGGTCCCGAAAATATGTTTTTGGCATTTTTGGGTCATCTTAAACAAATAAGATCTTCTATCATTTTTCTCAAAAGGTGATAGATTTTGAGTTTTAAGCGATTTAAAATCTGAAAAATGCGAAAATAAGCATAATTAGAAGCATAAGATTGCAAACTCATATGTAAATTATTATTTTTGAGGTTGCCTAAATTGAAGTTTCAACATTCAAGTTGTTTTTAGTTGTGAATTATGCGCGTCCACTCGACCTTTAAGCCGCCGCGGCGGCACGTCGCACTATATGGTGCATATCGCACTATATGATTGGCGTATTTAATAGCATATTGGTAATAATTAATTGAATAAATGAATTATTTAAAAAAAATGATGTTAATAATATATGTACATATTATTCAATTTTGATAAATGTCAAGTATGTATTTGTTGAGAATTTTTCACATAAGTATGTATAATATGTATACATGCGACAGGAACGCACCATAAAGTGCGACGCGCGACGATTAACAATTAAAAAACAAAGGCCTATATTGAAATAAGCCCCGATTACTCCTTAGAATCTTGAAATTGAATTAATAAGCTTTAATTTGTGCACTTGTCCACCTGAACACTAATTATTTACACATGAGTTTCCCAAGTCTCGAAAATGCGCATGCCTATTTTCGCATTTCTCAGATTTTAAATCGTTTATAACTCGAAAACTATTAACTTTTGAGAAAAATGACAAGAGACCTTTTTTATTACATTTTTCCAAAAAAAAACCTAAAATACATTTTTCAGGGCAAAAAGGTAATTTTGAATTTGTTTTAAACAAATTGTTTCCTATGTAAAAAAATATACAACCTGTCTGAAGTTTGGAATGAGTTTAGTGCAACTGATTCTCATTAGGGAGTTGTTAAGATATTCATCTGTTGGTTGAGGTCTGTAGCGATTTTTAATAAAGTTAAAAAAGCTGCTTTGCATACATACTACACAATTTCATGGCCAAATATTTTCAGAATTTTAAAACATTATAATTTGAATTTAACTGCGGTCCGCACAAAACTAGCCTATTGTCCGGATGCGGATCGCGGTCCTCTAATTGGTGACCTCTGGTATAGGGCATAGGCATAGGGATTGTTACTGTTTTGCTTGTTTTCAAGAGCTCGACAATTATACCGTCCGTCGTGTCCTGGAGCTTTATTATTTTTTTAGTTCTTTTCAGGCTCTTTCTACTTCGAATCCCTTTATATTTGTTAGTACTTCTGATCCCACGTTTTTTATTTTTGTTTTGACGTTCTCCTTTGTTCCTGACAGCAGCATCCATGTGCTTGCAAATTGTAGAAGCCTTGGAGGTGTCACCAGGAAAGTGTACCAATAAGTTTTCAATTTAAAAATCTTTTAGTAATGTTTTTAATATTTTCAATAATTTTAATTTTGCTATTAGGATTGAAAACTAGTTCATCTTTCAATTGCCAGATGACGCTAGTCACCTAATATCTTCACTTCGGTTGCAATGGGTGGGAAAAACTCTCGGTGCTGGTCATTTAGGACATGGAGAACAGTGCCTACGTTCTCTCCGATGAGACTCCAATTAGAGCCGAAAATCGCGATTCAGAGGACTGGACTGCGCTCCGTATTCTAATTGAAAAGTAAGATTGTTTTGCCTTCGCATTGCAACTGAATAAAAATGGTATACATTTTTATTTTATAGTCGTATTACTCCGTAGAGTAACCAGGTGCATTTTCCGTTGGAACTTTACCAAGCTGCAGACGGGGGATGTGAATTGCATAGTGTAGAATTCCTTCCCTTTGTCTTCACTGCAGCATCCATGTGCTTGCAAATTGTAGAAGCCTTGGAGGTGTCACCAGGAAAGTGTACCAATAAGCTTTCAATTTAAAAATCTTTTAGTAATGTTTCTGATATTTTCAATATTATTAATTTTGCTATTAGGATTGAAAACTACTTCATCTTATATATTTTAAACTTAAACTAATTTTTTTATCGCGTGGTATCTCATTTAGATGCGAAGAATGACCTCGCTCGACGTTATCGCCGTATATAACCAGTTGATACTCAAATAGCATACTAAACTGAAATGACGTTGTCTGCATCTTCCGAATTCCTCAATACATAATCTTAACATACATTATTTTCTTTAGTTATCATGATGAGTGACCAACGATTGGACCTCTTGTTGTTCGGTGCGAGTGGATTTACGGGAAATAAGTGCATTCCGTATCTTTATACGATAACTAAGGAAAATGGACGGAACTTGACCTGGGGAATTAGTGGGCGATCGGAGGAGAAGCTGAGGAAAGTATTAGAAACGAATGGACAGAAACTTGGTAAGAGATAGGTTTATCAAAATGTAATATATTTTACACGTATATAGAAATATAAATCTAATAAAACCTATCAAATAAAATTTTCTTTTCTATCCTTATGCAAGCTGCGTATTTTTTCTTTTTTCTAACCTTTTTCTTCTTGTTTTTCACATTTTATATTATTTCTTTGATTCAGTAAGCCAATTCAGTTTCTTGCCAATAATTAGATTCAGTAAGTTATTGTTGATACGATTTTTGAGATACTGTATTCAAACTGTATTACCTACTTCATTTTTAATCCGATCTAGTCCAGACATTCCAAGTCCTAGACGAAAAAACTGCATTTTGTATATATAATTCGTCCCATCACATTTTTATTTGTATCCTCTTTCTTCACACAAATTTTCATATCTTTAAAATAATCATAACATATATTATTAAAATAAAATCTATCAATATTACGAGTGAAAATTGCCAAAAAATAGCAAAATTCCAATCAAAAATTAGGTTGGAGAAAATGTAATCTCAAAGTTCCAAATCGGTATACGTTAAAAAATGCATTTTCTCGGCTTCTCATGGAGCAATTTCCTTCATTCTGTTTTTGTTCCCAAGTAACTCGAGTAGAGCCATCTAACTAACGCATTATTAAATGACAACGTTGCTTTTGTTTTGTTATAATAAATTAATTTATTTATTATAACAAAATTTTTAATGAGTTTAAATAAATATTGTTTAAATAATTATACAGCTTTCAAATGAGAATATTTGTGTTTTTAACGTTAAAAGGTAAACTTGTAGTAAGTTTATCTAGAAAAACGTCTACAACTGGAAAAAATATGTAGTTTCCTTTTCTTACAAATAAATTAATATATTATAACAAAACAAAAGCAAGTTTGATATTTAATAATGCGTTAGTTAGATGGCTCTACTCGAGTTACTTGGGAATAAAAAAAGAATGAAGAAAATTGCTCCATGGAAAGCCAAGAAAATGCATTTTTTTAACGTATACCGATTTTGAACTTTGAGATTACATTTTCTCCAACCTGATTTTTTATTGGAATTTTGCTATTTTTGGCAATTTTCACTCGTAATATCGATAGTTTTTATTATAATAATATATGTTATGATTATTTTAAAGATATGAAAATTTGTGTGCAGAAAGAAGATACAAATAAAAAGGTGATGGTTCGAAAATTATGATCCTATTATTTATATCTTTGACGTAAATGCCGGTCAACTTTGACCGGTTGCATCTCAGGAACCACTCAATAAAATTAAACGTTTTTTCTTTTAAAAGAAGCGTCCTGACGGTTTTTTTACAATACCGTTTTCATGATTTAATTCAATTTAATATTTCCCGAGATATTCTATTTGTTTAAAAGCAAAAAAATTGTTAATAATTTTAAAATATTCCTGAGGCCGCTTAAATAGTCTAATTTTAATTCTGTAAAGTACATTAGATAGGTACAGTGTCTTTTTATACAAAAATCATAGTTATTCTTATGTATCATAATTATTGTGGTTATCATAGCCACCGTAAATTTTTAATTAACAATTCAATTGTTGCTAAACTATTCATTCAATTTTCATCGGCTCCTGGAATTATAATCTACAGGGTGAGTTTTTAGTGCGGGATCGGTCGATAACTCCATTATGGTATAAAATATCGAGAAAAGTTATTTAAAAAAAATGTAGGCAATGATATTCTCCACGCTTGGAAAATATGTCCATTTCTACAGGGTGATCAGTAACTGCGTGGTATATCAAACATATAATTTTTTAAATATGACACCCTATATATTTTTTCATATTTATATTCCCCTCATAATTCTTGTTCATATAATATATGGTTTTGCATTACTATACATGGTATTTAACAAGTTATGACCACTTTTATTTCGAAATCACTATGAGATTAACACCCTGTATATAAAGAAGTAATTCGTAGACAATAATTTGTTTTATGTAATAAGATAAACAATATACTGTAGTTTTTAAATTAAGTCCAATTCACATCATTGACGAATATTTGTATACAGGGTGAACTACAAAACCAAATTACGATTTTCTCTATTTTTTTAAATGGATCACCCTATATTTTATTTTTCAACATTATTGTATTTAATATACTCTTTCATTTTTTTATAGCATTCCCTATATCTAAACTGATTACTTTCCGAGATATTTTTAGTTTTCTTCAAATTTCGGGAATACATTCAATTTTTTGTAGAAATAAGTTAGTATTGAGTGATAATTAAACAAAATTATTTTTATTAGATAAATAACTAACACAAAATATAAACCATAGCAATATGCAGTGAATATACCAATAAATGTGATATTAAGAAATTATCATATTTCCCTAATATACAAGAATCGTAAATTTTCTACAAAAAAAAAACTTTGTATTGTATATAATAATATAACAAGATTATTTTTATTCAATAAATTACTTACATGAAACATAAATCAAAACAATATACAACTGATGTAACAGTTTTTAGATTGGTGTATCAACAGCATTCTAAGCCAAGAATTTTTTAGTAGAACATTCATTTTTATAAGCACTTTTAAACTACAAAACAAAATTACGATTTTCTCAATTTTTTTAATAGATTACCCTATATTTTATTTTTTTGAAATATTGTATTTATGATACCCTTTTATTTTTATATAGCATCTCCTATACCTAAACTTATTAGTTTCTGAGATATTTTTAGTTTTCTTCATTTGCCGGGAATACATTCAATTCTTATAAATATAAATAACTTAACAAATAAGTATTAATAAAATATTTTCATTCAATAAATAACTAACAAAAAAATAATAAACCATAACAAAATTTGATGAATGTACCAATTAATGTGATGTTAAGGATATAAGTCTAAAGTAAATGTTGAAAATGACCACTTTCAACGTATATGCAATTTTGTAACCGATATTCAAATGACCGAGCCACATTTCTAACATTTTTGTAAGTCAATGTTATTAAAAGCTTCTTTTATTCTATTTTTCATATCATCAAGCGTTGTTGGATGCTTCTGGTATACAAGGTTTTTTATATAGCCTCACTTGAAAAAAATCAATTTGGGAAGAACTGGAGCACCGTCGTATAAAAACCTCAACCGTCAAAAAATGTGGACCAATCACATAATCTCTAACAATATCACCTTAAACATTTATATATCGCCTAGTTTGAGTGTTAACAAAGTAGGGATTTCTTGATGCATATTAATGAAATTTAATATGAAAATTATATCATTAATAACTGCGGGTCACAATCTGCAATTAGGAATGTGTTACTAAAAACTTCTTGGCTTAGAATGCTGTTGATATAATAATCTAAAAACTATTAAATTAGTTGTATATTGTTTTGATTTATGTTTTGTGTGAGGTGTTGATTAAATAAAAATAATCTTGTAATTTTGTTATACACAAGATACCTATATTTTTTTTGTAGGAATTGTATGAGTCTTGTATATTAGGGAAATGTGATAATTGCTTAATATCACATTTATTGATACATTCATTGCATATTGCTATGGTTTATATTTTGTGTTAGTTATTTATTGAACAAAAATAATTTTGTTTAATTATCATTCAATACCAACTTATTTCTACTAGAAAAATTGAATGTATTCCTGAAAATTGAAGAAAACTAAAAATATCTCCGAAAGTAATAAGTTTAGATATAGGGAATGCTATATAAAAATGAAAGAGTATAATAAATACAATATTTTTGAAAAATAAAATATAGGGTGATCCATTTAAAAAAATAGAGAAAATCGTAATTTGGTTTTGTAGTTCACCCTGTATACAAACATTCATCAATGATTTAAATTGGACTTAATTTAAAAACTACAGTATATTGTTTATCTTACAACATAAAACAAATTATTGTCTATCAATTACTTTTTTATATACAGGGTGTTAATGTCATAGGGATTTCGAAATAAAAATGGTCATAACTTGTTAAATCCTCTGTAAAGTAATGCAAAACCCTATATTATGTGAACAAGAAATATGAGGGGAATATAAATATGAAAAAATATATAGGGTGTCCCATTTAAAAAATTATATGTTTGATATACCACGCTGTTATTGATCACCCTGTAGAAATGGACATATTTTCCAAGCGTGGAGAATATCATTGTCTACATTTTTTCTAAATAACTTTTTTCGATATTCGATACCGTAATGGAATTATCGACCGATCCCGCACTAAAAACTCACCCTGTATATAAAAAGAGATTTTATACTACCAAGTTATTTCATTATTGATAAACAATTACTTATCTAAAATTTTAGTTGAAAGTTAAAGATTTTGTTGGTAAAACCCGCATTTTCCGGGGAAATTTATCGTTGAAGCAAATCGGGAAAAACACGTCTCTATGCAGAATTTAATTATGGTGAATTTTTATTTGGGTATTTTTGGTGTAAAATAAAATTTTTGGAGTTATAGAGCAAAAATTGAAAAAAACACGATTTTCGGGCGCCATTTTGTTTATAAAAAAAGTAGCACACTGTCTGCGGACTTTGCATATCTATATTATTAATATATACAATCATAAGATTCGATTCCAGCAATGAAATTGCAGGTAAATAACTTTTCCTTGTATTTTGCTAATTAGCTCAGAGTATTAGTATTATTTCTCAGTATGTGGCCTAGGTATGCTGTTTTTCTAACTTTCTGTTTTCATTGTGTTGTCTTTGAAGGTGTGCGATGTCCATGAAATTTTGGGGATTCTCTGGTAGATCCACATTTCAAAGGCCTTTAATTTATTTACCGTTGATGTTTTAAGGGCCCATATCTCAACTGCATAGAGAAGAGTCGACCCTACAATTTCGAGTTTTATTCGAGAATCAAAGAAATTTTTTGATTTTTTCATAATTTGTAATACTATTCGTCAGAACAATAATCATTTGTAATACTAAGATACAACCAAACACTTTTGAACAATATTTTGGAGCTTATTTTTAAAATTTATCCTTATTTTAAAACCCATATTACTCTAATTTTCCAGGTGCTGATTTGTCAAATATACCAATAATAGTGACAGATGTTAAAGACCAAGAATCGGTCAAACAAATGGCAAAGAAAGCAAGAGTCGTAATAAATTGTGTTGGCCCATATAAATATTTAGGGAAGCCTGTAGTGGAAGCATGTATAGCTGCTGGCACTCATCACGTCGATGTTACGGCTGAACCAGAATTTGTAGACATACTTTCTACGGATTGCCATGAAGCTGCTAAGGAAAAAGGTAAGAAAAGTTTGTATTCTCTATTTTTATACTTATCTATTAGCTATGAAGATCGCCCTAAAGGTGCAAGAGTCAATGGAATCATCATTAACAATGTAAGATATGCCGATGACACCGTAGTATTAGCGGAAACAGAAGACCAACTAAAAATATTGATGAACATATTATCAGAAGAAAGTCACAGGCTAGGGCTTGACAATAACTTTTCCAAAACCAAAATTATGGTATTCCACAAAAATTTCCATGAACAAATTACACCCAACATACAAATAAATGGTATCACCCTTCAAAGTTATTAAAAAAGAAGACGTATTGACATAGCAAGGTCTAGTTTCATGAACATGCGTAAAATGCTCTGTAACACCAAGCTATCAGTCACAATAAGATTAAGAACACTAAGGTGTTATGTGTAGACTCTATTACTATATGGTTGTGAGACCTGAACATTAAAACAGTATGACGTCAACAAATTGAATTCATTCGAAATGTGAATGTACCTACCACCGAATGTTAAGGATAAGCTGGACCAGCATAGGGAGTTTGAGCAGCTCCAGGTAATATTAGAAGGCAAGATCGAAGGTAAAAGGGATATAGAAGGAAAACAAATCTTGGCTACGAAACATCAGAGATTGGACCCACAAAACAGGAAATGACTAATTCATCAAGCCCAGAACAGAGAGAAATTTGCCATATTGATCACCAACCTCATAGTCTAAGAACTAGAGCCGAAAAATCATCGTCATAAGTAGGGAGCGGATTTATATGCGAACAATTTTGATGAAATATGCGCATACACATGCAGTAAAAAAATACGAAATATGCGCAAGATATGCACAATAATTTCAAAAAATGCGCATTTTCAGAAATCACATATTTATCTACAATGAAATAAATGTATCGATTTTCCACTATCTTCTTGATTTCTTTATGGTATCGTTGTAAATTTGAGGTACGCATTTTTTTTCAATGTAATTACATCGGGAACACTTTTCTTGTAATATGTTTCCAAAAAACTTTTAAACATGGGTTTTTACAGTTTTTCAAAGGTATGTTTGCACAAACCATCGCCTCGCATAATTCCAAATTAAATTTATATTTAAATTTTATATTTTATATTAAATATATATTTATTTATATTTTTTATATTAAAATTTATATTTAAATTTATATTGTTCATTGGATGAAGTCATCAACGATTGTATACTGTCCATGGGTAACTGATCAACTTTCGATTCGCTCATTTTCTTGCATTTTGACTTATGTAGTTCTATCCCGACGTGTTCTGTAACCGAAAATGTTCGCTGAGATGGGGTCTACGAAAAATATCACATACGAAAGAGTTGGCTTTCACCTTTCTCTTTGTGAAGACAGATAAATCAACTCAACCACCCACATGCTTGTGGTATAGTCATATGGTGCCTTGAGGTATACCTTTTAAATTTCACCCATCGCCAGGGTTTAATAAATAATATGCCAATGTAAGACCTTTGGTCGGAATTTTAAGGGTTTTAACCCATGTATTTTTGGTGGCTTAGCATGTAGAGCTTGCTTAGAACACTGATGATGCTCTCTTTAGAGCGAAAACGTTCTGTATGTTAATGCAGCCCTTTATTGGGGTTTTCAAACTAATATACCTTTTACACAGAAGATCTTTTTCTTCAATTTTTGTAATTAATGGTATACAGCCAGCTACAAGAAAATTTTTTTTACTGTTTAAACTACTTAAAATGTTGAGGATTCAGCGAAAGATTATTTACTAAAGAAAACAGAGGAAGAAAGCAATCTTAAAACTCACCATTTTACTACATGCTTTGCAAAATAATTTTCCATTGGTGCAAAGAAGCTGGGGATAGGTTCTGATCTGGGAATAAACCTGGCTAGAATCTTTCGGCATATTGTACTGTTCACAAACATAAGTATTTTTACACAAAAACTAAACATTCGCATTAACCGACTAAATGTGACTAATTTTACTGATTTACGGGATCTTATTTAAATTTCCGTTAGAGAATCGTAAAACGATGTTTAGAGATGTAAATATTCTTTTAAAAATTGTGTAATTAACATCATACAATCATTTTATGACGGCGTACTATACGCACTTTGTGGGTGAAGATCGGGTGTTTTCTAAGAAAAACCGAAAAGGTAGTAAATGAGCCGACTTCAGGTAGTTCTCGAAAAGATATGACAGCATTTGCGGAGGAATATTTTGTGTCGAATTAAAAATTTTTTGAATTTTTTCGTTTGGACAAAAAAGTGTTTAAATAGACACATAATATGCAAGTTTTTTTAAAAATATGCAAAATTTGGTAAAGTTCTCAAATATGCGAAATATGCAGGCAATATGCATTTAGCATAAAATCCGCTCCCTAGTCATAAGTAATATGGAGTTTGGCATGTGAAATGTATCTATTGTATAATATTGATAATTATTATTATGACCCCTTTCAGGCTGACACCTCAGTGGATACAGGAAGTAGCAATAATGGATGAAAGGGGAAAGTTAGTGTAGTCTTTAAAGGTTTTCACCTCCTAATTTGTTAAACCTCCATCGATTTGCATGAAAATTGGTGACTAGTTAGACCATACCCCAAGAAATAAAAATGATTTGGTGCCAACTTGCACTTTTACCCTGGGGGTGAATACCACCCCTTCTCGGGGGTGAAAACTATTTTATTAAAAATAACCCCACAAATCGATAGAGGGACAAATTATAAATAAAATTTGTTATATCATGTTATTAAAATAAATCAATATTTTTTGAGTTATTAAAGATCATATATTTGTCTGTTTAAGAGCACATGCGTGAAGTTACGGATGATAAAAAGAACATATTAATTCATTGTATGTTACTAAAATATTATTTTTATATTATTTCAATATTATAAATTTATTTCAATATTATAAAGTGTATTCGAATATGTCAAATGTATCCATTATTGGACAACCCCAGTTTCTGGACATATTCAGTTTATATTGATAGAAAAAATTCAATTAAATATCGAAATAATATTTTACTAACATACAATTAATTAATATGTTCTTTTTATCATCCGTAACTTCGCATATGCTCTTAAATAGACATGCATATTAAATGCATATCTTTGATCTTTAATAACTCAAAAAGTATTGATTTATTTTAATAACATGATATAACAAATTTTACTTAAAATTTGTCCCTCTATCGATTTGTGGGGTTATTTTTAATAAAATTGTTTTCACCCGAGGGTAGGGTGGTATTCACCACCAGGGTAAAAGTGCAAGTTGGCAACAAAACAGTTTTATTTCTTGAGGCATGCTCTAACTAGTCACCAATTTTCATACAAATCGATGGAGGTTTTACAAAATAGGAGGTGAAAACCTTTAATGACTGCACTAACTTTCCCCTTTCATCCCTTATTGCTACTTCCTGTAACCACTGAGGTGTGAGCCTAAAAGGGGTTATAATTGTCAATACATAATGGACCTATTTCACAGGAAAAACTCCATATTACTTATGACGATGATTTTTCGGCTCTAGCTCTCCGTCTATCAATAGAGAATGCACTTAAAAGGAGGTTAGCTATAATTTTTAGATGTATCTATATTTTATCGAAATAACAGAAAATGTATCAAAAAATTTTTGTGCGAAAAAAAAATTGTATAAAAAAAGGAATATGATTTTTACTCCTCTTTTTGGGACAAAAACTTTAAGCTCTTTTTTGTAACTACAAATAGTTCAATTATTAGATCTGTACAGCACACATGAAGCTATTGTAAATCAGAACAGATCTATGTTAAAACCTGATGGTCCATAAGACATGAGAGTTCTTTTGAAAAAGCAGTAAAGCTTTTTCTTCGAATCAGCTTTCAGTATAGATGTTATTTTTGTAAAAAAACTTAGCGGGAAAGGAAATAAAGTTAATACAAACATTTGTAGAAAAAATTATAGGAAAATTATTCAGAAGAAAACTGTTCATGAAGACCGCAGGACCTCGATTTTTGACCCTTCGCTTCGTTATCGATCATTCGCTATCTGTACAGTAAACAGATACGAAGCGAATACGTTCGATAACGAAGCGAAGGGTCAAAAATCGAGGTCCAGAAGTGATAACACTAAAAAAGATCAAGGAATTGGGGGTACGAGATCAGATGTGAATAATTATGCAAAGATATGGAAGATTTAGTGATATTAGGAGAATTAAGCTAGTGTCAATGAAAAAGTGGTCAAAATATATCCAGATAAAATTTAGACCAAAATAACAGGATGAGTCCTAAGTCGACACTTTTCATTTCTACGGTGGATAGGATTATTTTGCTTGTAGTCCATATAATAAATAATGTTCATTGTAGGTGTTTATGTGGTAACCACATGCGGCATGGACTGCATTCCTACAGATTTGGGACTATCTTACCTCGAAGAAAAATTCGATGGTGTCCTTAATTCATTAACAGCATATTTGGAAGCCTGGCAAGAAGATAAAAGTAGTAGGTTGGCAGTAGGTTATGGCACTTGGGCCAGTCTTGTGCATGGAATGAAGCATGGTACACAGTTCAGAAGGTTAAAGGAACGAATGTTTCCTGGCAGAAAACCTGCTCCGTTTCAACCGGAGCTGAGAGTAAAGTAAGTTGTTTCTTTAAAAGTAGAGCCTAAAATATTTTATTTTTATTTTTATACATATAGCAGATGGGTCATGTTCTCAAACCAAACATCAATTGGACAGTAAGGAGGAGACTAAAGGCAGCCAACGTGATACCTAAAGGGCAGCTACTAGTCCCAAGCCAACTGCAGCCCAGAAGAAAAATGCGATTAGAATTTCCTCGCAAACATCTGGATTGGTAAGACTATCAATTGAGTCAGGTATTATTCACCGACGAAAGCAGGATCTGTCTACATTGCAACGATAAGAGGCGTAGAGTTTATAGAAGGCCAGGAGAGCGATTTGCTCAATATTGTGTATGAGAAAATATATCATATGGAGCCGATTCTTGTATGATTTGGGCAGGCATTCTCATGAATGGAAAAACTGAGTTGGTTTTCGTGCATGGTTGGAGGTTTAACGAAGAATCGTTACATCAGAGATATTTTGGAGAAACATATGGTTCCTTAAGCGGAATTTATTGGTGGTGCCTTTATTTGAATGCACGATAATGCACGATGCCATACCGCACGAGTCACCACCGCCTATCTAACTGAGATCGGTATAGCTACAATAATATATAACTTGGCCTGCGTTTTAGCCCGGTCTTAAATCCAATAGATAGAGCATGTTTGGGATGAGCGTAAACGAAGGGTTCGGGACATAAATCATGCTCCAGGGACCATAATGGAAATGAGAGCTGCTCTTATAGACCGGGCTATATCGTCGGCCCCGCTAGCGAAATTATTCCGATTCGATTTTTTTGCACAAACTTATTCAAAAAGAGGTACTTATAACATATCCACAAGGTGCCGGGCGGTGCCGCGCCGTGGTCGAAAAATTGTTTAAACAATTCTTTTTTAAACAAATTCACAAAAATAATTTTTTCATTTCAAACATTTTTTTTTTACATAATTTGGGTCATTCTGAACAAAAAAGGTCTTCTGTCCTTTTTGCTCAGAATGACCCAAATTATCTAAAAAAATATTGGTTCGAAAAAAAAATTTGTGAATTTGTTAAAAAAAAATTGTTTTGACCACGGCACCGCCCGGCACCCCGTGGATATGTTATAAGTTTATCTTCTTCTTCTTCAAGTGCCATCTTCGTTCCGAAGGTTGGCGATCATCAGGGCTATACGTATTTTCGAAACTGCTGACCGAAACAATTCGTTGTTGCTACAGCTATACCATTACCTTAGATTCTTTAGCCAGGAGTTTCGTCTTCTTCCTATGGACCTTTTTCCTGCTATCTTCCCCTGCATAGTTATTCGAAGCAGTTCATATATTTCGCCTCTTGTAATGTGTCCCAAGTATTGCAGTTTTCGTTTTTTGATCGTAAATATGATTTCCTTTTCTTTATTCATTCTTCTCAAGACCTCGACGTTTGTGACTCTCTCCGTCCATGATATTCTCAAGATTCTGCGATACATCCACAGTTCAAATGCCTCTAATTTTTTAGTATCAATCTTTTTCAGCGTCCATGACTCCATTCCGTAGAACAGCACAGAAAGTACGTAACATCTCATCAGGCGAAGTTTCATTTCAAGGCTCAAATCTCTTCCACAGAACACTCTCTTCATTTTAGTGAATATGGATCTGGCTTTTTCTGTCCTTATTTTGATTTCTGCTGAGCTATCGTTGTCTTCATTTATAAAAGTGCCTAAATATTTGTATTTGCTAACTCGATCGATAATTTCATTGTGTAAATATAAATTTTGGACATTTCGTGTTGATTTCGATGTTACCATAAGTTTAGTTTTCTTTATGTTCAAAGATAGTCGATATCCTTCGCTACAGTCTGCTATCTTATTCACCAATGTCTGTAGCTCTTCAAGTGTTTCTGCGATCAGAACGGTGTCGTCGGCAAATCTCAGATTGTTTAATCTAACACCATTTATTATAATACCTATGGATTGTTCAGAGAGTGTTCTATTCATTACGTCTTCGGAATAGAGATTAAACAGGGTTGGTGACAGTATACACCCTTGTCTCACACCTCGCTTTATTTCAATTTCTTCAGTGGTATTATTCTCTACTCTCACTACTGCTTTCTGATTGTAGTACATATTTGCTATTAGTCGGATGTCTCGTTTATCTAAATTCTTTTCTGCCAGGAGTCTGATTAGATGATCATGCCGCACTTTATCAAAGGCCTTGTTATAATCTATGAAACACATAAATACATCTTGATTTATGTCAAGACATCTTTGAGACATACGTTCAGTGCAAACAACGCCTCTCTTGTTCCGAGTCCATTTCGGAATCAAAACTGGGTATCATTGTTCCAGTTTTCTGTGTACTCTAGTGTGTATAATTTTCAGGAATATTTTCAGTACATGGTTCATCAAACTGATTGTACGGTAATCACTACATTGTTTGGCATTCATCTTTTTTGGTATAATAACAAAGGTGGATAAAAGCCATTCTTGTGGTATTTTTCCTGATATATAAATGCTATTGAAAAGTTCCACTAAAATGTGGATCGAGTCTTCTTCTACCAGTTTAAGGATTTCTGTTGGTATTTCATCTGGATCTGGGGCTTTACCGTTTTTCATTTTTTTAGTGCGTACATTACTTCCTCTTCCGTTATTTCTGGACCTTCGTCTCCTTGTATGTTACTTAGTTCATATTGTTGTCTATTATCTGCAAAGAATTCTTCAACATAGTTTTTCCATGTCTTCAACTATTCTTCTAGTTCTGTTATTATGTTTCCGTTGACATTATACAGGGTATTTGGCTGCTTACGTTTTTGTGTACCTGCAAGTTCTTTCACTTTTTTATGTATGTTAAACATATCATGTTTTGCCTGCAATTGCTCTATATCTTCACATTTTCTTTTATAAAAATCTTCCTTTGCTATTCTGATTACTTTTTTGATTTCTTTCTGTATTTGTTTATACCTTTGTTCGTTTTTTCCTTTCGTTATTCTCCGATTGTCCATGAGAAGAAGGATTTTATCAGTCATCCATCTTTGCTTTATTTTTGGTTTTTCTTTAGTCAGAATTTCCTTCGCAGGACTTGATGTCGCCATTTTTACGTTTTGCCATTTTTTATCTATGTTGTTCGTTGGCTGAGATGTTCCTTTTTCATGAAGTATTTTCAAATTATTATTAATACATCTTTGCAGTTCCTCCTTTACCTCCAGGTTACATAAATGGCTGACGTCTATCTGGTTTGCTCTTGTTTTCTGCTCCAATCTTTTTAGTTTAATACTCATTTGCGCTATTAGAGGGTTATGGTCTGAATAGACATCTGCGCCTGGGTAAGCCTTAACAGATTTTAAGGAGTTTCTGTATCGTTCGTTTATCAGTAAAAAATCAATCTGGTTTCGAATTATAAGTTTATAAGGACGTCTTTTTGAATAAGTTTGTGCAAATAAATCGAATCGGAATAATTTCGCTAGCGGGGGCGACGATACAGCCCGGTCAATTAACGATGAGTGGGAAGTAATGTCTCAAGAATTTATTAGAAAAGTCATCCGATCCATGCGAAATCAATTTAAAGTGTAATCAGGAGAAGGAGCGATAATATCAAATACAGTAAAACCTGCCATATCCGGATCAATGTGGCGACATACCGATCCGGATATGAAAAAATCCGGATATCAAGACCACTTCTGTGACCACTTCTTTTATAGTGTCTCTGAAACGTTTTCTTCTTCATACATTCCAGTAATCAACGCCGTCAACAACTTTCGTCGATAGACACGTTTTATAGATTCTATAATACATTATTTCGCCATCTTTTAGGTCATGATGAGAGGGTGCGTTGTCCAACAGCAGGACTGCCTTTCTCGGTAGATCCGGACGGCAGAACCGTCCGGATATGGGGAGGTCCGGATATGACAGGTCCGGATATGGCAGGTTGTACTGTACTGAAAATAACGTCTCTCTTGAGGTTCTTCCAATGATGAATATTTAGTAATTTCTGTTCGTATTGCATATTATTTTTATAATGCGTTTTCCAAATAAAGCAATAACAGTTATTGTAAGTTCAATAATAAAGTTAATCTTTGACCAGTACATATTTTTTTTCATAATTTTTACATGAAAAGAGGAGCTGTAATCTCAAATCTTACTTTTGGGCCGATTGTTTTGATCTCAAGTGTAGTTTGAACAAATGTTTAACCGTCTATCGCGGACTTAATATTGGTTTTCTATGGTTTCAGCTATTTCCCTCATCATGCCAAAGTAATAGACGGGTGGTCACTAGTATATCCTGCAGTGGATAAGCAAGTCATGAGAAAGTCACAAACTTATTTATATGAACATGAGAACAAACGTCCGGTACAAGTTGAAACCCTCATTAATATTAAAAGTACACTTCATTTGATAGGAATCTCTATAGGATTTTTTATATGGATGTGTTTTGCTCAATGTGGGTGTGGCAGATATCTTCTACTTAATGTAAGTATAGCAGATATATTTGATCAATATTGGAGACCAAACAAGCAGCATATAAAAATGTCAAGATTTTGTAGCAATCTAACCAATGTGTAATATTGGAGTTATTACCTCTACCAGACTACATAAGACATTTGGATGCCAATTTTAGATTTTTGGGGTTTAGACTAGCTCTTTCTCAGATATAGGTCTTAAATGCAAACCTGGACAATGAGAAATTTGGCAGGGACAAATAAAAGTTTATGGGATGAAAAATTGTCAGGATGGTAAAGATGACGATAGAAAACACAACAAACGAAATAGCGTGGAAAGGGTATACATCCAAAAAGTTTGAAACCAAGTAAGGATTACGACAAGGAGACTCACTATCAACAACTGCATGCAATCTGACATTGGAAGGAATAATCAGGAAAAGCAGAATAAACATGCAAGAAACGATATTTAAAAACGGCCACCAATGCATAGCATTGGCAGATGATCTGATACTATTAGCAACAAGCAAGAAAGAACTACAAAAATTAATGAAAAACAGAAAAATAGAATAATAACAGAAGCCAAAAAATTGGAACTTAAAATAAATGAAGAAAAGACAAAGTATACAAAGTATATAAAGAAAAAGAAAATAACATCTTAGTACAAATAGATGTAGAAAAAACATACTTGTCCAAAAGAGCCACGGAAATTAATTACCTGGAAGCCAAAATAGATGGAAATGGTCATGAGGAAGGGGAGATAAAGGCAAGGATGGCTAAAGGAAATAAAAAGTATGGAGCATTACGCACATTAATGAAATCCAAATACGTATCAAGAAAAACAAAAATCAGAATTTATAAGACTGTTATCAGACCTACAGTAACATACGCATGCGAAACATGGGTGCTGAAAAAAGTCAAAAACAGACCTTTTAGAAAGATGGGAGAGAAAAATGCAAAGAGCAATATATATGGCGGTGGAAAAATAGAAAGTCAGTGCTGAAGAAGAACCAATAAAGAATTGGAAGAACTATATAAAGAGCCAACGATCACGACGACGATCAAATCACAGAGAATACGATATTTGGGTCAAATCGAGAGAATGGGAAGTAAAAGAATGTCAAAAATGGTACTCTCACGAAGGCCAATACAAAAGAGAAGGAAAGGCAGGCCAAGAAAAAGATGGAAGGACAGTGTGTACGAAGACCTAAAAAAAGTAACATTGAGACATGTAAAGAATTAACATTGGACAGAAGGAGATGGGGGAGGTGGTGAAGGAGTGTATAAAAAGACTAAAGTGTAATTAAATAAAATTTATAAGACTAAAATAAAATGTAATAAGAAATTAAACATTTTAGCACTAGGCATAATAGGCCTGTTGAGCTTAATAAATAAATAAATAAAAGTTTGTGGGTACTAACTAATCATATTAATTTATTAAACATAAAGAATGTTAAATGATACTTATGGCAGTATCATTACACTCTCTCATCTGGAGGTAAGGCTCCAGGTATGTATGTAATGTGTTCTTTAAGAAGTAAGTCTTCTATGTGGATTATAGTTTTCACATGTAAATGTTGGCGTCAATGGAGATGTTGGTCCATTATGGTAACAGCTAAGACTGTAGCTTAGGATGGAAGCCACAATAGAGTCAAGGGAGAAAGGGGTCTTATCATGTTGTAGTCAATTAAAGTTACAATGGTAATTATTTATATAGGTAGATGGTAGATGTAATTAATCATTTTAAATTTGTAGAAATTCAAGATCGACTATGAAAGGTCACTTATAATTTCTCAAAATTTGTAACTCTTACTTAAAAAACACGTGTCTCCATTTTTTCCAAGTTACTAAACATATATTTTTCTTTTAGTACCCTAGACTATTCACAACCGGTCTATTCAGCAAAGACAAATGGCCCGAAGATAAGATCGTAGAACAGTGTATGTTCCAGATAACTTGGTACGGTGAAGGATGGAAGGAGAAGTTACCGGATAAGGATGCTCAGTATACTACGCCTCCTAACAAAAGTATAGTTGCCCAACTTAAAGCTAAAAATCCTGGATACGCTCTTACTTGTGCTGGAATTGTTGGATCAGCTGTTATGATCTTGACTGAGAGAGATAAATTACCACCCAGGTAAACGCAAACAGACTGTTATCTTCAATAAAAAATCTCGCTAAAGTTGATAATTATTTTTACAAATTTTCTTTAATCTCTCTATTTCTTTCCTATCTTTGCGCACTCATAATTATTAGTTTGTCTGTTAATTTAAAACTATTGCCATCTAGGATGTTGAGCATACATATATACCTTTTGTTCTTATGCCTTAAGGCCATCGGTACATAATTCGCAAATAGTTTACGGCTATCCCTACTTTTTCTGTCTTTACACGGCAAATTACGTGTATAGTCGGTTCGCTAAACTCAGACACAACTGGCTAGTGATTTTAGTAAGTAATTTTGCCAATTTGGTAAGATTGGCAAAAAAATAATTACTAAATAGTTAATATTTACCAAATACTTAGTAATTTTGCCAATTTTGGCAAAATTGGCCAAAAACAAAAAAATTACCTACTGAAATTACTAGCCAGTTGTGTCTGAGTTTAGCGAACCGACTATAGTAAAATTCACATTGGTATGGATATGTAAACATTACTAGAACGTCATTCTACTTGACAATGTCATGATTAACTTTAAAGAGATGGCTTTTAAATGTTCTTGGATAACTGTTATTTGTATAATTGCAAATTATTAAGTCAGTTAATAAATGTGATAATTTTTCACTAACTATGTATTCAGTGATTATAATAATTTATATGTACAACAAAAACTAATACTCAATCGAGAAAAGAGGAAAAGTGTTAAAGTGATTTTTTAATAAAATATATTGTTACTATGGAACGCTTACAATTTTGAACATCTTTAACAACAAAATACTTGGAGATCACAGAATATATTATCCTGATGTATTCACTGCTTGGATCTTCCACAAATAATACACAATAAATAACTTTTTATTAAGTTCACATATTAAATCAATTATTTATCAAATACACTATATATCAACACTATTTAATCAACAACTCAAAATATTCCCTATGCCATGTCAAATATTTAAAATTGTCACTGATTGTCACTGTCTGACTGACAATATGCTGACAATATTCTATTCGACTGAGTGCGTTGTAAGACAAAGATAGATTTGGAAAATATTACCACGGACATTGTGTTCATTTTTTTCGAATCCTTAAAAAACCAATAAATATTTTTGAAAAATTTAAACACAGAATGAAAGACTAGATCATTACCGAGGGTCGAAAGTCCCTTAGAATAAATAAAAAGTTTATTTTGAATGAGATATTTGATTAAAAATCACACTAAATTTTCTCTTAGTTTTTCACCCCTGTAACTTATTAAAATAAACATTATAGAAGTTCTCAGGGACTTTCGGCCCTCGCTAATAACGTAATCTTTCATTCTGCGTTTAAATTTTTCAAAAATACTTATTAGTTTTCTCAGGATTCTAAAAAAAATGAATCCCCATTTGAATAGCATTGCAGCCGAAAATCCAGCCGTACCCATCCCCTTAAGCCTCTGACCCATAAATTGTTTTCTTTTACAGGCCAATAGTCTGTAATCTATATATAATGTACCGTCTTATTTTATTATTTACAGTGTGGAATCTATTGGAATGTGAGAGTGTGTTTTTGTTTCTGGAAAAAGTTTTTGTTTAATTTTTATTTTATTTTGAAAATTTTTAAGTGTACTATGTAATTCGTCGGTCAATAAGTCCCGGGCCTAACTAATAAAACAACATTTTTTTGCAAAAATTATTCTTTACTCATCAAATTATACTCTTTTAGCGGCGATACACTGATACCAATACCAACCCTTTTCTAATTTTTTGATGCCGCCCTTGTAAAATGATTTATCTTTGCCTTCAAAATAGGTTTCAGTTTCAGTGATTACTTCCTCATCGGAGCGATATCTCTTGCCAAGGAGCATTTTTTTTTTAGATCGGAAAAAAGGAAAAATCCACAAGGGCAAAGTTTTCCGGTAGTTGATTGTATACCATGTAATGCAAAAAAACAATAAAATCCTTTATAAAAGGTATATATTTAAAATCCCTAAAAAGGGCTACATCACAGAACTAGTTTTCGATTGGTTGACCAATCATCATCAGTGCTTACGTGAGATTTACATGCTAACCACCAAGATATAGTATTACAAAAATATGTGGGTCAAAGCCCTTCACAAGTAATCCGTCAAGGAAACATCGTTTAAGAATGCTAACTTAAGCATGGATGTTTAAAATATTCCATTAATACGCCCCAGGTAACATCTGATCTATGGTTTGACTGGTTCACATGGTGACAGTATGGCAGCAAGTTTGCTGCCATAGTTCTTGTAAAACTATATCTTGGTGGTTAGCATGTAAATGTCCCGTAAGCACTGATGATTGTTGATGATTGGTCAACCAATCGGAAAAAAGGAGGTAATCGCTTAGGCCCAGATCTGGAGTACAGGGTGAGTGTGAAAACCCAATTCGTGAATTTTTACCGTCGTTTTCATCGACTTGCGACACGGTGCATTATCATGGCGAAACAACAATTTTTTCCTCAATACATGAGGCCTTTCCTTTGTGATTTAAGTCTTCAAATGCTCCAGTAAACATATACATATTATTATTATAGTAGTTGAAGTTGATTCGTTCTCCATGTTTCAAATAGTCAATGAAAATAATTCCTTGCGGGTTCCAAAATACAAAGGCCGTAACCTTTCCGGCCGTTTGTTGCGTCTTTGGTCCTTTTGGACGGCTTTGTTCGGGTGCTGTCCACTCAGATGACTACCGATTTGATTGTGGAGTGACGTGATGGATCCATATTTCATCCATTGTGACATACCGATGCAAAAACTCCGATTTTTTTTTCGATTAAACATGTCCAAAGAGTTGCCGAGTCTTAGAATAGAAATATGCTTTATTGTCACTGAAAATTATACAAATTTTATGAGAAAAGCTTAATATAAAGCCAGAAAAAATAAATAAATAATATCTAACAATAACAATAACAAATACAATTTTATGAAATTTGATAAATCGTCAATATAAAAAAAATATAAAAATACAAAATATAAGTTAATAAAATAAAGAGAAAAAAACAAAATCGATATATTGCAACAATTAAGAGAAATTGCAAAGTGAACATACAACAAAGTAAACTATAGACATACGAACTAATAAGTTTAAGCTGCTGCATGTGACACCCAAATATAGATAAGTTTGGTTACTTGTACATTCCTGTAATTTCTTAGTTAGTCATTAAGAAACTCTTCTACTGAATAATATGGTCTTTTAGATAGATGAGCTTTTGTCATTTTACGGAACTTGGGGAAAGATGTTGCAGATTTGAGTTGTAAAGGAAGATGGTTGTATAGTTTTTTTGCGAAATATAATATAGATTTCTTAACTAACTCAGAGGACGGGATCGGTAAATAGATATCAAAAGTTGAATTTCTGGTGGAGTAGTAATGATGAGGCCTTGCTGGAAAGACATGCATGTGTTTACGAATTAAGCAAACAGTATCTAAAATATATAAAGATGGAAGGGTTAAAGTTCCGTAATCTTTGAAGTAACTTCTGCAATGTGTTGTTCTTCTGAGGCCAAACAGATACCTTATTGCTCTTTTTTGTAATTTAAAAGTAACATCTAATTGGGCAGCTGTACTAGAACCCCAAAAAGGAAGACCATATCGAAGATGAGACTCGAACAAGGAAAAATGTGTTAGTTTAGAAGATGCTAAATTGAGTTCTTTCGAAACAGATCTTATAGCATAGCAGGCTGAGGCGAGTTTCTTACTTAACAAATCGATATGAAGGGACCATTTGAGGTTGCTGTCTAAAAAAATACCAAGAAATTTTACAGAATCAACGGTATAGATCTGGCTGTTATTAACAAGTAGGGGTTGAAGAGCACTTTTATAGGATAATGCTACTGTCTTATCCACGTTAAAAGAGAGTAAATTAGAGTCAGACCAGGATTTTATCGTAAGCAAATCAGAAGTTATAGTTGCATGAAGAGATGCAATAGTTGAGTTGCTCCAAGTGATACTGGTATCATCAGCAAAAAGCAAATTTTTTCCATCGATTTTTAAATTAGTGATGTCATTTATAAAGATAAGGAACAGTAGAGGACCCAATACTGAACCTTGTGGTACTCCACATACAATGTTTTTGATACTAGAGTCAGTATCATTTGCTCTAACTAGTTGTTTCCTATTATTCAAGTAAGATTGGAACCAATTCGAAGAAATACCTCGAATTCCATAGAAATTTAGTTTTTTAATCAAAATGTCGTGATTTACACAATCAAAAGCTTTGGCATAGTGGCAGAAATCAGTGGCAGTATAAAGATTATTGTTTAGTGCTTGGTAAACCTCATGAAGCACAGAAAACATGGCATCAGTGGTACATTTATTAGTTAAAAAGCCGAACTAATTTTGGGATAAGATGTTGTTATCAATGAGAGAGGACATACGTAGGGTTTTTATTAGTCTCTCAATAATTTTGGAGAGTACCGGTAGTAAGACAATAGGTCTATAGTTGCAAGCATTAGATTTTTCACCACCCTTATGAAGAGGAATAATAATGGCTATCTTTAGGCACTCTGTTTTTCCTCTGGTATGAGAAAATGCGGCACTTACTTGGAAAATAGCTTTCTCATACCCAAATGTTCATGTATAACAGCTAATGTGCTATCTTTCGATAACGTTGAGTGTCAGCTATCTCTTTCAACTTTACTTTGCGGTTTTTCGTAATAAATTTCAGCATTTTTTCGATATTTTTGGGATTAACTGCATCATTTGGACTTCCGGAGCGCTCAGCATCATTGTTGTTGGTACGACCGCGTTTGAATTCAGCAACCCACACTTTCACGATTGTAATCTAGGGAGCAGAATCTTTATAACACTTTTAGAGTCATTCATAAATTTCGACTGTATTTTTTCCCATTAAATAATAGTGAAAAATCAACACACGAAATTGCAATGAATCCATTGTTCATAAAAATCACAAAAGTAGCGTCACTTCAAACACAGTAACTGTAAATAATAATCCTAATTACATAAAATTTTGACAGTATCCTTTTGAATGTTAGTACTACCGAAATGTTAAATATAAAATTTATTCGTGTCGCCATCTCATGGTTAGGCCCGGGACTTATTGACCGAAGTTATATTATATGATGTAGAATTTCCATCCTAAGATCAGAAGAATCTGCCTTCCAAGATAATGCAAAGTTACCCTCTTTCTATTGATTCATATCACGTTCGTAAAGTTATTTTCATTTTATGGAAGACAATTTAACATTATTTAATATATCAAATCAGTTGACGATTTTTTTATAACCAAAAATTTGAAATAAAAAATTTAATGTAATAATTGAACTACAATTGTTTTAGTGGAGGGGTCTATACTCCAGGAGCTGCTTTCCGGAAGACGTCTTTGATGAAGCTTTTGATGGATTATAAAACATTGACTATCGACATTCTAAGTGTTAACGATTTGTAATTTCTGTATTTTATAAATATTTATTAAAATTAAGCAGTAGTTTTATTACCCTCATATAACCAAATACCCATTTAACAAAAACTAGATCTTCGATCTAAACCTATCATAAAGGCTCTAAAGTCATTTACTTGTGAGTCAAAGTTGCTTTGGGACTGTAAGTAATCCCTTAAGAAGCTGGCGGAACGCAACAGATTAACTTTGATGTGGGTGCCAGGTCACAAGGGAATTGCAGGAAATGAGAAAGCTGAGAGCCTCGCAAAAGAAGGGGCCAATACCCCATTCCAAGATCCTGAACCCTTCTGTGGACTATCAAAAAGACACATCAGAGAGGAACTCCGGACCTGGGAACTCAATCAACTACAACTAAACTGAGACAGAGGGTAGTAGAGAGTCTGAAGCCATGTCAGCCATGAAGTTTGAAGCTAAGATGAAGTCAACACCATGTTGATTTAAAATAATTTATTATTCTATTAACATCAACTTATTGTTGTTTTTAATGTAGCCTAGATGGCTAAAAAGTTACATTTGAAAGGTCATTCGACCTAACTCAGTAGTTAGTTTCAACTGCTTTTGGTCTGGATGGTTTACTTATTTCTAGGTCTAACCTGATGATGGACTGATTAGTCCGAAAACTTTTGTTTGTGATCTACTTTGTGATGTACCTACTTTGAGTCCAACTTGGATCTTTTTTATAATCAATTTTTAAATAAATTATATACCATTTACAAAGGAAGATTTTTAATTCCTTTAATTCCTAAGTAACTTAATATTTAAGTTAAGAATGTATATACAAAACTTCCTTTTTATGATATTCAGAATTTCTCTTTCGTTGTTTAGACGATGTAAAACTGTTTCGTTCGTCACTATCCATCAACGATATTCCCAACATTCTGCAGTACGCCCACATCTCGAAAGTCTCGATTCTTTTACATACCTATTGTTTCAGTAAGAGTTTATGCTTCCATTCCATAAGGCAGAATGCTAAAGACACAACATTCTTAAGATAATTCTTAGTGCGCAGTTGGTTAATACCTTTTGAACCTTCTTAAATATCGTTCTGCTCTAGAAATTATTGTTCTAGCTATTGTTCTATTGTTCTCTATTGTTCTCTAATCTATTGTTCTAAAACAGGTCGATTTTTATTTTTAACTTACGATATTTTGGCATATATTTCATACGAGTGACGTGATCCATATAGACGTGATGATGTCATTGATGATTTTTTAAATGAGACTGGGGTTTTGTGATAGCTCATTTGAAAGAGTATTCAATTCTGTATTCAGTAGTATAAATATTAACATAATTGTTTATACAGTGTCCAAATTTTTTTTAATATAATTAATTGACAAAAAAGAAGAATGTATGTAATTTATTTAATTCAAAATACATTTTACTGCTGCCAGAAAACAGAAAAAAATGTTTACTTGACAAATAAGCATCGCTTTTTGCTTAAATTAAATTTCCAAGAGGCAGGTGGTTGGCGGGAGCTTGTTTGAACATTGAATTGAAGCGAAAAACAATGCTTATTTGCCAAAGAAACTTTTTTTTTTCTGTTTTCTGACAATAGTAAAATGTATTTTGAATTAAAGCAATTATATACATTCTTCTTTTTTGTCAATTAATTTAATTTAAAAAAATTTATTTTTGGACACTGAGTATCAACAATTATGTTAATATTTATATTACTGAATACATAATTGAATACCCTTTCAAATGAGCTATCACACGACCCCTAGTCTCATTAAAAAAATCATCGATTACGTCATCACGTCCAAATGGATGACGCTATTCGTATGAAATTTATGCCAAAATATCTTAATTTAAAAATAAAAATCGACTTATCTCGGCATTTTTCCTTAAAGTCGCCGGTTTACGAAATATCGAATTTATTCTAGACATTTGCACCATACTGTATTTTGTAGTTGTAATGTAGCTCTTGTGTCAAGTATAGAAGATATGGCTAAGCGCCATTCATAAAGTTCTGTATGAAAAACCTGAGCATAAGATCGGAAATAGACCTTTTTGTAAATCTTTCTAACAAACAAAATACAATCTACAATCTACATGAAATAAGAAAATTGATAATTATAGTTCCCTACAAATAATTATCCATCATCAATTTAAAGCAGGAAAGTAAGACCAAGTCGAATTTACTTGTAAACATAAATCTTCTTAAAATTAATCCATTTTTTAAATAATTTAGAAGACAGAAATTTATAAGCATATAGCTGCAAAAGTGTCCCAAAAGTGGTAGCCAAGATTTTGAGATACGTAGACTCGCGATTATCCGAGGTAACTGGGACCGTAACTACCTCGGATACGGAAAAACTCGGCTTACACTGAGATTGGTTGTAGGGGAGAGTTGGATAAAACGGGATAGTCGGATAAAACGGGATACCTAGCCTAGAGACCCAACTAGTGCTGCTATCAATCGAACAACGACGAAAACTTGTTCTCAGTCGCCATTTTAACATTCTCAGTTCGTTTTACCTCGATGCCACTACTTGATGAACATTTGTTGTATTTAGAATTGTCTGACTCTATTTTTTGGTACTTTGTACTTTTAAGTTCGTTGTTTTCTACATTATATTGCCTACATACAGGGTGTTTCATTGGGAAAGTAACATACGTTAACTCTAGAAAGAGGACACTTAGGCGGTCTCAAAAATACCATACTTAATGGGTCTTACTCCATTAATAACAAAGATACTGGGTGTTTTATCTATTTTGCCATTTTCTTAATTGGTTGATAACTTTTTAACCACACTGTATATGTATTTTATATTTGGCACGCAAATATCATTTAAGGTGTACAATAAATTAATTTATTTACAATTGTAAAAAATCCAGGTCCGGATTAAAAAATATTGGACAAATTTTCCGACCCCAAAACAACACCCTGTACATTAAATTTTTTTAAAATGGATATTTCAGTTGAAAAGAGGACGAAAAACTAAATTCAGTGGTGTACTTTGAATTTTCGGCAAAATGATTTTTCTGGTGATAGTTTGAATTTGAATTCTGAAATTAAGTGAATTGCGAGAGCTCTAAGTAGAAAAAAATTGAAATACAACTTACGACTTGTCAAACACACTGTATATTGATTTTATATTTAACACCTGAATATTCTTTTAGGTGTCCAATCAATTAATTTATTTACAGTTATAAAAAATCCAGGTCCGGATTAAACAATATTGTGTAAATGTTCCGACCCAAAAAAACACCTTGTATATTAAATTTTTTTAAAATGGATTTTGCATTTGAAAAGGGGATGAAAAACAAAATTATTGGTATACTTTGAATTTTCGGCAAAATGATTTTTCTGGTAAAATTTTGAATTTGAATTCTGAAATTATGTCAATTGCGAGAGCTCTAAGTAGAAAAAATTAAAATGCGACTTATTTTAATTAATACCATTATTTAATCTAAATTGGTAAAATGTTAATATTTTAGTGTTTTTTATTATGTGTGAAAAATAGTTTTTGACGAATATGCATCTTTAAATAATGAATAAATAATAAAGGGTCAATAAAGAATACATCACTTTAATCAACAAAATAGCTAAAAATTATAACAAAACAGCGAAAATTTGCAGCATTATAACTATTCAAAACTAAAATACTTATTCAAAATTACCACCATCAAAAATTATTTTTTTTATACGTAGGTACGGTAAATTTTTTAGTTAGATACCTAGTGTCATGTGTACTGTGTGTATTGAGTAAGTGTCTTGTTACTTTGCAACGGCAACGTCATTGTCTTTTCAAAGAGACGGTAATTGTATCCGAACGTCTGCGGTCCCTCCGGTGAGTATCGATCTCACAAGGACAGAAACTATTTTCATTTATTAATTTATAGTAAACGAAAAATTTCTGACCCTGGTGAGATTCGAACTCACGACCATTCGGATCTTTCGATCAAAAGGTAGGCGCTCTTACCACTGAGCCACAGAGGGGGTCATCAAAAATTATTGTTATGTGTGCAAATGTTAATAATTTACCAATTTAGATTAAATATAATGGTATTAATTAAAATTAAGTCATATTTAATATATTTTACTTTGAGCTTCGCAATTCACATAATTTCAGAATTCAAATTCAAAATTTTATCAGAAAAATCATTTTTCCGAAAATTCAAAGTATACCACTAATTTTGTTTTTCATCCTCTTTTCAAATGCAAAATCCATTTTAAAAAAATTTAATATACAAGGTGTTTTTTTGGGTCGGAATATTTACACAATATTTTTAATCCGGACCTGGATCTTTTATAATTGTAAATAAATTAATTGACTGGTCACCTAAAAGAATATTCGCGTGTTAAAAATAAAATCAATATACAGTGTGGTTGACAAGTTGTAAGCTGTATTTCAATTTTTTTTTACTTAGAGCTCTCGCATTTAACTTAATTTCAGAATTCAAATTCAAAATTTCACCAGAAAAATCATTTTGCCGAAAATTCAAAGTATACCACTGAATTTAGTTTTTTATCCTCTTTTCAAGTGAAAAATCCATTTTAAAAAAATTGAATGTACAGGGTGTTGTTTTGGGGTCGGAAAATGTTTCCAATATTTGTTAATCCGGACCTGGATTTTTTACAATTGTAAATAAATTAATTTATTGTACGCCTTAAATGATATTTGCGTGCCAAATATAAAATAAATATACAGTGTGGTAAAAAAGTTATTAACCAATTAAGAAAATGGCCAAATAGATAAAACACCCAGTATCTTTGTTATTAATGGAGTAATACCCATTAAGTATGGTATTTTTGACACCGCCCAAGTGTCCTCTTTCTACAGTTAACGTATGTTACTTTCCCAATGAAACACCCTGTATATAAAAATATAATTCCGGTGACTATTACATTTAATTAAGCATTCATTAAGGAATATTCTCATGTGTGGTTTATCTAATTTTACTCTCACGTTTAGGCAGGAGCCATCTGTGTTTTTAAAAATGTCTGAGTTGGACAAAACGGGACACTTATGAGTTGGATAAAATGGGATACAGTTTCTTATGTCCCGTTTTATCCACCTATTTATTTGTTGGCGTATTAATTTTTTCAATAGCGATATGAAGCCTGTTCTCATACCGCAGAAAAGAACAGCATATTTTTATGTGACTTTTGTTCTGATATACGTACGTAGTCCTAAATAAAAGGTCTTATTTCCCATTTTGCAATAAAATATAAAAAACGCCTATTTAAGTTTCCTAAACGCCTGCCATAAGTTTTTGACTATTCTTTTGGAAGATATTCTTTTGCCACAGTAAATTTTGCTTTGGAGTCTTATCTTTACTTACTTATACTTTTTAGATAAATTTATACAAAAAAATTAAATATTGTGAACCTATACCGTTTTATCCAATCGTGGTATGCTAAAACGGGATGTGTAGGACTTTGGTAAATATTCTTTTTACTATTTTCCAGTTCTTAAAAATAGCTAAAAATATGTTTTTTGTGTGCTTCAATAAATTTTAGACCTATAAAAACTAATAATATGATAATTTCTTTAACATGTTTTCCGTAGTAAACATAAACAAGAATAGTATCCCGTTTTGTCCAACTCTCCCCTACTAGTAGAAAAACACGTAAATAACCATAACTCTAGTTATTTTAATGACTAAAAACGAATACAGTACTGTATATAAAAGATAAAAACATTTATTTTATCAATATTGCTGTTTAAAAAAGTATTTGTTAGATTTTTGAGTGAGGTTCATTGCTCTTTTTGAGGCGGCGATGATGCACCAAGGTTGAAAGTTGTAAATCACTGTTGCGACTTTTGCTTCGGTTAACCGAGGAGCTCGGATAACCTAGACTCGGATAATCGCGAGTCTGTACTATAAATACTACTTCTGTTTACTAAATTTTATTTGTTTTTTAACAACCTGTTTTGGATTACAAGAATTTTAATCGTATTGCCGACGTTAGTTAACCTTGTTCAATCAAATATTTAAAATTCGGTGGGGCCAACGTTGCGCACTAAGCAGACGAATGACAGTGAGTAGCGAGTAAGAACTCTTGAATCTTTCCTTAAAAGTTTTGTAAATAATTCTTGCAGTAAGTACTATTCAGTACTATTAAAATATTACAACTTATGCGATTTTTGGGAAATGTTTTATGGTTAAGATTTTAATAAGTTTTGATATTTATAGATAGATATAAATCCATTTGTAATGGATTTAAAATAAACAAAACATTTTTGATTATTTATTTTCATTTTGTGAATAGATCAATGTATGCGAGGAAACGAAGCATTACACCTAGGAATTTTGTGCAGTAAGATAAATCGTCATGCAACTATTTGCATTCGATTCAGGAGAGTGTCAGGAAAGTTTGCGAACTAAATTTATCTCAGGTAGATGAAAATTTCCATAAGAAAAATGCATTCAAAGTGCATCTCGAAGAGATGGAAAATGAAAAATTTATAACTCAGAAGATACTGACGGAAATGAGTTCAATTTTCTATACACGGGGTTTTGCAGGTCGTTAAACACGAATTTGATCTCGGCGATGGACTCCAATTTACTTGGTGCCCAGGGTGGAACTCGTCGCCTGGAGTTTTATGTTATAATCAAAATCAGGCAATAACCATTAATCGGGGGTTTTGGTGGTCGCAGAGCACGAATTTCATGACGGCAATGGTCTCCGAGGTACCTGGTGCCCATGGCGGGACTCGTCGCCTGGAGTTTTATGTTATAATCATTCAAAATAAGTCAATATCGGTGGTTTTGTGGGTGGTTGAATATTAATTTTTTATTAGTAGACCATCCCTAATAACACCAAACATTCCATGTATGTTCCTAGAATGTACACACAGGACATTGAAAACATTCCTGGGATGTCCCCAAAAGCACAAGAACGTCCCCTAAATGTCCCAGGAAAGTTCTGTGTCAGCATTTTAAACATTCCTTGAATGCCTTGTTGGAACATTCCATGAATATCTACGAATGTTCTTTGGACATTCACAGTATATTTTTTAGACATTCCCTGGATATAGTCGCTGATGTGACATAATACCCCCGATTTGTTTTTTCATGAGTTTTGTAAGAGAGACTAAAATCTTTTTGAAGTTATACTTCTTTACGATCGAGAGTGAAATTTTATAATGCCGGGTGCATGCGCACACAGACAATATGTAGTTCGTTGCTAATCTTTCAAGATATGTATGTATCAGCGCTGTCAGCGCAAATAAGTCATTAAAAGGATATATTAGTGTTTTTAGTAAATGTATTATTTATTATAATTTTTGTGTCTTTGGATTTGTCTTCCTCGGGAATAAGATAATTTATAATAATAGTAAGTATATTTAAAGTATTTTTGTATACTTCACTTGTTCTATTAAATTTGTCAGTATGTATGAGAATTCTTGTAACCTTACCACAGCTATTTCTCAGTCGGAATTATTATTTTTAATTAGTTGGTTTGATTTAGATGAGCATGAGACATGACAGTTCAAATAAAACACTAGATAACTATAGAGAATATAATGTCAACAAAATTTTAAGTCCCTTTTTACATACAAATATTAATTTTGATTGCAATAGTTAATAAGAACAAAAGTAAGTAATTAATTAAAAAAAATAAACCAGAACCAGCTGTTTCCTTCACATAAATATAAAAATCATTGTATTTTAGTCCCCTTTTTAGACCCCTTAACCCAATCTAAATTGTACCTTGTTCTTTCTTGTTTTCTCCCATAAAATAAAATAAAATCTATTACCGTCCTTATTTCCTTCAATAAAAAAAATCATTTGCCTGGATAAACACACTGCAATCTTCCTTAAATTTTGTCAAAATGTCACGTCAAATATCGAACTTCTAAATAAATCTGCCAAATTTATTATTTCCAATATACTGAATAAATGTAAATCTGGTAAATAAATGTACTTCTATTACTTCTTTAAACAGGATCGATAAATACATACAATTTTGTACTACCGGAACACCCTAGCAAAAGAAAAAGAAAATAAAAATAACTGAACTAACTTCTTAAAACTGAGAACCAATAAACTGAACAAAAATGACTTCAGCTTACCTTTAACATACAAAAGGGTCTATTACACGACTCTCAGCCTGGCCATCAATAAACATCGAATTAATCTCTAGAGGATTTTCCAAGACAAATCTTTACGTGCCCCAAATTTCCAGCACACCAACGGATACCTCAATGAGAGAATTCCCAGTACATCCCACCAAAGGATTGAAAAAGTACCATTTCAATTAAAAAAACTGGGAATCCAAATCGCCGACCAAAGTGCTTTCTCAAAAATGTTTATTGAAAAGAATGAACGTTGTTGATTTGCTAACAAGGCGTTCAAAACAAAAAACTCTACAACAAAAATCTTCTCTCACTGACTCACACAAAAAGCATATACATCCAAACATACAAATTATACATCCTCCAAGGACAAAATAATCGGTTATAAACAACCAAAACTCAACAAACGTTACTACTAAATTTTCAACCGTAATAACTCCACCTTTCCTTCCGGAAAGAAAATTAAGTTTCTTTGAATTGAATCCCAAAGAAACTTGTTAAAAATACATACTATGTTACACTATCTACATCAGAATCCGATTCAACGTGGCTATCAGAGTTCTGTGGGTGAGGTTTCAAGTCTTTCACATGCCAGTGACCAATAGACTTACCATTATCATTTATTAATTCATATGTACAATAACCAACCTTACGCTTTACTCTAAAAGGTCCAACAAATCTATCAGCAAACTTAGATGTAAAATAATTAGCTTTATCAGAAAGAACATAGTTCTTTTTCCAAACTAAATCATTTTCCTTAAAATGAACATCCCTTCTTCTTAAATTATATCTTTCTCTGGTGTTATCTGAAGCTTTATCAATCCGCTTCTTAACCCAGTCTCTCAACCTATTCATATTTTTAGAACGATCATACACACGTTGTTTATTTTCTTCATTCCCTATTTTTAGATGATATTCACTTCCATGAGTCATCATCTCACAACCAAAATTAATGAAGTATGGTGTTTGACCTGTCACCTCATGTTTGGCAGTTCTAATAGCACAACCTAGTTCAGGTAAATTAACATCCCACAACCTATGATTATCTTTAACATAAGCCATCAACATGGTTTTCATGATACGATTAATTCGTTCAGTAGGGTTTGGATGAGGGGTAAAATTTGGAGTAAAAAGAAATCTGATTCCAAACTCTTGACAAAAAGATCTTAAAATATTACCTTTGAACTGACTTCCATTATCACATTTTAAGACTCTGGGAACACCAAACAAAAGAAATACATTTTCTTTTAAAATTTTACTTATAGAAGTGGCAGTTGCCTTTCTCAGAGGGAATAAAAGAGGAAATTTACTGAACTTATCAGTAACTACCAAAATCCAAGTATTACCAGCTGAACTTCTGGGCAATGGTCCAAATAAGTCCATACTGATGATCTCCCAAGGTTTTGTGGGTTCGACAGCCTGTCCCATATGTCCTGCAGGACTTTTCTGTTCAGGCTTCGTCCTTAAACAAACCTCACATTTCCTTATATATTTCGTAATGTCCATTTTCATAAAAGGCCAATAGAAAAGGCGAGATACACGATGAAATGTTTTGTAGATACCTAAATGACCTGAAACACAAGAATCATGACACCTCTGAAGTATCTTATCTCGAAAATCTTTTGGAACTACAAGTTTCCAATATTCACAATCATCTCTTAAACTCGGAAAATCTTGATCAATATATTTATACAACTTATTATTTGCTAGTCTCCATCTGACAAATTTTAAAGGATTTTTATTTACATTATTACACATTTTCTTATACCATTTATCACTGGTAGAAGAAAAATCATATTCGTCACATTCGGGGTTTATTGCTTGAACATTACTTATTTCTACAGAATTTATCATATGTACACTATCAACAGGTAGTTCTAAAGCTCGCGAAAGGGTGTCAGGAACTATGTGATCCTTACCTTTGCGATGCAGTACTTCATAGTCAAACTGTTGCAGACGTAAGGCCCATCTACCAAGTCGTCCTTGAGGGTCCTTCAAATTGTCCAACCATAACAACGAGTAGCAATCAGTGATTACGTAGAACTTATAACCATCTAGATAAGCTCGTAAAGTTTCACACGCCCACAAAACACAGAGGCATTCACGCTCAACACTGCTATAGTTTCTCTCGGCTCTATTTAGAGTTCTAGACAAATAACAAATTACATGTTCAGTTTCATCATACTTTTGAGTAAGGACAGCTCCAAGACCATACGCTGACGCATCAGTTTGTACGTAAAAAGGTTTGTCAAAATTAGGACTAGACAAAATAGGTGCTGAGACAAGAGCGTCTTTAATACTCTGAAAAGCTTCCTCACAAGCTTTGTCCCAAACGAACTTCTTGTTCTTTTGTAATAATCTACACAAAGGTGAAATAAGATCTGAATAACTATTTAAAAACTTACGATACCATCCTATAACTCCAAGGACTCTTCTGACTTCAGTGACATTGGTGGGTCGTGGAAGATTCACAATGGCCTCTACTTTTGCCGGATCTACAGACAGACCACTAGAGTTAACAACATAACCCAAGTATTTAAGTTCTGACACACAGAAAGAACATTTTTCTTTATTAAGGGTCAAATTGGCTTTTTTCAATCTGGCAAAGATTTCTGTCAAGACTTCGACATGTTTATCGTAAGTTGACGTAGCCAGACATATATCATCTAAGTACACAAAAACATACTCAGAGAGTTCAGGACCTAATAGATTATCTACTAATCTTTGAAACGTAGCTGGAGCGTTGTGCAATCCGAAAGGCATACGACAATACTGGAAAAGTCCACGCCCTGGCACAGTAAACGCCGTGTACTGCTTGCTCTCTTCAGTAAGACCCACCTGCCAATAGGCACTCTTAATGTCCATTGTTGACAAATATCTAGCTCCACCTAACTTACTTAAAATGCTATTTATATAGGGTAAAGGATAAGCATCACGCTCAGTAACACGATTTACTTTCCTAAAATCAACGCAAAAACGCCATTCCCCATTCTTTTTAGGTACCAGCAACACTGGTGAAGACCATCCGCTGTGTGACTGTTCGACAACACCAAGCTTCAGCATTTTCTCCAGCTCCTTGTTGATCATACCCTGCTTAATTGGTGATACCGGATAAAACCTCTGCTTGATTGGTTCTTGTTGACTAACTACAATTTTGTGTTGAACTACATTAGTACAAGTTAATTTGTCTGGGTCGATACTAGAAAAATAAGAATCAACGAGTTCGTTAAGCTGTTTACGTTGCTCTGGTAGAAGTTCAGATTCCGATTGTATCGAATTAACCACTGGAACACTCATAACTTCCGAAGAGAAAAACCACTCTCCTTTTCGTAAATCTGGTACAATACCCATTCGCACCCAGAAATCTACACCTAGTACTAAAGAGTGTCTACACTGTGGCCAAACGAAAACATCAATTACCTTAACAACATCACGAAGTTTTATAGGCACCGAAGCTACACCTAATAAAGGACTCTGACTACCATCCGCAACTCTGCAAGACCCATCTGGAACAGTTTTTAAATGTACACCTAAACTACGTAAAATCTCCCATGTAGGCATATTTACAAAAACTTTATTGGCTCCACAATCCAATAAACCGAATACTGTCTTACCTAAGATATCAACTTCTACATAAGGACATTCACTGTCATTACTCTGTGCTAAAATATAATCTAAAACTAACTTAAATGAATAAAAATTATCACTACCTTCTTCCTTTTCGACCTTTAACTGTCTATTCCGATTCGAGATAAAATTATTGCTACGATTCTGTGAATTACATTGAGGACAATTATTTTTAGTAAAACCTTCTTTGTTACAACCAAAGCATCTAAACACACGTTTTGGCCTCTTACAGTCCTTAACCACGTGACTATACTCATTACAGCGCCAGCATTTAGGTACAAACGCCTCTACTTCTTGTACAACGTGATGACGAGAAGAATTAGCTCTACTACTAGAAGAAGGCTTAAACGACTCAATATTAATTCGAGTTTTCTCAATTTTTCGACACAAGTCAATTAAATCAAAAGGAGTCTTTACTTCGACTAAAGTTAATCTTTCCTGATAAAAAGGTAAAATGTTTTTAAGTAACACCTGCATTTTTAAACTGTCCGGAACTGGTGTTGGCATTTGTTCGAACTTACTGGTCATCTTGGCAACAAACATACCAATAGATTCGTTAGATTCCTGAGTAGTATGAAGAATATCCTGCCAGATCTCATCTGCAGAAAGGGTAAATTCTTCCTTCATTAAGCTCACTAAACTATCCCAGTTGCTAGCATAGTTCCTATACAATTTATAAAAACCTAAAGCGTTACCAGTAAATAAATCTCTAGCACAAGAAAATAACTGAATTTTATTTACATTACGTGACCTACAATACTCCTCAACTTCTTCAAGAAAAACAGAAAAATTTTGTGGTTTACCAGAATACTTAATTCCCCACTTATATACAGGTTCTGAAGGAAAGTCACTATTAGATGGCAAGAAAACAATGGGATTAACTGTTGAATTCGAAGTTTGATTTGTTTGGTTACTCACATTCGGTGCAGAAATATTTCGAGTAGGGGTAGAATTACCATTAGGGTCATTTAAATTAAGACCTGATAAATCAATATGATGATAAAAATTAGGATCAGTAGGCATCTCTACAGAAACAACATTACTAGTTTTCAAAACATTAGACTTAGTAGTATATTCACCTATCAAATCCATCAATTTCTTTAACAATGCAGAACGCTTTGACATTTCATCAGTGTCTGTACTGTGAATACGGTTCAATCTACCTGAAAGATGTGCAAACTTAGTCTCAATCCTTCTTATTTGGTTTGCAGTACCTGTAAAAGCATTAATAATATTCAGAATCTCTTTTAATTTATTTTCACAACTTGTCAACTCAGCAGGAATATCAGGAGGTAAATCAAAGTTAGGGATTTTGCCAAATTTTTCTAAAACAAGGCAACTACGCAAAGTACTCTTTAACTCTTCTACCTTACAATTAGTCAAAATAATACCTCTCATTTGCAACTCAACTTCAAGTTCGTCTTTGACCAAACGGTCAACATCAAGTTTAAACGACATTTTCTTTTAGAGAAATTAAAATACACAAAAAAAAATAAGACAAGAAAACCTCTACCTCACTTTAAATAAAAGTACATTTAACTTTTGATTATTAATTTTCAACTTCTGTAACTCTACGTAACCTATGTCTTACTTGAACTATCTAAAAAAAAAAAATAAAAATCTCGGGTGGTTGAAAAGCCCCACGTTGGGCGCCAAAAATGTACCACAGCTATTTCTCAGTCGGAATTATTATTTTTAATTAGTTGGTTTGATTTAGATGAGCATGAGACATGACAGTTCAAATAAAACACTAGATAACTATAGAGAATATAATGTCAACAAAATTTTAAGTCCCTTTTTACATACAAATATTAATTTTGATTGCAATAGTTAATAAGAACAAAAGTAAGTAATTAATTAAAAAAAATAAACCAGAACCAGCTGTTTCCTTCACATAAATATAAAAATCATTGTATTTTAGTCCCCTTTTTAGACCCCTTAACCCAATCTAAATTGTACCTTGTTCTTTCTTGTTTTCTCCCATAAAATAAAATAAAATCTATTACCGTCCTTATTTCCTTCAATAAAAAAAATCATTTGCCTGGATAAACACACTGCAATCTTCCTTAAATTTTGTCAAAATGTCACGTCAAATATCGAACTTCTAAATAAATCTGCCAAATTTATTATTTCCAATATACTGAATAAATGTAAATCTGGTAAATAAATGTACTTCTATTACTTCTTTAAACAGGATCGATAAATACATACAATTTTGTACTACCGGAACACCCTAGCAAAAGAAAAAGAAAATAAAAATAACTGAACTAACTTCTTAAAACTGAGAACCAATAAACTGAACAAAAATGACTTCAGCTTACCTTTAACATACAAAAGGGTCTATTACACGACTCTCAGCCTGGCCATCAATAAACATCGAATTAATCTCTAGAGGATTTTCCAAGACAAATCTTTACGTGCCCCAAATTTCCAGCACACCAACGGATACCTCAATGAGAGAATTCCCAGTACATCCCACCAAAGGATTGAAAAAGTACCATTTCAATTAAAAAAACTGGGAATCCAAATCGCCGACCAAAGTGCTTTCTGAAAAATGTTTATTGAAAAGAATGAACGTTGTTGATTTGCTAACAAGGCGTTCAAAACAAAAAACTCTACAACAAAAATCTTCTCTCACTGACTCACACAAAAAGCATATACATCCAAACATACAAATTATACATCCTCCAAGGACAAAATAATCGGTTATAAACAACCAAAACTCAACAAACGTTACTACTAAATTTTCAACCGTAATAACCTGTCAAAGCAAAGGGAATATAGCTCAGTGGTAGAGCGTGTGATCGGAGACCGAGAGGTCCCGGGTTCAAATCCCGGACGATACATATTTTTTTTTATTTTTGGTATCGTTTTAATAAAAAATTTTTAAAAGTGGTAGGTAAAAAAGTTAGTTTAATATTTAAATAAAATACAAATAACCTGTTAAGTATATTAATTTCGTTGAAATCATAATAATAGAAGTACACACACATTCTTGTTTTTACAGTCACCTTCTGTTTTTATAAATGATATTTTTTGACATGTTTTGTAGTAAATTCAACTATCTATTTACTACAAAACATGTCAAAATTTACATGTGAAAACAGGAGATAACCCTAAAAATGGTTTTTCGTCTCCCACAAAATTTATGAAAAACCAGATAGGAGGTATTGTCACATCACCGACGATATACCAGAAGTATATGTGGCCATACCAAATAATAATACATCCTTGATAAATATAAACATTTTTATTGCACAAAATCCTGTCATATATTTTTTTCCATAATCATTACTATGATGATGATTCATTGTATTGAATTGTACATTACAATTACAATCTGGTCATAACTGACCAATGAGCAATTTTAATTTAACCTAAATCACTACTGTTCCTTAAAATGAAGAGCTTACCCCATAGAGTCTCTTATCTAATTTAACAAGATCGTGCACTATTTTAACATAGACAGGCACACAAGCACTATGCTCTGCTTTTCACTATCACCTATCACTCAAACTAGTTCAAAAGGCTTTGTCCTCTTCAATCTTCTAGTTTGCCTAGTAGTATCGAGGAGCTGGATTTCCTCAATATTCTCGTACTTATAAAGTTGTTGCTTGTTACTTCCTGCCATCTTCTTGATGATTATATCCAGGTTCCATTTCTAGGTCCTTATGGAGATCACTGTTTGTCACATACCAAGGAGCATCTACAATATTTCTCAGTATTTTGTTCTGGAATCTTTGTATAATTTTTATATTACTTGGTCTAGTAAGTACACCCCCATAGTGGGCATCCATAAGTTCATACAGGTCTTAATATTTGTTTATAAAGTAATAACGTGTTATGCATCGACAATGTGGAGTTTCTTCCAACTAGCCCATACACTTTTTATATATATCTTTCTTTTGCCTTTCATAGCCACAAGGGCTACGTTTCCTTCCTGTTTTTTTTGTAGAACACTTTCAGCTGATTCTAAAAAAAATTAAAATGAATGGTAATTTTTCTATTCTTTACAATTAAAAATCTAAAGAAATTTAGATTTAGAAAACTATTTACAGGTTATAATATGCATAAATAATTCGTTTCATAAAGAATAAAGAAAATTGAAAACGGATTTTATAATACTTACATAATTGTTTAAACAAAAGAGATCCAGTCAGAGCAAAACTAACATACAGAACAGCAAAAAAGCCACTAATTCTAATTCTAATTTCCATTTTACATCCAATCATAAATATTTAGGTTATCATGAAATGTGAAAATGTGATGACCACGCGGCACGCGACCCTACTTACATAGAACACGCGCGGCAAATTTAAAAATGAACGTAAATTAAATAGTAAATGGCCTCACTTAAAATATAGGGCATTGGTAGTATGTTCATAGAATGTCTTGTGGTAACATTCCACCAACAATTTAATCAGATGTTCACCGAATGTTCCTTGAATGTCCATGACATTCCATAGTACATTCCATAGTACATTCCTGGAATGTTTTGTGTTGTTAGGGAAATACCTCATAAGACCATCTTCGTCATGAAATTCGTGGTCAGCGACCAGCAAAATGCCCGCGTAATGGTTATTGACTGATTTTATATGATTATAACATAAAACTTCAGTTGACACGTTCCACCCTGGGCATTAGGTACCTACCTTGAAGACCATCGCCGACATGAAATTCGTGCTCAGCGACCCCCAAAACCTCCGAGTAATAGAATTGACTAATTTTGAATGATTATAAAAAAAACTCCAAGCGACGACTTCTACCCTGTGCATCAGGTCCCTCGGAGACCATCGCCGTCGTGAAATTCGTGCTCAGCGACCCCTAAAATCCTAGAGTAATGGTTATGGACTGATTTTAAATGATTATAACAGAAAACTCCAGGCAACGCATTCCACCCTGGGCACCAGGTACCTCGAAGTGCATCGTAGTCATGAAGTTCGTGCTCAGCGACCCCCAAAACCTCTAACTAAAGGTTCCATAAAACTTCAGGCGGCGAATTCCACCCTTTGCACCAGGTACCTTGGAGTCTATCGTCGAGATGAAATTCGTGTTCAACGACCTCCAAAACCCTCGAGTATAAAAATTGAACTCATTTCCGTTGAATGCATTTTCCGGAGATCAATTTAGTTCACAAACTTTCCTGACACTGTCCTGAATCAAATGCAAAAAGTTGCATGACGATTCATCTTACTGCACAAAATTCCTAGGCTTTGGGCTTTTTAGTGCCTCGTTGCTTCGCCTAATGCCAATTTTTTTTTTTTTTTCGAACGGTTATGATTTTTAAAAGCAGTCGCAAAATGACTAAATAAGTGATTGTTTTACAAATCTTTTGCTACGCAGAAAATTATTTTTATTACAATTATTATACAAAACATTTTTGTGTGCAAAATTTATTAGAACTGCACGTGGTTCTATTTTTATGTGTCAACAACTGTCCACCTATGTCCACTTATGTGTCCACCTTTGGTGGAAATGCATAATAGCATTTTAAAGTGCATGAAATCCATCCAAAATGCATATGGTACATTCCATGTCAAATCCCTCAGGCAAAAACTTTTGGATCTCCGATTTTTCTAAAACTTGGTGTATAGCTTCTGCTGGAAGTAAAAATAAGATATTTAAGGTCAAAAAATCTTACTCTTCTTTTTTCTCAAAATGTTATTTTATGCGATTTTACAGTGATTTGGTGTTTATTTAAACAAATTTGCATTTTCTATCGTAAAGTATCAGTGGAAACAATAATATTTTAATAGAAGGGACTCAAAAATGTCATTATATTGCATTATAATAAGTTATTTAATTCAAAACAAGTTTTTGATCAAATTTTATAGTGTAGAAAACGTTAAAATACTGTTTTTTAAATTTTCCTCCATTCCCAAAATATACCATAATCGATTTGGCTGAAAATTTGCCCACAGATGGTCAAAACATAAGAATTTAAGTGGTTAGAAGGATTTGAATCATATTACCATACCAAAAAAGTTACATGCAATAATATTAGACTCATATCAAAAGTATATTAGTCCAGTCGGGATAGCATTTTCGACGTTGCATGCCGAGATGCCCAAAATTTTATTTTATTATTCTTTAGGGGAGTCAATAGTAGCCTAAATTTAAAATCGCGAATTAATTCCTCCGTTACGTTAGCCGCCATCTTGATTTTTAAAGGAGAACCTGTTTTGCTCAATATCTCCGCCATTTTTAACTTTTCGACAAAAATGGTACGAACTGAAATTGTTCCAAATAAATCGTATTTACAATTATTACAATTTCTTTTTAACAATTTTTGTCGTGAGGTCCATATTTTCCGAGTTAATTGTACTTACAGTAGATGCCTATATTTTTGACTATGCTATTGCATGTATTATGTAACTTTTTTGGTATTGTAATATAATTCAAATCCTTCTAACCACTTAAAGTCCTATGTTTTGGCTATCTGTGGGCAAATTTTCAGTCAAATGGATTATGATGTATTTTGGGAATGGGGGAAAATGTAAAAAACGGTATTTTAACGTTTTCTACACCATTTGATCAAAAACTTATTTTGAATCAAAATAACTTATTATAATGTCATATATTGGCATTTTTTAAGTCCTTCTATTAAAATATTATGTTTTCCACTGATACTTTACGATAAAAAAAGGCAAATTACATAGTTTAAATAAACACCAAATCACTGTAAAATCGCATAAAATAACATTTTGAGAAAAAAAAGAAGAAGAAGATTTTTTGACCTTAAATATCTTATTTTTACGTCCCGCAGAAGCTATATACCAATTTTCAGACAACCATAGATCCAAAATTTTTTATGATCCAAAATTAAGTGATTTGAGATGGAATCACCCATATACTAATCACTATATTAACCCATTAACGCATACGGGTACCATATAGAGCCAACAAATTGCGTACCCATCTGAGTCTATTTACCATATTGTTAGGTAAAATTTAGCAGAAAAGATTTGGCCTATTTGTAGTTCAAGGTTACCTCTTCTTGAATGAACAACCCAAATTTAGTTTTTTTCCCTATTTTCCAGTGCAATAAATTTTTGAATTTACGGTTGGTTTTGTTTGTGCCAAAATATGTTCAATCTGCAGCAAAATGCAGATTTTTACAAAGAAAGGGATTTGATTTCTACAGTGTATGATTTTCTAGAGTCTGATTACTCAAAGTATGCTGGTTCAAGCCTTTCAGAACTTTTTAGATTACAGCAACTAGACCTGTTAAAAGGTTTTTAAGGCAGGAGAAAAAAATACATTGTTGTTCCGAGGCCAAAAATATTGTCTCAAAATACAATAATATTATAGGTGTTACTGATTTGATGCACGTATCTTGGTATCGAATTGGAATCCGTTTAAAAAAATGGAATTGGCCTATATTTACATACTACTGGACGCGAACATTAAAAATGCATCCAAGTTGTATAGGAAATCTGGTCGTAACATTAGCCAATTGGAATTTACACGGGATATTATCCAAATGTATTCAATAAGATATAAAATCCCACCGAAAGCAACAGGAAGAGTGTCTGCAGCTGCAAGAAATGACTCTCGAATTGGAGATATTCGGTACGAGGGATTAAATCATTTTGTGGTTTATGCACCAGAAACCAAAAGAATAAGATCCGCACGCATAGGATTCTTAAGCCGAGGAAGAACAATAATGTGCTACAAATATGATGTGGTCCTTTGTATTGACTGTTTCGCCATTTTCATACCAAGTAACCCTTAACGAACATCGACCGGGCTTGCGCCTAGTGGGAACAGTTTTTTTTCTCAATAAATATTTCATTTACAAAAAATTTTCTTGTTACGTTTTGTACAGAATACTGTTACATTTAACGATTTTTAATAAATTTTCTCGAAAACAAAAGATTTTTTTCTCGGCGTTAATGGGTTAAGGGCCAGATTTTGTTATGCTGGGGTTTTTGGAGTCACTGAACACGAATACGCTATCAGGATCGACACCCGGAGTACCTGGTGCCCACGGTCACTGCTAAGGGATGCCACCTTCTAGAGTTTCGAGAGATTTCAGCACTAAATGCATGGTAATAGATTATAGGGGTTCTTGGGGTCGCTGGATAGGAATATTTCATCAGAACCGACCCACCGGAGCACCTGGTGCCCAGGGTCACTGCTGAGGCGCGTCATCTTCTGCAGTGTCGACGGTTTTCAGCACAAAATTGATACAAACAGATTACTCGGGGGTTCTTGAGTGCCTAGGGCGACTTATACGCACGTTAGCTTCTGCAATTTCGAGAGTTTTCGGCATTTTTAGTTATTATAAAGTAGTAATAGTAAAAAAGGGTTCTCATTTTTAATAATTATTATGCAGTAAGACATCTATTTTACTTTATGTAGATGGAATGCAATAAAATGCAAAATTAGTTTACTGTTTATTAAGAAAATTTGAATCAATAGACCCTTGAGAAAAAGTCAATAAACCAAAATTGGTATTTTTTTAACAGTTTACAAACAATACACAAAAAAATGGGGCCTGAGACACTAGGCGCCACAAATGCAGAGTTTAAGAGAACAAAATGTATGAGTTGGAGGAATCGGTGTGAACGGTCAACAAATAGAAAGAGTAAAAACATACACGTAGGATAGAGATAGCAAGATCTGCATTTCAAAATCCATCTTAAAAAAGTAGAAGTGAATATTTTGGACTAACAGAGGATTAGAGGATAACAGTTTTTTTTATTTAAGGTATGGCTGAACGTCTGGATCTTCTCCTATTTGGAGCAACAGGGGTCACAGGTCTACATGCTATTCGATACCTTTACAAATTTTCGAAAGAAAAAAAGTTAACCTGGGGTATCTCTGGACGTTCAGAAACAAAACTTAAAGCTGTCTTAGAGAACGTAGGTTTACAGATAGGTAAGGTATTTTTTAATACTTTTTTTAAAATAATTATTAATTATTGATATTTTTTGTTTATTTAAGGGTGTAGGCGCAAAATTTCGGGACATTGATTTTTAACTACATTCATTTTTTTCGAATCCTGAGAAAACTAACAGGTAATTTTGAAAAACTTAAACGCAGAATGTTTATCTTAATAAGTGTAAAAGTAGAGAAAATTTAGTGTGATTTTTAATTTCAAATTTCTCATTTAATAGAAACTTTATGAAAGACTAAATTTTCAATCTAATAGCACATAAAATAATAATAAAAATATTACTCTACATCCCACCAGACTGAAAAGAGTGGGAACCTTCTCTGGTTACACCTCCGAGGCTTCTATACAATTTGCAAGTCATAACGGATGCCGAGATTAAAGAAGATGAGGGAATTTTACAATTTATAATTCACGTCCCATCTGCTCAGCGCGGTAAAGTTTCAACGACATTGGTTCCCTTAACCCTTAAACGCCCAAGGGTGGGTAAAAAATGTCCACCTAATGCGTATTCCCTTGTAACATATTTATTACATGTTTAAAATTTTTTTAAAAATTACTTATTGTTAAAAAGACAGTCCTTTATTGAATGTTAATTTTGTTCTACCGATATTTTTGAAAATAAAAGTAGCATCTTGAGTTAAATATGGGTGGGCATAAAAAGTACACCCTTGGTAAAACTTGTTACTAAATGTTTCTATATAATTTCTCGTTGGTAGGAAGATAATCCATATAATTATCGACGTATAATTACATAATCTACATAATTATCCGCCAATGAGGAGGTTGAAAGGAAGAATGTGGAGAAAATCGAAAAATCTGAATTACTGGCTTTTACTGGTATGTTAATTTTGATGTACATTGTAATTTTGTTGTAAGGTTTGTAAATTGTTTATATTAATATTTTAGAAGATGCTGTGTTTATTAAGCATAATAATCTTAAGTTTAATCCATTTACAACGACTCTCAATAAATATATTAGCTATTTTTGAGGTGGACATTTTTTACCCACCCTTGGGCGTACATGGGACCTAAAAAAGGTTGGGCGTTTAAGGGTTAATACTCCAATCAGAGTAAACATGTAAATAAAAAATGAATAACCATTTTCAATTTCGTTGCAACACTAAACTACAGCCGCAACATATTCTAGTTCAATCAGAGAGTGCAGCAAGCACCTCTACCGGTTTCGAAAATTATTAGTCTCTCATCCTGTCCTGGTTGGGTCAGAGAGAGCAGCATATGTGCCTTCTGATGAGAGACTAATAAGTTTCGAAACCGGTAGAGATGCTTGCTGCACTCTCACTCAACGAAATTGAAAATGGTTATTAATTTTTGAGTAACGTTATGTTTATTCTAAGGGACTTTCGGCCCTCGGTAATAATGTATTCTTTCATTCTACGTTTAAATTTTTCAAAAATATTTATTAGTTTTTTCAGGATTCGGAAAAATGAATGCATTTAAAAAACATTGGCCCGAAATTTTGCACCCACGCTCTTAAGTAAATACATTAAGCATGAAAGATGTTAGCCATGGAACAATATACCAAAACGGTATCATATTACAAAGATGAACTATAATTTATGTACTATTCTTGAGAAAAAATTCAGTATTCTTGAGAAAAATTCAGCTCCTTATTTAGATAGTGTTATTGTAGAAGCAACTTTTAATTATTTTTAAGAGTGAGGATAAAAAAAATGTTTCGGTCGAATCCATCAATTAGAAAAATGTTTGTTTCTTTGAAATTAAGGTTTAAGCCAGTGATTCTCAACCTGTGGGGCGCGCCCCCTAGGGGGGCGCGCTTTTAGCAATGGGGGGGGGGCGTGAAAATATTAAAAAAACACCTATGTAAAACATTGACTAATTTACTAAAATCAAAGCAAAACAAAATTCTGACAAACAAAAAAATAAAATACCCATGAACAAGGAGCTATACATAGTTCTGAGCACTGAATACTAAATCAACAACTTTAATGTAAATCTATATTTAGCTGAAGAACTGAGACGCTCTCAGTTCTTTCTCTATATTTAGCTGCGATCTATATTTGGTCTTTAAAGCAGCCATCGCGGAAAATCCTGTTTCGCAAAGGTAGGATGGTGAAAACGGTAATAGTATACGGAACGCTCTGATTTTCAGTGCAGAAAACTCATCATTTACCCCTGCCCAAAATTCAAAGAGGGCTCTAATATTAAACTGTTTCTTGATTTGGGCATTTGCTGTGAAGTCTATGAAGGTTTCTTCTTCTGCAGTAGAGAGCTCTTCGGGTGTAATTTGAAACGGATTCCCGACCCACTCATAACTATTAGGTACGTATTAATTGGTCGTCGGCAAAAAAATATCTTTTAAAATTTTTTGTCAGCATTGCTAAAAAATTTTCAATGGTTACAAAAACAACTTTCACGTGTTGTTCTTCAGCCTGGTAAGTTTTAAAACATTCATCCACATTTTCAAATATTTCTAGGTTTTTTGCTTTAAATTTCTGCTCCACAATTTCAATTTTCTACAGAAAGCGGTAACTTTATCATTCGTATCAAATATATGTGTACTGACCCCTTGAAGTTGTAAGTTCAAAATATTTAGTTTCTCGAATATATCAACCAAGTAACTCAATTTCATCAAAAATAAACCATCGTGAAACATCTAGGCTTGCAGCCTCTTTTCTTCTTCTAAAAAAATGGCGATTTCATGTCTTAATTCAAAACACTTTGTAAAAATTTCCCACGTAATAACCAGCTTGCCTCACAATAAAATAATAATGCTGAATGTACTGCATCCATGTCTTTGCAAAGTACAGAAAAGATTCTAGTTTTCAAAGGTCTCATTTTTATGTAGATAATTAACTATTTTTACAACCGTAGTTAGCACAATTTTCAAGCCAGAGCTTCTCTGTTGATCATACAGTGTCTCTATTTTTATATAATCTCATTTATATAATCATTTAACATAGCAAATAATTCAAGCGACTTTGCTATCAATTCTGTTGGTTTGCAGAAGAGTAGTTCTACTACTGATCTGCCATCACAAAATCGAACGTAGGCAATAAAATGAGCATATTTATTGCTACTGTTGCCTCATCAAGCTGAATCGAAAACAGCTTTTCACGCAACTTCCTGATTAGCTGATCCTGTACATATTCAGCTATATCACCAATTCGGCGGGCAACAGTATCATTTGATAGAGGTATACACCCCAAATTTTTAGCAAAATTATCTCCAAACACAGTTTCTACAATTTTGACTGCAGTTGGTAATATAAGATCTTCACCAATAGTGTTAGACTTTGTAGATCTGGCTATTTAATATCAGACTTAGTAAAGCTATTTCATTCACAGTCAAAGTTTTTATTAAAACTAATTTTTGCTTTTCACGCCATTTTAATTTTAACTCGAAGAATTCTCGGGGTTTGTTAATGTACTCACTATGAAGCGTTTCCCAATGTCTTTTTAGTTTATTAGGTCTCATGCTGCTCAAGGTATATTATTATTGCATAGATATATTGTTATTGAACGGGGGGGGGGGGGGGCGCGGTGAAAATAATTATGTAAAATTGGGGCGCAAATGGTAAAACGTTGAGAAACGCTGGTTTAAGCTATCTATACAAAAATCACAATAAAGATGCACAAGAAATAAATAAAACAAAGATACGTTGAATGTTACGAGGATCACTCCCGAATTATGATTTACAATGTATAAACTTTGAAAGTCACTGTAAATTATGATTTGAGAGTGTTTTTCATAACATTAAACGTGTTTTGGTTTGTTTTGTTTCAAGTGCATCATTATTGTGATTGTAGTATAGTACAGAAAATGTTTACAAACCGTATAAATAGATTAAGTATTTCTGACTGTAGTTGTAACTAATTATATTTCATACGTTTTAGGAGAAGATTTATCCAAAACTCCAATTATACTGGCCGATATAAAAAATCAAACATCTTTAAATGAAATGGCACAAAAAGCAAAAGTCATCCTAAATTGCTGTGGACCATACAGACTGATGGGCTTTCCGGTAGTAGAAGCGTGTATTAAAGCTGGAACTCACCATTTAGATGTAAGTGGTGAACCTAGTTTTATAGATTCACTTCCAGCAAAATACGATGTTGCTGCTAAAGAAAAAGGTATTTTTAGCACATTTTAGTATTTTCAGTATGTTTTTCGTATTCGTATTTACCAGAATTATTTTCCGGTCAGTCCATTCCTCCTAATTTATCTCTATCTATCATTATTCCTCTGATTGCTTCTCTACATACTAATGCTCTCCATCATTATTCCGCATAATGCTTCTGTCCATACTAACCCAAAGAATGGTTGACGTCGATCTTTATTTGCCTCCCTAAAAAGAAAAACGCAAGAGAATGCGTCGACTACCGCACCATTAGTTTGATGTCCCATGTGCTAAAGTTGCTACTGAAAGTCATCCATAACCGAATATATCATAAACTGAACATAGACATTAATGATACGCAATTTGGGTTTCGCAAAGGCCTGGAAACTCGTGAAGCTCTTTTTTCACTTAACATACTTATACAAAGGTACCTGGACGTCAATCAAGATATATATGGGTGTTTTATTGACTATAATAAAGCATTCGACAAAGTACGACATGAACAATTAATGCATGTCCTGGAATCAAAGAAGCTGGACTACAATGACCTCAGGATTATATCGAATTTATACTATAAGCAACGAGCAAAAGTACGTGTTAACGATCAGCTGTCAGAGGAAATTGAAATCAGACGTGGACTGAGACAGGGATGCGTGTTGTCGCCGGTTCTTTTTAATGCCTACTCGGAAGAGATCTTGAAAATAGCTCTTGGGGGTGAAACAGCTGGAATAAAGGTAAATGGAGTTCCCATTAACAATATTAGATATGCGGATGACACTGTCATCTTAGCTGAAAATATTGGGGATCTTCAGAGGCTGGTGACCAGAATAGCAGAGTTTGGACAAGAATATGGGCTAACAATGAATGTCAAGAAGACAAAGTTTATGAGAATATCGAATACTCAAAGAAATAACGAAAATCTCATCATAAACGGATCCAATATCGAACGAGTCGATCAATATGCATACCTTGGAACAATGATCAACTCCACAGGAGATTACTTACAGGAAATCAAAATCAGAATAGAAAAGGCTAGAGCAAATTTTAACAAAATGAGGAAAGTGCTCTGCACAAGAGATTTGAAGTTGGAGCTAAGAGTTAGATTGGCTAGGTGCTACGTCTTCTCGACTCTGTTTTATTGAATGGAAGCTTGGACCTTGAATGCTGCATCAATGAAAAAACTAGAATCATTCGAGCTGTGGGTGTACAGAAAAATCCTGAAAATATCGTGGACAGAACACGTTACAAACAAAGAGGTTCTGAGAAAGAAGAAATAAAGAAATGGAAATCCTAAATACCATCAAAACAAGAAAATTGGAATATCTCGGATATATTACACGTGGAGAGAGATACAGCTTGCTCCAATTGATTATGCAGGGAAAGATTCAAGGAAAGAGAAGCATAGGGAGACGCAAAATATCGTGGCTGCGCAACCTGAGAGAGTGGTACGGATGTACATCAAATGAACTTTTCAGAGCAGCCATCTCTAACATACGAATAGATATGATGATTGCCGACCTCCGCCGCGGAGATGGCACTTAAAGAAGAAGATACTAATGCTGGTCTTCATCTCCTTATTCTATTCCATGAAACATAGGTTAAGGCCTGTTTGGCCATCGTTCGTCATTCATTCGCATTGCATGCCCGTACCATAAAAGTTGTTTGGATCCCATTGTACTATACTGTAATGTAAATTATTCCTGTTCTTCTTCCTGTTTCTTCATTTGGGATATGATCAAGTCTAGATATCCGACACGCTCTTCTGAGATTGTCCATTTCTACCACACCACTGCAAGTTTTTTCTTCTCTTTCATCGTTATTTTCCAACATTCAAATCCGTAAGGATTTAGGTAAAGGTTTTGTAAAGGGTAAAGGTACAAGGGAACAAATCCTGAACCTGAGATAGCTTATTGAAAAGTCTAGAGAATTCCAAGTACTTATGTTTATATGCTTCGTTGATTGCCAAAAGGCATTTGATTGTGTAAGCTGGATAAATCTGTGGTCAATTTTAATAGAAATGGGCGCACCAATGCACCTGGCGACACTTATTAAAAATCTGTACCAGTCCAATATAGCGACAGTACGACTAGATCAGAAGTTCTCAAACCAATTCAAGACCGAGAGAGGTGTTAGACAAGGATGCGTGTTGTCACCTGACTTATTTAACATTTATGGTGAACATGCCATGAGGATGGTTTGGTAGTAACAGTATAACAGATGTATAACAGGTAACAGATGGAGTAACTGTAACTGGTAGGAAAATCTCAAATTTAAGATGTGCTGATGACACTACACTTATAGCAGCAAATGAGCAAGTGATCTTCTGTGAAGAGTTGAGTACGAAATCAATAAATTTGGTCTGAAAATCAATAAAGCTAAGACAAATATAATGGTGGTCGACAGATTCGACACTATTCAACTGACTAACATGTTACAGGGATACCAGATAGTAAACATTTTTGTCTATCTCTGGTCTAGTATAACTAAAGATGGTAACTGTGAAGCAGAAGTTCGGAGACGTATTGATATGGCAAAAAATGCGATGAGTCGCCTTACTAAAGTTTGGAAAGACAGATCTATCTCTCAAAATATCAAGATGGGACTGGTGAATGCCTTTGTATTCTCAATATTTCTATACGGAGCATAGACTTGAACTCTTCGCGAATGCGAGCGCCAAAATATAGAAGCCTTTGAGATGTGGTGATGGAGAAGAATGCTGCGCATACCTTGGACAGCTCATAGCACAAACGTTTCCATTCTAAACTAACTCAATATTAGATAAAAAAAGGCTGTCCACAATATGTCTGCAACGAATTCTGCAATTCTTTGGTCTGGTGGTTCGCAGAGGTGACGACAATTTGGAGAGATTAATTGTTTCTAGAAACGTTCCGGGGAGAAGATCAAGAGGATGATCACCAAGTAGATGGTCCGACCAAATAAAGAATTCAGCTGGAAACTCATTCTGCGAAGCTCTTAGAGCAACTGAAGATAGAGACCAATGGAGAAACATTGTTAGGAATATTGGAAGAAATCACGATCCTCAGTAATGAGGAAAGGACAAGAGAGAGAGAGAGAGAGAGAGATAGAGAGAGAGAGAGAGAGAGAGAGAAATCCGTAAGCCAAAATTGGTTCTACTTGTAGATTGTCATTTTTCTTCGTAAACTAATTTTTAGGAAACCAAAGAAATAGGTATGGCGGTTTTTGACAAAACAGCGGTTTTCGGTTATAGCGGGATTTTATATTTATGGTTTAAACTGGCGGTTATAACTGTCCAAAAAAACCGGTTGTTCCAAATACCAAAATTCGGTTTTTTAAATCAATAGCCAACCAATACCCATTAGGTTACAATGTGACATTTACATTGCACTTTAGTTTGCGATACTCCATTCAGATCGATATAAATATTAATCATATCGATACTATCAAATGCATATTATAGATACCAATATCATAAATCGATATATAAAAGGTGTTCGGACCGTACCCAATTGGGATCGAAATATCAAAAATAGAAATCAGTGATCAGTGTTGTCAAATCAGTTTTGATTTTAGTTAGCTTAAAATTTCTTCGTCGCGCTCTCGGGGCGAAAAATTTCCCGATTTTTTCCATGAATTCAATAGTTTTTCCAGAATTAGTAACTTATCCGATTTTTCACCGGTTATTACTGTAAAAAGAAAAAACCGGTTATAACCGGGACCAAAAACAACCGGAAAAACCGATTATTATTGAATAAAAAAACCGGTTTTGGGTTATAACCGGTTGGTTTTTCTTATCCCTACAAAGAAATGTATTGATAATGTATTTTCTGCCGATGTTTCTTTCTTCGCTATCACTGTCCCTAGGTATTTAAATTCTTCGCTTTTTTTAAAATCACTAATCGAGTCTCTTTCTTCGTTCTTTATTGTAAGATATTCAGTTTTGTTTTTGTTAATGTTGACGGTGAGTACCCAATTTTCGTATTCTTCCGTTAACTTTAGAATCATATAATCCATGTCTTCCTCACCGTCTGCCATAATCACTTGTTATGTATTTGTTCCCAAGTTCTATTCCCATCCCTTTGCATTTTCTCCTCCAGTTGTTTAATGCTTCCTGAATGTAGATTTTGAAAAGAATTGGGGAGAATCAAGCCTTTTTTGCGTCTGAAGGAAATATGTCTGAGATTTTATTCTCCATTCTCTCCACGAACTTGAACTGTTTTAAATTTATTCCCCCGGAAGTATTTAAGTACAGCCTTTTCTTAGTCTTTTGCTAGCAGTTGCCGCTAGGGCATTCCTGCCATTTCGTTCGTTGCAATCCGTAACTGCACGCCGGGGTTTGTCCTGGTTGGGTCAGAGAGAGCAGCATATGTGCCTCCTGATGAGAGACTAATAAGTTTCGAAACTGGTAGAAGTGCTTGCTGCACTCTCTGATTGAACTAATGCGGCTGTAGTTTCGTGTTGCAACGAAATTGAAAATGGTTATTCATTTTTTATTTAAGTACACCTTCTGTATCCATTTCGGACCAATATTCCTATGTCGAGTAGTCCTAAGCTTCTCTGAGTAGTACTTGCCTGATATATATACAGTGCTCTTCAGATAAAACTATCCACATTAAATAACTTTTGAACACTCAATAGTTTGAAATACTCAAACTTCTTTTTTGTACTTATACCTGGTGGAAGATAAGGTGGAAAAGGTAGCGAGGACAAGGTACAGATCTGAGTATACATCGCAATCGCATTGTAGTCTTATGTTTTGTGAACATTTTGTTTTTTGAATGTGCCTGATATCTTTAAAAACAAATAAAATAGACGGTTTTTTAGTTTAACATGTGTTTTAACCAAAACAAAAGTTTGAGACAACCTGTAGGGAGTAAAAGGTAAAAAAGTGGTTATGCATCGATAGGTACTGGTACTACTATGCTGTAGTCTCATATTTTGAGAACTTTTTATTTTTTAAATTTCTTTGATATCTTTAATAACAAAGAAACTAGACGGTTTTACTCTTTAATATGTGTTTTAACTGACGACTGCGAGGTCATGTCTTATCCTACCAATAAGATGAAATTATTTCCTATATATAGTGCGGAAGGAAAAGAGTGTTCAAAGAAAATGAATATGTGTAATGTACCTCTCGCAATTTAAAGAGTATCCACTTCGACTTCAAATCCGTATTACCTTTAGGGAAATTCCACCTCAAAATATCACGGAGCCTCCATTAAACAATCTCATCTCTCTTATGTTACGCTGTGCATACCGCTTACCTGGTCGACAAATAACTCTTAAAGGTGTCGATAAGAACAGTTTACGTTATGTGCCTTTCTGTTTTTGAAGTATTGTTAACTGTTATTTTTTATTGTTAATTTAGTTTTGTCTTAGTTAACACACATGTTACGTAGTAAAATCACCTAATAGAGAGATTTTGCACCTCTTAAAAAACCGCTGATTTTGGCTCCGCTATGGTTAACTTTATTAAGCATAACGATTACGGCAACGTTAAAAAGGAGAGTTTTTGCAGCCTGTCAAGTAGGTTTTTAGTGTCATCGTTATCGTTATTTAAACATAACATCACTTCACAACGTTATTGTAATTTTAAGCAATATACTTGAACAGTTTTTGATATTTTAATTTATAGGTCATCAAAATTAGAATCTATGTAAATGTAATTTTATTGATTTTTTTACATTCTGGCAACAAAGCAATTTAACCATTACTATAACGATAACGATAAGCACTACTTTAAATCTCCGTAAATTACGGAATCCCTTATAATAACGATCATATATTCGCTACTGCGCAGACGTAGTATAACGATAACCATAACGGAATTGAAAAATAAGAGGTGCAAAATCTCTCTATTAACTTTGTTATTTTCTTTATTTCTAAAGATATCAGGGTGATTTAAAAAACAAAATGTTCACAAAACATAAGACTACACTATGATTCCGATCTATACTCTGATTTGTACCTCGTCCTCTCTACAGCGTGTTTCAAACTTAACATAAGAAAAACATTCCTTTTCTTCCACCCGGTATACGTACAAAAAAGAAGTTTGAGTAAATCCTTGCACAACTATGTAAATACTAAAGAAATGTCTAATATAAATGTAAATAAATGTTCACGAATAAATCAACTATGAAAATGAGCATACATTTTCTATATCCATGCCTCGCAGTTTAATTCTCTGTGCTTTTATTGCTCTAACTATGTTTTCCTTAAATAAATATAAAACACAATCAAGTTTTTAGGAATTTATATCGTTAGTGCCTGTGGTGTCGATTGTCTCTCCACGGATTTGGCTTCTACGTATCTGCAGCAAAAGTTTGATGGTGTATTGAATTCAGTGGTTGCCTACGTGGAAATATGGACCACAGGTAAAAATAAAGGATCTGTTTGTGGCTATGGGACTTGGCAAGGACTTATTCATGGATGCCATAAAATGTTATCAATAAGTGAATTGAAGAGAAAGCGGCCTCCACCCTCACATAGTGCGTTTAAACCGGCACTACCTAGAAAGTAAGTTTCTAATTACAACCGATATCAACTTTTTTATGTAAAGGTGGATCCACATCAATAAAAATTTATGTTGTACGTTGTATTTGACGCAAATTTGCTCGTGTTCGCTGAACTTTTTGTTGAAATGCGTCCGCGAAAGTAGACATTTTTGCACGCTCGTAGAAAAACATTATTACAGATCAACTTCAAATAGTAACATATGCAGATGATTCAGTCATCACAGCGAAGACGAAGATAACACTTGCAGTTGGAAAATTACATAAGGAAGCGAAGAGAATAATAGGACTAGAGATAAACCAGCTCACAGCAAAATACATGGCGATAGGGAAAGATGACCCAACTCAGAAATATCTAATAACACAGAACCATAAATTTGAAACTGTATCCACCTTTAGCTACTTAGGAGTAAAAATAGGGAAAACCGGAAAAGAGAGAACAGAGGAAAGAATTCTGAAGGACAGAAAAACATCTACACGGTAGAAATCTGCTGAGAAGCAAGACTCTAAGTATAATATGAACCTATATAAGACCTTAATAAGACTTGGTGTTACATATGGGATGGAAACAACGACGATTAACAAGAAAAAGGAAGATAGCCTTCTGAAATTTAAAAGAAAAATAATAAGAACAATACTGGGCCACAATGTAACAAAAGAGGGAGAAATAAGAATGAAAATAAATGCAGAAATTGAAGACAAATTAAAGAGAGAAAATATAGTCAGATAAAAAAACTCACCCCAACGCAAATACGGGACATTTAGGCGTCCCGAGATATTTTTTCGGGACTCCGGGACAAATCGCTAAAAATCGGGACAATCCCGCTTTTACGGGACGTTTGGTCACCCTAGTGTACCCTCGAAGATTTGCTCGCCAACAAAGATGGAAGCGACCCCGACGTAGCCCGATACTGGGCTGAAATTCTATGAATGACATGTCTGGACACGATAAAGTAAAGTAAAATAAGGATCCAAAGGTAGGCTGTCTTACCACTGAGCCAGAGAGGAGGAAGTAATTAATTTAATTAGTTATATATCAGCTAATTAAGTAAAACGATAATAATCATCGATGCTAATATATTTAAATGAAAAACAAATGCTTAATTACTTTTCTAATACCCATTATATTCTAATGCACCTATTATTATTTGAGGAATAAACAAAATCCATTAAGTTTGTTTCGCTTCCTATAATGGGACAAGAACGAACTATTAATTATCTATTTACATCCACATACAACTGATTAAACAAATAAAACCATGAATAATTAACATTTTTAACTGTAAGCACATTTAATGCGCAACATTAGAATGTTACTGAGGTATACGTGTAACAAAAATACAGGTCATAAATTTAATCACATATTCTGGGACCAAAAATAGTTCGATTGAACCTAACTTACCTTAGTACAAATGTGCACATAAAAAAAGTTACAGCCCTTTGAAGTTACAAAATGAACATCGATTTTTTCCGATATATCGAAAACTATTAGAGATTTTTTATTGAAAATAGACATGTGGCATTCTTATGGTAGTAGTATCTTGAGAAAAAATTATAGTGAAATTTGGACACCCCATAAAAATTTTATGGGGGTTTTGTTCCTTTAAACTCCCCCAAACTTTTGTGTACGTTCCAATTTAATTATAATTGTATTACCATTAGTTAAACACAATATTTTAAAAACTTTTTTGCCTCTTAGTACTTTTTCGAAAAGTCAGTTTTTATCCAGATATTTTGAATATTTGTCAAATCCACCACATATTTGTATATAGCTAATAAAGTACGATTATGGAGACTTGGTAATAATATGAAAATTTATTTATGATTTACATTTTTAGGTATATTTTGAACCATATTAAAAAAGAAGTAATATCTCGATAAAACGTGCCTTCTCGAAAAAATACAAAGAGGCAAAAACGTTTTAAAAACACTGTGTTTAACTAATGGTACCACAGTAAAAGTTTAATTGGAACATACACAAACATTTGAGGGGTTTAAAGGAACAAAACCCCCATAAAATTTTTATGTAAACATATTAAAAAAGAAGCCGCAACTCGATAAAAACTGCCTTATCGAAAAAATACTAAGAGGCAAAAAAGTTTTAGAAATATTCAATTTAACTAAGGGTACCGCAATAATAATTTAATTGGAACGTACACAAAAGTTTGGGGGGTTTAGGGGAACAAAACCCCCATTAAATTTTTATGGGGTGCACAAATTTCACTATAATTCTTTTTTAAAATGTTGCTGCTATAAGAATGCCACATGTCCATTTTTAATACAAAATCTCTAATAGTTTTCGATATATTCAAAAAAATCGATTTTCATTTTGTAACTTCAAAGGGCTGTAACTTTTTTTATGTGCATATTTGTACTAAGGTAAATTAGGTTCATTCGAACTATTTTTGGTCTCAGAATATGTGATTTAATTTATGACCTGTATTTTCGTTACACCCTGTGTAATAGGCGAATTAGCAATTAGCCTATAACCCTTTATAGGGGCTAGAGCTCCTATTAGACTAGTCATAGTCAAGTTGTACCCATTTAAAGTGGAAATTTTCTTAAAAAATTTGTAAATTAATTTGTTTATAAGGGTTTTAAGCAAATTTGAGCAGTAAAAATGTATACCTGAATTAATAGTAATGATAAAAGAACTCCAAAGGGATATATTGATTTTGGGAAGTTGTTGGTAGGTTTATTTTTGTCCAAGATATCGATATTTTAATAGCGCGCTCTGAGTCGCAGGATCGGCTAGTAATAGTACGGGATCCGAATATAGGTCGACCTGTACCCATCTGCTTACCGGATGAAACATTTTTTTGAAGTTATACTTCTTTAGGCGCGATTGAGAGTAAAATTTCCTAATTCTGCGCGCATGCGCACACAAACAGTATGGCGTTTAGTTGCTGAACCTTTGAAGTTATGCATAAATATATCAATGCAAGAAAAGGTGTGAAAAGAATATATTAGTGTTTTTAGTAAATGTATTATTTATATAGTTTATATATATTTATAATAGTTTTTCCGTTTAGATCCAAGAAAACAAAAGAACCACCTGAAGCCACAGAAATTTTTAACATAACAAATTACAACCTGGACAGCTTACAACATGAAAGTACGAGAACACTATATCAACGAAGACTAAATGAAAAATTAGAAGATATAATCCAAAATGTATCCGTGGAAGAAGTGTACGCAAATATAATAGACAGTATGCAAACAGCCGCAAAAGAAGCGCTTGGTTTAAAATCCGAGCGCCACAGTAAAAAGGTATGGTGGACCGAAGACATACAAAACCTAATAATGGAGAAAAAGAAAGCGTACGCACGGTGGCTAAGTACTAAACATCAAGTAGACAAAGACAAATATTTGGACCTACGAAGAACAACAAGAAGAGCAGTAACAGCAGCAAAAAAAGAAATGTGGGATATGAAATGCCAAGAGATCAACACTTACATAGGCGGAAGGAAGTGTTCAGAGACATGGAAATTTTTAAACCAAATAAAGAACACACAAAGAAATACTACTTCTATTCAGTTAATATAAACAGAAAAATGGAAAGAATACTACGAGAGTTTGCTAACAGAAAGTAGAGCCGAATATATCACACAATCACCAACAGAAGTATTCGTTGAAGGCGAAGAGATAGTGGTGGGAGTTGATATGGTGAAGAAAGCTGTAAATGAACTAAAAAATGGTAGAGCTCCAGGGCCAGAAAATATTCCTGCCGAATTAATAAAATGTGGCACAGATAAACTCTTTCAAGCACTTACTTGGTGTATGACCAAATATATAAACGGTGTCACACCACCCAGTTTATGGAAAGTAACTTATATTTCTTCCATTCATAAAAAAGGAAATAAGTTGGATTGCTCAAATTACAGAGGAATATCGGTAACTAGTACACTAAGCCGGGTGTACGGGCGCATTCTTAGAAATCTCATTGAGATGGAGTATAGGGAACAAGAAGAAGAAGGACAGGCTAGGCTGGTTTCCGCGCTGGAAGAAATTGCACAGATAATGTTTTCAGCCTAAAACAATTAATTGAAAAAAAAAAATCAGCAACCAATCAAGAGACCCATCTCATGTTTGTTGACCTCCGTAAAGCATACGACAGCGTTCCTGTGACTAAATTGTGGAAATCACTACAAGAAACTAACATCAGCTACACTCTAGTCAAAGCCTTAAAAAATCTATATGGAAATTCTACATCACAAGTAAAAATTGACAACACACTATCTAAAAAGTTCATAGTTAACAAGGGTCTGCGCCAGGGCTGCTGTATTTCACCAACTTTGTTCAAGATATATGTTGCAAAAGCACTAAACCAGTGAAAACGTAAATGCCACGGTATGGGTATAGACCTCGGAGAGGTTTGTTTATATACCTTACAATTTGCTGATGACCAAGTCATCATAGCTAATGATAAAGACGACCTACAGTATATGACAAGAAAACTAAAGGAGGAATATGAACTTAGTGGGGCAGAGGTTTGTTTATATACCTTACAATTTGCTGATGACCAAGTCATCATAGCTAATGATAAAGACGACCTACAGTATATGACAAGAAAACTAAAGGAGGAATATGAACAGTGGGGCTTGGAAATTAATGTGGAAAAAACTAAATACCTACCCATAGGAGCTGAGCTATCCAATATCGAACTAGAGGATAATGAACAAATCACATTCTGTAGTGAATACACGTACCTGGGAGTAACCTTCGATAGAACGGGAAAAGACGATGAGGAAATAAAGAAAAGGGTAACACAAGCTAGAAGAACAATTGGCTGCCTAAATGGAATACTTTGGAGTTCCGAAATAGGAATACAGCGAAAATACAATATCTATGAAACACTTATTAAAAGCAGCCTACTTTACGGAGTAGAAACTTGGAGAATAACCGAGAACAACAGGAAAAAATTAGAAGCTGTAGAAATGGATGTGTTTAGAAGATCGTTAGGTATATCCCGTAGGGAAAGAGTTCGAAATGAGGAAGTAAGACGACAAATTGGAATAGATATTTACTTAACAACAGACATTGAGAGGAAACAGTTGATTTGGTATGGTCATGTTCAAAGAATGGAAGACAAAAGATTGCCCAAAAAGATCATGCAGTGGGTACCACCAAACCGCAAAAAACGAGGAAGACCCAAAAAGACATGGAAAGAAGGGGTAACCAAAGCAATGAGTACAAGGGATCTTAGAGATGGCCAATGGGATGATAGAAGGACGTGGAAGTTAGGCATCGGACAACGTCGAAAGACGTTCTAAAACCGATACATACATACATACATACATACATTATTTATTATAATTTTTGTGTCTTTGGATTTGTCTTCCTCGGGAATAAGATATTTTATAATAATAGTAAGTATATTATTTAAAGTATTTTTGTATTAAATTTGTCAGTATATATGAGAAATCTTGTAACCTGTCAAAGCAAAGGGAGATAGCGCAGTGGTAGAGCGTGTGACCGGAGATCAAGAGGTCCCGGGTTCAAATCCCGGACGATTCATTTTTTTTTTATATTGTTGGTATCGTTTTAATAAAAAATTTTTAAAAGTGGTAGGTAAAGAAATTTAGTTTAATATTTAAATAAAATACAAATAACCTGTTAACTATATTAATTTCGTTGAAATCATAATAACAGAAGTATAACTTCTTACGTGTGTACAAAGTACACACACATTCTTTTTTTTTTATTAAATTTCATACATAGACGAATATTTCTAGCATGGGTTGCTTATCAAAATCGTGTTATGGCTATCCTTAAGGGGGGGGGGGGGGGCGAAGGGATTGAAATATTCCAAACACATTTTTTGAAAATGAAATCCCTCAGAAGTCAAAACAACGATTTTTTTTAAAAAGGGTGAAAATCTAGTCTAGTCGGAGTGTCTAGTCGGACAAACATTGATATACGGCAACACTGGAACAGGCAAAGTTTTAATTGTGGAACAGTTTAAAAATTTGGAACGTCAGATTATGAAAACGCCCATGTATTTTGTCGGACAGGACTTCCAATTGATTTGTTACCATTTCATTAAACTCTCATGCAAAAATCAGACTGCTATTTATCACCAATATAATTCCTGTCATTTGACATGTTCTTCGTGTTGAACTTATTAAAATGCCAAGTTGGTGGTAAATACCTTCTGATTTTTGCATGAGAGTTTAATGAAATGGTAACAAATCAATTGGAAGTTCTGTCCGACAAAATACATGGAACGTTTTCGTAGTCTGACGTTCTAAATTTTTAACTTGTTCCACAATTAAAACTTTCCCTGTTCCAATGTTCCCATACATTAAAGTTTGTCCGACTAGACACCGTTAAGCTAAACAAATTTTCAGGTCAAATCAACTTTTTTTGGTACGCGGGATTCAGGTCTGGTACACAGGCCAGCAGCCATTTTGGTACCGGAGAAGTAAGAACTGAATTTAAATATACCTATTTGATGTTCTAATTTCAAACAGTCTTTTGTTTTGTAGCAGCTCTAATTTCAAGATACATTTGGAGACGAATTAATATTTTTTAGACAATTTTATTACTATGCCCTGTTTTTAAAACAGGAGGAGCTAACTCAAAAGAGGGATTCACACCCAATGATGTCACTGGCAAAATCACCAAATACAGCCTTTTCTTTTTGGTTGATCATGTCGGCCTTCGACAGTAATCCATAAATATTATATTATACTAATACGTCCCTAAAGAGTTCTAAAAATAACTTTTTTTTATATAGAAGCAGAAAACTCAAAAAATCGCCAATATAACTTAATTACCACATGAAGTGCCAAAATTTCATAAATGTCAATAGTGCCAAAATTTCATAAACTTGCCTGAGGTTGGACCAGTTACACCTTCTAGTTTAAAAACAGGGTATAGCAAAAATTTTGCTTCGTGTTTAATGAGAGGCCACACTCTTCACTAGCTTTGTAACCATCCAAAAAACTATTAATTTTTTTAGAAATTCTCTTTGGTTAAGGATGCCATAATGCAATGATTCGTAAGTCTTATTTTCACTTCGGTTTCACTACAAAATATAAAGAAATAAAGAAGTAAAAGACTAGATTTTAAAATTCCCTTACCTTCTTTAGTCTTAGCATCCATTATGGCTTGCAAATTTTAGAAGAATCGAAGGTGTAACCAGAGAAGGTTCCCATTGATTTCAATCTAGTGGGATGGAGAGTAATATTTTTAATATTATTTTATGTAAAATTGGAAAGAAATCCTTTGTAAAAGGTATAAATTTTTTTTATTAAAATCCCTTAAAAGGGCTACATCACAACAAATCGTTTTCGATTTTTATAAAAAATCATCATCAGTGTTCGATCTAAAAATAACTATATAACCGATTTAATGAATATAAAGTTAGTATTTAAATTTTGACAAAGGTTAGAGCGAGTTGGTTATATTTACAAACTGGATGCTAGCTGAGCCACAAAAGAAAAATATCTGGGTAAGAACCCTTTACATATAATATAGATGCCTTAAAAGTGCATACTTCAATAAAAAGCCCTGTGATGGTCACATGGCAACCAGGATAATCGGAATGGGACGTTTCGGCGTCGCCGTTTCGGCGTGGCCATTTCGGCGTGGCCGTTTGGGCGTAGAGCCGTTTCGGCGTAGGCCGTTTCGGCGTAGGCCGTTTCGGCGTCGGCCATTTCGGCGCCTGCCGGTTCGGCGCCCGCCGATTCGGCGCCCGCCGATTCGGCGCCGGCTGATTCGGCGACAGATACTTTGGCAAAGTGAGAGAGAAAAAAAAAATAGTTGTTAATGTATGATAGTCTGAAATTTTCTTTAACAAAAAATGTAGAGTCAGGAGAACAATTTTCGACATTTTAATTTTAGAAGATGTAAAATAATACCCGAAAGTTAGGTTTGGACCGAAGGGTTAGGTCTTCCTCCTTTGAAAATTGTACTGTATAATATATAATATATATAATATATTAATTTTTTAATTAATTATGTGCAATTAAATAGCTTACATTTACAAAAGTTGGAAAAAATAACATTTAATATATTTTTTTAGTGTGGTATAGATATAAATCAAGAGCCTCTTAAATTTCTAAAAAAGTAACGTAGGTATAATCTAATGTCTTACTAATAGACTCCAATGTAGGTATTTAGTCAACTAAAATAAAATCTCTGACGCCGAAATGGCCGACGCCGAAACGGCCTACGCCGAAACGGCTCTACGCCCAAACGGCCACGCCGAAATGGCCACGCCGAAACGGCGACGCCGAAATGTCCTAGACCCCAGGATAATGCCCTAAGGTAATGTATACAGATTTCCCAACACGTGGGATCCAAATTGAGTTGATTACATTTCAATGACTTAATGGCAACTGAATGCGAAATGAGTGATGTTTCTGAAAGGTGTCAAAAGACAGACGAACAACGTGACATGGAATTTATCCTGTATCACCACAGCCAACTAATTGTAGTAAAATATTTTTTAAAAATTTACATAGTAATAACAAACATCAACAAAGTTGTGGCTATAATTACATTTAAGTACCTTGAATAGGGCTTTTCATCGATTGTCATTTGTTTCGAGCTTCTGTCATGTGTCACATAATATTAATATATCTACGTCATACGTCTCTGGTTTGTATCATTGTTATATACCAATAACGTATGACGTAGATATATTAATATTATGTGACACATGACAGAAGCTCGAAACAAATGACTGTGAATGAAAAGCCCTATATGTAAGATGTAAGTAGAGTATGAAATGATTTTTATAATGTAAATAGAGAATTAGCCAGAATGTATGCAGCCATCTATACATAATTCAAATGAAGTTGAATTAGTTAGCAAATAATGGATCCATTTATGGTAAAGAACAACTTGGACCAAATAATTAAGTGGAGATATTTTCGCTAAGATGTTTTATTTATATGGATAGGTTGATGATTGTGGTTCCTATTCAAATTGAAGTAAGTCCAACTGTGCTGATGAAAATTTAATTTACTATGAATTAAAAGGAGTTTTTGGTTTAATTATACTAATTGGCAGAGTAAATTAGAGAGTCTGCAGTAAATGGAAGTCTGATATCAAAGTAGTGTTGAAATTAAGATAAGTAGTATGAGTCACAGGAGGAGACTGATATGATATAATGATATGTGAATTAATTGGTTATAGGTACCTGAGTGTTGATATTGGAAGTAAAGACAGAATATCAATTGAACTAATAACCTGGGCAAAAGTAAGAGGTCCTTTTATGTAACATAGACATCTAGGACTAAAAATGTTTATGAATTAGGGATTTTTTTATACCAAGTTATCGAGTTGAATTGAAAAGGTTTAAAACTGGATGGATGTATGAAGGTGTTTTGGAAAATTAGCATTATGTGTAAAAATAGTAGGTAATGAATAATAAATAATTTATGGTTTGATATCAGAATTGTTTACTGTAATGAGGTGTGATGAGAAAGGCTGGGCGCCCCAGAAACCAGACCCCACACCCTATGGATAAAAGAGTGGAAGTATTAGGATAAAATTTTTTTTATAACTATTTTTTCTGAAGTTTATTTGGACCTAGAACTATTAGATTATTTTATGTGCTATTAGATTTAAAACTAGTCTTTTGCTAGCAGTTGCCGCTGGGCATCCCTGCCATTTCGTTCGCTGCAATCCGTAACTGCATGCCGGGGTTTGTCCTGGTTGATTCATCTTCTTTAGTCTCAGCATCCGTTATGGCTTGCAAATTTTAAAAGCCTCGGATGTTTAACCAGAGAAGGTTCCCATTGTTTTCAATCTGGTGGGATATTGAGTAATATTTTTAATATTATTTTATGTGCTATTAGATTGAAAACTTAGCCTTTTGCTAGCAGTTGCCGCTAGGACATCCCTGCCATTTCGTTCGTTGCAATCCGTAACTGCACGCTGGGGTTTGTCCTGGTTGGATCAGATAGAGCAGTATATGTGCCTTCTGATGAGAGACTAATAAGTTTCGAAACCGGTAGAGGTGCTTGCTGCCCTTTCTGATTGAACTAGAATATAGTGCGGTTGTAGTTTTGTATTGCAACGAAATTGAAAATGGTTATTCATTTTTGAAGTAAAGAAATGTTTCCATAAATTCTTCGAATAGTGTAACTATTTAAATAAAATTATTTTATTTTTTTTGTTAGACCTATATCGTCTATAGTATATACTAAAGATTTCATCTTGTATTGTTTGCATCTTTGCATGCACAATCAATTCACAATCAATAAAGCAATAAACTTTTATTAAAGTAATACTAAATCTTTGCTTTCAGCATTCTTCCACGCTATTCCAAGATAACCAAGGGTTGGTTGATACCCAAGGGACAGGCTAGAAAGATAATGTACCAGACTCAAAAATATCTATATGAAAAAGAATCGCAGAGACCCTTTCATGGTGAAGCAATGATGTCCATTCCGAGTTTCTTTAGTATCTTTATTTTGCTTTTGCTCAGTGTTCCACTATTAGTGTTTATTTTCATGGTTCAATTTCCCTGTATTAGAAATTTGTTAATAAAAGTAAGTAGAGAACTTTTTGATTATTAACTTGACAGTAATTATAAATGTTACCAATATTTATGGAGACAAAAATCTTATTTTTGTATTTTTGCCACATGCCTCACTCTCTTAAAGGGGAGGGGAAAATTCACACATCCCAGTTACCTACCGTACCCTAACGATTCAGCTCTGGGTGATTCCTCTCATGTTATTGTGGCCTTGGTGATCTGGAGTGTTTTTTTTGGAAGTTGTCTCTTCTGCAACGGTCGTACTGTAGTCAATTGCTCTAAAGTTGGTGTAACCTTCGTGCACAGGTCTAGTGTTAGGATTTTCAGGTTGCACGAGCTCTTGTAACATGAACATGTAGCTTTACGTGCCCTCAGCAGCACAGTGACGGCTCAGGTAAATTAGAAATTGAAAAATTTCTGCTGTCAGTGCCACGAGTACTATTTCTTGCATGCACTTATATGCATTTTTATCAAGACACAGTTATGTGCTGTTCTCTAGAAGTTTCTTTAGAATAAGAGTAGTGGAAAAAATAACAAATATCATCTGGGTATCTTTCATTATCCATTTTTTCCGTGTTTGAAATACACAGAAAACAAAAATATTGAATTACCGTCGAATCCGTCAGATGAGAAACGTGCATATGGAAAAACTGCAGCTGGAACACTAAATTAAAGGGACAATACCTGGACAACAATTTGAAAACAATACAAAGTTAAAACGAAAATAATTGCGGAAAAAGATCTTTCATTTTCATTTTCAGAAGTTTTGATCTTATTCAAACATTTAATAAGATCGAAACTTCTCTCACGAGGTACCAACTTTAAAATTTACACGATCACATTGCCACCACATACGGAAACGAAAAAGTCACATTCGGAAGCGAAACATGAAAAAAAAGAATGTGTGTGTACTTTGTATGCACGTAAGAAGTTATACTTCTATTATATGATTCCAACGAAATTAATAAATGTACTTTTAGCAGTTTATTTATATTTTGTTTAAATATTAAACTAATTTTAATACTTACTACTTTGCAAACATTTTTATTAAAACAATACCAAAAATTAAAAAAATAAAAGAATAAAACACACACAAACACATTGAAAAATGCACCAAAAAATGATTTCTGAACAATAATTGTTGGCAAAAATTTTAACTAAATACGCATTTTCTGAAAAAAATTATATAACAAATATATTCACAATCATAAAATGTATAAAAAAAAATAAAAACTTGCATTGGGATTCGAACCCGCGTGCTTAGACTTGAAATCCACTTACACACACCCGTCACCCGACTTGACCACTTACACGTACTTGTCATGTGGAAGGTAGGCTAACTGAACGTTTTACTGTTTTGCAGTTCTGAATTTAATCAAATTAGTTTGATTTTTGTGTGTGTTTGTTAACAAAGGGAATTAAAATAATAAAATACAACAAAACATAGAGTAAGAAAACAATACGTATATTAGATGAAGAGTGGTAGAAATTTTGTTGGTAATCATATTATGTAAATCAAAGCATTACCTACTAATAGATAGGTACATACATTTTCCAAATAGGTAAGCACCTGTGTAATTTTTCATTAAAATATTGAAACATTTACAATCAAGTACGTACCTGTTGTTTTTAAAAACTATTTAAAAAGTTACTACAATTATAAACTTGCTTTTGTCTGTGTCCTCACAACAATAAAAACTAATATACAATATTTGTTTATCCGTAACCTCCATATTAAACAATTATTGTCATGTCATTTGAACACCAATCAGAGCAAAGGTATAATGAGTCTGCGCCGGGGAACAAGGTATTTGATGAATTTGCGCATATTAAATTTCACTTCCATCGCGTCTAAAAAAGTATAACTTCAAAAAGAAATTAACAAACCATTTTTTTGGGAACGCAAAATACTTCGAGTCATATAAGACTTTTGCAGAGGTAGCGTGACAAACGCATATATGCATATTAGATACTCTGTTCGGCAAGGAAAATCTATTTGTCTAAATACCAATAGATTAAAATAGACAGGCATATGATACGGGTAGGGACCACTTAAAAACAACGTGTTTCGGGAAACACCAGATGGGATAAAAGGTCTAGGAACACCTAGGAAAAGATGGATAGGTGCAGTCTGACAGAATCTGGAGAAACTAGAAGTGAGTTAATAGGAAATAGTAGCACATAATTGACTAGATAGGAAGAGAACAGCAAAAGCCACTCAAAAAGGTACATTTTTTTTAGGCCTATTAGGGTGAGGTTGTTGGTATCTGTTCTAAACTCCAACCGGGAGTAGCATGAAGTTTTCTGCTGGGATATTTTGTCAGAGGTTTCAGTTTTACGGCTGGAAATTTGCTTTCATCCATTCCTATTCTGGTAGGATTTGTTAGTCCCATTAGTAGCCACCTGGTCTAGTTACCGTCTACAAAACCAATTGGCTAACTGTTCCCATTCTAACAATAAAACACTGAAAACGTTTGTTTTCTATACTTCCACAAAATTTATTACAACTATGTGACTACAGCTGTTTCGGCAGAGTGCCTTTCTCAAGTGATTTAAATTACTAAGGGTTTATCTTTTAAAGTCTTTAACTGAAAAGGTTAAGGAGTGGGGAGCTGTTTGTCTCGAGTTAGTCATTCAGAATCATATCTGTATTTTTCAATTTATTAATTTCCATAGAATCTATGTAATAAAGATAGCTTAAGGCCTTTATTTGAATATGCAGAATTTAAAAGTGTTCATTAAAAGAATGATTATGATCTAGAAGGTGAAGTGCGTATGTAGAAGTGTCTGTTTTCTATTGTTGAAAGCTCTTTTGTGCTCTGCTATCCGTTTGTCAAAGGTTCTGCCAGTTTGACCGATGTAAGTTTTCGGACAGTCACCACAAGTTAGTTTGTAAACACCACTCTGTAGTTGTTTTCTCTTTCGACTATTATTGTTCTTAATATATTTGTTTAAGTTGTTGTTAGTTCTGAAAGCTGGTGTTATTCCTTTCTTTTTTATGTATCTGGCTATTTTTGTTGTTATCTTGACAGTATATATGTGATAGAGCAGAAGGTACTGGGTTCTTTCTGTGGTGGTGGATAGACTAATTTCAGGGCTTTCTTATGGAGTTTTTGGTTTAAAATTTTGTTAATTGTTTGTTCGTTATAGCCATTGTTTACTACTATTTGTTAATAGTGTAGGAAACAAAGGTTGAACCTTGCAAATAGGACACAAGTCCGGTTTTATTTTTTTCTGGTATATCAAGGGGTGCTTATTATAAAACTAACTTTTTCTGAAAAAATTTCGCACCGGAACCCCCCTTTTCGCCCCTTTAAAGGGGGTAATTTGTGGTTTTTGCGGAACGTAGCCCTTCCTGTACATTTTACAAAAAATTTCTTTTATAGAAATATGAAGAGGACTATATTTTCTACGATTTATTTCTTGAGAGCATCTGTCTATCATCCACCGTTTAGCGGGGGTGGGGTACCAAAATTGACAAGTTTTTAAAAAGATGTTTTTAAAAAATATATATTTTTCCCTAACTGTAACGGAAATTAAGAAGAAATCCTGCGGCAATTATTTACAAATAATTGATTGAATTTTTGGTATAGGTTTCACTTAAGCGTAATTGCCCTTTTTATAATTACAGGGTGTTACATTTTAAAAAATCTCTTTTTATACCACCTGAACCGTTTATGCTAGACTAAAAAGACTTTCAGCGATTACCCATGTACTGGTGCTATTTACAAGTTTGTATAATGCACCCCAATTTTTTCCCCGGAACCACCCCAAAAAAAGAAGAATTAATAAATAAAGTGATTTTCTTGGAATCCTTCACACACAATGCCCTTTATTAATATGCTTCATATATCATTTTGTGCACGTTATTATTATCCATGAATGGACACCAAAAGCGATTTCCTAGTGCAACCACTGTAGCAAAAAAAAAAATAAATAAAATGGGGGTTGAAATTTTTTTTTGTTTTTTGCTTTTTGATCCATATGGGCATATGCTTCATCAATAGTGCTTTTCAAAAATATATATGGTTATTGCAACATCCCTGCGGAAACCACCCCTATCCTTGAAAATATACTGCAGAAACTACCCCTATCCCTTGGAGAGCATGTTTTTACGATTTTCTCATTACCTATGCATTCTTTTTAAACAAAGCTTATACAAGGGTTAAAGACCTCTATTTACTCTAAAAATTAGGTCCTATTCATTTTTTCGTATAAGCAACCGTTACGGCACAGTGGTGCCGTAAACCTCATATATGCTTTGGCAGGCTCCAGTTTTTGTTTTTTTTTCGTCATCTGTTCGTTTTATTGATAAAGTACTTATGTAAAATAAAATAACACAGTGTAACCTACAAATTATGACTTAAGCACATTTTACAATCTTTGCGCCCCAAAGCCACAGTGGTGGCCCAAAATCAATTTTTGCATATTATCGCCACCTACACGCATTTTATTGCATTAATGCTACCTTAATAGCACAATATTTACCCTTAGGTGGTCGCTAAGCAGTGGCGGATCCAGGGAGGGGTGATGGGGGTGATCACCTCCCCCCCTCTTAAACCAAGTGATATTATATTCAAAGATTATAAATATATTCTTTTATTTTTATAGAAATTTAGCCAATTGGCACCCCCCTCTTAACGATGCTGGATCCTCCACTGTCGCTAAAGCATAAAAAGTACGCCATTCTTATAAAAATAATAATATAATATACGTATTTCTATAAAAATAAATGAATACTTTTATAACCTTTGAATATAATATCACTTGGTTTGAGAGGGGGGGAGGTGATAACCCCCATCACCCCTCCCTGGATCCGGCACTGCTTAGCGACCACCTAAGGGTAAATATTGTGCTATTAAGGTAGCATTAATGCAATAAAATGCGTGTAGGTGGCGAAAATATGCAAAAATTGATTTTGGGCCACCACTGTGGCTTTGGGGCGCAAAGATTGTAAAATGTGCATAGATCATAATTTGTAGGTTACACTATGTTGTTTTATTTTACATAAGTACTTTATCAATATAACGAACAGATGACGAAAAAAAAAACAAAAACTGGAGCCCGCCAAAGCATATATGAGGTTTACGGCGCCACTGTGCCGTAACGGTTGCTTATACGAAAAAAATGAATAGGACCTAATCTTTAGAGTAAATAGTGATCTTTAACCTTGTATAAGTTTTGTTTAAAAATAATGTATAGGTAACGAGAAAACCGTAAAAACATCCTCGCCAAGGGATAGGGGTAGTTTCTGCAGTATATTTTCAAGGATAGGGGTGGTTTCCTCAGGGATGTTGCAATAACCATATATATTTTTGAAAAGCACTATTGATGAAGCATATGCCTATATGGATCAAAAAGCAAAAAATGAAAAGAAAATTTAACCCCCCATTTTATTTTTTTTTTGGCTACAAGGGTTGCACTAGGAAATCGCTTTTGGTGTCCATGCATGGGTAATTATAACGTGCACAAAATGATATATGAAACATATTAATAAAAGGCATTGTGTATGAAGGATTCCAAGAAAATCACTTTATTTATTAATTCTTCTTTTTTTTGGGGTGGTTCCGGGGAAAAAATTGGGGTGCATTATACAAATTTGTAAATAGCACCAGTACATGGGTAATCGCTAAAAGTCTTATCACTCTAGCATAAGCGGTTCAGATGGTATAAAAAGGGGTTTTTTAAAATGTAACACCCTGTAATTAAAAATAGGGCAATTACCCTTAAGTGAAGCCTATACCAAAAAATCGTTGTTGTTTGTTTGGGTTTATATGACTGCGGACACTAAATCCATTCGCCAATTTTACTATTTTTTATTTTATTAGTCATTTTTTCGTATCTTATCCTAAAACTAATACTAATATAACAAACAATTCTACTAATAAATAATTATTTTTGTATTTTTTTTTAATAATTTTTTATATATATATATATATTTTTATTAATTTTTTTCCAAATGATGTTCTCAGAGTTCCACAGCAAAAACTGCAACATTCTTCTTTAGCCCTCTACTTCATTCGAAAGCTATTTTACTATGGACTGTCCAAGTTCGTCATTCATTGTTATCTACATATTTTTTTTTATATATTTTTTTAATTATTATATTTTTTTTTTCTATTTTTTTTTATATATCTTTTTTATATTTTTTCTTTCTTTTTTTTTTTTTTTATTATTTTTTTTTTATTTTTTTATTTTTTTTTTATTTTTTTTTTATTTTTATTTTATTATTTTTTTTTATATTTCTTTTCTTTTTTTTTCTTTTCTTTTCTTTTCTTTTTCTTTTAACATATAACAATTTACAAGAAATACTTACTCTATATTTTACAATTACAATTTAAGCTTAATATCTAAAATATGTTTATACAATAGTCGGTATACCAACTCATTATTTTCTAATGTTAATAAATAATTTAAATTAATGGGATGGTGGACATCAGTCAAAGAATACAGTGAATTTAAAAACATATTAACTTTATTAGAGATAAGAGAACAGGTCAAAATTTTGTGTTGTAGATTGCCCAACTGTCCACAAATACATTGTGGACTATCAGCTATATTAATTTTAAATAAATATGATGGAGTAAGACAGTGGTCAAATCTCATTCTGCATATGGTTCTTATCATATCTTTTGTCGACTCCATTTTAGAAAACCAAGGTTTATCCGTTATATAGTTTCTGATTGATCTGTAGTGGTTTCCTGTATTTACGTTTTCATCAATATACCTTTCTTTCCATTCTTTCTTAATCTCTTTGAATAAATTTGATTCAATATCTTTTGGCGTACAAAGATAATGGGTTAATACTCCTTGTGTCACCGCGTTTTTAGCCAATTCATCTACCATTTCATTTCCAGTTATTCCACAGTGGCTTTTAACCCATGCCAACTTAACAGACTTTCCTTGTTGCTGAAGTTCTTTAATTTTATTTATGATATATAATTCAATGTAGTTCACTTTTGATTTAGGATTTATAGCACTAATTTTACTAAGAGAACTTTTACTGTCACTAAAAATTATAAACTTTGAATGATTTATATTAGATAAATATTTTAGTGCTTCCATTATCGCTATTAATTCAGCTGTGTATATACTCATAATAGAATTTAGTTTAAACATTTTACTAATTTTATTACTGCTATCCCAATAGGCACATCCCACACCTTCAATATTTTTTGATACATCTGTATATAGCATACAATAATCTTTGAACATTTGTGAACTGTCGGAGATAAACACTAATTTTCTTAAAGATATAGGCAACTTGCTATAGTCCCTTAAAAAGTATACCTGAACTTGTTCCATACTATTAAAGTCAATATTATAATTTGGGTTTATGTCATATTTATAAAGTTGTTTATCATATATTGTCATTTTTGAATATAAATCTACCATATTTAGAGTTTTCTTTTTTATCCAATATTTTTCTGTCAAGTCTGCTAAAAACAGTTGATGTATTTTGGAAATTAAACTTGCCTTTTTTTCATACAATCTAACTAAAAGGTTGATGCCAAGTTTTTTTCGTCTTATATCCATCGGCATTTCACAGCATTCAACTTGTAGATTATTTATCGGTGTACTTCTTAGGGCTCCTATACACAATCTAAGGGATTTATTAATGATTTTGTCTATTTTATTTAAATGACACTGTGATGCGTCACTGTATAATATTGATCCGTAGTCGAATATAGCTCTTATATTATTTTTAAATAACAACAAAGAAATATTTGGATCTGCTCCCCAACGTAAGTGTGATACGAATCGAAGAAGGTTTATTCCTTTTTCTGTTTTTTTAACTATATTGTCTATATGTTCTTTCCAGAGAAGCTGTCTATCCAGAGTAATACCCAAATATTTAACATAACTTTGTACAGGATAGGATATATTGTTTATTAAGATGTGATTGGGTATTTCTTTTCGTTTTCTTGTAAAAATACATAATTTGGTTTTGGAATCAGATATATTTAGTCCATGTAATTCACTCCATATTTTAATATGTTTGTCTCCTTCTTCAATGGATTTGACTGCATTTTCTATTTTAATGTTTTCTTGATAAATAACTATATCATCTGCAAATTGTAAAATTTTTGTTGAGTTTAAATTTTTTTCTATATCAGAAGTGTAAATTAAATATAACAAAGGGCTTAATATTCCTCCTTGAGGTAAACCACCCATCGCTACTCTTGGACCAAATGTGTTATTATTTACCGATATATAAATTTTTCTACAGTCATACAATTTTATTATTTTTTGACAGAAGCATTCTGGCAGACCTATTTGTATCATTTTGTTATATAGTATATTTAAATTAACGTTGTCGTATGCTGCTTCAACATCTAATAAAAGAGCGATTACTGAAGAATTTTTCGTAAACGCTAAATTTATATCTGTTACCAAATGACTCACAGCTTCCACAGTAGAATGATTTTTTCGAAATCCAAATTGTGTTTGTGATAATTTATTGTTTTTTTCTAGCCAACTTTCGAGCCTAAGTTTTATCATTCTTTCCAGTGTTTTTGTTATGCAGGAGCTCAATGAAATACCTCTATAAGATTCTGCTGAATCAGGATTCCGATTTGTTTTGAGAATAGGAATCACCCGGTACTCTCTCCAGTTATCTGGAATATCTTCTGATAACCATATTTGATTAAAAAAATTTAATAGTGTTTCTTTCCCTTTTTGATGTAAATTGGCCAACATAATATAATGTACATTATCTATACCTGGAGAAGTATTTTTCTTATTCTTAAGGCTTATTTCTAATTCACAGAAACTAAATGGAATTGAAAGTGGATGCATAGAGTTTTTTCTTTCCATTACATTAATTTTTGAAAATATATTATCTGGACATAATTTTCTTAAAAACTCCTCAACCCATTCTCCTTCAGTCACTGGATTTACTTGTGGTTTAAAAATGTTTTGTAATCGTTTGGCTTGATTCCACATATCTTTAATTGGTGTATTTTTGTTTAAAGTTTTACAAAAATTTCTCCATGCATTACGCTTACTCTCTAATACAACTTTTTTGGTTTTCGCTACACATTTATTATAATTTATATAATTTTGTATATTAGACTGTAGTTTAAACTTGCGTAAAGCTAGTTTTTGTTCTTCTATTACCTTTTTACAATTGTCATTCCACCAAGTTTTTCTAAATCGTGGATTAGTCCCTGTTCTCTTCTCCGGTATACATATCTTACAATATTCGTTTAATTTATTTAAAAATTGTTGGTAATTTAAATTATTATCTATTTCCATGAAATTATCAGTGATAGAAGAGAAAAGAGACCAATCCGCTTTATTTATGTTCCATTGGAATTTTGTATTTACACATTCCGCTTTATTAACATTAATATTTGACTTAATAATAATAGCAAAATGATTTGATCCTAATGTCTCGTCCACAACATCCCAATCGAAAAAATGACTAATATTTGCTGAGCATATTGTAAGATCTATTGCAGATTTATTATTGCTATTCGGTCTACGCATCAAAGTTTCTTTACCATTATTTAAAATTACAAGATTACAGTCCTCAATAGCTTCTAACAGATTTTTTCCTATAGTATCTACAGTACTACAACCCCAAACATAATTGTGGCTATTAAAATCACCACCAATTATAAAAGGCTTCTCTAGACTATTAAAAAACTTTTTCCATTCATTTAGAGTGATTTTAAGATTTGGTTTTACGTATATTGAATAAATGTTTAACTTTTTTCCGGATTGAATTTTAATTGATATGCTATTGCACATTATGTCATTAATTTGGTGAAAAGTAGGACTGTTGTAAAATTTTATTAATTTTTTCAAAAGGATGGCTACTCCACCATATCCATCATCTCTATCATTCCTAAAGACATTATAACCAGTAAAGTTAATAAAATTACTTTTTTTTAACCAAGTTTCTGATATTAATCCTATATGTATTTTATTGTCATACAAGAATTTTTCTAAATAACCCTTATTTGTTTTAATTGATCTCGCATTCCATTGAAGAAATGAAACGTTAGCCATCACGAGGTAATAATAATTGTGAAATATTGTTTTTTAATAATTCCAACGTTTTTTTATCTAAATTGTGATTAATTTGATTTAATGTTGCTGAAATAAAGTTTACTATTATTTCTCCTATATTATTTTGATTATCGTTTTGTGTTTGTGTTGTGTTAGAATAAATGGGATTATTAAAATTATAACAAGGCTGACTTTGTATTCTTGGTGTTTGCAAAATTTTTCTGCGTGCTTCCATTGTTTCTTTATCTACACTACTAGAATCAATACTACTTGATCTTTTTCGTTTAGATATTGTATATTTATTTGAAGTATTTTCTTGATCTTTACTTACTGTTGAATAACATTTTTTATATTTATTATTAGCTTCATAATATGTTATATTTTCATTATTCATAATTTTTTTAATATATTCCTGTTTTTGTCTTTCTGTACAATCTGCTCCCTTGTCAGTAGCGCTGTGTTTTCCTTTGCACAATACACAAAGTAAATTATTCGGATTGGAACAATTAGATTTGTTGTGTTCTTCGCCACATCTTTCACACCTATCTTTTCCTCTACATTGGGCACTTATATGCCCAAATCTCAAACACTTTAAACATTGGATTATTCTGGGTGTATAATTTTCCACCTCGTATATCATTTTTTCTATTATTACATTTTTTGGTATAGACTGACCTTTAAAAGTGACAATTACGGTTCCTGTTTTTACATAATTAGTATTACCATTATCTTGAATCACTTTCCGCATAATTCTTTTTACATGTAATACTTCGAATTTAATTCCAAATCTAGGTTTAATTAATGATAATAAATCATTATCTTCTATCTCTTTATCTACCAATTTTATAACACCTTTCTTTTGAGTAAAAAACGTTGGAATATATGCCTCATACTCTTTGCTTTTAAGAATTTGAGAATCAATTAATTTATTAGCACTAGCAAAATTATTTAGTTCTACCTTGATTTTATTTCTACCAACTACTGTAATTTGTGTGATATTATTTTCAATTTCAGGTACTGCACTTAAAATCAAACGGGCCGTGCCGATCCTGTGTAATCGACCAATGTTACCGTTTTTATTTTCTATGTGTACTATATAAGGTGCATTATCTCCAAATTGATATCTATGTTTTAATCTTAAATTTATTACTTTATTTAAATTTTGCTTACCTGACTTATCTGTTTGATTTAAATTTGTCAAATTTTCATCGTTATTGCAACTAAATTTGTTACTTACCTCAATAGTACTACTTGTTTGGTTTTGTTTGTTTGTTACCTTATTATTTACTCTATTGTTATTTTTATTTAATTCCTCATATTCCATCATCCCATCTCCTTCCATTTCTACATAAAATTTACCTTTATCTGGAGGTTCAGGTGGTATACCTTCCATATTATTTGTTTTCTGAAATTTAACTTCTAGGCGCTAAATTTCACACTTTCTTACAGATCACTGGTTTAGTACTTCTTTATACTACTCGTAATACTCAAAAAGTTAAGAAAAAACCTTAAAAATTAATAATTTTTAGGAGAACTTCTAAATAAACTGCCTTTCAATTTGACGTTTATTTGACATGTACCAAAAAATCAATAAATTATTTGTTAATAATTGCCGCAGGATTTTTTCTTAATTTCCGTTACAGTTAGGGAAAAATATATTTTTTTTAAAACATCTTTTTTAAAAACTTGTCAACTTTGGGGCGCCACCCCCGCTAAACGGTGGATGATAGATATATGCTGTCGGGAAATAAATCGTAGAAAATATAGTCTTATTTATATTTCTATAAAAAATTTTTTTTGTAAAATGTACAGGAAGGGCTACGTTCCGCAAAAACCACAAATTACCCCCTTTAAAGGGGCGAAAAGGGGGGTTCCGGGGCGAAATTTTTTCAGAAAAAGTTAGTCTTATAATAATCACCCCTTGATATAACGAAAAAAAAAAAAAAATAAAACCGGACTCGTGTCCATTTTGCAAGGTTCAACCTCTGTTTCTTACACTATTAATGATGTTCAGTTCTATCTCTTACAATGGCTATAACGAACAAACAATTAACAAAATTTTAAACCAAAAACTCCATAAGAAAGCCCTGAAATTAGTATATCCACCACCACAGAAAGAACCCAGTACTTTGTGCCCTATCACATATACTTGCAAGATAACAACAAAAATAGTCAGATACATAAAAAAGAAAGGAATAACACCAGCTTTCAGAACTAACAACAACTTAAGCAAATATATTGAGAACAATAACAACCGAAAGAGAAAACAACTACAGAGTGGTGTTTACAAACTAACTTGTGGTGACTGTCCGAAAACTTACATCGGTCAAACTGGCAGAACCTTTGACAAACGGATAGCAGAACACAAAAGGGCTTTCAACAATAAACTAACAGACACTTCTACATACGCACTTCACCTTATAGATCATAATCATTCTTTTAATGAACAGTTTCAAATTCTGCGTATTCAAAATAAAGGCCTTAAGCTATCTTTATTAGAATCCATGGAAATTAATAAATCGAAAAATACAGATATGATTCTGAATGACCAACTCGAGACAAACAGCTCCCCACTCCTCAACCTTTTCAGTTAAAGTATTTAAAAAGGCAAACCCATAGTAATCTAAATCACTTGAGAAAGGCACTCTGCCGAAACAGCTGTAGTCACATAGTTGTAATAAATTTTGTGGAAGTATAGAAAACAAACGTTTTCAGTGTTTTATTGTTAGATAAAATGAACTTCCATCAAGTAACGGTCGAATCAATCAATTGTTCCCATTCTTCTTTTGCATTTGTTTTGTGTCGTTTTCAGGAGCAAATGAGTGCTATCCAGTAGCGGATGTTCTTTAACCAGAAACACTACCTACAGTCCTCTATTATTCCTTCTATGACTAGTTTTCTGAGCTTTTATATCTGGTGTCGAGATAAATGACGTTGGTACGCGTTCTGATTCATCTTGATTTATACTCTTATCTTCATATTAACTAATGTAAAAAACAGTTCTCTATTTTTTCAATTCTTGTCAAAACGTTAATGTACCACATTTAATACTTTTTCAGTATCCCCACATCTTTTCTTGTGGATACGTCAGTAAAGAAGAGCATCCCTCTGAAGAATTCAAAGAAGGCAACCATTGTCGAGTAACATTCTATGGAGAAGGATGGAAGGAGAAATTGGCAAATGTAGACGAACAGTACACTATACCACCTAACAAAAGCATTTTAGCGAAACTGCAATTTCAAAATTGCTATACTTTTAGTGTTATCGGTTTAATTGGAGCTGGTATTGTTATTTTGAAAGAAAAAGACAAATTACCACAAAGGTATGTAATTACAATTTTTTAAGATTACTATTATTTACAAGCTAGGGTGATTATGTCAGGATCATCAAAGTATTTTGACTTAAATTTTATTTATCTATTTCTTAAAATATAAGAATATATGAATAGAATCGTTGAAAGAATTTCTAATTGATATCTTCTCCACTCTAGCACGACAACCATGTGTGGATTTCATTGACTTAACAATCAGTCTTTAGTGCAACGTTTTATTATTAGTCCCTCTGCTTGCTCAATATTTAGAGCAGATAAATCTGCTGCAAAATTATCTTTGTATCTCTACACTGCATCCTCTTTCCAGACCAGCTTTAAGGCACGCTGCTGATCTTATTTCTTAATACTGTAAATCCACTAATTCTTTAGGTAAATTTCTTTACTTTCACTCATAGACCTGGATATCGCGAACCAAAACAAAGTTTATTAATAGCAAGCTAAAAATTTGTTAATAGCTTAACGGTGTCTAGTCGGACAAACTTTGATGTATGGGAACACTGGAACGGGAGAAGTTTTAATTGTAGGACGTGATTATAAATTGTGGAACGTGTCATCCTGACAAGTTTATGATTGCGAAAACCAGCAGGTTGTTTTTAAGTCTATTTAATAGCAAACTTTATATACAGGGTGTCCAGAAACTCTACCGACAAACGGAGAAAGGAAATTCCTCACATAATTTTAAGACAATTTAACCCAATTCACCTAGTCCGAAAATGCTTCCTAAGGGAGCTAGAGCTCTTTGAAGATGGCGTCATGTAATTAGTTTTTCTTAAAAACCTCCAGAACGCTTCTATTTAGAAGAACAAAAATTTGTATACATGTTTACTTTCCAGTAATGAATCGATTCCAATCATTGCGAATTTTTAGTACCGGTCATAGGCGTCCGTTTGGGAGTACAATACATGGGAGTTTTCGTAGACTGACGTTCGAAACTTGTAACCGGTTCCACAATTAAAACTTCCCAAGTTACAGTGTTCCCGTACATCAAACTTTGTCCGACTAGACACCTTTAAGCTATTAACAAATTTTCAGCTTGCTATTAAGAGGATCGGTACGTATTTTCGGCTGCAATGCTATTCAAACGGGGATTCATTTTTTTCGAATCCTGAGAAAACTAATAAGTATTTTTGAAAAATTTAAACGCAGAATGAAAGATTACGTTATTAGCGAGGGCCGAAAGTCCCTGAGAACTTCTATAATGTCTATTTTAATAAGTTACAGGGGTGAAAAACTAAGAGAAAATTTAGTGTGATTTTTAATTTCAAATATCTCATTCAAAATAAACTTTTTATTTATTCTAAGGGACTTTCGGCCCTCGGTAATAATTTAATCTTTCCTTCTGCGTTTAAATTTTTCAAAAACATTTATTGGTTTTTTCAGGATTCGAAAAAAATTAACAAAATGCCGTGGTAATATTTTGCAAATCTATCTTTGTCTTACAACGCACTCAGCCGAATATAATATTGTCAGCATATATTGTCAGTCAGACACTGACAATCAGTGCCAATTTTAAATATTTGACATTGCATCGGGAATATTTTGAGGTATTGATTAAATATTATTGATATAAATATAGTGTATTTGATAAATAATTTATTTAAGACGTGAACTTAATAAAAAGTTATTTATTGTGTATTATTTGTGGAAGATCCAAGCAGAGAATACATCAGGATAATATATTCTGTGATTCAAGTCTTTTGTTGTTAAAGATGTTCAAAATTGTAAGCGTTCCATAACAATATATTATTAAAAAATCACTTTAACACTTTTCCTCTTTTCTCGATTGAGTATTAGTTTTTGTTGTACAAATAAATTATTACAATCACTGAATACATAGTTAGTGAAAAAATTATCATATTTTATTAACTGAATTAATAATTTGCAATTATAAAAATAACAGTTATCCAAGAACATTCAAAAGCCATCTCTTTAAATTAATGATGACATTTTCAAGTAGAATGACATTCTAATAATGTTTACATATCCATACCAGTGTGAATTTTACTACACGTAATTTGCCGTGTAAAGACAGAAAAAGTAGGGATACACGTAAAATATTTGCGAATTATGTACCCATAGCCTTAATAAACTTTTTTTGGCACGCGGAATCCAGGCCTATCAGTAAACATCATTATTATTCAAAAATCAATCATTATTATTGTTTATGTATCTAGCGTAGTATTGACGTTTACAATTGTCATTTTACTTTCTCAGTGTAATTGCCAAATACATTTATTATTAATTTGCTCAGTTAATTTAGGCCATATATTATTTGTTTCCCATTTTATCAATAATTAATAAAATGATTTATATTGTGTTGTACATATTATCAAAGAGAAATACAAAGGAGAGGAATCTTGATCCCGCATATATTGATGATTCTAACGGACTTACCATTTCTTTTTAAGCGCTTACAATTTCCCAAACAATGGAGAGTGCGCATTATGCAATAATATCATGTTGTTTACTATTTACTCAGTTTTGCCCTCAATGGATAATTTGCAACTATTTTGACGATTTTTTTGTTTCAGTGGTGGTGTATATAGTCCAGGAGCAGCTTTTAGAAAAACGTCTCTAATGCAAATGCTGCTAGACAATGGAACTTCATTCGAAATTAAAAGTGTGAAAGATATATAAAATTAAATAAAAAGTATACATCAGTACATACTTTTCTATTCTTTTTCTGTACTCTGTCATATTTTATGTCACTATACCCTTTCTCACATTTCCGACTTAATCGCTTTTATTAAACCATCAATGTTAATATTATGTTCGTTCAACAAGGGAAGTACGGTCAGTTTGGCCCTTCCGTGTTTCAATAATCTAGAACAACGGTTCTAAAACTTTTTTCGGGGTGGGAGGGATTGAACTCCCAAAACCCCCCTCTGACTACGCTCGTGTATCTCACGCCTTTTGAATGTATGTAGTCTATATGAAAAAAACTTGTTGTCATAAGCAGTGAATCACGAACGTGAGGCACGATGTTGTAAGCTACGCTCTATCTAAGCTAATAGATTCGTGAAATACAAATATTAAATTCTTTTTATGAATGGAAATAGTTCCTAACGTGAGAAGATCAAAGCTGTTCTTAATTCCATGTACCTATGTAATAATGAAATTTACAAATTTGTGAAGCTAGTATACACAAGAACTATAAAAAATAGGCAGAACAGTTATTCCTATTCTTATGATAAAGTTTATACTCCTAAAGTTGGAAAATTCAAAATAATGGATGGTTTTCTCAAATCGCTCGTAAAACAAGTGTCATCGCTTCAAATAATTTTTTTAGATGTATGTCATCCAAATAAATAGGTAGAGGAAAGGATGCAAATATGGGCTACCCATTTTGTTTTTCTTTGTAAAAAAAGAATAAAAATTCTATTTTATTTCCAAAGGTACGTAAGAATACCTACATTTAGTTACTTATAACCTGCCCAAAATCCAAATTGATTAAAAAATATACAACTGTTTTAAATGTACAAATAATGAAAAATTGTACTTTTGTGCCGTTTGAATAATGATCCTAAATATGGGCTACCCCGAAAAATGTGTCTTAAATTTTTGTGAAGTGAGATAAATGCGTGACAAATATATTTTAATATCTAAAATACAAAAAGTCCATTAAATAACTCATAGGCTAAAACTCTTTGCAAAAGTCACACACATAGGTAGTCTTCTTTTTCGGCCCCAGCGCACTCGTTATGTGTCCAAAAATGACACATGAAGCACTTGACCGATATTTCACCAAGATTATCCTCTGAAAAAAGTGCTTCGCAAAACATACACGTTACGTCAGCTGCGTCTTGTGGAGGCTGTGTAGAAGGAAACTCATTGTAATCGCTCTCATCATCTGCAGGCACATATTCCTCTTCATCCTCGCTACTAGAACCCGATTTCTTTTTTTGGTCCTTTGTGACTTTGGTAACCTGCTTACGTTTTCCTTTTTTATTTCTTTTCCTTTCCTTTTTTCTTTGCCTTTTCCTTCTTCGTTTTGCCTACATTGCTACATTGTTCTAAATATGGGCCACTAGCCCATATTGTAAACACGCTTGCTTTGCACAACAAAAGAAGTTATGTTTAAAAGCAGACAATTTGAAGAAAACTCATTAGCATATATCAAAGACTAATAATAGAGCTTCAACGTGACACAGATGTTTTTTTAAAATTCGTGTTTATTTTTAAATACTGGAATTTATCAACTTACCCGAAAAAGTTTTGACACTCACACCAACCGACAAACAATTATTATAAACTGGGAAATATCTACCACAGTGGCGCCATCGCTACGGTGATAGTTTAACTTCGTCAAATACCGTTTGCAATAGTCAAAATGTAGAGATCTGCAACAAATAGCTGTGAAACCCACCTAGCCCATATTACAAGACCAGCCCATATTTGCAGCCTTTCCTCTACTTTTTCTCTCTTGGTAATTTTTCGAAAAACTTTTTGAGTTATTATCAATTTTTTGTGGAACAAATACCATAATTAGTGATTTTTGGATTTTTTTTCTAAAAACAACAAAATGAATTGTAATATTAAAAAAGCTTTATGATCTATAAACCTTTAAGAACGCTTTAAGTATATAAGTAAAAATATTTTGACAATGATCTATTTCTATTTCGCTGGAAACATGAGCGACAAATTTACGCTAGCAGTAGCCGTAAAACGAACTTAAGGTTCCGCGGAACGAAATAGGAATAGCCGAACTGAACCGACTACGCACAAGTCCTGTAGTCGGTTCCTTTCGGCTATTCCTATTCCGTTCCACGGAACCTTAAGTTCGTTTTACGGCTACTACTAGCGTACATTTGTCGCCCGTGGAGCCTTAGGCTACGGCTCCACGGGCGAGAAATTGACGCTAGCAGTAGCAGTAAAATGAACTTAAGGTTCTGCGGAACGGAATGGGAATAGCCGAACTGAACTGACTACGCACAAGTCCTGCAGTCGGTACAGTTCGGCTATTCCTATTCCGTTCCGTGGAACCTTAAGTTCATTTTACTGCTAAGCTAGCGTCAATTTCTCGCCCGTGGAGCCGTAGCCTTAACGAACGGCTCCACGGGCGAGAAATTGACGCTAGCAGTAGCCGTAAAACTAACTTAAGGTTCAGCGGAACGGAATAGGAATGGCCGAACTGTACCGACTACAGGACTTGTGCGTAGCGTAGTCGGTTCAGTTCGGCTATTCCCATTCCGTTCCGCGGAACCTTACGTCCATTTTACTGCTACTGCTAGCGTCAATTTCTCGCCCGTGGAGCCGTAGGCTTAGCCTTTTTTAGTGTTTCGAATTTAGTGTTTCGAATATAACTTTCAAACAATCTACCGTTGCCAGTGTATGTGTATGTGTATTACCAGTCGTGAGTACAAAGGTCGCAGTGATTCAGTTCAATTCAGTTCAATTTAAAACTATGTTTTTAGTACGATAGAAATCGCTTATTCCCGTCAAAATATTCTTACTTGTAGTTGAAGGTTTAAAGATTATAAAGCTTTTCGTAGAATTGTAATTCATTTAGTTGATTACCAGAAAAAAATTCCAAAAATCATTCGTTAAGGCATTTTTCAACAAAAAATTGCAAATTTCTTCCAACTCGACAAACTCAACAAAGAAGCATTTTTCCACAAATTATCAAGAGAGAAATAGTATTTATTTCGATGACATACGCCTAAAAATTTTTATTCGAATCGACTGGGAAAATTGTTTTGTTGTTATAAGTTATTTGTTAATAACAATTTCCGGCCCACTTGAAAAAACAAAAAAAACACATTTGAACTTTGAAATATCTCTCTCCTTCTCTCTCTCTCTCTCCCTCTCTATCCCTTTCTCTGTCTCCTCTCTCTCTTTTTTCTCCCTCTCTTTCTGTCTCTATCTTTCTATTGTCTTCCCCCTTGTGGAGTATTGGCCGATGTTGCGTTGGGCTGATTGACTGGATCAGCGCATCTTTCCTATACAAGTTTTTTTCATTCCTCTCTATTTCTCGCCCTCTGTTTGACCTCTCTTCATCTCAGACCAATTCTTTCATGATCTCTTGTTACAGCTCTTCTCCAGTTATTATCGAGTCTTCCTCTTCTTTTTGTTCGGTCTGGTTGATATTCGAGTGCCTCTCTGGTTATATTATTTTGTTCTTTCCTTAGAGTATGTATCTCCAATCCATTTACATTTTCTTCTTTTAATCGCAACGTTATTTTCTCTTATTTTGTTCTTCTTCATACTTCTACGTTTGTTAATTTATCCGGCCAGTATATTTTTGGGATTTTTCTCAACGATTCATTTATAAATGTTTGTTGCTCCATAAAATAATATACTCTTAGGCTACGGCTCCACGGGAGGGAAATTGACGCTAGCAGTAGCAGTAAAATGAACTTAAGGTTCCGCGGAACGGAATGGGAATAGCCGAACTGAACCGACTACGCACAAGTCCTGTAGTCGGTACAGTTCGGCTATCCCTATTCCGTTCCGCGGAACCTTAAGTTCATTTTACTGCTACTACTAGCGTCAATTTCCCGTCCGTGGAGCCTTAGCCTTAAGGGGAACGGAGCAAAATGCAAAGTTTTGACGCATGTCAAAATTGTCAATTTGTTTTAAATGGACATATTAATTTTTTTCGAATCCTGATAAAACTAATAAGTATTTTTGAAAAATTTAAACGCAGAATGAAAGACTACTTATATTACCGAGAGCCGAAAGTCCCTTAGAATAAATAAAAAGTTTCTTTTGAATGAAATATTTGCAATAAAAAATCACACTAAATTTTCTTTTATTTTCACCTCTGTAACTTATTAAAATAAATTCAAAAATATTTATTAGTTTTCTCAGGATTCGAAAAAAAATGAGTATATTTAAAACACATTGAAAATTTTGACATGCGTCAACATTTTGCATTTTGTTCCGTTCTCCTTAATGCAGCTGTTAAATATTTTGATTTTGGTTAATTCTGATACATCGGGTGTGTTCCAGATTTTCTTTAAGGAGTTATATGCATGTTGTGCCTTTATTATTCTTTTTCCTACATCTGATCTACTACCGCCTTTTTTTCCATGGTCGATCCCTGATATGTTAAGTTATCTACTTCCTCTATATAGTTGTCTTCCATTTACTTTAATTTTAGTTTCTTGGTTGTTGTGTTTTAAGAGTTTCGTTTTTTCTGTATTTATTTTCAGTCCATTACTTGGAGTATTTTGCAATCTTGTCGATCTTCTTAAAAAAAGTTCTTAAAAAATAAGTAGAATCGAATAAAATGGTTTGGTGCGATAGATATGCAAAAAAATTAGTCGGTTTATGCTCTGCTTTAGTGATGTAACGAATATTCGTATTCACATTCGCATTCGCGAATATTCGCATATTTTTGAATATTCGCATTCGCATTCATATTCGCAACATTTTTGCTAATGTTTTGCTAATATGAATATCAGAAAAAAAATAATTTGAAGATAATATTATGTTAATAAAATCAAAATATTTTCAGCCTTTACTTTATTTTATTATTTGGTCTTTTTTTTATTAAACCTTATAGCCCGATCATAGAACAATCTCACCCCAAAAAAAATAAAGGAAAGATGAAAATTTGGGAATAGGTAGTTGAAATTGTCTATTATTATATAAGAAAAAGTTTACAATTCTACATCCCCTCCATTTTACAAAATGGAATACCCACTCTCGAAGGTTTTTGCTAATGTTTTGCTAATATGAATTCATCATTCTCTTTGCCTTATCCCTATGCGGGGTCGGCTTCCCTAATTGCATTTCTCCACACAATTCTATCTTGGGCCATATCAATGTTAATCCCCTTTACCAGCATGTCCTGCCTTATCGTCTCCCCCCAGGTCTTCTTTGGTCTTCCTCTCCTACTCCTTCCAGGAATCTGCACTTCAGCTATTCTTCGTATTGGGTGGTTAACGTCTCGACGTTGAACATGACCAAACCATCTTAACCTATGCTCTCTCATTTTGGCGTCAATTGGTGCCACACCTAGACTTCCCCTAATATACTCATTTCTAATTTTATCCTTCTTTGTCACTCCACTCATCCATCTAAGCATTCTCATTTCCGCCACATGCATTCGCTGTTCCTCTTTCTTTTTCACTGCCCAACATTCAGTTCCGTACATCATAGCTGGTCTTATGGCTGTTTTATAGAATTTTCCCTTCAGCTTCATTGGAATTTTTCTGTCACACAACACACCACTGGCTTCTTTCCACTTCATCCATCCAGCCCTAATTCTACTGCATGCATCTCCATCTATTTCTCCATTACTCTGTAATACCGATCCTAGGTACTTAAAACTATTGCTTTTCACAATCATTTCACCATCCAAAGATACCATTTTATTTGTAGTAGCTCCATCTTTAAATGAACATTCCAAATACTCTGTTTTTGTCCTACTAAGTTTTAAACCTTTTTCCTCCAGAGCTTGTCTCCACTGTTCCAGTTTTTGTTCTAAGTCTCTTTCACTATTTCCTACTAACACGACATCATCAGCATACATTAAGCACCATGGAATGTTACCCTGTATTTTCGCTGTTATTTGGTCCAAAACTAATGAGAATAAATACGGACTAAGCACAGAACCTTGATGCAATCCTACTTTCACATGAAATTTATCAGTCTCTCCCACACCTGTTCTAACACTAGTCGTTACTCCCTCATACATATCCCTCACAATCTTTACATATTCACCAGGGACTCCTTTCTTATTGAGTGCCCACCAAAGAATCTCTCGAGGAACTCTATCATATGCTTTCTCAAGATCGATGAATATCATATGAGCGTTTGTTTCTTTACTCCTGTATTTTTCCATCAACTGTCTTATAATGAAAATTGCATCTGTTGTTGATCTACCCTGCATAAAGCCAAATTGATTCTCGGATATTTCGGTCTCTTCACGTATCCGTCTATCAATTACTCTTTCCCATATTTTCATGGTGTGGCTAAGAAGTTTTATAGCCCTGTAGTTTGTACATTGTTGTATATCTCCCTTGTTTTTGTAAACAGGTACCAGTATACTGCTTCTCCATTCGTCTGGCATTTGTCCAACTTCCATAATTCTATTAAATAGACCTGCTAGCCACCTTGTTCCTGTCTCTCCCAATGCTCTCCATACTTCCCCAGGGATATCATCTGGTCCTACCGCTTTTCCTTTCTTTATTTTTTGAAGCGCTTGAGCCACTTCCTCGTTGGTTATTTTGGTGACCATTGCTGCTACTGTCTCCGTTGACTCTACAGGCTGTCTGTCAAATTCTTCATTTAATAAGCTGTCAAAGTACTTTCTCCACCTCTTTTTGACATCCCTTTCGTGAACTAGTATTTTATTATTTTCATCTCGGATACATCTAATCTGATTAAAATCTTTTGCTTTCTTTGCTCTCCGTTTGGCTATTTTATATATCTTCGTTTCGCCTTCCCTGGTATCAAGTTGATCGTATAGGTTTGAATACGCTTCTGCTTTAGCTTTTGCTACTGCTACTTTCGCTTCCTTTTTGGCGACCATATAGTTTTGAAGATCTATGTCCGATCTGGTTTCTTGCCACTTTTTATATAATTTTCTCTTCTCTTTTATTTTTCCTTGTACTTCATTTGACCACCACCAAGTCTCTTTATCTTCAAACTTCTTTCCTGACGTTTTCCCAAGTATTTCAATAGCCGTCTCTCTAATAATATTGGCCATTTTTCTCCAAATTGTGTTAGGGCTTCCTTTCATGTTCCAACATATTTTTTCTACTATTCTTTCCCTGAATAGACCTTCCTTCTCATCTTTTAGCATCCACCACTTGATTTTTTGTGGTCCTCTCCGATATTTTTGTTTAGTTTCGCTTTTTACTTCGATGTCCAGAACAAGCAGCTTATGTTGTTGGCTTACTGTCTCACTAACTATTACCTTGCAGTCCTTGCATTCACGTATGTCTTCTTTCCTTATCATGAAGTAGTCTATTTGGGATTGATGTTGTCCACTTTTGTAGGTAATAAGTTGAGTTTCTCTCTTTTTAAAGAATGTGTTAACAATCGCCATATCCAATGCTGTTGCTAATTCTAGCATGTCATCTCCAGCTTCATTTCTAGTTCCAAAGCCTAATCCCCCATGTATTGTTTCATATCCTGTCTTGGCTTGGCCCACATGTGCATTGAAATCACCTCCTATTATAACTTTCTCCTCCGCTGGAATATCACTCAGTATGTCTCCCAATTGATCATAGAAAGCTCTTCTTTCATTCTCACCCAGACCTGTTTGAGGAGTATACACACACACAACATTCAATACCTCTTTATCAATTACAAATTTCACTGACATCATTCTATCACTCGTTCTTACAACTTCTACTACGTTATCTTTCATTTCACTATCAGCAATTATACCAACTCCATTTCTACTGTTACTACTCCCTACATACCACAATTTATATCCATCACCTAGTTCTTTCGCCCTTTGTCCTTTCCACCTAGTTTCTTGAATACAAGCAATTTGAACTCTTCTTCGTTTGAGCGCATCCACTAACTCCAGACTCTTACCTGTAAGACTACCAAGATTCCAAGACCCTATCCTGATTTTTCTAACCTGCAATGGTGTTCCCCCTGAGATAGTCCTCACCCGGAGATCCGAATGGAGGCTCATTTTACTTCCGGAACATTTTACCTCAGGAGATGCCATCATTTCAGTATAAGTTTTTATTTCGTTTGGAGAAGGTCTTTTCATTATTATGGCCTGAAAAGATTTTTGGATATTTGATGCCTGAATGCCTTTTCTATCAGCACCATACCCTGCCCTATCCTGCACGTTTAGCCAATACACCACCAATGCAACCAAAGTGCAGTATTACCCCACACCCGCCTGCATTTTTCTGTATAGGCCAGGATCCCTACTGTAAGGACTGCCCTATAAGCCAATGTATTGTTGCCCGTATCCCGCCACTAGGAGGCACGTACTTCATTCGGGATACGTTTTGCTAATATGAATATCAGAAAAAAAATAATTTGAAGATAATATTATGTTAATAAAATCAAAATATTTTCAGCCTTTACTTTATTTTATTATTTGGTCTTTTTTTATTAAACCTTATAGCCCGATCATAGAATAATTTCACCCCAAAAAAATAAAGCAAAGGTGAAAATTTGGGAATAGGTAGTTGAAATTGTCTATTACTATATAAGAAAAAGTTTACAATTCTACATCCCCTCCATTTTACAAAATGGAATACCCCCTCTCGAAGGTGAAAGATATGCATTCAAAATAAATCCGGAATTGGGTAAAATGACTAATTCTAAGCAACTTTTGTTCTATAGAGTTTTTCTCTAAGTCAATACTTTTTGAGTTATTTGCAAGTTAATATGTTCATTTTCAACAGAAAAAACATGTTTTTGGACGGTTTTTCGGAGATAACTCAAAAAGTAAGTATTGGGCGAAATAGTATATTAAGTATGGAGAACGGTAATGGTTTTATACCGATCGAAGACAATTGTTTGGAGGAGGAGCGGAGAGACGACTCCAATTATTGTCTGAGATCGGTTACCCTTAACGTTCGACATGCTTATAACGGTTTTTGCACGATTGATACCATTATAAATTATAAAATTAAACATTTTCGTCATATTGACTAGTTTCATTCATTTTATCAAGATAGATACTTTGGTTGTTAGGTAGTAACTAGGGTGCATAACAACAATGGAGAATTGAGTTTTTATTTAGTTGTCAATAATTTTAAGTACAATTTTGATTATTATAAATTAAAATATGAGCGAAAGTGAATTTGAAGAAATTGAACGGGCTTGGGAAGAAGGGTGTTCCGCAATTATTCCCGAAAAATCCAAAATCCGTTATCAAAATACCTACCAAAGTTTTAAAAAATGGTGCGAAGGCAAGAATAAGTGAAACCACAGCCCAAACAAGTGGGATTTCATTAAATAATTTAACAAATTGTACCATAAGTTTCAATATTAATAAATAATTCGTTAGTTTTCTTTATTCTTTCAAAAAATAAATTAAAATTAAGAGATTTCTTAACTCGACGGTAAGTGAATTACTTGCCGTCGAGTTGGAGTACTTACCGTCGAGTTGGATTACTTACCGTCGAGGTGCTAGTAAATGTCACCTACTGACGTAAAATCTGTCACGGTAAACAGTCAAAAATGATCAATCGTGCAAAAAAAATATTTGAAAAAATAAATGAGCAAAAATATAGCTTATAAAAAACTAAAATAAATGGTGTATGCTTGAGGTCTGTAGACCCAGGAGAAGCAGAATTGTAGCTAATGAAAAGTAGGTTCTTCTTCATCAAATTCCAAATAGAATATTTCAATGTGAAATAACCCAAATACTGAGCACTTTTCGGGGGAAATTCTTTTAACTTTTTTAAAATGTTTAAAAAAGGTTTATTTTTGTTTTTTAAAAAAACTTGTAACATTAAAAGTAAGTGAATTACGCTCAAAATATTGTTGGTCCCTTTTATTTTTCTTAAAAAAATCGCGAAAATCACCCCCTAATTAGCATCACAAATAAATTTTATCATTACCACTTCACAAGTTACTTTGCTTATGTATTATTTATATAATCTGCAAGTTTCATCGGTTCAAAGTGCTTATTTTTGAAAAAGCTGTAGTTAAAATGGCTTGAACGAGTAACTAATCACGAGTTTAGGCAAATTTTGAACAGCCATAGTATACCCAATTTTTGTCTAACAAGAAAACAAAAAAGTAAAAATATTCAGAAAAGCAAAACGTACATTTTATTACTCTTTAAGATTTTTGATATTACTAATAATTTTTAAGTTAATCAAATGAACAATTCCATTTTTTTTTTCAAAATTAAAAACAATGTTTTATTTTAAACCCAATTTTTTTCAAAAATGAGCACTTTGAACCAATGAAATTTATAGATAATATAAACAGTACATAAGTAAAGTAACTTGTGAAGCGGTAACGATTAATTTTATTTGGGAAGCTAATTAGGGAGTGATTTTCGCGATTTTTGTACCAAAAAATAAAAGGGACCAACAATATTTTGAGCGTAACTCACTTATTTTTAATGTTGAAAGTTCTATAGAACAAAAGTTTCTTAGAATTAGTCATTTTATCCAATTCCGGGCCTAGTTTGAATGTATATTTTTTCACCCCCGAGAAAATATTTTTCACCCCGTATTTCCCAATTTTTGTAAAATGGAGGGGATGTAGAATTGTAAACTTTTTCTTATATAATAATAGACAATTTCAACTACCTATTCCCAAATTTTCATCCTTCCTTTATTTTTTTGGAGGTTTTCGTAAAATTTTGTGTTCCTTGATGGGGCTATTAAGATTCCTTAAGAATCAGGTTTATTTACACTAGATGTCAATTAACTTCTCATTATAAATTTAGAAAATATTACAAAAATAGAAACAAATTTAAAAAACAGAATATTCGCATTCGCATCCGCAATCGCTAATGTCGGTAGCAGATATTCGCATTCGCATTCGCGAATGTTCAAAAAATGACATTCATTACATCACTACTCTGCTTATGGGGGTAAACCGCGCGCCTATTATGAGATATCACAAAAAATGTAAACATTCATGTAAACACGAAATATTATCTATAATAGTGGCTGACGTTAGTTAACCTTGCACACCCAAAAAAAAATTAATATTCGTTGAGGCCAACCGCCGACCATAACCAATGATCAGACCGGTGAAGTGACTAGTGAGGAACTCATTTACTTAATAGTACAACGCGACGCCGACATTAAAAGTCTCATAGTAAGTAAAGTTTGCTTTTTTACTATTACAATAGTATTAATTTTTCATTGTTAAATTTTATTACCTATAAAATCAGGTTCTAATTAGAGCTTAATAGTTTGAAATTTTAAAATCGATTAAATAAGTAGAATTTTGCGATTTTCTCGCGAATAATCTTGAGTCGTAAAAATAAAAATACACTTCTATTATTAACTTTTTATCTTGTCAATGAAAAGAATTAGCCCGGCAGTTTCAAGCTTGCGTGATCAGTCCATTCCATAGTCCATGTTGTGAGGCCTCCACGGTAACAGTAACATATTTACAGATGCTAGCCAGTGACGGTTAAAGACATCATGGGGCCCTAGGCGGCCATTAGAAGTAGGCCCTTTTATATTTAGCGACTATTTACTTAACAAATTTACAGATATTTTTGTTGTTTTGGGAAGTAGTTACTCCAAAAATAAATTACGACAATGTAAAAAAGATCATTTTTCTTTTTTTTTACATTTCGCAACAACTTCTCATTAATAGTCCATAGCTAATATGCCAAAGAAAAAAAGGGATATTGTGTCGATATCTGATTTTGCCCTGGGTATGAGTGCCACCCCTTCGGGGGTGAAAAAACATACATTCAAAATAAGTGCGGAAATGGATAAACTGATTAATTCTAAGTACCTTTTTGTTCTATCGAGTTTTTTCACTAAATCAATACTTTTTGAGTTATTTGCGAGTGAATATGTTCATTTTTCAACAAAAAAAACACGTTTTTAGACGGTTTTTTGCAAATAACTTCAAAATTTAGTATTTTATCGAAAAAATATTCTTAGAAAAAATATAGCGTCTACAAAATTTAAAAAGAAATGGTGTATATATATGAAGTATGTAGACCCAGTATAAGCAGAACTGGAGCTAATAAAAAGTAGATTATTATTCGACAAATTCCAAATCAAATATTTCAAAGTAAATAACCAAATAATGAAGCACTTTTCGGTGAAAAATCATCACAACTTTTTTAAAGTGTTAAAAAAGTTTTATTTTTGTTTTTTTTTTAAACAAGTTTCAAGTGTCAAAATTAAGCAAGCAAAGCTTAAAATAATGTTGATTCTTTTTTGGCAAAAATATCTTGAAAAAACTTATAAGTATATTATTATTTATATGATCTGTAAGTTTCACCGGTTCACAGTGTTTATATTTCGAAACATTGGGATTTAAAGTAAAATAAATTTTTTGAAATTTTGAAAAAAATGCCTTTTTTTTTAAAATAACTTAAAAATTATTCCTTTCACAGTAGTTTTTATTTTTATTTTCATAGCTTCACTGAGGAGTCATGAGGATCCTGAAATAGTTATATGGAGATGGTGGTCCAACTCTGAATCGAATATAAACAAAAACTGCCTTTATCTTTAAAAATTATTGATGGTACCAAAAACCTTAGAGTAAAAAAATGTAGGTTTTGCTTTTCTAAATATTTGAGATTTTTGCTTTTTTGGAAGATAAAAATTGGTTAAGATATGACTTAAGATATTATCTTCAAATAAAAATTATTATAAAATATAATTACATTTAATTATTAAAAATTATTTTTAAAATCGGTGCTTTTTGCAAATCGCTTGGCTCGCTTCAAATTCGCGCGCTCGGAAAATTTTTACGTAACTTGTATTAAATTTTGACAGAAAACAATTTAATAATATTACCATTATAATATACAGTCTATTTACCACTGTATTTGTTTTTCTTGATAAACTTTTATATGTGAAATCCAAAACGAATAGTCACTACAAGAAGAAAAAGTTTTATATTGTTTATTACAGTAAGAAGTAACATTATTATTATTATATTTATATAACAATGAAAAATTTAAAAATATAGTTATATATTTCATATATGTATGTATCATTTTTGTAATATTATTTCTTCAGAAATGAAATTTCACATATAAAAGTTTATCAAGAAAAACAAATACAGTGGTAAATAGACTGTATATTATAATGGTAATATTATTAAATTGTTTTCTGTAAAAATTTAATACAAGTTAGGTAAAAATTTCCCGAGCGCGCGGATTTGAAGCGAGCCGGGCGATTTGCAAAATCCGGCCGCTTGCAAAAGCACCGATTTTAAAAATAATTTTTAATAATTAAATGTAATTATATTTTATAATAATTTTTATTTTAAGATAATATGTCTTTCTTTAGTCAATGACTGTAAAATAATTTCTTAATTGTTATAAATAAAGGCACTACGATTTAAGAAATAAAAACAATTATCTCGGCTTCAGTTGGTTGTAGAAAATTTTTATTTTTTTATAAATCTTCGTTTTGTCTTCAGCAACAATAATCTGTAAGTTAGAAACTCATAAAATGTACAGGGCCGCTTCAGCTCTAAATGTTTTTAACGAAATTTGCCCCCTTATTTTAAAACCCAAAAATTATCTCGGCTTCAGTTGGTCGTAGAAATTTTTTTATTTTTTTATAAATCTTCATTTCATCTTCAGCAACAATAATCTGTAAGTTAAAAACTCATAGGATCTCCAAGGCCGCTTCAGCTCTAAATGTTTATAACGAAATTTGCCTCCTTATTTTCAAACCCAAAAATTAGAGGTTTAAAAATGTTTTACGCGTTTATTTACATCAGAATATGAAAATATAACTCTTTAGAAGGAGATTTGATGTTTCACCAACTCTCTACGATTTTTTTTTTCAAAAAGTTATAGCCTTCGACATTTGACCTCTTGGGATAAACAATTTATAATATCTAAGCAACAAATTCGTTAATCTGGCTTTACAATTTTTTTATGTTTGGAATTGAAAAATCTTCATTTTAAAGCTTTAAAAAATAAAAAAAATTTATTTGTACAATAAATAATGCAATTGTAAAAACGGCCATTTTGGACCTTTCGCAAGCTGTTTTGCAATAACCAATTAACAAAATTAAACTTACGATACCTCAAATTGTAGGTTTTTTAATTTACTACAACTTTTTATTAAAAAGTTTTTCTCAAAAATCAATATCCTAAGCTGCAAAATTAAAAATCATTAAAAATTGCAAATTTAACAAATAAAAATCACAATAAAAAAAGCGCACAATATTTTTGGTTACATTTTAGTAGAAGTTATTCCTGGCATCGTCCTTTACAACACCTGATAGGTTTCAAAAATTCCTGAATTATATCCTGAAATCGACCTATTTTTCACCCACAGCCTGGGGTATTATTTTATCAGTTACTTATCAGTTATTATATAAACCTTATCAGTTATTTTATCAGTTTTATCATTATCTTTTAGTTGTTTATGCATCATTCGTTCTCTCATATGCGCTTCATTAATGACTAATGATTAAATACAAAAACAATATTTTAGAATAAAACGTGCCAAAAATTTGTACAGGTATCTGATAGAAGAAGGTTTGATCTTGAATTTAAGTACTTTGTAATTTAAAACATTATTTTCTTTTACTTGTGTTTTTGAACCTTAAAAATCGTCATTTTTCGTTTTTTTCAGTTTTAAATTGTTTATACCTCGAAAAAGATTAACTTTAGAGAAAAATTACAAAAGACCTTTTTTGTTCCCAATGATCCAAAGAACCTAAAATAATGTCTACCCGGGCCGAAAAAATTGATTTTTTAAAATTATTTAGAAATTTTTTTTAATAAATGTAGAAATAACTCCGAAATTATGGCATTTAGGTATAGGGAATATCATATGAAAAATAATTAGTATCCCTTAAGGATTCCAAAACTTAAACAATATATAGGCTGTTTCGTTTGAAATAAGAAAGTTCGTTAGATTTTCAGAAAAAACGGAAGATTTGACAACAATGTAATTACCACTATAATATCGGCCGCATTATAAGACCCCTACCCACCAAAATCTATAAAAATCGTTCTAGCTGTTTCCGAGAAAATAACGTTTTGTCAGATTTTCTCGCAACCCTGTATAATGTGTCTGAATTGTGAATATGAATGGGTCAGATAAAATTAAATTATTAGAACATTTTTTACAACTCAACAGACACAAAATTTGTTTAATTTATCAATGTTTTACATTTGTATAACGATTTTCGAAGTGGAAATCGAAACGTCAAATAAATTTAACTTCAACCTAATAGACGGAGAGGCAGCGCTGAAAAATCTCTTTGAATTTACTAAAGCTAGATTTTTCACAGTTGATTACTGTGAGTGTGTAGAGAAACATACTGCGGTCGGCCAAGCGAAACGTAGAACAGGGGTTACTGAGAGGGTATCAAAGTTGCTTTCCTACGAAGGTAATTATTTCCATTTACTAAGGCTGAAAATCAGTACACACATTCTAAATTAAATATAAATAAAAGTTATTATAGTCGGTCAGCTGTATGACGGTACAGAGCCGGTCGGCCGGTCCCAATAGTCGATTGAGGAAATTAAGCATTTTGGCTCGCAATTTTTTCGTCCAGCATGGATTTACTTGAAATTTTCACAGAAGGTAGAGAATAGTCCAAGGATCATTTTATATATCATGCCGCTATCATACGCTAAAACCTTGGGGGTGGTTGCCACCCCATCTCGGGTTGGGAATTTTTTATTACATTTTAACCATTTAATTCGATGGGAAAAGTGATTCTAAGAAAAAAATGTTTTTAACATTTTCTTCGTAAAAGTAATATTTTTTGAGTTATTCGCGCTTGAAAATAACAGTTTTTCGACGAAAAAATCGACTTTTTTAGAGGGTTTTTTGAAAATACAGTCGAACCCGCTTATTAGAATCCCTGTTATAGGAATATCCCGGTTTATGGAATATAAATTCGAGTTCCCGAAACGTTTCCATTTACTCCTTAATAAATTTATCCTTTTATTGGAATAGGTTCTAATTAGATAATACCGCTTATTAGCATATTTTGCAGGTCAACGACTATTTTTTTTTACAATTTTACTAAAAATTTAAATTATGTTTGGTTATTATGGTCAGTCGTCAAGGATTATGGATTAGATATTATTAGGGTAATAAATATTTATTACTTTGTTACGAGTACCAATTCGATTTTTAGCCGGCAAATGCATGGGTCATAAAGTAATTTTTATTTGTCTACACAAAGGCACTGTTGCCTGCTATAAAATTGTTAGAAGCAGTTTATTTAGAATTCACCCAGAGAGGCTTATGGCTTTGTTAAATTCAATTCATCCATTTCTTGTCGCCAATAAAAGTTCCATTCAACCAATGGATTAAGGATGACCGCACGGATTAACAACAAAAAGCTATAATTACCGATAATTTCTCAAGGAAAAATAACTAATTTTGTTATATGCATTTTAATAAGAAAATATTTACATATCTACATATTGCATACATTTTATATTAATTACCTACTGCTACTGTATTCATTCACATATATATAATGTAATGTAATTTGGTATTTAACACATACATAGATAAGTAGTAGTTACACTACTGTATTATTGACGTAAAAAGACCTAAAACCATTTACATATACTGATTATGTAGGTGTACATATATGATATACATATTGGCATAGTATGTAAAAATACACATTGGCATAGTATGTAAATAATATTATTACGTATATTCGGTACACTTATTTCGACTAGCCACCAATGATCGGTTATTAGAATATCCCGGTTATAAGAATATTTTTGCCTGGTACAAAGGCTATTCCAATAAGCGGGTTCGACTGTACTTCGAAAAATATGCATTTAATCAAAAAAACTGTAGATATCAAAAATATATCTTTTAGTAACACAAACCAAATTCTTTTACAATAATATCTTTAAGACCAATACAAACTGAGATACGGCATGTTAAAGTAAGCTTTTTTCGTCAAATGCATAATTTGAAATATTCAAAGCCAAATAATGGGAAAAATTCGCATTTTTCGAGGAAAACTTAAATAATCTATTTTCAAGTATACAGTTAGACCTTTCAAAAAAAAAAAATAATAAAAAGTTTCTAGCATGAAAATTAAACGACCTATAATCAAAAAATGTCGATACCTGCTTTTTTCTACGAAAAAATCAGTGAAAACAACCCCCTAACTACCTTCCTAATTCAAAATTGGTCTTCACCTTTCTGTAGTTCCTTTCATATTTATATTATCAACACACTCAAGGAGTTTGACCTATTTAAAATGCCTAATTTTGGAAAAATATTATATCTCACTCTGTACTGATTTTCAGCCTTAGTAAATGGATTTAATTATCTTCGTAGGAAAGCAACTTTGATACCCTCTCAGCAATGAGACCCCTCAAAAATGATTTTGTAGGATTTTTAAAGAGCTATAAGACTGTGCAAATTAAATTCCGTAAGATGCCTTAGTTTTTAATTGGGGCGGGTTTAAAGGGCTCGATTAAGGGGGTGTTTGCTGGTAAATAGAGGCTTTCAACAGATATATCTGGCTAACTATTTACTGTAATGAAAATATATGCACAGGGTAATTTTAGTAATTAAAAAAGCTACACAGTAGTTTATAATTTTTTTCATATCTTCAGTATTTTCGGAGATATTTTGAAGCATTTAAAAGAAGATATTTAAAATTGAGCATTTTAAATAGGTCAAACTCCTTGAGTGTATTGATAATATAAATATAAAAGGAAATACAGAAAGGTGAAGACCAATTTTGAATTAGGAAGGTAGTTAGGGGGTTGTCTTCACTGGATTTTTCGTAGAGAAAAGCAGGTACAGACATTTTTTTGTAAGTCGCTTAATTTTTATGCTAGAAACTTTTTATTTTTTTTGAAAGGTGTAATTGTATACTTGAAAAAATATTATTTGTTTTCCTCGAAAAATGCAACTTTTTCCCATTATTTGGCTTTGAATATTTGAAATTATGCATTTGACGAAAAAAGCTAATTTTTAACATGCCGTATCTCGGTTTTTATTGGTCTTAAAGATATTATAGGAAAATAATTTAGTTTGTGTTACTAAAAGATACAATTTAGATATCTACAGTTTTTTTGATTAAATGCATATTTTTCGAGGTATTCTCAAAAAACCCTCTAAAAAAGTCGATTTTTTCGTCGAAAAACTGTTATTTTCAAGAGCGAATAACTCGAAAAATATTAGTTTTACGAAGAAAATGTAAAAAACATTTTTTTCTTAGAATAACTTTTTCCATCGAATTACATGGTTAAAATGTAATAAAAAATTCCCACCCCCGAGATGGGGTGGCAACCACCCCCAAGGTTTTAGCGTATGATAGCGGCATGATATATAAAATGATCCTTGGACTATTCCCTACCTGCTGTGAAAATTTCAAGTAAATCCATGCTGGACGAAAAAATTGGGAGCCAAAATGCTTCATTTCCTCAATCGAATATTGGGGCCGACCGACTGGCTCTGTCCCGTCATACAGCTGACCGACTATAATAACTTTTATTTATATTTAATTTAGAATGTGTGTACTGATTTTCAGCCTTAGTAAATGGAAATAATTACCTTCGTAGGAAAGCAACTTTGATACCCTCTCAGTAACCGCTGTTCTACGTTTCGCTTGACCGACCGCAGTATGTTTCTCTACACACTCACAGTAATCAACTGTGAAAAATCCAGCTTTAGTAAATTCAAATAGATTTTTCAGCGCTGCCTCTTGGTCTATAATGTTGTGTCTTATTCCAAGTTAAAATAGTAAATTTGCATAAGATGCCACAAGAAAATAGCTTCAGAACAATATTATTTTTAAAATAAAAATGTGTACCATTTTTATTCGGTTGCGATGCGAAGGCAAACCAATCTTACTTTTTAATTAGAATACGGAGTGCAGTCCAGTTCCTTTAACCGCGATTTTCTGCTCTTATTGGAGCTTCATCAGAAGAAACGTAGGCACTGTTCTCCATACTCCAACTAAATTGCATCGAAAGGTTTTCCCACACATCGCAACCAAATGGATGATAATAGGTGGCTAGCGCCATCTGGCAATTGAAAGACGATGCAAGTTTTCAATCCTAATAGTAAATTAATAATATTGAAAAATATTAAAAATCACTAAAAGATTTTTAAATTGAAAACTTATTGGTACATTTTCATGGTAACACCTCCAAGACTTCTATAATTTGCAAGTCATATGGATGCTGCAGTGAAGACGAGAGGGAAGGAATTCTACACTTTGCAATTCACATCCCCCGTCTGCAGCCGGTAAAGTTCCAACTGAAAGATGCACCTAGTTACTCTACGGAGTAATACGAAAATAAAATAAAAATGTGTACCATTTTTATTCGGTTGCGATGCGAAGGCAAACCAATCTTACTTTTTAATTAGAATACGGAGTGCAATCCAGTTCCTTTAACCGCGATTTTCTGCTCTCATTGGAGCTTCATCAGAAGAAACGTAGGCACGTAGGCACGTAGGGACAATATTATTTTTGTTAGCAAATTTTGTCTCTTCACCTTTTTTTAGTTATTGTGAATTTTGACTATACAGTGTGGGCCAAAGAAAACAGTCCACCTCGATATTTGGCAGTATTTATTTGATTTTAAGGAAATTAAGAAACAGGTTGATTTTTTATCTAAGGGGGACACATTTTTACGGTACATGCATCTGTCATTTGTCAACCTCCTTCCTTCCACTTCCCCCACCCGTTAATTTTAAATACGGAATAGGGGTTGTGTGCTAGTTCATTTGAAAGGTCATTCAATTCTCTATTCAGCAATATTAACATTGACATAATTATTTATACAGGTTGTCCAAGAATAAATATTGTGAATTAAATTAATTGTCGCAAAAAGAATAATCTGTGTAATTTATTTACCTCAAAATACATTCTACTGCTGACAGAAAACAGAAAAAAAAACGTTTATTTGATAAATAAACAATGTTGCTAAAATTCAATATTCAATTTACCAAGAAGCCAGATGGGTGGCTGCTTTAACATTGGAATTCATCCAAAAACAATGTTTATTTATCAAAAAACATTTTTTTCTCTTTTGTGACAGCAGTAGAATCTATTTTGAATTAAATAGATTACATACATTCTTCTTTTTGTGTCAATTAATTTAATTCATAATAATTTTTCTTGGACACCGTGTAATAATTATGTCAATGTTAATACTTCTGAATAGAGAATTGCATAACTTTTCAAATAAGCTAGCACACAACTCCTATTCCCTATTTAAAATTAAGGGGAGAGGGAAGTGGAAGAGAGGGGGTTGACAAATGACAGATGTCCCCCTTAGATCAAAAATCGACCTGTTTCGTCATTTCCTTAAAATCTAATAAATACTGCCAAATATCGAGGTGGGCTGTTTTCTTTGGCCCACACTGTATAAATATTTTGTTACAAATACTATTATAATTTATTCAATTAATATTTTAAAGTTTTTTCATTTAAAAAAATAATGAATGTAAAAAATATGTTATTTTTATATCGGCGCTTCTCAAAATTTATCGCACTGGGCAGTCGTCCGGCTTGTGATTTTTTATTTTTTCGACAGTTATCTTTGATAAATCATCGACAATCGACAGTTATTTTTATAAAACCACAATCGCAAAGCGATTTTGTTTTTACCAATTGTATGACATAATGAGAATGTTGCGGTTTTCCAGCATGTTATCGCCTTCAGTTGTGATAATATACTATCTGTCATTGACTTAATTATCAGACTGAAGAGTTTTATTTATCTCATATCATTACATTTTGGATTCAGTCCTTTGTTTTAATTAATTTAACTACTTTGTATTTTAATTTTGGCAAATTCATAAGAAAACACATCATTTTTACTGGAAGGAGGACGAATATTCATGCAAAATTCATTCCCTCAAATGTAACCCCTTACTGCCCCGCATCAAAACCCGTTTTTTAAAGCATGTGTGGGCGAGTGGCACATCATTTAAAAGGTAATTTTTTGCTCTACACGACACTCTATTTTTTTAATTTACTTAATAGCTTTGAAGATAATTTTGGATGTAACTAATTTATTGTAGACGGAGAGCTAGAGCCGAAAAATTATCGTTATAAGTAATATGTAGTTTTTCCTGTAAAATGTGTCCATTGTATATTGACAATTATGACCCCTTTCAGGCTTACACCTCAGTGGATACAGGAAGTAGCCATAAGGGATGAAAGGGGAAAGTTAGTGCAGTCATTAAAGGTTTTCACCTCCTATTTTGTTAAACCTTCATCGATTTGCATGAAAATTGGTGACTAGTTAGAGCATACCTCAAGAAACAAAACTGATTTGGTGCCACTTGCACTTTTACCCTGGTGGTGAATACCACCCCTTCCCGCGGGTGAAAACTATTTTATTAAAAATAACCCCACAAATCGATAGAGGGACAAATTTTAAGTAAAATTTGTTATATCATGTTATTAAAATAAATCAATACTTTTTGAGTTATTAAAGATCAAAGATTTGTCTATTTAAGAGCATATGCGTGAAGTTACGGATGATAAAAAGAACATGTTAATTATTTGGATGTTAGTAAAATATCATTTTTATATTATTTCGATATTTAATTGAATTTTTTTTTTTCATTATAAACTGAGTATGTCCAGAAACTGGGGGTGTCCAATAATGGGTACATTTGACATATTCGAATACACTTTTGCTAAGTTTATAATATCAAAATAATATAAAAATAATATTTTAGTAGCATACAATTAATTATTATTTTCTTTTTATCATCCGTAACTTCACGCATGTGCTCTTAAACAGACAAATCTTTGATCTTTAATAACTCAAAAAGTATTGATTTATTTTAATAATATGACATAACAAATTTTACTAATAATTTGTCCCTCTATCGATTTGTGGGGTTATTTTTAATAAAATCGTTCTCACCCCCGAGAAGGGGTGGTATCCACCCCCAGGGTAAAAGTACAAGTTGGCACCAAATCATTTTTATTTCCTGAGGTATGTTCTAACTAGTCACCAATTTTCATGCAAGTCGATGGAGGTTTAACAAAATAGGAGGTGAAAACCTTTAAAGACTACACTAACTTTCCCCTTTCATCCCTTATTGCTACTTCCTGTATCCACTGAGGTGTCAGCCTGAAAGGGGTCATAATTATCAATATACAATAGACACATTTCACATGCCAAACTCCATATTACTTATGACGATGATTTTTCGGCTCTAGCTCTTAGACTATTGGTTGAATATCCAATCTCAATATTATAATATTAAGGTATTTCCACATATACGAAAATACTTTGAAAATAGACTGTATTATTGTATGGAGGTCACAGGAGGTTACTTCGAACATTTAATTGGTTAATTTGATGACATTTTATGTTTTTTGTTATTAATGATGTTCAATCGATAAATTAGTTAAATCCAAGATTACCTTCAAAGTTATTTTGCAAATTAAAAAAATATCTATCAAATGATGTGCCAATCGACCACACTTACTATTCTATACTATACTACAAAAAATGCAATCGAAATTTACATCAATCGATAAAATTAAATGTATGGGCTGGTATTTTGGTGATAGACTGATTGGATTATTGCTTACCCGTAAAAACTGGCGAAATGGCGAAAAGACCCGTAAAGACATTTAAGATTACTGGAAGACGTAATTAATTCTGAATTGATTGATATTATTGATTATTTCATTCATAGGAGATTCTGACCAATAGAAAGCTACAGAAATCTGAATTAAATCGATAATTTTTGATAATCTCCCGTCGTTAAGTATATTAGGTCAGATGCCCTCCGTTGCTACGAAAAAATACATTCAGTGACATTAATGACAATTAATGTTTTCAAAATTATAAAAGTGATGACTTTCAATCGTCAAATATTTATAAAAACTGTGTGTTTAATGGTACTTACATAAATAAATTACAATAAAATTTTAGTTTTGAACAGTTTTATTCATGAAATAATCGCAACAAATTGCACTCGACCTCTGAAATTAATATAGAATTTTTGCTCTCGTGACACTTTCACATAATTTCACTCGCCTTCGGCTCGTGAAATTAAAACTGTCAAAGTGTCACTCGGGAAAAATTCAATAATTTCAGAGCTCTTGTGCAATTACTACTGAAAATTATCAACCATGTGGTGAAGATAATTTGATTTTTGGTATGAAATGGCCTCACTGATAACCAGATTTGTCTCACCTGTATTTTTTGTGGAGACATTTGAAAGTAAAATCGATAGAACAGCACCTGCATCTTTAGAAAATTTATTTATACTTCATCATTGTATGGATGCAGGAGGTCATTAGTTTTACCATTTGGTCCACTAAGAAATACGTAACTTTCAGGTGCCCTGTCCGTTTCGAACGTTGGCTATTAACATGGCAATTCTGATCTTGCTTACGGCACTTATGAATAGTTCGACTGATGTGAGCCCGAACCACTTTCGCAGATTTTGGAGCCACGGCTGTCTTCTCCTGCCTGGCCCGGGCGCGATTTTACAAAACCTATACTATTTCAGTCATGGGTGCAGTGCCTGGTTTACCACTAGGCCGACTAGGCCGCGGCCTAGGGCCGCAAGCAAAAGGGGACCGCAGCGTTTTGTAAAAAAACCTTTTTGGTAAAAAAATTGAATTTTTGTGTTCCAAAATTGCGATATGAGAGGCCAGTCATATGATAATGACTCGAATAAGTCAGGCAAATATATATAGGTTTACAAACGCTAATAAAAGAACATCACAACTTAACTGAGCATGTTCTATGCTCCGCTCATTCATTGAATCTAGTAGATGCTAGTAGGCATACATGCGACTGATTGTTGTTTGGTAGTAACAAAACTATTCACGTTTATTCAAAAATTTTACGTTTTCATGAGTACATCTACTTCAAGATAAGCCGTGTTGGAAAACATTGTCAGAAATAGCAATAACGAAAAGAAACTCCTTCCAAAAAGAGTAAACGTTACAGGATGACAAATGGCATGCTGTAAAAGTTATTTTACTTAACTACTGGAGCTACTACGATGCAGTAAAAAAATATCAGCGGATACAGGAGAAATAAATATGAGCCAAGCTGAAGCTAATGGAACCAATAAACAATTTGACAAGAGTAGCAGAACATTACAAAAAAAATCCACTGAACTCCACTTTAATGGCAAAGAAGACTTAAAGATTAATACATTCAATGTTGTTATTGACAGGCTTTATTCAGAATTGAATGAAAAACTTGGATTTTTAAACAACTGGAAATGAAGAACTTGGATTTTTAAAAAACGTTAATTTCCAATGAAGAAATCAGGAGAAAAGCTTCTATTTTGGCTAAAAAGTATCAAATCGACATATGTAGATGGTGACTTTGGAGAAAAGTGTGTACAGTTCAAAGGCTTTGTTGAAGGTATATTTGATGAAGAGAGAGAACCTTATGATAACAATATTACCAAACCTCCGAGGAATACACTTTTGGAGTATCTGAAACTCATTCGTGAAAAACAGTGAACAACATTATTTCCGAATAAAGACACGGCTTTGCGTATTCGTCATTCATGCGCATTTTGCGCATGAATGATGACATTTTATGCATCTGGAGACAGATCATTCAGAGTGTTGAAAATAATCAAAAACTACTTGAGGAACTCGACTTCTGATGAAGATTCTAGATTGTCTAGTTTGACTAGTTTTGTTTCAAATGCTGAGGTTTTTCAAGCCTTAGACTTTGATTTGATTAACGATTTTGCAGCCAAAAAAGCTAAAAAAGTGAGTGTTTAGAGTTTAGATATGAGATTTATTATAAGCATGAAGTGGAGTGAGTGTCAATGCTAATCACTAATCCAATATGAGAATTGAACGATCTAGAAGTTTGTTTGTTGTATTCTTAATATTGTTAGAGCTGTTTTGGGGATTCATCCAAATTTGTAAACCAAGATTATTTAATTAGTGAATACAACATTTTTATGTAGCGAATTCAAATAGCACATTAGTGGCATTTTAATTCATGTATGCTTTGCTTTGTATTTTGTACCAATTTTAACAAGTAAAATTAAAATAAACGTTATGTATTAATATGAAATGTGTTTTATACTTTAATTACATCCTCGTGAAGTTATCGGGGGCCGCTCGAGGTAATTTGGCCTAGGGCCGCAAGTACCCTAAATCCGGCACTGCATGGGTGCGACTGAATTCGAGTAGGTTTTGTATGCAGAATATTGGTTACATATCCTATGCTATTTCGGTTCAGAAATTAACTGTATCTGTGTAGGATTCGTAAGCGAAATTTTTGGTTATTATTGAGCAAATGTCTATACTGTTTCAGTCATGTAAGTAACACTAATCAAATATTTATTAAGTGGATTTATTATTATATCAAAATTTAGATATATTTTGAAAATTAAAATGAATAATATATATTTGGATAATATTAAAAATTAAAAACAAATGAATAATTACTAATATACGAATATATACAGTATGTCCCTGTAAGTTGGAACCATATGGAAAACCTTTTTATTATTGATTTTACGAAAAATAGATACATATTCTTCATAAAAAGTTCTGCATGGTCTAAAACCGAAGATGCACTCATCTGATATTAAGTTTTATTAATACTATATGAGAGATGTCAAAAATATGAATTTTTGTCAAGAGAAAAGTATCTTTATATATTTTACAAGATTGAAAATTGTTATTATGAAAATTTATTTGGACTTAAAAATAATGCTCTACTATGCAATTACATTCTTCTAATTAAAAAAAAAATTGAAAATTTCTCAAATTATCTCAAATTAATTTTCTCGATATTGTTAGTTTTACGAAAAAAAAGTTATTCTTTATAAAAAGTTTTGCATGGACTAGAAACTAAGATACAACCATAATATATATCAAATTTTACCAATTGTATACAAGGTTTGTCAAAAATATAAATTTTATTCAAGAGTAAAATACATTTATAGTTCACAATATTTCAATTAAAAAGATGTAATTATATACTCATACATGTTTTTGAATTCTGAACAAATTTTTATAATAACATTTTTCAATATTGTGCAAAATAAAGGTACCTTACTCTTTAGCGAAATTCATATTATTTTTTGACATACCCCGTATAAAATTAATAAAATGTGAAATATTATTATTGAATCTTATTTTGTAGAACGTGCAAAACTTTTTATAAAGAATAACTTTTTTTTGGTAAAATTAATAATTTCGGAGTTAATAAAAATGATGCTAGGTATCTTCATTTTTTTTCAATTAGAAGAACATAATTGTGCATTAGAACATAATTTTTAATTCCAAACAACTTTCGTTAATAACAATTTTCAATATTGTGGAATATAAAGGTGCTTTACTCTTGAGAGAAAATCATATTTTTTGACATACCACGTATAATTTTAATAAAATTTGATATCTGATGATTGTATCTTAGGTTTTCGACCATGCAAAACTTTTTATAAAGAACAACTTTTTTTCGCAAAGGTAATAATAAAAAAGTTTTCCATAAGGTTTAAACTTAGTGGGACATATTTTATAAGAATTAAAAAATATCTAACATGGTTATTTACTAATAGTAGATACTTACTAAATTATTGAACAGAGTTAAGTCAGTGTTTTTTTTTGCACTAGACTCGTTTTTTTTTCTATGCTTAAAGTAATGTTGTGAGGTTTCTTCTTTTTCTTTTTTCCAGAGTGGTTGGTCTTCCAGACTGTATGCGATTCTGACCTTTTAATCTCCTATCCTTTCTTCGAGCTATAGCGGTATGTTTTACTCGAATTTTTCGGTTCCTGGCAAATCGAGTTGTGTGAGAAAACATAGATACTATTTGTGACGGAGTTTTCATTTTTTCCAATATTATCACAAATTTTTTCAGCACTGTGGTATTCGAGGGACATTAATCTTTTTTTAATATATCTGAAAGTCTTATAAATTCGGCGTACATTCCATCATTTTTTTTTCAATTAGAAGAATGTAGTTGCATATTAGAAAATTATTTTTAAGTCCAAACAAATTTTTGTAATAACAATTTTCAATCTTGTGAAATATATAAAGGTACTTTACTATTGAGACAAATTCATATTTTTTGACATCCCTCGTATACTATTGATAAAACTCGATATCAGATAATTGCATCTTCGGTTTTAGACCATGCAGAAATTTTTATGAAGAATATCTTTTTTTTTTCGTAAAATCAATAATATAAAAAAGTTTTCCATATTGTTCCAACTTATATTCGTATATTAGTAATTATTCATATGTTTTTAATTTTTAATATTATCCAAATACATGTTATTCATTTTAATTTTTAAAACATATCTAAATTTTATGATATAATAATAATCCACTTAGTAAATATTTGATTAGTTTTATGTACATGACTGAAACGGTATCAGACATTTGCTCAATAATAATCAAAAATTTCGCTTACAAATCCTACACCGATTCAGTTAATTTCTGAACCGAAATAGCATAGGATATGTAACTAATATTCTGCATACAAAACCTACTCGAATTCAGTCGCCCCCATGACTGAAATAGTATAGGTTTTGTAAATTCGTGGCCCGGGAATTAGAACCGGGCCAGAATCAGAGGAAGAAAAAAAAAGTTTATTTTGTTTAATTGTACTTAGATTTCTTTTTCTTTTCCGATTCTGTGGAAATACGTAACCAGCTAAAGATATTAAATTTTTTTCCTAATAAATCAAACAAATTTCTAGATCAAATTTAAAAATTTAAAGATTTTTCATATAAAAGAGAATTGGGTCCATTGATTCTCAAACAGTACCTACGTATTTATATGTATAAATCAAAAGTAGTTTAATTTCAAGTTCCCTACATTTCTTTACACATTTTTGCAAGATTACATAGTATATTATATCTCGTTTCATGCTCTGTTAATATCTACATGCGTAAGATATTTATGTCATCTGTTTAAGAGATCCTACAAGTAAGATATACTTAAGACAGAAAACAATAATTTTAACATGTGTGTCAAGGAACACGCGAATAATTGCAAATGAGGAAGCTATTACAGGTTTTGAAAATCCAATTCACGATACAACGCGTCAAGCTCCATGGTACAAGGTAAAACAAGAAATTTATAAAAACAAGGCTACCATGATATTTCTATCCAATAATTTACGTAACTTATATAAAAACTTTTTAAAATTGTTTTTGGTCAAAATACAAAATTGTTTCTCTTTGATCTCTATGTTAAAAATATCAAATAGTTTCATAATACGTGATAGTTAGCTATAGACCAGGGCGCATCTGTAAAAATATTAGTACATTTGGATGTTGAGTTTGTATTTTTTTGCAGAAATTGCTTGGAATTAACTCACATAATAATAATTGAGTTATCTTCCCACTTAAAATGGTACGGGACATTGTTTAAATAATCAAAATGTCAACAAATGAAGGAAAAATTCGATTTTTTTCTTCGTTTTTTGATTATAATTTTAAAAGTATTCGGTTCCGAGAAAAGTTGTACTGACATAAAAGTTGCGTAATTAAATTTCCTACAATATAGGATTAGCTAAAAATTTTAAAAATTCTCACCCTTTTTGCAAAATAGCAATAATTGCGAAAAACCATAAAAAAACAAGTATTCCCATTTTACGTTTTTCAACCATTTATTAACATTCGTATGGACACTTAGGACATTCGTATTTCACTTAGAAATACTATATGATATAATAAAACAATACTGTGAATTTTATTAAGATCGGTTTAATAGATTTTGCAAAATAAAGTTTGCAATCCAGCTTTCGCAAAAAATTCATTTTTTCACAATGTTGCAGAATTTAAAATAAAGCAGACAAGTTGATTTTTTTACCTATATAAGAACACTGTACCTTTCATTTGCAATTTGCAAAATTAAAATCGGTTAACTACCACGACGTTAGGAATTTTTTTAAATAAACATTAATTTTTGATGCTACGCGCAGGATAGCGGATACGTTTGCTCTGATTGGGCATTCCAATGACCTTTGATAATGATTGATAAATTTTAATTTTTAGTACCTACATTACAATATAAATAAATAAATTTGTTTATTGCAAAATAAATACACATACTTCTGTCTTTTGAAATAACACCTTTTTTAGCAAAAACTTTCTTTGTTCATATGTTTTAACTTAGAGAATGAAAATTTATTATTTTTAAACATGTGCAATTGTTTAAGCAACAAACGATAATCAAATTAACTTGATTTTTGTGGAACTAAAATATTAAAATACAAAATATAGAGTAAGAAGGTAATATATTAAATAAAGATTGGAAGAAATTTTGGTGGAAATCAACTTGTATAAATCGAACACCGCTGTCCTGCGCGTAGCACCAAAAATTAATGTTTATTTAAAAAAATTCCTGACGCCGTAGTAGTTAACCAATTTAAATTTTGCAAATTGCCTTTGTATATGTAATATATATCCTTCTTAATATCCTTCTATATGTAAAAAAAAATCAACTTGCTACCTGCTCTATTTTCAGTCCTGCAACATTTTGAAAAATTAATTTTTTTTGCGAAATCTGGATTTCAAAATTTATTTTGCAAAATCTGTTGAACCGATCTTAACGAAATATACAGTATTGTCTTACTATATCATACAGTTTTTCTGGGTAAAATATGAAGTACCTAAGTGTAGCACAAATGGTTGAAAAACGTAAAATGCGAATACTTGTTTTTTATGGTTTTTTCGAAATTATTGCTAGTCTGCAACAAGGGTGACAATTTTTAAAAATTTTAACCAATCCTAAATTGTAGGATATTTAATTATACAACTTTTATGTCAGTACAACATTTCTCTGAAGCGAATACTTTTAAAGTTATAATCAAAAATCGAAGAAAAAAATCGATTTTTTCCTTTATTTTTTGACATTTTGATTATTTAAACAATGTTCCGGACCTTTTTGAGTGGGAGTCACTCAAAAAATATGAGTCACCTCTTAACGTGCATCTCAAAACAGATGCGCCCTGGACTACTATTAAACTCCTTTTAATCTATTATGGATAGGCCTGGACCCCGCGTACCAAAAAAAGTTGATTAATAGCAAGCTGAAAATTTGTTAATAGTTTAACGGTCTCTAGTAGGACAAACTTTGATGTATCCGAACACTGGAACAGGAGAAGTTTTAATTGTGGAACAGGTTAAAAATTTGGAACGTCAGACTACAAAAACGTCCCATGTATTTTGCGGACAGAACTTCCAATTGATTTGTTACCCTTTCATTAAATTCTCATGCAAAAATCAGACTGCTATTTATCACCTGTCTTAATTCCTGTCATTTGACATGTTATACGTGTCGGACTTATCGCTGTGAGCTTCGCTGGTGGCGCTCCTAGCGGATTACTGGAATTATCTTTCACCGGTAATTTTTAAATTTATTATTTAATTGTTATCGCTTAACATTTACAACGCAAAAAATAAATTAAATTGTAATCGATTTTTTTAAGATTCTGCTAATCATTTTGACGTTCTATTGATATAAATATGAATTTCTTACTTCGGAAGATTTTTAGATTAAATTATAATTACATATTACGGAACATTAAAAAAACTTAAATTCAGTATTTAAAACGTAAGTATATTTAAGGTAAAAATATATACCACAGCTTTGACCAACCAATATTTTTTATAATTAATGTTTTTAATTTTAATTTTACATTAATCACTTTGACATTATGTCAAATTTCCGGTAAACGTTTACAGACTTGCCACTACTGGCGCTCGAGAATTTGTAAATATCCCCTCTACGTACGAGCTCACAGCGGATAAAACGCACAGTTGGTGTCTGATTGTACCAGTCTGATTTTTGCACGAGAGTTTAATGACGTAACAAATCAATTAGAAGTTCTGTCCGACAAAATACATGGGACGTTGTCGTAGTATGCCCTTTCAAATTTTTAACCTCTTTCACAATTAAAACTTCCCCTGTTCCAGTGTTCCGATACATCAAAGTTTGTCCGACTAGACAACGTTAAGCTATTAACAAATTTTTAGCTTGATATTAATCAACTTTTTTTAGTACGCGGGATCCAGACCTAGAAGGTTTTGTTGACGATATCAACATTAAAATTATTTCTGCCAGACAACCTAAGATAGGCAAAATGCTCTCACTCACAGAATTATTCAATTCTGTAAGTATCAAATCTGTGAATGATTGAATTTATTTTTTTACGTTCCATGTGATTAAAAAATAAGTCCTCCATCCCCTACCTTCACCTACCACTACCAAAAACGTAATTTTTTCGATTTTATTTTTTTTGGGGGGTGGGACGCAGTCAATTAATAAAAAACATGTTACAAAACATGTCTATTTTTATAGACTCGTAGGTTTAATGTACATTAAGATCAAAAAGCATTTTATTTTTTTTTTGAAAAAAGGATACCTATGGCTTTTTTGGAGATGGCTGCCTAATTAAAATTTTTATTTTGTGTATTTGATCAAAAAGTATATTTCTAATTTTTTCAATATTTTACGTAAGGAAAAATTGCGCCCCTTTAAAAAATTTTTTACATAGATTGCGAATATCATATTGCCAGTTAGATATCTCGCTCGAAGTCGAAAAATCGAATTTTTGACTAAGGACCGGTTGTTCGAACGCTAATCAACAATGATCACTATCAAATATTTAATTACTGCCACAACTGTCAATGTCAACTTTGGTCGGGTTGCTGAAAACATAATTGATTATAATTATGAGATTAGTTAATCAATTAACGTAACAATTATTAACATAATTGATTAAGTAATTTCATAATTGTAATCAATAATTATGATTTCAGCAACCCAATCAAAGTTGACATTGACAGTTATGACAGTAATTAAATATTTGATAATGATCATTTTTGATTAGCGTTCGAACAACCGGCCCCTATCATGTAAATTCAGATTATACAGGGTGTCCCGAAAAGATTGGTCATAAATTATACCACAGATTCTGCGGTCAAAAATAGGTTGATTGAACCTCACTTACCTATATACAATAGTGCACACAAAAAAAGTTACAGCCCTTTGAAGTTACAAAATGAAAATCGATTTTTTTTCATATATCGAAAACTCTCAGAGATTTTTTATTGAAAATTGACATGTGGCATTTTTACGACAGCAATATCTTAAAAAAAAAATTAAGTAAAATTTGTGCACCCCATACAAATTTTATGGGGGTTTTGTTCCCTTAAACCCCCCCAAACTTTTGTGTACGTTCCAATTAAATTATTATTGTGGCACTATTAGTTAAACACATTATTTTTAAAACTTTTTTGCCTCTTAGTACTTTTTCGATAAGCCAGTGTTTATCGAGATATTTTGAATATTTGTCGAATCCACCACTTGTATATGGTTAAGTACGGTTATAGAGACCTGTTAATAATCTGAAAATTTATTTATAATTTACATTTTTAGGTATCTTTTGAAAAAGAAGCTACATCTCGATAAAAGGTGACTTATGATCTTATGAACAAAAGACTAAGAGACAAAAGTTTTAAAAACACTGTGTTTAACTAATGGTACCACAATAATAGTTTAATTAGAACGTACACAAACATTAGGGGGGTTTAAAGGAACAAAACCCCCATAAAATTTTTACGTAAATATATTGAAAATCTCAATAAAAACTGGCTTATCGAAAAAATACTAAGAGGCAAAAAAGTTTTGAAAACGTTGTGTTTAACTAATGGTACCACAATAATGAATTAATTGGAACGTACACAAAAGTTTGGGGGGGGGGGTTTAAGGAAACAAAATCCCCATAAATTTTTTATGGGGTGGACAAATTTCACTATAATTTTGTTTTAAGATGTTCCTGACATAAGAATTATACATGTCCATTTTCAATAAAAAATCTCTAATAGTTTTCGATATATTGAAAAAAATCGATTTTCATTTTGTAACTTCAAAGGGCTGTAACTTTTTTTGTGAGCACATTTGTACTAAGGTAAGTTAGGTTCAATCGAACTATTTTTGACCCCAGAATATGTGGTATAATTTATGACCATTCTTTTCGGGACACCCTGTATATTGCATATGATTTATATGATATTTTTATGATATATTTATTTTGTTAACTTAAAACAAAACAAAGATTTTCGTTATGATAATTCTCGCATTCTCAGCTTGTTTGAGTGAAAAAAAGATATATAGCAATTTAATTACCTATTTGTGCAAGTTGTAAAATTCTTATTATAGTTTTCAAAAGCCATATACAGGTTGAAATTTTTCGTATGAACAAACCGAACAAATTTTATTACTACCTGATTTTTTCTAGTTTTAATAATCAGTTGACTAGGATAAATCGCTAAACGCTGTCACGTATCACTAAGGGTACGGCCAGGCTAAAATATAAAAAAGTTCACGAAAAAATACAGGAGTAAAGAAACAAACGCTCATATGGTATTCATTGATCTTGAGAAAACATATGATAGAGTTCCTCGAGAGATTCTGTGGTGGGCACTCAATAAGAAAGGAGTCCCTGGTGAATATGTAAAGATTGTGAGGGATATGTATGAGGGAGTAACGACTAGTGTTAGGACAGGTGTGGGAGAGACTGATAAATTTCATGTGAAAGTAGGATTGCACCAAGGCTCTGTGCTTAGTTTGTATTTATTCTCATTAGTTTTGGACCAGATAACAGCGAAACTACAGGTAACATTCCATGGTGCTTAATGTATGCTGATGATGTGTTAGTAGGAAATAGTGAAAGAGACTTAGAACAAAAACTGGAACAGTGGAGGCAAGCTCTGGAGGAAAAAGGTTTAAAACTTAGTAGGACAAAAACAGAGTATTTAGAATGTTCATTTAAAGATGGAGTTACTACAAATAAAATGGTATCTTTGGATGGTGAACTGATTGTAAAAAGCAATAGTTTTAAGTACCTGGGATCGGTATTACAGAGTAATGGAGAAAACAGTAGATGGAGATGCATGCAGTAGAATTAGGGCTGGATGGATGAAGTGGAAAGAAGCGAGTGGTGTGTTGTGTGACAGAAAAATTCCAATGAAGCTGAAGGGAAAATTCTACAAAACAGCCATAAGACCGGCTATGATGTACGGAACTGAATGCTGGACAGTGAAACAGAAAGAGGAACAACGAATGCATGTGGCGGAAATGAGAATGCTTAGATGGATGAGTGGAGTGACAAAGAAGGATAAAATTAGAAATGAGTATATTAGGGGAAGTCTAGGTGTGGCACCAATTGATGCCAAAATGAGAGAGCATAGATTAAGATGGTTTGGTCATGTTCAACGTCGAGACGTTAAACACCCAATACGAAGAATAGCTGAAGTGCAGATTCCTGGAAGGAGTAGGAGAAGAGGGCCAAAGAAGACCTGGGGGGAGACGATAAGGCAGGACATGTTGGTAAAGGGGACTAACATTGATATGACCCAAGATAGAATTGTGTGGAGCGATTCAAATATCAGTTTTCGTCATTACCCGGGGGCAACATAGAATCGCTTGGGGACAAACTAGAACAATTAGGATACCTTGACTCCTACGTAACGGAAAATGGGACAGCAGATCGGTAAATTTCACTCCTACAGGATACAGGCTGGTTGGTTTAACGGCGAATGGTTGGTCTAACTACGAATAATATCAATTGCCCTTCTTTTAGAAGATGATCCATTCATAGAGTGTTTGTTAAAAGGCAAAAGAAAGGTGTACATCCCATTAATAGGCATAGAATAGCGCACGGGGAATTTCATCACTTATACAAACAGTTACGAAAATACCCATTGAGATTTTTCCAATATCTCAGAATGAGCATAAATACATTTGATAAAATAAAATTAACATGAGTCTACTTTGCACTTCGGAAATTAAAATATCTTTGGAACAAGACATCGCGCTGTTTAGTTTGGAGATAAAATGGAACTAAAGTCGCTTAGAAATCAAACCAAATTGGAAACCGAGCGACACTCTTAGCCGCTGAGCGATTTTTCGCTAAGCGATTTTTTAGGTATGGCCACTGTAATAAGGCCATTGGGTTTGAAATATTTTTTGGTAGTTCAGTCGTCCATTATTTATCTCTCAAGAAAAATTGCTCGCAAGGCTGGCCGTACCCTAAAACATGAGGCACATGGCATTTACCATTCTAAAGTTATGACGAGTAAAAATTTTAGTCAAAATTCAAAACTTTCCTTGTATGTTATTCAACAATGGGAGCAAACATTTTTTATTGGTTATTTGTTATGCCCTACAGGAGCCTCCATACGAGGTAGGAGTATGGTGTAGGAGTTCCTGATGACCCTGTATAATACACATCACGAAATAATATATTTATTAATGACACAATTTTTATAATTTTAGATTAGATAAACATTTTTAATCTCTGTCGGTGTGTGTAATATATTTTCGCGGAAACAATCCTCAGTTTGTTAGCACTCACTGTCTAAAGTTAGTAAGTTTTAACAATTTATATCATCCATATTTTGTGTTGATATCTGTCGTTTTTTGTATATTATAGTATCGTTTCTCTCGTAAGCGTTCATAATGGTAGGGGAGCCCAAGCGGGGATTTTTGCAGTTACTCGAGCGCGTCAGATTAGCATATGGGAGAAACCTGGTACCCTGCAGATGAACCTCTACCATATATTGGCTCTTAACACAGGGGAGTTCGTTAAGGGGGGCCCGAAAAAAAAATCTATCCTTAAAAATACTCGAAATTGTCAGATTAAGATAAGGTAAGTTAAGTACATGCAAAAGAGTGTATATTTCAAAAATCTGACGATTTGAGCAGGGGGTAAGGAAATGGGTGAGTTCCAAAATTTCACAAGAAATAAGCGAATATGTCGCGAAATAAATGACAGATCGAAAAACTAAAAAATATGTGCTCAATATATTTTAAAAATCTATCGAATGATACCAAATACGACTTCCCACGGAGAGGGGGGGGGGTAAATTTAATATTTTAAATACGAATCCCGCGATATTTCGCGAAATGAACATCAGATCGAAAAACTGTAAAATACACTTATTCGACACTTTTAAAAAATCTATCGAATGGCACCAAACACGACTCCCCAAGGAGGTGCGGTGGGGGGTTACTTTAAAATCTTAAATATAAGCCCCATTTTTACTGCAGATTTGGATTCCTTACGTAAAAATAAGTAACTTTTATTCGAAACATTTTTTCGAATTATGGATAGATGGCGTTATAATGGGAAAAAACGATTATTGGAAATGGAAAATTAAATTAAAAAATGGCAAGCGCCCACTAAAATCGAAAATTTTACTTAACTTTTTTTGGGTTTAGGACCTACTCTTCACAACCCAATAGGTCCCCATAACGCTCGAGTGACTACACATTTAGCATACTTTGCTCCCCTACCATAAAAGACTTTAATTATTACAAATACATATGTATTTCTGGGTGTTTAAAAAATGTATCAGTTGTAGTCATACTGTTTCAAGTGCAAAATCCTAGCAATCCCCTCCCATTGTTATCTCTGTTCATTTCTCCATAGGGACCTATATATATATGCTTATAGAGTATGTCAGACATGCGATTCAGTGTACGGAGAATAGGGCCACTGCAAATTAATGATAATTTTGTTGACAACGTTGCCACTTTCAACGGCAGCAGCTGTGAAAGATAGTATTAGCATGTATTAGGCAGGTACTTGTAGAGGATTATCGCTCTTAACCCTTAAACGCCCAAGGGTGGGTTAAAAATGTCCACCTAATGCGTATTCCCTTGTAACATATTTATTACGTGTTTAAAAATTTTCCAAAAATTATTTATTTTAAAAAAACAACCTTTTATTGAATGTTAAATTGGTTCTAACGATATTTTTGAAAATATAGAGAATATAGAAAATATAGAATATCTTGAGTTAAATATGGGTGGGCATAAAAAGTACACACTTGGTAAAACTTGTTACTAAAGGTTTCTATTTAATTTCTCGTTGGTAGGAACATAATTCATATTTGAAATTATTGACGTATAATTTATTGTGTATCAATTTGGCAATCAAAGATAGAATAAAAATTTAATTTTTTTAATATATTTTTTAATATAACGCGATTTGTAAATATTTATTAGAAGTTAGCTATCACGCAAGGTGGTTTCTTCTTAATGAATCTTTCCATGAAGAATATTAAAAAACATTTGTAAATAAAAGTGAAGTGAAAGTTATTTAGGATTATTATTTTAAACAGATTGTTTACGGGAAATGTAAAACCACAGGTAGATGTAATTATTAGTTCTTAGAAAATTAAGGTAAAAAAGTTTGGAATTTTAATCTTTTTGTTTAACCCCGAGTAAATTTTGTAGAATTTCCCGAAAGTAATTATTATGATGGTAGGAATATTTTTGAAAGTATGAGTGGGTGTTTCGAATGAAAAAAAAGAATGGGGAAGAAGAAATGTCTCTGATTGGTTTGGCAATTTGGAATGGGAAGGAGAGAAGGTTGAATTTTCAGATAGTTTTGGAAAGAGAGATTATTGTGTTACCGGCATCCGAAAGGAGCAGTCAAATTTTTCGTGAGTAGTTCAGAAGCAAGTACTAGTGATTGTGTTGATAAGGAGAGTAGCTGAAAGGTGGAACGAGAGACAAATCAAATCGAGAAGAAATACCTCTTTGATTCTGTAAAGTCCAAGAGAGTAAGTTACAAGAATTATCGTTATTAAAATTATTTGTGACACCAAGTAAAAAAGATATTTGGGTCTCAGGAGATTATTGTTGAGAGAAAGAAAGGAGAGAGTTTTGGAGTTTATTAAACGAGTGCTGGCAAAAAAAGAGGCCTGGCTTGTGTTTTTGGAGAAATAGTTGCTGGTATCCTGCTGGATTGTTTGCTGAGAACGGAGAGGGCTTTGATTGGTAGCCTAACATAATCAACAAGGAGGAGCTGTTTGGGTCAAGAGGAGACATCATTGTGTGTGAATCAAAAAGGTCAGTCATGCCCGGTTGCACCAACAGATCTTAAGCTTAAGTCGAGAATATCATAAGAATTAATATAATATAATTATAATATATTACAACAAGAATACCATAATATAATAATAGATATAATTGATAATAAGGTAAGAATCTAAAATTATGGTGCAACGTAAGTGATACTCAAGAAGGCCCTATTTATAAGTAGAGCTTAGCTAATCTGGAACTTAAGATCTGTTGGTGCAACCAGGCATTAATAACCTATGTGATAGATTTTCTTTATAATCAGAAGTTAAAATTTTTACGTAAAAGCATATGCATTTAAGATTCCAACATTTCAAAAATTTAATAGGAAGTATAAGTAATTTGCGAATACCAAATTTGTTTGTTTAGCTTGTTTTTTATTAAGGGTATCAAGAACAAAGCGATAAATATTTGTTTGAATTAGATTAATTTATATGGTAAAAGTTTCTTTTGGACAATTATGCCCACAGGATTTAATTGATAAATTTATAGAGCATTGCTTTTGATAATAAAGGTATTTGTATGTGTTTATTTATGATTTTTCTATTTATTTCCTTTTCCTATTTTATCCCGATAAGGATCAACTAAGAGATACTGAAACCACGAGAGAAGATAAGTATAACATAAGATAATTTAGACATTTTTTTATATTATAAAAAGGCAGCCTGAGATTTTTTATTAATTTTTATGTATGATTTGCGACAATTAAATAATTAATCAAATAAATAATAATTAATATCAAAGTCATAGAAAGCAGATCATAACAAATTACATAATCCACATAATTATCCCCCAATGAAGAGATTGAAAGGAAGATTGTGGAGAAAATCGACAAATCTGAATTACTGGCTTTTACTGATATGTTAATTTTGATGTACATTGTAATTTTGTTGTAAGGTTTGTAAATTGTTTATATTAATATTTTAGAAGATGCTGTGTTTATTAAGCATAAGAGTCTTAAGTTTAATCCATTTCCAACAAATCTCAATAAATATATTAGCTATTTTCGAGGTGGGCATTTTTTATTCACCCTTGGGCGTACATGGAACCTAAAAAAGGTTGAGCGTTTAAGAGTTAACTGCTGTGAAATACTAAAGGAGGATTTATTTCACAGAATTCACAGAATGGCAATCCCGCTTGCAATATACAACCATACTGATTTTAACGTTTGAAATGGAGAATAGTGTAGATCTCGTCTTTTGTTTCGCTCCTACTCTTGAAATCCCTGCACTGTATATTTTTCCTCTTTCGGCTTCTGTTGCTAAGGTTAACTCTCTCCAAAATTCATCTTTGTTTTATCATCTTCATTTGGTCAATATACTGTTATAATTATTTTTATCACGTCTACACTCTTTGTCATTCATTTCTAATAGTAATATTCTTGCTGACCATGCTTTCTAAACATATACCTGTTTTTCCATTCTTTTAAGTATTATACATCCTACACCTGCAGGTGCTATTTTGCCTTCTGATACTCCACTACACAGGGTGTAACAAAAATACAGGTCATAAATTAAGTACATATTCTGGGACCAAAAATAGTTCGAATGAGCCCAACATACCATAGTACAAATATGCACATAAAAAAAGTTACAGCCCTTTGGAGTTACAAAATGAAAATCGATTTTCTCGAATATATCGAAAACTATTAGAGATTTTTTATTGAAAATATACATGTGGCATTCTTATGGCAGGAACATCTTAAAGAAAAATTATAGTGAAATTTGTGCACCCCCTAAAAATTTTGTGGGGTTTTGTTCCCTTAAACCCCCCAAACTTTTGTTTACGTGCTAATTAAATTATTATTGTGGTACCATTAGTTAAATTCAATATTTTCAAAACTTTTTTGCCTCTTAGTATTTTTTCGATAAGGCAGTTTTTATCGAGATGCGGCTTCTTTTTTAATATGTTTACATAAAAAATTTATGCGGGTTTTGTGCCTTTAAACCCCCCAAATGTTTGTGTACGTTCCAATTAAACTATTACTGCGGTACCATTAGTTAAACACAGTGGTTTTAAACTTTTTTGCCTCTTTGTATTTTTCCGATAAGGCACCTTTTATGGAGATGTGGCGTCTTTTTTAATATGGTTCAAAATATACCTAAATCATAAATAAATTTTCATATTATTACCAAGTCTCCAATAATCGTACTTAACCTTATACAAATATGTGGTGGATTTGACAAATATTCAACATATCTCGATAAAAACTGACTTTTAGAAAAAGTACTAAGGGGCAAAAAAGTTTTTAAAGCATTGTGTCTAACTAATGGTACTACAATAATAATTAAATTGGAACGTACACAAAAGTTTGGGGGGATTTAAAAGAACAAAACCCCCATAAAATTTTTAAGGGGTGTCCAAATTTCACTATAATTTTTTCTTAAGATACTACTGCCATAAGAATGCCACATGTTCATTTTCAATAAAAAATCTCTAATAGTTTTCGATATATTGGAAAAAATCGATTTTCATTTTGTAACTTAAAAGGGTTGTAACTTTTTTTATGTGCACATTTTTACTAAGGTAAGTTAGGTTCAATCGAACTACTTTTGGTCCCAGAATCCCAGAATATGTGATTAAATTTATCACCTGTATTTTTGTTACACCCTGTATACTACATTACGTTACACTCAGTGGCGGATCCAGCAGCGTTAAGAGGGGGGGGGCGATTGGTTAAATTTCTCTTTATATATAATTTAAAGAAAATTAAATCAAAAATAAAAATGTATACCATTTTTATTCATTCAGTTGCGGTGCGAAACCAAAACTGTCTTAATTTTTACTCAGATCAGAGAGTGCAGCCAGCACTCTTATCGACGATTTCACCTCTTGTTAGAGGTTCATCAGAGACTGCATAGGCTGCTTTTCTCTGGCCCAGGTAAAAATTTTTGACATATCCATCTCCCACCGCAACTGACGAGATGGTAGTAGGTGCCTAGCGGCATCTGCTAAATAAAAGACTAAGTTTTTCAACCTAATAAAAATATTTGTAAATTAAATATTTTTAAAAGATTTTTTTTTAAAGATTTTTTTTTTCAATTAAAAGTTTTTTCATTAAAAATCTTTTAAAAATATTTAATTTACAAATATTTTTATTAGGTTGAAAAACTTAGTCTTTTAAAATTAAATCACTTGGTTTGAGAGGGGGGCCGATCGCCCCTCCCTGGATCCGCCACTGGTTACACTTCATTTCTCATTTTGACTATTCTTTGCCATTTTTATTGATCTCTGATATTGCTAGTATTCTTAATTCTGCTGCCTCAAAGTCGTCTACCAGTTCTATTTCTTTACCATTTATGCTCTTTATGGCCACGCTCCTATTTTCTACGGTCTACTTGTTTTATACTGTTAAATCTTTGATTTAATTTAGTTTCCGTAGTCCTATTCCTTTTCTTTGCCATTCCGGTATTATACCCCTCCAGTTATTTTTACTTTACGAGTTTGACTGCTTTGTACTAGTTTTATGTATACTAGATGATTCCATGAAGAGCTTGGCAGTCTAAGTTGATCTTGTATATTAGTAACCAGAATTAGTGAACAAAATATTTAGTAAATTTTAATTATATTTTTTTGATTACAAGATATTTTTAACTAATAAAGACCAATGTTTTAAGGTATGGCTGAACGTCTAGATCTTCTCCTATTTGGAGCAACAGGGGTCACAGGTCTACATGCTATTCGATACCTTCACAAATTTTCGAAAGAAAAAAAGTTAACCTGGGGTATTTCTGGACGCTCGGAGACAAAACTTAAAGCAGTTTTAAAGAATGAAGGTTTACGGATGGGTAAGGTATATTTTTTTAGATAATATTAATAAATATTTTAGGAATTAACGATTGAAAATTGAAAGAATGTGTCTTCAAACTTCACACCATGTAGGTGAATAGCTACAAAAGTGCCATCTACTCTGATGGCTTGCAACTGAAACGCAACTCAAATCGAGTCGGTTTTCAATCTTTTGTGCTGTATATGTACAAAGTGGCATGCATGCAGTTCTTCCGCAAAAGCCTTGCCGATGTTTTGATTTTAAAACCAAATAAATGGCGTAAGAGCAAAATTCGTTAAGCCCTCTGTATATGAATGGGTACCTATAAGATATACATGTTTCGCTATGCTCTAGCTCGTCAGTATCTGGGTAGGTACAAATTCATAACAATGGGTTCAAAGAATGTGTCTTCAAACTTCACATCTCAGGTGAACAGCTACAAAAGTGCCATTAACTCTGATGGCTTGGAACTGAAACGCAACTCGAGTCGGTTTTCAATCTTTTGTTCTGTATGGAAAGACGCGTGCATGCATGGTGTCCCATCGAAAATGTGTATTCCCTCTAAAACTCGATAAAATAAATAGTTTGACAAAAATCAATACTATCTTCAATATGTCTTCTCAAATAACGCAAAAGATGGAAAACATAATACGTTGTGAATTAGAACCAGAGGGAACTAGTAATATATTAAAAATTGAATAAACCAGCATATTTGCTAATTTAAGCAATTATTCAAATGAGAAGAAGAAGAAGGATATGCATATTTTAATTTGGGGCCCGGACAAATAATTCTCGGACAAATAATCCCGGACAAAAAATCCCCACAAATTATCCCTGGACAAAAAATCCCCGGACAAAAATTCCCCACAAATTTTTTTGGACAAAATATCCCCACAAAAATTCCCGGACAAAAAATCCCCAAGAAATATTTGCTGCCGAATGAATAGTTCTCTAAAAGTTTGTCCGAAATTTTACCAAATTTCGAATTTTAATTCCATGCTGAAAACTTCAAAAATTTACATGACAAAAGAGTGTGAATTTTTTAAAAATCGTGGAAGATATGGGGAATGAGCTAAGGCCCCGTTCTCATGACAGGTGCGTAACGCGCGTTTTGATAACGCGCGATTACAACTACATATATTTTACTTAAGACCGTTCACATGCTAACGCGCATTTTAGGTTGAGTCATTAAAACGCGCGTTGGCATGTGAACAATCTCAAGTAAAATGTACGTATAACCCGGTCTATATAGACATTTGAAATAACAAAAATTGCCGGAGAGCCAAATTTTGGTGGAGAGCTAGGGTATACCATAACAAATAAAGTATTAAAAGTAGTCCCCATCGATCCCATGTGTGCAACAAAAGTTATTCGGGGTCAAAGTTCAAAATTTGAAATTTTTTGGATTTTTTTCGAAAACGGAAAGTTTTATCAAAAAAGAACCTTAAACCAAAGTTGTAGATCTTACAATTCTCTGCAAAAATAGTCCCTACTATTTTTTTCCTAAGAGTTACCATTCCTGAGATATCGCGAATCTAAGCCAAGCCGCAGACCAAAGAAACATGAAACGAAAAACATGAAACATAAAACGAAAAACATGTTTCATGAAAAGAAAACACTGCTAAAAACATCTCAAAGTCCGCCTACTAATGAAACGAGAGTGATTCATGCTCATGACACATTTTTATTTTCGGAGAGTCTCATAAATGGACGGATATATATTTGTTTAGCAGTGGTTTATTTCCATGAAACGTAATTTACGTTTCATGTTTCTTTGATGTGCGGCCGGGCTTAGAGTCACATTATACATGATATGCACACGTTTCCACACCACCTGTGAGGTAGTGTACTCGGCGCGTTTTTTTTACCTTGGTTTCCCCTGTAGGCCTACTCCACTAACTGTTTCGACAATTTTAGGATAATTTAAGGAAACAACACCGGTCAAGTTCTAGATATTACCTTATTATTGATATTGATTAATGATATTGCTATTGATTATTAGGTTAACTATTGTTTTGATTTCTTTAGATATTTTAATCAGATTCATATTCTTGAAAGTCTACTTTAACAGTCAAGTCTTCTTCGGTTTCATCTTCTTCCTCTTCCTCTAGCTGGATGTTCAAAAATTGTTCAAATGTGACTGAGTCATTGGTCCCTTCATTAAAATCACAGGAGTCTTCCTCTGTTGAACTAAATTGGACATTTGAGCAAGACTGACCTTCGCAGTTGGTACATGCTAGAGAACACAGCAACCCGACTTTTTTACATCCACATTTGGCACTACAACCTTTTTTGCAGTTGCAAAAAATAGTGTTAAGGAGTTTTTCTGGAGCAGGTGGGAGTAAGGTTTTAATCGGTTCCAGAGTAATATTATCTATTAATTTCCAACCCCAACCCCAGTCTTCTGGATTCAGTTCATTGCCTAGCCATGTTTGAACTTGATAATATACTCGATACAAATGTTGAAAAGCAGATGCTGATGTTGGAGGAAGACATGATAGTTGTACTTGTTTCTTGTTTCGTGTATTTTTTACAAAAGTTAAGTATCGGTATTTATCAAGGCAACTAATTTTTTTTGAGCTCCTTAAACCGCAAGAAGAAAGCGAATTCCTTCCGTAAATATTGTTTGCGGTGTGGAATCAAGTTCTGCAAATACTGTACAGCAGTCAGTCATTTTTTTTTCGAATAATTTAAGTACTGACGTTTTGCTCCTTCTGTACATTGTTGACGTAGTGTCGCAGCCGGTTATCGCATGTAAAAATAAAATGTAATTTTGGCATTTGGGATAAGCCGATAAACTTTTCGTAGAATATATTTCTGTTCGCTGTTGAGCCCTTCCAGGTTTCAGAAAATAAATAACTTCATCTACTGAAGTTCTTGCAGTAAGCAGTACTAAAAAATCAACATCTTCACCAACTACAATTGTTGTGTTTGTTGCCTTAAATTTTTCAATTGCTGTCTCAATTAGAACATCTGCATCATTTTTAGCTTGTTTCACTTCAATATTCACAGCTGTTAATTTGTCAGTTAACATGGAAATGAAACGAGATTTATTATTAATGTTAGCGAAAAATTGTTGTTGATTCGCTGGAACTCTTATATTTTCATCAAAAATAATCTCGGAATCCGATGATGTTTTTGTAATTCGCCGACATTGTTCTGCAGTTTTAATATTCTTTGTCGAGTCACTGTAGCCGTCAAATACCACTGTCACTGTAAGCCCGTAATGTCTGCTAAATGGTAGACGCTTGTAATAAGCACTTATATTCAGTGCCGGCGCTAGGGTATAAGGTGCCCGCCTGCAAAACTAGCACAGGCGCCCCCCCCCCCCACACACAGATACTCGTACAACCCCAGCCTCGGGAACATTATGTGTGTTCAAATGGAACAGTGAGACCCACATGTCCGAAGATCAAACCGGTTACACTGCGTAACCTGACCCCGTATCTATCTGACCCCCAAGCTGTACCACCACCCCTCCCCATCGCAGTACATAACGAATAAGGAGGCTTTGTACTGAACGTTACCTTAGATGCCCTGGGTAATGGAACATCCTCTGTATTACTTTATGTGTTAAATCCCCTGATTTTAGGGGTAGCTAGAAGAGCTTTTCTCCCTATTAATGACTTGATTTTGGACTTGTGTCCTAAAAATGTGTGTTCCGGGCAGCGACTTAAGTCGGTGTCCCGCCATTCGCAAATGTACCCAGTAAATAAATTTCGGTTACAGTTTTATTGGACCCATCATATCTGACACAACAACTTCACTTTAACTTTTTTAAGAAATTGGCTAAGAGAACTGATATTGTTTTTTTGTGTCATTTTTTCTTTTTCGATTTGTGCCCTAGATTCCTAGATAATTTTTTTAATCCATTTTTATTTAACTAAATAAAAATAATAACTTAAGCGTAGATTAATAATAGTATGTACCTACTGAGTACTTAACAAATATAATTTTATATTAATTGAATGCTAATAGATTTTTTAACTGCAGAGTACAACTTACAAACTATTCTGTATTATAATCACATGAAATAATACTAAATCTAAAGAGCTCTAAACTAAATTTAAAGTAAAATCTTTATTTTAAATATTATGTTTTTATGGGATTAATACTTAACATGATACCTATTAATAGGTACATTAAATTAGACAGGCGCGGGCGGCAAGAAAACAGTATCACAATCTTGTTTACTTTACTAGAAATTATTCATTTCCTCTCATAACTGATGATACAACACTAACAACTTGCAAGAAATTTGAAGGACATAAACAAAGCATTCTCATAGCAAAGTTGTTTGGTTGAAATAATATGATATCTTTGACCAATAAATTATATTACTACATGGTAAGAATTCTATGCGGCGTTGCATATTTTTGTATATTATTTGATATGCAAAACTAACAAACACAAATTAGGGTATTATGACGAAATTAAACCACATTTAAAAAAAATGAATTTATACATAATACCAGCAGAAAAAATGCTCATTCTGGCGCCCCCCAAACAGGGGCGCCCGCCTGCAATGCATCCCTTGCAGGCCCGTTATCGCCGGCCCTGCTTATATTCACTTGAACTGAATCTTTAGCACTAAAAGAAACAGAAAATATGAACAAGACCTACGGACAATACTGTAGCCATTGTTTACAATAGACAATCTGTTCTTTTTTAAACAATGTATAGCCAAATGTTTTTCAAGGCCACGTGGATAGAGGAAATTCAGTTTGCGACTGATTATCTTTTGAAGATATATTTTCAGAATAGTATAATATATTATATAAAAGAGACACAAATAGGCATTTATACTTGTCTTAAGTGCCACATTATGCAAATACGTGGCTTATAATATGTGCATATAATGTATAAAGTAACTTTTAAAATCGCTATATCTCAGGAATGGTAACTCTTAGGAAAAAAATTGTAATTATTATTTTTGTAGAGAATGTTAAGATCTACAACTTTGGTTTGATGTTTTTTTTGATAAAACTTACCGTTTTCGAGAAAAATCCAAAAAATATCAAATTTTGACTTTGACCCCGAATAACTTTTGTTGCACACATGGGATCGATGGGGACTTTTTAAAACTTTATTTGTTACGGTAAACTCTAGTTCTCCACCAAAATTTGGCTCTCCGGCAATTTTTGTTATTTGCTAACTATTTTGATGTCAGTTGACCGGATTAGTAGTTGTAATCTCGCGTTATCAAAATACGCGTTAAGCGCCTGTCATGAAAACGGAGCCTTAGCTCATTCCCCATATCTTCTACGGTTTTTGAAAAAACAGACTCCTTTCTCATGTAAAATTTGAAGTTTTCAGCATGGAATTGGAATTCGAAATTTGGTAAAATTTCGGGAAAACTTTTAGAGAACAATTCGGCAGCAAATATTTCTTGGGGATTTTTTGCACGGGATTTTTTGTGGGGATATTTTGACCAAAAAAAATTTGTGGGGATTATTTGTCCGGGATTTTTTGTCCGAGGATTTTTTGTCCAGGGATAATTTGTGGGAATTTTTTGTCTGGGATTATTTGTCCGGGTATTATTTGTCCTAGCTTCGATGTGGGCCTTTTTAGTGGGCCCGGGTAGCTCAGGCGGTAGATGACTGACTTCCACGCAGGCAGGCCGGGGTTTGATTCTCAGCGCTGCTGGCGAGAACATCTAGACATTTTTAAAAATGTTTATAGTCCCAGGTCGACTCCCAGCCTGAATAAAATGAGTACCTTGGGTAAAATCAGGGATAATAATAGGCGGTTGAAGCGTAGCACTACCCCTGTTACCTTCCTTGTATATACCGTAGGCCCTCCTAGAGATTCACTCCGCAGACTACCATGCTATAATCCCAAAGCCGCGTCAGCGGTATAGATCGGGAGACTATTATTATTATTAAAATTCAGGTTGAAAGGGTTAAGATATGTCTGAAAATCATGATAACATTTATCGGAACAAGAGGTATCTAATACATAATTTAATATCCGAAATAGATACGATACGTGAGACTGTGGTTGTTACTAATAATTTTTTTTATGTTTTTTAGGTGAAGATTTATCCAAAATCCCAATCGTACTTGCCGATACAAAAGATCAGAAATCTTTAAATGAAATGGCTAAAAAAGCAAAAGTTTTGCTGAATTGTTGTGGACCATACAGACTGTTGGGCTTTCCGGTAGTAGAAGCTTGTATTAAAGCTGGGACTCACCATTTAGATGTAAGTGGTGAACCCAGTTATATAGATTCACTTCCAGAAAAGTACGATGCTGCTGCAAAAGAAAAAGGTATTTTAGTACTCTTTATTATTTCTAATATACTCTGGTCTAATTAGCAAAATACAGGGAAAAGTTATTTACCAGCAATTTTATTGCTGGAATTGAATCATATGATTGTATATATTAATAATATAGGTATGCAAAGTCCGCAGAGAGCGTGCTACTTTTTTTATAAACAAAATGGCGCACGAACATCGCGTTTTTTTCAATTTTTGTTATATAACTCCAAAGATTTTAATTTTACACCAAAAACACTCAAATAAAAATTCACCGTAATCAAATTCTGCATAGAGACGTGTTTTTCCCGATTTACTTCGACGAAAGTTTTCCCCGAAAAATGCGGGTTTTTCCAACAAAATCTTTAATTTTTAACTAAAATTTTAGATAAGTAATTGTTAATCAATAATTATACAGCTAGGTAATATAAAAGTTCTTTTCGTGTAGATAATAATTCCAGAAGCCCATGGAAATTCAATAAAAAGTTTATCAAAAATTGAATTGTTAATTAAAAATTTTCAGTCGCTATAATAACCACAATAATTGCGATACATAAGAATAACTATGATTTTTGTATAAAACGACACTGTACCTATCTAATCCCTAATAACACAAAACATTCCATGAATGTTCCTAGAATGTACTCACAGGACATTCCAAACATTCCTGGAATGTCCCCAAATGCACACGAATGTCCCTGGAAAGTCCCTGGAATGTGCTGTGTCAGCATTTTAAATATTCTTAGAATGTTCTGTTGGAACATTCCATGAATGTCTACGAATGTTCTTTGGACATTCACAGTATATGTTTTAGACTGAATGTCTTGTTGGAACATTCCATGAATGTTCTTTGGACATTCACAGTATATTTTTTAGACTGAATGTCTTTTTGGGACATTCCATGAATGTTGGAACATTCCATGAATGTTCTTTGGACATTCACAGTATATTTTTTAGACTAAATGTCTTGTTGGAACATTCCATGAATGTCTACGAACGTTCTTTGAACATTCACAGTATATTTTTTAGACATTCTCTGAAATATATCGTCAGTGCTGTGACAATACCTCCTATATCTTTTTTCATGAGGTTTGCAGGAGACGAAAAACATTTTTTAAGGTCACCTCCTGTTTGCATACGTAAGTTCTGGCTTGTTTTGTAGTAAATAGATAGTTAAATTTACTGCAAAACAAGTCAAAAAATATATGAAAACAGGAGGTGGCCCAAACAAGTTTTTAGTCTATCTTACAAATCTCATGAAAAAACAGATAGGAGGTATTGTCACATCACTGACGATATGTGGCCATACCAAATAATGCATCCTTGATAAATATAAACATTTTTATTGCAAAAAATCTTTTCATACATTTTTTTAATGTAATTTACTGATATTCCTATAAAAAAATGTGTCACATTTGCTTTGTAAACCTTTCTTTTGCCTTTCATAGCCACATATTCCATTTCCTTCCTGGTTTTTTGTAGACCACTTCTCTCAGCTGATTCTAAAAGAAAATAAAATAAATGGTAATTTTTCTATCCTTTACAATTAACAATCAGAAGAAATATTTACAGGTAATAATATGCATATAATAATAATAATAAAATAAATAATAAATTAAATAATATTTAAATAAATAATAAATAATATTTAATAAAGAAAATAATAAAACATTTTGTATTTTGACAACGACGTCCGATGTGGAAGTAGAAACCATAATAAAGTTATTTTTTCAAGTAAATTCTGGCTTATTTCCCCATTAAAATAGTTATCATAATTACAAAAATGCCACAAAGAAATAGCTTTTTCACAAACTAATAAGTATTTTGTTTTATTATATTTATTGTTTTTATTATTTACTTTAACTTAAGATTATAACTTAATTCTTGTTTTCTATTTCTGATGTTTTTATTTATTTGCATTCAATATTAATCTGTTTTCTTGTATAATCTACTTCGCAATAATTATGTGATATATTGGACTTAAAATGAATTCAAAAATTTTTTGTAATTGGGCAACAATGTCAACTTAGATCTCTGATGTAGATAATGAAGAACAACGGTATCTACAGTTGGAAAAATGAAAGAATAGGGCTTTTCATCAATTGTCATTTGTTTCGAGCTTCTGTCATGTGTCACATAATATTAATATATCTACGTCATATGTCTTTGGTTTGTATCTATTATTGTATATACCAATAACGTATGTCGTAGATATATTAATATTATGTGACACATGACAAAAGCTCGAAACAAATGACTGTGAATGAAAAGCCCTATACCCATGAACGATCACATCAATCACTTATTTTGTATTTGCTATCTTTTTCTATTTTAGAACAAATAGAAAATGATATAAAAACATTAAAAATAAAAAACTGGAGAAAAAAAGCACGAAACAGATCAGAGTGGAGAAGAATCCTGGAACAGGCCAAGACCCAGAAAGGGCTGTCGAGCCAATGATGATGATGATCTTTTTCTATAGGTAACAAACGTTTGTGATTTATAGAAAAAGACAGCAAATAGGGCTTTTCATCAACTGTCATTTGTTTCGAGCTTCTGTCATGTGTCACATAATATTAATATATCTACGTCATATGTCTTTGGTTTGTATCATTGGTATATGCCAATAACTTATGACGTAGATATAGTAATATTGTGTGACACATGACAGAAGCTCGAAACAAATGACTGTGAATGAAAAGCCCTATACAAAATAAGTGATTGATGTGATCGTTCATGGTTATAGGGTTTTTCATTCAGTCATTTGTTTCGAGCTTCTGTCATGTGTCACATAATATTAATATATCTACGTCATATGTTATTGATATAATCAATGATACAAACCAAAGATGTATGACGTAGATATATTAATATATGTGACACATGACAGAAGCTCGAAACAAATGACAATGAACAAAGCCCTATATTGCTTTTCATCGATTGTCATTTGTTTCGAGCTTCTGTCATATGTTATATAATCTGTGTATAATATTAATATAACACGGATTATACGACATATGACAGTAGCTCGAAACAAATGACTGTAAATGAAAAGCCCTATTCTTTAATTTTTCCAACTGTATATTATTAATTGGGTTAAGCATATTACCTGTGTGATATAAGCTATTGGAACAGCACAGTCTCTCAAACGGTTGAAAGTGAAGTTCTGTCAATATCTTTTTCTAAAAAATGTTTTGAACATACTGCTCTATTAACAAATCTGATCAATACTTCATGCCTTCTTCGCAGGATCTTCTGGAAAGCTAAAAATACAAAATATATGCATTACTGAGCATTATTAACAAATTTTAGTTTTAAATAAAAAATATGATTAATGAACTCACAAAATATTATAAAAAGCAGCTTAGAAATTGTTTATTAGTATAGTCGTTTCCCTAGCCACAACTGGCTAGTGATTTTAGTAGGTAATTTTTTTGTTTTTGGCCATTTTTGCCAAAATTACTAACTATTTAGTTATTTTTTTGCCAATTTTACCAAATTGTCAAAATTATTTACTAAAATCACTAGCCAGTTGTGTCTGAGACTAAGTTTAGCGAACCGACTGTACTATTCATACTGTGTATTCATTAGTTGGTACTATTATAGTGTGTGGTCTACCATCCTGTTTATAAACGCATACATTAGCAAAAACGCAAAAAAAATTTTAATTTTACAAATAATCCGTTTGTTATTATCTCTATTTATTTACTATTTTAGTTAGGAATAAGCAAGTTTGTGGCTTATTCGCAATTATTAAAATAATAAATGGATATTTTCTGAAATAGGGGTATGCCTTTGTTTACATATTTGCATATACTAACCTTTGAAACATTATTCCTGCAGATTTTTTATCTACATTGCTTCTGCTACTCCAACTGATTTTATGCACTATATTAATAATACTATTAAAGTTATTATAAAAGTATCCGAATTAAAAAATATTCTTAAAAAGCACAAATAAAAACAAACAACGATCACGCACGGCAAGGTGGCCATGTGGCCAAGGCCAAGAAGCATGTCAAGATGGCCGAAGCACCGAAGTCTGAAGTGAGGTCATTGGTCGTTTTTAGTCACGTGATGCCCTCTCTAAGCACCATGCACAAATACATGCGCCGTGAATTTGAAAATGAACATATAGGAACATTGGTAGTATGTTCACAGAATGTCTTATGGTAACATTCCACGAATAATTTAATCAGATGTTCACCGAATGTTCCCTAAATGTCCAGGACATTCAAATATTGATAGAACTTTGGTAGTACATTCCTGGAATGTTGTGTGTTGTTAGGGATGTACTTTACAGAATTAAAATTGGACTATTTAAGCGGCCTCAGGAATATTTTAAAATTATAAACAATTTTTTTGGCTTATAAACAATTAGAATATCTCGGGAAATATTCAATTAAATTAAATAATGAAATGATGAGTGGTTCTTGGGATACAACCGGTCAAAGTTGACCGGCATTTACGGCAAATATATAAACAATAGGATCATAATTTTCAAACCGTCATTTTTTTAGTTTTGTTATCTTTCTTCACACCAATCTTCATATCTTTAAAATATATACAACATATATTATTATATTAAAAACTATCGATATTACAAGTGAAAATTTCCAAAAATAGCAAAATTTCAATCAAAAATTAGGTTAGAGAAAATGTAATCTCAAAGTTCAAAATCGGTATAGGGTAAGGTGGGGTAATGGCGTACACTTAAAGATAATTAGAATTTATTTTATTATTAGACGACATTAAAATTTTAAACCTAAGCAAAAATGAAGAACACATGTTAGTCTACAAATTTTGATTAAAAAAACTTTTTAAAATTACAATACAAAATTAAAAATATACATATAAAAAAAGTTGTCACTGTCCGGTATTACCCTCTATGTTGGGGTAATGACGGACACCTTTTACAAACAAAAGTCGCAAATAAATTTTTTGTCTTTAGGAGAGTTAGAACATGCCTTGTGTGCCCAATGACCACAATACACACATCTTAGCCAAAGTTCACTGTTCTTGCCAAATTCTCCACACAAAATGCAAATGTCTTCGGTAATGTTCTTGTCCCTAACATCGTCATCATCCTCTATCTCACTTTCTCCTTCTTCACATATTTTATAGTTTAAGGCAATTTTTGTTCGCTTTGATTTTTGTCTTAATGTAGACCCCTCCTGTGTCATAAATACATTTCTTTTAGCCTTATCTGATTTGATTGTTGTCTTTTTATTTTTCTTCTCTTCTTTTTTTTCTAGCTCTTCTTTTAGCGGTGTTGACGTAAATACAATAGAGTGTTGCTTGTTTGCCTTATTTTGTCTCTTTACAACATTTTCGTGAGAACAAGATGGTAGAGGAATTATCTCGGCAAAGGAAACATTTTTTAATTCTGTCTCATTCACACTACTATTTTTTTCAGGGGTAGTCTCATTTGTTTTGAGTAGTTTTTCTGCTTGGGTAGGTTCTTGAAGTGCATCAGAAACAGTGAATTGAAGGGTTTCTGCAGGAGCAAAATCTTCAGCTGTGAATACGTCAGGGTTGTAGGGGAAAATACCTGTCTCTTTAAATCCCTTGATAGCCTTTTCCGGGGTTGCCACTCTACTAAATGCTAAATTAAATAATTCAGCAATCTCACTAGGCGTTATTTTCTCCCCTGGATGGATGGTCAAATATTTGGAACATTCAGAGTTGAATGCGGTCTTTAGAGGAAAGTAAAAGCTCACATCGAGTGGCTGAAGGCGATGTGATGAATGTGGAGGGATTGTCAGAACAGCAATACCGTTATCTCTACAAAAATTATATGCTTGTAACGTGCAGTGAGTGCTATGATTGTCCATGATTAAAAGAACTGGATCTTCTTTGGATGCTTTTACAAATGCTTGAAAATGTTGTAACCAAGTAAGAAATATGTCCTCTGTAATCCACCCATTTTTTGAGCATGTGTAAAGGGCACCTGGGGGACCGTTTCGTTGAAGATGGGACGCCATTCTTTGGCGTGCAAATATAAACATGGGAGGTATATAGGTTCCTGTAGCGTTGACGGCACACATCGCTGTGGTTGTTTTCCCCCTTTTCCAGCTTGTAACAAATCCAACACGCTTCTGACCTTTTTCTGCATATATTTTTGGTGGGCGTTGTACAGTAGTGACCCCAGTTTCATCGCAATTATAAATTTTATTGGGTGAAAATGCATATTTTTCCATAAGTCTGGATAAATTGTTAAAAAAAATGGTAACTTCATTGCGACTAAAAGCTGTAATTCTGTTAATGCTGGTTGCTTCTGGTTTCCTTAACGTAATATTGTGACGAGATATGAAGCCCCTTTCCCAGTCTTTACCAGCCATTTTTCTTTCTTGATTAAAGGGGACTCGGATGTTGTTTGATTGTGCAAATCCAAAAGCACATCTTCGTACTTCCTGGGGAGTTATTCCATAAAAAACTTTTGCCAGCTTCTTAATTTGAACAGCAAGTGCATTTTCGGCTTCAACTGAAAAAACTGGCTTTCGGCCCAAGGAAGGTCCAGAAGGGGCAGTGCCATTTTTAAGTCGTTCGTGTAACGTAGATTTTGGAATTGAACATTTTATTGCAGCTTTTCTTAACGACATACGTATAGCACGGAGCGCTCCTTGCAACTCCTCCTCTCTCCACGAAGCTTTTTCGGTGACTCTTTTATAATTCCGCGGCATCTGTAAATTAAAATAACAGTGTTTACTGTTTTGTATCCAATAATAAATATTATGATGGAATCGCAGAAACTGGATATAAATACTGTAGGTATGTTTGTTGAGTTATTTTTATTGCCAATGTTTTGATCACGAATGGGATCTTCTTCAGGTCTACAAAGAATTAATATGTAAATGTCACATACATGTCATAAACTATATTAGATTTTGTTTTAATTGTAATGGGAAACAAAAACTACAAAAATTTATAAAAAATGTTGACAAATAATTATAAATGTAGGTAATTATGAATTATTACCTATTAACTATATTTATATCCACTTTCCAATATTCCATCATAATAAAACAACAGCAGGTATTTGCATGTACCTATCTCCCAATACAATAAATAGTTCAAACCGGAGCTGGGGTAATGCCGGACACAGTGTCCGGCATTACCCCTAAACGACATATTTATGCATATGTTCGGTAGTAATTATTAGAGGAAGTAATGAATAAAACTACTTAAAGATACGTAAAATACACTGCGTAAGCTATGACTTTGCACGTAATCTCATCAATTTCTTATAATAGAAATGGTCAATACTCACCTTTAAAATCAGTTAATTCATATAATCACACACTAAATTTTGTAATTTTTGTGATAACTCTCTTTGCAAGCACGTGGCAGCGACTAAACTGAGAACTGAGATTCAGATGTCTAACGGTCAGCCTGTGATGAGCGCGAAATTCAATAATATGCCGATACGTGCACAAACAACGCAGTCCGGTATTACCCCGCTGTCCGGTATTACCCCACCTTACCCTACGTTAAAAAATGTATTTTTTCGGCTTCCCATGAAGCAATTTTCTTCATTTTTTTTTTTGTTCCCAAGTTACTCGAGTAGAGCCATCTAACTAACGCATTATTAAATGTCAAACATGCTTTTGTTTTGTTATAATAGATTAATTTATTTATAAGAAAAGAAAACTACATATTTTTTCCAGTTGTAGACTTTTTTAGGTAAACTTACTACAAGTGTACCTTTTATCGTTAAAAACACAAATATTCTCATTTGAAAGCTGTATAATTATTTAAACAATCTTTATTTAAACAAATTAAAATTTTTTGTTATAATCAATAAATTAACTTATTATAACAAAACAAATGCAAATTTGACATTTAATAATGCGTTAGTTATATGGCGTAGCCAGTGTAACAAAAAGAACAAAACATCTGTTGGAGTGAAAGTAAAAAGAAAGATATAGGTACTCCAACAGAAGTAAGGAAAAAAATAGAAAGACTAGGTAACTAAATAGTTAAATAGTTGGGGTGGAAAGAAAAGGGTGAAGTGACTTCTACGTTGAGAAGCCGAAGTAAGGAAAATAAAAAAAATACTACTTTGCAGTAGTACTGAAGAAAGGGGGATTAGAAGGGATAGAAGTAGAAGTGGGAAGAGACAGAGGTAAACTGAATAGAGTTGGCTAGCAAGAGATGCAAGAAAACCACTTGACACTCAAGGATGGATACGGCTCGTTTGCATGCCTGTCGAAGAACAGTAGCTCTATATAGATAGTAATGATGACTAAAAGATGAAATAATAAAACAAGAATAATGTACTGAAAAGGAATTAAGATGAGTAGTTGCTAAAGACGAACAAAATAAATAAAATTAACAAATCATGGGCGCCATGAAAATGATCTTCGATCATTTTCCCAGGTATCTTATACTGCTGTCAAATATTAAATATATCAAACCTGTAATAACAAACATAAAGGAATAATAAAATTCATGATATACAAAATAAATAAATATTTATTAAAATAACTACTAGATTTTTAACAATCTCTGAGTTAGACAAGCATATATCATGTAACTCTAAAATGACATAAGTTATACAAGAAGCTATATATATTTTAAAGATAACAACAATAATGTTATCTGTTACCCACATAACAATGATGTTCGTATCATGTTCTAAGCATATACTACCAACATTCGTCGGAGTATATTCTGTTTAATATATGCGTAGTACAAGCATAGCATGTACCTTAAAAAACATTCTAAATTTCATGTTCTTTGCATATACTTTAAAGTATATTCTCGTACCGAATATACTGAGTACATTCGTGTACGTATTAACTCGGAATATTCGTAAAAGTTTATTCTTAGAATATACCTTTATCGAATATTCTTAGCACATACTTATAAGTACATTCTTAACACATACTTATAAGTAGATACTATTCTTAGAATATACCTTTATCGAATATTCTTAGCACATACTTATAAGTACATTCTTAACACATACTTATAAGTAGATACTTTTAAAATATCTTAAAAATAATATGTATGTATAGTATCGGAAGTTTATCAACTTCGTTATATTTTAGAATAATTAATAAAATTTATGTATGTAGGTAGATAGGACGAATTTCATTTCAAAATTGTATGGTAAAAAAGTTTAAACATTAATTGTATTAACGTTTACATAGATACTATTAAAAATTCGTTTTCATAATTGAAATGACTTTACCATTTCGAGTTTATCATGAATCATGAGTATTTTTATATCCTTGGAATTTGAATTTAGGTACATTTCGCAGAACCAAAACGTGCCAAACTGCACAACCAAAGGCTTTGGCGTTGCCAACCGTCGAGTAAGCTTTTTCCGTCAACTTACCTTAAAAATTCCCACTTTTATAAAAAAAACTTCCCTCCTGTTTACAAAATCTGAGACGATATATTTAATTATTTTCAAATATTTTGATTTTTTCTTAATATTTTACAATTTGGAATGGATAAGTTACCTTTTGGAAAAATTCCCGCAAAAAGGGAAATTTCTCTCCGTTTGGCAACACTGACCACCGATGTTATTCCACAATACATACATTCATATCCCCCATCTGACTGGACTGACCATTTACCATTTCTTACCTGAGTGGATCAGGGATAGGAAAAAACCGTAAAATATGAAAAAGAAAACAGGCATTATTTCATTATTTGTATCATCTATGGATCTATGCAGTGTTGAGGATGAAGACGAATGATGTAGTACTAGGACTAAAGAACATACATACAATATCTTTATTGTAATATCTTTATTTTGTTTGCGGTGCTTCAAAATACATAAAATATAATCTATTTTGGTAACTCATTAAATAGGTAAGTACATATAAGTATTATATAAATTTTAGTTACTTATGCACAGTTTAGTTTAGCTAAATATATAATGATTTATATAAATGACTAAAATTTATAAATATGTACTTACTTTTTAAGTAATATTGTAGAATGTAGGTACTAACTACATTCTCATTTGCAATTAAAATATGTAAATATAATAAGTATTTGGTAGAACCAGTAGAACCTAAGATGAGATTAGGTGATGCTGAAAACATACTTCTAAGCAATATAGCACTTGATAGCACTTTCTTAGAATATTCTTAAAAATATATATTCTTCCCATACAAAGATGTACGGTAGTAGGTACGTTCTAAGTATATAAATAGAAGGTTTATAGCACTTCCTTGGAATATTCTAAAAAGTACCTTCTTGGTATAAACTAAAAAGATGTGCGGTAGTATGTTCTAAGTATACACATAGAAGGTTTATAGCACGTCCTTGGAATGTTCTAAAAAGAACATTCTTGGTATATACTGAAAAGAAGTGCGGTAGTACATTCTAAGTATATACATAGAACGTTTAAGTACTGTAATGTAGTATATACTCAGTATGTGCTCTGCACATTCGCAATGGTAATTACGCATATTCTTAGTATATACTTTTTCTGAAAAGTATGTTCTATGAATCTACTAAGAACATGAAATTGTTATGTGGGTACAAACTTAAATACCTCTTACATATATATAGGGTACAAAATTACATAAGTCTTCTACCAAATGGTTATAGTACGCCTGCTACGTACAACTGTAACAAAAATAAGAAAACTTCTGTTGGAGTGAAAGTAAAAAGAAAGATATACTCCAACAGAAGTAAGGAAAAAAAAATAAATAACTAATGGGACATAGATGTAGAGAGATGGGCTGTAAAGAAAAGGATGCAGTGGCTTCTACGTTGAGAAGCCGCAATAGGAAAAATACTACTAAAGTGCAGTCGTACTGAAGAAAGGGGGATTAGAAGGGATAGAAGTAGAAGTGGGAAGAGACAGAGGCAAACTGAATAGAGTTGGCTAGCAAGAGATGCAAGAAAACCACTTGACACTCAAGGATGGATACGGCTCGTTTGCATGCCTGTCGAAGAACAGTAGCTCTATATAGATAGTAATGATGACTAAAAGATGAACTAATAAAATAAGAATAATGTACTGAAGAGGAATGAAGATGAATAATTTCTAAAAACGAACAATATAAATAAATCTAACAAATCATGGGCGCCATGAAAATGATCTTCGATCATTTTCCCAGGTATCTTATACTGCTGTCAAATATTAAATATATTAAACCTGTAATATGAACATAAAGGAATAATAAAATAATTGATATACAAAATAAATAAATATTTATTAAAAATAACTACTAGATCTTGGACAATCTCTGAGTTACACAAAGTGCATATCATGTGACTCTAAAATGACATAAGTTATACAAAAAGTTATATTTGAGATAATAATAATGTTACCTGTTACAAAACTTAAAGGTATAAGTACCTCTTACTAACATATAGGGTACAAAATTACATAAGTCTTCTACCAAATGGTTATAGTACACCTGTTACGTACAACTAAATGAAACTGACAAAGATGAAAATACTACAAATAAATAGGCCCAAGCCTCACTAAGGGAAAATACAATAATGAATAAATAAAATTAAATATACAATTGACTAAAGTAGAAATGAAGTTGAGATAAATACCGACGATGACCTAAATTAACCGAACAAATGGAATAAAGCGAATAACAGTAAAATATTTGGGAAACAAGCTAGTAATATTAAAAAATAAATTTACCCGAATTACATAAACCAATATCAAAGCAATAATAAAGTAATGAATGGGTTGCTTTTTTTCTTTACTACAACAATAATAAAGTATTAAAAACCTAGTTTTCTCTAGGCTTATTCCTGTGCACAAGAAGTTACCGTAGATACAAAGTTTGGGAACCAAATAATCTAATATACAAATATGTCATATTAAAAAAAAAACCAGAGGTAAACTAAATCTGGAAAAAAAATTAATTAACATAGCGCATTAAACCGAGAGTCTGAAATGTAAAAAAAAACCAATAGTTACTAAAACACACTAATTGTTTCCAAACGAATCCCACTGATTCCTAAAAAGGTTGCGGTTGCATCCTAGAAAATGATGCACCAGGATGGTGCGACCCATGACTCCTGTAGGCCCAGGTGCCAAGACGAAAACTGAGCTGGAACGCTCCCATAGCTTGCTCCCAATTAGACATACTCCCATGATGACTTGACTGTGGCTGTAGTGGTTTCTCTAGGTGGTCAAATAAGGTCTATGACTTCATGGTAGGGTTTCTCCCAAATGGCGAATGATTCCTATTTAGACTCCAACAGGAGTTGTCACCCACATGTCTCCTCACTCCGACAATCCTTGGTGGTAACTTTTTACTTTACTTTAAATTGCTTGATGTTATAAAATAAGTTGGATGAAATCATCCGCCATTCTATATGGTACCTCTATTCGACACAACAGCCAACAGTCAAGTAAAGAACGAGAGGCGCTTCTCCGCCAAGGTAAACGTCAAACTCTCTCAGAAAACGAAATCATTCTCGATAGGTGGAGTACGTTCCATCACCGAGGTATGACGTCACCCCAGTAGTCCTATACGAGAAATTAGAGAATTTAAATGGAGACCGAGGAAAAATAATTATAATAATAATTAAAGAGCTAATTTTGTAACGTGACCGTTACAATCCCCTTCTACTCGGGAAAAAAATTTTATCCATAAAATTTTTTTTCTAAACTTCAAAATATTAACAATTAAATTTACAATAGTCTAACAATCCACGTTGATTCGCAAGATTACCACTAAGCATAAACTAAGGTTCAAGGAAAAATAAATACATATATGACTCAAACTCATGCTAAAATGTTACTATGTTACTCTCTGTTACCAATATTAATGAATTGCTTCAAAAACCAAACAAACTAAATATTGTACTAAAGTTCATACTAATAACTAAGTGTCGAATTGGGCACTAAAACCAAAATTGAGCCATCCATGGACATCAGATTTAAAAAGGATATATCCAAGGATGGAACAACCAGGAAAAGGTGTGAGCCAATTCGAACCATATCAAAAGTAAATGTACCCAAGTGAATAAAAAAAAATCAGTAACTAAAATAAGTAAAGAATTGAACACTTAATCCAAAATTGAACTAACAATGGACACCAGATTCATAATAGTATATCCAGAGAAGAACAATCAGGAAGATTTATGGAACAACTCTCACTAATGCCAAATAATACCAATGCTGAACATACCAAAGGAATCCAAAACTCAATAACCAAAATAAATGTGGAATCGGACACTTAATCCAAAGTCGGACTATCAGTGGACACCAGATTCATAAAAGGCATATCCAAAGAAGAACGACCAGGCAAATTTATGGACCAATTCACACCAATACTAATCCACATAAACAGATCAGGTCTACGTACACCCACATCCGGTAATACGAACCTATCCAACCAAATACACAAAATAAATGAAGAATCGGACACTTATCCAGAATCGGACTATCAATGGACACCAGATTTATATAGGAGTATATCCAAAGAAGAACGATCAGGCAAATTTATGGACCAATTCTTACTAATACTAAATAAACTAAATTATTGGATCCAATGGTAACTAATACTGAACAAAATAAATAAATTAGGTCTACATACACCCTCATCCGGTAATATGAACCTATCCAAACTAAGTAATCAAAATAAGTCAGAATAAATATTGCTAACAGACTAAGTAACAGAGATGTAACCTAACTAAATCAAAAGTAAGATAAATACCTAATGTGTATTGACTAAAATATTATAGAAACTACATAAACTAATTCGTGCTGGTATTGGCGAACTATAGCATGTTGCTACAACAGATATGTGAGAATAACCAGACGTAGATAAAGTACCAATAATGTAAGAATAAGTAAGAAAGAAAAAGAATAAATAGTGGACTTACAAGTTCTATGGCACTATGATGAATAATAGGAGAAAGAAATATGTGATAAGTGATAGGAAAAAAAATTGACGAGAACGGGCAACCAATTTTAATTAAAACTGCAGATTCATGCGCTCTCACATACGTGGAATTATTCAGGAAATGTTCCAAAATCTAAATAACAAAACTAATGCCTAAGGAAAGAAGTGGGAATATACTCAAATGAACAACTCATTTGTCTAAACACTCCAAATACTGAATTAATGAACCTACTATGTATAGGTATAGTCAAAGCTTTGATCGATGAATACGTGCACACTAGGATATTTATCCCTCATCAGTCAAAGTTCCACATACATACTATGAAGTACGAGACATAATACAAATTGATCTGAACCCCCCCAAAAATAAACTACACATTCAAAAAATTTGAAAAAAATTGAGAAGGTATATGTGATCACTAGAAGTATTTTGACAAATTTTGAGCAAACTTCATGTTTTCGTTTTCGAAAAAACTCAAAAAAACTCCTTTTTTTCAAGTATAAAGCGGGAAAACTAAACATACAATTTTGTTAATTTTCTTACAGCATAAAGATATAATCCTAGGAAATACTTATGAATTTTTTTAAAATTTTTGAATGTACAGTTTTGCCACAGTAGGAAAAAATAATATGTTTCGGCTTATAATAAAGCTACCGGTAAGAAATTGGATAAAATTTCAATAACAACATATATAAAACTGTAACAATGGAAAATATTTCCAATAAAATGTTGAATATTTTTTCCTAAACATATGAAAAATCTCGTTAAACAAGAATTATATCTTGAATTGCCGCTAAGAATTTGTGCCGCCATGACATAGCGCCATCTACACCATCGGTAATATTTATGTTCGATAGATAGCAGTGCCTTCTGCTTCAATCGCGTCACACAGAACTTTATCCTAACAGCGTTGCCATATCAATTACTTTGTACAACAAAATGTTTTAATGTTAGTAGGTAATATAAGCCTACTACTATAACGTCTATTTATAACGCATCAACGTGACCTTCTGAAATTAATTTAACTACTTTTGTTGAAATATTTTCAGTCCCCTTGGCCGTATTAGATTTTGATATATTTAGGGCCGGTACTTTCTGTTTCGATTAAACCCTAGTTGGCAATTGGCATTTTAATGTTTTTAAGTACCATAAAGTTGTCTTTTTTTATTTGCATTTTTTCATGTATCTCTGAAGCTTTGTATTTGACTATATTTTGAATTGGAATTGGAGCATAGTCTTCATTTGTCAAATAGTGTTTCTAATAACTACCATCCATGGTATTTCTCTTTTGTCGCACTTTTATGTTTATTAAAGATTTTAATTGAAATTATTAATTTATCTTTAAAATTTTCATTGTCCATTACTTTTTGCATTTGTGGTGAGCTAAATTTAAGGGAAAACAATTGGACGATAATATGTAAACAGATATGGAGTAAGAGCAGTAAATAACCACTTCTAAAATTAATTGAGGAGAGGTTAAAAATATTTTCACCTTCATATTAAAAATAAAAAAGGATCAATATACAAGGAATAATAGGTAACAATCAATTTTAAAAATCTTACATCTATATTGATTTCTTCTCTGTACAAAAACAACAGAAATAAATGAGACAAAAAGAAAAAATGTGTTGTCAATAATAGGTATGTTAAATAAACGTATTGATTAGTCTGATGGAAGTAGAACTTAAAACTGTTATATGGAGCTAATCTGGATCGGTATAAATTAAATGAGAAAGAAAAAAAATCTAATAAACAGTTTCTTTAAGAGCAGGAAGAGAAAGATTATGGAATATTAGAAAATGAAAACGGCGCGGCAGAATAATCATCGATAAAGAAGTAAAAAGAGGAAACGCGATAACGATATCTGGAACAATTGTTTTATCTGATAAGAAACGAAGAACAGCCAGAAATTGCGATCAAAATAAAAAATATAGTAAAGCAGTGTGGATTGTTTCTGTGTTTGAAAAAGGTTATGGGTTTTTACGAGCTTGTCCGGACGGGTCAGTAAGTGACAATAATATTGTGGAAGTTAAGTGACTGTATTCATCCCGAGAATATACATCTCTAGAGGCAGCCGAATCCATAAAAACAAGTAGCTTGTTAAGTGAATGTCCCTAAAGAAAACAATAACTTCTTCTTTAGCCTGGTTGCATCCACTCCTGGACAAAGGCCTCCCATGAGTTCGCCACTCTTCTCTATTTTGTGCTATTTGGTACCAGTTTCTCCCCACTCTTGCTTTGAAGTCATCTAGCCATCGTCTTTGTGGTCTTCCTCTGCTACGACTATGCTCGCGTGGTCTCCAATGTAAAATGTTTCTCGTCCACCTTTCATTGTTTTGCCGTGGCACGTGTCCTGTCCTATCCAGCTCCATTTCATTTGCGCAATTCTTCCAATAACATATTCCACCTTCGTCCTGTTTCGTACGTCCCATTTCGAATATGTTCTCGTTCGATGGCCCTCTGTGTTGTTCTTAATATATTGGCTGATAACCCTGTGTCACGGTCTCCACTCCATAAGTCATAACTGGTAGAATACAACTGTTGAGTACCCTTTTTTCTAGATTTATTGGTATCTTTTTGTTTTTCAACACATCACTGAGTCTTGCAACTGCTGCCCAATTAATTCAGATTCTTATAGCTATCTCGTCCGTTTGATTCTGATGGCCTAGTTTGATCGTGTGACTCTTCGACACTTTCGATCTCACTTCCAACTAAGTCGATTCTGATATTTTGATTTGTCATCACTTTTGTTTTATTTAAATTCATTTTTAAACCGCCTTTCTCAGATTCATGTTTAAGCATCTTTGGTATGTAGATTGGTTCTTCTGTATTGTTGCTTATGAGCACTATGTCATCGGCAAATCTTAGATGACTTCCTTGCGTTATTCATTCCGTTTAATACGGTCCAGAGTTCTATGGAATCGAATGCCCCATTGTACAGAAAGAACAACAATACAAATGAAATATTAACGGTAGGCGGCCAGCAGTCAGAGAGAGTAAAAAATATATTTGCTGGGAACGATAATCACAGAAAATAACGATTATACTCCAGAAATAAGTGAGAGAATTGAAAAAGCACGTGTCAACTTCGTGAAAATGAAAAAGATTTTATGCAGCAAAGATCTGATATTGGACCTCAGAATAATTATATGTTATGTACACAGTGTGCTTTACTAAGGAGCTGAATCATGGACATTAAATCGAAATGCAATAAATCGACGAGCAAGACAGAGAAGAACTAGTTTTGAGTGTTTTTTTCTGTTAACAACCATTTTTAATATCTTTATTATAACCTTTTTGGACCTTATTCTGCGGTATCTCATGAAACTGATTACGCAAAAAGATCTCATGGGAATATTTTTCCCAAGAAACACGATGATTTCGCCTTGCTTAAACATATTTTGCCGAATTTAAAATCAAAATCCTGTTCTTTTCTTCTATTCTTTTTCTATCATACATTGACTTTATTCTCTCAGATATTTTTAGTTCTTAACACGTTGATGAACAGAACGTCTATAGACGACATTTTTAAAATAACGAGTTATGACAAAAAATCGGCAGATTCTTGTAGATTTTTTGTCACATTACATCTACAGATGCATATGAAATATAATACGACATCCATGGTCGTCGTCCACATGTTTACAAAAAACATATTGTTTCCATAAAACAAATTTAGCAATTTCGCTATTACACTGGCGGACAAAAAATTTAGGTCACTAGATGAATTATTTGATGCCTTGGATTTCCTAAACCTGTTGTCCGATTTGAATGATTTTTTTAGTATGTTATAGCTTTATTATTTAAGAATCTTAATGTGTTAATATTGTTGCTAGACAGGTAAATGTCATTTTATACCGGTTGTAACAATCATACTGTGTTTTTCCTTAAAGTTCGGAACACTATGTGGAATATTATAGTATAGATAAAATATTAAGATTAGAACTCAATTGTAGCCTTAGGCTTTCTTAACATTTTCTTTTTTGATTCATTTGCTTATGTTGGATAATAAAAAAGTTAGGTACTTTAACAACTAGCCATGTTCTTCATCAATACAGGGTGTTTCTAAATAAGGGCGACAAACTTTAAGGGGTAATTCTACATGAAAAATAATGACAATTTGCTTTATAAACATATGTCCACAAATGCTTAATTTCCGTGATACGGGATGTTGAATTTTTTCTTACCAACTGACGGTTTATTTCTTGCTCTAAAACCGATTGAGATATGCAACTGAAATTTGGTAGGTTTTAAGAGGTAGTTATTGCGCATTGTTTGACATACCATTAAGAATTTTATATTCACCATTGGCGTGCATACGGGTATAAATATTTTAGATACATCCCGTATGCACGCCAATGGCGAATATAAAATTATTAATTGTATGCCAAACAATGCGCAATAACTACCTCTTAAAACCTACCAAATTTCAGTTGCATATCTCAATCGGTTTTAGAGCAACAAATAAACCGTCAGTTGGTAAGAAAAAATTCAACATCCCGTATCACGGAAATAAACCATTTGTGGACAATGTTTATAAAGCAAACGGTCATTATTTTTTCATGTAGAATTACCCCTTAAAGTTTGTCGCCCTTATTTAGAAACACCCTGTATTGATGAAGAACATGGCTAGTTGTTAAAATACCTAACTTTTTTATTATCCAACATAAGCAAATGAATAAAAAAAGAAAGTGTTAAGAAAGCCTAAGGCTACAATTGAGTTCTAATTTCAATATTTGAGGCGTCCAGAGCAACATTGGCCTAACCCACATCCCACAATTTTACCAAAATGCTTTTAATACAATAAAGTTATGCATTACTTCAGTGTTTTCAGATGCAGAGTGGCTGAAGCAACCATTGCTTGAACTAGTCTGCATCTGAAAACACTTAAATAAAGAATAACTTTAATGTAATAATATCGTTTTGGTAAAATTGTGGGATGTGGGTTAGGCCACTGTTGCTCTGAGCGCCTCATTTTATCTATGCTATAATATTCCACAGAGTTTTCCGAACTTTAAGGAAAAACACAGTATGATTGTTACACCCGGTATAAAATGACATTTACCTGTCTAGCAACAATATTAACACATTAAGATTCTTAAATAATAAAGCTATAACATACTAAAAAATCATTCAAATCGGACAACAGGTTTAGGAAATCCGAGGCATCAAATAATTCATCTAGTGACCTAAATTTTTTGCGCGCCAGTGTATATTTATTCTACTTTGCAAAATTCATATAGTGTCACAACACTTGCTTATACATTTGACGACAGTCCGTCAACGTTTTAAAACGTTTATGTATAAACAAAATTTGTGCTAATACAGTTTTTACAAGATTGCAAGCGGTCATAAAATTTTATTACCATTTTTCAGTATGAGATAAGAGATGACTAACAACTGGAATATTTAGTTACCGAGAAACATAACATGCAATTAGTCTATGATGTGAGGCCGCTCTCGTCTGAAAAAAAAATCTGATTTGGTTTCTTTGCGGATTCCTATTCAAAAATGTCCCCTTTAAATAAATCAGAAGGGTGCCGGCGAAATTTTTGGGCAGAAATTGTCTAAACAATGTTTCTAAACAAATTACAAGATTGGTAATTGGTATTTAGTGTAACTCAATCTGAATCTTGCGGGTAACGCAATCTGAAGTTGGCTGCGGGGGAAACTATGGAGTACGGTTCGGAAGCTTGGGAGTAGTTGCAACTGTGAGTTACTCGAAACCCAGCATAGATCCAGGTTGCGCCTTTGCGCCATCTCCTATAAAAGAAAGTAGTTTTATCTTTTAGACTATGAATAAGGTGAATATTGATTTCTTCGGCCAACTCCAGGAGTTTCCCCCATTTACATATGGTGACTGCTTAAGTCCTGTAAACTGTAGGGTGGTTGTTGGTTTTCCATATTTTTGTCGTGCGATATGATTGGCGTATGTAATTGGTACATTGTAAATAATTAAATAAATAAATAAATTGTTTAAAAAACTATGGTAATAATAATATACACAATTTAAAGAGAAGTAGTCCCGGTTGTGTGGTAGCTCCCGCATGAAAAATGCTTCCCATTCAGTTTCTCTGGAATTCCTGCTCAAAAATGTCTCCTTTAAACATTATGAGAAGGGTGCCGGACGGCATTTTTGGCCAGAAATTGTTTAAATAACTTTTTTCTACAACCGTGTTAAAAATGCAATTTTTAGCACTCCATACGAGCGTTAAAAATGCTACTTTAAGGCACCAGTGCTTTAAAAATTTTAAGGCACTGCAGTTAAAAGTGAAATGTCAAATTGTGAAACGTCAAAATATTTATATTTCATTTATTAACATTAATATTAATAGTACAACTTGCTCAATTTGAAAAAGGTAGTTTAAAAGGTTTTTTAAAATTTAATTTAAACTGTATTATTGCATTTTTAACACGTTTGTAGAAAAAACTATTAAAATTTGTTAGAATATACTTACAACAATAAAAGTAGATGTTATTCTATACGCTCTGAGCTTCGCTGGTGTCGATCCTAGCGGATTACTATTCAACTTTCACCGGTAATTTTTAAATTTATTATTTAATTGTTATCGCTTAATATTTACAACGCTAAAAAGTAATTAAATTGTAATAGATTTTTTTAAGATTTTGCTAATCATTTTGACGTTCTGTTGATGAAATATTAATTTCTTACTTCGGATACTTTCACAATTATCGTGTAGATGGCGCTAAGATTAATAGAATAATTTATAATTAAATATTAAGGAACATTAAAAAACTTAAATTCAGTATTTAAAATATAAGTATATTTAAGGTAAAAATATATACCACAGCTTTGAGCAACTAATATTTTTTATAATTAATGTTTTTAATTTTAATTTTAAATTAATCACTTTGACATTTTATGTCAAATTTCCGGTAAACGTTTACAGACTTGTCACTACTGGCGCTCGCGAATGTGTAAATATCCCCTCTACGTACGGGCTCACAGCGTATAGTTGTTATGTTATGATTTACGTATTGACAGTATAGACGGTTTTGATGTAATGTCAAGAAAAATATAAAAATGGAATGTCAGTCAAGTTCAAGTAAAATTTTTTGTAGGTATTGTCATTGTCCTGTAAATGAGAATGAATAAATTATAATTGTTGATATATAAGACGTTTGTAGAAAAAATATTGTATGATATACGTGTTAAAAAGTACATTTTTAAGGCACTCATGTGAATTGCAGAATTCGCTTCGCTGATTCTGCAAACTTTCACATGCCTGCCTTAAACGTGTACTTTTAAACTTTTAACACTTATATCATAAGTAACTATTAAATTTTATTTTTAACGCGCATAATTAACAAGTAAAAAACAACGATTTATTTTTGAAATAAGCCCCGGTTACCCAGCAAAATCTTAAAATTAAATGTTTAAGCTTCGATTTTAGGCACTTATCAACTACAAAAATAATAATAATTATCAGTTTTCAAGCCTCTAACTTGAATATGCGTATGTTCGCATTTTTCAGATTTTAAATCGCTTATAACTCAAAAACTGTAAACTTGTCAGAAAAATGAAAACAAACTTTTTTATTTAGTATTACCCGAAAAACCTGAAAAAATATTTTCCCGTGCAAAATAGAAGATTGTTGAAATATAACCTGCCGCATCGGCATTAAAATTGGATGGACTCATAATAACATCAACGAATTGAACGAATATAATATAGCTCATAGAGGAAGCTTTTATATAAAACAGATGGTCACGTTTATAAGGAGGCTTGTTGACGAGGGATGTTACGGCCGCAGAGCGGGCGGTGGTGAGATGACGGTGACTACGGACGTTGTCAGATCTATGCACCTCCATAGCACCTACTCAGTTGGAACGCAAAATCCTATGCTAAAACGTTACAGGGCCGTAAACTTCTACTCACTATATATTCTTTGATACATTTTAAAAAGAACGGATAGAACCGACTACTCTTCATAATTTTGAAAAAAAAAATGTTTAAACTTTAATTCAAGCACTTGGCTATTTCAGATATATTAATATACATAGAACTAAGTTTTTAAACTTCGAAAATACGTATTATCGCATTTTTCAGATTTTAAATCGCCCTTAACTCGAAATCTATCAACTTTTGAGAAAAATGACAACATACCTTTCTTGTTAGAATGGCCCAAAAAACCTAAAAAAATATTTTCCCGAGCAAAAAGGATGATCTTTTGAATTTCTTAAAAAAAAATTTTTAAACAATTTCTGGCCAAAAATTTCGCCCTGTGCACTTCATATTTCCTTAAAGAGAACATTTCTGAATAGGAATCCGCAGAGAAACCGAACCATAATTTTTTTTAGACGAGAGCGGCATCACATCATGGACTAAATGTTTCTTGCTAACATTACATTGTTATTAGGCCTTGATAAAATTACTGTCTAAACAATTTGGCAACAGGGCCAATTGAGCCAATGGGTGTAAGGACAGAATAGTGTTCAGGTTTCTACATTATTACAGAGTCATCATGTAGAAATCTACAATTAAGTTGAAAATGTTACCACAGTAACATGCTACTGTACAGCCATCTCTAGGATCAGAAACAAATTAATTAAGGGTTCATATCAACCTTATAAACCTCCCTATCAATTTGTAACAAAAACTGAAATAAGTGGACTAATTACAGGAGAATGGTTAGGAACTGATGATGAATAGACATCTGCATACTCTGCCATGAGGACATAGATTACGAAACCGGATAGCAATGGCCAATTGCTGAATTTCGAACCCACGTACTCACTCACTAGCATTAACAGAGTAAGGACAGGCTAGTCCACAAGAAGAAATCAATAAAAGACTTAAGAAACCATACATACTCACATCAACATTCCAATCTAATTCCAGAATCATAGTGTGTAGGATAGAAGGATATAAATTATTATAAAGTGTTTAAGATATTGGAGACAAATGTTAATAGAGTAACCCAATAACAAATTAAAAACCACATCTTTCCAATATGGCAAATTCAATAATAAGATATAAATATGATCAAAAAAAAATTAGTAAGTAATCAAATATTCCAAATAATATAACACATAACCTGAGATAAGTAGTGCATAACATACAGTTCCATAATAATATCCATATTAAACAAGAGTACTTGTACGAGCTTACCTGTCCAAATAAGTATATAAATATATAATAATTCAACAACCCTTCTAACTTAAGGGGTTAGGTGTGCAGAAACTAAACAAAAATACAAGTGAAGTTTTTATTAATTGGATAATCCTACTGACAGGATTAGCAATTAATAACATTGACTCATAATAATAATTAAAGTGAAGTTTTTATTAATTGGATAATCCTACTGACAGGATTAGCAATTAATAATATTGACTCATAATAATAATTAAAATGCACCATACCTAATACCAAAAAAAAATAAACTCATACATAAAGTACTACATAATAATTAAATTAATAAGTAATAAATAAAAGTCATCAAAACTAAGCCAAAGATGAAATCAAGCAATGTATGTAGGTACCTGCATTATCAGATGGAAAAAAAATTAGACTAAAATTTCTAACCATACTAAAGATTGAGCTAAGCTAAAGACAAACAGAAGAAGAGATTAGCTTGAACAACACTGTTAAGGTAATCTTCTTCTGAAGATTGTTCTATAACTTAATAGAAAAATAGAATCAATGTTTCCTAACTAATAAAGAATTTATATTTAAATCTCAACCTAAAGTATCTGATTTCTATGAGCATTATATTATGGTACCCACATTGATATAATATTATTATCAACAATAATAAAACTAGAAACTGAGATGGATAATGGAACTACTTTACTATACAATAATTATAATTGTTATGTTTAACACTACCAATTAAAGAAAAATAGTTTGGATGACCATCTGTAATCATCCGAACCATGCGAATTCAACGTATCATGTATAGAAGCTAATGTTCTGGACTGATATTGCTTTGTGGTGTGTGCCTGTCTTACCAAACAACCCAAGTATCAAAAATAACAAATATAAAATATAATCTAAAGTTTGTAAGACAAATATACATATGGAGAAAATATTAGCGACACACCAACAAATCAAAAATGCCAGCAAAATATATAAATAATCAAATCAATAAAGTAAATAAAATACCTAAATACTGAAAATAATTTCTAGTTAGGTGTAAAATATAACCACACTAGAAAAAAAATATATGCATATAGTCAATAATTAATTGTACGTGCAAACATACTACCATTGGTAGAAGGAATAAAAATTTATACTAATAGAACATAATGTCAGTCATGTATACTCATTCTAGATACACAAATAAGTTTCCAATAAAAATACAAAATTCAAACTAAAATATGAGCTGTACCACTAAAACTAAAAATGAGGTATCAAAAATAAACTAATCAAAACCGAAAGCAGTATAAGTCTACCTGTTTAGTATTAATAAAAATAAAAAGACCAAAAATAAATCAGAAATAACATGTATACAAAGATATCAAGAAGGTAATAATACAGAAAATTACAATAAGAGGAAAGTGAACTAAAAGAACTACTGTCTTAGAACCATAAAACGGTTGGCCCCACGTTGGGCGCCAGTGTAACAAAAATAAGAAAACTTCTGTTGGAGTGAAAGTAAAAAGAAAGATATACTCCAACAGAAGTAAGGAAAAAAAAATAAATAACTAATGGGACATAGATGTAGAGAGATGGGCTGTAAAGAAAAGGATGCAGTGGCTTCTACGTTGAGAAGCCGCAATAGGAAAAATACTACTAAAGTGCAGTCGTACTGAAGAAAGGGGGATTAGAAGGGATAGAAGTAGAAGTGGGAAGAGACAGAGGCAAACTGAATAGAGTTGGCTAGCAAGAGATGCAAGAAAACCACTTGACACTCAAGGATGGATACGGCTCGTTTGCATGCCTGTCGAAGAACAGTAGCTCTATATAGATAGTAATGATGACTAAAAGGTGAACTAATAAAATAAGAATAATGTACTGAAGAGGAATGAAGATGAATAATTTCTAAAAACGAACAATATAAATAAATCTAACAAATCATGGGCGCCATGAAAATGATCTTCGATCATTTTCCCAGGTATCTTATACTGCTGTCAAATATTAAATATATTAAACCTGTAATATGAACATAAAGGAATAATAAAATAATTGATATACAAAATAAATAAATATTTATTAAAAATAACTACTAGATCTTGGACAATCTCTGAGTTACACAAAGTGCATATCATGTGACTCTAAAATGACATAAGTTATACAAAAAGTTATATTTGAGATAATAATAATGTTACCTGTTACAAAACTTAAAGGTATAAGTACCTCTTACTAACATATAGGGTACAAAATTACATAAGTCTTCTACCAAATGGTTATAGTACACCTGCTACGTACAACTAAATGAAACTGACAAAGATGAAAATACTACAAATAAATAGGCCCAAGCCTCACTAAGGGAAAATACAATAATGAATAAATAAAATTAAATATACAATTGACTAAAGTAGAAATGAAGTTGAGATAAATACCGACGATGACCTAAATTAACCGAACAAATGGAATAAAGCGAATAACAGTAAAATATTTGGGAAACAAGCTAGTAATATTAAAAAATAAATTTACCCGAATTACATAAACCAATATCAAAGCAATAATAAAGTAATGAATGGGTTGCTTTTTTTCTTTACTACAACAATAATAAAGTATTAAAAACCTAGTTTTCTCTAGGCTTATTCCTGTGCACAAGAAGTTACCGTAGATACAAAGTTTGGGAACCAAATAATCTAATATACAAATATGTCATATTAAAAAAAAAACCAGAGGTAAACTAAATCTGGAAAAAAAATTAATTAACATAGCGCATTAAACCGAGAGTCTGAAATGTAAAAAAAAACCAATAGTTACTAAAACACACTAATTGTTTCCAAACGAATCCCACTGATTCCTAAAAAGGTTGCGGTTGCATCCTAGAAAATGATGCACCAGGATGGTGCGACCCATGACTCCTGTAGGCCCAGGTGCCAAGACGAAAACTGAGCTGGAACGCTCCCATAGCTTGCTCCCAATTAGACATACTCCCATGATGACTTGACTGTGGCTGTAGTGGTTTCTCTAGGTGGTCAAATAAGGTCTATGACTTCATGGTAGGGTTTCTCCCAAATGGCGAATGATTCCTATTTAGACTCCAACAGGAGTTGTCACCCACATGTCTCCTCACTCCGACAATCCTTGGTGGTAACTTTTTACTTTACTTTAAATTGCTTGATGTTATAAAATAAGTTGGATGAAATCATCCGCCATTCTATATGGTACCTCTATTCGACACAACAGCCAACAGTCAAGTAAAGAACGAGAGGCGCTTCTCCGCCAAGGTAAACGTCAAACTCTCTCAGAAAACGAAATCATTCTCGATAGGTGGAGTACGTTCCATCACCGAGGTATGACGTCACCCCAGTAGTCCTATACGAGAAATTAGAGAATTTAAATGGAGACCGAGGAAAAATAATTATAATAATAATTAAAGAGCTAATTTTGTAACGTGACCGTTACATCTACTCGAGTTACTTGGGAACAAAAAAAGAATGAAGAAAATTGCTCCATAGGAAGCAGAGAAAATGCATTTTTTTAACGTATACCGATTTTGAACTTTGAGATTACATTTTCTCCAACTAATTTTTGATTGGAATTTTGCTATTTTTGGCAATTTTCACTAGTAATATCGATAGTTGTTATTATAATAATATATGCTATGAGTATTTTAAAGATATGAAAATTAGTGCGGAGAAAGAGGACAAAAATAAAAAGGTGATGGTTCGAAAATTATGATCTTATTTTTTATATCTTTGCCGCAAATGCCGGTCAACTTTGACCGGTTGTATCTCAGGAACCACTCATCACAATTAAAGGTTTTTTCTTTTAAAAGAAGCGTACTGCTGCTTTTTTCCAATACCGTTTTCACGTTTTCATAATTTAATTTAATTTAATATTTCCCGAGATATTCTATTTGTTTATAAGCCAAAAAATTGTTTAAAATTTTAAAATATTTCTGAGGTCGCTTAAATAGATCAATTTCAATTCTGTAAAGTATATTAGATAGGTATAGTGTCTTTTAATACAAAAATCTTAGTTATTCTTATGTATCGTAATTATTGTGGGTATTATAGCGACCGTAAATTTTTAATTAACAATCCAATTGTTGCTAAACTGTTCATTCAATTTCCATAGGTTTCTAGAATTATAATCTATAAGAAAAGAGCTTTTATATTGCCAAGTTATTTAATTATTGATAAACAATTACTTATCTAAAATTTTAGTTGAAAATTAAAGATTTTGTTGGAAAAACCCGCATTTTCCAGGGAAAATTTTCATCGAAGTAAATCGGGAAAAACACGTCTCTATGCAGAATTTAATTGTGGTGAATTTTTATTTGAGTGTTTTTGGTGTAAAGTTAAAATCTTTGGAGTTATATAGCAAAAATTGAGAAGATCGCGATTTTCGTGCGCCATTTTGTTAATAATAAAAGTAGCACACTATCTGCGGACTTTGCATACCTATATTATTAATATATACAATCATAAGATTCGATTCCAGCAATAAAATTGCTGGTAAATAACTTTTCCCAAAAATGGTCTATTCTCCGATAATCTGCGCAGACTAATAGGTTTTACAAACGAAACAAATGAAATACAAAGATCCGGAGAAGCAAAGATTTCTAGAGTTTGAAATCAATTCTGGTCACAGCCTAAATCCGTGCTTTCTATACTTCGCAAAGCAAACATACGATAAATGAATAGACGCGAGGAATCTAAAACTTGCATTCCATAACTCTTCAATCCATCTAGGCACTAGGCAAAACTGTAAGAAATTTGGTTCCTATCTTCTTCTTTATGTGCCATCTCCGCGACGAAGGTTGGCAGTCATCATTGCTATTCTCACTTTTGACACTACAGCCCGAAAGAGTTCAGTTGAGCTGCATCCACACCATTCTCTGAGATTTCTCAGCCAGGACATTTTTCTCCTACCTATGCTGCGCCTTCCTTGAACCTTTCCCTGCATAATTAATTTTAGGAGTTCATATCTGCCACCACGTGTTATATGACCCAAGTATACCCTATTCCACGAACATACGCCTGTTTTGCATTACTTCGACAACGAATATTTTACTGTGCAAAATAAGAAGAACGAAGGTAAATTGCAAATTACATTGTTGTTTATTGGAATAATTATTAGCGCCATTTACTTTCGTACTTCTTATGTTGCACAGTAAAATATTCGTTGTCGAAGTAATCCAAAACAGGCGTATGTTCGTGGCATGGCCCATATTGAAGTTTTCTTATTTTGATGGAATCCAGTATCTCCCTGTTGTTCTGTATTCTCCTTAGTACTTCCTCATTGTTTATTCTGTCTGTCCAGGAGATTCTCAACATTCTTCGATACGTCTGTTCGTTATATTTTTATACTCATGTATTTTTATCTGTAAATGCCCCGACAACACTGTAATGGCAACACCGCCAAAACGTTAGGCGCATACAATCTTTCCAAAGTGTTCTCAATGTATAAACAAAACTCAGCTTCACTTATGGTCGGAATAGATTGATCTTATAATAAGTTCTCATCTTCTTTTGTCGTCGTCCCTGGGAATATCAACGCTTTAAACAAACCACAAGTTAGCAGAACATAACGCGTTTCAGATACTAACAAGGCAAAATCAAACTGTATTCGACAGTATTCGTCTAAGTCTAGTGAAACCAACGAAAATCAGAACGCAATTCTCATGCACAGCAGCACAGCAATCAAATGATTCATTATGTTTTATGACATTCAAGAGGAACGAAATTACGAAATTCTCTAATTTCCTTGTAGTCCAGGGTAATAAGGTTTTTTCCATGACACTTCAACAGCCAGGGTACTGAAGCGTTTTTTCGACAGGTAATACCGTCAATGGTAATACCTATAAGAAGAAATTGTAACTATTTACTGCGTAGGATCTGGCGGCCATTTTTATTTATAAACAATTTAGTGTCAAAAAACGGTCTTTTCCCTTTTTTTTTCAAATTAATGGAAAACACTAAGACTTATGGATTTCTTAGTACAAACATCTTCGAGAGAATGGAAAAAGCTTTAAAATGGCGTATTACAAAGTTTAATATACTTATTTATTGTTAATATAATTGCGAAAAAAGGTCGAAATTTCAAAAAAAATAATTTCGCAATAACTATTGTAAAAATAAGTGTACAGCTTTGAAATTTTTGTCGAATGAGGGTTCTTTGGAGCTTAATATGTGACAAAAATTTCAAAGCGATTCATTCAATTGTTTAAATTTTATTCAAATTGTTTATCCCAGGGAGCTTTTTTTGCAATAACATAACGTCGTATCAAAGCAACAGTAGGATATGTGAAATAATGTAGTTTCGAGAAAAACGCAATTAAAAATTTTACGAAACTTCAGTACTTAATAACTTTTTTATATTTGAATGGATTTGCATGGAATTTTGTTTGAGTATATATACCTAACTTTACAGACTTCACATAACAAGCTATATAAATTCATAAAAAAGTGAAAAATAATTGGAAAAAAGTTACTTGTCCTACTGTTGCCCTAAAAGATAATCTGTTTTTTAACGGTATCCGTAAATTCTTGTTATATAAACTTATATTGCACTGAAGTTTTGTTTAAAATTTTACACATTTCAAGACAAAAAACAAAATAATTTTGTAGTTCAAACATTTTATTACATAAGTTATAACATGAACATACTTGATTTCCAAAAATGTAAAAATTTTACATTCAGAATCAGTTTTGGTAATAGCGGATGCTGAAAGTTGTGGAAGCAAAAGCTTATTGCATTTTCTTAAATCAGTGCCAAATTTCTAAAGGGAAATTTATCATTTAATGACACTATCTCTAAATAATCAATATATTAACTTACCTTTTTCCTGTGCTTGATAAATTCCAGATAGCAAATCAGAATCAGTATTATTTTTCTTCACTAATTACACTAAATACTGACTTCTAGATACCTCAGAATTTTTACAATTTAAATTGGTTGATTTATTCATTTTTAGTCTTAACATACACCTTTTAAAATGAATTAATGTAAAAGTATAACTATTGTTTAAGAGTTTAAGACTACTGAAGATAATATTGTGACCCGACCGCAAGCCGGATAATATAAAACAAAGACATTTGCAATTCAGCAATAACTAGGTACATGGCAACAGTAGGATATGTGCGTAAGATAACTTAGTGTTGCATTAATATTTGTGACCAAAATGGGTAAACGACAAAATATAACAGCGTGATAATGTATGTTGTCTTAGTGTTGCATTGTAGAATTAGGCTAGGGAATTAAGCTGCACAAGAAGATGTAATATTATGAAAAAGATATTTCACTTTTTATTTATCTTAGTGTTACACTCAAACGAAGGGTTTATTTCGAATCATTTGACATGGATATCACAAAAGTCATTTTTTTACATATCCTACTGTTGCTTTGAGGCGACGATAAGTCAGAAAAAAATAATATTAGAACCATTCTACAGGTGTCAAATAAAAGAGCATGAGCTAATCTTTCAAATTGGTTTAGAAAAAGTGAATAAAAAATGCATTTATGAGTAATAAATAATAGGGAACTTGCACATTTTTTTTGTTACATAATAATGTTCAGTTTTGTTTAAAAATGAGATTTCCAAAATTTCACGCTTCAAAAACTCGTAATAACTTAGAAATACATATTTAAAGTCTTCTGCGGTATAAAATAGTTCATACGACCCGTGATGTCACATAGTTTTACGGTTATATTATGGTTATTTCGCTGTGTCTAGGTACACTCTAACGTGTACGCAAATAAAAAAGTTAGGTACACGCGAATTAAACTTGATCAAGCCAGTGACTTCATTATTTAACGTGCGCAGTGACTGTATATTTTGGTACATGCTATTTTGATATGTTTAGTGTTTGTTTGATAGAAAAATACTTGTTAAGGGAAGGGAAGCAGAACTATTTAGATGTTTCAAACTTAATTGTAATAAATCAATGTATATATAAAAGTATATATTTAGGTTAGCAAAATAAATATAAGAAATATAAAATCTTTCCGAAAGTCCTTTTTTAAAAAATATTTATTTAACACAAGAAAGTAGTCTTTACAGTTTGAAAGCAAAATCTGAACTTGACAATTATAATTCTAAACTAAGAAATGAAAATGTAACATTTTGATAACTATGAACGTATGATGTCTTCGTCAGCGTTTCTCTGGTTCAGGGACTTACTCTTCTCACGGTCATTACCGTGTTCTAGCTGATGTTGCGGAATGTGGGTCGTTAACTCCTCTTCCCCAAGAGTGAAGCCATGCGAGGGAGTTCTATGCCGGGGTTAGGACTTTCTTCTTTTTCCTCTATGGAATCGTTTCTCTTTGTTTTTGCTATTTTCCTTTTGAGTAAAATAATAAGTGTTGTAATTATTCCAATGTAGGTACAACAGAATTGTCCAAATACTTGGAATGTGGTACAGAGCCGTATTTTGAAATATTGGTTTTATTTCGTGATTTGGAATATATTTAAGTTTTAGCGAATTTAGTTTTATTTCCATTGGTGCTATTTTAATTATATCGAAATTTAATTGTGGTGAGTTTATCATCATTGGTTGCCCTGATGTGACGTCTTGAAAGGTTAATTCTTGATTTTGGAAAATAATTTTACAAGGTGCATTCTCTATCAGATAAATGCCGTTCAGAATTTTTATTTGCGTTTCTTCTGCACATTTAATGATTAGTTTTTCTTCTTTAGGAAAGACAGCTAAATATTGGTTGATTTCTGGAATAATTTCGATATGGTTTCCTGGAATTTTCGCTTTTAGGTATTGGCAGTCTGTAGAGTTGCCAAAAAATAAAATTTGGTCTTCACATGAGTGCTCGTGATTAATTTGCAGATAACCAGGACATTGGAAGATCTTACTATGTGTGCAGATGTCATTTAGAGGAAATATAATTTTTTCATTTTTTAATAAATATCTTGAGTTTGGTAACATGATGACAAATTCTGACTTACTTTTTGTGGGAATTGGCAATAAATGATAAAGATCAAAATTGGATTCATAGTCAATAGGGATTGAAAGAAAATATTGTATTTGATTCTTTTCTATTTTGCAAGTTATTTGTAAAATAGCTTCGAAATCTAAAATGTTTTCATATTTTACTTCAAATGGTAGCTGTGCTTTGTAATGTGACGAAATTTTTTGGAGTTCGTTAAATAATTCGTTTGATTTTATTATGCTAGGATGTAATGTTTTCAATTTGCAAAATGTAATCGAATTCTGGATATTTTCCATTGTATCGAGTATTAAGTTGTATGTTATTATAATTTCATTAAACATGTCTTTCAAATAATTGACATTTTCAAGATTTGTTTCAGGTTCTATGTCATGAGTTTCGTTTGCGTTTAATCGTATTCTTGATAGACAATCGCTATTTGTGTTTAGAGCACCTTTTTTATATACAATCTCATAATCATATTCTTCGAGTTTTAATCTCCAGCGAACTAATTTTGAGCTGGGATCTTTTAATGAAAATAGCCATTGAAGAGGCTTGTGATCTGTCACGAGAGTCACGCGACGTCCAAAAATATAGGGTCGGAAATACTTAACTGCCCAGACTATAGCTAGGAGTTCTTTTTCAATGGTAGAATAATTTATTTCTGAATCATTCAGTGTTCTACTCGCATAGGCAATTGGGAGATCAGAACCAATTTTTCCTTGACTTAAAACTGCACCTATTGCATAATTACTTGCATCTGTTGTCAGATTAAATGGTTTAGTAAAATCAGGATATTGCAGAATTGGTTCATTTGTAAGAAGATCTTTACAGATATTAAAACACTGTACATAGTCTTCGTCTTTAATATTTATTTCATTATCTTTTTTTAGTCGCAATGTTAAAGGTTTTGTAATTTTTGAAAAATCTTTAATAAATTTTCGATAATATCCTAATAATCCGAGGAAGCCTTTTAACTGTTTGGTAGTAGCAGGTATTGGGAAATTTTTAATAGCCTTTATTTTATCCGGATTGGGCTTTACTCCTTCTGGAGTGACAATATGACCTAAGTAAGCCACTTCTTTCTTTAAAAATTCGGATTTGTCCAACTGTATTTTAAAGTTAGATTCACGTAGTCTCTGAAATACTTCTCTTAAATTTGTAATATGTTCTTGCAGGCTAGTGCTAAATATAATAATATCATCTAGGTAGACAAGGCATTTTTCGTTTTGTATGCCTCTCAGTATGTTATCCATTACTCTCTGGAATGTAGCTGGGGCATTTCTAAGTCCAAATGGCATTCTAAGAAACTCATAGTGACCATTTTCGGTGTTAAAAGCGGTTTTTGGGATATCTTCTTCTGCCATTTCTATTTGATGGAACCCAGAAGCCAAGTCTAGCGTGGTAAAGTACTGACAACGCCCTAATTTGTCTAAGAGGTCAGTGATATTTGGAAGGGGGTATCTATCTCCTAAAGTAATAGCATTTAAACGTCGATAATCGACTACAACACGAAATTTACGTTTATTGGAGGCATCAAGTTTTTTGGGGACAACCCAGATAGGCGAGGACCAGGCAGAATTGCTATGTCGGATAATATTTTGATCTAACATGTCCTGAATTTGATTTTGGACTTCTTTACGATATATTTCCGGATATATATATGATTTAGAATATACTGGAATCTCATTAGAAGTTTTTATACTATGCTTAATTTTATTGGTGAAAGACAATTGGTTGCCCTCAATATGAAAAATGTCCGAAAATTCTCTTATCAGCTTTAAAATTGAATTCCGCTCTTCGGTATTCATATGTTCCGTGCGGATTTTAGAAATATCAAATTTGAATTTTTCGGCATAAATAGAATTAAGATTAGGATGATTTATTTGTTCGTATTCATCGAACTTTTCAACTTCTATTGGTGAAGTTAAATCAACTTTAAAATGTGACTCTGATGAGTTAGTAATAGTGCATAAAGCTTCTTTATTAACAACTTTAGTAAGACATTGGGGAATTTCTAATTTCCCTATTTTTGTATAAGGTACGATAACGTCACCATTTTCTATATTTTTTATATTTAATTTAATTACTTGTTCGGAACGTGGAGACACTACTATACAATTCGTGCTCCCAGCGCTCGGACTATAATAGTTAATTTTAATTGAAGAACAAGGTGTTCTTAATAAATTATTTACTAAATCGATATTTGCTTGTAATAGTTTTAAATTATCTAATCCTAATAAGCAATCAAAATGATCATGAAACTTAAAAATATGATAAGTTAATTTTATTGGCTTTTTATGCCTAAATATAGAGGAAGAAGGAATTACGGTACAGAAATTTTCCTTAGTAGTTCCAAGAGCAGTGGAAATTTGAAATGGTTTTTGAAATATTGAATTTTTAAAATATTTTTCACCTATTTTCGGTGTAATAAAAGATTTAGTGCTCCCAGTGTCCCAGTATCTATAAGGACTTTTAAATTATGCTCAGGGAAAATTATGTACGGCAATTCACATTCTTTGTTAGTTAAGTTTAATAATTCTACATGCTCTGGTTTTCTTCCGAGGCTATCTCTTCTAAAAAAGGTTCTTGGGATGAACTTTCAGGACAGTCTGTATTATCTATGTTATGCAGTTCTTCCGGAATAATATTTTGGCTTGCGAAATTATTGGGGTTACGGAAACGAGTCCTATTTTGGAAGTTTTGTGATGGTCTGAAAGTATTATTGGTTGTTATAGTCATTGGAGTAGGGTTTGAGAATTTTCTGTTTGGATTTGGCTGGAATACATTGGAGTTTCGATTAAAATTCCTACTTGTACTAGGATTATTTTGGAAATAATTATTTTGATTATTTTGTCTCATATTTTGAGGATTCGGTTGGGGATTCGGAGGATCCATAGTATTTCTCTGTATTGGAAATTGATTCCTTGGTTGATATTGAGTTTGGGGTTGATATTGAATTTGGGGTTGATAATTATTTTGTTGGTTTTGTCGGAAATCGGATTTTGGTCTAGACGAATAATTGTTATTTTGATAAGATTTGTGATTTTTGCTTTGAGAAGAATTATTTTGGTCGAGGTATATCTGAAAATCATTTGTGAGGATGCCTAACGCAGAATTTAAATCTGGAGGATTCTTTGTACGCATTAAGGTACCAAGAGGTTCTTTTAACCCACGTAACAAAACTCTTAATGCTAAATTTCGGAAGAAGCTACCAAGAATATTAATTTCAGCAGCATGTTCAGTTTTTGAGGTCAGGACAGATATTTGAAGATTTAATAATTTTTGTATTCGATTATAAAAATCAAATGGGGATTCATTATTGCCTTGTTTCAAATCTGAAATTTCTATGTTTAAAGTATAAATATCTCTTTTGTCTGAATAAGAATTAATTAAAGCATTTTTTAAATCTTGCCAAGTTCTAAGATTACAAGAAGAAATATTGACTGCGGCTTCGCCTTTTATTTTTGCAATTATGCTTGACATCAAATATTCATTTTGAAAATCATTCACATCTGTAGCATTATAAAATTTGGTTACAAGCTTTTCGGAAATTTCTAAAAATCTAGGAAGTAACGTATGATTTCCTTCAAAATCTGGAATCATATCTAAGTATTCTTTCTTTAGTTGAGGAACTTGTGGAACAGCCATTTTAAATTTATTATTTAATTCTAATATTTTCGAAAAACTTATATTATTTTTATTAAAAGGTAAATTATCTAAATTAGTTAAATTTGAGTCAGAATCTGTATCTGAGTTACTACTGTCTGAATAATCAGAATCTAGTGTTAAATTAGGCTCTCTATATGACATTAAACACTTACAGTAATGTAGCGATCTTGTCCATGGAACTGCTTCGGAACTGGGTTGAGACACTCACAATATTCGCTTGAAAGTCTCTCCGAAAGTACGAATCTTCTCGTCAGGTTACTCAATTCGCCCAACTGGAATTCACTTCGCGAAAACTGTTCGAATAGTCAAAAAATCGTAAAAACGAACCGAGAGTTATATTCGCTAACGCCCGTTTGACTATCCTACTGACTGCGCCAGAAATATAAAATCTTTCCGAAAGTCCTTTTTTAAAAAATATTTATTTAACACAAGAAAGTAGTCTTTACAGTTTGAAAGCAAAATCTGAACTTGACAATTATAATTCTAAACTAAGAAATGAAAATGTAACATTTTGATAACTATGAACGTATGATGTCTTCGTCAGCGTTTCTCTGGTTCAGGGACTTACTCTTCTCACGGTCATTACCGTGTTCTAGCTGATGTTGCGGAATGTGGGTCGTTAACTTATATGTATTTAGTTGATATGACACGTACAAAATATTGCTAAAATAAGTTTTATACGTAAGTTAATTATTATAATCCAACTATTCTAAATGGGAAATAAGCCACAATTTAACTAAAAAATGATTTTATTAACGTTTCGACGTCCAAATCGGATGTCATTTTCAAAATAAAAAATTAGTCAGATTAAATAAATTATTAGAAAAATTTTTTACTAAGCAACACCATTTTTGTTTAATTTAATAATATTTTGTATTTTGACAACGACGTCCGATTTAGACGTCGAAACGTTAATAAAATCATTTTTTGGTTAAATTGTGGCTTAGTTCCCATTCAGAATAGTTGATTACAAAAATACCACAAGGATAATAGCTTTAGAACAAGTTAATTATTATTGTGAAAGCTTTAGGTCTTCTTTTTACTTTAATCTTTTACGATAATACATACTATTTCATTTATAACTAAAAAAAATATATATTAATTTATAGTCTCTTATCTTTTTCGTGCTGTTTTAAAATGTTCTTAAACTCATTAAAAGAACTAAATAATTGTCCACACTCCGTAGTTAATTTAAAAACAAACACTAAACAAATAAAAAATAAGAAATCACTGACACTCTAGCTTTTTTATTTGCGTACACGGTAACGTATACCTAGACACAACCTTATATTTAAGTATATTCTTCTTCTCCTTCTTTAGTTTATTGGCCTCCACCTACTTCGGTATTTGGCAAGCTCATCGTCGTGGAATAAGTCAAAAATATTTATATTCTAATGATATTTATCGTATGTCATTGTAATAATATATACCAGTTTGTTAAAATTGTAGTTTTATACTGTTTTTGAAGGAAAGGAACGAAGGTTTACTATTGAAAATAAAACCATTTTGTAAAAGTACGAATTTTTCTATGAATAGAACGATCAAAAACACTTGTAACGTCACATAAATGTATTTTTTACTGACGTTTATAACGTCTAATTTAAAATTCTGTTTACTTTATTGGAAAAATGTAAATGTAAAACCAAGTGACGTCACGAAGCGTTTTGGACCACCTGTTTTAATTTGAATTTTTAATCGTCTTTAGGGGCCAAACGAAAGACAAACAAAACTTTTTTATCTTTTATACATGTTTTAAATTATGTTGTGTTTTACTTTATAACATTTTTTTCGAATTTAAAAATTTATGCAAGTTCCCTATTATGCAAAAGTATCGTCAATTTTTCCTTATAAACTTTTTATTTTTTTTATACATATAATAAATTATATATATTTATTACAATTTATCATCTATTATCATATACATACCATTGCTTGGTAGTTGTGCACCTAAAAAATGGTAAAAAAATATATTTTTTTGAAAAAAGTTATTCAAAAAATTTATAAAGAAAAATTGACGATACTTTTGCATAATTGTTTATTACTAATAAATGCATTTTTTATTCACTTTTTTTAAACCAATTGGAAAGTTTAGTTCATGCTCTTTCATTTGACACCTGTAGAATGGTTCTAACATTATTTTTTTCTGACTTATGTTATTACAAAAAAGTTTTCTGGGATAAACAGTTTAAATAAAATTTAAACAGTTGCATGAATCGCTTTGACATTTTTGTCACATATTAAGCACCAAAGAACTCTCATTTGACAAAAATTTCAAAGCTGAACACTTATTTTTACAATATTTATTGCGAAATTAATTTTTTTTAAATTTCGACCTTTTTTCGCAATTATATTAACAATAAATGAGTGTATTAAACTTTGTAATATGCCATTTTAAAGCTTTTTCCATTATCTCGAAGATGTCTGTACTAAGAAAACCATACGTCTTACCGTTTTCCAGTAATTTGACAAAAAAGGAAATAAGGCCGTTTTTGATACTAAATTATTGTTTACAAATAAAAATGGCCGCCAGATCCTACGCAGGAAATAGTTACAATTTGTTCTTATAGGTATTACGTGTCGAAAAAGGCTTCAGTACCCTGGCTGTTGAAGTGTCACGAACAGGGTATATTTTTGTCTTATTACCCTATGGCCTATTGGTATCATTACAATACTTACAACCAACACTTTGATAATCTCCAATAAAATCTCTTGAGCTTAGGTAACAAATAACACAACAATGTTTTTAGGAATTTATATCGTCAGTGCGTGTGGTGTCGACTGTGTTCCCACGGATTTGGGTTCGGCATATCTGCAGCAAAAATTTGATGGCGTATTGAATTCAGTGGTTGCCTACGTGGAACTATGGACTGAAGGTAAAAGTAGCGGATCCGTTGGCGGTTATGGGACTTGGCAAAGCCTTGTTTATGAATTCCAGACAATGGGTTCATTAAGTAAACTAAAAGCAAAGCTGATTCCACCTTCAGACTCTGCGTTTAAACCAACGTTGCCAGTTAAGTAAGTAATAAACAGTAATATTAAATAGGATTTTTAAAAATTGTTTTTAAAATACCACACTGAGGGCCGGTTGTTCGAACGCTAATCACGAAGTAGATTATAATCAAGTCCCCTTAACAATCATCAAATAACAAAATCCGTTGTTCGTACGCCAATCAGTTGATTGTAATAAATTATGTTAATTATCATTATGATAATTAACTATTATTATGATAATTAAGATAATTGATTGATTAATTAATTATTAATTATTAATTAACATAACAATTATTAACATATTTGATAAATTAATCAATTGATCTCATAATTATTGTAATCAATTATGTTTTCAGCAACCCAATCAAAGTTGACATTGACAGTTTGATATTGATTTTTGATTTGATTTGATATTTTTGATATCTTATACCTTATTTATTTTTATCCAATCTTATTCGCGTCATTACGTCTATGATGGTTCCTGTTTATCTGAACCATCTCAGATAATTGAGGGGTGGTTACCCCCTACCATAAGGGTTGATGAAGTAACAATACTCACTGTAGATTCATTTATTGGTACGTTGAAGTAATTACGGCAAAGAGCTGGTGGTATATTATTTAGTAACTGTGATGTTTACTCGTTGGGATCTCGACTACAATGACTAATCTTTTCGCCATGAAAGTAGAACTCAAAGTGGATTCTCCTGTTTACTATTTGGTATAAATAAAAGTGAGAGTGTTTAGTAAAAGTGCTGAATCGACTAGATTATAAATAACGAATACTAATTGTTATTTCAAACTGACCTTGTATCGAAAATCGACACATTGATGTGGTAATATAGGTCAATCGTATTTATTATAAACAAACGTATTTGTTTTACCAAAGACATTTAATTAGTAAAAGAATTTGTCTTAATAAGATGATTACTGAGATGCAGTGTATCCCAATACACGTCGATACGTTTTCCATTTCTGTTTAAAATTGTCTGTAGTGTCATTGATTATATCCTGTGATAAGGAGATCCTAAGATTATCTCAGTTTAAGGGGATGGGTACGTAGTTTCGGCTCTAATGCTATTTAAATGGGATTAATTTTTTTCAAATCCTGAGAAAATTAATAAGTATTTTTGAAAAATTTAAACGCAGACTGAAAGATTACCTTCTTAACGAGGGCCGAAAATCCCTGAAAACTTCTGTAATGTTTATTTTAATAAGTTACAAGGGTGAAAAACTAAGGGAAAATGTAGTGTGATTTTTAATTTCAAATATCTTGTTCAAAAGAAACTTTTTTGCACAATTGATCATTTTTGACTGTTTACCGTGACAGATTTTACGTCAGTAGGTGACATTTACTAGCAACTCGACGGTAAGTACTCCAACTCGACGGTAAGTACTCCAACTCGACGGTAAGTAATTCACTTACCGTCGAGTTAAAAAATCTCTTAATTTTAATTTATTTTTGCAGAATTTCTAAATATGGAATTTTATCGTCTGGTTTATTAACGACTGTAAAAGTACGCTGGATGTTCGTTTTTGTATTAGGTACTTTTACAATCATTAAACCATCGGTTTGTTGGATGTCATTCATAGTAATATTATATAATTCTTCTCTTCTACAGGCACCAAATATTCCCAGTATCATTGCGACCTACAAATTATGAAAAAATCTTCATTAGAGTATTTCTTTTACCTAAACTAGCTTATATTACCTTGTGAACTAGAAATTCTTCATCCGGTGCTTCCATCAGAAATTTTTAAAATTGCTCCCGTGTAAAAATGCTCGCTTTCTTAGGCCTATAGCCAACATTTTTTCTCTTCAAATACGCGATCAAAGTTGAAAACTTGGAAATATCAATGCCATCATAAAGAAAAACGGTGGATTTAATCATTGAATATTCTGCCCAGAGGCTTCCAGGAGCTTTCAACTGCATATGTCTTTGAACAAAATATGCCAATAGAGTCTTTTCTTCGATTCTTAAATTCTTGCCTTCGCACCATTTTTTAAAACTTTGGTAGGTATTTTGATAACGGATTTTGGATTTTTCGGGAATAATTGCGGAACACCCTTCTTCCCAAGCCCGTTCAATTTCTTCAAATTCACTTTCGCTCATATTTTAATTTATAATAATCAAAATTGTACTTAAAATTATTGACAACTAAATAAAAACTCAATTCTCCATTGTTGTTATGCACCCTAGTTACTACCTAACAACCAAAGTATCTATCTTGATAAAATGAATGAAACTAGTCAATATGACGAAAATGTTTAATTTTATAATTTATAATGGTATCAATCGTGCAAAAAACATTATAAGCATGTCGAACGTTAAGGGTAACCGATCTCAGACAATAATTGGAGTCGTCGCTCCGCTCCTCCTTCAAACAATTGTCTTCGATCGGTATAAAACCCTTACCATTCTCCATACTTAATATACTATTTATTTATTCTAATGGACTTTCGGCCCTCGATAATAATTTAGTTTTTCATTCTGCGTTTAAATTTTTTTTTAACGGAGCGTTTTTTTTATTTTTTTTTAAGTATCACCACGGACACCATGTCCGTGGTGATATTTTCCAAATCGAACATTCGCTATCTTTGTCATACAACGCACTGAGTCAAATAGAATATGATGACAAGGCAGTGACAATTTTAAATATTTGACTTGGCATCGGGAATATTTTGAGTTGTTGATTAAATAATATTGATAGTGTATTTGATAAATAATTGATTTAAGACGTGAACTTAAGAAAAAGTTAATTGTTTGTTATTTATGGACGATCCAAGCAGAGAATTGACCAGAATATATTCTGTGATCCAAGTATTTTGTTGTTAAAGATGTTTAAAATTTTAAGCGTTCCATAGTAGTAATATATTATTAAAAAATCACTTTAACACTTTTTCGCTTTTCTCGATTGAGTATTAGTTTTTGCTGTACAGTATATAAATTATTACAATCACTGAATACAGAATTAGTGAAAAAATTATCATACTTATTAACTGAATTAATAATTTGCAATTATACAAGTAACAGTTATCCAAGAACATTCAAAAGCCATCTCATTAAAGTTAATGATCAGTGTAAATTAGTAATGTTTACAGATCCATACCAGTGAGAATTTTACTACACGTAATTTGCCGTGTAAAGACAGAAAAAGTAGGGACAGCCCTAAAATATTTGCGAATTATGTACCGATGCGCGATGGCCTTAAGTATGTGTTATTTAATTTGGTGTTATTACTCAGAGTGCACGTGTAGTATTCTAATACGTAGACAAATCTAGAAATAATATCCTAAGTCTTTCTAATAGGCCTGGATCCCGTGTACCAAAAAAAAGTTTATTAATAGCAAGCTGAAAATGTTTTAATAGCTTAACGGTATCTAGTCGGACAAACTTTGATGTACGAGAACACTGAAACAGGAGAAGTTTTACTTGTCGAACAGGTTACAGGTTTCGAACGTCAGTCTACGAAAATGTCCCATGTGTTTTGTCGGACAGAACTTCCAATTGATTTGTTACCCTTTCATTAAACTCTCATATCATGCAAAAATCAGACTGCTATTTATCACCAACATAATTCCTGTCATTTGACATGTTCTACGTGTCGGAATTATCAAAATGCCCAACATATTTGTCGGATAAACATTTTAATATTGTATTATAAAATTTGCTATTGAATAAACTTAAAAATAATCTGCTAGTTTTCGCAATCATAAACTTGTCAGGATGACAAGTTCCACAATTAAGAGTAAACAGTAGCGATCAACAGGTAGCAACAAAATATAACTTCGGGAGATAGTATCATAAACTTTGGCAACAGTGGTAATCTTGGCATTATCTAAGATTAATATTTTGACAATATCATAGTCGCGCTAAATGAAAGTAATAGAAAACGATTTTATTATTAATAAATATATATTTATAAAAATAAACCAAAATGGGTGAAAATTTTATGTTAAGATAGGTACTTAGAAAGGTATTTGCATGAAATATCTAATAATAAAACAATAATAAATAATCATTTTTTGTTGTGAAGCGAAACAAATTTCGATTTTCGCATAAGTTTGGCACGGTTTTTAATGGACTTTTTCTTGAAAGGTTTCACTTTATTTTTCGTTTGATTTACTTTTTCCATTTTGTTAAACTATTGATAATATTTTTAGAATAAAAAATCCTCCTAAAACTTTATATACTCGCATTAGAATTCGAAATATTTTTACGTAAAATATACTTACCTACCTACATATAACTTAAACTCACAATTAACAACAATCTATTCTTTCAAAGAGGCCAACAACTTATACAACAACAAATATTTAATAAATTAACTATCAATAAACACTACTTTCCTATGAAACAACAATAACGAATTCTTAAATTAACACACTACTTCACTGAACAGATATCGATAAAGATGACAGAACAGATTAGAGAAAATCTGACGCAGGTTTGTCAAAATGACAGTGATAATTTTCTATGTTGCCTAATCAGTTATTTAGTTATAATATGTTCGATTTTTTATTAGAAATAAAAAAATTTAGTAGTTCCAAGATTACACAAAATCTAGGCATGGGATAAAAAAGTTTATTTGAAGAAAGTTTTTTTTCTTCTTAATTGCGGTACAGGCTCCTTTTTTCAATATTTTATTTAGTTATAGAGAAATTTCCACGTACTAACATACTTCTGAAATTGGGCTCTGTACCGCCATTCTTTATTATACAGGGTGAGTCATGAGGAACTGTACATACTCCTACCTCGGATGGAGGCCCCTATGGGGAATAACGAATGACCATTAAAAAGTGTCTGCTCCCATTGTTTAATAATATACAGGGCGAGTTTCGCATTTTGACAGAAATTTGTATTCGTCATAATTTTTGAACAGTCAGATCGATGTGTCTCTTATTTTGGTCAATCGTTACACTATTACCACCTAATCAACTGATTTATTCAAACTAGAAAAAAATCAGGTCCGGCTTTAAAAAAATTAGTTCGTTTGGACCTTAGAAAAAATTTCACACTGTATACGCTTTTTGAAAACTCTAATATGAATTTTACAAATTAGGCAAATAGGCAATTAAAATGGCATATTTATTTTTTTCCGCACACGATTGCTTAATTTTTTATAAAAAAATCAAATTTGACTATGAATAATTAGAAAGTTTAGTAAAGTGAACCATAGATTTAAAAAAACTTACTTTTATTACCAAAATTAATTTTTTTTGATCAAATATTTAATTTATGTTACCACTCAATCAACTGATTTATTCAAACTAGAAAAAAATCAGGCCCGGATTTAAAAAATAAGTTCGTTTTGGTCTTACAAAAAATTTCACCCTGTATACGCTTTTTGAAAACTCTAATACGAATTTTACAAATTAGACAAATAGGCAATTAAAATGGCATATTTATTTATTCCCCACACGATTACTTAATTTTTTATTAAAAAAATTATATTTGACTATGAATAATTAAAAGTTTGAACCATAGATTTAAAAAATAGTATATTATTCAACGAGCATGTAATAGCCATTACATGCGAGTAGAATACTATACTTTTTCTACGACCTTTTTTTATTTTAATTAGTAAAAAATTTAATTATCTACTCGAGATTTAAATTATAATAATTTACAAAAATACCTAAATGCTATTTACCCCTAGTACGTGGCTGAATAATTGGTTGCCTACTGTTACTAAATTCTTATTTATTGTAAAAATACAACTAGAAATACTTAATATAAGATCTATTCATTTCCGAAAAATTATAAGCTTAAATTTGTACCTATACTGTCAGTGAATCTAAGAAATGGCTGTTGTCGGTGGACGTATTTCATATATTATATAGTTATAATGTATATTTACATTTAACTATATACATATATTTATTTATTAAGCTCAACAGGCCGTGAAGGCCTAGGGCTGAAAGATTTAATTTTTCCTTACAATTACTATTACATATTTATATATAATGCTATATCCTATACTACTATAATATATACAATATTACATTTGTTTGTATAAAACACTTAATACTACACTTAACATTATAGTCTTTCCATACATTTCTTCACCACTTCCTTCCATTGTTTTCTGTCCAAAGCTTTTTCTTTCCAGTTTACAATATTACTCTGTTTTAAGTCTTCATATACGCTGTCCTTCCATCTCCTTCTTGGTCTTCCTATTCTTCTTTTTTGTATTGGCTTACGTAATAGAACCATTTTTGGCATTCTCGCCTTTCCCATTCTTTCTATGTGTCCTAAGTATCGGATTCTCTGTGCTTTGATTGCCGTCGTTTAAGTATTAACTATATACATATAATATAATAATATAACTTATAACTATACATAATATGTTATAACATATTTAACACAATATAACTTGAAAATCACACAATATTAGTTATAAATTCCAATTAATATAAACAAAATGCGCTAATGTCACTGTCACTAAATTAAATGATAAACGTCAAAATTTTTAGTAAACAAGACATAAACGTAAAAAATATACTGACATTGTTAGAGTTAAAATTCCTTTAAACATTTTTCGAAGTTAATTATTGGTATCAATTACAATAAATATTGTATTAAATAAAAAAGTTTAAATAATTTTATTTGCAGTTTATATACGATTAATATTAAAAGTGGCATGCGCCACTTGAATCTAACTTCAGCCCGTGAGTAATGACCCGTGAGTAACTTCAGCCCGTGAGTAATGAATTATTATTCACGGGTACAGTAATGGGTGCTATTTTCTATGAAAAAATAGCGAATAATGAGCATGTTATTAAATGGTCGTAGAAAAACTTACTTTTATTACAAAAATGAATTTTTTTTTAACAAATATTTAATTTATGTTACCACCCAATCAACTGGTTTATTCAAACTTGAAAAAAATCAGGCCCGGAGTTAAAAAAATAGTTCGTTTGGGTCTTAGAAAAAATTTCACCATGTATACGTTTTTTAGAAACTCTAATATGAATTTTACAAATAAGACAAATAGACAATTCAAATGACATACTTTTTTCCTCACACGATTACTTAATTTTTTATTAAAAAATCAAATTTGACTATGCATAAAAAGTTTGGCAAAGTTTTTGTATAGATTTAAAAAAATTAACTTTTTTTACAAAAATTAATTTACAAAAACAACGTTTTTCTTAAAGTTAAAAGTTTTACCATTTTTTTTTCTATGACACGTCTAGATCTAAAACTCCCCATTACACTTCTTTTGGACTTTATAGTTTAACATTCATAGACGTGATCAAATAGATAAATTTTAAATTTTTTCACTTAATTTTTGCGATTTAACTTTGCAATTCACGAATCTGCACCTTTTATTTTTAAAAATTCATAACTTTTACGAGAAGAAGACTGAAAGTCTACAACAGGGGTGGCCAACCTTTTTAAGTCGAGTGCCAATATGAGAACAAAAAAAATTTGGCGTGCCACTAAAATTTTTCGACATACTAATATGGATACTATATATTAATAATATACGGTACAATAAGTATTTCTTATGTAAATTCCACATTTTTCCGTTTAGTCAAGATAGTGGAGGTTTAAAAAATAACGTAATAAGTAAAACATAACAACAAACTTACTTTATTGTTAATAAAAATAAAATAAAAACGTTAAACAAAAAAACTTAAATATTTTCTTATTATCTAAAATTCAAATTATTAAACAGTTACTTATTTAATGTGGTATTTGAACTTGTATTTTTTTAATTAACTCATCTATATTGGGATTAATTTCGGAACTAGCCAACAGAATTAGATTTTTTAAATGCATGTCAGTTAATCGTGACCGATATTTTGATTTTATTATGTTCATAATAGAGAACATTTGCTCACAAACGTACGTTGAACCAAATCCACAACAATATCTCAGAGCTAACTCGCGTAAATTAGGAAAATTGTTTGCTGGTACAAATTTCCAAAATTCAATATAATTGGGATCAGTAACAGTTGAAATAATTTCCCTATATTTGGTTTTTAGTATAGTGTGGTTCTGTAAATCAATAATTTCGATCTGTATTTCAGCTGAGTAACAATTGATATCTTGCAGAGAAATAGAAAAAGGATTTATGAAAAGGTCAACATTCATTTTGTCTTTTTGAAAATCTTCAAACCGGGTATTGAATGAACCTAGCAAAATAGATATAAGGTTTTTAAATCTGTCATAATTTGGAGTTCTACTGACCTTGTTGGCTAATTCCTGCATTAATGTGAAATGTGTCAATCTCTGTTCTCCAAAATCGTTACAAAAAAGCATAAGTTTATTCACAAAAGAAGATATATGACCAACTAGAGTAGGAAAAATACAATTTTTTCCCTGTAATCTTAAATTTAATTGATTTAAATGTCTCATAATATCAGTGAGAAAAGCTAAATCCCAAAGCCAATCTTTACCATTAAGTAACGAGCACTCACTGGGTAGTTCATTGTTTTCTTGCAAATATTTTAAGACGCACTCCTTCAAGTTCCAAAACCTTTCGAGTGCATTTCCTTTGGAGAGCCAGCGCACACTGCAATGGAGAAGTAACTCTCCATCTTGCTCCGTTTCTTCCGCGAACAGTTCTCGAAATTGTCGTCGATTCAATGCCCGAGCTCGTATTTTGTTAATGCAGCGTGTTACAGGGTCAACAACAGATGACATGTTTAGGTCCTTGGCACAAAGAGCTTCCTGGTGAATAATACAATGGTACTTAAAAACTTTTCTTCCCAAATAGTTTTCCAGTAATGTAACAAACCCTTTTAGTCTACCAACCATGCAAGGAGCTCCATCTGTACAAACACTATCTAATTTTGACCATTCAACTTTATTGACTTCGATTACGTTTTTAAGCTGTTGAAAAATGTCCTCTCCTGTTGTTGTGACTAGTTGGCGCAAATCCAGAAGCTCTTCGGCATTTTCAAAATTATCATTGGTATAACGGACAAAAATGCTTAACTGCGCATTTTCTGTGTTATCACAACTTTCATCCAACGCTAAAGAAAAGAATTTGCATCTATACGGCGCATGACTGTATTTCGGGATAATGCAATATTATCGACCATATTTTTGATCTTTACATCTCCCACATTTTTAGCAAATATTGCCAGACTATTTTTAATTATCTCCTCTCCATCAGAGTAGGCTTTTTTCTTCCGGGCTAACAGCAGAGAAAGTTCATATGATGTTTTAACCATAGTTTCCATTTCATCACTTCTCTTCTGAAACAGTGACTGTTGGCTGGCTAGGGTTTTCTTTTTTTTTTCAATAAAGTCGGCTCGCAAATGTGAACCAATAGGATATTTGTTGCTGAAGTCCTTATGCAGTTGTTTATAATGTCGTTCCAGGTTAAATTTTTTCGGAACTGCTACAGACAATCCACATATCAAACAAACAGGCTTTGAAGTATTACGATTAGTAAATAAAAATTGTTCTTCCCAAGCAGGTTGAAAATCGCGAATTGCAATATCATCTTCGTATTTTCGTTTTGAAGTCGAAGGCTTACTAGTGGACATATCGAACAAATACTTTTAAAATTTTAAAGAAACAATGCGCGATGACAAAATGTGCACATACAACGGGGCAGTTTAAAATAAACTAAGCAAGGGTAACGCAGTCCTATTGCACATTACGACAGCTAGGATCACGTGCACCAATCGCAGCAATATCGCTCGCCAGAGGATGCAATGATGTCGCATCTATCGTAACTTCCGTAAACCTACCAAGTTTCTTCTTATTATTTTTTGTTTTTCAAGTTTTAATTTTTTTGAAAGTTTTTTAATCCAAAACGCTACGCGTGCCACTGATAGGACTCAATCGTGCCACAGAGTGGCACGCGTGCCGCGTATTGGCCATCCCTGGTCTACAACAATTTTCATAGTCTTCACAATGGTAAGAGATATGTGCTGTAAAAATTTCAGAAAAAGAAATATTAAAATGGAACAGAGTTGTAGCGAGTTAAACCGTGATTTCATTTTTTTTTTCATTTTTAGGTTAAAATTCCGATTTTGACAAATTTGTTTTTTTAATAAAAAATTAAGTAATCGTGTGCGGAAAAAATAAATATGCCATTTTAATTGCCTATTTGTCTAATTTGTAAAATTCATGTTAGAGTTTTCAAAAAGCGTATACAGGGTGAAATTTTTTCTAAGACCAAAACGAACTATTTTTTTAAATCCGGGCCTGATTTTTTTCTAGTTTGAATAAATCAGTTGATTGGATGGTAACAAAATAAAAAAATATGAAAAATTTTTTTTTAAGAAACGCTTTTCTTTATTTACGAGTGACTAAAATTAAAAATATAAAAAAATCAACTAAAAAGCAAAAAATAAAAAAAATTAAAAATCTAACACATTCGTCAAAGAAAAGCGTGGCGCGTCTTTATCGAATAAATAGTTTTCGCCCCATGCTTTTCTTTAACGAATGTGTTAGATTTTCTCAATTTTTTTTTATTTTTTGCTTTTTAGTTGATTTTTTTATATTTTTAATTTTAGTCACTCGTAACTAAAGAAAAGCGTTTCTTAAAAAAATTTGTTTTCATATTTTTTTATTTTTTATTTACTTTTTAGTCTTACACTTTTCAAACATTAAAATATATCGTCATGTTTATTAAAATATGTATATAGACAAGGCGAAAACGGCGGGTTCGTTGGGAAAAACATTCCCATGAGATTTTTTTGCATAATTACATTCGTGAGACATCCCAGAATAAGGTTCAAGAAGTCGCCCACGTGAAAAGTGGGCCAAATTTTTTTTAACAATTTTTTTTAATCAAATTGCAGAAATCAATATTTTTGGCCCGGACAATTTTTTTGTAGGTTTTTTGGACCATTCTGGATAAAAAAGATCTCTTATAATTTTTCTCTAAAATTGATCGTTTTCGAGTAATCAGCAATTTAAAATTGAAAAAAATGAAAAATGGCGATTTTCAAGGCTTAATAACTCGGTTAAAAGTTATTATTATGAAAGTCAGAAAGCGACTAAATCAAAGTTTAATGTCCCCCCTACAAGATCCCGAAGAAATTTTTGTCATTATTTTATAACCAAGCTGTTATTTTTAAGTAATAATATTGAGCGCCATGCACGCCGTAAATATGAGTGCAAGTAAGATGCACAATTGGACTGCCGGAGTGGCATCTCTCTCGCACTCAGCATTTACGAGCGGCTACCACGTGCATGGCGCTCAATATTATTACTTAAAAATAGCAGCTTAGTAATAAAATAATGACAAAAATTTCTTCGGGATCTTGTAGGGGGGGGGGGGGGCATTAAACTTTGATTTAGTCACTTTCTGACTTTCATAATGATAACTTTTAACCGAGTTATTAAGTCTTGAAAATCGCCATTTTTCGATTTTTTCAATTTTAAATTGCTTATATCTCGAAAACGATCAACTTTAGAGAAAAATTATGAGAGACCTTTTTTATCCAGAATGGTCCAAAAAACCTACAAAAAAATTATACGGTCCAAAAATAATTGATTTTTGCAATTTGATTAAAAAAAATTGTTAAAAAAAATTTGGCCCACTTTTCACGTGGGCGACTTCTTGAACCTTATTCTGGGATGTCTAACGAATGTAATTATGCAAAAAAATCTCATGGGAATATTTTTCCCAAAGAACCCGCCGTTTTCGCCTTGTCTAATAGGTAAAACATATTATGATGTACTAACGTGAAAAGTAGTCGGAATCGGCAAAAAATTTGAAACTTTATTGTTTATTTATGAAGCATAACGTTAACAATTAACGTAAAAAGTGAAATTATGTATAGTTCATATCATTAGCTATAATTTTGTAAAAGTTTCAAGTTTTTTACATTGTATAAAACAAGAGAATTTAAGCATTTTCCATTAAAACAGTCTTTTTTTTACGTAAACAATTAATAAACATAAAATTTTTATTTGTTATTGACTATTCGTGTATTGTTCCCACGAATGCATATGTCTGCAAATTTTCATTCATTTGCATTGGGGAAAAGGCAGTCAAATTAACGTCTAAAGATTTGACGCAAACTATTGAACTAAATAAAAGCGTTTAATAAATTAAATATTTGTTCAAAACAAAATTAATTTTTGTAATAAAAGTTAATTTTTTTAAATCTATGGTTCACTTTACCAAACTTTTAATTCATAGTCAAATTTGATTTTTTTTTTTAAATTAAGGAATCGTGTGCGGAAAAAAATAAATGTGCCATTTTAATTTCCTATTTGTCTAATTTGTAAAATTTATATTAGAGTTTTCAAAAAGCGTATACAGGGTGAAATTTTTTCTAAGACGCAAACGAACTAAATTTTTAAAGCCGGACCTGATTTTTTTCTAGTTTGAATAAATCAGTTGATTAGGTGGAATAGTGTAACGATTGGCCAAAATAAGAGACACATCGATCTGACCGTTCAAAAATTATGACGAATACAAATTTATGTCAAAATGCGAAACTCGCCCTGTATATTGTTAAACAATGGGAGCAGACACTTTTTAATGGTCATTTGTTATTCCCCATAGGAGCCTCTATACGAGGTAGGAGTATGTACAGTTCCTCATGACTCACCCTGTATTACAAATATGTGTGCCAAATATCTCGACAAAATATTCAAAATTAGAGCCGCAATCTTCGAACGCGTTTGTTGCTACCTGTTGATCGCTACCATCGCTACTGTAGCCTCTTAAAATCACATTCCACAATTAAAACTTTCCCTTTTCCAGTATTCCCATACACCAAATTTTGTCCGACTAGACACCGTTTTTTGGTATGCCGGATCCAGGCCTCTCAATGAAATTTGATGGCTTTTAAAAGGTATTTATTGCGGATTTTTTGACATAAAATTAGGAATTGTATATTCATCATTGGTGTGCATACGGGTAATGGTCAGATTTTTTTCTGAAGAAAAGCCATTGAGATATTTCAAATTAAAAATAATTTTTTAATTCTTCGTTTAATTTGTAATAAAAACTTCTTGCTTTTTTGATATAAGGCGACGTTTTATGAAAAAAAAAATATAAACGCGTATTTTTCCTTTCTTTAATCTCTTAGAATTACATATATGTATATAATATAAGTTGTGAAACTGTTTTTATTGTTGCGAGTGTATTATGGTAATATATCGTGTGTACTACAGATTTCACCAAGAATTATTTTTGTGATAATTGCATGAACTGCACAAGCAGTAAGTAATAGAATTATATAAACTAAAATGAAAACATTTCTTTTAGGATCCGTCCATTCTATTCGGAGGTAACTAAGGGTTGGGTGATGCCCTTTGCAGGACACGATAGAAAGATAATGCAAGAGACTCAAAAGTATTTCTATGAAAAAGAATCGCAAAGACCAATTAATGGTCAAGTACTGATGTCCGTTACGAGTATCTTTACATTGATTTATATTAATATTGTATTGTTAACGCTATTTGCTTTAGCTCAATTTTCCTTCACAAGAAATTGGTTGATAGAAGTAAGTTCATAACTTTTTGATTATTAACCTAATAGTTAGTGTGCAGATCTTGTTCTAATCTCACGCTTATAACCCACATAACAATTTCATGTTCTTAGTAGATTCATAGAACATACTTTTCAGAAAAAGTATATACTGAGAATATGCGTAATTACCATTGCGAATGTGCAGAGCACATACTGAGTATATACTACATTACAGTACTTAAACGTTCTATGTATATACTTAGAATGTACTACCGTACTTCTTTTCAGTATATACCAAGAATGTTCTTTTTAGAACATTCCAAGGACGTGCTATAAACCTTCTATGTGTATACTTAGAACATACTACCGCACATCTTTTTAGTTTATACCAAGAAGGTACTTTTTAGAATATTCCAAGGAAGTGCTATAAACCTTCTATTTATATACTTAGAACGTACCTACTACCGCACATCTTTGTATGGGAAGAATATATATTTTTAAGAATATTCTAAGAAAGTGCTATCAAGTCCTATATTGCTTAGAAGTATGTTGTCAGCATCACCTAATCTCATCTTAGGTTCTACTGGTTCTACCAACTACTTATTATATTTACATATTTTAATTGCAAATGAGAATGTAGTATAGTACCTACATTCTACAATATTACTTAAAAAGTAAGTACATATTTATAAATTTTAGTCATTTATATAAATCATTATATATTTAGCTAAACTAAACTAATATGCATAAGTAACTAAAATTTATATAATACTTATATGTACTTACCTATTCAATGAGTTACCAAAATAGATTATATTTTATGTATTTTGAAGCACCGCAAACAAAATAAAGATATTACAATAAAGATATTGTATGTATGTTCTTTAGTCCTAGTACTATATCATTCGTCTTCATCCTCAACACTGCATAGATCCATAGATGACACAAATAATGAAATAATGCCTGTTTTCTTTTTCATATTTTACGGTTTTTTCCTATCCCTGATCCATTCAGGTAAGAAATGGTCAGATGGGGGATATGAATGAATGAATGTATGTATTGTGGAATAACATCGGTGGTCAGTGTTGCCAAATGGAGAGAAATTTCCCTTTTTGCGGGAATTTTCTACATAAAAGGTGATAAAAGGAAAAAGTTAACTCAAAAGGTAACTTATCCATTCCAAATTGTAAAATATTAAGAAAAAATCAAAATATTTGAAAATAATTAAACATATCTTCTCAGATTTTGTAAACAGGAGGGAAGTTTTTTTTACAAAAGTGGGAATTTTTAAGGTAAGTTGACGGAAAAAGCTTACTCGACGGTTGACAACGCCAAAGCCTTTGGTTGTGCAGTTTGGCACGTTTTGGTTCTGCGAAATGTACCTAAATTCAAATTCCAAGGATATAAAAATACTCATGACTCATGATAAACTCGAAATGGAATTATGAAAATGAATTTTTAATAGTATCTATGTAAACGTTAATACAATTAATGTTTAAACTTTTTTACCATACAACAATTTTGAAATAAAGTGCGTCCAATACTACCTACATACATAAATTTTATTAATTATTCTAAAATATAACGAAGTTGATAAACTTCCTATACTATATATACATATTATTTTTAAGATATTTTAAAAGTATCTACTTATAAGTATGTGTTAAGAATGTACTTATAAGTATGTGCTAAGAATATTCGATAAAGGTATATTCTAAGAATAGTATCTACTTATAAGTATGTGTTAAGAATGTACTTATAAGTATGTGCTAAGAATATTCGATAAAGGTATATTCTAAGAATAAACTTTTACGAATATTCCGAGTTACTACGTACACGAATGTACTCAGTATATTCGGTACGAGAATATACTTTAAAGTATATGCAAAGAACATGAAATTTAGAATGTTTTTTAAGGTACATGCTATGCTTGTACTACGCATATATTAAACAGAATATACTCCGACGAACGTTGGTAGTATATGCTTAGAACATGATACGAACATCATTGTTATGTGGGAAGATGGGTTGAAGATTTTCTTCGATTGGGAAACTGCTATCACATTTAAAGCACCAGATGCGAAATAATAATCGAACAAATCTGTATTGTTACTCTGTTTTTAAACCAGGAGGAGTAATTCAAATTACCGCATCGTAATGCTGGTTTGTAATTGGAAATTTTGACCCTATTTGCATTTCATAGGTTAATTAAGTTATATCAGCGATTACCCGTGTATTTGACCAGTGTAGGTATCCTTCCTGTTCTGACGTATGGCTCAGAAACATGGACATTAACAAAGGCCGACATAAACAAAATAGAAATAACGCAAAGAAAAATGGAAAGATCCATGTTGGGAATAAAACAAGACAGAAAATCAAACAAATGGATAAGAGAGAAAACAAAAGTAAAAAATGGGAAATGAACATAATATAACAGGATTAATGTGGAGATTTGCGGACCACAACCCAGATAGCACAAGTACGTTTTATGGACATCCAATGGACGTACATCTGTGTACATTGGAACGTCCAATGGACGTCCCGCTAAGGTACAATGGACATCCGATGGACGTCCAACGAATGTCCAGAGTTCACAAAATTGGACGTCCATAGAACGTCCGCTACAAACGTACATTGTACGTTGTATTGGAGCTTTCAGTGTACACCTTATGTACATTCAATGTACGTCTTATGGACATTTGTAGGGCACTTTTCAGAAAGCAATCCAGTATCCATAATTTTGTGAATACATAGCAAAAAGCTTTTATAGGAAATAGTTCCTTATAATACTAAACTTATAGATACTTAAAAATATTACACAAAAGACCTTTTTTATTTCTCTTTACTATAACTTCATTATAATATATACTTTATTATAGGAACTTCATTAATGCACGACTGCACTTGCACGATAAACAGAAAACACAAATATATCACAGGATGTATTTTCATAAAGACGAGATTCAGATAATGACGCCTTAGGAAGCATGCACATTAAAAGAGGTTTAATCTCTGTTCTGTTTCTGTTCCAAACTATTTTTAGAGTCAGTACCGTTGTTGTATATTACAAGCGCGTTTGCCATTCTGTGAATTATCATAAATAAACCATCTTTCAGTATTCCACAACAATTAACAGCGATAATCCCCTAAAAGTACCTGCCTAAACTACACCTTTCACGACCGATAGCGCGAAGAGCGACAACGTTGTCAAGAAGATTCTCATTTAGTTTGTATTGGGACTTAAAATAATAGTCGCGTTTTGTGTAAAATATCCATGGACCACAAATGGATGTCCAATGTACGTTGAAATCAAACGTCCAATGGACGTCCCGTAATGTACGTACATAGTACGTCCAGTTTTGGTCCATGGACGTTTGGACTTTAAATGTACGTTATATGGACGTACATCGGACGTTGTGTGCTATATGGGAATGCGAGACAGGAAGATAATAGATGGAATGTTGAAATACAAAACTGGAGATAGTGGACAGGAAGAAGAGGAAGAGGAAGACCGCAGATGCGATGGAAGGACGATATTGTAAAAGCTGCAGGAACCCACTGGAAAAACGCAGCCAAGGACAGATAGATATGGAAAGATTTGGGGAAAGCCTATGTCCAAAGTTTTGCCATAGCATTCGCTGGCATAGTAAGTTGGTTTATCGTATGGATAAATTTTTGTAAGAAGTTTATCCAATTGTTGCTACGCGTAGGCAGTAAAATAATTTTTACCTTCAAAAGCTAGTCTTACCTACTCAATAGTTGTCCTGCCAACTCATAATAAGCATAGTAGTTAATAATTTGAATGCAGTTAGTATGCATTAATTTAGAATTCAGCGTGTCTGTACGCAATTTATTAGTTTTAGAGTTACAACTCTCACGTATTTATGTTATAACAACTAAGATAGAAACCATCTAGGGTAGACGCCACGTTTGTTTAATTTAGGGCCAATTTCTCATATCGAGTTCAACTCCAGTTTAACCTGAACTTCTAGTAAACGTCAGTTTAAAGTCAAAATCGTCTTTCTCAATTCACGATCAACCGATGGCAGTTTAAACTTGAACGATCCTTGAACGGTGGAATTCGGCCGTTCAAAGATTTCAGAACTCAGTTCAGATGATTCCATGGACTACGCATGCGTTATATTAACACGAACCGCTGTCATAATATAAATATATCCTATTTTATTATATTAAGCCCAACGATAAACGATAACATTATTTTTGTTTTTATAATATTTATTTATAATTATTAAAATGACTATTTGACTATAAATACTTAAATTTAACTTTATTCAAAAACAGCATAAAAATGGTAGTTCAAAATGGCGACAGTTTTTTACCTTTTGCCATCTATTGGCATTTCTCGAAAACTGTAGAACGAGCGCTGACATGAACGGGCAATGAGAAATGCATTTCAAACAAAACCACAGATCACGGGTGAACCTGGTTCAACTGAACCATAGATTAACGCAGGTATGAGAAATCGACCCTTAGAGTGTCTCTCGCTTATTTGTGAAAAAGTATTTTATATCTCCCCATCCATAGGCAGCAATGCATATTATTGATGATTTGTTTCTAGCTAGTTTTTAAATGCCTCTTTAACTTCAAAAATCATTCGTGGCTCCCATTTTCTCTCAGATGTTTTGAGTGAAAAGCAGACCTACTATTATTAAATAACAGCTAATATGCTTGAACTACAGCTAGATATTTTTTCATCTCATCAAAGACAATGTATCAATACGATTTTTATTCTATCAAGCTCAAGCTTTATTTTTATGTACCTACTTTGTAACCACGTTTAATTTTTTTTCAGTATCCCCAAATCTTTTCTTTTGGCTACGTCAAAAAAGAAGAGCATCCTTCTGAAGAAGTCAAAGCAGGCGGTCGCTATCGTCTAACATTGTATGGAGAAGGATGGAAAGAGAAGCTGGCAAATGTAAACGATCAGTACGCTATGCCACCTAACAGGAGCATTTTAGCTCAATTACAATTTGAAAATTTCTACACTTTTACTGTTCTCGGATTAATGTGTGCCGGTATCGCTATTTTGAACGAAAAAGACAAATTGCCGAAAAGGTAAGCAGCTACATTATTTAAACAAACTTCTAAAGTATACTAATATTTATTCTAGTTTTTTAAATACTTTAATTTATTCACAGCAATTTTATACCATTTACCAACAAGATGTAAATTGGAGCTGGAAGGTCAGATAATAGAACAAGTGATGGAGTTTAAATACCTAGGCATCACACTATCTAGCTACGGAAGGCTCTAAACAGAAGTGGAAGATCAAGTGAATAGAGCAAACAGAGCCGCAGGTTGCGTGAATGACACAATATGGAGAAATAAAAATATCGGAAAAAAATGAAAGGCAGAATTTACAAAACGGTCATCAGACCAATAAAGACATACGCGGCAGAAACACGATCCGACACAGAGAGGACAAAATATTGCTCGAAACAGCGGAGATGAAAACCCTTCGAAAAATCGATGGTAAGACTCTATGAGACAGAGCTAGAAGTACAGATATACGACGGAGATGCAAGGTGTATAACATTAATAACTGGGTAAGAAACAGAAGAATACAATGGAATGGCCACATAAGCCGAATGACAACAAATAGGATAGTCAGGACAGCGAGAGACGGTTCCCCAATAGGAAGACGATCAGTGGGAAGACCACGAAAACGATGGAACGAGAACTTACTAGAGGCACTTTGAAAAAACAGACATGTCTATACAAAAAGAAGAAGAAGACAACCATTTTAGTATTATCACACCAATAACAACTGATGAGGTAATCCAAGCAAAAAAATAGCAAAACGTGGCAAAGCAGTATGACCAGATGAGATTTATTCTGATCTATTGAGAATACCTACTGGTCGAAAATATATATCTGTTTTGATGGATCTGTCCAATTGTATAATGTAGAACTGAAATTTCAAAAGAATGACTCATCTCCACATTTATCCCCATTCCAATGAAGTGTCGTCCTACCAATTGTTATGATTACCGACTTATATACCTAATGAGTCATGTATTAAAAGTCTTCTTTTTATAGTTCTGGGATTTCCCATGAAAACCAATGAAAACTCCATGTTTATTCAAGGGTTTTAAGAGCTTATGCGATTTTTTTGCGGGGTTAATCATATTTTTCGAGATAGATACAAATCTTTTAATTTTTTACGTTTGATGTGTTTAAAAAGGGAAACTCAACGTAATTTTAGCCCACCCCTCTCCCCACTAATGTCTAAGACAACCCACAAAATATGTTTTTCATGGCTTCTACGTGTTTTTGCGAGTTTTGGGGTTTTTTGGGGGGTTTAAAGGTGTTTCGCCCAATTTTTTAATATTCTATAGGACTAATTTTCTTCATATTATATTATAACCTATAAAAAACCTTGATTCGATCTATTGGAAGTCTATAAGATGGGGAAAATTCACAAAAACCCCCTAAAACCAGGTTTTCGGGATTTTGAAGATGGCGAACCTTATGGAAAAATCTGAAAAAAATGAGAAATATATATTTTCAGCCATCTCAACAAAAAATGTTTTTTTTTGAAAATGGGCATTTTGTCTATCTTTACGGGGTACCTACACTCTTTACTTTTAGATATTAGTTACAACATTTTTTGCTGTTGCTATTACTTTAACTATTTTGGTTTGCTTTGACTATATTTTTTTTTGTTTTAGTGGTGGTGTATATAGTGCAGGAGCAGCTTTTGGGAAAACGTCTCTTATGAAAATGTTGATAGAGAATGGAACTTCATTCGAAATAAAAAGTGTTAAAGACATATAATAAATTTAAATAAAATATAAATACACATCCGTAACAACTCTATATTATTTTATTTTACTATACCCAATCATTACTATCCCTTGTTTCACTAAATTCTCTCTAATATTTCTGTTCTGATTCCTTCTACCTACAAGGCATCAGAAAAATTATCTAGAGTAGATTGTCAGAATACTCCGAAAATATAATTGCTGATTATCAAAATGGATTCAGACCAAATAGAGCCACTACAGACAACATATTCATACTTAGAACAATACAAGAGAAAGCTTATGAATACGACATAGAACTATATAATATGTATATAGACTTTAAACAAGCTTTTGATAGTGTGAAAAGAGACAAAATGCTGGAAGACCTCCGAAATCTAGGTATACCAAAAAAATATATCAGCCTCGTAAAAATGATGATGCAGGGTTCAAAAGCCGCAGTTATAGTAGATGGTGAACTGTCTCCCCTGTTTGACATCAACATGGGGGTGAGACAGGGAGACGCACTTTCAACCTTGCTGTTCAACCTATTTCTTGAAGCAGTCATCAGAAAAACCAATGTAACCGGCCATATAAACACCAAAACAGTACAAATTACTGCATACGCAGACAATGTCATCATTACTAGTAGAAGCAAGACACGACTAATGGAGACGTTCAAGGAAATTTATCCTGAAGCACAAAAAAGAGGGCTTAAAATAAACGAAACAAAAACTAAGTACATGAGTATCAAAAGAACACCTGAGATTGAAAATAATTTAACAATAGACAACTATACTATTGAACGTGTGGATGCCTTCACATATCTGGGCACAGAAATCAATCAGAAGAATTCCGTAAGTAGCGAAATTAATGCACATATTTCCAGTGGAAATCGTACATACTATGGTAACAAAAGATTAATGACATCGAAATTATTAGACAAAAGAACCAAAATGACTATCTACAGAACTTGAATTAGACCTGTAGTAGTAGTAACCTATGGTTGTGAAACCTGGGTAATGACGAAAAAAGATGAAGCCCAACTCAGGACATTCGAGAGAAAGATACTGAGAAAAGTATATGACCCGGTGCAAGAGGAAGACGGCACATGGAGAATCAGGAGAAACGACGAGGTTAATGAACTGAATAAAGGGTATGCCATTGTAAGATTTGTGAAAAGTGAAAAACTGTCATGGCTGGGACATGTTCAGTGACAAGAAGACATGAAAACTACAAAGAAGATGTTACAGTGGAAGCCGGTAGGAAGTCCGAAAAAAGGAAGGCCCAGGACGAGATGGTTGGATGACGTGGAAGACGACTTAAAAACCATGAATATAAGACAATGGAGGAGAAGGACCCAAGAGAGATCTGAATGGAAGGACATAGCCAGACAGGCAAAGACCCATCCAGGGTTATGATGCCAAAAAAAGCAGAAGAACAAGGTATCAGATGCCTTTCACTACCTTTGCTATCGACCGATCCTAAAAATATCGTGCGTTTCGCACACTACAAATAAAAATTGTTGCAATGTCACTATCTAATAATCCAATGAAGATAAAATGATGAATTCAGAACGTCTGCTCTTAAACATCATAAAGCCGATAGAAAAAGGTGTCAGGAAATTTTAAACATGATGATGCCCAACATCTGAATACGGACACGACACCTACAGCAGAAGAAGAGGTGACACGAGTTATCAATTTCAGAGAAATTGTGTAGAACGCTCCACCAGGATGCAAATCTACTTTGTGGATATCCCTTATTCTCCACATAAGACGACAACCCGATTTTAAGTGGTCGAATATAAAGACTCTGATTAATAAATAAATATTTGTCGAAACAAGGTGCAATTCGGTATTGAAATAGGTAGTACATATCATCATTATCTTTGCCTTACCTCTATGCGGGGTCGGCTTCCCTAATTGCATTTCTCCTTACAATTCTATCTTGGATCATATCAATGTTAATCCCCTTTACCAACATGTCCTGTCTTATCGCCTCCCCCCAGGTCTTCTTTAGTCTTCCTCTCCTACTCCTTTCAGGAATCTGCACTTCAACTATTCTTTGTATTGGGTGATTAACGTCTCGACGTTGAACATGATCAAACCATCTTAACCTATGCTCTCTCATTTTGGCATCAATTGGTGCCACACCTAGACTTCCCCTAATATACTCATTTCTAATTTTATCCTTCTTTGTCACTCCACTCATCCATCTAAGCATTCTCATTTCCTCCACATGCATTCGTTGTTCCTCTGTCTTTTTCACTGTCCAACATTCAGTTCCGTACATCATAGCCGGTCTTATGGCTGTTTTATGGAATTTTCCCTTCAGCTTCATTGGAATTTTTCTGTCACACAACGCACCACTCGCTTCTTTCCACTTCATCCATGATCATCATTCTCTTTGCCTTATCCCTATGCGGGGTCGGCTTCCCTAATTGCATTTCTCCACACAATTCTATCTTGGGTCATATCAATATCCCTAATAGCACAAGGACGTCCAATGGACGTCCATTGGACGTCCTTCACGGACTTTAGGGACGTCCATTGGACGTCCGTTTTCGTCCGAGGAACGTCCTTTATACGTCCTATTTTGGTCCAAATGTCGCGCTACCGAACGTCCATTGGACGTCCATCTAAGGTCCGAGGGGACGTATATTGGACCTTAATCGGACGTAATTTGGACCTTGATCGGACGTCCTAGGGGACGTAAATTGGACCTTAATCGGACGTAAATTGGACCTTAATCGGACATAAATTGGACCTTAATCGGACGTAAATTGGACCTTAATCGGACATAAATTGGACCTTAATCGGACGTAAATTGGACCTTAATCGGACGTAAATTGGACCTTAATAGGACGTAAATTGGACCTTAATGGGACGTAAATGGGACCTTAATCGGACGTAAATTGGACCTTAACCGGACGTAAATTGGACTTTAATAGGACGTAAATTGGACCTTAATCGGACGTAAATGGGACCTTAATCGGACGTAAATTGGACCTTAATCGGACGTAAATTGGACCTTAATCGGACGTAAATTGGACCTTAATAGGACGTAAATTGGACCTTAATTGGACGTAAATGGGACCTTAATCGGAAGTAAATTGGACCTTAACCGGACGTTCTAGGGGACGTGAATTGGACCTTAACAGGACGTCCAATTTTGGTCCAAATGCCACGTTGCCAAACGCCCAATGGAGGTCCACTTAACATCCGAAGGGACGTTCGGTGGACGTCAATTGGGCCTTCATAGGACGTCCCAGTTTGGTCCAATGTCTTGCTGCCGAACATCCATCTAATGTCGTGGGAAATAAAAAATATATTTTTTAAGGAACTTATATTACATCTTATATTAAATTACAATTATTGGATATTACATTATTTACATTAAATTACAATACACTTCTCCAAGAAATTAACGCACCACCTTAAATATGGGGTATTTTTGATGTCTCGTATTTCCTAAACCTGTTGTTTCATCTAAGTGATTTTTTTATAATATTATAGCCTAGGCTATAGGTTACCTCCTTAAGCTTGTCATGCACAGGGAGCTATGCTGTAATATATGTACATTATATCATATCGCTCTCTATAGTAATGAGTGAGCCTGCAGACAGAAAACAAATGGTTCCATATGTGCAGGCTCACTCATTACTATAGAGTGCGATGTGATATAATATATATTACAGTATAGCTCCCCGTGCATGACAAGCATAAGGAGGTACTTAACCTATAGCCTAGGGCCTAGGCTAGAATATTATAAAAAAATCACTTAGATGCAACAACAGGTTTAGGAAATTCGAGACATCAAAAATGCCCAATTTTTAAGGTGGTGCGTAATCGGCTGTATATATAGGGTGTAACAAAAATACACGTCATAAATTAAATCACATATTCTGGGACCAAAAATAGTTTGAATGAACCTAACTTACCTTAGTACAAATATGCACATAAAAAAGTTACAGCCCTTTGAAATTACAAAATGAAAATCGATTTTTTCGATTATATCGAAAACTATTAGCGATTTTTTATTGAAAATGGACATGTGGCAGTATTATGGCAGGAATATCTTAAAGAAAAATTATGGTGAAATTTGTGCACCCCATAAAAATTTTATGGGGGTTTTGATCCCTTAGATCCTCCCAAACTTTTGTGTATGTTCCAATTCAATTTTATTATTGTGGTACCATTAGTTAAATTCAATATTTTTGTTTCTTAGTATTTTTCAGATAAGGCAGTTTTTATCGAGTTGTGACTTCTTTTTTAACATGTCTACATAAAAATTTTATGGGGGTTTTGTTCCTTTAAACCCCCCAAATGTTTGTGTACGTTCCAATTAAACTATTACTGAGGTACCATTAGTTAAACAGAATGTTTTTAAAACTTTTTTGCCTCTTTGTATTTTTTCGATAAGGCACATTTTATCGAGATCTGGCTTCTTTTTTAATATGGTTCAAAATATCCCTAAAAATGTAAAGCATAAATAAGTCTGCATATTATTACCAAGTCTCCATAATCGTACTTAACCATATACAAATATGTGGTGGATTTGACAAATATTCAAAATATTTCGATAAAAATTGACTTTTCGAAAAAGCAATAAGAGGCAAAAAAGTTTTTAAAACGTTGTGTTTAAATGGTACTACAATAATAATTAAATTGAAACGTGCACAAAAGTTTGGGGGGGTTTAAAGGAACAAAACCCCCATAAAATTTTTATGGGGTGTCCAAATTTTACTATAGTTTTTTCGTAAGATACTGCTGCCATAATAATGCCACATGTCCATTTTCAATAAAAAATCTCTAATAGTTTTCGATATATTGGAAAAAATCACTTCATCTTGTAACTTCAAATGAGTGATAAAGGCACAGAGACTTAGATGGCGAGGTCACATTGAAAGGATGCCAAACACGAGGACTCCAAAAATGGTACTAAACTACACTACAGCTTCAAGAAAGAGAAGAGGAAGGCCGAAAAATAGATGGAAGCAAGAGGTCGAAAAAGATTTGGAAAGAATGGTGCTACAGGGTCAGAAAAGAAAAATGAATAACAGGAAGGAATGGAGAAAAATCACATATCAAGCCAGAGAAGATCTCAGTACATAAAGAAACGTGAAAATGAAGAAAAAAAACAAACTTTTCAAGCCATGGGCCTCTAAGACCCTTGGTGCTATTATATATATATATATATAACTTCAAAGGGCTGTAACTTTTCTTGTGTGCACATTTGTACTAAGGTAAGTTAGGTCCAATCAAACTATTTTTGGTCCCAGAATATGTGATTAAATTTATGACCTGTATTTTTGTTACACCCTGTATATATCTACATACTTCGTCTAATTTACTAACTGTTGCGCGTCATCCGCGTCGTAGCCTGTGAGGTCGCATGATACCAACACGAAATATTTAGGCGGTAGGTGTGTTCTTTTTTAGAATCACTTTGCCGAGTACACTGGAATTACAGCCACTAGACATATTTTATTATATACGCGTAGAAATAATATTTGAAGATTTCTATTAATGTTAACCTAAAGAAATACACAATAATATGTTTCATTTAATTTGTATAAATGGATTATAAAGCGTTTTTATGAAGCAGATTTGTTCGGATCACACTGTAACTGTAATCGAACGAAGGTGACATTTTAGAATAAATTGGTAACATTTATTTGACAGTTACGGTGATGACACTTCATATTTGTTTATATTCTTTACTATAAGTATCTGTTTTATTTATTATATTTACTGTTTTTATTATTTACTTTACTATAAAAAGATCCTCTACTATAAAAATATAAATTTCACCTAATTTTATAACGACTTGGAATAATCGAGGTATCTGACAACTTTTTTAGTTGTTATTGTAGACATACTTATATAAAGAAACCTACCGGCTTTTTGCCAAGAGTTCGGAGCCGTTTTTTAATTATTAACAATGCAGTGCAAAAACTCTTGCACTGCAAATCTTAAAAGATTATAACTTAATTCTTGTTCTCTATTTCTTCAGTTTTTACTTATTTACATTGAATATTAATTTGTTTTGTTGTATAATCCACGTTTACAATAATTATGTGACATATTTGATTTAAAATGGATTCAGGATCTTTTTATACTTTGGCAACTATGTCAACTATGTCAACTTAGATCTCTGGCGTAGATAATGACGTGGAACAGTAAGTAAATTAGATGGACTGTAGGTTATATTTGGTTCTTGGGACATCAAAGTATATTTTTTAGACATTCTTAGTCACTGATGTGACATACCTCCGATTTGTTTTTTCATGAGTTTTGTAAGAGAGACTAAAAACTTTTTTTATAGTCACCTCCTGTTTTCATATATTTTTTGACATGTTTTGTAGTAAATTCAACTATCTATTTACTACAAAACATGTCAAAATTTACATGTGAAAGCAGATGATCCTAAAAATGGTTTTTCGTCTCCTACAAAATTCATGAAAAAGCAGATAGGAGAATTATTGTACATTACAATTCTCTGATGTTTGGGAAAAAGGGCTTAAGTCAGAATTGCACATCGATAATGTTTTGATGATTTCTACAGTACTGTAGTAGATTCTACTGTACATACAGTTTACATCTACAACAGTTTTTTTCTGGTCCAGAAATCATCAAAACATTATCAATGTGCAATTCTGACTTAAGTCCTTTTTGCCAAACATAAAAAAACAATCTGGTCATAACTGACCAATGAGCAATTTTAATTTAACCTAAATTACTACTGTTTCTTAAAATGAAGAGCTTACCCCATAGCGTCTCTTATATAATCTAACAAGATCGTGCACTATTATTCTAACATACACAGGCACAGCACACAAGCACTATGCTCCGTTTTTCACTATCACCTATCACTCAAACTAGTTCAAAAGGATTTGTCCTCTTCAATCTTCTAGTTTGCCCAGTAGTATCGAGGAGCTGGATTTCCTCGATATTCTTGAACTTATGAAGTTGATGCTCGTGACCCTGCTATCTTCTTGATATTTGTTGATAAAGTAATAACTTATTATGCATGGACAATGTGGACTTTCTTCCAACTAGCCAATACACTTTTTATATCTCTCTTTTGCCTTTCATAGCCACAAGGCTATACATTTCCTTCTTGGTTTTTTTTTGTAGGCCACTTTCAGCTGATTCTAAAAAAAATTAAAATGAACGGTAATTTTTCTATTCTTTACAATTAAAAATCAAAAGAAATAGGTACCTATTTACAGGTAATAATATGCATGTATAAATGATTCGTTTCATAAAGAATAAAGAAAATTGAAAACGGATTTTATAATACTTACAAAATTGTTTAAACAAGAGATCTAGCCAGAGCCCAGAGCAAAAACTAGCAGACAGTACAGCAAAAAAGCCACTAATTTCCATTTCCCACACCCCCTTATCGATGCACTTTTTTCCAATCAAAATTTTTACTTTACTAAATTTTTAGGTTATCGAGTTATCGGTTATGTTATGAAAATGAAATGTGATGACCAATGACCACGAGACGCTACATAGATACTCGCGCGGCAAATTTGAAAATGAACGCAAATTGAACAGTACAATAAATGGCCTCTCTTAAAATCTTGTAATGGAAAATTTTACCCCTCCAGGAAGACATTGTACTATGTTCATAGAATATCTTGTGGTAACTTTCCACCCATAATTTAATCAGATAGATGTTCACGGAATAGAACGGTAGTACCTACATTCCTGGAATGTTTTGTGTTGTTAGGATTAAACTTTTATTTTATTTATTCTTGAATATTTCCTATTGTTAAACATTGTAACCAATAATTTACAAATAAGATTTTCATTACATTACATAAAATCAAAAACATTTTTTGGATATTAAACTATATAGTTTGTTTATAATTGTAATAATTGTATATACAATTTTGAATTAAGATTTAATCTTTTCGATTTAAACTACAGTAAAACCTGTGTTACCGGCCCCCTGCAAACACCGGCCACCTGTACTAACGGTCAGTTTAAAAATTCCCCAAACCAATTACAGTAAAACCTGTCAGTAACGGCCACTAAAAATGAAAAAGCTATTGGCCGATATAGAAAGGTGACCGGTATTGCCAGTTTTTGTAGTCTAGATATAATTGGTTTGGGGAATATTTAAACTGGCCGTTAGTACAGGTGGCCGATTTTATCAGGTGGCCAGTAACACAAGTTTTACTGTATATCTAGACTACAAAAACTGGCAATAACGGCCACCTTTCTATATCGGCCAATAGTTCTTTCATTTTAGTGGCCGTTACTGACAGGTTTGACTGTATTTCATTAACGTAAAGTTAACGCGTAAGTTAATATTTTATTGAATTATTTTGCTATTTGATCCCGTAATTGGTATAATGTGTCCAATATAATATATAAGCGTTCATAAAACGTCCGTATTTCGTCCAGTATGGACGTCCAAAGGACGTTCAACGTCGGACATCCAAAGGACGTCCATATTTATTCCGTCCGAAGGACGTCCATATTTATTCCTTCCGAAGGACGCACGTCCAAAATGGGACGTCCAAAGGACGTCCGTTTATAGTCCATGGACGTAAGGACCAAAAATGGACCTATTTTGGACGTCCAAAGGACGTCGTGTGCTATTAGGGATTATTCCCCTTTACCAACATGTCCTGCCTTATCGTCTCCCCCCAGGTCTTCTTTGGCGTTCCTCTCCTACTCCTTCCAGGAATCTGCAATTCAGCTATTCTTCGTATTGGGTGATTAAAGTCTCGACGTTGAACATGACCCAACCATTTTAACCTATGCTCTCTCATTTTGGCATCAATTGGTGCCACACCTAGACTTCCCCTAATATACTCATTTCTAATTTTATCCTTCTTTGTCACTCCACTCATCCATCTAAGCATTCTCATTTCCGCCACATGCATTCGTTGTTCCTCTTTCTTTTTCACTGCCCAACATTCAGTTCCGTTCATCATAGCCGGTCTTATGGCTGTTTTATAGAATTTTCCCTTCAGCTTCATTGGAATTTTTCTGTCACACAACACACCACTCGCTTCTTTCCACTTCATCCATCCAGCCCTATTTCTACTGCATGCATCTCCATCTATTTCTCCATTACTCTGTAATACCGATCCTAGGTACTTAAAACTATTGCTTTTCACAATCATTTCACCAGCCAAAGATACCTTTTATTTGTAGTAACTCCATCTTTAAATGAACATTCCAAATACTCTGTTTTGTCCTACTAAGTTTTAAACCTTTTTCCTCCAGAGCTTGTCTCCACTGTTCCAGTTTTTGTTCTAAGTCTCTTTCACTATTTCCTATTAACACTACATCATCAGCATACATTAGGCACCATGGAATACTACCCTGTAGTTTCCTAATACTATCTTGGCGGTATTGAAATAGGTAGTATAATAGTTTTAATAGACGGTGGGATTAAATAATTTTATTATATTTTGAAATATTGTATATTACAATACGTGGAGATAGGCGGGACATGTTGCAAGAATGAAAGCCGACCAATGCACAAAAAAACTGATTGAGTGCAGACCACTGGTAGAAAAGCGAAGTCGAGAAAGACCCCAATGCGATGGACCGATATCCATTAATTAAAAACTATTGTGTAGCATTAGTTATTAATCAATTATTTTAACTATTCCGATAGGTACTTAGCCTCTCCGACCGATGGCGCCACTATCACAAGAGAAATCTACTATTAGTATGGTATAGTTAGACCCAAACCCAGACATCCAAAGTGAACCTCCAACACCAAATTGTTCTATATGGTCCACATAATGTTCAGAAAAAAGTCACACCATTTTGAGCGTCGGGTATGGGGGGGGGGGGGAGGGGGGAGAAATCTGCAAATTTGTAGTTTTTTACGTTTTTCGTCAATATTTCTAAAACTAAGCGGTTTAGCATGAACAACCCTCTACACCAAATTGTTCTACATTAAATTTGAAATAAAAAAGGCCCTATGCATAACCCTTCTAAAATGAACGGTTCCAAAGTTACGGAGGTAGTATAATATAATTCGTCCAAAAAAAGGCCTAACCCAGACATCCAAAGTAAGAGTTTTCCTTCAACACCAAATTGTTCTATATGGTCCACATATTGTTCAGTAAAAAGTTACACCATTTTGGGCGTCCGGTTTGGGGGGGAGATGGGGGAGAAGTCGGTAAATTAGTAGTTTTTTTAAGTTTTTCGTCAATGTTTCTAAAACTATGCTTTAGGGTAAGGAATGTGCTATAGAAAAATGTTCTTCCTAAAATTTAAAACAAAAAAGGTTCTGTACATAATTGTTATAAAATCAACGGTTCCAGAGTTACAGAGGGTGAAAAGTGGAGGTTTTCGATACTTTTTATATTTACCGATTTCTCCCCCCTTTCCCCCGCAAACCCGACGCTCAAAATGGTGTGACTTTTTTCTGAACATTATGTCGACCATATAGAACAATTTAATGTTGGAGGATAACTTTCACTTTGGATGTCTGGGTTTTTGGTATAGTTATATCATAAATATTGCCCAAAAAATATCAAAAGTATCGAAAACCTCGACTTTCACCCTCCGTAACTCTGGAACGGTTGATTTAATAACAATTATGTATAGAACATTTTTTATTTTAAATGTCATGTAGAATATTCTTGTATATAACACTGTTTACGCTAAAGCATAGTTTTAGAAATATTGACGAAAAACCTAAAAAAACTACTAATTTACCGGCTTCTCTCTCATCTCCCACCCAAACCGGACGCTTAAAATGGTGTAACTTTTTACTGAACAATATGTGGACCATATAAAACATTTTGGCATTGGAGGAAAACTTTTACTTTGGATGTTTGGGTTAGGCCTTTTTTTGGACCAGTTATACTATACTACCTCCGTAACTTTGGAACCATTCATTTTAGAAAGATTTTGCATAGGGCCTTTTTTATTTCAAATTTAATGTAGAACAATTTTGTATAGAGGGTTGTTCATGCTAAACCGCATAGTTTTAGAAATATTGGCGAAAAACTTAAAAAACTACGAATTTACCGATTTCTCCCCCCTCTCACCCCAAACCCGACGCTCAAAATGGTGTGACTTTTTTCTGGACATTGTGTGGACCATATAGAACAATTTGGTGTTGAAGGATAACTTTCACTTTGGATGTCTGGGTTATGCCATCTTTTGGATCAACTATACTATACTATATCGTGTAAAGTCGACTTTACACTACATTATTTATCACGTGAATTATCATATGATTTGGTCCATGACGAGCCGCATGACAATGCTTATGACAAAATCGTATGACAAATCACACAGTGTAAACATGTAAATTTCACTCCATGACCAAATCATATGACAAATCACATGATAAATCATGTAATGTATAGTCGACTTAATACATTCTTGTAGACGACCTATTTGTAAATTTCAGCGGAATCGGACTCGTATTTTTGTTTCAACAGTGTCTGTAAGCGGACGTGTCTGGGGATTTTAGAAAAATGAAAAAAGAGCAATATCCGTCGATGACTCGACTTTTGTTTTGGAAGGGAAAACGCAACCTGAAATAAAAAAGCACTTGGGTGCTGTGTATGGTGACTGCTCTCCTTCGATAGTAGTCCATTAAAATGTTACATTTTTTAAGCCATACCTTGCATTTGTTAGAAATGTCAATTTTATTTCTTTAATGTGTAGGGGGGATCAGTAGAAGCTTAAGTTCAAGTTTTTGGGGTCGCCACCCTTGTCCCCCAGCCTCCATCTTGGAAATGGAGTGCAAAGATGTTTCGCGCTATATCTCGTAAACTACAAACCCTACAGAAAATCTAATAAAACATAAAATGTAGAAAATTAAATTTTCTACAATTTTGTTTCTATTACTTTTTATCGTTAAGTGACCAACAAAAAATATATAAACAAAAATATATAAAAATTTTTTAACAAGTTTCCTTTTGGAGGTTATAACTTTTTTTGAGTTCATTTTAAAATTAAATAACATTAAAGCAATTTTGTAGAGGGCTTTTCAGCGAACAATTTCCACTATAAAGTTGTTTAATTCTATTTATTTATATAGGTTTTACAGCGCTCCAAACTTTATCAGATTCTCGAATGCTCATAGGGATACAATAAAAACAAAAGGTAGGCTTACTTTTCTATCTATATATATATATATATATATATATATATATATATATATATATATATATATATATATATATTGTTTAAGGAGGAGTAAATAATTGGGTAACCAGCTGAATATGGACAAAGTGTACTCTTTTTACTTATTCCAATATATTTCGCCCATTTTCATGGGCATCATCAGGGAAAGCTACAATGTTGGTTATTAGGTAGGTACATAAGATGAATTAGCAGTATACTTACTAAGTGAGAATTGTTGTCACGATGTTTTAAAAGAAGCAAATATAAATAAAATGATAAAAAACTAAAATACAGAAATAACATATCACAAAAGTCCATAATTTAAAATATACATGATGATAGATAAAATTTATATATTGACACAATGAATTGAAAACAAGGTCTGACATTATTTATTTACTTTTATGTTAATTGTCAGTCAAATTTTTTTTTTTTTGTTTTTTGGTCATTATCCTATTAAGTTAAACAGTTAAAATAGGTTATCAGCAATCAATATTATTAATTATTTAAGTGAGAGATATTAGCTAAACCTGTTAAATTTTGATTATTTTTATTTTTGTCTAAGAATAGTAAATAAGAGTATATTTCACTCAGGTGATTAATGTCTGATTTTTTGTTGATGCAATTATCACATTGTGCTATAAAAGCCATCTCCAAAAAGATTCTTTTAGTATAATTTTTTTCTATATCTAAAATTTTGAATGAATTATAGTCCATGGTATGGTTATTGTCATTTACATGTGTAGCAAGAGTGCATCTTTCTGGATATAGTCTACTGTCACTTTTGTGGGAAGTAATTCGATCTTTTATCGATCTTGAACTTTGTCCGATATATTCTCTGTCACAATCTGCACATGGGATACTGTAGATTACGTTTGTTGTCAATTCTTTTGGATGTTTATCCTTCAATTTTGAGAACACTTTTCTGATGGTTAGAACTGTTTTATTTGAAATTTTGATATCGGTCACATTCTTAAGTATTCTGGTTAAAGCTGGAGTAATTTCTTTGATGTAAGGTAATGTAGCAAATTTAGGGTGTCCTTGGGATGTAGTGTGATGATTTAAGTTATTGTCTTCTTGGATTATTACTGTATTAATAGATGTGGTGTTAAAGAGGATTTTCTTGATTAATGCTTGTGGATAAGAGTTTTCAATAAATAGGTTGTACAGGATGTCGAGGTTTTTTTTATGAAACAATTTGTCCGATATAAGAATCACTCTATTCTTCATTTGTTTTACCAAATTTACCTTCATGGAATATTTATGATACGACATATAGTTAAGGTATCTTCCTGAGCTCATTGGTTTCCTATACCAATCAATGACTATTTTATTATCAGGTAAACGAATGAGACGTGTATCCAAGAATGGAACAGAAAGATCATTATCTTCCATTTCAACTGTAAATTTTATATAAGGATCATAGGTGTTAAAAGTGAATAATAGCTCATCTACTCCATCTTTAGGTAACGCTAATATGATATCATCTACATACTTTTTTATGAAAGGAACTTTAAAAGATAGAACTGGTAATACTATATCTAACAAATTTAGTTTTTTATCATTTTATTTATATTTGCTTCTTTTAAAACATCGTGACAACAATTCTCACTTAGTAAGTATACTGCTAATTCATCTTATGTACCTACCTAATAACCAACATTGTAGCTTTCCCTGATGATGCCCATGAAAATGGGCGAAATATATTGGAATAAGTAAAAAGAGTACACTTTGTCCATATTCAGCTGGTTACCCAATTATTTTCTCCTCCTTAAACAATTTAAATTGATTCAGCTATTATTAAACCAAGTTTTCTATATATATATATATATATATATATATATATATATATATATATATATATTTTATTCATACAATTTATTATGATTTTAACATTCCCATGCTATTATTAATCTGTTTTGGACCTCTCTTCCCACTATAAAACTTATAACCCTAAGTATATATAGAAAAGACCCAAGAAGTTGTTTGAGGCTAATTCGCCCGTCCAGAAGAAGAATGACGCAACCGCAAAATGCAAAATTCTTAAGAAGAGTTTAAAAACGATTTTTGATATCAAAATCATAAAGTATGATCAAAATTAGCCATTCACCACACCGTGGTCAGGATCTCGAGATATAAGCGTTTTTTGGGATATGCCGCTTGTCTATGAAATAACATAACTTTTTTCCTATTGTATATTTTGACTTAAAATTTTCCAAAAAACTTCTTCATGCATTATATTTTATTGTTGTGCTGGTTACAATTATAAACTTAAAAGTTTGTTACTCAACTTTTTTAAGTAAACATGAAACTAACGAAATATGATGACAAAATGTTTAAAAATTAACAACTCCTTTTTAAATACATTTAAACATTTTGGACAAATTTCATTGTTATCTACATACTTCAAAGATGACACAGTAAAATTTTCAAAAGGAAATATTTACAGTGACCAAAGATACAGCGAGGTAAATTTTTAAAATCATCAAAATTGATTTTTGGCATTCCTGTATAAAATTTGATTTTTGAACATGTTCCACCAACTCTAGATAAAAATAAACTTCATATTCGGATTCAGCGACCTCGAAAACATAAAAATAGACCAAAATTGGTCATTCACCTTAAATTTGATTTTCGTGGTCGGCATAACGGTTGATGCCGCTCGCCTAATATAATAGATAGAAAAGTATAGAGAGAAGAGTATTATTTTTATTGTATTCCTATGAGAATTCGAGAATCTGGTCAAGTTTGGAGTGCTGTAAAACCTAGATAATAAATAAAATTAAAGAACTTTTTAATGAAAATTTTTCATTTAAAAATCCTCTACAAAATCGCTAAAATGTTATTTTACCTCCAAAAGGAAACTTTTTACAAAATTTCCTCTTATTTTTGTTTATAACTGTTTTGTTGGTCACTTGACGATAAAAAGTAATACATATAAAACTGTAAAAAATTTAATTTTCTACATTTTATGTGTAATTAAATTTTCTGCAGGATTGCTAGTTTAAGAGATACAGCGCAAAAGCCCTTTGCACCCCTTTTTCCAATACGGCGGCCGGGGGAAAAGGGTGGCGACCCCAAAAACTTGAACTTAAGCTTCTACTGAACCCCCCTACACATTAAAAAAATAAAATTGACTCCTCTAAGAAATTCAACCCTAAATGTAACATTTCAATGGAGTATAGTGACCGTTAAAAATTAGTATAGCGAGTTTCAACGTGGTCCCATGTCGGTTTTTGGTAAGTCATCCCCAGGTGCCCCGAAAACGGCTACCTTGGAGGATAACGTGAAATAAATTCACGATCTCGTATTGGCAGACCGTCGACTGAAGGTGCGCGAGATAACTGAGACAATAGGCATATCAAAACATCGAGTAGGTAATATCCTGCATGAATTTTTGGGCAAAAGAAAGCTGTTGGCGCGATGGCTGCCGCGTTTCCTCACTCCAGAGAATAACCGCAACCATGAGACCACTTCAGTGCAGTGTCTGAGACGGTTTAAGTGTAATCCAAAACAGTTTCTAAGCTGTTTTATAATCGTAGATGAAACATGGTTCCACTGATACATACCAGACACCAAGGAACAGTTGATGCAGTGGACGCCATTCCGCGAACGTGCTCCGAAGAGTCGCAGACTGTTCTATCAATCGGAAAGGCGATGGCCACATATTTCTGGGATTCACAAAGTGTGATCTCTATCAGCTTCACGTAAAGGGCGAAACGGCCACAGCACTTTACTATGACACATTATTGGGTCGATTTTCGCCGACTTGCAGAAAAAAGAGACCAATCGGGGAAGAAAATATGCTCTTCCTTCATTGCAACGCACCGGCTCACACCTCCACCGTCACCATGGTCAAATAGGGAACTTGCACATTTTTTTTTATTAGATAATAATGTACAGTTTTGTTTAAAAATGAGATTTCCAAAATTTCACTCTTCAAAAACTCGTAATAACTCGTAATAAGAAATACATATTTAAAGTCTTCTGCGGTATAAAATAGTTCAAACGGCCCGTGACGTCACATAGTTTTGCATTAGTTTTGATTATGGTTATATTTCGCTGTGTCTAGGTACACGCTAACGTGTACGCAAATAAAAAAGATAGATACACGCGAATTAAACTTCATCAAGCCAGTGACGTCATTATTTAGCTTGCGCAGTGACTATATATACATTTTAGTACATGCTATTTTGATATGTTTAGTGTTTGTTTGATAGAAAAATATTTGTTAAGGGAAGGGAAGCAGAACTATTCAGATGTTTCAAACTTAATTGTAATAAATCAATGTATATATATAAAAGTATATATTTAGGTTAGCAAAATAATTATATGTATTTAGTTGACATGACATGTAGGTAAAAAATATTGTTAAATAATTTTTATATGTAAGTGAATTATTATAATCAACTATTCTAAATGCAAAATAAGCCACAATTTAACTAAAAAATTATTTTATTAACGTTTCGACGTCCAAATCGGATGTCATTGTCAAAATACAAAAATTAGTCAGATTAAATAAATTATTAGAAAAAATTTTTTATTAAGCAACAACATTTTTGTTTAATTTACCTAATAATATTTTGTATTTTGACAACGACATCTGGTTTAGACGTCGAAACGTTAATAAAATCAATTTTTTAGTTAAACTGTGGCTTAGTTCTCATTTAGAATAGTTGATTACAAAAACTCCACAAGGATAATAGCTTCAGAACAAGTTAATTATTATTGTGAAAGCTTTAGGACTTCCTTTTATTTTAATCTTGGACGGTAATACTATTTCTTTTATAACTAAAAAAATATGTATTAATTTATAGTCTCTTATCTTTTTCGTACTGTTTTAAAATGTTCTTAAACTCGTTAAAAGAACTAAATAATTGTCCGCACTCCATAGTTAATTTAAAAACAAACACTAAACAAATAAAAAATAAGAAATCACTGACACTCTAACTTTTTTATTTGCGTACACGTTAACGTATACCTAGACACAACCTTATATTTAAGTATATTCTTCTTCTCCTTATTTAGTTTATTGGCCTCCACCTACTTGGGTATTTGGCCAGCTCATCGTCGTGGAATAAGTCAAAAATATTTATATTCTAATGATATTTATCGTATGTCATTGTAATAAATATACCAGTTTGTTAAAATTTGAGTTATATACTGTTTTTGAAGGAAAAGAGCGAAGGTTTACTATTGAAAATAAAACCATTTTGTAAAAGTAAAAATTTTCTATGAATAGTTCAAACGATCAAAAACACTTGTAACGTCACATACATGTATTTTCTACTGACGTTTATAACGTCTAATTTAAAATTCTGTTTACTTTATTGGAAAAATGTAAATGTACAACCCAGTGACGTCACGACGCGTTTTGGACCACCTGTTTTAATTTGAATTTTTAATCGTATTTAGGGGCCAAACGAAAGACAAACAAAACTTTTTTATATTTGATACATGTTTTAAATTATGTTCTGTTGTGATTTATAACATTTTTTTCTAATTTAAAAATTTATGCAAGTTCCCTATTGATCGAATTGGTCTGCTGTCCCATCCACCGTATTCTCTAGATTTGGCCCCGTGCGACTTATTTTTGTTTCCAAACTTGAAAAAGTCACTCGCCGGGTAGAAATTTTAGTCGAATGAGGATGAGGAGTTCATCACCGCCACGGAAGGCGGAAGCCTACTTTGCAGACCTCGAGAAAACGTATTTTTCAGACGGGTTAAAAAAGTTGAAGCATCGCTGGGTCAAGTATATTGAGCTAAAAGAAGACTGTACGTTCAGAAATAAATCACCACTTTCCCAAAATTTTCGTTTTTCGTTTGGCTAAGTACCTACTTATCGTTGTTCTGAAGCTATTACCTACTTATCGGACCGCCCTTGTAAGTACATAATTTTGGTTAACCTCATATAAATAAATCTGTTAAGAGGATCGGTACCTATTTTCGGCTGCAATGCTATTCAAATGGGGATTCATTTTTTTCGAATCCTGAGAAAACTAATAAGTATTTTTAAAAAATTTAAACGCAGAATGAAAGATTACGTTATTAGCGAGGGCCGAAAGTTCCTGATAACTAAAGACTGGATTATATGCAAAATGCATATGCATATATATGCTGCATATTTCTCATGTTTTTCATAAATGCATATGCCTTGCATATTTGGAGATTTAAGAGCATATAAATGCATATTTTGATGGGAATTTACTCTACCCCATTTAAAAATAAGGTATATATTAGTAACATCAACATCCATTAAAATAAAATGTGAAAGTAAATATTTTGCTGTTAAGCTCCTTTGTTGTTGTACCCATAAACATAATGGGCGTTATTTATAGCTGCAGGTATCATTATCCGGATATTTAAGATTTATAGACTTCTCAGAATTTACAAATTACCTAAGTAAATACCGATTATATTTTGAATAACATTACAAATATTACCTGTACTTTCTGCTGGTGTCGGCCAACTATGAATTATTCTGGGAAAACCAACCAAAACGAAATTTTAAGGCAGCGTTGCCAATTTAGCTTATTTTATGCTAGATTTGGCATATTTTTGTGTTGTTTAGCTTATTTATTTCTTGTTTAGCATATAGCATATTTTCTAGCATATTAAATAATATAAAAATTATTTAGTAAAAATCGAAAATCTTCTAATTCAGAACAAATTTTTATGTTGGCCTTACAATTACTAAAACAACTTAGGAACTCTCTCACAGGAACTTGAAACTGATATCAGTGAGTCAAATCTGATTCCTAACAAAAAATGTTTAACCATTCACACATACACACCTACATCAGCAAATCCCTTCGCCTTCAATAATGTTTATATTAGTACTTATGTCTGTGGACCATGAGATTACTATTAACTACAGGATCATGTTTCAGCATTTTTTAAAACAAATAATTTATCTGTACTGGGTTATGCTTGCTATAGGGATTTTTTATTAGTTGATAATGGAATACCTACTGTTGAACTGATCATTCCATCATTCTTGTGAGGTTTGGCAAATACTATATTGGTCGAGTTGGCAACACTGTTTTAAGGGTAGGATAGATTATTTTATTTTATGAATGGTTAGTCTTAAATCAATCGCCGATTATTCAACTTTTGTGATTGCAAGTTATTGACTATACTGTGTAAAAAAATCATTTTATTATTATTGTGAAAATGCCTAAAGTAGCAAGGGAAAAATCAAGTCTTCTCAGAAGTTGGATTGGAAGTAACAATCATCTAAAAGTTATCGACAGTAAAAGTATGTTTTGCACCATTTGTGATAAAAAGGTAAGTTCTCCACTTCAATAGATTTTTAAACTTATCAAACTTCTTTGCACATCTATGTGTCTGTCTATTCTAAAATGACAAACCGTCCCATTTCTTCAAAAACTGTTTTTTAAAGTTCGCAACGGTTTGGCTTATACAGAGCGAGGTGTTGAGAGTGGCCCACCCTGTATACTACGGTACACTGACTGTACTTTATTGTTTGACGATTTCAATTTCACTTTGAGAAATAAAAAAAAATTGGGGGAGGTTTAAAAAGTTTGATCATTTTAATGTAGGTATCTATTTACGAAAACATCTAAAACATCATTATCATTATATTCCAGATTCCATGTCAAAAGAAATTCCAAGTAGTTCAACACATAAAAACTTCACTTCACCAAACTAAGCTATCAAAAAATGATAATAAACCTCGCCAGCAGATTCTACAGAACAGTTTGCAGATTCAGAATACGTCAGTTGGGCAAGAAACCTTTGCAAAGGATTTATGCCATTTTTTTTTGAACTGCAATATCCCTCTGCACAAGTTAGAACATAAATCGTGTCAAAACTTTTTAAAAACTTATTGCAAGATTAAAGATAAACCAGCTCAAATACCAAGTTCTTCAACTCTTCGGAAAAAATATGTCAGTGCATGTTACAAAGATGTGATGACGAGTATTAAAAATCAGTTAAAAGCCGATTATCTTTGGATTTCCGTCGACGAAACAACGGATACAAAGGGTCGACAAATTGCGAATCTAATTGTTGGAGTTCTTAACGACTCTGGCGATTTTAAAAACTCATACTTAATTAGTGTAAAATGTTTGGAAAAAACAAACTATGCTACAATAGCTAGATTTGTTAACGAATCCCTAACAAATTTTTTTTTACCTGATCAAGTACCATTTGAAAAAATATTATTAATGCTTAGTGATGCCGCCTCATATATGATGAAAGCTGCATCCAATCTTAAAATCTTTTTCCCTAATTTAATTCACTGTACATGTTTGGCGCACGGCCTAAACAGAGTTGCAGAGAAAGTTAGAATTGAATTTCCCAATGTAAACACCTTAATAAATAATGTAAAAAAAGTATTTCTGAAAGCACCACTACGTGTACAGGTATATAGGGAGATGCTTCCCGATATTCCTTTACCACCAGAACCAGTATTAACCAGATGGGGAACTTGGCTTAAAAGTGCTATATTTTTATCTGAACACTACGACGACATCAAAAGCGTTATTTCAAGTTTTGATACGACTTGTACCGCTATTGATAACTGTCAAAATATTTTTAAAGAAAAGTCTATTAAAAATCAATTGTTGTATATAAAATCGAATTTCGATATCATTGAAAGTTCAATTACAAAATTAGAGGCTCAAAATTTATGTCTTCACAATAGTATGTCTATTGTTGATTCGGTTAAACAGAAAATAACAAATCTGAATGGGGAAATTGGAGTAAAAATTAAAGATAAACTTGATGACGTTTTAAACAAAAATGAGGGTTTCACTTTATTGCGTTCAATAAATAATATAATCAATTTTGGAAACTTCGATGAAAATATTAATATGGATCCGTCTCTAATAGCAAAGTTTAAATATGCCCCAATTACATCTTGTGACGTTGAGAGATCTTTTTCTGCCTATAAACAAATATTAACAGATAGAAGACATAATATTAGTTTAGAAAATATGAATCAATATATGATTATTTATTGTAACAATAAAAATATGTAAATTTGTTTTATTGTACTCTTTTTATAATATTAGTTTAGAAAATATGAATCAATATTGTAACAATAAAAATATGTACATTTATTTTATTGTACTCTTATTTATCTTGTGGTCAAAATAAAATATTTTGCCGTTTTATTTGTCACAAAACCTGAAGTTAAAAAAATATATTAAGAAATAATAATACAATTTGGTTTAAATTCAAACCTATTTATTTATTTTTATTATTTTTTATTTATTTATGTATTTAACGTAAACCATAAAATTATTCATATAAAAATAAGTGCATATATAAATGCATATTTGCATGTTAATTGTGCATATTCAGCTTGTTTTAAAATGCATATTGCATGCATATTTTAGACATTTTTTAGTGCATATTTTCCAGTCTCTACTGATAACTTCTATAATGTTTATTTTAATAAGTTACAGGGGTGAAAAACTAAGAGAAAATTTAGTGCGATTTTTAATTTCAAATATATCATTCAAAATAAACTTTTTATTTATTCTAAGGGACTTTCGGCCCTCGGTAATAATTTAGTCTTTCATTCTGCGTTTAAATTTTTCAAAAATATTTATTGGTTTTTTCAGGATTCGAAAAAAATGTACACAATGCTGTGGTAATATTTTCCAAATCTATCTTTGTCTTACAACGCACTCAGCGGAATATAATATTGTCAGCATATATTGTCAGTCAGACACTGACAATCAGTGACAATTTTAAATATTTGACATTGCATCGGGAATATGTTGAGTTATTGATTAAATATTATTGATATATAGTGTATTTGATAAATATGATTTAAGAAGTGAACTTAATAAAAAGTTATTTATTGTGTATTATTTGTGGAAGATCCAAGCAGAGAATACATCAGGATAATATATTCTGTGATCCAAGTATTTTGTTGTTAAATATGTTAAAAATTGTAAGCGTTCCATAACAATATATTATTAAAAAATCGCTTTAACACTTTTCCTCTTTTCTCGATTGAGTATTAGTCTTTGTTGTACAAATAAATTATTACAATCACTCAATACATAGTTAGTGAAAAAATTATCACATTTATTAACTGAATTAATAATTTGCAATTATAAAAATAACAGTTATCCAAGAACACTCAAAACCCATCTCTTTAAATTAATGATGACATTTTCAAGTAGAATGACATTCTAGTAATGTTTACATATCCATACCAGTGTGAATTTTACTACACGTAATTTGCCGTGTAAAGACAGAAAAAGTAGGGATACACGTAAAATATTTGCGAATTATGTACCCATAGCCTTAATAATAATATTGCAAATGTTCTACATTTGTTTTTGTTCTAATCTGTTTACAAAATTCCGAATCTGAAATAAAATTGCAACGTCTTCGAATATCACGTTTTAATCATTTATTAAAGGGAAATCTCACGACGAGGTTGAAGCACGTGTTGATGCGAGCTTCAAATGGTTAAACATTTAGACGTCAGCAAAGGGAGATAAAATATATATAATAGTGAGAACGACAGAGAGCACAGTACAACCCCACAAAATTAGTTATTTACTTTATGATAAGATGGGTCAGACCCATGGGTTGGACATCATATCCTCAAGAATATTTATTACACGGCGGCAGTGGGGCCGTTGAAAATATTAGTAAGTTGGTAAATTCACACAATGATAAAAATTAAAACACAACGTGGTTAGACCACACAATTACGACGACATTGATGGTTTCCCTCGGTTGCCCAGTTGAAGGGTCTTTGAAGTGTGTCACTGTACCGCCAACCCATGTCACTCCACGCTCACCATAAATAACAATAAATAAGGGATTTGTATTTGTTCAAGGATCGTAAGTCACAAAATTTTGAGAGAAATTTCTCTATTTCAAGTTGCGTTTAATGTATTTCACGTTGGGTTGAATCCCGTCTTCAGTTTTTATCTTTTTCTGTTAGATTTTTCTATTTCACTCAGAATGTAAGGCCACGCTTCGTCAGTTTTCCTTATACGCCGTATCTACTACAAGTCAATGGTCATTCATTCAAACAGAAAAATGTTTCTCCTGTAATAACTCGCTTACGGGGTATTACAATGAGATCGTCAATATATGGTTGCAGAAGTGATTAGAGGGGGTCTTTCAAATGAGGTGTCCTCTGAAATCAGTTTGAATTTAAAAAAATCGTCTGTTACGTCATTACGTCAACACCGATGACGTAATGTCCAACACATATATATGTATAGTGATTGCTGGCCATTCCAAAAATTAAACTTGACGTGTTTTATGATTTTTTTTAAGTCGTCTGTTTCTGAAATAATGAACTTATTCCATACTTTTGCGACATACTGTATGCACATTCACATTAGAAGATCTGTGTATCACTTTCTATTATATTATTATTATTATAAATATGTGTTTTATTATAATGAGTAAATTTAACCAGACGCCACTTTTGTAATCTGTTTTTTTGGTATCTACATTATACACAACAGTATAATTACCAAGGTCAATTCAATTCAGTATCTAGAGAGATAGGTAAAGATTGTTGTTTTTGTTTTGATAACACTTGTGTAGTTTGCAAAATATTTGGTAAGTTATTTTTTGTTACAGTACCTACTGTTCTTGTTTTTTATTACGCAAAACCGTGTTACAATTTAAAAAATGTATATGTTTCCAAAAATATTTTTTGAATTAATAAAGTTAACTTAAGCTAAAATATACAAAATCCCAAAACAAAAATACATAATATTAGGTAGGTACTGTTCTCAATACAAGAATTGTTGATATTTCCGTAAAGGCAGGGCCGGATTTAAGGGGTGGCAGGCTGGGTAGCTGCCCGGGGCCCCCACAAAGCCCCAAACATAAGAGGTAAGGAGCGTAAGAGTGATAATAATATAATACATTGTTCATGGTTATATTTTTCACCTTCCACCGGGTGAGTGTATTGCTTCGTTTGTAAATTCTTATCTAGTGTTCGTACACATTTTAGCCACAGATGATTTTGTGATTGGAAACATGAAGATAGTAGTATAGCATAATTATTGGAAAATTGTAACTCAAAGACTAATTTTAGTGTTATAAAAGTTTATTTGTGAACAAGATTTAGCATTTCGCAGCGAAAATGAGTTGTCGAATTCATCACAAAATGAAAATTATTTGGGAATACTCCTGTTATTAGCTGAATATGATTAATTTTTGAAGCACCATATTAATACATATTCATATCCTGGAAGCGGACATGTCAACTATCTTTCATCAACTATATGTGAGGAAATTGTACATCCGATGGGTCAAAACGTATTAAATGAAATAGTTTCAAGGATTAAGAAGTCAAAATATTATTCAGTTCATATCAGTCAATTAACAATCAATTTCTTAGAATAATTTCTTAGAATTTCTTGTATTTTTCACTTCCTCTACATGTAGATACAACTTAACAGAATGTTTAAAAGCTGAGTCTTTAAGCGACAGCAACGCAGACCGTGGCAAAAATATTATTGTTTCTAAAAGAGCAAATAATACTACTAGATGATCATGGAGGTAATGCCGCAAAAGGACTAGTTAAAGGTTATAATCAGATTAAAGAGCATTATCCAAAATTTCGGAAGACTAAGGGTTAAAATTCTGTGATCTTTGAAGCAACTTCTACAATGTGTTGTTCTTCTGAGGCCAAACAGATATCTTATTGCCCTTTTTTGTAATTTGAAAATATCATCGAATTGGGCAGCTGTACCAGAACCCCAAAAAGGAAGACCATAACGAAGATGTGACTCGAACAAAGAAAAATATGTTATTTTGGAAGATGCTAAATTGAGTTCATTCGAAACAGATCTTATAGCATAGCAAGCTGATTCCTTAACAAATTAATATAGAGGGACCATTTAAGGTTGCTGTCTAAAAAAATACCAAAAAATTTTACAGAATCAACAGTACTGATCTGGCTGTTATTAAGAGGTAAGGGTTGGAGAGCTCCTTTATAAGATAATGCTACTGTTTTATCTACGTTAAACGAGAGTAAATTAGAGTCAGACCAGGTTTTTATTGTAAGTAGATCAGAAGTTATAGTAGCATGAAGAGTTGCAATATTTGAGTTGCTCCAAGTGATACTGGTATCATCAGCAAAAAAAAGATTTTTCCATCGATTTTTAAACTAGTGATGTCATTAATAAAGATAAGGAAAAGTAGAGGACCCAATACTGATCCTTGACGTACCCCACATACAATGTTTTTGAGACTAGTGTCTGTATCATTTGCTCTAACCAGTTGTTTCCTATCATCCAAGTAAGATTGGAACCAATTCAAAGAAATACCTCGAATTCTGTAGAAATTTAGTTTTTTTATCAAAATGTTGTGATTTACACAATCAAAAGCTTTGGCGTAGTCACAAAAAACGGTGGCAGTGTGAAGATTATTGTTCAGTGCTTGATAAACCTCATGTAGTACAGAAAACATGGCATCAGTGGTGCATTTATTATTTAAAAAGCCGAACTGATTTTGTGATAAAATGTTGTTTTCAACGAGAAAGGACATAAGTCGGGCTTTTATGAGTCTCTCAATAATTTTGTAGAGTACCGGTAGTAGTGCAATAGGTCTATAATTGCAGGTATTAAATATTTCACCACCCTTATGAAGAGAAATAATGATGGCAGTCTTTAGGCACTCTGGAAATTTGCCTTTCTCAAAAGAATCATTAATCAGTGAGATGAGGATTTCCAACACATTTTCTGGGAGATTAGAAAAAATTTTTATCGATAGATCATCAGTACTACAGGAAGATTTGCTTTTGATACTATTGACTGTTTGGATCAGTTCAGATTTATCGACTGATTTTATAAAGAATGAATTCGAGACCTTTCTTGAATTAGGGAGATAGGAAATGGGATTTTTTGTTGCAAAATAGTTGATGTAATATTTTTACTCACATTAACAAAGTATTCATTTAAATTTTCAGGGTCTGGAAAGGAAAATGTTTGAGCAGTGTGGGTTTTATTACGAAGATCATTTATTATGGACCAAGTTTCTTTTGCAACACTTTTAGAGCTTCCCAGACGGTTTTGGTAGTAGACTTTTTTAGCTGATTTTATAAGTTTAAGATAGGTTGCCCTGTACTTGGTGATATATTCAGTGATAGAGACGTTGGTAGTAAATTTCTTGATGTAGATTAGAGAACGCATATTCTTGGAAGATATTCGGATACCTTTAGTAGTCCAGGTATTGCGATGCTTTGGTTTAATTGGAATTAGAGAAAATGCTTTATTGAAGATACAGACAAGCTTATCTAAAAAATCACTGAAATTATTATCCACGTTCATAGCAGGAAAATGCCACTCAGAGGTTAAGCATAAATTTTGGAAATTACGAAAGTTCCGGGTAGAAAAAATCCTGCCTAAACGTCGGGTTTTCAAGGAGGGTTTGCTAAAGATATTAAACTTCATATAAACTGCATCATGATCAGATAGTCCAGCATTAATAATTGTAGAGTGGACATCAAGTGGTGAGAAATCTGAGACAGTATAATCAATTATGGTAGATGAAGTTTTTGTAATCCTTGTAGGAGAATCAAGGTGCATTGTTAGACCATACGATTCAAATATGTTGATCAAGGATATTTGTGTAGCACAAGCAGCAGCATAATCAATGTTAAAGTCCCCGCATACAATTTTTCTACTTTTATGGGTAGGTCATCTAACAAATTTAGCAGGTTCTGAAAAAATAGTTCCACGGAAGAGTCAGGTGATCTGTAAATGCAAATAATATAAAGATTGAGATTCTTATTGTAGACTAAGGAAAACTCAAAGAAGGCTTCACTTAACAGAAAGTCATATTTTGTTACCAAAGAAAAATCATTGCTCGTAGAAAGAATCAGGCTGCCTCCATGAGCTGAGCTTGCGCGATCATATCTAGCAATTGTGGTATATTTTTCTACAAAAAAAGGCTCGTTGACTTCAAGCCAGTGCTCTGTAACCGCAACTACCGGGGGAAATCCCAATTCTTCTAGGAACAAAAACAATTCATCAGTTTTGTATCTTATAAAAATTTCGTTTTGGAGAGACAGCGGAATAGTAATTTCGGTGACATTCCCTTGATTTTTCCAGGTGTATAATCCTTTCAGAAGTAAGAAAGGACCTAAAAGCAGCAAGATCAGCTTCCACCTCATCTGGACCAATTCCATAAGTATTGTTAAATTCAAGCAGAATTTGTCGTAGATCTTCAATTTTAGTAGGAAGTTCCTCGGAAGCCAAAAAGAGTTTAACGCTTGTGTTGGTAAATCCATCATAGAACACTGAGGCAGGTTGGTCGTGTAGATAAGCAAGATGAAGTTTAATGGCTTTTAAGATATCCGGTTCCCTTAATCTGGCTAGAAGATATCGACTATTCGAGTTGTTGGTTAATCTAACTCTTGATGGGGTCAAAGGATCCAGGTTTATCGATGGTTCTAAAGTATCCTTCTTAATGAAATTTATAGGCGAATGGAGCGGATTCTTAAATTTACAAACTTCGATGGCTTGCTTGTCTGTACGTATGTTTGTGTTTTCTACTTCATCTTTGTCCTTTCGTCAATTGGTAATTGGATTTTCCAAGGTGACAGGGCTTCTGAGATTCTTCGGATTCTTATGTGACTCAGATGAAAGCGTTGGTTCAGAATAGGAAGATTCTATAGACCATTTAATGTTAACACCAGGTGGCCAAAATTCCTTATTAAATAATAAGTTAATCGATGTTTTAGATTTTATACCTCTTTTGAACGAAGAGCCAGTTGTTGTGTCGGCATCTTTAAGGAGTGCGTAACATCTAATATATTCCTTAATGTCTAGCTTCTCTTTAATATAGTGAACGACTTGTATAGGGGTGTACGTTGAGTTCAAGTTACTAATAACCACAAAGTGACATTTGTCGTCTGTAATTTTTGGATTTTGCTCTCGACTTGGTTCGAAATGTCGGGGCTCTTCAGTTTGGGTACTTGCGGTGGCATAAGATGGCGATATAATCGGAAAAAACCATTGTTGGAAATGGAAAATTAAATAAAAAAATGGAAAGTCCTCCACTTTATGGAAAACTTAACTTTTTTTGGTTTTAGGATCTAATCTTCACAACTCAATAGGTCCACATAACGCTCGAGTAACTGCAAATTTAGCATACTTTCCTCCCCTACTATAAATATAGCCAATTTCCTCTTATTAATCATCTGCTTTTTGGAGGTCGATAGGCCAGCCGGTTATTTCAAATATTGACATTCGCCTCTCGCCAATCTGTGTACGATAATATTTTAGTAGTGGTGTAATCTTGCGTAAGATAATAATCAGTCTACATTCTATAAATAAATAAAATCATTGTTGTGAAAAAAAAACATTACAATACGAGTAGTATGTTGTGAGTGGATTCGATCGATAAATTTTATTATTTGTTTTTGAAGGTAAATCGTTTTTAATAATAGGTAGCTACATAACGTTTATTATACATTAATTATTTTGCATTTATTCTATGTTGTATCATTCTTCTTCTTCATTTTCTATAAATATGACTCTCTTCTCTCTTTGTTTTTCAATATGCCTCCAGTAAGTTATCGTTCCATCATTTTCGTGGTCTTTCCACTGATCGTCTTCTTATTGAGGAACCGTCTCTCGCCGTCTATACTCAGGGCTGCTTTATCCAATATAGGCAGTTGCCTAGGGCGGCACATTATGAGAGGGCGGCAAAAATACTGTACAAGAAATACTTGTATATAAAAATTATGAATCTGGGTTCTGGCATTAAAGAGTATGAAGCTCTTTCAAATTACTTTACCGCAAGAAAGCCAAAAAATTGTGCCCAAATAAAACATAATATAAAGAAATAAGAAAGAGAACAAGAAAAATTCAATTTGACGAGGGGGCCGATGATGAACTAAAGTTTCCAGCTAGTGATGAGATGAAAATCCACACATTCTATATTATAATCGACACTCTGATAAAAGACCCGAATATAGACGTCTGGAATCTTATCGACTTATTTATCAACGTTTCCATGTTATTAACAGATTTGCAAAAATTAAGCAATGCAGAAATTACTAAAGAAGCTGAAAATCTGATACAAAATAAAGACGACCAAGATACATCATTTATACATGAACGCATTCACTTAAAGTGTCATTTGGATATCACAATAAAATCACCAATTGACATACTTATCTTATTATTTAAAGAAGACTAAGTGCAGTAACTGAAAGTGGATATAAGCTATTACCTCCGATTTCGTTGAACCTCCATCGATATGCGTGAAAATTGGTGAGTGGTTAGAGGATAACTCAAGGAACAAAGGTGACATGGTGTCAACTTGCGCTTTTACCCTGGGGGTGGATGTCACCCCTTCTCAGGGGTGAAAATTATTTTATTAAAAATATCCCCAGAATTCGATAGAGGAACAAATTTTAAGCAAATTTTTTTACATAAAGTTAATAAAATACATCAAAACTTTTTGAGTTATTAAAGATCAAAGATTTTATTTTTTGTGAGAAAAATGCACGTTTTTAACCGATTTTTCATAAACAACTCAAAAACTGTAAGATTTTACGAAAAAGTTATTACTAAAATTGAAGCTAATAAAAAATGAAATACTCTCCTTACCGGAAAAACCTTTTAATGTTAACTAAAAGTGAGTTATAGGTAATTGAATGTATATTTTTTTCGGCGAGTATCCAAATCTAAGTATTCAAGCTTGAATAACGAGAAAATGATGCATTTTATAAGACATATTTGTCAAAGTACTTAGAAATATCTATCAAATGATCCCCCGAACAAGCTGATAGCATTAAAGTTTATCCACCAAATATTTTTCAATATTTATCTTTTAAAAATTTTTCCAAAAAAGTTATTGTTTTTTTTTTTAAATAACTCTGTTAATTTTTACGATATCAGGTTTGCCTGAAAACCATTTGAAAGTTGATTTTAATGGCTATTACACCACGTCGAATTTAATCTTTTAAACCCCTTACTTTTTTAAAAAAATAAAAGGTTAAATGGCCCCGGTTACATGGTTTTCGCAGCAAAATTTAAGCTTTAAAAGTTTCTACCTTGGTTATTTTTTACCCTACAGAAATAGTAAAAAGGTAAAATATTTGATACAGAAAAAACTAAAATTTGGTTATATCTACATATATCACTTTTTACGTATATTGGGTAATTTTGGAGTTATTATCAAAAGAAAATGAAAATTACGATAATTTTCGAAATTATGATTTTTTAAAATTATATATATATTTTTTTCAAAAATATGCATTATAAACCGGTCAAAATTGTTGAAATCATTACTTATGCTAATATAAAGAAATTCTAAGGATTACTAGAAATTTTAATTTTTGTGCGGAAATGGCTTATGTTTTATTTTCACTTTTTCCTAAAAAGGGTTCTTTTATTTTCATCATAACTTGCTTAATTGTGATGCTATTAACTTCTACTGGATCTCATTTGATAGGTACTCCGAAGTACTTAGACAAGTGCTAACAGGTACATTTTATAAAACGCATCGTTTTCCCGTTATTTAAGCTTGAATACTTAGATTTGAGTACTCGTCGATTACCCGTATTTGAATTACCATTATTTTAGTCCTTTAAGTGAACAGTGTATTCAGATTTTTATTATCTTCAATTTTGGTAATAATAACTTTTTTGTAAAAGATTATAGTTTTTGAGTTATACGTGAAAAACAGCATTTTTACGAAAAAATAAAATCTTTGATCTTTAATAACTCAAAAAGTAATAATTTATATTAATAACTTTATATAACAAATTTTGATTAGAATTTGTCTCTCTATCGATTTATGGTATTATTAAAAAAATAATAATTTTCACCCCCGAGAAGGGGTGCATCCACCACCTCGGTAAAAGCGCAAGTTGGCATCATGTCACCTTTGTTAGTTGAGGTATCCTCTAACTACTTACCAATTTTCATTGTCCTCATTTTCGAAAATGTCAAGAATTAAAAATAATTTCCCATCAAATAAGACGCAAGAACGTTAGTTTGTCGATTTTGTCAAGAAAAAATTTTTTTTTGAAAAGTCTTTTTTTGAAAAGAAGTCTCTGATGTGATCGAACTGGAATGACAGTTTTTTCTGCTATGGGTAGACATCGTAGTTTAAATCCATTTTTAGTGTATTCTTATTTAAATCAAAATTTCTGCAATTGTTTTGGCAAAAATGGTACATGTTTGAAGGGCGGCTAATAGAGAATTGCCTAGGGCGTCAATTGACCTAATCGCGGCCCTGTCTATTTTACTCTATATTATGTTGTTATGTTTACTACCCAGTCCTTAAAGTTCTCCACCTTGCATCTTTGTCGTTTATCTGTATCTCTAGCTCTGTCGTATAGTGTTTTACCATCGATTTTTTAAAGAGTTTTCATCTCTGCTGTTTATACCCTTTTTGTCCTCTCTGTGTCAGGTCGTGTTCCTGCCGCCTACGTGTTTATTGGTCTGATGACTTTTCTGTAAATTCTGCCTTCCATTTCTTTCTCATTCATCATTTATATCTGGTTTTAAAGATTATTGATCCAAATATTGGTTTAAGCGTTTTTGGTAAATATCTCTTCTGCTTTCTTCTTGTAGCAAATAAACTATAAATGCTTAATCATGTCTGAGTGATATTAAGTAGTCTGTCTTTTCCTAGTGACTCAGCATTCGAATATTCTAACTATGAGGTAGTCGTTGAAATATAACATATTATGTTACTGATATAAATAAAACTTAAACTTCAAGAATAAAAACTTTAACTACTTCTTCTTCTTGTATGCCTATCCGTGACGAATGTTGGCGATCATCATGGCAATCTTCACCTTATCTGCAACAACGCAAAAAAGCTTCACAGATGTTGTGTTGAACCAGGTTCTGAGATTCTTTAACCAGGATGTTCTTCTTCTTCCTGGACCTCGCTTTCCAAATATTTTTCCTTGCAGGATGGCTTATAGGAGGGCATATCTGGATTAATTTCGCGTAATGTGTCCAAAGTATTCCAACTTTCGAGATTTGATATTGGTCAGTACCTCTCGGTTCTTCCCCATTCTTCTAAGGATCTCCTCATTTGTGAACCTATCGGTCCATGGGATTTTAAGAATTCTCCGATATAGCCACATCTCAAATGCTTCCAACTTTCGGTACATATCCTCGTTCAAGGTCCATGATTCAACACCATAAAAAAGGACAGAGAAGACGTAACATCTCAACATTCTTACTTTTATACCAAGAGAAAGGTTGTGGCTCTTGAAAAACGCGCCCATACGGTTGAAGATTGATCTAGCTTTTCCGATGCGCGCTCTTATCTCTTGGTTGTTGGTCCATTCTTCATTTATTATGGTGCCGAGGTAGTTGTAGTGCCTCACTCTTTCTACAGGGGTTTGGTTGTTATAGAGTTCACCTTCTGTTATCTTTTTCTTGGTGACGATCATAAGCTTTGTTTTCTTTACGTTTATATTGAGTCCATATTGTTGACTATAATACGTGATTTTGTTCATGAGGACTTGTAAGTTTTCTAGGTTGTCCGCAAATAGTATGGTGTCATCTGCATACCTGATGTTATTTAGCTGGTACCCGTTTAGTAGAATACCTTTTTCAGTTTCGTGCAAATCTTTAATAAATATTCTTTCAGAGTAAAAATTGAAAATTAGGGGGACAAAATGCAGCACTGCGTCACTCCACTCACGATTTTCACATATTCGGTGTGTTCACCGTCAACTCTGAGGTTTGCAGTCTGATTCAAGTAAAGGTTTCTAATAATTTTCAGATCTTGTTTGTTAATTCCTGCTTCTTTTAGTATTTGCATCATCTTGGCGTGTTGTACTCGATCAAACGCCTTCTCGTAATCAACCAGACATGCGTATACGTCGCGATTGACGTCTCTGCATCTCTGGAATAAGACTTGTATTGAAAACAAAGCCTCTCTCGTCAGTGGCGGCTCGTATAACTTTAGGAAGGTAGTGCCAGAATCCGGGCAGCTGCCTAAATTTTTAGTGACGGTTTCACGATATTGTCAAAAAGGATATAAAATAGAAATTAAAAAAAATAGGTGCAGATATTTTTATATTATACATAGTGTGACCAACTCCAATTGAGCCGAATCCGGGACAAGGCTGAAAAAAATTCCTGAAATCCGGGACGTTTTAATGAAAATCGGGCCATTTTTTTTTCAGAAGACGATAATTAAAATACGAAAACGAAAAAGAGTCCACCGTTTTAATTTTCGTAGAACTATAATACCACGATATAAGATATAATCCTCGTTTTGGATGTAGTATTAGTATTACACTAGAAATTGTCCACTTTTTTTCATCCCACCAATTCAATTTGATGTGAATTCTTAGAAGAATAACTTATTCAAAATTTCAAAATAGAATTTTACCAAAACGCTGAAAATTCGGATGGCCCGGAAGCCTTGTCCGGGACGCCGGGACACGACTTCGTAATTCGGGCCATGTCCCGGATTTTTCGGGCTAGTTGGTCACACTAAATTATACAGTATGTCCCTGTAAGTTGTATCCATAGGGAAAACTTTTTTATTATTAATTTTACGAAAAAAAGTCATTCTTCATAAAAAGCTCTGCATGGTCCAAAACCTAAGATTCAACCATCAGATAAAAAATTTTGTGAATATTATACGAGGTATGTCAAAAAGTTTGAATTTCACTCAAGAGTAAAGTAGCTTTATTTTTCACAATATTGAAAATTGCTATTATGAAAAGTTGTTTGGAATTAAAAACTATATTCTAATATGCAATTACATCCTTCTAATTGAAATTTTTTTTTTGAGAAATTATGGATAACTAACGTTATTTTCAGTTATTTTAAATATGATAACTCTTTTATTATTAATTTTACGAAAAAAAGTGATTCTTAATAAAAAATTCTGCATGGTCTGAAACCTAAAATACAACCATTATATGTCAAATTTTATCAATTTTATACAAGGTATGTCAAAAATATGAATTTGGGTCAAGAGTAAAATACCTTTATTTTTCACAATATCGAAAATTGTTATTATGAAAAGTTATTAAGAATTAAAAACCATGTTTCAGTATGTAATTACATCCTTCTTATTAAAATATTTTGAACTATAAAGGTACTTTATTTTTAATCTACATTTATCTTTTTTGACACACCTCGTATAAAATTGACATAAGATGGTTTTATTTTAGGTTTTAGAGTATTTTAGACCATGCAGAACTTGTTATTACGAATCACTTTTTTCGTAAAATTAATAATAAGAGTTATTAGAATTAAAATTACTGAAAATACCGGTAGTTATCCATAATTTTTCAAATTTTTTTTTTTTAATTAGAATGATGTAACTGCGTATTAAAATATAGTTTTTAATTCCACACAACTTTTCATAATAGCAATTTTCAATATTGTGAAAAATAAAGCTACTTTACTCTTAGTGAAATTCAAACTTTTTGACATACCTCGTATAATACTCATAAAATTTGATGTCTGATGGTTGAATCTTAGGTTTTGGACCATGCAGAGCTTTTTATGAAGAATAACTTTTTTTCGTAAAATTAATAATAAAAAAGTTTTCCATATGGATACAATTTACAGGGACATACTGTATATATGTTACAGTTCAAGTTGATTATCCAGTTGGAGTTGACTCCAACTAGTTGGAGTCAACTCTAACGGCTGGTTTCAGTAAAAGTTGATTATAAATATAAAATGAAGATTTATATTCAACATTTACTAGTAAAAGTAGACTCCAACTAGGAAAAGTATACTCTTCCCAATGCCATTTAGTAAAAGTTGATTCTGATTCACACAAACAGCCGATTCTTGAAATTAAATGTTACTGAATATGTTCAAATTAGTCTAGGCTCTATCGTCGCCCCCGTTAGATAAATTACTCCGATTCGAATTTTTTGCACAAACTTACTCAAAAAGAGGTCCTTATAACAAATCTACTGGGTGCCAGACAGTACCTTGATCGATAAATTGTTTAAACAATTTTTTATAGACAAATTCACAAAAACAATTTTTTCACTTCGAACAATTTTTTTAGATCATTTGGGTTATTCTGGGTATGTTGTGATTTTTCTCTAAAATTGATTGTGGTCGAGTTATACGCGATTTAAAATTTGAAAAATGCGAAAATAGCCATTTTCAAGGCTTAATAACTGGGTTAAAATCCATTATTATGAAAGTCAGAAAGTGACCAAATCAAAGTTTATAGCCCCCTCTACAAGATCCAGCAGAAATTTTTGTCACTATTTTATTACTAAGCTATATCTTTAATTATTAACAATGAGCGCTAAGTGCGTATTAGGCGGCCGTCAATGGTGAGTGCTAAAGAGATGCACCATTCCAGCCGTCCAATGGTTAGCGCTCATTGTTGATAATTAAAAATAATATCTTATTAATGAAATAATGACAAAAATTTCTTCAGGATCTTATAAGAGGTAGCTTTAATCTTTGAGATTTTTTTTAGTTTCTGACTTTCATAATATATAATATCGTATGGCATTTTTGCCTTTCGGGCAGTTAAGGCGCCAATTACATCTTTAACCCTGTTTCAAGTAACTAGTGTCGATGTACACTAGCCCAGGGGGACCGACGGCTTAACGTGCTCTTCGAGGCACGGTGAGACGGCTCGTGTCATTATTGGAAATGAAAATGGTTTGTCTTTAGCAGGGCTCGAACCCACGTGCACTGGTATATGAGGCCAGCGATTATGCCGTTACTCCACGGCTGCTCGCTCGACTTTCACAATAATTATCTTTAACCGAGTTATTAAACCTTAAAAATGGTTATTTTGGCGTTTTTCAAATTTTAAGTCGCTAATAACTCGACGACAGTCAATTTTAGAGAAAAAAAGGCCCAACGGATCTAAAAAAAATTTGTACGAAGTGAAAAAATTACATATTTTTGCGAATTTGTTTAAAATCATTGTTTATCGCCAAACGTCACTAAAATCATTCATTATTGTACTCATTTGCCCTCATTTTCGGCAGTAAAGTAACACTTTGTTGTATTGAAAGAAGAATGTTACTTTACCTGCCGCGATAATTAATCAAATTAACCGAGATTGAATGTAAGTGGTCAATGGCAGCAATCGATTATTTATTTGAGTGAAATTAAAATTTATTTACTTTAATTATTAAAAATATTGTACAAAAGTTATCTTAATATTAATAAAATTTTTGTCAAAAAGTAAAATTTTGTAGTGTTTCGCAATTATATTCATACAAAATAAATCAAAACTTTACAGATTTAGTAATTACTAAACTTTTTTTTTTTTTTAGTAGGTAGGTATACAATATTGATAACTATCGATTAAACATCAAAACCGGCCATCATGCAAAAGTCATCTGTGATTACTGTCATACGAATTTTTTATTTCGTCTAAAATTAAAAAAATTTCCTCAAAGTTGTAAGTAAGTGTTAATGTTTTTTATAATTGACGATACAATTTTGTACGCACCACATCAATACTCTTTATCGAACGCGTCTGTTCCTCTGCTCGTAATATCAGACTCGTTCGATAAAGAGTCACTTTACTGACTGACAACTGAAATTGGTTAACCAATTTTTCGACCGCGGTACCGCCTGACACCCTGTGTATTTGTTATAAGGATTGTTATACGGATGTATTTCTTTGAGTAAGTTTTTGCAAAAAATCGAATCAGAATAATTTACCTAACAGGGGGGACGTTACAGACTATACTAATAAGTAGTTGAAACGGTCAAAACAAAGAAACGCACACTCATTAAAAATGCACTTGAGATTCTCGTATAATCAACATTTACTGAATCGATCCAGGAAGAGTCAACTCCAACTAGTAAAAGTTGATTTAAATTTTTAAAATCAACTTTTACTGCTCGTTTCAGTTGGAGTTGACTCCAACTAGTTGGAGTCAACTCTAACTGAGAATCAACTTGAACTGTAACATATATATTATTACTATTTTTGGGATGCCAAGAAATTGACCAAAATTTATCAAAACAGTTCCGTAAATTAAGTAATTAACAATAAAAAAACTCAACTTACCACCAGTATTTACTGCTGATGTACTTTTTTTTTTCATCACTAGGTGGGGAATCTGCAAACAGACGTCGGAAGTAAACATTTCCAACAGTGCTGGGTTCTGAGCTGAAACCTCATCAGTGTCACGTCCACCAGTTTGGCCCTAAATCGGACCTCCCTGCCCTCCGTAACTCCGATGTGGCTGGGACCAGCTAAACCCCACCCCTCTCATACTAGGGCATCAGGGTGGAATCGCCCGTTAGGGCATGATTTCTCCCCGATGTCCTTCTTTTGCTCGTTTCTCAGTCGCTCGTCATCACGCATCAGCTTCCGTCTCTCGCACTCATCCGACTACCACGTCCTTTAATCCTATGCTGTCAATCTTTCATTCTTCCTACCACTACTGATGTACTTGAAGTGTGTTTTTACGATTTTGTCTCTAGAGCCTATTTAGAAAATTATAAAAATAACACTATTCTATTATTTACACACACGCACAAAGTTATTTAATATCACTGTTAAAGTTTACGATATGTGAAGTCCATCCTTCTTTCTTTTTTGGTGGCAAAGTTTTCAATGACTTTATTATTAAAATTGTCAATGCCATTTACAAAATGTCTTTCTGCAGACAGCATACCTAAAGCACTTAGTCGTTCTTCCTTCATGGTATTTCTGAGGAATGTCTTAATTCGTTTTAGCATTGAAAAACAACGTTCTGCTTCAGATGTTGACATGGGAATGGCTGTTAATATAATTAAAAGTTTAACAGTTTCTTCAAATGTACTTTTTAAACCTTCATCATTTAATAAAACTGATAACGGAACAGCCCCAGAGGTAGTACTTAATTCGTCTCGCTGATACAATACTTGTAATTAAGTTTTAAGCCGAGTTTTGTTTAAAAATAAAAATTGTGTGCATGTTTCATTAAGAAATGATTCGGGGAACTTATCCTTATAAGCAGAAAACTTCTCTGACATAAATAAATGACAAGCAACTAAATGTCCGGAGAAGGTAAACCTTGTTTTTATTCGCAACAAAACTGCATCGCATATCTCGTAACGCATACAAAACAGAACAGTTTATTAGTTTGTTCGCAACCACACAACCAGCTATTTTTATCATAAATAGTTTTATTAAACTTACGACTGCGAAGTTTTTGTTCATTTCCACTTTGTTTTTCAATTTTTAAATCGGGTAAAGGCCGACCGAGTTCTTTATTTTGAAGTTTTTTTTCTAACGAAAAACCACCAAAAGAGTTTTTTAATATACTAATTTGATTCATTGTCAATAAATAAATTAAACGTAGAAAATAATCAAAATATTATTTATATACCTACGACACCCACGACCACGACGCACTAATAATTACAAATTAAAAAATATAGTAAAGTATAAACACAAATGTACAATACAGTAGTAGATAATAAACACAATAGCGTCAAGCGAACGCGTAAAGAAACTAGAAATATATCTAAAACATTGTATCTTAAGATCTAATTTTCGAGATTTCGAGCCTGGCACGGAGAGTCCAATTTAAACGTATATTAAAAGTGCAATACCGCTCTATCTCTGTCACTTACATAGGATGCTCATACAATCTTTCTCTTTTCTGGCGTGCCACTATACCTTTCGGCACCGGGATTTTCATGATCTTCATCCCTTATCCGGTCAGCTGTGGGTGGCCAGAGTTGGTGGTTAGATGTGCATTGCGCTACACAGAAATAATCACAAAAAAAATTAACAGGCATTAAGATGTTTTTAAGATAAAAAATATGTTTCTGCATAGTTAGCAAGGTAGTGCCATGGCTCTATGGCACTACCTCACGGGCCGCCACTGTCTCTCGTACCAACAGCATTTATGAACCCGAACTGGTTGGGCGAAATTTGACTTTCACATAGCTTATAAATTCTCGTATGGATTACCTTTAGGAACAATTTTAGAAGATGACTTATCAGACTTATCGTACGGTATTCTTCGCATTTTTTGGCTTCTGGTATTTTTGGAAGTGCAATAAACTCAGACTTCAGCCATTCTGTTGGTATTTCTCCAGAGTTTTATATGTTGTTGAATATCTTTGTGATTATTTCTATTGATTCGTTGTCCATCAGTTTAAGTAGTTCTGCTTGTATATTATCTGGACCTGCCACTTTGATATCTTTTAGCTGTGTTATGGCAGAATACACTTCCTGCTGTAATATTCTTGGTCCATCATTTACCTCTTCTTCTAACTCAAAGGTGTTATCTCTTTGGTCTTCAAATAGTTTTTTTAGATATTCTTTCCACGTTCTAATTTTACTCTGTTTGTCTAAGATGATGTTTCCGTCAGAATCAGTTAGATTTCCTCTCTGTCTCCGTCTTAGTCCACCTGTGAGTTCTTTAACTTTCCTATGTACATTGTGACTATCGTACTTTGACTGTAGAGTCTGAATTTCTTGGCATCTCCCCATTGCTTCTTTTTCTTTCGCTTCTCTAATTTTCCTTTTTATTGATATTTTGATTGTTTTATATGTGTCGGGGTCATTTTTGGCATTTCGTCTTTCGTCCATTAGTTTCAGGATCTCATCTGTCATCCATGATTTCTTCTTGATTAATTTATCTGCCTTTAAGTGTTTATCTTTTACATTTTGAACTTTTTCGGTCATCTGTTTGATCATTTGTTCTTCGTTCGATTCGTCTCTAATTGCAGTCACTTGCTCGTTTAACGTGGCTTGGACCCTCATTTTCGTGTCAGGGTCTTTTAGCATACGTAGGTCGTATGATTGTGATTTCTTTTTCTGCACTATTTTGAGTTTGACGTGAAATACTCCCACCAGTGGAACGTGGTCCATCTCTAAGTCTGCTCCAGGATAAGTCTTGACAGATATAAAGCTGTTTCGGAATCTTTTGTTTACTAAAATGTAATCGATTTGATTTTTAATAATTCTCCCGGGTTTGTCTTGAGGGGATTTCCATGTGTACAGCTTTCGAGGTGGTAATTTAACTACTAATTTTGGTAATACGGTATGCGGCAAAATAAACAGTACTGAAATGCGTATGCTGCAAACTTATATGTGTCATGCCGAAACGTAGTAAGTAGATTCTGAACGTCGTTATAACATGTATGTGAATGTCATATTAATGTTAGGTACTTTATGATGGTTTTCAGTTTTGCAGGAAAATTTTTATCGTGGAGTACTATTTTTGCTTATACGGAAAAGGTCGCGAGAACGGCCCCAGCTTAAAATGAACAATGGTTTTAGCAGGATGGGGCAACCTGTCACCTTTTACACGGCCAGGGAGTCTTTTCGAATACTGCGCGATCATTTTGGGGATCACCATTTTTCACGTGGAGTGATTTTCCACCAGACCTACGTCTGGCCTAGGTAAAGGTATCCTACGTCTGCCAGACCTACATATCTAACGCCACCTGATGAATGCATATTAGCAGGGCCGGACTGGCTCATGAAAAAGGCGCCAACCCAAATCCTAAAAAGGCGCCAACCTAATCTCTAAACAAAGGCGCCAGACCCCCCTCCTAAGCTTTTACATCAAACTTTTTATGTCAAGTAAATTAATATTACTTGTGAATTTTTTTAAATGTAATTTAAATTTAAATCCATAAAGTAATTTACTATTTTTATTGGGAATAGTAAATTATATTAAGATGCCACAAACATATAGCTTCAGTTTTCAAGTATTCCTTTTACTCCGTTACGCTCTTTGGTTTTGAAAAGTGCTAATAATTTTTCAACTGCTTTTACAGAATAATCTACTGGTTCAAAAACATTTGACAAAAATCATGATGATTGGTGTTAGTGATGAATGGTCTAGCGGTCTAGCGTCAGACGGCCGCAAACGGAGCCCTCGGAGAACTGACGCAGGAAATAAAACAAAACGAAGAGACAATGGAGCGAGTCACCAGTGGTGGTGCAGCTGGAACAAACTATGAATGTACAAAAGGAAAGTACTCAGCGAAGAGGAAAAGAGGAAGGAGGAGACTATAATCTTCGGAGAAGGGGGTCTTCGGTTAGAAGATCGTCGGTCAGGGGTAGGGACCTGACCAAGACGGATCTTCCAAGGAGGCAAACTTGAAAGGAGCTCCTCATTTGGGAAAAAAAGATCTAGAGAGAAGGAAGAGGGCTCCGACATAAGGCTATGATAACAGCAATGGAGAAACTTACCAGAGTTACAAATAATTTAGTGAAACTAATGTCCCAAAAATACAGACACGAAGGTCGAGATCAAGAATGCGGTAAAAACCTTAAGAGAGTCACCGAAGACATGGAGGGCACTTTCAGACAAGTCGCCCTCAGCAGCATTGAGAAACGAGATAGAATAGTGGAAAAATCCGGCGAGGAATGAACGACTAAGGAGACGGCAAGCGTGTCCACACAGATGGACATCGAAAGTTGATTTACAACGAATGCTGCACCAATTTTTAACATAGCCGTCAGAAAATTTAACATGTTAATTTACCCAAAAAGACAAAATGCATGGTTACAACAGTAAATCCAATAAGATGTAAATTGAAGCTGGATGGTCAGATAATGGAACAAGTGATGGAGTTTAAATATCTAGGCATCACACTATCTAGCTACGGAAGGCTCGAAACAGAAATGAAAGTTCAAGTGAATAGAGCAAGCAGAGCCGCAGGTTGCCTGAATGACACAATATGGAGAAATAAAAATATCGGAAAAGAAATGAAAGGCAGAATTTACAAAACAGTTATCAGACCAATTATGACATACGCGGCAGAAACACGACTCGACACAGACGGGACAAGAAGTTTGCTCGAAACAGCGGAGATGAAAACCCTTCTAAAAATCGATGGTAAGTCTCTATGGGACAGAGCTAGAAGAACAGATATACGACGGAGATGTAAGGTGGACAGTGGCGGTTTCTCCATAAGTGCACATGTGCACGTGAACCCCCAAAATTATTTTCATACCAACATTCATATATGTAATATTTATCATTCTATAAATAACATTTTAATCTAACTATACAGTAATTGAAATTCGAAATAACAGATCCAAGGAGTTTATAAGTATCTAATAGGTAACAATTAATTATTTTTATTCTATTTCAAAGGAGAAAGTTCACGGATGCGACGCCTTAGACAGAACCCCGCGTTCACCGCTCTCACAGTGGTTCCTATACCAATGACTTTTCATACGACAAAATATAACTCACCACCCACCCCGCTACCCGCTATAGCCCGCAAGTTTAGATGGCCATAGGATCACAAGTTGGATGTGATCTTATGGCATGATCTTTGGCGTTTTTAACGTGCACGGCACACGTATGTTTAAATTTTGCTTTCATGAAGTTCGAATTTCGGAACTATATTAAGAATGGAAGGATTTGTGGACGTAAATGTTAGCGTGGAATATTTAAAATCAATTAAATTTTCTTCATTATATTTAGAAGAAAAATTAAAAATGCCGAAAACAAATTTGTTAATTAAGAATGTACCAAAGTGCAAACGTCGGGATTATAAATGATTATTTAAAATGGAGATTTGTGTAAAAACTTACAAATTGTGTAGGTGTGAAGCACATATTTGGAGAAGAGGAAGCATAATGAATAAAATAGAAGATACGATTTTAACTATTCAGTTGGAATTCCAGATTGGAATTCTCCAATTATGTACTTGTTACGATGCCAGTGACAACTGCAGAAACAGAACGATGTCTCTCTGCATTGAAACGTATCAAAACTTTCCTTAGAATAGCTATGGGCCAGGATCGATTAACTGCACTCGCAATGTTTTCAATAAAAAAAAATGATTCAAGAAATTCCAAATTTTACTGAATTTGTTTGTGAATAATTTATCTAAAAAATAACAGGCGACTGACTTTCGTTACAAAACTTGCTTGTAACATTTAAACACTAAATTATAATTTTAAGTCAATAAAATACATTATTTATTGTAATTTTTAATGAGGTCCTTTGTTTTTTACAATTTGAAACCCTTTACCTACGGAAATAGGGTCTCAAGGTCTTTTTATATGTTAACATTATGTGTGCACCCCCAATATTTTACACCAGGCGCCGCCACTGAAGGTGGATAACATTGATAACTGGGTAAGAAACAAGAATAGAATAGAGTTACCACATAAGCCGAATGACAACAAATAGAGTAGTAAGGACAGCGAGACACGGTTCCCAAATAGGAAGACGATCAGTTGGAAGACCACGAAAACGATGGAACGACAACTTACTAGAGGCAAATTGAAAAAACAGACAAGGTCATGTCTATACAAAAAGAAGAAGAAAAATCCTATGGTGACTAAATTAAACCCATATGTTAAACTTTAAAATTCACAGCTATTATTTTTTTATACAGGTATATCGTATTGAGAACAAAAAGCAGCGTACTAGAAAACATTGTTAGGATTTGGGTCCACGGTTTTGGTTACACTATACTAATTGGCGCTAACTATTTTAACACAAAACCTAAAGTGTAAGGGCGCTGCTTGTACTCACCGACTTCGTTATGTAAAATTCTGGGGAGCGAAAATCTTATGTGTATAATGTATGTAGTTAACCAGCTCAGGAAACTGCACATGTAGATTTAATGCCAATTGTAGGATGTAACATTCTTATATTATAACAGAAACAGGGGAGATTGATACCTAAAGCCGCCCTAATCATGACTATTCCATCTAGACTATTAACATAAAGCCCTGGGTACCATTTTCGAGCTATGTGTTCTAGACTTTGATTATCTGATACCTGATACGAGATGAATTTACTCATAATACATTTTAGGCCAATTGTGAGATGTAACACTCTTATATTATAATAGAAACAGCGGATATTGATACCTACGAAAGGCGCCTGAATCGCAAAAATGATCTTCGAGGGCGGCGTGCATCGCATCTAAACTATTTGATTATCTGATACCTGATACAAGTTGACAAGTTGTATTTTGTTCATTGTCTGGCTTCAATATTTAGGATTCTGGGGCGCAAAAATCCTGTATGTATAATGTATCTATGTAGTTATGGAGCGCCGAAAACTACACCTATATATTTTAGGCCAATTGTGGAATGTAACACTCTTTACAATAATATCAGATATAAGATAATCAAATAGCTTAGATGTGACGCGCAGTGCCCTTGAAGACCATTCTTACGATTTGGGCGCTTTTCGTAGGTATAAATATTCGCTATTTCTATTATAATAGAAACAGCAGAAATTGATACCTACGAAAGGCGCCCGAATCTTAAAAATTGTCTTCGAGGTCGCCGCACGTTGCATCTAAACTATTTATTATAATAGAATGATCGGAAACTGATACTTACGAAAGGCGCCCGAATCCTAAAAATTTTCTTCTGGGGCGCCGCTCCTTGCATCAAAGCTACATATTTATTATAAAAGAAACAGCGGATATTGATTGCTACGAAAGGCGCCCAAATCGTAAAAATGGTCTTCGAGGGCGCCGTATCTAAGCTATTTGATTATCTGATACCTGATACCTGGTATTTTGTTGTACCGACTGGCTTCATTGTGTAGGTTTCTGGTGCGCCCTCGGGGCTAAACGGCGAAATCAGAGGCAAGTGAAAACATTTTTAGGGGAATAATAGCTGCATCATCTTTGTGTAATGGTTAAAAAAAAATTTTTTTCAGCATTTAATTTTTTTATGGATAGATACTAAGGCAAAAGGCGCACCGGCCCAAGGGCCGGTGGGCCGGCGGGCCAGTCCGGGCCTGCATATTAGTCTAAGAGCTAGAGCCGAAAAATCATCGTCATAAGTAATATGGAGTTTGGCATGTGAAATGTGTCTATTGTATATTGATAATTAAGACCCCTTTCAGGCTGACACCTCAGTGGATACAGGAAGTAGCAATAAGGGATGAAAGGGAAAAGTTAGTGTAGTCTTTAAAGGTTTTCACCTCCTATTTTGTTAAACCTCAATCGATTTGCATGAAAATAGGTGACTAGTTAGAACATACCCCAAGAATTAAAAATGATTTGGTGCCAACTTGCACTTTTACCCTGGGGTGGATACCACCCCATCTCGGGGGTGAAAACTATTTTATTAAAAATATCCCAACAAATCGATAGAAAGGCAAATTTTAAGTAAAATTTGTTATATCATGTTATTAAAATAAATCAATACTTTTTCTTTTTGAGTTATTAAAGATCAAAGATTTGTCTGTTTAAGAGCACATGCGTGAAGTTACGGATGATAAAAAGAACATATTAATTAATTGTATGTTACTAAAATATTATTTTTATATTATTTCGATATTATAAATTTAGCAAAAGTGTATTCGAATATGTCAAATATACCCATTATTGGACACCCCCAGTTTCTGGACATATTCAGTTTATATTGATAGAAAAAAATTCAATTAAATATCGATGTAATATAAAAATAATATTTTACTAACATACAATTAATTATTATGTTACTTTTATCATCCGTAAATTCACGCATGTGCTCTTAAATAGACAAATCTTTGATCTTTAATAACTCAAAAAGTATTGATTTATTTTAATAACATGATATATTAGTCCATTCTTTCACGGTTTTTGCTCTACATTTTAAAGAACCGCTTGGATTGACATGAAATTTGGCATACATATAGCTTACATGTCAAAGAAAAAAAGTGATATTGTGCCGATGTGTGCTTTTGCCCTGGGGGTGACTTTCACCCCTTCTTGGGGGTGAAAAAATATATGTCCAAAATAAGTCTGGAAATGGGTAAACTGACTAATTTTAAGTAACTTTTGTTCTATAGAGCTTTTTCGCCAAGTCAACACTTTTCGAGTTATTTGCAAGTGAATATGTTCATTTTTCAACAAAATAACCACATTTTTAGACGGTTTTTCGCAAATAACTCAAAAATTAAGTATTTTGTCGAAAGAAACGTTCTAAGCAAAAATATAGCCTATAAAAAAGTAAAAAAATGGTGTACGCGTTAGGTCTCTGGATCTCGTAGAACCAGAGTTATAGCCAATGAAAAATAGATTCATATTCACCAAATTTCAAATAGAATATTTCGACGTGAAATATCCAAAAAATTAAGCATTTTTGGGGGAAAACCTATTATAACTTTTTTAAAGTGTTTAAAAAAAGCTTTATTTCTGTTTTTACAAAAAGTTTGTAGCATTAAATTTAAGCTAGTTACGCTCAAAATAAAGTCGGTTCCTTTTTTTTGCAAAAAAAAATCGGGAAGACCACCCCCTAATTAGCAACTTAAATTAAATTAATCATTACTGCTCCACAAATTATTTTACTTATGTTTTGTTTATATGATCTGTAAGTTTCATCGATTCAAAGTGCTTATTTTAAAAAAAAAATTGGTGTCAAAGTAAAATTTTTAAAAATTTAAATTTTGAAAAATATGCTTTTTTTCAAAATAACTTAAAAATTATTAGAGATACCAAAAATCTCGAAAAACAAAAAAAAGTTAGATTTGCTTTTCTGAATATCATGTATTTTTTTGTTTTTCTGTTGGACAAAAATTGATTAAGATTTGGTTTTTCTAAATTTGCATACATTCGTGATCAGTGACTCGTTTAATCCCTTTTAACTACAGCCCTTTCAATAATAAGGACTTTTAACCGATGAAACTTACAGATCATATAAACAATATATACAGGAGTCAAGAAACTTATGAAGTCCTAACGATTAAGTTCATTTAAGATACTAATTAGGGGGTGATTTTCTCGATTTTGTTTTACCAAAACTAAAAGGGACTAACTTTATTTTGAGCGTAACTTGTTTAATTTTGATACTAGAAATTTTTTTTATAAAACAAAAATGAAGCTTTTTTTAAACATTTTAATTAAGTTTTAATCAGTTTTCCCCAAATGTGCTTCATTTTTGGTTATTTCACGTTAAAGTATTTCATTTGGAATTTGACGAATATGAACCTATTTTTCATTAGCTATAACTCTGCTTCTACTAGGTGAAGAGACGTGATGTATACACCATTTTTTTTTCCAGGCTATATTTTTGCTAAGAATGTCCTTTCGACAAAATACTTACTATTTGAGTTATTTGCGGAAAACCGTCTAAAAGCGTGGTTATTTTGTTGAAAAATGAACATATTCACTGCCAAATAACTCGAAAAGTATTGACTTAGTGAAAAAACTCTATAGAACAAAAGTTACTTAAAATTAGCCAGTTTATCCATTTCCTGACTTTCTTTGGACGAAAATTTGTTCACCACCAAGAGGGGGTGAAAACCACCCCAGGGCAAAAGCACATATCGGCACAATATCACTTTTTTTCTTTGGCTTGTTAGCTATGTGTATGCCAAATTTCATGTCAATCCAAGCGGTTCTTTACAATTTAGAGGTTTTGCAATATTTTACCGTTAAAGAACGGACTATAACAAATTTTACTTAAAATTTGTCCCTCTATCGATTTGTGGGGTTATATTTAATGAAATTGTTTTCCCCTTGGGAACGGGTGGTATTCACCACCAGGGTAAAAGTGCAAGTTGGCACCAAATCAGTTTTATTTCTTGAGGTATGCTCTAACTAGTCACCAATGTTCATGAAAATCGATGGAGGTTTAACAAAATAGGAGGTGAAAACCTTTAATGACTGCACTAACTCTCCCCTTTCATCCCTTATTGCTACTTCCTGTATCCACTGAGGTGTCAGCCTGAAAGGGGTCATAATTGTCAATATACAATGGACACATTTCACAGGAAAAACTCCATATTACTTATGACGATGATTTTTCGGCTCTAGCTCTCCGTCTATATGGGGAATGCCGAACGATGCAGCCCCATCCACCATCTACCGTCAGTTATTTTGGAATTGCGGACTGGTATTAAAGATTTTTTCGCGCCAGAGGGCATCTTTAACATCTGTTTTATCGGGAGCGTCGTCGTGAATAATGTGTGCAAGGCTATATCATGTATACTAAATATATAAATAATGATAAACATTTCAATATTCATTTCAGTACTGAAAAACTATTGCATACTGTTTTGTAATTACATGATACCATATCTTCATTTAATAATAAAATTGTAGGAATTAATATTGTGAAATTTTATTTCAGCTGTAGATACTGGCACAGTTATGTTTCTGATGATATTTTTGGTAGCAGCGGGTCTCGCTGCTGCACTCTGCCTCTTTGCAAGAAAACGTTGGCACTACTGGAAGGATTTAAACGTAGAACAGGCTGATATCAAAGATATATTTAAAAACATCTATATTTTGTTCTCCAAGACGACTAGTATTGCCGAAATGACTGTGATAGGATATAAAAAGTTTCAAAATTCCAGGTTAGTACCACTTATATCCAAATTCGTAATAAAATATTGTTCACTACTTTTCCGACTTTTGTATTACAAATCAATGTAGAATTATATGGCCAGTTATGACTTACATGGCCGAAACAAGACCAGACACATGCAAAACACAAAGACATCTGGAGACCAACGAAATGAAGATCTTAAGCAGGATTGCTGGAAAACGACTACAGGCAGGGCCGCTGCTAAAGTGTTGGCCGCCCGTGTGCAACTTAATATTTGCCGCCCCCTTCCAACGTTTTAGTCGTTTCAACGTAGGTAATAGTATTTAAAGAAATATGCAGGACACCATAACGCGTATATGAATAATAATTGCTCTGATCTCGACGTTACTATATTTAAATATATAGGCCTGGTTCCCGCGTACCAAAAAAAGTTAATTAATAGCAAGCTGAAAAATTGTTAATAGCTTAACGGTGTCTATTCGGACAATCTTTGATGTATGGGAACACTGGAACAGTGGAAGTTTTAATTGTGGAACAGGTTAAAAATTTGGAACGTCAGACTACGAAAACGTTCCATGTATTTCGTCGGACATAACTCCCAATTGATTTGTTACCATTTCATTAAACTCTCATGCAGAAATCAGACTGGTGTTTATCACCAACTGGGCATTTTAATGAGTGGAACACGAATAACATGTCAAATGACAGGAATCATGTTGGTTAGTAATATCAGTCTGATTTTTGCGTGAGAGTTTAATGAAAGGGTAACAAATCAATTGGATGCTCTGTTCGACAAAATACATGGAACGTTTTCGTAATCTGACGTTCCGAATTTTTAAACTGTTCCACAATTAAAACTTCCCCTGTTCTAGTGTTCCGGTACATCAAAGTTTGCCCGACTAGACACCGTTAAGCTATTAACAAGTTTTCAGCTTTCTATTAATCAACTTTTTATGGTACGCGGGACCCAGGCCTATTTGAAATACAGTAGTGTGCAAAAGAAAAGCGTGTCTAAAATCATCAAATTCTCAACTTAGACTGAACTATAACACTATCCATAACAATACATAAGCATAAAGGAACAATATCATAACAGCAACCGTCGAGTAATAAAAAAGATTTTTTAAAACCATTTGGTAATAAAAAAGACTTTTTATTACTCAATGAGAGCAACTTAACAAGCACTTATCTAAATTCTCGGAAAGTATCCTATTGTCGTATCGTACTCTCTTAACAAATCATAAATGTTCAGAATTTGAAAAAATCGCATATGGGCCACGTAGATAAATATATCTTTTGGTAAATATCTTTTGATAAAGTCCGAAATCCGCCAGCCACTTTGAACTAAAAAGCATTCCCGGAACTACTTTATAACTACAGCTGCAAAAGGGCAGTTTATATAATAAATAACATTTTCTGACATTTTTGTTTAGATTGTTTGGAATATTAGAGTTTATAGAAATATCTGAATCATTACTATTTAATTTTTGAATTTATTTTCGTCTTAAAAAAAGTATTATCATCAGTGGCCTGCTTTTGGCCGCCCCTATAATCGGCCGCCCGTGTGCGATGAACACTTTGCACACATGGTAGCGGCGGCCCTGACTACAGGACACGGTAAGAAGTGAGGAAATCAGACGCATATGCGGGGTAGACAATATAAGTAACTGGGTAAAGAACAGAAAAGAAGGGTGAAATCAACACATAATCAAGGATGGTAAAAACAGTCAGCGACAAGTCACCGTTAGACAAAAGAAGTATAGGACGCGCAAGGAAAAGATTGAACGACAATTCAGAGGAAGAATAAAAGGCACCGTTGAAAAACAAAACAGGCAGTACTGCCTAAATAAAAGAAGAAGAAGAAGAATGTAGAAATATAACAATTTTAAAATAAACTAATTTAATTATAAAGTAACATATATTATTACAGTAAGAATATTTGCGTTAATTCACATTATGCGTTAATTAACGCATTATTTGCCATATCTGTAATGCAAATAATGCGTTAATTCCGACTGTAAAACTGTTTTGGGTTAAGGAATTTAAGTATCTTTTTACTACTTAATAATCTATGGGAAACATTAATAAACACTTTTGTCTTTAGGTATATTGGAACTTATCAATTTTTTAAACCGATGGTGCAAATTAATGACCCCGAACTTATAAAAGATGTTACCGTCAAAAATTTTGATCACTTCATGGATCATACTAATCAAGTATCTGAAAACTCCGACCCACTTTGGACAAAAAATTTGGTGGCGCTTAGAGGTAGGTAAAACAGTGCTTTTATTTTATATTTCAAATTTTTCAATGATTATTTCTAGTACAGTGGAACGCCGATAAGTCGGCCTCCGATAACCCGGAAGTCCGGTTAACCCGGACCGATTTTCATTAGACAAAACAAACATTTTTTTCACTTTGACTGAGTTTTTTACCAAGAAATAAACAATACTGTGTACAACTGTACGTAATTTAGATGTATTGTGCATATTATGTATTTCTTGTTTTTATAATCATAATGTGTATTTATTTATTATTTCTATGTATTTTATTAATTTTTACCATACTCTCCGACTAACCCGGATTTTCGATAACCCGGATCGGCCGCGGTCCCGATTAATCCGACTTATCGAGGTTCCACTGTACCTTCGTTTTACTTCAATACCCTTTCCGATTATCGAACGTTGACGATCATATTCATATTGGCAATAATAACTTATGATTTAGGCTCTTGCCCTGTATTATGAGGTGTAGGTTACACGTTACACCCTGTGGATGTCCTATTACATGCTCGTAATCTTGTAACTTTTGATTTTTTATTGTTTTTGTTATTTCTGTGGTCATTTTCTTTCGTAAAACTATTTAATTTTTTATTCGATCAACCCAACTGATCCGAGATATTCGTCGAGAGATCCACATCTCAAAGGCCTTCAATTTTTTCATTGGCGTCTCTGTAACGTTCCAGCTCTCTATCCCATACAGCAATGTGGAAAATATGTAACAGCGTATTAATCTGAATTTAAGGTTAAATGTAAATATCGTTTTTAGAATTTAGTTCTCGTTAACGTTGGCGCCCAAATAGAGAATATTTCGGACTCTTTTTAATTTTATTCAATATACTCTTATGTTCATTGGTTATAACTTTTTTTGTTGACAACCTAGCTGACAACATGCTGACAGGTTTTAGCCCATATTCATAACATGGTTTGGGTCACTTTGGACCCACACCATGGAATTTTGTTTTAACGTAATTTTTGACTGCATCCCCAATTTCGGGGACTTTCGTTTCATCTGTTTGATACTTAGTTTAACACAGGCCTTGGATGGTTAGTCACCTTCACACAAGGAATTCAAAACAAGTACAAACATATAAGTTTCGGAAACTGCTATCTTGTTGCATGTCTAATTTAAGTATTATCAAAGAATATATACTCCCCACAGGCATTGTCAGGCCACATGCATCGACTCAGTTGGTGCACAAAATCCTATGCTGAAACGTTACTGGACAGTACCCTTCTAAAAGGTCTATATTCTTTGCTATTATGATCAGATACATGGGATTAAGCTACAATTATTGGTGTAGGTAATGAAAATTACTACTACTACTACTACCACTATCGGTTTACAGCGTTCTCCGACGCCTTCCGACTCCTAACCGCCATTCTTCTCTGTTTAACCATAGACCTGGAGGGATTTCTCTTTCCTCTAGTTCTTTTTCAATTCCCTCCCTCCAGCTTCTTCTCGGCCCTCCTCTTTTTCTTCTCCCTTGTGGTGTCCATGCCAAAATCTGTTTAGGGATCCTGTCACCTGGCATTCTCTGTACATGGCCGTACCATACCAGTTGTTTTGTTTTTATGTCATCAATTATTGTATGTGTTACTCCCATCATTTCTCGTATTCTCTCGTTCGGTATCCGATCTCTTCTTGATTTGCCTGCTGCTCTTCTCCAGAAGTCCATTTCTGTTACTAGTAACATTTTCTGCGCTCTTTGTTTCAGTGGCCAAACTTCACTGCCATATGTGATTATACTTTTAAGTATGCTATTGTATATGAGCTGTTTGTTCGCTTTAGATATTGTCTGGTCCCACAGAATGCCGTTCATCATGGGTATGGCTTTTCTACCCTGTATGTTTCTGTCTTTTATAGCAGCATCGAGTGTTCCATCTTGAGTTTCATGCCCGGGTACTTGTATTCACCGCAGTGTTTAATTTCTACCCCATCGTCTAATGTAATGGACTGCTTTTTTCCTCCAATACACATGGCTTCAGTTTTCTTAATGTTGACTTCGAGACCCCATTTGTTATATTCTTCTATTAGCTTCCGCGTCATGTAACTTAAGTCGTCATGATCTTGAGCAATCAGAATTTGGTCATCAGCGAAACATAAAGTGTGTAGTGTTGTGTCGTCATTGACAGGGATTCTCATGCCATTACATTTTCTTTTCCACAGCTTGAGTGCTTGTTCCAGATAAATTTTAAAAAGGGTAGGCGAAATACAACAGACCTGTTTCAATCCTTTCGTGACCTTAAACCCCTCAGACATCCTTGATCCAGTTTTAATTTTTGCAGTCGTTCCATTATACAGACTTTGGACTGCTTTGATAAGACCATTTTTAATGTTGGTTTGATGTAGGGTTGACCATAGTTTGCTGAGGGGTACACTGTCATATGCTTTTTGTAAGTCTACGTATACCAGGTGAACTTCTTTATTGACGGCTGTTTTTTTCTCAATAACTTGCGTAATAGAGTACAGGTGGTCTACTGTGGACCGCCCAACTCTAAAGCCAGCTTGCTCCTCTGCTTCGTAATCTCTATAGTCATTTTCTATTTTGTTCTTAATAAGTTTCCCATACATCCTACTTATTGTGCTGTTTACCGCAATTCCTCTGTAATTTTCACATTGATCCTTGCTGCCCTTTTTGTGGATTGTTGACATGATAGATAATTTTCATTCTTTTGGTAATTCGGCACAATTTAAGCAATCTTGGAAGAGTTTTCTTAGCCGTTCTTGGAGTTTGTCTGTGCCGGCTTTCACTAATTCTGCAGGGATGTCACCAGGACCAGGGGATTTTCCATTTTTCAGGGATTTGATTATTTCTTTCATCGCTGATTTACTTATTTGTAATGGTGATGAATTTATATGTATACCTATCGTGTTTTCTTCTATGTTAACAAATTTTGGTCTTTGTTCTGTTAGTAATTTTTTGAAATATTCTTCCCATTTTTCCGTTGTTATTGGTGATATACCGTCTTTTTTCTTATTAGTTCTCATATTTTTAATTAATCTCCAACTTTCTGTGCTTCTTCTACCTCCTATGTAAGTGTTGATTTTTTGGCAGTTCTTTTCCCATGATTCGTTCTTTTTTTGAGTTATCTTCTTTCTTACTTTGGCTTGGGCATCTTTTTAAATTATTTTATCGTTGTCTGTTTTTGTTGATAGGAACGTTTGGTATTTCCGACGTTTATCTGTAATTTCCTTTTCTACTTCTTCATCCCACCAGTACGGTTTTATTCCTTTATGGTTTTCGTCACATTTCCAAAGTGTTTCTTCTGCTGCCAAATGAATGGACTTTTTGATGTGTTCGTAGTTTTCTTCGGTATTTTTAAAACTACCACTTTCTAATTTTTCGTCTAAACGTTTTTTATACAATAGCTTTACACTCTCTTGGTTTAGACTGTATATATTGTACCGTACTTGTTTTATTAACTGATTTGACTCGATGTGCTCTTTTTCTTTTTCATATCTGTTTGGGAGTACCGCTTTAACTTTTAGCAGATGATGATCGGTGCCACATGATGGCCTTCTGGCTGCTCGCACATCTTGTATTTTAATTGTAGTTCTCTGTCTTACAACGCTATAATCTATTATAGATTTCAGATTTCTGGTCTGCTGTATCCAGGTCTACTTATGTATATCACGGTGTGGATAAAATCCATTTAATATTTTTAAGTTATTTTGTGTGCATGTTGATATTAATCTGGTTCCATTATCGTTTCTGCTATTTTCACCGTGTGCTCCTACCACTTTGTTGTTAAATTCCCGTCCAACTCTGCTATTGAAGTCTCCTAGAAGTATGATCTCTCTAGATGTTCCTACTTTTATAATTTCATCGTTCGGTTGTTCAAAGAATTCATCTTTATTGTTGATCAATGCGTCCTCATTAATGCCATATACTCCTAGTATGGCTATTCTGCTTCCTTTTATCGTGATGTTCATTTTTATAAACCTCTGATTAATTGCTTCCCATGCAATGAAAATTACCATGTAATTTAATGGTGTGTACATTACATGATGTGTAATGAGAATCATCACAAGGACAAAAAGACTGATGGAAACGTGTGAAATGAAAATAGTCCGAAATACCACAGGAAAATCATTATGGGACAGACAACGTAGCACAGACCTCAGGCAAAGCTGTAATATGTATAGAAAACATAAATGACTGGACACTGAACAGAAAAAAATAATGAAAAAGAAAAGAAGAATGTGTACCATATCGTAGACCCGCGTTTCTCGTGGAACAAAAGCCAGAGCTGAAAAAATATTTATCGATTTCTGTCTGAATGACTAGATTTTATCATTATGCATCTCTGCAAGATCACTGATAACACTGAATATTTGAATATATTAGTTCCATGCTATATATATTACTAGTAAAACAAAATGCTCTTACAATATGATAACGATACCTATTAATTTCAGTCAGCATGATCAAGTTTCTTCTTCTTCATCTTCTTCCTTCTTGTATGTAGGCCTTAAAGCCTGTTTCTTCTTCAATATTAGCCTCCTAAATTGTTTAAGTTATCGCACCATCTTTTTCTTGGTCTGCCAATATTTCTTCGTTTATTTGGTGAGTTATCGCGTGCTATTCGCACTATCCTATCCTCTGCCATTCTACTAATGTGTTCGTTCCACTCCTGTTTCTGTTTTGTCACCCATCCATTTTAGTACTCTACATCTACATTGCATGATCTTATGTTTTCGCTTCTCTCCCTATCTAACAAACTTTTCCCTGATATTCGTTGGAGTATTTATGATCAAGGAGATTTATCCATTTTTGATCATATATTATTTATGATCGGAGTAATTATGATCAAGTTTCGATATTGAATTTTACCGCAAATCGAACAAAACGCTCCTTCACACATTAAGATTTTGAAACGTGCGAGGATTAGAACGCACGATGACATTCAAATGGTGGCTCAAGCAATCATATTAGTAAAGAGTAATAAGGATTTTCTCGGGATACTCAAAGATCCAGGTAGCTGACTACTTTTTTAGTTATTGTAGACCGATAGGAAGAAAACCTACCTGTTTCCTGCCTAGAGTTCGCGTCCGATTTTTAATCATTAACAATTTAGTGCAAAAATCGCGATTTTTTTTTCGACTTTTTGCACTCCATTCAAAAGCTAAATACACACACCGTCAAAATTAGCCGAACACGTTAAAAATGGGACATGTTTGATGTCTCGTTTTTCATAAACCAGTGGTCCGATTTGAGTGATTCTTTTAGTATGTTATAGCCTTATTATATAAGAATATCGGTGTAATAATATTGTTGCTAGACAGGTAAATGTCATTTTATACCGGATGTAACAAGCATACTGTGTTTTTTTCTTAAAGTTTCGAACACCCTGTGGAATATTCCAGCATATATAAAATATTAAAATTAAAACTCGATTGTAGAATTATGCTTTCTTAACATTTTCTTTTTTGATTCATTTGCTTATGTTGGAAAATAAAAAAGTTATGTGCTTTAACAACTAACCATGTTTTTTATCAATAAATCCTCATAGTAGGGGAGAAAAGTATGCTAAATTTGCAATTACTCGAGCGTTCTTGAGACCTGGAGTGGATTGTGAAGAGTGGGTGCTACAGCCAAAAAAAGTTAAGTTAAGTTTTCCATAAAGTGTGGGACTCTCCATTTTTCAATTTAATTTTCCATTTTCACCAATCGTTTTTCCGATTATAGCGCCATTTATCCATAATAGGAAAAAATGTTGCGAATAAAAGTTGCTTATTTTTACGTCAAGGATCCAAATCTGCAATAAAAATTGGGGGCTCCTATTTATAATTTTAATGTAACCCCCCACCCCACCTCCGTGGGGGTCGTGTTTGGTGCCATTCGGTAGTTTTTTGAAAAATATTGAATAGGTGTATTTTGCAGTTTTACGATCTGATGTTCATTTCGCAAAATATCGCAGGGTTCGTATTTATAATTTTTAATTTACCCCCCACCCCTTTTCGTGGGGTGTCACGAGCCCCCACGGAGGTGGGGTGGAGCATTTAATTTAAAATCTTAAATAGGAGCCCTCAATTTTTATTGCAGATCTGGATTCTTTACGTAAAATTAAGCAACTTTTATTCGACCTATTTTTTCGAATTATGGATAGATAGCGCTATAATCGGAGAAAAATGATTGTTTCAAATGGAAAATTAAATTAAAAAATGAAAAGTCCCCCACTTTATGGAAAACTTAACTTAACCTTTTTCTGATTTTAGCACATACTCTTCACAATCCAATAGGTTCCCATAACGCTCGAGTAACTGCAAATTTAGTATACTTTCCTCCCCTACTATGAGGATTTATTGATGAAAAACATGGATAGTTGTTAACGCACATAACTTTTTTATTATCTCACATAAGTAAATGAATCGAAAAGGAAAATGTTAAGCAAGCCTAAGTCTACAATCGAGTATTAATTCTAATATTTTACATATGCTAGAATATTCCACAGGGTGTTCCAAACTTTAAGAAAAAAACACAGTATGATTGGTACACCCGGTATAAAATGGTATTTACCTGTCTAGCAACAATATTGTTATAACGATATTCTTAAATAATAAGGCTATAACTAAAAGAATCACTAAAATCGGACCACTGGTTTATGAAATACGAGACATCAAACATGTCCCATTTTTAACGTGTTCGGCTAATTTTGCCGCTGTGTGTAGTTGACATAAAATTACAAAATTCAGTTTTTTAGAACATTGAAAAAACTTCAAAATGCCGATTTTTGAAAGTTAAAAAGTTAATTTGTTGCTACGCCAACTGCAAAATAAGTGAAAATCGTTAATTGTTAATAACTTTTACTAAAACTACCTTAGAACTTTAGTGTTTCACTTAAAGTTGGGTATTATCGTACGTAACAAACCTTCAACAGGGAACCATCCATTAATTAGTGTAAGAGTTATTCTATTTATTTATCGCAGAGACCTTTATTTTTTTAGTAAAAAATTTTTCCAATAATTTATTTTTTCTGACTCATTTATATCGGCAATTCAGACATGTATTATACATTTTAAAGTAGAAGAATTTTAAAATGATATTGCCAATATTGATGAGTTGCGTTCCTGGGACGACTTTACTAAAAGATAGTTCATTTGATTACATGAAATCAACCCAACTCAAGAATATCCGCCACAAAAAATCATTCCATGTGATCTGTCTTTAAAAAGACAACCAAATGCAACGGTGGCAGTAAAATTCTCGCGTTAGAAACTCCATAGTAAATTATCTATTAGTATTACCTTTATTTTGCAATAAGATAAGACAGAAAATAATGAAGATAGGACAATTCTGAGTATGCCAAATGAAAGAAGAAGAGTGATAGTATCAAAATGTATTAAAAAAGATAAAAAAATAATTAATATAGTCAAAAATCCTAAAGCCAAATTTTTGAAATTTTGTAGTTTATAAACATTTAGAATACCTACCTAACTTTAAAAATGTTGTCCGTAGAAACAATCTTTTTATATTATTCGAAAAGATAGTATTTTAACACGAATTTTCAAATAAAAAAATTTAGTCTGGGTTCATTTGGGACAAAGTTAGCCATATGCTTTTTTAATTCACAGCTAATTTGTTTATAATAATTAAGGAATCTCATTATTGCCATTTTAAAGAATGGGATTTGTGTTTTTTTTTAATTTGCACAAACATTCTACTATCACAGCATCCTCTAAGATTTTTCAAAAATGTAGTTCAAACGATTACTAGGGGGAACCTGCAAATCCACCGAATTAAAATGCCGAAAAGCAATTTCAAATGAATATAATTTTCGGTATCTCCGGATCAACTCAATGTATTCTGATCTTTATTTTTTTAATTTGTATGTAATTTTTACGTACATTACAAAGATGTAATTTGTTTATAAATTTATTAATTAATAAACAGTCTAATTTGTTTAAACAATTCTTGAAAAAATATTTTTTTTACAAAAATCTATTTTTTTAATCATAGTATCATTAATGATCAATGAAAAAGTTAAAGTACACTTTAATAAATAAATGATTATTATTAGATAATTATTTATGGAAGATAATTTATTTATTAAAGTATACCTTAACTTTTTCTATGATTAATAACGATAGTATGATTAAAATCATGGATTTTTGGAAAAAAATTATTTTTTCAAAAATTGTTTAAACAAATTAGACTGTTTATTAATTCATGAATGTCTAGACAAATTGCATATTTGTAATGTACAGAAAATTACATACAAATTAAAAAAGAACGATCAAAATCTATTCAGTAGATCCCTAGATATAGAAAATGATAGTAGTTTTAAGTTGCCTTTTTTAGTTTTTGAACTCGTGCATTTGTCGGCTCCCAGCTCCCCCTTCACTTACCACGACTGATCACCAATTGAACTACATTTTTAAAAATTCGTGTAAAATACCACTAATGTGAAAATTTTCTAATATGTAAAATGATTTTTTCTACTGGCAACATTTTAAAGTTGTTCTAAAGTTTATAAACTACAAAATTTCACAAATTTGGCATTAGAATTTTTGACTATATTAGATCATGTTTTTATCTTTTTTTAGTACATTTTGATAGCATCAGTTTTCTACTTTCATTTGGCATACGCAGAATTGTCCTATCTTCATTATTTTCTGTCTTATGTTATTGCAAAATAAAGGTCTCTAGGAAAAACAATTAGAATAACTCTTAAACTAATTAATGGATCGGTCTCAAATTTTGAGGGTCTGTTAAGTACCCCAATACCCAACTTTGGGTGAAACATTAAAGTTCTAAGGTAGTTTTAGTAAAAGTTATTAACAAATAACGATTTTCATTTATTTTGCAGTTTGCCTAGCAACAAATTAACTTTTTAATTTTCAAAAATCGGCATTTTGAAGGTTTTTTAATGTTCTAAAAAACTAAACTTTGTAATTTTATATCAACTATTTAGATTTTGAATGGAGTGCAAAAAATCGAAAAGATCGCGATTTTTGCACCAAATTATTAATAATTAAAAAACGGACGCGACTTCTAGGCAGGAAACAGATAGGTTTTCTTCCTATAAGCCTACAATAACTAAAAAAAGTAGTCAGCTACCTGGATCTTTGAGTGCCCCGAACATGGTCTATTTCCAGCTTATTACCCTGGAGTATATGGAACCTTTCTCATTACACGGACGTGCGGCGGTTGGAACGTTCGGTGTAATGTGAAAGTTACCATGGGATCGCTTGAGCCACAATTGGAATGTCACCATTCAAATTCTTAGTGTGTGAAAGGAGCGTTCATTTTAGAATATTCCATATTTTGTAAACGTTTTGGTTTCAGGTCAACAATGGCGCGACATGAGGTCTGTCCTCAGTCCTTCCTTTACGAGTAGTAAGATGAAAGTTATGTTTACGCTGATGACAGAATGTGCCCAAAACTTTTCAAAGCACTTCCAGAACAAGAACCAGGATATTGTGGAACTCGAATTGAAAGATACTTTTACAAGATTTACAAACGACGTAATAGCTACAACTGCGTTTGGTATAAAAGTCGATTCTTTAGAGAATCCTGAAAATGAATTTTACTTGATGGGAAAGGAAGTCACGAATTTCACTAGCACTTCAAGGATGCTGAAGATGTTACTTGCTCAAGTTTTTCCAAGAGTGGCAAACGTATGTCAAGTTTTTGTTTTCAACATATTAATACAAAACTTATAAAATACCTACCTTGAGTTACAGACATATTTCTGGAATTTATTTAATTCAAAGAAACCATTCTTAAACTTACTTGTAATATAGTTATTTTTAAAATGAGTGAAAAATAATTTCGACCACGAATCCAGTAATCTGTTAACCGAGGTACAGTAGTATCAAGCGGCGCCGCTAGGAGAACACTCCAATAATGCGTCGCAGATTACTTTAATGAAACGTGGTCATTTTGTACTCTAAAACCGAGTAACGTATGACAAAAAAGAAAATAATCGTTTTTGTTTTGATTTAATTCGAGTCTCTTGCCATCTTCTGACACCTGATGTTTCGGAATCTATTCCTGTCAAAGAGGCTTTACAATAAGACTGAATTAAACCATAACGAAACGAAGAAGAACTGCAGATATATTTGCAGCGGAGTGTAGTTAGACTGTCCTCTAACGGGGAATGATGAAATGAGTGAAAAATAATTTCGACCACGAGTCCAGTAATCTGTTAACCGACGTACAGTAGTACCAAGCGGCGCCGCTAGGAGAACACTCCAGTAATGCGTCGCAGATTACTTTAATGAAACGTGGTCATTTTGTACTCTAAAACCGAGTAAGGGATGACAAAAAAGAAAATAATCGTTTTCGTTTTGATTCAATTCCAGTCTCTTGCCATCCTCTGACACCTGATGTTTCGGAAACTATTCCTTGTCAAAGAGGCTTTACAAGAAAACTAAATTGAACCATAACGAAACGAAAAAGAACTGCAGATATTAAAATATTTGTTATAGTTATTTTTATTAAAGTATATTATTTATTATTTATATATTATTTATTATTATAATATATTATTTATATTAAAGTATAGTTATTTTTATTAAACGGTGATGAGCGCGCTAATAACCGGCAAAATAACCCAAAGGATGGAAAACATATTAAGTTGTGAGATAAAAAGAGATGAAACTAGTAGAGGATAGAAACCTACAAATTTATATTATGTTAACATTTATTGTTTCCCACCTTTAGACGCATCGGACGAGTTTAGCCACTACCACTATGACAGAGACAGTTTTAATTGACATACTCCTCTGATAGGTCTAAAGGTGGAAAAAATCAATATAATGTAAATTTATCCGTCTCTATCGCTAAATTTTCCAACTTTAGTAGTTGCATCTCCTTTTATCTCACAACTTAATATGTTTTCTATCTTTAGCGTTATTTTGCCGGTTATTAGTCTGCTCATTACTGTATAAGGGGCAAAAATATCAGATTTTAGGGCGATATATCAAAGTTACGTCGAGACACATATCAGAGGGATGTAATCATGAGAGCGCTAAAATCTGCATTTTTTCCCCGTGTACAATACAATATATATTTTTTTTAAAACTTGCCAAAAACAACAGAAGTTTCAACAATTTTGCCGTAAAAAATAAATAAAAATTGACGTCCATGAGTGGGATAGACATAGATTTTACCGCATGTCATAAATGTGACGTTTCAGTAACTGCGCAAATGCAAAAACATGGGATTACCGATCAGCAACAATACAATATACACTTTGTCATTTGCAGACGACCAACTTGTACTAGCGCAAGACTACGATGATATAGAATATATGACAAGGAAATTAATAGAGGAGTACAAAAAAGGTGGTTTGGAAATAAACATAAAGAAGACCGAATATATGTGTATCGGTGGGACACAGCAGGACCTTACACTGGGGAATGGCGAAATTATTAAACATTGCGACGCATATAAATACCTTGGTATGACCATCACACAAGAAGGAAGCGTAGACCGGACGATAGAAGAAAGAAACAACCAGGGAAGAAAAGCAATTACCCTTCTCAATAGCATCCTCTGGGACCAGTCAATATCAAACAACAACAAACATAGAATATACAATACAATTGTTAAGAGTATAATCACTTACAGCAGTGAAGTATGGCAAATAAAAGAAAGATACAAGAGAAAACTTGAAGCAACAGAAATGGATTTCTGGAGGCGCTCAGCAGGAAAATCAAGATTAGAAAGGGTAACCAACAACAGAATTAGGGAAATAATGAATTTGAAACACACAATAGTAGATGACATTAGTACCAAACAGCTTAGATGGTATGGACACGTACAAAGAATGTCCGAAGAACGACTCCCGAAACAAATCCTAACGTGGACCCCTCATGGTAGACGAAAAAGAGGAAGACCCCGCCTGAGTTGGAGAGAAGGCATAAATCGAGAAATGAGAGAAAGAGAATTGGATGAAGACCTTTGGATGGACCGAAGTGAATGGCGACTAGGCATCGGAAGACGTAGGAGAACGTTTTAAAACCGATATATATATATATATATATATATATATTCAGTAACTGACTTGAGGTGGAAATTTATGAAATTTCATGTCAGTTATAGAAAAAAAAAATTGATATCAGCGGGATATAAATACATTAAAAATTTTTACCCCTTGTAGTCTAAGATTCGAATCTAGGCCGACCTTCATTCACCAGTCTGCTTACATTTTTTTTATTAAATTTTATACATAGACAAATACGACTTGCATGGGTTGCCTATCAAAATACGGTCATAGGTAAGAATTGGGTAGGGTTTTCATTAGGTTAACATTTCAAGCAAATTTGTTTGATTTTTTTTAAAGTATGGTAGAATTATCTTATTTTTAAATTGTTAGTACAATTCAAAGACTATTGAAAAAAAATTCAAGGACAAATATTAAAAAAAAAGGAAATGGTGTCAAATTTTTAAAGACACAAAAAAAATGAATTTTGTCAATCTACAAACCACCAAACGCTGACTTTGCTTTTGAGGAACCGAATAACTTTCAATCACAGCAAATCAAATTCGTACTGGGTGACTTCAACTGTCACAGTGTCGCGTGGGGTTACAACGAAACAGATTCCAATGGCGAAGAACTAGAAAAATGGGCTGAAAGCATGAACCTAAAACTTATTCACGATCCAAAGCAGCCTGCGTCGTTCAACAGCGGAAGATGGCGCAGAGGTTACAACCCAGACAATATATTTGTCAGCGATAGAATTGGAGACCAGGTGACAAAAATCGTTGGAAGCGCCCTCCCAAAGACACAGCACAGACCAATAATTTGTCTTTCCAACGCGGCAATCAGATACGAAATTGTTCCTTTCAAGAGAAGGTTCAACTTTACTAAAGCAAAATGGGAAAAATTCTCTGAAACATTGGATCAAGAAGTTTCCCAGCTTGAACCTAGCCCTGATTCATACGATAAATTTGTAGAAATCGTAAAGCAAGTATCACGGAAATTTATCCCTATAGGTTGTCGAACTGAGTACATAGCGGGGCTCAATGAAGAATCTAAACCCCTACTTAAAAGATAAGAACAGCTATATGAAGAAAACCCTTTCTCGGAAGCGACAATACAGGCTGGGGAGGAAATGTTACATGCGATATCCGCCAACAGAACGGAAAGGTGGTGCAAGCTGGTCACGAGTCTGGACATGAAACAAAACAGCAGACGTGCCTGGAAGCTGATTCGGAATCTTGGCAACGATCCCGCTGCTCCGGAAGTCAACATGACAGAAGTCACACCCGATCAGATAGCCCATCATCTTCTAATGAACGGTAAGACGACATCAAGAAAGAACAAGGTGAGAGCTCAACGGAATATCGACGAAGAAAGAGATGTTCTAGGTACCTCTTTTTGTCTAGAGGAGATGAGAGGCGCGATCCATCAAATGAAAGATAATAAAGCGGCTGGTCTGGACGACATGCGAACAGAGCAAATAAAGAACTTTGGACTAAAAACCGTAGAGTGGCTCGTAAAAATGATGAATTGCTGCATCCGTACATTACAAATCCCCAAAATCTGGAGAAAAGCTAGAGTGGTAGCCCTCTTAAAACCAGGGAAGGAGCCGGCGGATACAAAGAGTTTTAGACCTGTATCTCTCTTGTGCCACCTTTTCAAGGCCTTTGAAAGAATGATACTGAACCGGATCGCAGAATATGTGGAGACTAAAATTATTCCAGAACAAGCAGGATTCAGGCCCGGAAAGTGCTGCTGCAGTCAAATTCTTAATCTCACCCAACATATTGAAGATGGTTTTGAACGGAAGGAAATAACAGGAGTAGCGTTCATAGACCTAACTGCCGCCTATGATACAGTTAACCATCAACGGCTACTCGCAAAACTCTACGAAACTACAAAGGATTTCCGACTAACAAGGTTAGTGAAATGTCTCCTCCAGAATAGACGCTTCTACGTAACGCTCCAGTCCAAGAACAGTCGGTGGAGGGACCAAAAAAATGGGCTACCACAGGGAAGTGTCCTCGCGCCGTTTTTATACAACATATACACCAACGACCAACCCATACACCAACAAACAAGGCAATTTATTTACGCTGATGATACAGCGGTGGCAGCTCAGGGAAGAACCTTCAATGAAGTCGAAGTGAAACTGACAGATGCCCTGGGAGACTTAGCTCTATACTATGATAAAAACCATCTGAAACCCAATCCCACAAAAACCCAGGTATGTGCTTTCCACCTGAGAAACAAGCATGCCCGAAGGTCGCTGGAGGTGGAATGGCGTGGTCAGATGCTGGAACACAACAAGACGCCAAAATACCTTGGCGTCCGTCTGGATAGAACTCTGTCTTACCGATACCACTGTCAAGATGTCAAGAAGAAAGTAAGTGCCAGAAATAATATCATCCGCAAGCTAACTAATACAAAATGGGGAGCACAACCACACACTCTCCGCACTTCTGCCTTGGCATTATGTTTTTCGGCCGCGGAGTTTGGAGCACCAGTATGGGCAAACTCTGCTCACGCAAAGAACGTCGACGTGGCTCTAAATGAAACGGTCCGTATAATATCGGGTTGCCTGAAACCGACACCTATCGAAGAGGTATACCCCATTGCTGGAATTGCTCCACCACCAATCAGGAGGAAGGTCACGTCAGAGGTAGAACGGAAAAAGCAGGAGACGGACCGAAGACACCCCTTATATGACCACCAAACTCAGCCAAGCAGACTAAGATCTCGGAAAAGCTTCCTGAAAACATCAAGATCCATCCCCGAAGCGCCAGAGACGCGCCGAATACACCTATGGCAAGCGTCAACTACCGCGACACATTTTCCTCCCTCGGAGGAAATGGCTGCTGGACACAATTTACCGTATCCGACTTGGAAAGCGCTAAACAGACTAAGAACCGGCGTTTCACGTTGTGCTAGTAACCTGAAAAAATGGGGATACCAGGAGGACGATACCTGCGACTGTGGCGCGGTTCAGACCAGCCGGCATCTACTATCATGCACAGAGATGAGAGAGACCTGCACAGAACAAGACTTAATTATAGCAAATGACAGGGCCATCTATGTGGCCAACCATTGGAAATACAGAATTTAAAGTTGTTGGTGTTCCGAACACGGAAAGTAAGTAAATATTGGATCATTTGAAACAAAAAAATCCCAAACAATCCATTTTTTTGAGGTGTCTAAAAATTTGTCACCGTTGGCTAATTTTTCAATATTTTTTCTTAAATTGTTTTTGAATATTCTTTGAGTTATACTGAATATGCTTATTTAATTTAAAAATACACACAAAAATGTGCTTTAAATGTTGATTTCAAACACTACGCCCTCTCCCCTTAAGGATAGCTATGGCATGACCATATTTTGATAGGATACCCATACAGTCGTATTTGTCAAAGTATGAAATTAAAAAAAAATGTTTCATCCGGTAAACAGATGAGAGAAGGTCGACCTATGTTCGGATCCCGTACCTACTATTGGAATTCACCAACTTTACATTTATTTATTTGGTCTCTTCCCTATCATTGTTGTCCAAGACTCACGAAGAATTGTAACGACATTGATAATGAAATTATAGTCCGTTACAAGTCCTCGTGTAAGATTGCCAACCAAATCAAACATGATGAAAATTATTTAAAAATATTTTTTATACATTTTGTGTGTTTTGTTTATTTACAGTTCTTTAAAATATCATTATTTGATGAGAAAACAAGAACGTTTTTTACCAATTTAATTGACAAGACAATAAAAATGAGAGAAGAAAAAGGAATTGTTCGTCTTGATATGATACACTTACTAATAGAAGCTAAAAAAGGAGTCCATATTAAAGAGGATCATACTGTGGATGAAGGATTTGCTACGGCGAAAGAAGCCGAAAATGTATCAGGTATTTTTTTGATATGTTGCTTATTATAAATGTACATTAGTTCTTTTTGACAACGGTTTCGCAGCCATGAATATTTCTTCATAACAAATTCTCTTTTTCACTCGATCGTTCCGTTGAATATTAACTGCAGTATCCAGTATCTGCTACCTTTCGTTATATGCCCCAAATATTCAAGTTTTCTCTTTTTTATCATCTTCGTCAAATTTCCTCCATCTTGACCTATTCTGTTTAAGACTTTTATTACTTCTATGTTTGAAAAGCGTTGAACTGATGATATTTTGAGTTTTCATGATACAGGTTTCACATCCATATACAGTGAGCACGTAAAGGTTGGAATAAATTCATTTTCTCGAGAATGGACGATTTTGTAAAAAAAATCCCAAGACAGGTCAATTTTTATTTTTAAATTAAGGCTTATTGGCATATATCTCATACTAGCGACGTCAGCCGTCTGGGCGTGATGACGTCATCGATGATTTTTTTAAATTAAAATAGGGGTAGTGTTATAGCTCATTTGAAAGGTAATTCAATTCTCTATCCAGTAATATGAACATTTACATAATTATTTATACAGGGTGCCCAAAAAAATTTTTTTTGAATTAAATTTATTGACATAAAAAGAAGAATGTGTGTAATTTATTTAATTCAAAATACATTTTACTGCTATCAGAAAACAGGAAAAAAATGTTTATTTGGCAAATAAATATTGTTTTTTGCTTAAATTCAATATTAAAGCCGCCACCCACCAGCCTCGTGACAGTTTGAACATTTAATTTAAGCGAAAAGCAATGATTATTTTTCAAATAAACATTTTTTTCAGTTTTCTGAGAGCAGTAAAATGTATTTTGAATTAAATAAATTACATACATTCTTCTTTTTATGTCAATTAATTTAATCAAAAAAAATTTTTTTTGGACACCCTGTATAAATAATTATGTTAATGTTGATATTACTGAATAGAGAATTGAATTACTTTTCAAATAAGCTATCACACGACCCCTATTCTTATTTAAAAAAATCATCTATGACGTCATTACGCCCAGATGAGTGACGTCACTAGTATGATGTATATGCCAAAAAGTCCTAATTTAAAAATAAAAATTGACCTGTTTTGGGATTTTTCTCCAAAACCATCCGTTCTCGAGGAAATGAATTTATTCCAACCTTTACGTGCTCACTGTATAGTAATACAGGTTACACATAACATTTTAGGAATTAATTCTTAGTTGGTAAATTCAGCTGAGAATTGCACAGTATAGATCTAGGTTTGATAAATGCTCCTTTTGGAATTTCTATAGGAGTTTTAATTTATTTATCAGTATTTAGTGTCACGTTTATTCAACATCCTAGGTATTTAAAATGGTAAACTTTTTTAAATAACTTTTTAACTGTACTAAATTAAAAACAACAGATTTTAAATAATTTGGGATGTTAAAAGACTGTATGTATTATGTTTTAGGAAAAACCATTTCAAAAGAAATTACCAACATAGATATTACGGCCCAAGCGTTAATATTCTTCTTGGGTGGATTCGAAACCGTATCCTCAACAATGTGTTTTGTTGGTTATGAACTAGCTGCTAATCCAGATTACCAGCAGAGGCTGAGAGAAGAAATAATGGAAACTTTGGAACAGTGCCAGGGAGAATTAACTTACGAAGCTTTATTAAAAATGAAGTACATGGATATGTTTGTGTCAGGTAACATTTTGTTTTACTTTTTTTTTTTCACAAAACTTTGAAGTATCCATGGCTGTCCGTCCATCCGTAAACACAACTCCTCCGTTATTAGAACATATAGAAAGACAAATGAGCTGCCGAATGAGAGCTTATAGCCCAAATATGGCATTAAAGGTGAGACATTTGACCTCGGGCTTCCTGTTCCAGAGTTGCAACCGAGCGTACCGTTCAGTAGCCGAAATAATACAAGCGATATACTATTCGACGCGCTTTAGAAAGACGAGAACAAATAATATACACTTCCGGTTTTTATATCACTTCCGGTTAGAAAGTTGTAACAGGAAGTGACGCAATATGGTCACAAACGTAGTACACGTAGTATATTAATCGGCGCGTATTAAAAAGTCGAGACCAAATATTTAGTTTTGGTTTTTCAGAAGTTTGGCAAAAATGACTTAAAATTAGTGAACTTGTATGTCAATCCACTCAAGGTTAAACGAAAAGAGTTCAAATATTGACTTCCGGTTCTACTTCCAGTCAGTTTCCTTGAAATTAGAAGACTTACGAAGTTGTAACGGGTAGCTCTTTCAAGACGACAGACTCAGTAAAACACAGGTTAAAAAAATAAAGTAAATATATGTAAGATAATTATATACAGTTTAAAATGAATAAAATAATATATTTCTACCTTCTGCAAATGAAAAGCAATATCATACTTCTTACTGTCATTCGAACATAATAGTAATATTAAAATGATACGATAAAAAATACAATATATACAATAACAATCACGCTAGGTTAAATCAACATGGCGATATATCCCGACACGGAGACACCGCATTTCACTTCAATGCGGCATGGTTGAACAGCAACACTCAGTCACTCGGTCCTCGCTACTACTGCCTACTGCGGTAACGGTTACGGTGGACGCCACGTCACTACGGTGTAACAGGCACAGTTCTAGCTCAAATACGGTGCATCTCTGCCAATCGAGCTATTGCTATTTCAACACGTTAGCAACAACTGATTTTCTCATTCTCCTGGCTCGTCTTAAATATGCTCTCGATGCCACTTCTCCTTCAGTTTCCCCTAGCGGTGTTATGAAGAAGGAATGCGCCAACACTGACACTCCTACGGTCTTCTCTGGTAGACCAGCTCATCGCTTGCCGTGGTATCATATCGTTACAAGTCCAATTGCTTGTTAACCTGTGGTATTCGACTTATTGTTTTCACCCAATTTTGAAAAAATGTGAAAACGTTGAATTATTCACGTCCGTCTGTCCATACGTCCGTAAACACAACTTCTCCGTCATTATACCAGGTAGAATGACAAAAATGAGGTGTCGAATGAAAGCTTATTATAACCCAAGGATGTTACTAAAGGTGAGAAATTTGACCTAGGATTTCCGGTTTTAGAAATTCAACCGGAAGTACTGTTTTAACGCCGCCGGAATAGTACAAGCGATATTTTATTCGACGTGCCTATTAGCAAGACGAGAACAAATATATACTTCCGGTTTCATGACTGTCTGTCCATCTGTCCGCGAATATAACTCCCCCGTTAATAATACAGATAGAATGACAAATGAGGTGTCGAATGAAAGCTTATAACCCAAGGATGGTATTAAAGATGAGAAATTTACCTCGGACTTCCGGTTTTATATAGAGTTGCAATAGGAAGTACCATTTTCAAGTCACCGAAATAGTCTAAGCGATATATTATTCGACGTGCCTTAGCAAGATGAGAACAAATGTATACTTTTGGTTTTTATATCATTTCTGCTTAAAAAATTCTAACCGAAAGTGCCTTATTATAGTCGCAGAAATAGTAGGTGACATATCAATCGAAGCAAATTGAAAACTCGAGCTTGAATCTTTAGTTCCGGTTTTTAAGTCATTTCCGTTTGAACAGTTATGACCGAAAATTTAGTAAAAATTCCTCAAAATTAGTGAAATCGTATATCCATCGATGCCAAGTTATACGAAGAGTTTAAATACCGACTTCCGGTTCTACTTTCGATCCCTTTGGGTGACAACCTAGGACTTACGAAGTCCAATTACTTGTTAAAATTATATGTTTGACGGAAAATAATATGCAATCGACAATGCCTTGAAATTTTTACTGTAAAAATAAACAAATGGGAAACCGTAGTTTTCGTTAACTGTTCCCAATATAATACTACTGGATAGGGATGGCGGTTTTTGACAAAACACCGGTTTTCGGTTATACCGTTTTTTTTGCTTACGGTTTAACCTGGCGGTTACAACCGGCCAAAATAAACCGGTTTTTGGAAAAACCGGTTTTCGGTTTTTTAATCCAATAAGTTACAAAGTTACATTTACAATGCACTTTAGTTTGCGATTCTCCATTCGACTCGATATCAATATGATCAAAATTAGTACTATCGAATGATCATAAATATCAATATAAATAAAACACAATTTTTAATAAAACCATTTTATTCTATTAATTAATATATTTATTTATTATTTTATTAATATTATATATTTATTGATTATTATTAAATATAATATCTTCTTCTTCTTCTTAGCCTTCTATCGTCCACGTTTGGACATAGGCCTCTCCCAACTCCTTCCATCGGTCTCTATCCTGAGCAACATATTTCCAATTCGTTCCGGCTACTCTTTTAATATCATCAACCCATCTCATCTGTGGTCTTCCTCTCGGTCGTTTACTTTGGTAAGGTCTCCAATGTTGTATCGTTGCATTCCAACGTTGGTCTTTTTGTCTAACAGTGTGGCCTGCGAAGCTCCATTTAAGTTTGGCAACTTTTGTTGTTATATCCTCGACTTTTGTTTTTGATCTTACCCAGTCGTTCCTCTTTTTATCTGACAGTCGTATACCTAACATTGCTCTTTCCTCAGCTCTTTGTGTTGTGGCTAGTTTATTCATATTTGCCTTGGTTAGGGTCCAGGTTTGACACCCATATGTCATGATAGGAAGGATGCACTGGTTGAACACTTTGGTTCTCAAATATTGAGGTATTTTGCGGTTCTTAAGTATCCAACCAAGTTTTCCAAATCCTGCCCATGCTAGTCTTGCTCTTCTATTAATTTCCGCACTTTGGTTTTCTTTGTCTAGTTTCAGGATTTGGCCTAGGTAGATATATTCCTGGATTTTTTCTATCTCACTGCCATTTATAGTTATGCGTCTGGGGTCATCTGTGTTTGTCATTATTTTTGTTTTCTTCATGTTCATTTTCAGGCCGACGTATTGGGAGCTGCCTGCGAGTTCCTCCATCATAATTTGCAGTTCCTCGAATGAGCTCGCTATAATCACAATGTCGTCAGCGAATCTGAGGTGGTTTAGCTTCTTGCCATTAACGTTAATGCCATAGGTTGACCAATTTGTCGTTTTGAAGACGTCTTCTAGTGCTATATTGAAAAGTGTAGAATTAAAAAAATTCAGTTGAGTATCTTCAAAAATTTGAAGCTTCATTATGTATGGACTGCAAAACTTCTAATCTGTATTTATTTTGATATGCATAGGTATCTATTTACAAATATATGGAATTATTAACAAATAAACGACACAAACTTTGGTATTAAACTTTTACAATTAGACTAACTATTTTTAAAATGATATGATATCATGAAATTATGAATTAGGATGATATTATGAAATGTAAATAAAAAGTGGTCAAAAAATGGAGCCTTAAATTACATTTTTTGGCGCATTTTTTTGCTAGTGCAAATTTGTCTAGATATTTTACAGTTATGTATAGCTTCCCCTATTGTAAAAATCACGAGCCGCCACTGTTAATGATGCAAATTTAATTTACCGTTTAAAAATATAATGCTCTAAAATACCCACCAATTTTCCTCTCCTCCCAAACCCAAAAAATCCCCAACCATTTCAACTAATAAAAAATTTCCCAGACTCTTTGAAATGGGATTTAAAAAAAATAATATCAACATAAACATTTTACTTAAAAATAAATTGGATAATGCAATTTACCTTTTATTTTTACTACCACCAAAAAAAATTTATCATGTATTACTTTTAACACGTTTGTATATTTGTAGAATAGGTATTTACATGTTAACTCATTTAATACTTCCTGTATGGGTGTATCGCTTTGAAAACGTAGGGAAATTCTTGGAGATTCGTATTCGTAATCAGTAATTTGATATTCATAGTCACATCATTATTTTTGGTAATCAGAAAAAGTAGTTCACCCACTTTCAATGTCAAGAGTTAAGTGTGAAAAATAGATAATGTTTGCGTCTTCAACCAGATCACTTCTTATTAAATATGATTACAAATACCTTTTCAAGGAAATATTATAATAAAACTTGTTTGTTTCTGGCTATAAATTGTTTCTGGCTGATTCGAGATTGCACTTTCAGTTTGCTTCTGTATTTATAAAATAAAATAAAATGTGAATTATGGTTTTGTTTGGAATAATTACTTGAGAATAGTAATTATGATTGGGATCCAAAATAATACCTAACCTAATCCTAATCACCGTGAAAACCTAATAACCGGTTTTACTTTAAAAATAAAAAACCGGTTATAACCGGGACAAAAAAACAACCGGTAAAACCGGTTATTGCGAAGTAAAAAAACCGGTTTTAGGTTTAAACCGGTAGGATTTTCCCATCCATACTACTGGGCCACTCATCAGCGGTAAGAAACTGTAAAACCGTGGAATTTTGAGAATCAACACCGATTTTAATGAAAATTTGGGTTTAAGCTCTGTTGACTCTTTTTCAAAATCTACCCTATGCCGAACTGCGCTTTTGCCCTCTGGGTTGAAAACAACCCCATCTAGAGGATGACAATTTTTTAATCAAAATAACTATGGAAATCGTTAGAGTGACCAATTATGAGTAAATTTTTTTCTATAAATTTTTTTTGCAAAATTGACACCTTACAAGTTATTTGCGATTGAAACTATGCATTTTTCATTGAAAAAACTCACGTTTTATAACCGTTTTTCCTGAGTAACTTGAAAAAGTTTAATTTTATAGACTATTTCACTAGACTGTTTTTAACTGATAAAACGGCATAGCAACGCATAGTTTCCTACTGACAAAACTCCTTAGCGACGTGATTTCTCAGCGACAAAATTATGATAGATCCGTCACGAAATAGTATGGTAATAACTAATAAATAAAGATTATATTTCGTTAATATGATGCATTAATTGTCTCGTGAAATAGTCTTGTCGAATATCATTCGAGAGAAAATTATTTCCGGCAAAATTTTCTCCTGGTTTCATTCAAGTTCGTTGCCTTTGGGTAATTTTCGCTTATGAAACTTTGACAAAATCACTCGACTGACGTCTCGTGATTTAAGTCAAAATTTAATTCGCGAAAATTGCCAGGCAACAAACTTTCATACCAGTCGAAAATATTGCCGGCAAAATTTTCTCTCTTGTGATATTATATACGAAAAAATCATTGAAAACAAAACTGTAGCTAATAAAAAACAAAGAGATTCGCGTCTGAAAGACCTATGTAACCCAATAACGACTGAGTTATTGCTCTTTAAAGGATGGTTATTTTCGAAGAACATCGAAATGAAGAACTTTTAATCTTAAATAACTCGAATATAGTGCAATTTTTTGGGAAAACTCAATAGACATCTTTTAAAGTACATTAAAAAGCCTTTCAAATAAGCTCCAACAAAAGTTTTTTGCATAAGAACTGACTGACTTATGACAAAAATAAAGTCGCTCTCCGCTTTTTTCTTTTTGAAATTTAAAAATTAAACCCTCGTCATTACAATCCTAGTAGAAACGAAACAAAAGTGGGAAGCTATTCGTTTCTATTAGGATAGTAACGACAAGGGTTTAATTATTAAATTTCAATAAGAAAAAAGCGGAGAGCGACTTTATTTTCGTCATAAGTCAGTCAGTTCTTCTGCAAAAAACTTTTATCAGAGCTTATTTGAAAGGCTTTTTAATGAACTTTAAAAGACATCTCCTAAGTTTTCTCAAAAAATTGCACCACATTCGAGTTATTTGAGATTAAAAGTTCTCCATTTCGATGTCCTTCGAAAATAACCATCTTTTAAAGAGCAATAACTCAGTCGTTATTGCGTGTACATAGGTCTTTCACACGCCAAGCTCTTTGCTTTTCTATTAGCTACAATTTTTTTCTTAATGATTTTTTCTATAAAATTAAATTTTTTCAAAAGATGAGGTTTTCGATCCTAATAGCATTATTAATAATATTTAGAAAATATTAAAATATTACTAAAAGATTTTTAAATCGAAAACTTATTGGTCCATTTCCTTGGTAACACCTCCAAGGCTTCTAAAATTTGCAAGCCAAATGGATGCTGAAGCGAAGAAGACAAGAGGGAATTCAAAAAACTTACAATTCACGACCCCGTCTGTTCAGCTGGTAAATTCCAACAGAAAATGGACCTAGTTACTCGAAGGAGTAAAGACCAATATAAAAATAAAATAAAAATTTTATTTTTAATTCAGCTGCAATGCGAAGGCAAAACAATCCTACTTTTCAATTAGAATACGGAGCGCAGTCCAGTCCCTTGAATCGCGATTTTCGGCTCTTATTGGAGCCTCATCGGAAAGAACGTAGGCTTGTTCTCCATATCCTAATTGATCCGCACCCGCACTGAGAGGTTTTCCCACCCATTGCAACTGAAGTGAAAATATTAGGTGACTAGCTTCATCTGGCAATTAAAAGATGAAGTTTTCGATCCTAATAGCATTATTAATAATATTTAGAAAATATTAAAATATTACTAAAAGATTTTTAAATCGAAAACTGATTGGTTCATTTCCTTGGTAACACTTCCAAGGCTTCTAAAATTTGCAAGCCAAATGGATGCTGAAGCGAAGAAGAAAAGAGGGAATTCAAAAACTTACAATTCACGATTTTTAGTAATATTTTAATATTTTCTAAATATTATTAATTTCATCTTTTAATTGCCAGATGACGCTAGTCACCTAATATTTTCATTTCAGTTGCAATGGGTGGGAAAACCTCTCAGCGCGGATCAATTAGGATATGGAGAACAAGCCTACGTTCTTTCCGATGAGGCTCCAATAAGAGCCGAAAATCGCGATTCAAGGAACTGGACTGCGCTCCGTATTCTAATTGAAAAATAGGATTGTTTTGCCTTCGCATTGCAGCTGAATTAAAAATAAAATTTTTATTTTATTTTTATATTGGTCTTTACTCCTTCGAGTAACTAGGTCCATTTTCTGTTGGAATTTACCAGCTGAACAGACGGGGTCGTGAATTGTAAGTTTTTTGAATTCCCTCTTGTCTTCTTCGCGTCAGCATCCATTTGGCTTGCAAATTTTAGAAGCCTTGGAGGTGTTACCAAGGAAATGGACCAATAAGTTTTCGATTTAAAAATCTTTTAGTAATATTTTAATATTTTCTAAATATTATTAATAATGCTATTAGGATCGAAAATTTCATCTTTTAATTGCCAGATGACGCTAGTCACCTAATATTTTCACTTCAGTTGCAATGGGTGGGACAACCTCTCAGTGCGGATCAATTAGGATATGGAGAACAAGCCTACGTTCTTTCCGATGAGGCTCCAATAAGAGCCGAAAATCGCGATTCAAGGGACTGGACTGCGCTCCGTATTCTAATTGAAAAGTAGGATTGTTTTGCCTTCGCATTGCAGCTGAATTAAAAATAAAATTTTTATTTTCTTTTTATATTGGTCTTTACTCCTTCGAGTAACTAGGTCCATTTTCTGTTGGAATTTACCAGCTGAACAGACGGGGTCGTGAATTGTAAGTTTTTTGAATTCCTTCTTGTCTTCTTCGCTTCAGCATCCATTTGGCTTGCAAATTTTAGAAGCCTTGGAGGTGTTACCAAGGAAATGGACCAATAAGTTTTCGATTTAAAAATCTTTTAGTAATATTTTAATATTTTCTAAATATTATTAATAATGCTATTAGGATCGAAAACTTCATCTTTTAATTGCCAGATGACGCTAGTCACCTAATATTTTCACTTCAGTTGCAATGGGTGGGAAAACCTCTCAGTGCGGATCAATTAGGATATGGAGAACAAGCCTACGTTCTTTCCGATGAGGCTCCAATAAGAGCCGAAAATCGCGATTCAAGGGACTGGACTGCGCTCCGTATTCTAATTGAAAAGTAGGATTGTTTTGCCTTCGCATTGCAGCTGATTTAAAAATAAAATTTTTATTTTATTTTTAAATTTTTTCAAATAATTCATGAAAAACGGTTATAAAACGTGAGTTTTTTCAATGAAAAAATGCATAGTTCAATCGCAAATAACTTGGAAAATGTCAATTTTGCAAAAAAAATTATAGAACAAAATTTACTCAAAATTGGTCACTCTATTAATTTCCATAGTTATTTTGATTAAAAAATTTTCATCCCCTAGATGGGGTTGTTTTCACCCCCAGGGCAAAAGCGCAGTTCGGCATAAGGTAGATTTTGATAAAGGTTATAATTACTACTTAAATCCAAATTTTCAAGGAAATCGACCTTGGTTCTCAAAATTCCACGAGAAAATGGCTGTTAATTGGACTATACAGTAGTATAAATAATTTTTTTTTCGTGATGTTGATATTTCTTATTCCTCTAAAGGCTTTTTTCTTTCAGAATCTTTGAGAAAATGGCCCGTTGCTTTAATAACCGAGCGACAATGCACCAAAGATTACACCATTAAACCCGAACGACCAGAAGAAGCACCACTTACTATCAAAAAAGGAATGTCAATCATTATGCCAGTATATCCTATTCATAGAGATTCAAAATACTATCCAGATCCAGATAAATTCAACCCTGAGAGGTTCAGTGACGAAAACAAAAGTAAAATTAACCCTTACGCTTACCTACCGTTTGGAATTGGCCCAAGAATTTGTATAGCCTCCAGATTTGCTTTATTAGAAATCAAAGTGGTGTTCTTTTATTTGCTTAAAGATTTTGAAATTGTTCCTGTAAAGAAATCACAAATTCCTCTAGTAATTTCGAAAGAAAACTTCCAGCTCTCGTCTGAAGGAGGCTTTTGGTTTGGACTGAAACGTTTATAGATTTTAAATGATCAATGGGTTGTACATGTGAGTCCATTATTACAACTCTATTTCTAGATTTTATTTTGTAATATATTCCTAATTTAGAATAAGGTGGATAAATATATATTTTTTATTAATACTTACATATTTATTTTATTTATGGAAATGACCAAGCTGTTTTAATTTTGATTGAATACTGGTAAGTATATAGCTAGAAGGACTCAGTCAGAAAAGTGCTTGAAGAGTGTATTGAAGAGAAAAAAATAATAGATTACTTACCCAAAAATATAATTTTGTGCACTATAAACAAGTATTTGATATGCAGTATCAAAAACCATCAATATATGAGAACAAAACAACATCAAACAAGAGAAGAAATCAACATAGAACAACTATATGATGACTAAACAAAAAATCAGTTCTGAATAGAACAAAATATAGAGTAGGGTAGTGCGAAAAAAGTCAAGTTGATAATGCCGTGTCGCTATAGTGCGGAAAAGTTGCGATTGGTAATTACAAGAAAAACAAAAAGGAATTATTCGAATCGGACTTTACCTTCCGATCCCGCAACACGTCTAAAGATTATGAAAAAAAAATTAAATTTTACCTTTTTTCAAAAAATTTTTATGTATCCTTCGTGTACGTTTTATTTATCGCTATAGTAAAATTTATTTACTGTTTTCATGGTAGAGTAATAAAAAGAATAGATTTACGCATTTAATGAATATCTTCCGATCCCGCAAGGTCAAGCAAAATTTATAAAAATTTGACATTTTTGATGATTTTGATAAATTAAAAAACATTCAGTTATCTCATTTTTCTATTACATTGTGAAGCTCTTCGCTTGTTCAGATATTGTATGACAATATTTAAACAACCCAGAACTCAAAACGAGGGGGTGGTTGCAGTTCTAGCTCCACACGCACCCCTCTCTCCAACCAACCAATGAGTGTGTGTTTTTTACATTATTTACATATAATATGTACATTTCTTTTTCATCCGTTTGTGTCTAGCTCTTAAACATCAACTTTGTATTGTGATTTCTTGGTAAAATCTGGCAGCATGGACCTTGATTTAAATGTTTTCCTGATTAATCCATCTTTTGATTGGAGCCTACATACATTAGCATTAGACGATGCTTCCGTGGGCAACTTTAGACACCGCTCGTCAGCTTGCATGTGGCAGGGATAGCTTTGTACATTCCAGTCTGGCATGTCTCCCGATGTAATGCAAGAAGTTATATCTTCATTTGAAACTCTTCGAAGAGCTGGTGGAGAAGATAGTTTTGTAACATCCCAGTCTATTATTTTAGTCCTGTGCTTGAAAATTTAAAGTAGGAGGGATGAAATTTCTAATACTTTTGCCCTGGCTTTAGTCTGTCAGGCTTTTAACACTCTCTCTGGCCCTAGCTCTCTAATGTGTTTCCCTTCTCCCTACTACTTGAAATTTTGAAGCACAGTACTAAATTAAAATAATACACTGAAATGTTGCAAAACCCTCTTCTCCACCACTTCCTCGAAGAGTTTCAAATGAAGATATAACTCATTGTATTACATCGGGCGACATGTCAGACTGTAATGTACAAGACTATCCAAGCCACAAGCCGGCTGATGAGCCGTGTCTAAAGTTGGCCACGGAAGCATCGTCTAATGCTAATGTATGTGGGCCTCAATCAAGAGATAGATGCATCAGAAAAACACTTAAATCAAGGTCCATGCTGCCAGATTTTACCAAGAAATCACAATGCAAAGTTGGTGTTTGTGAGCAGGACACAAACAGATGAAAACGAAATGTACATTATGTAAATAATGTAAACAGCACACACTCATTGGTTGGTTGGAGAGAAGGGTGCTTGTGGAGCTAGAAGTGCAACCACCCCCTCGTTTTGAGTTCTGGGTTGTTTAAATATTGTCATACAATATCTGAACACGCGAAGAGCTTCACAATGTAACAGAAAAATGAGATAACTAAATGCTTTTTAATTTATCAAAATCATAAAAAATGTCAATTTTTTTTAGATTTTGCTTGACCTTGCGGGATCGGAAGATATTCATTAAATGCGTAAATCTATTTTTTTTATTACTCTACCATGCAAACTGTAATAAATTTGAAAAAAGGTAAAATTTCATTTTTTTTCATAATCTTTAGGCCTGTTGCGGGATCGGAAGATAAAGTCCGATTTGAATAATTCTTTTTTTTGTTTTTCTTCTAATTACCAATCGCAACTTTTCCGCACTATAGCGATACGGAATTATCTACTTGACTTTTTTCGCACCACCCTAATATAGAGCAACAAAAGATCACATATACCCCAGGCTGTGGGTGAAAGAAAAAACGTGATATAATTCAGGAATTTTTGAAACCTATCAGGTGTTGTAAAGGACGATGCTAGGAATAACTTATACTAAAATGTAACCAAAAATATTGTGCGCTTTTTTTTATTGCGATTTTAATTTGCTAAATTTGCAATTTTTAATTATTTTTAATTTTGCAACTTAGGATATTGATTTTAGAGAAAAACTTTTTAATACAAAGTTGTAGTAAATTACTGAACCTACAATTTGAGGTATGGTATGTTTAATTTTGTTAATTGGTTATTGCAAAACAGCCTGCGAAAGGTCCAAAATGGCCGTTTTTTACAATTGCATTATTTATTGTACAAATAATTTTTTTTTATTTTTTAAAGCTTTAAAATGAAGATCTTTCAATTCCAAACATAAAAAAATTGTAAAGAGAGATTAACGAATTTGTTGCTTAAAAATTATAAATTGTTTATCCCAAGAGGTCAAATGTCGAAGGCTATAACTTTTTGAAAAAAAAAATCGTAGAGAGTTGGTGAAACATCCAATCTCCTTCTAAAGAGTTATATTTTTATATTCTGATGTAAATAAATGCGTAAAACATTTTTAAACCTCTAATTTTTGGGTTTGAAAATAAGGGGGCAAATTTCGTTATAAACATTTAGAGCTGAAGCGGCCCTGTACATCCTATGAGTTTTTAACTTACAGATTATTGTTGCTGAAGATAAAGAAAATATTTATAAAAAAATAAAAAATTTCTACGACCAACTGGAGCCGAGATAATTTTTGGGTTTGAAAATAAGGTGGCAAATTTCGTTATAAACATTTAGAGCTGAAGCGGCCCTGTACATCCTATGAATTTCTAACTTACAGATTATTGTTGCTGAAGACGAAACGAAGATTTATAAAAAAATAAAAATTTTCTACAACCAACTGAAGCCGAGGTAATTGTTTTTTTTTTCTTAAATCGTAGTGCCTTTATTTATAACAATTAAGAAATTATTTTACAGTCACTGACTAAAGAAAGACTATATTATTTTAAAATAAAAATTATTATAAAATATAGTTACATTTAATTATTATAAATTATTTTTAAAATCGGTGCTTTTGCAAGCGGCCGAATTTTGCAAGTCGCTCGGAAAATTTTTACGTAACTTGTATTAAATTTTGACAGAAAACAATTTAATAATATTACCATTATAATATACAGTCTATTTACCACTGTATTTGTTTTTCTTGATAAACTTTTATATGTGAAATCCAAAACGAATATTTACTACAAGAAGAAACAGTTTTATATTGTATATTATAGTAAGAAGTAACATTATTATTATTATATTTATATAACAATGAAAAAATTAAAAATATATTTATATATTTCATATATATCTATCATTTTTGTAATATTATTTCTTCCGAAATGAAATTTCACATATAAAAGATTATCAAGAAAAACAAATACAGTGGTAAATAGACTGTATATTATAATGGTAATATTATTAAATTGTTTTCTGACAAAATTTAATATAAGTTACGTAAAAATTTTCCGAGCGAGCAGATTTGAAGCGAGCCGGGCGATTTGCAAAATTCGGCCGATCGCAAAAGCACCGATTTTAAAAATAATTTTTAATAATTAAATGTAATTATATTTTATAATAATTTTTATTTTAAAATAACATAAGTCTTTCTTTAGTTAATGACTGTAAAATAATTTCTTAATTGTTATAAATAAAGGCACTACGATTTAAGAAAAAAAAAAAAACAATTATCTCGGCTTCAGTGGGTTGTAGAACATTTTTATTTTTTATAAATCTTCGTTTTGTCTTGATCAACAATATAGACAAAGCGAAAACGGCGGGTTCGAAGGGAAAAATATTCCCATGAGATTTTTTTGCATAACCACATTCGTGAGACATCCCAGAATAAGGTTCAAGAAGTCGCCCACGTGAAAAGTGGGCCAATTTTTTTTTAACAATTTTTTTTAATCAAATTGCAAGAATCAATATTTTTGGTCCGAATAATTTTTTCTTTCATTTTTTGTACCATTGTGGACAAAAAAGGTCTCTTATAATTTTTCTCTAAAGTTGATCGTTTTCGACTTGATAAGCAATTTAAAATTGAAAAAAACGAAAAATGGCGATTTTCAAGGCTTAATATCTCGGTTAAAAGTTATTATTATGAAAGTCAATATATCACTAAATCAAAGTTTAAAGCCCCCCCTACAAGATCCTGAAGAAATTTTTGTCATTATTTTATTACTAAGCTGTTATTTTTAAGTAATAATAAGGGCTGTAAATGCTGAGTGCGAGAGAGAAGCCATTCCAGCAGTCCAATTGTGCATCTTACTCGCACTCACATTTACAGCAGCGTCAATACGATCTAACCACTCATTGTTATTAATTAAAAACAACAGCTTAATAGTAAATTAATGACACAGATTTCTTCAGGAACATGTAACGGCGACTTTAAACTTTGATTTAGTCACTTTCTGACTTTCAAAATAATAATTTTTGACCGAGTTATTAAGTCTTAAAAATGGCCATTTTCGCGTTTTTCAAATTTTAACTTGCTTATAACTCGAAAAAGATCAACTTTAGAGAAAAATTATAAGAGACCTTTTTTTGTCCAGAATGGTCCAAAAAAGCTAAAAAAGATTAGTCCGGGCCAAAAATATTGATTTTTGCAATTTGACTAAAAAAAATTTGTTAAAAAAAATTGGCCCACTTTTCTCGTGGGCGACTTCTTGAACCTTATTCTGGGATGTCTCACGAATGTGATTATGCAAAAATATCTCATGGGAATATTTTTCCCAACGAACCCGCCGTTTCCGCCTTGTCTAATAATCTGTAAGTTAGAAACTTATAGGATGTACAGGGCCGCTTCAGCTCTAAATGTTTATAACGAAATTTGTCCCCTTATTTTCAAACCCAAAAATTATCTCGGCTTCAGTTGGTCGTAGAAATTTTTTATTTTTTTATAAATCTTCGTTTTATCTTCAGCAACAATAATCCGAAGTTAGAAACTCATAGGATGTACAGGGCCGCTTCAGCTCTAAATGTTTTAACGAAATTTGCCCCCTTATTTTCAAACCCAAAAATTAGAGGTTTAAAAATGTTTTACGCATTTATTTACATTAGAATATGAAAATATAATTCTTTAGAAGGAGATTAGATGTTTCACCAACTCTCTACGATTTTTGTTCAAAAAGTTATAGCCTTCGACATTTGACCTCTTGGGATAAACAATTTATAATATCTAAGCAACAAATTCGTTAATCTGGCTTTAATTTTTTTTTATGTTTGGAATTGAAAGATCTTCATTTTAAAGCTTTAAAAAATAAAAAAAATATTTGTACAATAAATAACGCAATTGTGAAAAACGGTCATTTTGAACATTTCGCAGGCTGTTTTGCAATAACCAATTAACAAAATTAAACATACCATACCTCAAATTGTAGGTTTTTTAATTTACTACAACTTTGTATTAAAAAGTTTTTTTCTAAAATCAATATCCTAAGCTGCAAAATTAAAAATCTTTAAAAATTGCAAATTTAACAAATGAAAATCGCAATAAAAAAAAGCGCACAATATTTTTGGTTAAATTTTAGTAGAAGTCATTCCTGGCATCGTCCTTTACAACACCTGATAGGTTTCAAAAATTCCTGAATTATATCCTGAAATCGACCTATTTTTTACCCACAGCCTGGGGTAATAGGAAAAAGATGTAGACGATAGTTGTTAAACAATTAAATATAATATAAAATAATCATTATTCTGGCTTTACAACTCTGTTGGGTCATATCCTTCTCAAAGATTTTTCTTCAGTCGTTCCTTTCCATGAGTTTCCATATGTTTTCATCGATGTTATCAAGGAACCTTGTTCTGAGTCTTCCTCTTCTCCGACCCATTGGTTTATTAAGCACCGTTCTTCTAGCAGGGTCAGTTTGTTACACCCGCATAACATGCCCTACCCGCCTTAGACGTCCTATCTTAATGTATTTACGATATGGTTCTTAGTACCTACAGTCGGAAAAATTAAAGAATACCCATGAACGATCACATCAATCACTTATTTTGTATTTGCTGTCTTTTTTTAAAACAAACGTTTGTTATTTATAGAAAAAGACAGCAAATACAAAATAAGTGATTGATGTGATCGTTCATGGGCATTCTTTCATTTTTCCGACTGTATGTTCTAAAAAATTCGAAGTTGTTTCGCCTTTTTCACACTCAATGATCATTCACTACTCCATAGATTCTGTAAGCTTGTACAATACAGAGTGTCCTAAGTTCGGAGGGAAGATACCGCATAAGTCTAAGGTTACATTGGATGCGTAAACATGCGATTTTTACACGTACGTTCACGTACGATATCGCAAATGAAAACAAACATCTTCATTTAAACGTATTCGGTTACATTACTGTAATTTTAGTCTGACATTCTCGTGTGTCGTCGTACGTGTACGGAACAAAAACAAACTGGTTTGTTTTTTGATGCGTTGTCTTGCGATACTTAAAAATATTCTCGCAGATAATTTATAAAAATGGACAACGAAAAATTAATTTTATGTGTAGAATCTAAAATGCCTTTATGGGATCAAAAGTGTAAAGATTACCACAATAGGTCCATGATAAAAAAGCTTTGGGGAGAAGTAGCAAAGGAAATGAGATACAGGTAAGATAAAATTTTGTATTTGTAATGTTTATTATATACTGATTCTGCAAAATTGAAATAGCATAATTTCTTATTTGGAATGGAACAGAACCGGCTGGACTATTAAAATAGTTCTTAAATATTTCATGTACATTACAAGCAGCTGTAGTTGAACGATTATTTCCCCTTAAAGTGGTTCCAGGAGTATTTTGCCGAGGTTGCAGTATCTGTGAATTCATCCTCAAATTATTTTCGGTGAATCTTTCTTTATCAATGACGATATTGTGGAGAAGACATACAGATTTAACAATTATATCTGCTTTGTCAGGATGACATTCAATTTCTTTTTTTAGAATTCTCCATTTGGAACACAGTATTCCAAAAGCACATTCAACTACCCTTCTTGCACGAGATAGTCGATAATTATAAATTTCTTGTTGTTCAGTAATGCCTCGGCCAGAATAGGGTCTCATCAAATATGTCTTTAAAGGGTATGCTTCATCACCTAAGAGAACGTATGGTGCATTAATATTTGTACGTGGAATGGCCTTTTCCTTCGGTATGTAAAATATTTTATTGTCTAAACACTGTTTCAAAGTGCTGGCAGCAAATATTCCTCCATCACTTTGTTTACCATATGATCCGACATCTATGTAAAGAAATCTACAATGGGCATCAGCAACACCTTGGAGAACAATTGAATAATATTGCTTATAATTCCAATACAGTGAGCCAGACATTGGTGGACAACGAAGCCTTATATGCTTTCCATCAATGCAGCCTATACAATTTGGAAAATTCCACTTTACAAAAAAATCCTCAGCAACGACTTCATGTGTTTTAGTTGTCGGCAATGGCATATGTTGTTTGTGAAATTCATCCCATATCGCTTCAGCTTCACATACTTCATAAATAATGTTTCGTACTGTCGAATGAGCCATTCTAAATGAAAATGCCAGAGATCTGAATGACAATCCTGTTGACAAAAACCTGAAAAAATTAATCTATTAGATGTTGAAAATATATACAAACAAATAAAATAAAAAAAATCAATGAATTTGAAAAATCCGTTTTTATTTTTAGATGCAGCAGTAAAAGCCAAGTGGCGAAATTTGCGCGATCATTTCCGCAGGTTATTATCAAAAGTACAGAACAGTCGTTCAGGAGACCCTGGAGGAATTTAAAAAAAAACCTAAATGGGTCTACTTTGAAATGATGCTTTTCCTAAAAGATACTTTAGCTGCACGACCATCGAGTGGTAATATAACGATTAGAGAAAAACATGAGGAGACAAATTCTGAACATGATGATGACTCTAATAATAGCATACATGATGATACTCAGGCTGACAAAGATGAGATAGCTATAGAAGAGATTGAAACAGTAAATGAGGCAGACAATTTTCGAACTCCTAGCAGACAAAAAATAGTAAACGAGCACAGAAATCGGTTATTACCAACTAAGAAACAAAAAACCGATAATATTTACGAACAACTTTTGCATATTGAGAAAAAAAGCTGGAGACATATTCGGCACGGTCGTCACTTGCTGGTGATAGTGATTACCATTTTGTAATGAGCCTCTTACCACAGTTGAAACAACTTACACCTGTGAGAAATATGCAAATGCGTGTGAATATTCAGCAACTGTTTTTAAACCAACAAATTTATATGCAGTCTGGTTTTGGTCAAGTCTCAAATCCACAGCAAGCTCCCGTTCCTACTCCGCAGATTTCACCATGTACTACTGCTACTTTAGGATCTACTGGAGCATCTGTTTCACAACCAATAAACTCTTATAGTACAGAGTACCCCGAAATATTGAATGCTTCATCCAACAGCGAACAGGAGGGAAATGCAGCTCGATATTTTCATAGTTTTACATAATATACTATGTTATTATTAAAAATATATAAATAAATAGTTAAAGAATATTACTACGTATGTATACTTACCTAAGGGTTACCATTAATTTTTGTTCAGGTTCGATACATTTACGAAAATTCGAGTATTCTTCCAGTCTGCTATGGAGCTTTTCGAGTAAATATTCAAATGTTAATGGCGACATTCTAAAGTATTCAAAAAACTTTGTCGGTTGCTTCTTTAATGGTTCGAAAAGGGTAACATATTCTCCTTCTTCGTCTCTTCTTATATATAAATCATTAACCCAATATTGCTTTTTCTTTTTCAGAAGCATATATTTTAAACAACTGTTTTCCATTAAATAAAAATCATCTGCTTCTTCGTCCATTTTTGATCAGACTACCGCACAAAACGTTCCCAATGTAAACATATTATCTGACGACACGTTGTCGTACGTGAGCGCACGTGTAAAAATCGTACGTTTACGCATCCAATGTAACCTTACACTAATGCATCTCTTTTCTTCGAATGCGTTCTCACTTAGTGCCAAATCTCACGCTATATTTTGACAAACAATATTTATTAAGGCGTCTAAAGTAAATAAGAAAAAACAAGACCAAACATAATAAAACTTCTGTTTAAAATGTTCTTATAGAATACGTAACACGTTCTATTATTATCATTGTATAATAGTTATTTAGGTACCAAGGGTATTATAAGGATAATAACGCTTGAGGTCAATGGTGTATAGACCGAGGGCTTCGGCCCGAGGTATATACGTTGACCGAAAGCGTTATTATTATAATGCCCGTGGTGCCTTCAACGTTTAATGTCCGACTAAATTATTCTTTATATGCAAAAAATTTTAATGAATTTTGAATTAAATAGTTTTCAAATAAGTACATTTACCAGAAATAGTCGTAACGTAATTATGGTAAACATAGTTTTACTGAGGGCCGGTTGTTCGAACGCTAATCAAAAATGATCATTATCAAATATTTAATTACTGTCACAACTGTCAATGTCAACTTTGATTGGGTTGCTGAAAACATAATTATTGATTACAATTATGAAATTAGTTAATCAATTATGTCTTCAGCAACCCAACCAAAGTTGACATTGACAGTTGTGACACTAATTAAATATTTGATAATGATCATTTTTTATTAGCTTTCGAACAACCTGCCCTAAGAGTTTTATTTGTCAACTTGACAGTATTTAATTCGTTATTTAAATTGAATAGGCCCTAGGGCGTTATTTTTCAACAACACGCCCTTGGGCGATATATCGTACTTAATAGACTTCGAAATAATGTCATTATTTGTCAATGTCATTATTTGTCAAATAATAGACTAGTCGGACATTAACACGTAAAAATCATCATTTGTGCATTAGTTCCTATCACAAGATTCATAATAATTGAACTTATTAGATGCACCACTTCTGTACTCAGTTATTTTGTACCTACACATACGTATGTTTTGAAAACACTTCTCCAATTAGTAAAATATTTAGTCGGAGAGATAGAAGCGGATTTTGTGCGTGATAAGTAATATGGAAAAACTATACAGGAATATGTAAAATTTGATATAGTTTCTATATCTTCATCCTATCATAATATATAATCTATCTGTTTCTTCCAGTTCGATTGTAGCAGCGGAAGCGAATAGTTCTCTGTGTGATCGAAGTGCTAATTATTAGAGTTGTTGTTGTTTTTACCAAAAAATGGAATTAAATTCAGATGGCAGAGGAAATCCACCTGACAGAGGAAGGATTGACGATGTTGCTAGTAATATGGAGTATGAAGTTAATGAAAAACAAAAACAGTCTGAGGAAATTATAAATATTAATATTAATACACAATCAAAACAGGTACCGATAACAAATCCAAAAAACTTTTTACCAGATTATCAGGTAAGCAATAAAACAAATAATAATATAGGCCAGTCCATAATGTCAGAGGTGAAAAATAAATACAGTCAAGGTGACCAAGGTCCTTATTTTGTTTTTATGCAGAATAAGGAAGGGAACATCGGCCGATTGCATCGCATCGCGACAGCTCGGTTAATTTTAGGTGCAGTACCTGCAATTAAAGATAATATTGTTAATATTAATATTATAGGAAAAAATAAAATTAAAATTGAATGTAACACATATAAAAGCGCTAATATTTTAGTGGAATGTAAAAAGTTAATAGAAAGAAATTACGATTTATATATTCCAAATTTTTTTACTCAAAAGAGTGGGGTAATTAAAGGGGTAGACAAAAATATTTCAGAAAACGAATTAAAAGGTATTATTGTTCCAAGATACGGCAATTTTAAAGTAATAAACGTTAAAAGAATAAAGCGAAAAGAAAATGATCAACTGGTGGAGACGGGTACGATAGTGGTGTCTTTCAGAGGCCAAATGATTCCAAAACAAGTAATCATTGAGCGAATGATATACCAAGTGGAACCTTATGTTCCAAGAGTAATACAATGCCTTAATTGCATTAGGTACGGGCACGTTACGTCACAATGTCGTGGTAAGAAAAGATGCAGCAAGTGCGGACAGGAACATGATTCAGATGTATGTGATTTAACAGATCCCACTTGTATATTATGTTTTGGAAACCATTCAGCATTAGATCGAAACAAATGCGCTGAGTTTGAAAAACAAAAGGGTATTAAATATATAATGGCAAATGAAAATTTACCTTTTGAAGAAGCAAAATTAAAATACAGCAGTAGCTATAGAACAGTCCTAAATTCAACAAACACAGGAAATAGGTACACAGTGACAACCAAAAGAAAATGGAGCGAAGGAGCTCAAAATAAATCAGTTTATCCTTATTCAAAAGAACACGAAAATATACTGGACACTGCAAGCGCTTCTGCTTACCCGTCGCTACCAGTTATAAACAACCCATTATATCAAAATCAAACAAAAATAGTCCAACAAAACTCACTAACTAGTAAACAAATTACTGATAATATAGTAACAATATTTAAAAATTTCTTAGACAAAAACTTAATTCCAATAGCAAACAAACAAATTTTAGACGACATTAAAAGTAATATAGAAAAAGTTTTAAATGGCCCTAGTAAATAATAAGATTTTACAATGGAATTCACGATCAATAGTGAACAATAAAGGCCATTTTGAAAAGTACATTTTCGAAAATAAATTCTTAGCTATTCTTTTAAGTGAAACTTGGTTAAAACCAAATTCAAAGATAAGCTTTTCCCAATATAACATCTTCCGTGAAGATAGATCAGATGGTTATGCAGGAGTAGCGATATTATTAAGAAAAAATATCAATTTTCAGAACAATTTAAATTTTTATAAAATAAATAATGTCATGTGCGTTGCAGTACAGATTAAGATAAATAATAACAACTTAAACTTATATTCCATTTATGCAAAACCCAAATTATGTGTGTCAAAAAACGAATGGGTTAAATTTTTCAGTAGTTTACACAAACCTTTTTTAATAGGGGGAGATTTCAACTGCCATAATAAAATGTGGGGGTGTGATGTCACCGATCAAGAAGGTATTTATCTTTTTGAGGCTATGGAGCAATGTGGACTTAATTTCCTAAATGATGGGTCAGAAACATTAATTCGTAAACCTATGCATTTAAATAGATCTGCTATAGACTTAACAATTTGCTCTAGGGATATTTATTACAAATTTGATTGGCACACAGAAACTTTGAGTCTGGGTTCTGATCACTACCCAATAGTAATAGAATTTAACCATAATACTGATAGTAACGTTACTAATAGTAATGCTGTCATTGACACTAATGATATATCTAGATCTAGAATTACATGGGATATTAAAAAGGCAGACTGGGCTTTCTTTACCTATCTCTTAAACAATGAAAAGAATAATAATATATCAGATGGTTCAGAGCAAGAATATTCCACATTTTGTGACTCAATCAATTTAGCTAGTAAAAGCTCTATTCCAGAGAGGAAGAGAGGGCCCAATGCAAAATTTAATAAACCATGGTGGAATGATGATTGTAGGGACGCTATAAGACAACAAAAAGAAGCTTTTTTGCAGTTTAAAAGACTATCTAATTACGATAATTACTTAAAATATCAACAAGCAGAAGCTTATAAAAAAAGAATTATTTTAGGCAGCAAAAGAGCTTCTTGGAAAAACTTTTGTAGTAGTTTAAATAAAAATACACCTATTAGCAAAATATGGAATGAAATCAGAAAATTAAAAAACGTTTATAATCCTCCCAATAATCCGATAGTTGAAAATGAGTGGACAGATATATTTTTTAATAAAATTGCTAGACCTTGGGTTATAGAAGGAGAAATTAATCACAGGAACCCAACGGATAATAGACATGACAATGACGAAGCAAACGAAGACAACATGTTTCTCACTGAAGCATTTAGTCTGGAAGAAATAAAGAACTGCCTAAAAAGACATAATAATTCAGCTCCAGGATTAGATGGTATACACTATAGTATGTTGTATAATTTACCCATACATAAGAAAGTTCAACTACTAAACGTAATAAACAATATCTGGATGAGTATGGATATACCACGTGCATGGAAAGAGTACATCATAGTTCCAATTCTTAAGCCACACAAATCACCAAACTGTCCGGATTCGTATAGAGGCATTTCACTATCATCATGTGTGTTAAAAACAATGGAAAGAATGATTAAATGTAGACTAGAATTATGGTTAGAAAAAAATTCTAAAATACCTGCAACACAATTCGGCTTTAGAAAATCATGTTCTACGATGGAAAATTTAACGCACTTAATACTGGATATATATAACTCATTTTCCGCCAACAAGTCGGTATTTGCTACATTCATAGACATAGAAAACGCATATGACAATGTGAACCTACAACTTCTATACCACAAAATGAAGGAAATAGGACTGCCAGATACACTCTGCTGGAAACTTCATCAACTTTACATCAATAGAACTCTTTATCTTCAAATCAATAACAAACTAATAGGACCCAGAGTTTCAAACATCGGGTTACCCCAAGGGAGCATCTTAAGTCCAATATTATACACTATTTATACAGCGCATATAGGTCAAAGCATAATTACTAGCAAACAAGGTAAAATATTACAATTCGCAGATGATATATGCATATATGTAGACCAATTGGAAATAGAACAAGGCAGTAGAAAAATAAATACAGTATTTAAACATCTACAAGAAGACCTAGATCAAATAGCATTAAACATATCAACAAAAAAAACACAAGCTTGTATATTCTCCCGAAAACGAAACATTCCAGAAGTAGTGGAGTTGCAAAATGTCTCGTTTAAAGTTCAACCTAAAGTTAAATATTTGGGTATTATACTGGATAGGAAAATGATTTGGAAAGATCATATTGAGTATATCGTAGCAAGAGCTGACAAAGGGTACAATGCGTTACGAGCAGTAAACTATACAACCTGGGGAGCAGATCCCAACATAGCATTACTAATGTATAGGTCATATATAAGGTCAATATTAGATTACGGATGTTACTTTTACAATCAAGCCGCCAAAACCCATCTTCAAAAAATAGACATCCTTTCAAATAAATGTCTCAGATTATGTATAGGAGCTTTGATGAGTACTCCAATATCAAACCTAAGCGTAGAATGTAATGAACCACCGTTATGGTTAAGAAGGAAAATTCTGTGTGAAAAATTTATAACTAAAATGATAACTAAAGAAAGCATAATATGTAACAACTGCCACAAACTTTGTATAAATGACCTAACCACAGAATACTGGAGGAAAAAGACAACATTACTACTTGCTGAAAGTTACAATAGATTAAGACAATTTAAAAATAAACTACATACATCAACTCTGCCATCTATGTTTCAGATAAATCTAAACAATATACCAAACATACAACCAACCTACATGAGAGATTACTCGAAATTTCCAGTGTACTTAAGGAATGCCATGTTTAATGTGGATATAGAAACTTTATTTCCGGGACATTACCAAATTTATACCGATGCCTCAAAAATGAATTCGAGGGTGGCCGCTGCCGTGTGGGACCCTAGGACAAGGTATAAAGAGGGTATACGACTTAATGAAAATTTTACAACATTTTCAGCAGAACTTATTGCAATACTGAGAGCATTGCAGTATATAAGCAGTATAAACAATAATGAAGAGAAATTCCTAATCCTTACAGACAGCAAAAGTGCTTTACTTAAACTGGAAAGTTTGAAGGACATATCAAACTACATATATATTGATATTATTAAGGCATATATCGCACTTAAGGATAAGGGCAAACAAATATCATTTTGTTGGGTAAAAGCACACTCTAACCTTAAACACAATGAAATAGTAGATACTTTAGCTAAGAAGGCTACCGAACAAGAAATTGAAAGTGAATATAAATTAACATTAAATGATATTTACGCTAATATTACTAGCAATAAAACCAAAACCTGGCAACAATGGTATAACAACTCAACAAAAGGGCTATTCTATAAAAACATACAATTAAATATTCCAGCTAAATCCTGGTTTAATCATTATCACGGCGAAAAAATCGTTGTTTCATATATATGCAGACTTAGATTTGGACACTGTCTAATTCCAGAACACAAATTTAAAATAGGTCTTAGTGATAGTAATCTTTGTGAATGTGGTGAGTTAGGATCTGCAGAACACATGATACTAAACTGTAGACTAAAGATAATCGAAATAAATCATTTCATGAATCAAGTATATAGAGAAACCAATATTACAAGACCTTTTAATCTAATAACAATATTATCTAGTTTAGACGAACGTGTATATGAGATCCTAATTAAACACATACTTAGTATAAAATTAAAATTGTAAACTATAATACCTGTGTTTATCCCATTTGTCTACCTACCTTTCCGTGGTCTAGTCTTGTGTGTGTGCATTGCTCTGAAAGACCCCTGAGCAGAAGTTCTCCTTGTTGACATTCCTTATAATACAATTAAAAAAAAAAAAAAACAAAAAAAAATAATAATAAAAAAAAAAAAGAAAAAAAAAAGAAAGAAAAAAAAAAAGAGAAAGAAAGAAAAAAAAGAAAGAAAAAAAATATATATAAAAATAAATAAAAAAAAAAAAAAAAAATAATAATAATAAAAAAAAAACATAATAAAGAATAATATTGAATAATACTAGAATATATTTATGATATAGATATACGTATATAAATGTGTAATATTGTATGATTGTAGCTAAAGATTAAATTATCCATTTATTGTTATAGAATCTAGGTATATCTTTAAAATACAAAATCTTATTTTAATAGTAATATGTGAGATAAATATCTGTAGAGCAAAAATAAGTTCGGCTAATGGATTAAGTCCACAGTCAGGAAATTCGATGACACACACACACACATCTGTTTCTTCCGATTTTACCCTATGCGTCCTGAGACGACCTCTGATAGAAAAATAAAGCCAGTAAAATATAAATAAATATATCGGCAATTTTTTCCTGGTTTTTCGTCATGATTTACTATGGAATCTCTAACACGAAAATTTTACTGACACCGTTGCATGTGGTTGTCTTTTCAAAGACAGATCACATGCTATGATTATTTTGTGACGGATATTCTTGAGTTGGGGTTGATTTCATGTAATCGAATGAACTCTCTTTCAGTAAAGTCGTCCCAGGAACGCAACTCATAAATATTAGCAATATCATTTTAAAGTCTTCTACTCTAAAATGTGTAAGTCTGAAATTTAAAATGTATAGTCAGATTAAACTAAATAATTAGAAGATTTTTTTACTAAGAACAACATTTTGTTTAATTTATTAATAATTAATTATTATTTTATAATATTAATAAATTAAACAAAATGTTGTTCTTAGTAAAAAATTCTTCTAATTATTTAATTTAATCTGACTATACATTTTAAATTTCAGACTTACATATTTTAGAGTAAAAGACTTTAAAATGATATTGCTAATATTTATGAGTTGCGTTCCTGGGACGACTTTACTGAAAGAGAGTTCATTCGATTACATGAAATCAACCCCAACTCAAGAATATCCGTCACAAAATAATCATAGCATGTGATCTGTCTTTGAAAAGACAACCACATGCAACGGTGTCAGTAAAATTTTCGTGTTAGAGATTCCATAGTAAATCATGACGAAAAACCAGGAAAAAATTGCCGATATATCAATCACTGGCTTTATTTTTCTATCAGAAGTCGTCTCAGGGCGCATAGGGTAAAATCGGAAGAAACAGATAGATTATATATTATGATAGGATGAAGATATAGAAACTATATCAAATTTTCAAAGACGTATCCAGACTATCCAGATGCTGATGTAGATCCCAATCTAGTTGTTGCTAAATGCAGGGTTTAATCCTAAACAATATCGATATCTAAACACTAACAAACAAGAAAACAAAATTTAACGTTGAAAAAAGGATAAATCAAAATCACTACTTCCAACTACAAATGAAAAGGTCACGATGCAAACATCCAATGGAAGAACTTGAAAGACACTATATTACAAATAAGGAAAGGTAAAGTTAATAAAAAGTGCTATAAAAAGAAAAAAGACTGTATGACCGACAAAAAACTTAGGTTAACGACGAACAGAAGGATCATTAAAACTGTAGACAAAACTGTAATAGCCCAGGGCGCATCGTTTTGAGATGGACGTTGAGAGGTGACTCATATGTTTTTGCAGAAATTGCTTGGAATTAACTCATATAATAATAATTGAGTTATCCTCCCACTCAAAAAGGCCCAGAGCATTGTTTAAATAATCAAAATGTCAAAAAATGAAGGAAAAATTCGATCTTTTTCTTGGATTTTTGATTATAACTTTAAAAGTATTTATTTCCGAGAAAAGTTGCACTAACATAAAAGTTGCACAATTAAATTTCCTACAGTATTATATAGGTTTTGTTAAAAATTTAAATAATTGCGAAAAAATCATAAAAGAATAAGTATTCGCATTTTACGTTTTTAAACCATTTCTGCTAGCCTTAGTACCTTCATACTTCACCCAGAAAAACTTTATGATATATTAAAACAATACTGTAAATTTCGTTAAGATCGATGTAATACATTTTGCAAAATAAATTTTGCAATCCAGCTTTCACCAAAAAATGCATTTTTTTCAAAATGTTGCAGGACTGAAGATAAAGCAGACAGCAAGTTAAATTTTTTACATACAGAAGAATAATGTACCTTTCATTTTTGCAATTTGTAAAATTAAAATCGGTTAACTACCACGGTGTCAGGAATTTTTTTTAAACAAACACTAATTTTGGATGCCACGCGCAGGACAGCGGATAAGTTTGCTCTGATTGGGCATTTCAATAACCTGTCAAAAATTATCAAATATTGCGGCTACCAATGTTTATCTAATATATTATTTTCTTACTCTATATTTTGTTGTATTTTAATATTTTAATTCTACAAAAATCAAACTAATTTGATTATTGTTTGTGAAATATTGTTTAAACAATTGCATATGTTTAAAAATAATAAATTGTTATTCTCTAAGTTGAAATATATGAACAAAGAAAGTTTATGCAAAAAAAGTATTATTTCAAAGGACAGAGTATGTGTTTTTATTTTGCAATAACAAATTTATTTATTTACATCGAAATGTACTAAAAATTAAAATTTATCAATCATTATTTATCGAAGGTCATTGGAATGCCCAATCAGAGCAAACGTATCCGCTGTCCTGCGCGTAGCACCAAAAATTAGTGTTTTAAAAAAATCCTGATGCCGTGGTAGTTAACCGATTTTAATTTTGAAAATTGCAAAAATGAAAGGTACAATATTCTTATATGTAAAAAAATTCAACTTGCTGTCTGCTTTATATTCAGTCCTGCAACATTTTAAAAAAATGCATTTTTTTTTGCAAAAGTTGGATTGCAAAATTTATTTTGCAAAATTTATTAAACCGATCTCAACGAAATTTACAGTATTGATTTATTATATCATGAAGTTTCTCTGGGTGAAATATATAAGTCCTAGGTGTAGCATACATGGTTGAAACAAGTAAAATGCGAATACTTGTTTTTTAATGATTTTTTTGCAATTATTGCTATTTTGCAACAAGGGTGACAATTGTAAAAAAATTTAACCACTGCTGTATTGTAAGAAATTTAATTACCGAACTTTTATGTCAGTGTATCTTTTCTCGGAAATGAATACTTTAAAGTTATAATCAAAAAACGAAGAAAAAAATCGAATTTTTCCTTCATTTTTTGATATTTTGATTATTTAAACAATGTTCCGGACCTTTTTGAGTGGGAGGACAACTCAATTATTATTATATGAGTTGTTTCCAAGCAATTTCTGCAAAAAATATGAGTCACCTCTCAACGTCCAAATGTACTAATATTTTTACAGATGCGCCCTGGTCTATAAATGATTCTTCTGATTTTTAGAGCTCTATGTTGCCTGAAAAGGGGTAAAGATACAAGAAGTCTTTTTAGTTTGTTTTATTTTCGACTCTATATTGATGAGCACTTACGGTTTCTAGCTATTTTCAATAGTATTAATAAAAAAAAATAATATCCTTACAGTTATTAATAATTATAAATATTATAAATATGATAAAATAATAAATATAGTAAATTTCCCTTTGTTACTCATCTGACTTTTGGAGGTCAACAGGCTAACCACCTTGATGTTAAAATGATGATAGTCGCCAGTCTGTTATTATCATAACTTTTGAGTTGTTACGTATAATGTTGTATAAGATAGAAGATAGTAATCTATTATAGATAAAATATGGAATCATTGTTGTGAAGAATATTAATTCAATACAAGTGACATGTTTTGAGTGAATTCTGCCGAAAAGTTATTTGGAATATTTTTAGTTTTAGAGGTATGAATAATATTAGCAAATATGTACACACAACGCAAATTTGGCATATAAATATTTATTGCAAATATTTATGATTTTAAATAATTCATGGATTCGACCGTTACTTGATGGATGTTCATTTTATCTCACAATAAAACACTGAAAAACGTTTGTTTTCTATACTTCCACACTACTACTTCTAATACACTAAATTTTCACCTAAATTCGCCGTAAAAAATACACTAGAACTAGTTAATAAAATACAACATTTTCAATTGCCCAACAACTCCAGACTAATTTCATTTGACGTAAAAAATCTTTTTCCTAGTGTTCCTCCGACAGAAACTTTTGTTTTAGTTAAAAACCTTTTAGAACATAATAGTACAAATCCGATCATTGCATCTGAAATTTTACACCTTCTTGAAATTTGCATAAATCAAGACTATTTTGAATTCAATAATCAAATTTACACAAACAACAGTGCAGGACTTATTATGGGTAATCCTCTAAGCCCATTACTATCAGATATATTTATAAACCAACTTGAAACAACAATTTCTAAACACCCCGTATTTAAACATCTCTTATATTGGTGGAGATACGTGGATGACATACTAGTCTGCTTTACAGGAACTAACAGACAACTTGACCAATTTCTATCATACATTAATTCACTTCATAGTAATATTGAGTTCACAATAGAAACAGAACAGAATAATTCCATAAACTTTCTAGATGTAACGATTACCAGACTAAACAACAAACATGAGTTCTCCGTATATCATAAACCTACCCATACTGACACAACTATACACAATTCATCATCCCATCCTACACAACACAAATTAGCGGCCTACCATAGCATGATACATAGACTGACAGAAATTCCTATGACAAAAAATAACTTCGAGACAGAACTAAATATCATTAGACAAATAGCAGTAAACAATGGCTATAACGAACAAACAGTTAACAACATTTTAAACCAAAAACTCCATAAGAAAGCCTTGAAATTAGTGTATCCACCACCACAGAAAGAACCAAGTACCTTCTGCTCTCTCACATATACTGGCAAAATAACAACAAAAATAGCCAGATACATAAAAAAGAAAGGGATAACACCAGCTTTCAGAACTAACAACAACTTAAGCAAACATATTAAAAACAATAAAAGCCGAAAAAGAAAGCAACTACAGAGTGGTGTGTACAAACTAACTTGTGGTGACTGTCCGAAAACTTACATCGGTCAAATTGGCAGAACTTTTGACAAACGGATAGCAGAACACAAAAGGGCTTTCAACAATAGAAAAACAGACACTTCTACATACGCACTTCACCTTCTAGATCATAATCATTCTTTCAATGAAGAGTTTCAAATTCTACATATTCAAAATAAAGGCTTTAAGCTATCACTTTTAGAATCAATGGAAATTAATAAAATGAAAAATACAGATATAATTCTGAATGACCAACTCGAGACAAACAGCTCCCCACTCCTCAACCTCTTCAGTTAAAGACTTAAAAAGGCAAACACATTGTAAAATATATCACTTGAGAAAGGCACTTTGCCGAAACAGTTGTAGTAATAACATAGTTGTAATAAATTTTGTAGAAGTATAGAAAACGAACGTTTTTCAGTGTTTTATTGTGAGAATTTATGATTTTACATTTACATATTAGTACACAGGATTGCACAAGATGTATGAAACTTATGCCTATCATACTTTAACTCTTATTACTAAATTTATGAAGGTATAAATAAATATATACCTAACAATAACTGGAAAATTACAATGTTATTTTTATTTCTATAGATAGTAATTACACAGATAATGTATTGTTGAAATTTTGGTAGTAGATAATCAATTATCTTACTAGTCCATGTGGTGAGAACGCTCCCGTCTGAAAAACATTTCTAATTCGGATTCTCTGCGGATTCGTATTCAAAAATGTCCCCTTTAAACAAATCTGAAGGGTGCCGGACGGAATTTTTGGGCAGAAATTGTTTAAACAATTTTTATAAACAAATACATCAGATCACCTTTTATTGCTCCAAAAAATATATTTTTAGGTTTTTGGGTCATTCTAAACAAGAAAGTGATTTTTCTCAAAAATTGACAGTTTTCGAGTTATAGGCGATTTAAAATCTAAAAAATGCGAAAATACGCATTTTAGAGGCTTAAAAACTCATATTTAAATTAGTATTTTTAAGGGTGCCAATAACTTGGATTAAAGCCTAAATATTCCTTTTCAAGATTCCGAAGAGTGATCGGGTCTAACTTCAATTTAGACCGTAGTTTTTTAATTGTTAATTATGCGTGTCCATCCGGTTATTTTGTCGGTGCGACGCGCACTATTTTCAAAAATCTCCTATTTTCCTCCGAAAAATATTTTTTCTAGATTCTTTGGGACATTCTAAATAAAATAAATTATTTGACATTTTTCTCAAAAGTTTCAAAAATGGCAAAAAAACACATTTTCGCATTTTAAATCGCTTATAACTTTAAAATTACACAGTAACTTTTGAGAAAAATGTCAAGAAACCTATTTTATTTAGAATGTCACAAAGAATATAGAAAAGAGATTTTTTAAATAGATCGCGCCGCATCGGCAAAAGAATTGGATGGACATGCATAAATAACAATTAAAAAACTACGGTCTAAATTGAAGTTAGACCCGATCACTCTTCGGAATCTTGAAAAGGAATGTTTAAACTTTAACACAAGTTATTGGTACCCTTAAAAATACTAATTGAAATATGAGTTTTTAAGCCTCAAAAATGCGTATTTTAGCATTTTTTAGATTTTAAATCGCCTATAACTCGAAAACTGTCAATTTTTGAGAAAAATCACAAGATACCTTTCTTATTTAGAATGACCCAAAAAATTTAAAAATATATTTTTTGGAGCAATAAAAGGTGATCTTATGTATTTGTTGGGATACAACACTGCCTGGGATAACTATCAGGTGCATCGAGTAGCTTGGTAGTCATCACAGCCGGTCCCAAGCCCGGATAAAAGTGGAGGGTTAATAGGCGAGGTTAGCAACCTACCTATCGTAAAATGAAGCAATGCTCAAAGAACCAACGGGATGCCTCGGAACAGGACGGATACACAGATGACAAAAACGGCGAGAATCAGGACAAAGAATAGGAAAAATATACTCAGAATTGCAACATGGAATATAAAATCATTGAACAACAGAGACCAGGAGATAGAAAAGGAACTGAGAGAAAATAAGATAGAGATATGCGCGATCCAGGAAACAAAAAAGAAAGGAAAAAGACAGATGTGGCTTGGGGAATACTTCTTGATCTATAGTGGTGTACCAAAAAATATGAGAGCCAAAGAAGGCGTGGCCTTAATGATACACAAAAAATGGGCAGATAACATATATGAATGTCAATATATATCAGAAAGAATCGTAGTTACTAAGATCAAATTAGAGAAGCAAAAAATAAATATCATAGGAGTTTATAGCCCAGAAAACTGCAAACCTGAAGTCGACAGAGTCCACTTTTATAACGAGCTTCAACAAACAGTCGACGAAATACCAGCCAATGAGATAATATACATTTTAGGAGACATGAACGCAAGAGTCGGTAACATAATTATACCAGGAATAAAGTAACGATTCAATGAAGACAACAAAAATGAAAATGGGGAACTACTTATTAACTTTTGCTCTCAGAACGAATTTCGAATAAACAATACGTTCTTCAGACACAAAGATCAACAAAAATATACATTCCAAAATACAAGAGGACACAGATCCGTTATTGATTATATATGGACAAACAGAAACATCCACCACTCTCAAGTACTAGACATACGATGTTTAAGTGCAGCTAATATTGGAAGCGATCACAACCTAGTACTTGGAAAAATCAGAATAGAGCTACAAAGAAACAGGAAAGAAGACCCTGTTGAATGTAAGACAAGAATAAAGGTAGAACAGCTACGAGACTTGTCATCACGAGATCTATACCAGAGAAGATTGCAAAAAGTACTGAATGAAAACTACATTACACCGGATGAAGACATAGAAGAAAGTTGGAGGAAGATCAGAGATAATTTCAAAATGGCAGCAACGGAAGCACTTGGAGAACGTAAGATAAGTAAACATATACGAAAGAAAAGGAGAACTCCATGGTTCTGTGAAGAAATAAAAATAAAATGCCAAGAAAAAAAGAAAATCTACCAAGAATACAAGTCCAAAAGAACGAGACAAACATATGAAGAATATAAAAGAGTACGAAATGAATTAAACTCAATAGTAAGAAGGAAGAAAACAGAACATTGGGAAGCATTTTCAAAAGAGATGGAGCACGACTTTTATGGGATGCAAAGGGAAATGTAGAAAATGATAAGAGGTCAAAGAGCAGAGATGAAGGAATTGATAGAAGTAAAACATATTGATACAAATACATGGACAACTTACCTAAAAAACCTTTATCAAACAGCTAATCACAAAGAACTGGAAACACCACGATTAGAATCGGATGAGAAAACAGAAATTAAAGAGGAAGATATAAAGAACGCCTTAAAAAAGATGAAAAATCGAAAAGCTCCTGGGAAAGATGGAGTAGCTAATGAACTTTTAAAGTACGGAGGAGATAGACTTCACAAAGAACTGAATATCCTTATAAGTAAAATAATAAACACAGGAAGAACTCCACAAGAATGGAGAACCACTCAAATGATAGCGTTATTTAAGAAAGGTGATAAGGCAGACCCCAGTAACTATAGAGGGATAAATTTACTGAGCACTATACTGAAACTCACAACAAAAATACTTATGGAGAAAATAATGGCGTGCATAAATATATCGGAAGAACAACAAGGATTTAGAAGTGGAAGATCATGCAACGATGCAGTTTTTGTGATAAGGCAAATAGCGGAGAAATCATTAGAATATAACAAACCAGCCTTTTTCTGTTTTATAGACCTAGAGAAAGCGTTTGATAGAATCTAATTAAAAGATGTGATACACCTTCTATATGAGAAAAATTTACCACTGGATATCATAAAACTGATAGAAAACATATATGTAAGAAATAAAATAGAGATGAAAGTCAATAGAATAATAACAGAACCCACAGAAACAAACACAGGAATCCGGCAAGGAGATTCACTAAGCCCTCTACTGTTTAACTTAATATTGGATGCAATAATAAAACAAGTGAAGAAAAAAAGAGGGTACAAAATGGGCAATAGAGAGATAAAAATACTCTGTTACGCTGATGACACCGTGTTAGTAGCAGAGTGCGAAGACGACCTACAAAGATTATTGCACGAGTTCAACATTAACGCAAAAGAAATGAATATGAAAATATCAGTCCAAAAAACAAAAAGCTTAGTAATTGCCAAAGAACCAATAAAATGCAAATTGGAGTTAGACAATCAAATTATACAACAAGTAATGACTTTCAAATATCTGGGAATTAATCTATCAGCCGACAACAATATCGAAGAAGAGGTAAAAGACCAAATAATTAAAGCCAGTAGAACGGCCGGATGCCTAAACGACACAATTTGGAAAAACAAACACCTAAGATTGGAAACAAAGGCCCGAATATATAAGTCAGTTATTAGGCCAGTTATGACTTACACGGCCGAAACAAGACCAGATACAAGCAAAACACGAAGACATCTGGAAACCAACGAAATGAAGATCTTAAGAAGGATTGCTGGAAAAGGACTACAGGATAGGGTAAGAAGTGAGGAAATCAGACGCATATGTGGAGTAGACAATATAAATACCTGGGTAAAGAACAGAAAAGAAGAGTGGAATGAGCACATAAGCAGGATGTCTGAATCAAGGATAGTAAGAATAGCCAGGGACAAGTCACCGTTAGGCAGGAGAAGTATAGGACGCCCAAGGAAAAGATGGAATGACAACTTAGGGGCAGAATGAAAGGCACCGTTGAAGAAAAACAGGCAGTACTGTCTATATAAAAGAAGAAGAAGAAGAAGAAGAAGATGTATTTGTTAAAAAAAAAACAATTTCTCCCCAAAAATTCCGTCCGGCACCCTTCAGATTTGTTTAAAGGGGACATTTTTGAATATGAATCCGCAGAGAATCCGAATTAGAAATGTTTTTCAGACGAGAGCGGGCTCACCACATGGACTATAAGTTTAACCAGTCTATCTGTAATTGGACAGTGCAAAGTTTCCAAATTTAATCGATATTCTTCTTAATGTACCGTGTCCTGTCTTCCTGTCATTAGTAATTATTTTGACGAATATTTTTCAATCCTGAGTAAGTTTAAAGGATTCGCGAGTGCTCCTCGTAACATTCAACGTGTCTTGGTTGGTTTTTATTGTGAATTTAGTAGGTATAGTTATTTAGAATAATGTGATCTAGATAAACTTTTCCAATATTTTACGGTTGTTACTAACACTTTCCGAATAGTATTAGCCATTAGTCAGACTTCATAGTTTGATAGGTTTTCCCCCATATTGTCCATATCATTCTTCTGTGAATCCACGATTCTAGGGCCTCTAGCCGATTTTTAGTGGCTACAATCAAAATCAGTGGCGGCGCCTGGTGTAAAATATTGGGGGTGCACACATAATGTTAACATATAAAAAGACCTTGAGACCCTATTTCCGTAGGTAAAGGTTTTTGAGTGTCTTCAAATTGTAAAAATCAAAGGACCTTATTAAAAATTACAATAAATAATGTATTTTATTGACTTAAAATTATAATTTAGTGTTTAAATGTTACAAGCAAGTTTTGTAACGAAAGTCAGTCGCCTGTTATTTTTTAGATAAATTATTCACAAACAAATTCAGTAAAATTTGTAATTTCTTGAATCATTTTTTTTTTATTGAAAACATTGCAGGTGCAGTTAATCGATCCTGGCCCATAGCTATTCTAAGGAAAGTTTTGATACGTTTCAATGCAGAGAGACATCGTTCTGTTTCTGCAGTTGTCACTGGCATCGTAACAAGTACATAATTGGAGAATTCCAATCTGGATTCCAACTGGATAGTTAAAATCGTATCTTCTATTTTATTCATTATGCTTTCTCTTCTCCAAATATGTGCTTCACACCTACACAATTTGTAAGTTTTTACACAAATCTCCATTTTAAATAATCATTTATAATCCCGACGTTTGCACTTTGGTACATTCTTAATTAACAAATTTGGTTTCGGCATTTTTAATTTTTCTTCTAAATATATTGAAGAAAATTTAATTGATTTTAAATATTCCACGCTAACATTTACGTCCACAAATCCTTCCATTCTTAATATAGTTCCGAAATTCGAACTTCATGAAAGCAAAATTTAAACATACGTGTGCCGTGCACGTTGAAAACACCAAAGATCATGCCATAAGATCACATCCAACTTGTGATCCTGTGGCCATCTAAACTTGTGGGCTATAGCGGGTAGCGGGGTGGGTGGTGAGTCGTATGAAAAGTCATTGGTATAGGAACCACTGTGAGAGCGGTGAACGCGGGGTTCTGTCTAAGACCTCGCATCCGTGAACTTTCTCCTTTGAAATAGAATAAAAATAATTAAATGTTACCTATTAGATACTTATAAACTCCTTGGATCTGTTATTTCGAATTTCAATTACTGTATAGTTAGATTAAAATGTTATTTATAGAATGATGAATATTACATATATGAATGTTGGTGTGAAAATAATTTTGGGGGTTCACGTGCACATGTGCACTTATGGAGAAACCGCCACTGATCAAAATCCAGATTTCTCCAGCTAGGTATCTGGAAAGTTGAAAACTCTAGAGCTATATGTTTGCTGCAGATTATCAGTTTAAAGGCAGGTTTCATTTTAATAAAAGTTGAATGCGTCCTATCATGACCGAAATTATGGAATTTATGTAGAGGGTATACATCAAGGTATCCTGCACATGTTTAAAAATGAGGTTATTCTTCTGTAATGATAACTTGTTACTTCAAATTCGAAAGCGCATGGTTAAATGTTACATCTGGTCAGTCCGCTTATACGGTTTCGAAGCATGGACATTAAAAATATCCACTATTAATCGTTTGGAGGCATTTGAAATGTAGTTGCACAGACGTACACTAAAAATACCATGGAGGGCTATGCTGACAAATGTGACAGTCCTTAAGAGAGCAAATGCTGTTCGCGAGCTGCTTGATAACATCAAATTTAGAAAGATGTCCTATTTTGAAAACGTAGTAAGGGGAGACCGATATAATATTCTTCAACTTTCTTCAGGAATTATATTTTCCTCGTGGATTTTTTATACTTCAATTTATTATGATGAGTAAAATCGAAGAACGCAGAGGAATTGGTAGAAATTGGTTGAAAAATATCAGGGAGTGGAGAGGAATAAAGAAATCAGAGCAACTATTTAGGAAAGGCTCGAGACAGAGAAAGTTTCGCCATGTTAATCTCCATTAAGTCAAGGAAACATGATAGAGCACGTTAAGAAGAAGGACAATACAAGGTCTTCAGAACTTCAAAACATAATAAATATATAGGGTGTTCCAGTTGGAATAAGAAATATCCAAATACTATCGGTCACATCACACCAATATTTATAAAAATCTTTTATTAGCCCAATAAATGACCGTTTTGGAGTGTAAATTTCAGGGGTAACTCCGAATTGCATGAAAATTTGGCTTTATGTTCTACTTACCCTCCACTTCAAAGTTGAATTTATGCCGTTGGTTTCTTGTACTTGGTGTGTGACATTCACCCCTTCTCGTGGTTGAAAAAAAAAGCGTTTAAAGTAAGTCCGGAAATGGATAAATTGACTAATTCTAAGCAACTTCTGTTCTATAGAAATTTTTTGTAAGTCGATACTTTTCCAGCTATTTGCGATTGAAAATGTTTATTTTTCGACCAAAAAACTACGTTTTCAGACGGTTTTTTGAAAATAACTCAAAAAATGAATATTTATCGAAAAAATATCCTTAGAAAAAGTGTAGCTTATAGAAAATCTAAAAAAATGGTGTATCAGTAAAGTCTATAAACTGAGTAAAAGCAAAGTTGTAGCACATGAAAAATACGTTCTTATTCGTCTAATTCCAAATCGAATATTTCATCGTTCACCGAAAAATTAAGAAACTTTTGGGAAAAACTTTATTGTTATTTTTATTTTTATTTTCATTTTTTTCAAAAGTTTCTATAGTCAACAATAAACGAGTTACTCTGAAAAAAGGTTGGCCCCTTTTTTTTGGTAAAAAAAAATGTGAAAATCTTCCTCTAGTTAGGAAATAAATATAAATAAAATTAATCGTTACCGCTTTACCCTAAACGTATGTATATTATTTATATTATCTGTAAGTTTGACCAGTTTGAAGTGTTTATTTATGAAAAAATTTAGTTTTATATTAAAACAAAATTTTCTAAAAAATTTGAAAAAAATTCCTTTTTCCAAAATAACTTAAAAAGTATTAGTGACACGAAAAATCTCAAAGAGTAAAAAATGTAGGATTTGCTGTTGTAAATATGCTAGTTTCATTTTTTTTCTGTAAGTCAAAAATTGGTTAAGATATGGCTATTCAAAGTTTGCATACACTCGTGTTTAGTGACTCGTTCAAGCCCTTTCAACTATAACCCTTTCAAAAATAAACACTTTAAACCGGCGAAACTGACAGATAATATAAAAAATAGATAACTAAAGTAAATTGTTTGTAAAGCGGTAGCGACTAATTTCATTTGGGGAGCTAAACACGGGGAGATTTTTATGATTTTTTTACCAAAAAAAAGGTGGTAAACTTTACTTTAAGCGTAACTCGCTTATTTTTAATGCTAGAATCTTTTGTAAACAACAGGAATAAAGCTTTTTTATAACTTTTAAAAAAGTTTAAACGGGTTTTTCCCAAAAATTGCTTAATTTTTTGGTTATTTCACGATGAAATATTCAGTTTTTAATTGGACGAATAAAAATGTATTTTTTATGAGCTCCAAATTTGCTTTTGCTGGATCTATAGACTTTACGAATACACAGCTCTTTTCGTTGTTTTCTAAGCTACATTTTTACTAAAAATATTTTTTCGATCAAATATTTACACACTTTTTGAGTTATTTCCGAAAAACCGACTGAAAACGTAGTTTTTTGGTCGAAAAATAAACATTTTCAATCGCAAATAACTCGAAAAGTATTGACTTACATAAAAACTTCTGTAGAAGGAAAGTTGCTTATAATCAGTCAATTTATCCATTTACGGGCAATTTATCTTGATGGTATGTTTTTTCACCCCCCGAGAAGGGGTGACTGTCACCCCCCAAGTAAAAGCAACCAACGGCACAAATTCAACTTTGAAGTGGAGGGTAAGTAGAACCTAAATCCAAATTTTCATGCAATTCGGAGTTGCCCCTGAAAATTACACGGTATCGCTGTATTTCCCGTTCATTTACTGGGCTATATTCCGTTTTCGACATAATTGAGGCGTTCCATACATAATACTCATTGTAGGTACATAATATATTGTTTTGAAATTACATGAAGGCGTATCTTTATATTATAAAATTTTTATAGGTTTCTAATTTGTGCTATTTTATTCTAGCTGTCCACTGACGCCATAATGCTTCTGACGGTAGTATTGGTGGTAGCAGGTCTCGCTGTTGCACTATGCTTCTTCGTGAGAAAACGGTGGCATTATTGGAAAGATTTAAATGTAGAGCAGGCGGATATCAATTATATATTTAAAAACATTTACATTCTGTTCTCCAAGAAGACAAGTTTTGCTGAAATGACTGTGATAGGATATAACAAATTTCCTAAATCTAGGTTAGTTAAACATGTGTGCCTACTATAAAACTGTTTCATACCATTACAACATTTACATCAGAAACCAATGTTAAAACAAAATGATTTTAATTTTGTAGTGTAATTTACTTATATTGTAAACCTAGTTAGCAAATTAATATTATAATTATTTTTGGCAACTTAATATCTTCACGAAAAACTAATAAAGTATTATTTATATTTTAGGTATATTGGGACATATCAACTTTTGAAGCCGATGATGTTAATCAAAGACCCCGAACTATTGAAAGATATTACCGTCAAAAGTTTTGACCACTTTATGGATCATACCAATCAAGTATCGGAAAACTCCGATCCACTATGGACAAAAAATTTAGTGGCGCTTAGAGGTAAACATTTTGAAAAATTTATTGGTTAATACCTTAAATTTTTTAAATAATTTCTCATATACTGTGGGTTATATTAAAAATTCGGGTAAGACATATACCTACTCAGAAATGAGGAAGTTCGAAGACAAACCGTATTGAAAGATACTATCAAACATATGCTTCTTCTTCTTCTTCTTCTTCTCTCCAGCATGATCGATCATGCTAGTAGGCTACTGCCTGTTCATTGCCATCAAGTCTTTCCCGGACTGATGAGGTCCAGCATTCTCGCCATCATTTTAGTGGTCTACCCGTGGTCTTTTACCTAATGGGTTATTCGTTTTTTGCGCTTTTAACGAGTCTGCTGTCCTCCATTCCCTTTATATGTTTGCTCCAATATCTTCGTCTCTGTCTGATCTACCTTCCTATGTCCTGTATTCCACAGTTTTGTCTGATGTCTCCACTTCTTATTCTGTCACGTAGAGTTTTGCCTTGTATACTTCTTAGTGTTCTCATTTCAGCTGTTCTTATCATTTCTACGTTCTCTTTATGCCTGATCTTGTTTCTGCCACATATGTTATAATAAGTCTTATTGTTGTCTTAAATATTTTGACTTTGCTTTCAGTATTTAGATATTTGTTTTTGTAATATTATGTATTATTCTATTCCATCAAACATTTTGCAAGGCAAAAATCAAGATAGGAGTGACACATATTGCAAGGCAAAAATCAAGATGGGTGTGACATGTTGCAAGAATGAAACACGACAGGCAACAAAATTGCTTGAGTATAGACCACTGGCAAACAAGCGAAATGTAGGAAGACCCCAACGCGATGGACCGAAGATCTCAAAGGAATTATGACCAATTGGATAGCATCAAAGAACTTAGAGAAGGGCTAAAACAGGCCATCACAAATAAGTGTACTGGCTAAGCTACTTACTATTGCACTATGGAACGCAAATGGCATAAAGCAACACAAACACGAAATAGAAGTATTCCTAGTAACTAACAAATTTGCCATACTGTTAGTCTCTGAAACACACCTTACCTCAAAAACTAGTTTCAAAATTCCAAACTTTGAAGTTTAAAATACAGTCCATCCCGATGTAGATCGATTAGCCAGAGCTGGGGCGGCAGTATTAATTCGAAATGGACTTAAATACTATTTCCTTAATAAAGTAGAAAAAAATGACATACAGGCAACCAGCGTAGTAATAGAGGATTGGAATGGACCAATTACAATAACAGCGGTGTATTGCCCACCAAACTATCGAGCTAACAAAGAAGTGTTTACAGAATTATTTAGAAATAACGGCAACAGATTCCTAGCAGGAGGCGACTATAACGCTAAACACACTAGCTGGGGATCTCGTCTAACAGCTCCAGGAAGAGGAAGAATACTGCATAAGTCATTGAAGAACTACACCTAAATCATCTATCCACCTATACACCAAACTACTGGCCTACAGACCCTCAGAAATACCCAGATTGCCTTGACTTCTTTGTGGCCAAAGGCTTCTCCAACAATTATCTAACCATCGAACCTAATTGTGATATTGCCTCAGATCATACACCAATAATAGCTACGATTCATACAAATATCCAAGAAAAACCAAACCCACTTACTCTCCATAATCAAGCTACCAGCTGGAATCTATTTAGAGAAATTTTAGAAAATGAAGTAAACCTCAATATATCCTTAAAAACACACCAAGAATGGGAAAATCAGGTACAATTTACAGAATTAATACAGTATGCCTCGTGGGAATCACCTCCACCATTGGTCAGAACATAACCCAAAACAGAAGTCACTGTCCTCCTAGTATAAGGGAGAAGATTAAAGAAAAGCGCCACTTGAGAAAGATCTGGCAAAACACAAGACACCCTGCAGATAAAACCAACTATAACAGGGCAGCGATACGTGTTTAAAAGACTACCTATCAAGCATTAAAAATGAGAGCTTCCAAAACTATGTCGAAAACCTAACGTAAACAAAGGATACAAATTACAGCTTATGGAAAACAACTAAAAAATTAAAGCAACCCAAAGAACATATTCCACCGATAAGGAAACCTGATGGAAGTTGGGCAAAAACAAATAAAAAGAAAGCAGAAATTTTCGCTACACATCTTGAAACAGTTTTCAAATCGCTCTCAACAAGAGAAGATACAGATGACGAAATTATAGCGTTTCTTGATGCACAAATACCATCAGATGAGCAAATACAACATATTATACCAAATGAGGTACGGTGCGTTATAAAAACAGAGCGAGACTCTAAAAAAGCTCCAGGACACGACCTAATCACTGGAAAAATTATGAAAGAACTACCACCGAAAAGGAATACTTTTGTTAACCTACCTTACTAACAACGTCATTAGACTCAAATATTTTCCTGCGCAATGGAAGGTAGCGCAAATAATACTAATCCCTAAACCTGGTAAACCTCAACACGAAACAACTTCATACCGACCAATAAGTCTACTGCCTGTCATGTCGAAAATTATGGAAAAATTACTAGCTAAGAGACTAATGAAAATTATTTCAGAAAAAGAACTTCTACCGATACACCAATTTGGATTTAGAGTCAAACATTCAACAATTGAACAGATCCATCGACTGGTAGAATTAATCTAAGACTCTTTTGAAAGTAACCAATATTGCTCAACTGCATTCATCGATGTGAGTCAAGCTTTTGACAAGGTGTGGCATCAGGGACTACTCTATAAACTAAAAAGGGACCTACACCAGAACGTGTATGACATACTATGCTCATATCTAAAAGAAAGATATTTCCAGGTAAAATATGAAGACGAGATAACCGGTCTACATCTCATAAAGGCAGGCGTTCCTCAAGGTAGCGTTCTTGGGCCGATCCTGTATCTACTATTTACCTGTGATTTGCCTACGGACAATAAAGTATATACAGCCACATTTGCAGACGATACCGCAATAAAGGCGATACATTCAGATTCAGTTGTTGCAGCAGACCAACTCCAAGAAAACCTCAATAAAGTCCAGAAATGGACTAAGAAATGGAAGATAAAACTTTACAAATCCAAATCAAACCACGTAGTATTCGCTAAATGTCATAGTGATTCTCCTCAAATATCACTCAACAATGCTCTCCTTCCAACGGTAGATACTGTAAAGTACTTAGGCCTACATATGGACAAGAGACTCACTTGGAAAATTCATATATGAAAAAAAAAAGAAAACATCTTGATACCATATATAGAAAATACTATTGGTTGCTCGGAATGTTATCCCAGTTGTCGTTGAGAAATAAATTACTAGCATACAATGCCATACTCCAGTCAATTTGGACGTACGGAATACAGCTGTGGGGCACTGCTTCAAAATTCAATCTAGCAATCATGGACATGTCTATTAAGCTAGAAAGACCATTTCATAAGGGAGCCATGAAACACACCCCATATTTTTTTGCTATTTTATTGCTAATTTATTACGCAAATTAAAAATTTATTGCTTCATCCCCTTCAGAGAAACAGGTGGCCATTCCAGCTTAATATTAAGCTAGAAAGGCCAACATTCATATATCCGGAACGAAAGTAGATAGAGAGTTGCTTCCGGTGGCCTATTTTATTGCTAATTAATTGCTAATTTATTACGCAAAACAAAAATTTATTGCTTCATCCCCTTCAGAGAAACAGGTGGCCATTCCAGCTTAATATTAAGCTAGAAAGGCCAACATACAAATATCCGGAACGAAAGTAGATAGAGAGTTGCTTCCAGTGGCCTATTTTATTGCTAATTAATTGCTGAAAGATTGAGTTTACAAGAATTTACAAACTCACCCCCTTCAACCCCTACCGATATCATCATTCCCCGGAATCCACAAAAAGTGAAAATAACCAGTTTAAAGAGCTAAAACCAAGTACGTATTTTTTGCTTATTCATTCCTACAGGTCTAAGCCAAAAATGAACTTTTTGCTTCCTCCCCTAACGAGCCACAATGGCTACTGCGGTTTAATACTTAAGGCTACAATACTCAACACTCCTATTTCAGGAAAGAAAGCAGATAGAGGGTCGTTTCTGGCGGCATATTTAATTTTTAATTAATTGCTGAAAGATGGGGTATACCAGAATTTACAAATTCACCCCCTCCAACCCCTACCGTTATCATCGTTCCACGGATTTCACAAAGAGTGAAAATAATCAGTTTAAAAACTTAAAACCAAGTGGGTATTTTTTTCTAATTAACAGCTGCAGGTCTACGCCAAAAACCAATTTTTTGCTTCATCCCCTATCGAGAAACAATGGCTACTGCGGTTTGATCCTTATGCTACAATACCCAACACTCCTATTTCAGGAACGAAAACAGATAGAGGGTCGTTTCCAGCGGCATATTTTATTGCTAATTAATTTCTGAAAGATATGGTATACAACAATTTGCAAACACACCCCCTCCAACCCCCACCGTTGTTCTCATTCCCCGGATTTCGCAGAAAGTCAAAATTACTAGTTTAAAAACCTATGACCAAGTGGGTATTTTTTTCCTAAGCAACTGCTGCAGGTCTACACCAAAAACGATTTTATTGCTTCATCCCCTAACGAGCAACAATGGCTAATGCGGTTGAATACTACAACACTCAATTCTCCTGTTTCAGTAACGAAAACAGATAGAGCGTCGCTTCTGGCGGCCTATTTTATTATTAATTAATTGCTTATTTATTACGCAAATTACAAATTTATAGCTTCAACCCCTTCAGAGAAACAGGTGGCAATTCTAGCTTAATATTAAGTTAAAAGAGCCAACATTCATATTTCTGGAAAGAAAGTAGATAGAGAGTAGCTTTCGGCGGTATATTTTATTGCTAATTAATTGCTGAAAGATTGGGTATACCAGAATTTACAAACTCATCCCGTCCAACCCCTACCATTATCATCGCTCAACGGATTTCACAGAAAGTGAAAATTACCAGTTTAAAAATCTAAGACCCAGTGGGTATTTTTTTCCTAAGCAACTGCTGCAGGTCTACGCCAAATTTGATTTTATCTCTTCATCCCCTAACCAGTAAAAATGGCTACTTCGGTTGAATACTTAAGCTACATCACTCAATTCTCCTATTTCAGTAACGAAAGCAGATAGAGGGTCGCTCAATCTGCTTTCGTTCTTGAAATAGGAGTGTTGGGTATTGTAGCTTAAGAATTAAACCGCAGTAGCCATTGTTTCTCGTTAGGGGATGAAGCAAAAAATTGGTTTTTGGCGTAGACCTGCAGCCGTTAATTAGAAAAAAATACCCACTTGGTTTTAAGTTTTTAAACTGATTATTTTCACGCTTTGTGAAATCCGTGGAACGATGATAACGGTAGGGGTTAGAGGGGGTGAGTTTATAAATACTGGTATAACCCATCTTTCAGCAATTAATTAAAAATTAAATATGCCGCCAGAAGCGACCCTCTATCTGCTTTCTTTCCTGAAATAGGAGTGTTGAGTATTGCAGCCTTAAGTATTAAACCGCTGCAGCCATTGTGGCTCGTTAGGGGAGGAAGCAAAACATTCATTTTTGGCTTAGACATGTAGTAATTATTGAGCAAAAAATACGTACTTGGTTTTAGCTCTTTAAACTGGTTATTTTCACTTTTTGTGGATTCCGGGGAATGATGATAACGGTAGGGGTTGAAGGGGGTGAGTTTGTAAATTCTTGTAAACTCAATCTTTCAGTAATTAATTAGCAATAAAATATGCCGCCGGAAGCTACCTTATATCTACTTTCGTTCCGGAAATATGAATGTTGGCTATTCTAGCTTAATATTAAGCTGAAATGGCCACCTGTTCCTCTGAAGGGGATGAAGCAATAAATTTTTGTTTTGCGTAATAAATTAGCAATTAATTAGCAATAAAATAGGCCACCGGAAGCAACTCTCTATCTACTTTCGTTCCGGATATATGAATGTTGACCTTTCTAGCTTAATATTAAGCTGGAATGGCCACCTGTTTCTCTGAAGGGGATGAAGCAATAAATTTTTGTTTTGCGTAATAAATTAGTAATTAATTAGCAATGAAATAGGCCACCCGAAGCAACCCTCTATCTACTTTCGTTCCGGATATATGAATGTTGGCCTTTCTAGCTTAATATTAAGCTAGAATGGCCACCTCTGAAGGGGATGAAGCAATAAATTTGTTTTGCGTAATAAATTAGCAATTAATTAGCAATAAAATAGGCTGCCGGAAGCAACTCTCTATCTACTTTCGTTCCGGATATATGAATGTTGGCCTTTCTAGCTTAATATTAAGCTGGAATGGCCACCAGTTTCTCTGAAGGGGATGAAGCAATAAATTTGTGTTTTGCGTAATAAATTAGCAATTAATTAGCAATGAAATAGGCCACCCGAAGCAACCCTCTATCTACTTTCGTTCCGGATATATGAATGTTGGCCTTTCTAGCTTAATATTAAGCTGGAATGGCCACCTCTGAAGGGGATGAAGCAATAAATTTGTTTTGCGTAATAAATTAGCAATTAATTAGCAATAAAATAGGCCGCCGGAAGCAACTCTCTATCTACTTTCGTTTCGGATATATGAATGTTGGCCTTTCTAGCTTAATATTAAGCTGGAATGGCCACCTGTTTCTCTGAAGGGGATGAAGCAATAAATTTTTAATTTGCGTAATAAATTAGCAATAAAATAGCAAAAAAATATGGGGTGTGTCTCATGGCTCCCTTATGAAATGGTCTTTCTAGCTTAATAGACATATCATGGACCGGTTTCAAAACAAGGTGCTACGAGCAATAACTGATGCGTCGTGGTTTGTAAGCAACAAAGACATCCTACAAGACCTTGAAGTGGCAACTGTGAGTGAAGTGATAGTTTCACACAGTGATAAATATTTACAGCGACTAGAAAACCACCCAAATGTGTTAGCGCTAAATTTATTGGATAATAGTCAACAAATTAGACGCCTTAAGCAAAAAATCCCATTAGATTTACCATTCTTAAGTTAAGAAACACTAATTGTACACGTAATTTTAATATCTCACAATAAAACACTGAAAAACGTTTGTTTTCTATACTTCCACAAAATTTATTACAACTATGTTATTACTACAGCTGTTTCGGCAAAGTGCCTTTCTCAAGTGATATATTTTACAATGTGTTTGCCTTTTTACGTCTTTAACTGAAGAGGTTGAGGAGTGGGGAGCTGTTTGTCTCGAGTTGGTCATTCAGAATTATATCTGTATTTTTCAATTTATTAATTTCCATTGATTCTAAAAGTGATAGCTTAAGGCCTTTATTTTGAATATGTAGAATTTAAAACTCTTCATTGAAAGAATGATTATGATCTAGAAGGTGAAGTGAGTATGTAGAAGTGTCTGTTTTTCTATTGTTGAAAGCCCTTTTGTGTTCTGCTATCCGTTTGTCAAAAGTTCTGCCAGTTTGACCGATGCAAGTTTTCGGACAGTCACCACAAGTTAGTTTGTACACACCACTCTGTAGTTGCTTTCTCTTTCGGCTTTTATTGTTTTTAATATGTTTGGTTAAGTTGTTGTTAGTTCTGAAAGCTGGTGTTATTCCTTTCTTTTTTATGAATCTGGCTATTTTTGTTGTTATTTTGCCAGTATATGTGAGAGAGCAGAAGGTACTGGGTTCTTTCTGTGGTGGTGGATACACTAATTGCAAGGCTTTCTTATGGAGTTTTTGGTTTAAAATGTTGTTAACTGTTTGTTCGTTATAGCCATTGTTTACTGCTATTTGTCTAATGATATTTAGTTCTGTCTCGAAGTTATTTTTTGTTATAGGAATTTCTGTCAGTCTATGTATCATGCTATGGTAGGCGGCTAATTTGTGTTGTGTAGGATGGGATGATGAATTGTGTATAGTTGTGTCAGTATGGGTAGGTTTATGATATACGGAGAACTCATGTTTGTTGTGTAGTCTGGTAATCGTTATATCTAGAAAGTTTATGGAATTATTCTGTTCTGTTTCTATTGTGAACTCAATATTACTATGAAGTGAATTAATGTATGATAGAAATTGGTCAAGTTGTCTGTTAGTTCCTGTAAAGCAGACTAGTATGTGATCCACGTATCTCCACCAATATAAGAACTGTTTAAATACGGGGTGTTTAGAAATTGTTGTTTCAAGTTGGTTCATAAATATATCTGATAGTAATTGGCTTAGAGGATTACCCATAATAAGTCCTGCACTGTTGTTTGTGTAAATTTGATTATTGAATTCAAAATAGTCTTGATTTATGCAAATTTCAAGAAGAAGAAGAATTTATGCCAATTTCTATCATACATTAATTCACTTCATAGTAATATTGAGTTCACAATAGAAACAGAACAGAATAATTCCATAAACTTTCTAGATGTAACGATTACCAGACTACACTACAAACATGAGTTCTCCGTATATCATAAACCTACCCATACTGACACAACTATACACAATTCATCATCCCATCCTACACAACACAAATTAGCAGCCTACCATAGCATGTTACATAGACTGACAGAAATTCCTATGACAAAAAATAACTTCGAGACAGAACTAAATATCATTAGACAAACAGCAGTAAACAATGGCTATAACGAACAAACAGTTAACAACATTTTAAACCAAAAACTCCATAAGAAAGCCTTGAAATTAGTGTATCCACCACCACAGAAAGAACCCAGTACCTTCTGCTCTCTCACATATACTGGCAAAATAACAACAAAAATAGCCAGATACATAAAAAAGAAAGGAATAACACCAGCTTTCAGAACTAACAACAACTTAAGCAAACATATTAAAAACAATAAAAGCCGAAAGAGAAAGCAACTACAGAGTGGTGTGTACAAACTAACTTGTGGTGATTGTCCGAAAACTTACATCGGTCAAACTGGCAGAACTTTTGACAAACGGATAGCAGAACACAAATGGGCTTTCAACAATAGAAAAACAGACACTTCTACATACGCACTTCACCTTCTAGATCATAATCATTCTTTCAATGAAGAGTTTCAAAATTCTACATATTCAAAATAAAGGCCTTAAGCTATCACTTTTAGAATCAATGGAAATTAATAAATTGAAAAATACATATATAATTCTGAATGACCAACTCGAGACAAACAGCTCCCCACTCCTCAACGTCTTCAGTTAAAGACTTAAAAAGGCAAACACATTGTAAAATATATCACTTGAGAAAGGCACTTTGCCGAAACCGCTGTAGTAATAACATAGTTGTAATAAATTTTGTGGAAGTATAGAAAACAAACGTTTTTCAGTGTTTTATTGTGAGATAAAATGAACTTCCATCAAGTAACGGTCGCATCCATCAATTAGTAATTGTAATACTCATGTAGAGTAAATATTTATTGAAATATTTCTCTTCGCGCCATTGTAAATTTCAACAAATGTGTTTATGGTCTGTTTTTTAGCTGATTGCACAGTAAACAAACAAAAAAAAATGGATAGCAGAGAATGAGAGAACAGAAATATATATGAATATTTAGAGGAGGCCTATGTTTAACTATGTACTGATCAGGACTTTTTAATGATGATAATGAAGCTTCGATATAAAGTTTAACGTTGTTTTCTTCAACAATATTTTTTATTTCAGGACAACAATGGCGCGACATGAGATCCGTCCTCAGTCCTTCCTTTACGAGTAGTAAGATGAAAGTTATGTTTACGCTGATGACAGAATGTGCCCAAAATTTTTCAAAGCACTTTCAGAAGAAAAAGGAAGATGTTGTTGAACTGGAATTAAAAGAAACTTTCACGCGGTTTACAAACGATGTAATAGCTACAACTGCATTTGGTATAAAGGTTGATTCTCTGGAGGATCGCGATAACGAATTTTATTTGATGGGAAGGGATGTCACCAACTTCACTGGGACTTTAAAGATGCTGAAGTTTATGATTGCTGCAGCTTTTCCTAGATTGGCAAATGTAAGTTCAGTTTTACTTCTAATGTAAGTAAGGTAAACTCTCTCTTAAGACAACCCTCTTCGCCGGACACCACGTCTATATGGACGGTTTTTAAAACAGAAATCATTCGGCGATATAAATGAACCTGTACTCTTCAACTCCCTTAACAGATGCAACGCCTCGCCGCTCGTGCGCTGACGCTACGTTGCTACACCGGCTGTCAGATGACAACAAAGGCGTAGCCCGTTATGCTCAAGTGAAGATGGGGGGTTCGTTGAGACTTCTTTTAACCTTAATGGATGTTAACTGGGCGCCAGGCAGATTTGCCCCACGGCCCACGCCTAAAGTAGACTGCAACTCCAAACCTACCAAATTGTTGCAGTACCAATCATATGTTGTATGGAACAAATGAAATTAGACGATACCTCACGTAAAAATTATCTATTAATAATAAATAAAAAAAAATTAATTAAGTCTAAATAAATATGCAATAATTAATAATAGAATAAACTGAACAAATATAAAAATATTAACCAACCACTACTTACCAAGTAATTATCGTTTGTTTTTAAACCAAGAGGAGTGATTCAAATTTTGTTATAAAATTTTGACACTAATGACATTTATCAAATTTTGACACAATTGACATTTTATAGGTTAATTAAGTTATATCAGTGATTTCTTGTGTTTTCTGTGGTGTTCCTTTAATTTTTAGATTTTTAGTCTGCTTTTATACAAAAAGCAGTTGTTTTTAGAACTCTTTAGCGATGTATTAATATAATATAATATATTATTTATGGATTACCGTTGAGGGCCGACATGATCAATCAAAAAATAAGATGTATTTGGTGATATTTCTAGTGACTTTCTTGGGTGTGAATCTGTCTTTTTAGTTTACTCCTCTTGGTTAAAAAATAAACTATAGTTGCGACGAAGCAAATATTATTCTTCTAGCCCTCAAAATTAACCGAAAATTATAAGCGTCACGTGAGCTCAGGCGCAACCGCTGTAAAACATAAACCAGTTTAACAAACCGAAAACACACTAGGTACTACTCACAAATAAACTAATATTAATAAAGGCTAATGAACATAAAAATGTATAAAAAAATAAATTAATAAAAATCCTTTTCTTAAATCTTTAGTGAGGTATACAGCGATGTATCCAATGAGAAGAGAAACCAGTAACGTATTAACGACGTAATCAAACAATTGCAAACACACCAAAACTAAAAACTGAAAGAAGAAATTGGACGTAAACCCTAAAAAGAGAAGAATAATATTAGAATGTCTTCTTTTGATATTACACTATCATATTTTATAAAACTAAATTAGTATGGTATAACTAGACCCAAACCCAGACATCCAAAGTGAAAGTTATCCTCCGACACCAAATTGTTCTATATAGTCGACATAATGTTCAGAAAGAAGTCACATCAATTTGAACGTCGGGTTTGGGGGGAGAGGGAAAAAAATCGGTAAATTCGTAGTTTTTTGCGTTTTTCGTCAATATTTCTAAAACTATGCGGTTAAGCATGAACAACTTTCTATGCAAAAATGTTCAACATTAAATTTGAAATAAAAAAGGCCCTATGCATAATCCTTCTAAAATGAACGGTTCCAAAGTTACGGAGGTAGTATAGTATAATTGGTCCAAAAAATGCCTAACCCAAACATCCAAATTAAAAGTTTTCCTCCAACACCAAATTGTTCTGTATGGTCCACATGTTGTTCAGTAAAAAGTTACACCATTTTGAGTGTCCGGTTTGGGGACTGTGTCCGGTTTCTGATAACTGCAATAGAAAATAACAACTCTCAGAGACACTAATAAATAAAAAGCTCGGAAGTTAACAATGCACTTATTGCAGTGCTTAAGAAATCAAATTAGAGATACCTGATGTTCTTTTTTTTTTGAGAATGGCTTCAGGAATCGTTACAGCATATTATACGAGTATTTAAAATTGTGCTTTGGAAATAGGTCCCGTATCATACGGTGTGAACTTGACAACTACACAAAATGTACCTACAGCAACACTACGATATGCCCAAGTTCAATTATCATAAGTTCAGGCCGATTTCCCCAATGATGGTGTCTAGAAAAGCCCAGTTGCCTGAAAGCGTATGTTCCACACCAGCACCACAATTTTAGAATTGACGACTGTCAAGATGACGTACCGTAACCTATCCGTGACAACCAAATTCAAAGTCTGCTATATATTCGCTTATTTATTAATTTAAGGAAATAGGAGAAATGTGGGAAACGAGAGTGAAATGTGAGAGTGGAATAATCTTAATAATAAAAATAATATATAGATGATTGAACTTTTAAAACGCAACAGACACTCTGACAAAATTCTGTCAGCCGATTACTCATCGTTGAGGAAGACGAAAAAAAACGCCCGGAACGAAATGGTTGCATGACTTGGAAGACGACCTGAAAACAATGAATATAAGACAATAGAAGAGAAGGGCACAAGAAATATCTGAATGTAAGGACACAGTTAGACAGGCAGGCCCATCCAGGGTTATGATGCCATATGACGATGGATTACACCACACCGTGTAGAGCCCGAATACGGCCGGTTTGCGCTCGACCGTTTTGCGCCCTTACCTGAAATCGACCGGTTTACGCTTTGCAATTTTCATAATAGAAATATCTAACTAGTGTTGCCCAAAATCGGTCTTGGTCTTGCAGTCTTGGTCTTGTTCTTGCGTTTTAGCAAGACCAAGACCAAGACCAAGACCGCCTTATTTTAGCAAGACCAAGACCAAGACTGACCGTGCAAGACTTGAGCAAGAACAAGACTAAGCCTGCGAGACTCTTGCGTCTTGCAGTTTGAGTGTCGTTTTATGGAATAATGCAGGGTGTAACAAAAATACAGGTCATAAATTCAATCACATATTCTGGCACCAAAAATAGTTTGATTGAACCTAACTTACCTTAGTACAAATGTGCACATAAAAAAAGTTACAGCCCTTTGAATTTACAAAATGAAAATCGATTTTTTCCAATATATCGAAAACTATTGGAGATTTTTTATTGAAAATGAACATGTGGCATTCTTATGGCAGTAGTATCTTAAAAAAAAATTATAGTGAAATTTAGACACCCCATAAAAATTTTATGGGGGTTTGGTTCCTTTAAACCCCCCCCCCCCCAAACTTTTGTGTACGTTTCAATTTAATTATTATTGTAGTACCATTAGTTAAACACAATGCTTTAAAAACTTCTTTGCCTCTTGGTACTTTTTCGAGAAGTTAGTATTTGTCGAGATATTTTGCATATTATTTGTCAAATCCACCACATATTTTTGTATATGGCTAAGTACGATTATGGAGATATATGGAGATTATTATTTTAGTACCATTACTTAAACACAATGCTTTAAAAACTTCTTTGCCTCTTGGTACTTTTTCGAGAAGTTAGTATTTGTCGAGATATTTTGCATATTATTTGTGAAATCCACCACATATTTTTGTATATGGCTAAGTACGATTATGGAGACTTGATAATAATAGGAAAATTTATTTATGATTTACATTTTTAGGTAAATTTTGAACCATATTAAAAAAGAAGTCACATCTCGATAAAATGTGCCTTATCGAAAAAAAAACAAAGAAGCAAAAAGTTTTAAAAACACTGTGTTTAACTAATGGTATCGCAGTAATAGTTTAATTGGAACGTACACAACCATTTGGGAGGTTTAAAGGAACAAAAATCTCTACGTAAACATATTAGAAAAGAAGCCCCAACTCGATAAAAACTGCCTTGTCCAAAAAATACTAAGAACCAAAAAAGTTTTAAAAATATTGAATTTAACTAATAGTACCATAATAATAATTTAATTGGAACGTACACAAAAGTTTGGCACAAAAGGGAACAAAACCCCCATAACATTTTTATGGGGTGCACAAATTTCACTATAATTTTTCTTTAAGGTATTTCTGCCATAAAAATGCCACATGTCCATTTTCAATAAAAAATCTCTAATAGTTTTCGATATATGTATTGGAAAAAATCGATTTTCATTTTGTAACTTCAAAGGGCTGTAACTTTTTTTATGTGCATATTTGTACCAAGGTAAGTTAGGTTCATTCGAACTATTTTTGGTCCTAGAATAGGTGATTTAATTTATGACCTGTATTTTTGTTACACCCTGTATATTAGTTCGGATATATGCTTAGAGACTATGAGATACAAAAAAAATGTAACAAAAATTTGGAAAATTGGATTTATCCGCATTATGAACAATACGATGAACATACATACCGAATTAAAAGTATAAATACTTATTTATTGGATACGTACTCAGAGGTCATAATAAATTATTATACAATGTACCTAGAAATAAAATATTTCATTCTTTCCTAATATCAGACGACGCCTTCCCTCCGAAATTAATTACAATTGAGCAATTGTCTAGATTTTGAGAATAGCAACCTTTCATAAAATAATCGTCTTGTGTTGTGTGACGCCGACACAACAGTATAATAATAAGGCATTGAAACTTTTAAAGAAGTATGTCGCCTAAAGTGATAGAAATATAATACGAATAGCATATCGAGTGTTACGCACAACCACTCAATTGTTTTTCCTTATCCATATCGTGAAGACTAAACGTTCTACTTATAAACTGTTTGCAAGGTGTGCAATTAGATATTAGATCAATCGGCCAAACAAAGGTTTTTGCTGAAAAGGCACTAGATAAGATAATGCCTGGCTACCCTGTATAGTCCATTCACGCACGGTAAAATGTTAAATACAAAACCTTCAAATTTCAACAAAAGAGATATTATTATATAAAAAGAGATATTGGCCGAAGTGTGATTTTGCCATTGTTTTTTATTGTTAATGAAGAACTTATGAGAGGATGGGCGATCGGGCTGCATTAAAGTTTTTTTTTAAATGAAATAAACAAATTACTTATCGACAACTGATAAATAAAGTTTAAACTTCAGTTTAGACACTTCTAGATTTCGAAAATAATATTTTTTACTTGTGTTTTTGAGCCTTGAATATCGTAATTTTTCGATTTTTCAATTTTAAATTGTTTATAACTCGGAAACGAATAACTTTAGACAAAAACTACAAAAGACCTTTTTTGTTCCATATGATTCAAAGAACCTAAAATAAGTCTGCCAGGGCTGAAACAATTGATTTTTATAATTTGTTTAAATTATTTTTTAAATAAATATAGAAATAACTCAGAAATTACGGCATTTCGGTATAGAAAATATTACATGAAAATTAATTAGTAGTTATTATGGTTGAAAGTTTAAAAATATACAGGGTGTTCTATTCCAAATACGAAAGTTCATTATATTTTCAAAAAAACGAAAGATCTGACAACAATGTGTAATTACCACTATAATATCGGCCGCATTAGAAGACCTTTACCCACCATATTCTATAAAAATCGTTCAAGTCGTTTCCGAGATATTTGAGGCGTTTCCTACATAAAACTCACTCTGTACATATAAATGTTATTTAATTAAACTGCGTGTATTACTTTGCATTAACTCTTATTAAAAAAGTCAATCTTAAAATTTTCAACTAATAGCAAACAAAAATTATCAACTAATAATAGTGTCAAAGCTATTGCGTACTGTGCTGTAATTTAATTTGTATTTTTTAAAAATTTTTATTTGAATAAATGGCAAATTGTAGAACTCTTTTATTCCATTTCATTTCATATACCTAATGTGAGAGTCCATCAATCCCTTTCTAGATAGATAATGTTCTTTAAAATACAGTCAATTTTATGTCATTTATTTGTTTTTTTTGTGTTTTCACCATGTTTTAGCACATGTCAGGTTATTAAATGCAAACGTTTATTAAGAAACAGACTAACTCCCGTGGGACATGGTAGATAGCCCAGTTAGTTAGAGTATAGGCAGGGATAGTTTAGATCGTGGGTTCAAACCCACCTAATGTGAGTTGTTTATTAAGAAATAGCAATATGTTAGTGGGTAACTGCGAGACTTGCAAGACTCTTGCTGCAAGACCAAGACCAAGACCAAGACTGGGAGGGCAATACCAAGACCAAGACCAAGACCAGGTGTACTGGTGCAAGAACAAGACCAAGACTGTCCAAGTCTCGTCTTGGTCTTGCATTTGGGCAACACTATATCTAACTACTATAGTTTCCTTAATCGGCCGATTTGCGCTCTCTTGCAATATAATTTTAATTTCATTCTACAATAATAGTCTGGTGAACCTACCTGACTCAAAATCTGTGGGGAAGGAGGAAGACCCAACCCTTCGGTCCTAACTTAACTTTCGGGTATTTCCGTCTTTAGACATTAATTTTCGTAATATTATCAAGAACCACATACTTCAGTGAGATATTAAATTAAATTTAAATGTTAAAATAAAAACTTATCGCAATTTTTATTATATCTACAGGCTACAAGCAAGTAATTAAAACAAAATTATCCATGTTTCTATATGTGTTTCTATAATGAGAATTATAAAAAAAATAGGCATTGAAATCTAAAAGCCGTGATTTTTTTAGCATTATAAAGTGAGTACAAAGACATACATAAGATTTTTTTGTGTTTCCACCTTCCAATTGCTGTGCACATCATCTAGAATCTAGACTATATCCATTTTTTTTATAGTATTATGATTTTTTAAAACTAATTTTACTAGCCTAACCGTTACCTGATCGTTATGGTAGAATAAAATTAAACGTCGATTACAAGAGAGCGCAAAACGGTCGATATAAGAAAATAATTAGCTATACATCTCCATTAAGAAAGTGTTAGAGCGCAAACCGGCCGATTTCAGGTAAGGGCGCAAAACGGTCGAGCGCATACCGGCCGACACCGTAGAGTCCTCCACCTTTTGAATGATGGTCATTAACCCAGCCCCCACGTTTAGTGTTTTAATATTTTATTTTAAATTAAAAATAACTGAAATAACTTTACCAACTGAATTGGTAAAATCAAATATCTGATTAAATGTGTTTAAAGGACACTAAAATTTAATGCAATAATTTCCTTTATTTATGTTTACAGCTTTTGAAAATAACATTCTTCGATAATAAAACCAGAAATTTCTTTACCAAATTAATTGATAAGACGGTACAAGTAAGAGAAGATAAAGGAATTGTTCGTCCCGATATGATACACTTACTAATGGAAGCTAGAAAGGGAGTCCAGATTAAAGAAGAACTTACTGTGGATGAAGGATTTGCTACGGCAAAAGAAGTCGAAAATTTAGCAGGTAATCTAATAATAGTTGTTTTGATGCATAGGGTTTATGGTGTATGGTTTATATAATTTCATGCGCAGGATTTGGTAAACTTAGTTGGATACTGAAGAACCGCAAAATACCTTAATACTTGAGGATCAGAGTGTTCAACCAGTGCATCTTTCCTGTCATGATGTATGGATGTCAAACATGGGCCCTAGAAACATGAAAAAAGCAATACTAGGTATACGACTATCAGATAAAAAGAGAAACGATTGGGTAAGATCAAAAACAAAAGTCGAGGATATCACAAAAAAATTGCCAAATGTAGCTTCGCAGGCCACAGTGCCGGACAAAAAGACCAATATTGTAATGGCCCAGTCGGGATAGCATTTGGCCTTGCATTACGAGCTGCCCCAGATTTTATTTTTCTAATCTTTAGGGGGGTCAACAGTAGTATAAATTTAAAATCTCGACTAAATTTGACCGTTGCGTTAGCCGCCATCTTGATTTGAAACGAGAACCGTTTTTGATCAATACCTCCGCCATTTTCAACTTTTCGACAAAAAGTGTAGGAACTGAAATTGTTTAAATGCGATTTTCTATAATTTCGATTATTATAATTTTTTTCGTGCGGTCGTTATTTTCCGAGTTATTGGGAAAAATAGTGACAGTTAGAGCATAATTATTAATTTATTGAATTATCTCGTTTAATATTAGCTTTACAACAAATTTGAACCTATATAAAAATGAAAAGAATTAAATTTTGTACAATTTTGATCTCTTTCATTTTTTTGATAAAATCAATTTTTAAGGTAGTATGTATGCGGTAAATGCGCGAGCGTTAGACCTGATTGATTTTATAGCAATTGTTTTTGTTCAATATCTCCGGCATTTACAACTTTCGACAAAAAGTGTAAGTACTGAAATTGTTGCAATTACGATTTACTACAATTTTTCGAGAGAACCAGTGGTGAGACTATGGGGGGGATAAGGAATTCCCCTAAAATAGCCCTACTAGTAGCCCTACGGAATTATACCGCATTTACAGTCAGTCCTGTTGGACAGGGAATTGGGCAGAGAAGTGGGCAGCGTGAATGTGTAAATAGCTCACTCGCGCTGCTGCTACTCATGCTACTGCCATTGCACGGCGCTCGCTCAAAAGTCGGTTTTCGAGATGGAAGTCAAAGGACTGGCAGCACGAGCGTGAGTGAGCATTCCTATTCAACTACTCTTTCTCTCACTTGCCGCCGGCAAAGCGGCAAGTGAGTAAGGGAACAAGACGATGCTGTCGTCACATTCGATCCTTGAGAGTCGTTCGGTAAATGAGTTGTGAGGACATCGTATTTCGGGCAATATTTCTGGCAGCGGCAGCAGCATTGGCAATGACTGAGTATAAATCCGGCATAAAAGTAAATACCCATCGTCGGCCACCGTCGATGACCGAATAGTGCCGACAAGCAAACAGCTGTTCGGGTTCGGTGGTGTTTCAAACGATAGATAGAAACAGAGTTGCCAGATCGGTGTGTTTTCCACAATTTTGGGGTAATTTTAAAGCGTCTAAGGAAATTGTGGAGGGTTTTAAGGGGTTATGTTAAATAAAATTTGCGAATGTACATAAAACTGTATATTATACTCTTATATAATCGAAGACGATAGGAACTATTAATTATTTCCAGGGCCCTCGTTGATAAGTAGTATAATTGTATTTTACTGTTCTCTCCATTTGAATACTACTTTATTAAAATTCGGCAAAAATTTAAACTTGCCTACAATTTTGAACATCTTTAACAACAAAATATTTGGATCACTGAATATATCCTGGTGTATTCTCTGCTTGGATCTTCCATAAATAATAAACAATAAATAATTTTTATTAAGTTCACGTCTTAAATCAATTATTTATCAAATACACTATCAATATTATTTAATCAACAACTCAAGATATTCCCGATACCATGTCAAATATTTAAAATTATCACTGTCTTGTCACCATATTCTATTCGACTCAGTGCGTTGTATGACAAAGATAGCGAATGTTCGATTTGGAAAATATCACCACGGACATGGTGTTCATGTTTTTCGAATCCTGAAAAAAATAATAAAAATTTAAAAAAAATTAAACCAAAATGAAATACTAAATTATTAGGGCCGAAAGTACCTTAGCATAAATAAAAAGTTTCTTTTGAATGAGATATTTGAAATAAAACACACACTACATTTTCTCTTAGTTTTTCACCCCTGTAACTTATTAAAATAAACATTACAGAAGTTTTCAGGGACTTTCGGCCCTCGGTAACAACGTAATCTTTCATTCCGAGTTTAAATTTTTGAAAATTACTTATTAGTTTTCTCAGGATTCGAAAAAAATGAATCCCATTTAAATAGCATTGGAGACGAAACTGTGTACCGATCCCCTTAACTTATACAGTGATAAATATCTGCGATTTTGTGAGCGTAAATTTCGAGTTACATATGCTTTGATAACAGACAAAAGAGAACGACAGTTTATGTTTCTCTCGATTCAGAGGATATCCACCATCCATCGACAGCTGTTTCTGTTTCTAGACGTCTTCAGTAGGGCTACGTAAACACATCTGAACCTAGACGAAAATAAACTGCGTATTTAAGTGGAATTTCAAAAATAATTAAAAATTCACTTTAACACGGAAACATAAACTATCGTTTACTTTTATCTTGAAGGCACTGACGACTAGATTATTTCCTGTCACAGGGGCTTACGGTCTACGGGTCCTTCCGTTGGAAGGAATGAAATAGAGCAAATAGTGTACATTTTGAGTATGTGGGAGATAAGATAGAGAGGATGAGAGACGACAAAAATACGTGGAATAGGACTCACTATTTTCTCTGCATAAAAGACCTTCGGCAGTTGAATTATATCAATTAAAAATCATCTGTTTAATTCGTATTCAATTTTTTACAAATTACAAATAATTTGAGATTTCAATAAAACTGTATATATTTTGTTTCAGAAAAAGTCGTTTCAAAAGAAATTACCAACATAGACATTACGGCCCAAGCGTTAATTTTCTTTTTAGCTGGATTCGAAACTGTAGCCTCAACAATGTGTTTTGTTGGTTATGAACTAGCTGCCAATCAGGATTACCAGGAGAGGCTGAGGGAAGAAATTATGGAAACTTTAGATCAGTGTCACGGAAGTCTGAGTTATGAGGCTTTACTGAAAATGAAGTATATGGATATGTTTGTATCAGGTAAATATGAATTTTTGTTAGGTTTTTAACGTGTTCCAACCATATTTGCTTCCAAACGAGTTATTTGCATGGATAAATCAACGTTTTTTCAACGAACTAAATTTTATTTACCTCCTAATTCCTAATTTTAATAAGTAGGAACAAAATATTCACGTAAATTTATAATAAGTATTAAAACTATAAGCAGTTGATTTGTATTTATTTAAAATATTAGTAGAAATATAGGTATATCTGTTTTCCATCGTTTTAACATTTTTAGCATCTTTAACATCTCCTACGTGTGAGATCCTATGTTCTTCCATCAATTATAATAGTAGGGGAGGAAAGTAAATTTGCAGCGTTATGGTCTATGGTCCCCTATTGGGTTGTAAAGAGTAGGTCGTAAAACCAAAAAAAGTTAAGTTAACTTTTCCATAAAGTGGGGGACTTTTCATTTTTTAATTTAATTTTCCATTTCCAACAATCGTTTTTCCTGATTAAAGCGCCATCTATCCATAATTCGAAAAAAATGTCTCGAATAAAAGTTGCTTACTTTTATATAAAGAATCCAAATCTGCAATAAAAATGGGGGCTCCTATTTAGGATTTTAAAGTACCCCCACCCCACCTCCGTGGGGGATCATGTTTGGTGCCATTCGTTAGATTTTTCAAAAATATTGATTACGTGTATTTTGCAGTTTTTCGACCTGATTCATTCGGTTCGTATTTAAAATTTTAAATTTACTCCCCCCCCTATCCGTAGGGGGTCGTGTTTTTATTATCATTCGATAGATTTTTGAAAAATATTGAACACTAATTTTTTGTTTTTCGATTTGACGTTCATTTCGCGAAATATTCGCTTTTTTTTGTGAAACTTTGTGACTCGCCCATTTCCTTACACCACGGTGAAATCGTCATATTTTTGAAATATTTATACACTGTTTTGCATGTACCTACTTAACTTATCTTAAACTGACGATTTCGAGTTTTTCTAAGGATAGAATTTTTGTTCGGACCCATTTTAACGAACTCCCCTGTATTAATAGCCAATATATGGTAGAGGTACATTTACAGGGCACAAGGTATCTCCCTATGTGATAATCTGACGCGTTCGAGTAACTGCAAAAATCTCCGCTTGGGCGGGGACTCCACTTCGAAAAAATGTTTCATTTAATTAAAATACTAACTATTTGTCTCTTTCAGAATCCTTGAGAAAATGGCCTGTGGCCATAATGACCGAACGACAATGCACCAAAGATTACATCATTAAACCCGAACGACCAGAAGAAGCACCAGTTACTATTAAAAAAGGAATGTCAATCTGGATGCCAGTATATCCAATTCATAGAGACTCCAAATACTATCCAGACCCAGATAAATTCGACCCTGATAGATTTAATGAGCAAAACAAAAGTAAAATCAACCCTTACACGTATCTACCGTTTGGGCTAGGCCCAAGAAACTGTATAGGTTCCAGGTTTGCTTTATTAGAAGTCAAGGTGGTGTTCTTTTATTTGCTTAGAGATTTTCAAATTGTTCCTGTAGAGAAATCGCAAATTCCTCTGGTTATTTCGAAAAAGAACTTTAATCTCACGTCTGAAGGCGGATTTTGGTTTGGACTGAAACGTTTATAAGTTTTGCTATGTTCCTAGATTAAAATAAGGTGGATAAATATCATGTAATATTTTTTTTAAATAAGTAATAAATATTTAGTATGAATTATGTAATGTTGCTTTAATTTTTATTATATATTTCTAATACATAAAGTAAAGAGGGAGAATCAGACAGAAAAGTATTTGAAAAATATACTAAATAGTTGAAGATACCTGCAGATCTATAGGACATAATGTAATGACAAATCAATAACGTTACGGTCTTCTAAAACTGATTCTCCAAGGGAAGGTAAATGGTAAAAGAGGACCGGGAAGAGACGCATTTTCTGGCTTCAAACTTTACGAAAGTGGTATAACACGACTACCACTGAACTGTTCCGTGCTGCGGTAAACAAAGTCAAGATAGCCATGATGATTGCCAACACCCGGAACGGATAGGTTCTTTAAGAAGAAAAAGATAGATCTATAAAAAAACCTTAATCGTAATTGAGATGGCCATGGAAAGATATTTATACAGTTTGGTAGTAGCCCAGTTACCATGTATGACAGGACATTTTTATTGTAAGTGTTACAACCTTCTAGCGTGTGGAAGAACAACGAATGCATGTGCTTAGATGAATGTGGAATAATAAAAGGGTAAAATTAAGAATGAATATGTTAAGGGAAGACTAGGGGTGGCACCAATTAATGGAAAAATTAGAGAACATAGGTTAAGATAGTATGGTCATGTCCAACGTCGAGACGTTAATCACCCGAAATTAAGAATTCTTGAGCTGCGGATTCCTGAAAAGAGCACGAGAGGAAGATCAAATAAGACCTGGGCAGACGGTTAGGTAGGACATCCCGGTAAAGGGGATATCACTCAAAATTTAAACCTATGGAGAAAGGTAAGTACGAAAGTATTGTGACAAGGTGTACCTTATAACGGTTAAATTTGTGCATATGAAGAGCGTTATGCTAGTTTCATGATGGATGTTCTTGGATTCATAGCAAAGTTTTCAATTACTTGTTTCTTTGCGTTTTAAACTCTTTACCTTTATGCTTCTTATTCAGTACAGGACCTATTCGTGCCTCGTGGAAGTCATATAATGCCCCAGGGCCATAACCTTAGGGATTATGTACTTACATATACATATTTAAATGGTTTTAACCTATGTATTTTTGGTGGCTCAGCATGTCAAGCCTGTAAGTATAACCAAACTTTGTTTTTTACCTTGGTCAAAATTTCAGTGTGTAACGTTACAACGTCACATCTTTGCTATTTTATTTTTAAATAATTATTTTACTTATTTTTTTTTTAATATTTCATTAATAATTATCTTCAATTCGTTTTAACTTGCTTTTTCGTTAAAAACTTGTTTGGCGCCCTCTTTTATTATCCTCTATTTCCTATCTCACTTTTCATCTAACATCTAAATCATCGACTGAATATACTGAGGGTTTCCCGTATATCCTTACTCTCTAGATATCTGTCTTTCAATACGGAACATGGTTGCCCATCTACTCATACTTTACGCTGTCATGTCAATGAGAGTGACAATTAGTAATGGAGGGGCAAAAGTCTGTCGCTTGGTTCTAAAAGGGCCAATGTCAAATTTTTGTTTTTTGTACAGCTTTCTTTTGAATTTAATATTGACCAAACAAAATGCAAATAACTGAAATTGGCTATTTTTACACCAAGTGGCTTAATACTAAAAAGGCCAGTGTCAATTTTTTGCATTTTGTTTAGTCAATATTAAATTCAAAAGAAAGCTGTACAAAAAACAAAAATTTGACATTGGCCCTTTTAGAACCAAGCCACAGAATTGATCTATTTAAAGGTATCAGCCCATAAGGCCCCATTTATTTTCCATCAGCACTTAATTGTGCTAACTCACTTTGGGTGAGTGTTTTATACAGCTTTTTATAATAATTTCTTAGTCATTTTTTCCTATACCTAACCTTCCATGTCTACGACCACATAGTCAGTTTTAAATACCTATTTCTTTCTAATTTTCATATATGCACCTGTAAATAAAATTTTAACTAGTAGTATCAATCTTAATTCCATTTAATTTACCCTTGCCATCTACTAGTTTCTGAATACTATTTGGCAAAGGTACAATTTGGGGTTTTAACTTCTTGATTATCACTATTACTCATTATTCTTCTAGATTTTTTGAGAATAAATCAACCTTTCTCCCTTCGGGAGCCTCAAGCCGTCAACATCACCGGTGATGCTACTTATAAGGCGAAGACAACATGACATCTAGATAGACTGCAAGGACTACCATCTCCAGCTGCGGGGGCCTGGGGCCGAACATCTTCCCAGGTCTACAAGAAGTCTACAGCAGTACCATTCGACATCAAGAAGTTACCAGCGAACCAGATACCAAAAACCATAAGTATAATCCAGAATTATTAGTTTTTGGCAAGAATTTGGATATATATCTGTCAAATATCTGTTAATGCTTTTAATATCTGTTAATGCATTTAATAAGTCACATTTTTATTATACCTTTATTTAACAATAAACATGATTGGTTAAAAAACTGTTTTCTTTGCTTTCATTCTAAATTTTTAGAGTTCATATCTAAGATTAGGACAAGACGAACACACACCTGAGTGACTGAGCTAGGCTGGGGTGAACGATAGCTATCTTAGTTGGTTAAAATATTATTGTCAATTAACTAGGGTAGTCTATTGCCGTATTCGTTTCAAGTGTTCAACTTTTGTCTGCACTAATATGGTTATACTTATTTTAGGTAACAGCACTGATGATGCTCTGTTCGAGAGCTAAAACGTTATGTAATAATTGTAGCCCTTTTAAGAATTTTTAAATAAATACCTATACCTTTTATAAAGGAAATTTTTCATTCAATTTAATTGTAATTAATGGTATCCAGCTACAGGAAATTCTTCCTAGTGGATTTTAATTTGCCTTCTTTTGTATAAGGGAGGATTGTAACTGAATAAATAATATTTAAACAGTTTGTATTTGCAGAAGTCTTTATTGAACACATAATTGAAAAGATGTAACAAAAAAATGAGAATTTTGTAGCTTTTTTAACAAAAATAGCATTAAACCGTAAAAATTTCTAGTACTAAGTGAACTACAAGAACTAATAAAACAGCACGCGTATTAAAAAAATAACTGTAAACATAAAATTTCCTCTTTACCTATTGTTAGTTCTATATAAACTCAAATAGTACTAAAATATTTACAAGACCGACAATTTTTTATTTTGTTTCACAGATTACCATCCATGTCCCCATCCATGACCCCAACCGCCATGTCCCCATCCGTGAGAGATAACAGCACCATGGTGAGAGGGTCCGGCAACGACGAGTCCAGCATGACCTACGGGAGCCACGACAGCAGCGTGGATAGCAGGAACAGCATGGATAGCAGGGACAGCGACAACGGCTCCATGGTGGCCCCAGCCTCCTGGCGCGGGTGCAGCGCTAGCTACGGCCAAGAGGGCCAATAAGGCAACGCACTAAAACAAAATTAGCATTTTTTTATTACTATAAACATGTCGGTTTATTTGGGATAGATGAAATTATTTTGGGATTTGCAGAAGAACGGTTTAAGTTTTACTAATTGATGAAAAATACTAGTATAAGATCAAAAATGGTAGCAACTTTGCATAGTGGGAATCTAGCATAGTTTCCTTGCTGTCAATAATAGTGGTGAACGTCTTATGAAGTTTTATCATCAGCATTCGGTAATGATAACCAATGGGTATTTTAAGCATAAGAAAATCCATTATAATACATGGGTCCAATTTCCATGTGGGTTGGAGGCAATCATTGGCTACGTAATAGTTAAACGAAAAGCCAGATTTAAGATTATGGATCAAGAAAGGATTTATGTGTGGTTTGTAGGACCATATTTTTACAACAAGCATATTTTTACCCTATTTATTGAAGCGAAAAAACTCAAGAAAAAATTAGATAATCCAGTAAACCTCAGACCACCTAGAGGATAATTCCATTAAATGTCTATATTAACTATTATTAGCCGCTAAACTTACTCACACAAAAGATGAGTCAGCAGAGAACATGTACATCAACAGAAAATATTCTATTCACAATGCTGCAAAAGGAAGTCTAGGAAAAAACCTGTAATAATTATAAAAGAAAGAAATGACCTTTGTGGACCCATAAACCGATACTTTGGCGAAAGAAAATGAGAAAGCACACAACAGATGGATAGCTACTGGAACTGCTGAGGATATAAATGTATTTAAAGTGTAAAAAACATTAGTAATAATTGAACTAAAGAATAAATAAATAAATAAGTGTACCGATAATATAAGAGCGAATAGAGCCTGGAAAGTTTTTAGAGGTCTACGAACACAAAATAAAGACGCTGAAGGATTACGTTGTGTTGACATTCAAGAGTGAAAAGAATATTATTATAATCTCCTAATAGAAGATACAAACGAGTATTAGAAAGACACTTCAGAAGAAATAATATAAATATGAAGAGAATGTTTAACAAGAGGCAACAATAACTGCAACAAAAGTATAAAAAAGTGTCATGCAGCTAAAGAATGGTTAAGTCGCTGATCCAGAAAATATAAATAACGAAATACTCAAAGCAGCTTCGAATAAACAGATAGAAATTCTAACATTATTTTAATCTTAAGTTAAGGTTAAGGGCTAGAGTCGTAGACCAAGATATTAAATATCAACGTCTAAGATGGGCACTCCATGTTCATAGTATACAGGGTGTAACAAAAATACAGGTCATAAATTGAATCACATATTCTGGGACCAAAAATAGTTCGATTGAACCTAACTTACCTTCGTACAAATGTGCACATAAAAAAAGTTACAGGCCTTTGAAGTTACAAAATGAAAATCGATTTTTTCCAATATATCGAAAACTATTAGAGATCTTTTATTGAAAATAGACATGTGGCATTCTTATGGTAGTAGTATCTTAAGAAAAAATTATAGTGAAATTTGGACACCCCATAAAAATTTTATGGGGGTTTTGTTCCTTTAAACCCCCCCAAACTTTTGTGTACGTTACAATTTAATTACCATTACCATTAGTATATTACCATTTAATTACCATTAGTTAAACACAATATTTTAAAAACTTTTTGGCCTCTTATTACTTTTTCGAAAAGTCAGTTTTTATCGAGATATTTTGAATATTTGTCAAATCCACCACATATTTGTATATATATGGCTAAGTACGATTATGGAGACTTGGTAATAATATGAAAATTTATTTATGATTTACATTTTTAGGTATATTTTGAATCATATTAAAAAAGAAGTAATATCTCGATAAAAAATGCCTTCTCGAAAAAATACAGAGGCAAAAAAGTTTTTACAAACACTTTGTTTAACTAATACTACCGCAGTAAAAGTTTAATTGGAACATACACAAACATTTGGGGGGTTTAAAGGAACAAATCCTCCATAAAATATTTATGTAAACATATTAAAAAAGTAGCCGCAACTCGATAAAAACTGCCTTATCGAAAAAATACTAAGAGGCAAAAAAGTTTTAGAAATATTGATATTAACTAATGGTACCACAATAATAATTTAATTGGAACGTACACAAAAGTTTGGGGGGTTTAAGGGAACAAAACCCCCATAAAATTTTTATGGGGTGCACAAATTTCACTATAAATCTTTTTTAAGATGTTCCTGCCATAAGAATGCCACATGTCTATTTTTAATAAAAAATCTCCAATAGTTTTCCATATATTCGAAAAAATCCATTTTCATTTTGTAACTTTAAAGGGCTATAACTTTTTTTGTATGCATATTTATGCTAAGGTAAATTAGGTTCATTCGAACTATTTTGAATAATTTGACCTTAGTATAATAATTTCACCCTCCTTCGCAAATAGATATCCACCATCAGTAGAATTAGATTTGGACATGCATGTTATCCTGCACATTTATTTAAAATAAACATATTATATTCGAATATTTGTCAAGAATGTGAGGTTAAAAGTGACTTGAACCACATATTTTTTGAATGCAAGAAGCATAAACACCTAACCAATCACCTAATTAAACGAGTTATAGACCAGAACATCCCACTCCTTGTAGACCCTCTTTATTCTGTCACTGAATAAAAAGAAAATTTTTGACTGTTTGGTATCTTTCTTGTCGGATAGTAAAATATTATTTTAATTAGTTATAGGTATTTGTAAAATATGTTTAAAAAAATATTAAAAAAAAAAAAACTTGATAAAAAAATGAAACAATAACAAATTAAAAAAAAAAAATAAATTAAAAAATCTACTATCTACAATAATCTAATAACTAAAAAAAGTACAAAAGAAAAAAAAATTAAAGAAAAAAAATCGCTAAGAGGAATTAAACCTCCGAGGGGTTGAACCGGTTGACATCTTATCGTGGTGTCAAAAAAAAAACAAAACAAAAAAAAACCACAAATAAAATACGAAAAAGAATGCATTTATTTTAAATAATTAACATTAATATTTTTATTTGTAAAATGTACACACTATGTGTTCTTGATAAACATTAATAGTGGAGTCACTAGATTTTCACCTCCGATTTCGTTGAACTTCCATCGATTTTCATGAAAATTGGTGAGTAATTAGAGGATACCTCAAGTAACAAAGGTGACATGATGCCAACTTGCGCTTTTACCCTATGGGTGGATGCCACCCTTTGTCGGGGGTGAAAATTATTTTATTAAAAAGGGTACCATAAATCGATAGAGGGACTAATTCTACGCAAAATTTGTTATATAAAATTATTAACAAAAGTCAATACTTTTTGAGTTATTAAAGACCAAAGATTTTATTTTTTAATAAAAAATGCATATTTTAAATCGGTTTTTCACGTATAGCTCAAAAACTATAAGCTTTTACAAAATAGTTATTCTTACTGAAATTGATGATAATAAAAAACTGAATACATTCCTCACTTAAAGAACTAAACTAATGTTAGTTCAAAGTGAGTTATTGGCAATTGAATGTGTATTTTTTTCGACGAGTACACAAATCTAAGTATTCAAGCTTAAATAATGGGAAAACGATGCATGGTATAAAATATACCTGCTAATGATTTGTCAATGTACTTCAGAATAGCTATAGAAAATAACAGAACCTTTTCGAATTTTTGAGGAAAAAGTGAAAAATAAAACATACGCCATTTCCACAAAAATTAAAATTTATAGTAATCCTTACAAGAACTTAGCATAAGTAATTATTTCAATAATTTTGATCATTTTAGAATGCATATTTTTGGAAAAAAGATGTAATTTAAAAAAATCATAATTTTTAAAACTATTGTAATTTTCATATTCTTTTGATAATAACTCCGAAAATACTTAATATATGTAAAAAATAATATATACCAAAATTTTTGTTCTTTTCTGTCAAATATTTTACTGTTTTACTATTTCCATAGGGTAAAAAAATAACCGAGTTAGAAACGTTTAAATCTTAAATTTTGCTGTGAAAACCATGCAACCGGGGCCATTTAACTTTTTATTTTAAAGAAATAAGGGGTCTAAAGGATTAAATTCAAAGTAGTTAAATAGCCCTTGAAATTAACTTTCAAACGGTTTTTAGATAAACCTGATATCTTAAAAATAGATGGAGTTATTAAAAAAAGCCAATAACATTTTTGTAAACATTTAAGAATAAATTTTGAAAAAATTTTGGTGCATAAATTTTAATGCTATCAATATGTTCGGGGGCTTGTTTGATAGATATTTTTAAGTACTTTGACAAATGTTTAATATGTTTATGTTATAAAATGCATCATTTTCCCGTTATTTCAGCTTGAATACTTAGATGTTTTTACTCGCCGAAAAAATATATATTCAATTACCTATAACTCACTTTTAGTTAACATTAAAAGGTTTTTCTAGTAAAGGGTTTATTTAGTTTTTTATCAACTTCAATTTTGGTAAGAATAACTTTTTTGTGAAAACTTATAGTTATTGGGTTATTGATGAAAAATCGGTTAAAAACATGCATTTCTCAAGAAAAATTAAAATCTTTGATCTTCAATAACTCAAAAAGTTTTTATTTATTTTAATAACTTTATATAACAAATTTTTCTTAGAGTTTGTCCCTCTATCGACTTATGGGGTTATTTTCAATAAATAATAATACAATATAATAAATCCACCCCCAGGGTAAAAGCGCAAGTTGGCACCATGTCACCTTTGTTCCTTGAGATATCCTCTAACCAGTCACCAATTTTCATGCAAATCTATGGAGGTTCAGCGAAATCGGAGGTAATAGCTCATATCCACCTTCAGTGACTGCACTATAAGTATAATATTATATTTATAATATTGATTGACATAGTATGTACATTAGCTGTAATGGGTAGGTAAAATAAGAAGTAAAATATTGTAATATTATTATAATAACCATGTTTCACTAATTGGCAATATATTTAATACATTTACTTTTGATTGGGACTGGCTGAATGACTATAGTCCAAGCAAAAAAAAATAACCGGAATAACCGCCTTGCCAAGTTAATTTGGCAGCAAGCTCCGGCAGGAAGAAGGCCCTTAGGATGATCACGAATGCGATGGAGAGATAACATTTATATAGTCAAACTTAAGAACAATCTGGCTATCCACTGACCCAACTATCGGGAACGACCGTTCGATATGGAAGCGGGTTGTGCAGTCAGCCAATGCCAATACTCACCCTGGGTTGTAGCGATACGAGAATAATCTTCGAGATCTTTAATAAGTACCTTAACGAAAACTAGCCGCCACCCAAAGAATGGAATATGTATAACCATCATATCTCTCATTTCTAAGAAAGAAAGCAAAGCAAAAGAAAGACTGCAAACGTTACAAGGAAATAAGTGTGCTATGTTCTGTAGCGAGACATTATGGAGTATTTAAACACCAAATTGGAGAACAAATTAAATAATCAGATGATCAAAACGGTTTCAAAGCTAGTCGTTCTTGTATGAGCGAAGTATCCACTATTAAAGAGCCTTAGGGAGACGCATAGAAACATGGTCAATTGTCCAATTAGCCTATATTGACATTGAGAAAGCCTACGATACTGTACCATTTAATAAGTTGTGCACGAAGAACAACGATGCCAGTAAAGATTACATTAAAGCTATAAAAGCCCTATACTCAAGATGTACCAACGCAAACATAGTTGACAAGATGAGGAATGAAGATTTTCGAATTAGTAAAGGTTAAATATAAGGATGTTCCTTAGCACTGCTATTGTTTATAAAAACGGCAACGAACATATGGTCAAATGGGAAAAACGGTGGAAAATTACATAATTGGCGATGAAAACAAACATGAATTTGTTACAGAAAAATTTAATGTTGAGTATTTAATGAAAGTAAACAGGGAGAAATGTACTTTTTAAGTGTGTAAAATAAATAATTCCTAGCTGAGCGCTTTCGGCTTATAAAGCCATCTTCAGAGCTATGCTACAATAAAAAGGTCTCTAATGAATAATTGATCTTAGAATTCATAAGTTTAACTTACGTCAAAAAGTTCAAAATACCACTATGAAGAGAGATGGATCCCATGTACGATATAAAAATACTTCTATTTCTTATGCAGTTTGTTTAATGATGGAAAAAAACCTTGTCTGTCGGTTGAAAAAATTGCTGAATTTTGCTGTTGGTTTTTGTAGCTGTAAAAGTTAAAAACATCAAATACGAGCACAAAGGACTTTCACACAAAAATTACATTACATATAAAAAAATTTGTGTGAAAGTCCTTTGTGCTCGTATTTGATTTTTTTAACTTTTCCGGCTACAAAAACCAACAGCAAAATTGAGCAATTTTTTCAAGAGACAGACAAGGTTTTTTCCATCATTAAAAAAACTGCATAGAAATAGAAGTATTTTTGTATCGTACATGGGATCCATCTCTCTTCATAGTGGTATTTTGAACTTTTTGACGTAAGTTAAACTTTTGAATTCTAAGATCAATTAGTCATTAGAGACCTTTTTATTGTAGCATAGCTCTGAAGATGGCATTATAAGCCGAAAGCGCTCAGCTAGGACCTATTTATTTTACACACTTAAAAGTACACTTCTGCCTATTTACCTGTAGTCATAAGTATGTACAGAACTATCTCAGTCTTTACATTTTCAATGAAAGTGCCAGCAAGACACTAAAAGCAAAATTGAACAAGGGAGACGTGCTATTAGTAAATTAACAAATATAGTCAAGTCGGGATAGCATTTGACCTTGCATTAGGAGGTGCCCCAAATTTTATTTTTCTAATCTTTAGGGAGGGTCAATATTAGTATAAATTTAAAATATCGACTGAATTCCACCGTTGCGTTAGCCGCCATCTTGATTTTAAACGAGAACCGTTTTGCTCAATATCTCCGCCATTTTCAATTTTTTGACAAAAAGTGTAGAAAATGAAATTGTTGAAAATGCGATTTTCTATAATTTCATTTATTATAATTTTTCTCGTGCGGTTGATATTTTCCGAGTTATGAGGGGAAAATAGTGACAGTTGTAGCATAATTATGGAATTATTGAATTATCTCGTTTATTATTAGTTTTACAACAAATATTTACCTATACAAAAATGAAGAGAATTAAATTTTGTACAATTTTGATGCCGTTCATTTTTTTGATAACATCAATATTTAAGGTAGTACGTATGTGGTAAAGGTGCGAGCGTAAGACCTGATTGATTTTGTAGCAATTGTTTTTGTTCAATATCTCCGCCATTTTCAACTTTTCGACAAAAAGTGTAAGAACTGAAATTGTTGCAATTACGATTTACTACAATTTTTCGAGAGAACCAGTGGCGGGTCTACAAGGGGGGAAATGGAAAAATTCCCCCCAACACGATCTAAAATTAAAAAAAAAATTATTGGAACATCACGATATATTAGCTGATATAAAACTTAAAATATCGACAGACAAATTCAACCAATAAAACCCGCTAGTTAATAAAATTAAGTGAACCTAATGTATATAATGTCTTTTTATGCCTTTTATATACTTAGTTTGGTTGATGTTTCATTGGAAATTTCAAAAATTGTATAAAATATAATTCTCTTTATTTTTGTTTATGTACAATTATGTCGTAAAGTTAATAATAAATGAGACAATTCAATAATTATGCTTCCCCTCCGCTTCCATTATTTTCCCCCTTAACTCGTAGAATATTGATCGTATAAAAAAATTGTGCCAAAGAATTTGTAGGAAATTGTATTTCCTACAATTTTCTTTTCCACCATTTATGTCGAAAAGTTGAAAATGGCGGAGATATTAAGCAACAACAGTTCTCATTTAAAATCAATATGGCGGCTAATGCAACCGCGGAATTCAGTCGAGATTTTAAATTTACACTACTATTGATCTCTCCTAAAGGATATAATTATAAAATTTGGGGCAGCTCGGATACAAAATTCAATTCAATAATTATGCTCCCCCCACCACTTTTTATTATTTTCCCATGTAATTCGGAAAATATCAACCACATGAAAAAAATTGTTAAAAAAGAAATTGTAGGAAATTATATTTTGAACAATTTTAGTTGAAAATGGCGTAGATATTGAACAAAAACAATTGCTATAAAATCAATCCGGTCTTATGCTCGCGCCATTACCGCATACGTACTACCTTAAATATTAATTTTAGCAAAAAATGAAAGAGATCAAAATTGTGTAGAATTTAATTCTCTTAAGTTTTGTACAGGTACATATTTGTTGTAAAACTAATAATAAACGAGATAATTCAATAATTCCATAATTATGCTCCATTTGCCACTATTTTCCCCTCATAACTCGGAAAATATCGACCGCACGAAAAAAATCGTAATAAATGAAATTATAGAAAATCGTATTTTAAACAGTTTCTATTTTTCTACACTTTTCACTATTTCAGTATTTTAGTTTCTACACTTTTTATAAAAAAATTGAAAATGGCGGAGATATTAAGCAAAAACTGTTCTCGTTTAAAATCAAGATGGCGGCTAACGCAACGGTGAAATTCAGTCGAGATTTTAAATTTATACTAATATTGACCCTCCCCAAAGATTAGAAAAATAAAATTTGGGGCAGCTCCTAATGCGAGGTTAGGCCTGTTATTCGTCTAACCCGACTGGACTAATTAGTTTTATAACAAATATTTACCTATACAAAAATTAAGAGAATTACATTTTGTACAATTTTGATGCCGTTCATTTTTTTGATAAAATCAATATTTAAGGTAGTACGTATGTGGTAAAGGTGCGAGCGTAAGACCTGATTGATTTTGTAGCAATTGTTTTTGTTCAATATCTCCGACATTTTCAACTTTTCGACAAAAAGTGTAAGAACTGAAATTGTTGCAATTACGATTTACTACAATTTTTCGAGAGAACCAGTGGCGGGTCTACAAGGGGGGAAATGGAAAAATTCCCCCAACACGATCTAAAATTAAAAAAAAATTATTGGAACATTACGATATATTAGCTGATATAAAACTTAAAATATCGACAGACAAATTCAACCAATAAAACCCGCTAGTTAATAAAATTAAGTGAACTTAATGTATATAATATCTTTTTATGTCTTTTATATACTTAGTTTGGTTGATGTTTCATTGGAAGTTTCAAAAATTGTATAAAATATAACTCTTTATTTTTGTTTATGTACAATTATGTCGTAAAGTTAATAATAAATGAGACAATTCAATAATTATGCTTCCCCTCCGCTTCCATTATTTTCCTCCTTAACTCGGAGAATATTGATCGTATAAAAAAATTGTGCAAAAGAAATTGTAGGAAATTGCATTTCCAACAATTTTCTTTCCCACCATTTATGTCGGAAAGTTGAAAATGGCGGAGATATTAAGCAACAACAGTTCTCATTTAAAATCAATATGGCGGCTAATGCAACCGCGAAATTCAGTCGAGATTTTAAATTTACACTACTATTGATCTCTCCTAAAGGATATAATTATAAAATTTGGGGCAGCTCGGATACAAAATTCAATTCAATAATTATGCTCCCCCCACCACTTTTTACTATTTTCCCATGTAACTCGGAAAATATCAACCGCATGAAAAAAATTGTTAAAAAGAAATTGTAGGAAATTATATTTTGAACAATTTTAGTTGAGAATGGCGTAGATATTGAACAAAAACAATTGCTATAAAATCAATCCGGTCTTACGCTCGCGCGGTTACCGCATACGTACTACCTTAAATATTAATTTTAGCAAAAAAATGAAAGAGATCAAAATTGTGTAGAATTTAATTCTCTTTATTTTTGTTCAGGTACATATTTGTTGTAAAACTAATAATAAACGAAATAATTTAATAATTCAATAATTATGCTCCAACTGCCACTATTTTCCCCTCATAACTCGGAAAATATAGACCTCACGAAAAAAATTATAATAAATGAAATTATAGAAAATCGTATTTTCAACAATTTCAGTTTTTACACTTTTTGTCAAAAAATTGAAATGGCGGAGATATTGAGCAAAAACGGTTCTCGTTTAAAATCAAGATGGCGGCTAACGCAACGGTGGAATTCAGTCGAGATTTTAAATTTATACTAATATTGACCCTCCCTAAAGATTAGAAAAATAAAATTTGGGGCAGCTCCTAATGCAAGGTTAGGCTTGTTATTCGTCTAACCCGACTGGACTAATAAGGAAGAAACATAGGAAGTTCGAAAGAAGCATAAATATGTATTTCTATCCCTAGAAATGGAGTACTGGAGACCAATCGCCAAAATTTAAATGTTAAACCATGTCGTAAATTATGAAATTACAAGAATTATGAATGTAAAACTTATGGATGAACAAGGAATAAAATGGATAACAACTGTATTCAACAAAATATACGTAACTGGAAAAATACCCCAAAGCTGGTTAAAGTCGACCTTCGTAACTTTACCCAAAAAACTAAATGCCAAAACATGTGAAGACTACAGAACAATTAGCCTAATTAGCCACTTACTCAAAACGTTTCTAAAAGTAATACACGGTAGAATATATAAAAAAGGTGAAGAACAGATATTATGGACGCAGTTTGGATTCCGCGATGCCTTAGGCACCCGAGAGGCTCTATTTGCTGTCCAAGTGCTTATGCAAAGATGCAGGGATGTTGACTGTGACGTGTATATTTGTTATATCGACTACAGAACGGCGTTTGATAGAGTAAAACATGATAAACTCATAAATATGTTGAAAGAAGCGGGAGTAGATGATAGAGACTTGAGAATCATATATAATTTGTATTACAACCAAACTGCCAATATTAAAGTGGATGACCAATTGACAGAGGCAGTCTCCATAGATAGAGGAGTGAGGCAAGGAGGCATCCTGTCCCCTGTGCTGTTTAATATATACTCCGAATGTATCTTCGGGCAAGCGCTGGGAGAAATACAGGAAGGCGTATTAGTCAACGGAGTGCGTCTGAACAACATTAGATATGCCGACGACGCTGTAGTTTTTGCAGACAGTCTAGATGGTTTGCAAAGAATAATGTCGCGCATATCAGATATAAGTAGAGAATACGGACTTGATTTCAATACGAAAAAAACAAAGTACATGGTAGTCAGTAAGCGCGAAATATTAAATACACAGCTTTTGGTTAACCAACAATTAATTGACAGGGTCGACAGCTACACATACCTTGGTACCAACATAAACAGTCAGTGGGACCACTCAAGTGAAATAAAACAACGCATAGGAAAAGCGAGATCAGCGTTCATAATGATGAAGTCTCTTTTCAGAAGCCACGATTTACCTCTTGATACCAAAATCTCTATCATCAGATGCTATGTATTTTCTACGTTATTATACGGAGTAGAGGCATGGATACTTTTCGAGGCTTCTTTGAGAAAACTTGAGGCATTCGAGATGTGGTGTTACAGGCGCATTTTGAGAATTTCGTGGGTGGATCGTGTGACTAATGTTGAGGTTTTACGTAGAATAGGCAAGGAAGGCGAGATTATTAACACAATCAAAGAGCGCAAACTAGAATATCTTGGCCATGTTATGAGGAATGAACAGAGATATGGCTTGTTGCAATTTATTCTTCAAGGCAAGGTATTTGGAAAGAGAGGACCAGGGAGAAGAAGAATCTCTTGGCTTCAAAACATGAGAAAGTGGTTTAATACATCGACAACCGGACTATTCAGAATAGCAGCAAGCAAAGTTAGGATAGCCATGCTGATCGCCAACATCCGGAACGGATAGGCACCTTAAGAAGAAGAAGATGAATGTAGAAGGTAACATTATGGAAACAATAGGAAAAAAGATTGGTGTGGAATAGTCATTTAAAACTAAGGAGTGACACTAGATGGTCAAAAAAAATATTGGACTTGTGTCCCAGTAGAAAAATGAAAACAGGGTTGGCTAATCAAAAGCTGGAAAAGAGATGTTAAAGAAACAATGGGAAACAAAGAGAGGTCTCCATGAAGGCGGCCGGCAAGATCATAATAAGACTATGTTACAGTTTTTAAGTCACTGCGATTGCATAAGCAATAAAATATAGAATTAATAGAAAATAATAGTAGACAATAGAAGATATATCTAAAAGTGCAAATTTGACATGACACTTACCAAGAATTTCATGATTTTCTTATTGAAAGTGTTACTACTAAAGCAATTACTCTAGTTAGATATTCTTACTATCAGCCCGGTTTATATAGGTACTCCTGCAGTATGTTACTCTCCGTTCTTCATGGATTGACCTTCATCTAATTAATAAAAAAAATTGTGACAATAATATTATTACTGTCGATATCCGCATGGCGAGCCTATTTTGTTGTGAAATTAAAAATTAAACGCTTTGTCACTTTTGTGGTATTGAGTTTTCTCTCGAAACTAATAAAAATATAGGTATTTTCAAACGCGTACAGAAATTATGCGAGACCCAATACTAAGAAGTCCGTTAAAAATAGCTGAAAAAAATCTTATTCAGATTTTTTAAGGTTCTTAAAAGTATATTAGGGAGGGCCGATAATAAATCCTTGAAGATATACCGCTAATTTTACTTTATTTTTTTAACCATCATAAGAAGTGGAAAAATAATTTTTTGGCTATAAAACATTTCTTGTATATTTGAGAGAAAAATGATTCACATTAAAGATATAGACCTCAAAAAGTTCTTTAATTTAACTCAAACACAAACTTACTGAAAAAGAGGTCCTTATAACATATCCACAGGGTGCCGGGCGGTGCTGTGATCTAAAAATTGTTTAAACAATCATTTTAAACAAGTTCACAAAAATAATTTTTTCATTTCCAACAATTTTTTTTAGATAATTTGGGTCATTTAAGGCAAAAAAGGTCTCTTGTCATTTTTCTCTAAAATTGATTGTTGTCGAGTTATATGTGATTAAAAATTTGAAAAATGCGAAAATGGCCATTTTTAGGCTAAATAACTCGATTAAAAATTATTATTATAAAATTCAAAAAGTGACCAAATCAAGTTTCAAACCCCTTCTTCAAAGTCCTGAAGAGATTTTTGTCATTATTTTATTACAAAGCTGCTATTTTTAATTATTAACAATTAGCGCTTTAGTCCAAGCTGTATCGTCGCCCCCGTTAGGTAAACTATTCCGATTGGTTTTTTTTTGCACAAACTTACTCAAAAAAAAGGTCCTTATAACAAATCCACAGGGTGCCGGGAGGTGCCGCGGTCGAAAAATTGTTTAAACAATTTTTTTTAAACAAATTTAAAATAGTTATTTATGAAACAGTTCGTGAAGTATGCTTTTGCGAACGCACGCGATGTTTAGAGCACGAGCGACAACGGAGCGAGTGCTATACATCGCGTAAGTTCGCAAAAAGTACTTCAACAATAGGAGAATACAACATTGAGGTGGTAAAAAACTTTACATACTTGGGATCCCTAGTCACGTCTGATAATAACGTAGCGGAGGAAGTGAAGAGGCGAATATTTATTGCCAATAAAGGTTACCATGGCTTAATTCGGCAACTAAGATCAGATAACGTCGCAAGAAAAACAAAATGTCAAATATACAAAACTTTAATAAGACCGGTACTCACATAAGGCTCAGAAACCTGGACACTAACTAAAAGAGAGGAAACATTGCTAGCCACCTTTGAAAGAAAAATCTTGAGACACATATATAACGGCACAAAAGAAAACGGAATTTGGCGAAGAAGGTACAACTTTGAACTATACAAAATATACCAGGATCCGGATATCATAACATTTATTAAAACAGGACTGCTGCGTTGGAAGGGACATGTAGAAAGAATGGAAGAATGCGAAATACCAAACAAAATATTCAAACAGAAACTAGTAGGAAAAAGAACAAGAGGAAGACCGAAGCTGAGATATTTAGAACAAATAGAAAATGATATAATTACCTTAAAAATAAAAAACTGAAGAAAAAAAGCACGAAACAGATCAGAATGGAGAAGAATCCTTGAACAGGCCAAGACCCAGAACGGGTTGTCAAGCCAGTGATGATGATGATGATAACTCGACAACAATCAATTTTATAGAAAAATGACAAGAGACCTTTTCTGCTCAGAATGACCCAAATTATCTAAAAAAAATTGTTAGCAAATAAAAAATTTTTTTGTGAATTTGTTTAAAAAAATTATTTAAACAATTTTTAGACCACGGCACCGCCCGGCACCCTGTGGATATGTTATAAGGACCTCTTTTTAAGTAAGTTTGTGCAAAAAAATCTAATCTAAATAGTTTCGCTAACGGGAGCGACGATACAGTTGGACTATAGCGCTAATTGTTAATAATTAAAAATAACAGCTTTGTAATAAAATAATGACAAAAATCTCTGCAGAACCGTGAAGAAGGGATTTGAAGCTTGATTTGGTCACTTTTTGAATTTCATAGTAATAATTTTTAATCGACTTTTGTTTCAGAGAATTTTTTGAGCATTTTTCAAATTTTTAATCGCATATAACTCGACAACAATCAATTAAAAAAAAAATGAAAAGAGACCTTTTTTGCTCAGAATGACTCAAGTTATATAAAAAAATTGTTCAAAATTATTTTTGTGAATTTGTTAAAAACAATGTTTAAACAATTTTTCGACCACGGCACCGCCCGGCACCTTTGGATATGTTATAAGGACCTCTTTTTGAGTAAATTTGGGAGCTGCGGGGGCGACTATACAGCCCGTCTAAGAAACCCTTACTTTTTAGTATTTTCATTAATGCGTAACTCTTGCTAGATGTTTATAATATAATTTTTTTATGATCTGAAGGTAATTCTATTACCCTACTGTAGTATAGGGTACCTATCATTCACAAGCATTTGTCTTCTTATGAAGGCAAATAAAGGTCGAATCAAGCATTGCTTAGATCACACAACCAAACTATGGAATCATCTGATATTTTTTATTTTAAGCGAATTAAAGCTAAAATTAATTTTTTTCATTGCACCTCTCCGGAGACTAACTACATAGTCCAGGGCGCATCTGTTTTGAGATGGACGTTGAGAGGTGACTCAAATTTTTTTGCAGAAATTGCTTGAAAATAACTCAAATAATAATATTTGAGTTATTCTCCCTCTCAAAAAGGTCCGGAACATTGTTTAAATAATCAAAATGTCAAAATATGAAGGAAAAATTCGATTTTTTTATTGGTTTTTTGATTATAACTTTAAAAATGTTCATTTCTGAGAAAATTATTCCAACATAAAAGTTGCGCAATTAAATTTCCTACAAGACAGGGTTGGTAAAAATTTTAAAAAATAGTCACCCTTGTTGCAAAATAGAGATCATTGCGAAAAAAACCTTACAAAAATAAGTATTCGCATTTAACGTTTTTGAACCATTTATGCTACACTCAGGACCTTCATATTTTACCCAGAAAAACTTTATGATATAGTAAAACAAAACTGTAAATTTCATTAAGATCGGTTTAATAGATTTTGCAAAATAAATTTTGCAATCCAGCTTTCGCAAACAAAATTCATTTTTTTTAAATGTTGCAGGACTGAAAATAAAGCAGACAGCAAGTTGAATGTTTTTTTGCTTATAGAACTGTACTGTCCCTTTCATTTGCAATTTGCAAAATTGAAATCGATTAATTACCACGGCGTCAGGAAATTTTTTAAATAAACATTAATTTTTGGTGCTACGCGCAGGACAGCGGTGTTCGATTTACACAAGTTGATTTCCACCAAAATTTCTTCCAATCTTTATCTAATATATTATTTTCTCATTCTATATTTTGTTGTATTTTAATATTTTAATTCCACAAAAATCAAACTAATTTTATTATTGTTTGTGAAATATTGTTTAAACAATTGCATATGTTTAAAAATAATTAACTTTTATTCTCTAAGTTAAAATATATGAACAAAGAAAGTTTTTGCTAAAAAAAGTGTTATTTCAAAGGATAGAGTATGAGTTTTTATTTTGCAATAAACAAATTTATTTATTTATATCAAAATGTAATAAAAATTAAAATGTATCAATCATTATCAAAGGTTATTGGAATGCCCAATCAGAGCAAACTATCCGCTGTCCTGCGCGTAGCACCAATAATTAATGTTAATTTAAAAATTTCCTGACGCCGTGGTAGTTAATCGATTTTAATTTTGCAAATTGAAAATGAAAGGTACAGTACTCTTCTATAAGTAAAAAAAATTCAAGTTGCTATCTGCTTTATTTTCAGTCCTGTAACATTTTGAAAAAATGAATTTTTTTGCGAAAGCTGGATTGCAAAATTTATTTTACAATATCTATTGAACCGATCCTAATGAAATTTACAGTATAGTTTTACTGTATCATATAGTTTTTCTGGGTGAAATATGAAGGTCGTAGGTCTAGCATGAATGGTTGAAAAACGTAAAATGCGAATACTTCTTTTTGTATGGTTTTTTCGCAATTATCGCCATTTTGCAACAAGAGTGACTATTTTTTAAATATTTAACTAATTCTATATTATAGGAAATTTAATTACTCAACTTTTATGTTAGTACAACTTTTCTCGGAAATGAATACTTTTAAAGTTATAATCAAAAAACGAAGAAAAAAATCGAATTTTTCCTTAATTTTTTGACATTTTGATTATTTAAACAATGTTCCGGACCTTTTTGAGAGGGAGGATAACTCAAATATTATTATTTGATTTATTTTCAAGCAATTTCTTCAAAAAAATTTGAGTCACCTCTCAACGTCCAAATGTACTAATATTTTTACAGATGCGCCCTGGTCTAACAGGTTATGGAACCAAATCAACATACCTGCGAGCTATTAAAGTTGGTTGGATGAAAATTAAAAGATTTTTTACCGATCATAATTCCTCCCCAGAACATGACCCTTCCTCTTTTATATTTGTGAAAAAATCTGTCAATTTCATTTCTTGCTTGTCTTCCTCGCCCTCTTCTTCTTTTGGTGCCTATTCGTTTAGAATATTGCCGATCATTCTGGCTATAATTATTTTAAACTGATGCTTTAAATAGATTAGTCGTTGTTGTGCAGAACCATTTCCTTAGATTATTTTACCATGATATTCTTCTTCTCTCAATTCCTCGATTTCCGAATACTGTGCCTTAAAGAATTACCTTCAGTAATCTGTATATTTAGTGCCGTTTCTCATTATGTGTCCGATATATTCTAACATTCTTCTTATAATCGTATACATGGCCTCTCTTTCCGTCCCCATTCTTCGCAGAACTGACTAGTTGTTTATCTTGTTCGTCCATGATATCCTTAGGGTTTGCTCACTACGGAGAGCAATGGATTGTATCCTCGCTCCGACCCTTGCTCCCTGGTATTTATATTCGTGAATTCTCGCATTTCAAATAATGTATTTATTTTACATAGCAATCGAAATTATATTATCGATCGCTATGTAAAATAAATACATTATTATACCAGGGAGCAAGGGTCGGAGCGAGGATACAATCCATTGCTTTCCGTAGTGAGCACAACTTTAGAATTCGCCTGTATAGCCTAACCTAACCTAACCTCGCCCTCTAAGTACACGAATTCATTAATCATCTGATTTTACATATTTTACTTTCGTTTGAAAATAGCACACTTTTCCAATTTCCAATGTTTCAGTTTTGGTCTTGAAGACACCAATTTATGTGATCAATCTTGTGCTTCCTGGTTAAATCGGGAGCCCGTAACTTTCTCCTGGTATACAGGACCAGGAGGTATCTAAACCTCTCTCTCGCATCTCTCTGTCTATTAATTCTCTCCACCTCTTTCTGGGTCGGCCTCTTTTTCTCTTTCCATGTGGTGACCAAACTAGAATCTGTTTGGGCAGACGGTGTTCTGACATTATCTGCACATGTCCATGCCACTTTAGTTGTTGTACTCTTATATCTTCGACAATCGTATGTGTGACTCCCATAATCTCTCGTATACGTTGGTTATTAATTCTTTCGAGTTTTGATTTTCCTGCGGCACGTCTCTAGTAGTCCATCTCCGTGGCTTGTAGTGTTCTTTCAGTAGTTGTCTTTAACTGCCACACGTCACTTCCATACATTACTATGCTCTTTATAATAGTATTGTATATTCGATGTTTATTTTTTTTGGATATATGTTGATCCCAAATAATACTATTTAGTTTAGATATGGCCCTTCTACTTTGAATGTTTCGTTTTTTTTATAGCCTGATCTGATTTGCCGTCGTCCGTGATTTCTACTACTAAATAAGAATATTTATTGTTGTACTTAATGTGTTGTGCGTCGTTTAAAACTAGATTCTGTTCGTTGCCACCGATGTTCATGTATATTGTTTTATCTATGTTAACTTCTAATCCCCATTTTTTGTATTTTTCGATTAATTTTCGAATCATGTATTCCAGATCGTCATATTCGTTAGCAATCACGATTTGATCATCAGAAAAACATAGAGTGTACAGGTTGTTATTATTTAATTGTATACCCATGCCGCTGCACTTCCGCTTCCAAAGATTCAATGCTTGTTCCAGATATATTTTGAAAAGTGTCGGCGATAGGCAGCATCCCTGCTTCAGTCCTTTGTCTACTACAAAAGCTTTGGAAACATTCGTTCCTATTTTAACTTTGGCGTTGACGTTATCATATAGTTTTTCCACTGCTGTTATGAGATTTGAGTTGATGTTCGCTTGTCTTAGAGTGTTCCATAACTTATTTTGGGTGATGCTATCGTAGGCCTTTTTTAGATCAACAAACAAAAAGTGGACTTCTTGATTTACAGCAACCTTTTTTTCTATAAATTGATTGACACAAAAAAGGTGGTCTATGGTAGATCTACCAGCTCTAAAACCCGCCTGTCCGTCTGCCTCCATATCAGCGGACTGGGACGTTTCGCCGTCGCCGTTTCGCCGTCGCCATTTCGCCGTCGCCGTTTCGCCGTCGAGCCACTTGGCCGTCGGCCGTTTCGCCGTCGAGCCAGTTCGCCGTCGGCCGTTTCGCCGTCGCTATCCCGGCATTGGTTAAGTTTACAAGAACGTGATAACATATTAACTTTAGTATAATTAGAATACATCATTAAATAGATAAATATGACTATTATCAGATTCCCGGAAATAAACAATATTGAGAAAAGGGATTTCAATTTCAATTGTTTTTACTGTATCAAAAATAAAAAACTTCATTATGCAAAAGTGATAGTATATAATCGTTGAAAACCATTCAAAACTTTTATATAAAAGTAATGATCATCCCGAAATTATAAGTACGAATGCTAACAACGAAATGGCGACGGCGAAATAGCTCGACGGCGAAACGGCGACGGCGAAATGGCTCGACGGCGAAACGGCGACGGCGAAATGGCGACGGCGAAACGGCGACGGCGAAATGTCCTAGACCTCCATATCAGTGTATTCTCTTTCTATTCTATTTTTGATCATTTTCCCATAGATTTTACTAATGGTACTAGTAAGTGCTATTCCACGGTAATTGTCGCAATTTTGTTTGTTTCCTTTTTTATGTAAAGTTGAAATGGTAGAGATTTTAAATTCGGCCTTTGAAGTTACAAAATGAAAATCGATTTTTTTCATATATCGAAAACTCTTTAAGATTTTTTATTGAAAATAGACATGTGGCACTCTTATGACAGCAACATCTTCAAAAAAATTAAAATGAAATTTGTGCACCCCATAAAAATTTTATGGGGGTTTTGTTCCCTAAAACCCCCTCAAACTTTTGTGTACGTTCCAACTTAATTATTAGTGTGGCACCATTAGTTAAAAACAATGTTTTTAAAACTTTTTTGCCTCTAAGTACTTTTTCGATAAGCCAGTGTTTATCGAGATATTTTGAATATTTGTCTAATCCACCACATATTTGTATATGGTTAAGTACGATTATAGAGACCTCTTAATAATGTGAAAATTTATTTATAATTTACATTTTTTGGTATATTTTGAAAAACAAGCCAAATCTCCATAAAAGGGGACTTATCAAAAAAAGACTAAGTGGCAAAAAGTTTTAAAACACTGTTTAACTAATGATACCACTAGAACGTACACAAACATTTGGGAGGATTAAAGGAACAAAACCCCCATAAAATTTTTATTTATGTAAATATATTTAAAACGAAGCCGCATCTCGATAAAAACTGGCTTATCGAAAAAATACTAAAAGGCAAGGTTAGGTTCAATCGAACTATTTTTGACCCCAGAATGTGTGGTATAATTTATGACCAATCTTTTCGGGACACCCTGTATATCCCTTGGGCACGGTCACTATTCTTCTTATCGTTTCAACTAAAATACTTACATTTGTAGCTTCCAAAAGCTGCAGGTTTCAAATAGATAGTGATTCCATATAAGTTTGGTTGAGTATATTTCCTGGTTGATATAATACAGGGTGGGGCATTAGTGTGACAAAGTCCAATTACTCGTTTGTCGTAAGAGATATGAAAAAAAGTTATTTACATAAAAGTTGTGGAACGGATAGGACCATAATTTAAAAATATTTTCAGATATACAGGGTCACCCGTATTGACAGGGTGACACAAACTTATGTTTTTTTAAATGGAACACCCTGTAAATTTTTACATTTTTGGATTCTCCTCGACGTCTTTTTTCTCAAAATATAGGGTTTTGTAATATTATACGAGGTAGTTTAAAAGATAATTACCTTTTATTGTTAATTTCCTAGCAACATTCACACCCTGTAGAATTGTGCTGATTTGACATCAAAGTTTCTGTTTATGGTCAAACGATTTTTAATATAGTCTACTGTTGTTAAACACTTTTAATATAGCGGAAATATTAATATTAATATACAGGGTTGGTCAAAACTCGGAATGAGTATTTTCTTAGTTTTCTTAAATGGAACACCCTGTATTTTAGTATTCTAGTGAAATGATATTTCATGGTACTTTTTTATTTCTTAAGCATTCCCTATACCTAAGTGCTTTAATTTTTGAGTTATTCGTGATTTTTTAATCCAAACATTAATTGCAACAAAAATTACGTGAAATTTTATTAGGTGGCTGTGCAAATATCCAGTCGAAAATAATTTTTCGAAAAAAAGTAGATATTAACCTAGACTGATCCTCAATTTTTTAATTTTGGATGAGATATTCAAATACCTACGTACGTAGTTAATATTGTTGGTGCGTAAAATATAAATAAAAAGATACAAGATTCTACCTAGTTGGCTATGACAATAAATTTGCTAAAACATTTGACATTATACTATCTTTATAGTTCCAGTTGCTTTGTTACCATTACTAATATGAATTTTTCTAATGAGTAACTGATGAGTAACTGATCAAAATAATTTTTGTGCTAGGAGAGTATAAAAAGAATGTGTTACTAGCAATAAGAATTTTTCATCAGCAATTCCCTGATAGACGAAAACCAAGAAGAGAAACTTTTAAAAGTACACTAAAACGATTTCAAGAGTCTAGGTCTACTTAGATAGTTAGATTATAAGAACGTTCTTCCTAATATGCAGATCCTCAGTTACACTATGAATTGCATTTAATTCATTTTATTCATTTACAATCGTTTTTATTCGATCAGGTTTCTGTTAATTTAAATATCCAGTCCGTTGAAACCGTTTTAGTATTATTTCAAAAGATTCTTTTCTTAGTTTTCGTGTATCAGGGAATTGCTGATGAAAAATTCTTATTGCTAGTAGCACATTTGTGTTATATTCTCCTAGCACAAAAACCGTTTTAATCAATTACTCATCAGTTAATTATTAAAAAAATTAATATTAGTAATGGTAACGAAGCAACTGGAACTATAAATAGTATAATGTCTAATGTTTTAGCAAATTTATTGTCATAGCCAACTAGGTAGAATCTTGCATGTTTTTATTCATATTTTACGCACCAACAATTTTAACTACGTAGGTATTTGGATATCTCATCCAACGTTAATAAATTAAGGATCAGTCTAGATTATTACCTACTTTTTTTTTGGAAAATTATTTTTGATTGAATATTTGCACAGCCACCTAATAAAACTTCAGGTAATTTTTTTTGCAATTAATGTTTGGCTTAAAGAATCACGAATAACTCAAAAATCAAAGCACTTAGGTATAGGGAATGCTTAAGAAATAAGAAAGTACCATGAAATATCATTTCATTAGAATACTAAAATACAGGATGTTCCATTTAAGAAAACTCAGAAAATACTCATTCCGAGTTTTGACCAATCCTGTATATAAATATTAAACTTTTCGCTCTATTATTAATGTTTAACAATAGTAGACTATATTAAAAATCGTTTGACCATAAATAGAAACTTTGATGTGAAATCACTACAATTCTACAGGGTGTGAATATTGCTACGAAATTAACAATAAAACGTAATTATCTTTTAAACTACCTCGTATAATATTACAAAACCCTATATTTTGAGAAAGAAGACATCGAGGAGAATCCAAAAATGTAAAAATATACAGGGTGTTCCATTTAAAACAACATAATTTGTGTCACCCTGTTAATATGGGTGACCCTGTATATCTGAAAATATTTTTAAATTATGGTCCTATCTGTGCCCCAACTTTTCTGTAATTAGCTTTTTTTTGTATCTCTTACGACAAGCGAGTAATTGGACTTTGTCACACTAATGCCCCACCCTGTATGTATCACATTGAAAAAATTGTCTAAACCAAATACCTACGTGTCTGTTATTTACCAAATACATTTCGTGTGTATTATTTTAAGAATATCAGTAGCTGATTGATTGATTAAGATGACACAAGCGCAAGAAAATAGCTTCAGAGCAATGATGAATATACAACAAGATTTTTGTTGTTTTTTTTTTAAGATTGTAATGGTAACTGAATATAAAGAATGTAAAGCTGATATGAATTCTTGGAAAATTTGTAGTAAAAGTAGGGTAGATTGAAAATAAAATCAGTCAATATCAACAACTGCTTGCAGTAATAATTATTCAGATTTTTTATGCATTTCCTGTCGCAACAAATCATAATCATCATCATCATTTCTCTTTGCCTTATCCCTATGCGGGGTCGGCTTCCCTAATTGCATTTCTCCACACAATTCTGTCTTGGGTCATATCAATGTTAATCCCCTTTACCAACATGTCCTGCCTTATCGCCTCCCCCCAGGTCTTCTTTGGTCTTCCTCTCCTACTCCTTCCAGGAATCTGCACTTCAGCTATTCTTCGTATTGGGTGATTAACGTCTCGACGTTGAACATGACCGAACCATCTTAACCTATGCTCTCTCATTTTGGCATCAATTGGTGCCACACCTAGACTTCCCCTAATATACTCATTTCTAATTTTATCCTTCTTTGTCACTCCACTCATCCATCTAAGCATTCTCATTTCCGCCACATGCATTCGTTGTTCCTCTTTCTTTTTCACTGCCCAACATTCAGTTCCGTACATCATAGCCGGTCTTATGGCTGTTTTATAGAATTTTCCCTTCAGCTTCATTGGAATTTTTCTGTCACACAACACACCACTCGCTTCTTTCCACTTCATCCATCCAGCCCTAATTCTACTGCATGCATCTCCATCTATTTCTCCATTACTCTGTAATACCGATCCTAGGTACTTAAAACTATTGCTTTTCACAATCATTTCACCATCCAAAGACACCATTTTATTTGTAGTAGCTCCATCTTTAAATGAACATTCCAAATACTCTGTTTTTGTCCTACTAAGTTTTAAACCTTTTTCCTCCAGAGCTTGTCTCCACTGTTCCAGTTTTTGTTCTAAGTCTCTTTCACTATTTCCTACTAACACGACATCATCAGCATACATTAAGCACCATGGAATGTTACCCTGTAGTTTCGCTGTTATCTGGTCCAAAACTAATGAGAATAAATACGGACTAAGCACAGAGCCTTGGTGCAATCCTACTTTCACATGAAATTTATCAGTCTCTCCCACACCTGTCCTAACACTAGTCGTTACTCCCTCATACATATCCCTCACAATCTTTACATATTCACCAGGGACTCCTTTCTTATTGAGTGCCCACCACAGAATCTCTCGAGGAACTCTATCATATGCTTTCTCAAGATCAATGAATACCATATGAGCGTTTGTTTCTTTACTCCTGTATTTTTCCATCAACTGCCTTATAATGAAAATTGCATCTGTTGTTGATCTACCCTGCATAAAGCCAAATTGATTCTCGGATATTTCGGTCTCTTCACGTATCCGTCTGTCAATTACTCTTTCCCATATTTTCATGGTGTGGCTAAGCAGTTTTATAGCCCTGTAGTTTGTACATTGTTGTATATCTCCCTTGTTTTTGTAAACAGGTACCAGTATACTGCTTCTCCATTCGTCTGGCATTTGTCCGACTTCCATAATTCTATTAAATAGACCTGCTAGCCACCTTGTTCCTGTCTCTCCCAATGCTCTCCATACTTCCCCAGGAATATCATCTGGTCCTACCGCTTTTCCTTTCTTTATTTTTTGAAGCGCTTGAGCCACTTCCTCGTTGGTTATTTTGGTGACCATTGCTGCTACTGTCTCCGTTGACTCTACAGGCTGTCTGTCAAATTCTTCATTTAATAAGCTGTCAAAGTACTTTCTCCATCTCTTTTTGACTTCCCTTTCGTGAACTAGTATTTTATTATTTTCATCTCGGATACATCTAATCTGATTAAAATCTTTTGCTTTCCTTGCTCTCTGTTTGGCTATTTTATATATCTTCGTTTCGCCTTCCCTGGTATCAAGTTGATCATATAGGTTTGAATACGCTTCTGCTTTGGCTTTTGCTACTGCTACTTTCGCTTCCTTTTTCGCCACCATATAGTTTTGAAGATCTGTGTCGGATCTGGTTTCTTGCCACTTTTTATATAATTTTCTCTTCTCTTTTATTTTTCCTTGTACTTCGTTTGACCACCACCAAGTCTCTTTATCCTCAAACTTTTTTCCTGACGTTTTCCCAAGTATTTCAATAGCAGTCTCTCTAATACTACTGGCCATTTTTCTCCAAATTGTATTAGGGCTTCCTTTCATGTTCCAACATATTTTTTCTACTATTCTTCTCCTGAATAGACCTTCTTTCTCATCTTTCAGCAGCCACCATTTGATTTTTTGTGGTCCTCTCCGATATTTTTGTTTAGTTTCGCTTTTTACTTCGATGTCCAGAACAAGCAGCTTATGTTGTTGGCTTACTGTCTCACTCACTATTACCTTGCAGTCCTTGCATTCACGTATGTCTTCTTTCCTTATCATGAAGTAGTCTATTTGGGATTGATGTTGTCCACTTTTGTAGGTAATAAGTTGAGTTTCTCTTTTTATAAAGAATGTGTTAACAATCGCCATATCCAATGCTGTTGCTAATTCAAGCATGTCATCTCCAGCTTCATTTCTAGTTCCAAAGCCTAATCCCCCATGTATTGTTTCATATCCTGTCTTGGTTTGGCCCACATGTGCATTGAAATCACCTCCTATTATAACTTTCTCCTCTGCTGGAATATCACTCAGTACGTCTCCTAATTGATCATAGAAAGCTCTTCTTTCATTCTCACCCAGACCTGTTTGGGGAGCATACACACAAACAACATTCAATACCTCTTTATCAATTACAAATTTCACTGACATCATTCTATCACTCGTTCTTACAACTTCTACTACGTTACCTTTCATTTCACTATCAGCAATTATACCAACTCCATTTCTAGTGTTACTACTCCCTACATACCACAATTTGTATCCTTCACCTAGTTCTTTCGCCCTTTGTCCTTTCCACCTAGTTTCTTGAATACAAGCAATTTGAACTCTTCTTCGTTTGAGCGCATCCACTAACTCCAGACTCTTACCTGTAAGACTACCAAGATTCCAAGACCCTATCCTGATTTTTCTAACCTGCAATGGTGTTCCCCCTGAGATAGTCCTCACCCGGAGATCCGAACGGAGGCTCATTTTACTTCCGGAACATTTTACCTCAGGAGATGCCATCATTTCAGTATAAGTTTTTACTGCGTTTGGAGAAGGTCTTTTCATTATTATGGCCTGAAAAGATTTTTGGATATTTGATGCCTGAATGCCTTTTCTATCAGCACCATACCCTGCCCTGCACGTTTAGCCAATACACCACCAATGCAGCCAAAGTGCAGTATTACCCCACACCCGCCTGCATTTTTCTGTATAGGCCAGGATCCCTACTGTAAGGACTGCCCTATAAGCCAATGTATTGTTGCCCGTATCCCGCCGCTAGGAGGCACGTACTTTGGTTATTTCGGGATACCTAACAACAACAAATCATAAATTGGTTATCGCAACAAATCATAAATTGGTTATAGATTTCAATGGTTATATATTATATTCAAATATATTGTGTAGTTTGAAATTAATTCATTATATCAAATTCAAATGAGAGCTGTGTTTGTGATAAACTGGTCAATGATATGTAATAATAGATAAATCTAAGTGCTAGAAATGAAAAAGAATATTATTTAGATGTATGTACACTGAGCGGCACAAAAAATGGCCACCCCACAAAATGGGTAATTTTTGATGTCGTGAATTTTCTAAATCTGTTGTCCGATTTAAGTGATTTTTTTAACATTTTATAGCCTTATTCTTTAATAATATGGCTTTAATAAAATTATTGCTAGACAGGCAAATGATCATTATATACCGGGTGTACCAATCAAACTGTGTTTTATTCTCAAAGTTCACCACACCCTGTGTAATATTCTAGCATTTATAAAATATTGAAATTAAAACCCAACTATAGCCGCAGTTTCCGAGATACTGGATGTTGAATTATTTTCTTACAAACTGACGACTTATTTATTGCTCTGAAACCGGTTGAGATATGAAAATGAAATTTGGTAGGTTTTAAGACACAGTTATTGCACATTTTTTAACATACAACTAAGAATTTTATATTCACCATCGGCGTGCATGCGGGTAATATTACCCGTCATATTACCCGTATGCGCGCCAATGGAGAATATAAAATTCTTAATTGCATGTCAGAAAATGTGCAATAACTGTATCTTAAAACCTACCAAATTTCATTTACATATCTCAACCGGTTTTAGAGCAAGAAATAAATCGTCAGTTTGTAAGAAAATAATTCAACATCCAGTATCTCGGAAACGAAGCAATTGCCGACATGTGTTTATAAAGCAAACGGCCATTATTTTTTTATGCAGATTTGCCCCATAAAGTTTGTCGCACTTATTTAGAAACACCCTGTATTAATGAAGAACAAGGCTAGTTGTTAAAGTACCTAACTTTTTTATTATCCAACATAAGCGAATGAATCAAAAAACGGAATGTTAAGAAAACCTGCGGCTATAGTTGGGTTTTAATTTCAAAATTTTATAGCTAGAATATTACACAGGGTGTGGTGAACTTTGCGAATAAAACACAGTTTGATTGGTACACCTGGTATACAATGATCATTTACCTGTCTAGCATTAATTTTATTACAACGACATTGTTAAAGAATAAGGCTATAAAATGTTAAAAAAATCACTTAAATCGGACAACAGATTTAGAACATTTACGACATCAAAAATTACCCATTTTGTGGGGTGGCCATTTTTTGTACCGCTCAGTGTACAATAGTTAGACTTAGGCAAATATGCAAATAAAAAGGTATGAAATATGCGCATAAATATGCAGTAAGTATATTACCCAAAAATATGCACGTTTATCTAGAAAATATGGATGTAATCAAAAAAATATTTACAGTATATGTCTATTTACAAACATATTTACAATATTTCCACGTGGTGTAAAAATTAACATGTATATATTTTACTAACTAAGCTAATTAATTAAATATTTAGGTATTTAAGTATTTTAACAAATAAATAATTGATATTATTTCGAATTGTGGTAACAATAAATAATTATCAAATGCTGTTCAAAATTTTCTAACAAATACTTATGGCTTCAATCTGATTAGGTACATAGAAAATCTTTCGATATTAACTGATGTAATTGGGCATTGTTCAAATTTACGATAATAGTTGGTTCTAAATTAGTGCTTCGAAAAATGTCCCAGCTAGTACTTGAACCACTTGAGAAAGAATCTGGTAATAACCACTGTTTTTTTTCATGGTTGCTTTAAATTTTTGAAAAATTTCCTATCCAATATGTATAACTTTTAACATTTTGAAACAATGATTCAAATTCTTTTATTTAAAATGTACTGTCTAACAATGATAATTATTTGGACGATTCTAATTGAGTAATCGTTTTCTAAACAAAACTATAGTTTGATTTTATGAATGACACCACGACACTGAACTGTCTATTTGCGGCATTTTCAAAGCACAATCTTCTTCTTCAAGTGCCATCTTAGTTCCGAAGGTTGGCGATCATCAGGGCTATACGTATTTTCGAAACTGCTGACCGAAACAATTCGTTGTTGCTACAGCTATACCATTCCCGTAGATTCTTTAGCCAGGAGTTTCGTCTTCTTCCTATGGACATTTTTCCTGCTATCTTCCCCTGCATAATTATTCGAAGCAGTTCATATCTTTCTCCTCTTGTAATGTGTCCCAAATATTGCAGTTTTCGTTTTGTGATTGTAAATATGACTTCTTTTTCTTTGTTCATTCTTCTCAAGACCTCGACGTTTGTGACTCTCTCCGTCCATGATATTCACAAGATTCTGCGATATATCCACAGTTCAAATGCCTCCAATTTTTTGATATAAATCTTTTTCAGCGTCCATGACTCCATTCCGTAGAACAGCACAGAAAGTACGTAACATCTCATCAGGCGAAGTTTCATTTCAAGGCTCAAATCTCTTCCACAGAACACTCTCTTCATTTTAGTGAATATGGATCTGGCTTTTTCTATTTTTATTTTGATTTCTGCTGAGCTATCGTTGTCTTCATTTACAAAAGTGCCTAAATATGTGTATTTGCTAACTCGATCGATACTTTCATTGTGTAAATATAGATTTTGGACGTTTCGTGTTGATTTCGATATTACCATAAATTTAGTTTTCTTTATGTTCAAAGATAGTCCATATTCTTCGCTGCAGTCTGCTATCTTATTCACCAATGTCTGTAGCTCTTCAAGTGTTTCTGCGATCAGAACGGTGTCGTTGGCAAATCTCAGATTGTTTAATCTAACACCATTTATTTTAATACCTATGGATTGCTCAGAGAGTGTTCTATTCATTACGTCTTCGGAATAGAGATTAAACAGGGTTGGTGTCAGTATACACCCTTGTCTCACACCTCGCTTTATTTCAATTTCTTCGGTGGTATTATTCTCTACTCTCACTACTGCTTTCTGATTGTAGTACATATTTGCTATTAGTTGGATGTCTCGTTTATCTAAATTCTTTTCTGTCAGGAGTCTGATTAGATGATCATGCCGCACATTATCAAAGCACAATAATTATTCACAATTACGAAGACACGTGTTCACGGCTTATTTTACAAAAAAAGCGAAATGGGCCGTCAAAATAAAAATTTTTACCTAGAGATATAAACTGGCTGATTTTGGAACCTTTGTAACCAAAACGTGACAAAACTGTGTACATGTATAATAAGCCGCTGTTTTTTTCTTAGTTACTACATTCAGGTACCCAAAATTTGAATATGAACCAAGAGATTATAAAACAAAATTAAATATTGAGATTTCTAAGCTACTTGTTACAGTAATATAAAAATATACAGTGCGTCCATAAAGTAACGCATAAATTCATTATTTCGTAAACTGGCGACTTTAAGGAAAAATCCCAAAATAGGTCGACTTTTATTTTTAATTTCCGATTTTTTGGCATATATATCATACTAGTGACGTCATCCATCTGGGTGTGATGACGTAATCGATGATTTTTTTAAATGCGAATAGGGGTCATATGATAGCTGATGAAAAAACATTTTTTTAATTAAAATAATTGAGACAAAAAGAAGAATGTATGTAATTTATTTAATTCAAATTGAGTTTTAGTAACATTGATTTTCGCTTAAACGAAATGTTCAAACTGGCAAGAGGCAGGTGGGTGGCAGCTTTAACTTTGAATTTAAGCTAAAAACAATATTTATTTGTCAAATAAATTTTTTTTTCCTGTTTTCTGACAACATTAAAACGTATTTTGAATTAGATAAATTACATACATTCTTCTTTTTGTCTCAATTATTTTAATTAAAAAAATGTGTTTTTGAACACCTTGTATAAATAATTATGTTAATGTTTATACTAGGGAATAGAGAATTAAATACACTTTCAAGTGAGCTATCACATGACCCCTATTCTCATTTAAAAAAATCATCGATTACGTTATCACGCCTAGATGGATGACGTCACTAGTATGATATATATGCCAAAAAATCGGAAATTAAAAATAAAAATCGACCTGTTTCGGGATTTTTCTTTAAAGTCGCCAGTTGGCGAAATAATGAATTTATGCGTTACGTTATGGACGCACTGTATGTATAGTTACAACCACAATATAAAATTATATGCACTTCATGCTCACTTTTATAAAAATATGCAAAATTGGAAACTTTTGCATTTTTTATGCATTATATGCAAAATATGCAATTTGCATATTTGCCTAAGTCTAATAATAGTTAGATGAAGTAGTTTTCAATCCTAATAGCAATAATAATAATATTTAAAAATATTAAAATATTACTAAAAGATTTGTAAATTGAAAATTTATTGGTCCATTTTCTTGGTAACACCTCCAAGGCTTCTAAAATTTGCAAGCCAGATGGATGCTGAAGCAAAGAAGACAAGAGGGAATTCAAAAAACTTACAATTCACGACCCCGTCTGTTCAGCTGGTAAATTCCAACAGAAAATGGACCTAGTTACTCAAAGAAGTAACGACCAATATAAAAATAAAATAAAAATTCCGTTTTTATTCAGATGCAATGCGAAGGCAAAACAATCTTATTTTTCATTTAGAATACAGTCCAGCACTCTGAATCGACGATTTTCGACCCTTGTTGGAGTCTCATCGGAGAGAACGTAGGCCTGCTGCTCCATACTCTAAGTGACCAACACCGAGAGTTTATCCCCTACACCGCAACTGACGTGAATGGACTAGATGACTAGTGTCATCTGGCAATTGAAAGATGAAGTAGTTTTCAATCCTAATAGCAATATTAATATCATTTAAAAATATTAAAATATTACTAATAGATTTTTAAATTGAAAACTTATTGGTCCATTTTCTTGGTAACACCTCCAAGGCTTCTAAAATTTGCAAGCCAGATGGATGCTGAAGCGAAGAAGACAAGAGGGAATTCAAAAAACTTACAATTTACGACCCCGTCTGTTCAGCTGGTAAATTTCAACAGAAAATGGACCTAGTTACTGAAAGAAGTAACGACCAATATAAAAATAAAATAAAAACTCCAAGAGACTCCAACATGAGTCGAAAATCGTCGATTCAGAGTGCTGGACTGCGCTCCGTATTCTAAGTGAAAAATAAGATTGTTTTGCCTTCGCATTGCAACCAGTGGCGGCTCGTCAGAGGAGGCAAGGGAGGCTCAGCCTCCCCATAAATTTTTTACACACTCTATACTGTTTTGTTTATCATGAATCGCGAAAACAACAATTACTCTCACTATTATACAACGTGTAAATTCCATATTATCACTAATTATCCATACGTACGGAGCATTAGCATTAGAACGCATGATCGCGTCTCAGTTTTATTACATATTATTGTAGACAAGAATCTACAGGTCGAGCAAGTCTCGTAAATTTCACGATTGCGAGCCACGCTTCACGCAACCGTGTTTGCGTACTTGTGTTTCGAGTTGCGTCAGTTGCGTAGTCGTGCGGAGTTATATTTACCAATTCGCGCAATCGTACTTGAGACGCTGTGTCAGGTGAGGTGTTTGAAAATTTGTGTAACTTGATTGCTTGATTCTGTGGTGTGAGTGTGAAGGTGGTTAAACTTTTGTTTTATTTTGTGTTTTTTGAAGATAACACAGAAAATACAAGAGGACAGCATAATTTGCAAAACAACTGTTACAATTTGAAATCAACAATTTGTTAAGTTGTTGTCTTGCAGGTAAAAAAGTGACTTTTTAAAAAAATTATATCTTGGAAACTAAAAATTATTTTTATTTATAATTGAAACATGTAAAAGTATAGTACTCTCAAAAAAATTTTAGCCAAAAATATTGATTTTTGTAGAGTTGACTGCAATTTTTCGACAACAGCCCTTTTTTGCGGTGAGCAGCATAACAAGTCCAGTCTCATCTGAAATCAAAGTTTCTTGTAGTTTATACCTCTGGCTAGTGAATGAACAAAGGATTTTTTATTAGATGAGGTCATTTTTGTTTTATAAAAAAAACTACTTTAAAAATGAGAAAAATTGGGGTCAAAAATGTGTTTAAACTTATGTAAAATCTTCAAATTTATTTTTTTTTTAATTCCTTCGTTCATATTCTAGCCAGAGGTATAAACTACAAGAAACTTTTTGATTTCAGATGAGACTGGACTTAGTTATGCTGCCAACGCAAAAAAACTTAAACTCTACAAAAATGAATATTTTTGGCTGAAACTTTTTTTGAGACTACCTACCTTAAGTACTATACTTTTACATGTTCCAATTATAAATAAAAATAAATTTTAGTTTTTGAGATATAATTTTTTTAAAAAGTCACTTTTTTACCCACAAGACCTATGTAACCCCTTAAAAAAATGTTTGGAAGAATATGTTTGATGGCCAAGATGCATACATATATTTAGAAGGAAAGTTCCTGATTTCTGTAGTATAATACATAATACCGAAGAGGAAGTAGCCCTAAGCGCCGGACTCCACTTGCGGTTTGTAGTTGTGAAGATTGAACACATTCTTTCAAATAGAAGTCAATCCATGATTATTTAGTCACAAATGGATTGACTTGTATTTGAAACAATGTGTTCAATCTTCCTGATTACAAATCGCAAGTGGAGTGCGGCGGTAATAACACCAAAATATTCCATAGAAGGTACACAGACATTGAAAAATTCCTGGAATATCCACGAAAACATGTTCCCTGAACATCCCAGGAAAATCCTGTGTCAGCATTTTAAACATTACCTGAATGTCTTATTGGAACATTCCATGAATGTCCACGAATGTTCTCTGGACATTCAAAATATATTTTGTAGACATTCCCTGGATATACCAGAAATACAGTGATGAGCGCTCTAATAACCGGCAAAATAGCACAAAAGATGTATTAAGTAGTGAGATAAAAAGACATGAAACTAGTCGAGCTGGGAAATTTAGCCATATTAACTTATACATTTAGATTGTATTGATTTTGTACCACCTTCAGATGTATCAGACGAGTTTGGAAACTACCACTGTCACAGTGACAGTTTTAGTTGACATACTCCTCCGATATGTGTAAAGGTGGGATCAATATAACGTAAATTTAAAGGTTAATTTCGCTAAATTTCCCAGCTCGACTAGTTTCATTTCTTTTTATCTCACAACTAAATATGTTGCCCATATTTTGCCGGTTATTAGGGCACTCATCACTGTACATCCTTGCTGATGTGACAATACCTCCTATCTGTTTTTTCATGAGTTTTGTATGAGAGATGGAAAAACATGTTTTAAGGTCACCTCCTATGTTCATATGTAAGTTTTGACTTGTTTTGTAGTTCATAGATAGTTTAATTTACTACAAAACAAGTCAAAAAATATCATATGAAAACAGGAGGTGACCCTAAGACAAGTTTTTAGTGTCTCTCTTACAAAACTCATGAAAAAACAGATAGGATGTATTATTACATCACTGACGATATGTGGCCATACCAAATAATACATCCTTGATAAATATAAACATTTTTATTGAACAAAATCTTTTCATACATTTTTTTAATGCAATTTACTGATATTCCTAAATATTTCAAAAAAATGTGTCACATTTGCTTTGTAAACCTTTCTTTTGCCTTTCGTAGCCACATATTCCGTTTCCTTCCTGGTTTTTTGTAGACCACTTCTCTCAGCTGATTCTAAAAAAATAAAATAAATGGTAATTTTTCTATCCTTTACAATTAACAATCAGAAGAAATATTATTTACAGATAATGATATGCATAATAATAATAGGTTTGTTCTAGCATCAGTTTGAAACCATCAGCGAATAGTGGACCAGCGCGAGTAGAGGGGATCGCACTGGTGACTGTATTATGTTCTTTTACTGACCAACTGTTTGCTGATGGTTTTTGACTAGTTTGACTGTTTGCTAGAACAAACCTAATAATAATGAATATTTTGTATTTTGACAATGACATCTGATGTGGAAGTCAAAACATTAATAAAATTATTTTTTCAAGTTAACTTTCACATGCGCGTCTTAAAATTGTACTTTTAATACTTATATCATAAATAACTATTAAAACTATCTTAAGAGGAAACAGTATCGATCAACAGGTAGCGAAAATGTGTTCCAAGATTGCGGCTGTAATTTTGAATATTTTTTCGAGATATTTGGCACACATATTCGTAATATAATAAAAAATGGCGGTACAGAGCCCAATTTGAAAAATATATTAATATGTGGAAATTACTCTGTAATTAAATACAATATAAAAAAACGAGCTTGTCGCCATTAAGAAGAACAAAAAAATACACTTTCTTCAAATACAACTTTTTTATCCGATTTTGTGTTATTTTGGAACTACTAAAATTTTTTATTTCATTAGTAGTTCCAAAATTACACAAAATCTAGGCATCGGATAAAAAAGTTTATTTGAAGAAAGTGTATTTTTTTTGTTCTTCTTAATGGCGGTACAGGCTCGTTTTTTAAATATTGTATAATTACAGAGTAATTTCCACATATTAATATATTTTTCAAATTGGGCTCTGTACCGCAATTCTTTATTATTTTACGAATACGTGTGCCAAATGCCTCGAAAAAATATTCAAAATTACAGTGACAATCTTGGAACACGTTTTGGCTACCTGTTTATCGCTACTGTATTACCTTAAAACATTGTAATTTGCTAAACCAGTATATTTTACTCTACTACTACTCTACTAGCTACCTCATTTTCCACTGTTTCTAAAGACTTGTTTACATGGGTAGAGTTTTGAGGAGAGTAGAGTAGCAGTAGTACTCTACCAAAAATGGCTTAATACCATTCACATGAGGAGAGTACAAGTATAGTACTGATGCTAGTATAGTGAAACCGATTTTTGTATTTTTAAACACTCTTGATTATAAGTGCACCTTAAATTCTTAATTTTTTGCTTAAGCTTTTTTACTCCAAAGCCCCCTTTGCCATTCTTTCGACGATTTCATCCTCCGCAGCTTGCTGCAAACTTTTATTTCTGTAGTATACACTACCTAAATTCCATAAACACTGGTATTCGCCGTATTATAGCTCTACAAGTTTTAAAGTTTCATCTTCAGTGAACTTCATTTTCACTATTTACACAAAACACAATTCCAGCCAGAATGACAGCGCCCCCATGTACTCTCCTACCTACTCTATTCTGCCATAATTGAGCGTGTTCCATGGGTAGAGTGTGCAGCCGAGTAGACATTTTGGCAGTAGTGGTGGTCATAGAGTAGTTACTTTGCCATAGGTTGCTAGTCACTCTACTTTAACTCCAACTATACACTCTACCAGCTATTCTACTGTGCTGAGCATTTTTACAGGTAGAGTTACTCTACTCTATCAAGTACTTGCATCATTACTCTACCCGTGTAAACAAGTCTTAAATCTACTGAATGAAAATCTACTTAATCTTAATCTACTCTTAATGAAAAATGCCTAAAATCATTTACCCACCTAGTATTATTGTAGAATTTAAGACAGTCCAGTGCCTTATAAATAATTTCAATATGAATATTTTTTCCTTTAATTCTCCTTTGATACCACTCCATTTTAGATTTTCTGGAACTTATTTCATTGTGTTAATAGCCCATATTTATTGAAGGAACCCAATCTGGAGATTGTTATTATCGATTAAGTCGGCTGGTTTTCCTATAAGATTAAAATGTTAACATCTTCAAAAATCGTTACTGTTGTAATTGTAACTTACCAGATATAAAATGATTACAGCAGACAGGACAGGAAAATTTTCATTTCGCTAGTAAAACCTGTACATTGTATTGCATTTAACCATTGTTGTCTCTCAGATACCTTATTTAGTTCAGTTTAAAAGTGAACTTTATCTTGACTTTATCACAATTACTTTGCATTTCACACTTCAAAACACAACACCAATGAAGCATATTATCTTTCTAAATTAATACTTCCAGAGAAAATGTTAAATTAATCTTTGTACAACACAAAATTACAAAGAAATACAACTAAAATTATCTAAAACTCATTAAGAACAGATAGAATAAGATTTATCTTTTACACCCAGTAGCCATATTGATTTAATTTTGACAGCGTATGAATCAGTAGAAACATTTTCTGGCCGGATAGCCCTGGCAGCTAAGGCCATTCAAATGAAGAGAAGAAGTAGAAACATTTAAATTTGGTAAATATAACTCCGCACGACCACGCAACTCGAAACACAAGTACGCAAACACGGTTGCGTGAAGCGTGGCTCGCAATCGTGAAATTTACGAGACTTGCTCGACCTGTAGATTCTTGTATTATTGTAGGCAGGACCCTGGGTTATCCCGAGATGCACGAACGGAGCCGAGAAGCCCAGCATTCTCAGTTGCTAATGCTCCGTGCAGCGTAGCAGGCGTTTAAGGAGAGCCGGTCTCCTAAGTGGCATCTACGGCGCCATCACACGCTGCCCGGAGATATACCAAGGGAGGCAGTGTAGCTTCTCAGCTCCGTTGGGTGGTTGGGTGCGTCTCGGGACAACGAATTTTAGGGTCCTGACTAAAAATAATGAAAAATCTAAAAGTGCGAATTTTGTTATGAAATTTGGTATGTGGGGTTATAATAATAATTGGAACAACTTGCTCAAATAACTTTTTCCGCTATCTCTAACTCAAAGCAAAATATCGGTAATTTATCGTGTTTTTGAATTCGCAGTAGGCCGCGTTTAGAATTAAAAAAATTCAGTTGAGTATCTCAAAAAATTTGAAGCTTCATTTATGTATGGACTGCAAAACTTCAAATCTGTATTTATTTTGATATGCATAGGTATCTATTTACAAATAGATGGAATTGTTAACAAATAAACGACACAAACTTTGGTATTAAACTTTTACTATTAGACTAACTATTTTTAAAATGATGATATCATGAAATTATGAATTAGGATGATATTATGAAATGTAAATAAAAATGGTCAAAAGATGGGGCCTTAAATTACATTTTTTGGCGCATTTTTTTGATAGTGCAAATTTGTCTAGATATTTTACAGTTAAGTATAGCCTCCCCTATTGTAAAAATCACGAGCCGCCACTGATTGCAACTGAGTAAAAATGGAATTTTTATTTTATTTTTCTAATAATAGTATATGTAGATGTATAGATGTATGTATAATAGTTTAAAGAAAAAATGTAAGGAAGAATGCTTAAGAGAAAGAGGAAACTTTCCTTACATGATCGTTATCTATTAACAGAAAGAGACCTGAAAGTCAAAAAATACATTCACAACGGGAATATCTTTTAATATATTGATTCATATTTTAGAAACCAGTGAAGATACAGCACTGGTATTCATCTTTTTAGTATTAGAGTACAATATAAAGTAGTACCAGGTATCTAAGAGACTCGTTAATATTCAGCTCAGTGGGGTGCTATTGTTGGGGTTGCGAAATTACCTAAACAAGGGATTATTTCATAAAACAGGTAAATCCCTTGTTTATGAATTTCTACAGCTCCAAAAATAGCACCCCGCTGAGCTGAATATTAACGAGTCTCTTAGTATTTTACCTGGGTATACACCTGGGTATTTTTTCCCAAACTTTTTGTTCTTCGATGAGATGAAGTATTAAACGTCCTTGCCCCGACAGGGTTCGCTATTCAATATTCTTTATCTCTCTTTAGTCTATTGTTTAAGTATGCATGCCTCAAAAAATTAGCATAAAAGCTTGCGAAAAGACAAAGGATTTGTAGTCCACAATCTTTAAGTGAATCAAAGAGCTATGGAACGGAGAATGCTCAACATTAGGCTCAGTGATTACAAATCCAATGAAGAAATAAGAAGAAGATTAAAAGTAACAGATGTGATCTAAAAAAATTGCCATCGAACTGGAAGGACACATAAGAAGAATGAACGACAACCGTTGGACGAAGCAAATTCTCAAATGGTGACCGAGGGCAAGTAAGAGAAGTAGAGTCAGACCTCAAACTAGATGAACTAATGACATCATGCGAATTACTGGCCACGAATAGATGCAAAAAACAGCAAACAGAAATGAATAAACCCACCTAAGGGAGGCTTACATCCAGTGGTGTCATGGCAAAATTAGCAGTGCTGGAACGCGTTTTCCTTAACTTTTTTGCAAGTAAAATATTACTAGGTTTTTTTGTTGTACGGAGTGAATCGTTGTACTGTATGGAAATATAGAGATCATTTTCTATAATCCGTGTTTTATTTAACACATATCTTCAATACAACAGCCAAGAAATCAATATGCTAATATCAGCAGAAAAAAAAATGAAGGGTCAGGGGGAGGACGATGAATGTCTATCTGGAATCTGGAAGCATTTTCGGTAAAACGAGAATCAAAGTTACATATTTATTGTTTTTCCCCCTTGCGTCCAATCGTGTGGCGTGTTTTTAAGATGATTCTCATCGTTATTTCCTCTTGGCCATTCACAGGTTGATAGTACCCTTTCTCACAAAAATCGCAAAATTACCAAAAATTGACATTCATCGTTTCTTCCTCTGACCCTTCAAATGTATGACAACATCTAAATATCCACTACGATATAAAATCGAAATTGATGAGAAAATAATAAAGCAGGAAGCAACGTTTAGATATCTGGGAATAGATATAACTAGTTACGGAGATGCTGAAGAAGTACGACAACAAAGCTTAAAAGTAAGTAAAGCGGCGGGATCTCTTAATGACACAATCTGGAAGAACAAACACCTAAGACAAGACACAAAAGCAAGAATCTATAAAGCAGCAATTAGACCTATATTGACATACACGGCGGAGACAAGACCTGACACATCTAAAACGAGACGACTTCTAGAAACAACAGAGATGAAAATACTTCGACGAATATCAGGGAAAAGTCTGTTTGATAGGGAGAGAAGCGAAAGCATAAGAAGATCATGCAATGTAGAAGACATAAATGGTTGGGTGACACAACTGAGACAGGAGTAGAACGAACACATTAGTAGAATGGCAGAGGATAGGATAGTACAAATAGCACGAGATAAATCACCAAATGGACGAAGAAGCATTGGCAGAGCAAGAAAAAGATGGTGCGATAATTTAAACAATTTAGGCTAATATTGAAGAAGAAACAGGCTTTAAAGCCTACACACAAGAAAGAAGAAAAAAGAATTGAGATTTGAAATTATTGATAACTATCACCGTTTGTCCGCGTTGGTTCAAAACGTAACCAGGGGGGGACATGGCCCCCACGGCACGCGAAGTCTCACACCGAAAGAGAGGATAAACTCCAAAAGGGGCTGTCCCAAAATTCCTGGGACGTATTTCCCCTAACCAAAGAAATGAGATACGGATAACTTATAATAATTGAATTAAACCTAATGCAAGAATGAAAGATATTACATTATGGTTACCACAAAAAACGATTAAAAAAGATGAGATAATTGGTTGACAATATTTTATTAAATTATTCAGTGCACCTGTAGGTAAATTATTAATAAACAATAATTAAAGTCCACACCCATATTTGACCTTAATCTGAAAATAAGTAACTACGTTCATAACATTTGTTGCTTTTTTAGATTGTTCTATATCTTTGTTTGATTTATTTATCGTCAATGAAAACTGATGAGGTTTGACTAATATGGAGCTAAAACAATAAAACTATTGTGTTATTTAGATAATAATAGGTAATAAACAATGTAAAAAATAGATGTCACTATCAGAGGTGTAACCAGGATGATCCTAAGGGGGGGTTACAACTACTTGATGGTATTTGGGAGGTATTGAATAGTAATGCCGTTAAGCGTATACAGCTCAAAGTACATCCAAAAGGGGGGGGTTATAACCCCCAAAACCACCCCCTGGTTACGCCTATGGTCACTATTTAAAAACCTTTTATGGGCTTCCGTTCACTTTAAACCTACAGCAAAAGTTTATTGCCTCAGATATATCGATATTGACGGTCAAGTTAAAGACAACTAGCAATGTTTTATTATACCAAGCAAATTAGCAAAAGAAGGTGAAAAAAGTGCTACCTATCTCAAGTTTTATGAAAAGAACTGAAAAGTTCTCTAGGTGATTTGGGGGTGGGGTTTGGTGAGTTGAAAGGGAGTAAAAAAAGTTTTTTTAATTTACAACGAAATTTGATAACTGACCAAAAAAATTCAAATTGATAAATTGTAGGTAATGTATAAATCTACAACTTGAAAACATTTTATATAACATTTTTAACACAAGCTCAAAATTACCGAAAAAAGACTGAAGAAAATCGTGTCTTTTTTTTTGGACGTTTTATTTTTGATTTCTATAAAAATGATTCACGTTTGACTGAATCTGGTAAACATAGGCTTTAATATATTTTTAATTATTATAATTTTTTTAGAAAAAAATCCAAAGTTATCTGCGATATTTGTATTTTTCAAAAAATTTTTTGGCATAACAAGCTTCTTAATTTTCTTATAATTTTAAATAAATTATCAATTAAAAAATTTAAATTGAAAATTCAATTGAAAAAACTCAGAAATTAAATTGAAAAAAGAAATTTTTTGTGATTTTATTTTCAATTTTTATGCATTTTTTAAATAGGAACTACCTTTTTGGATTCAGTTAAATGTAGATTTTTTAGCGAACAAAATGAGTATGGACAGAAAAAAAGAAAAAACAGTTCACCATGTGGAAAAAAGGGTACCTATTTTTTCGAAAAAACACAAAGTTACGTGAACGTTAAGTAGTCATGAGAAATTTGCAATTTGCCTCCTGTATAATACAATATTTTTTTCTAGTTCTCAGGATTTGCCGAAAAAAATAAAAATAAATATAATATTAAGAAAAAATCAGGAAAGTAAGGTACGTTGCCTAGGTAACTACTAAAATAACAAAAAAACTTGTGTCAAAGTATGATCAAAGTTAAGCAAAATCTGGCAAAATTCTTGTGGAACCTGGTGAAGATTTGTTAATATTAAAACAGCACGCTGGTTGCAAATCTGGAAATCTTCGCCAATAGGTGAAAGCCACCTTGACAAATCGATAGCATAGAAACATGAAATAGTCAACAAAGTAGTAATGTACACCTTCTTCGCACTCAAGCTCGCTGACCGTCTCAAAAATTTGTTTCTGAAACCGATTGTTTAATTTTTACGAAACAAACTGATAAGTTATAAGTTTATATATTATTTGATAGATAAATTTGAAGATATTATAAATTTGTTAACTGTACCACCAATAATAATTGTAATTTTCCCTCAATTAATAAAGAATACTAGTGATCAACTATGATAATGATTTATCAAATTTGACGTTCGTGAGCGGGATAGAAATATATTTTACCCCATGGCATAAAATGTAACGTTTCAGCAACTGACAAAAGGTGGCAAATTATAAACTTTCATGCCAGGTTGTAGAAAAAAAACATACCAGATCTTTTCAGATAAAACTATCCACTTTAAATAACTTTTGAACCACTGATTTTTAGAAAAAGCGCAAAAACACGTCAAATAAATTTGAAGGGGTTATACCATATTTGAGCTTACCGGGGCTCACCCCCCCCCATATTTTTTAAAATTATTCCCACCTTTTTTTATTTTATATTTGGGGTCTCCCCTTTGTACTGATTTCAAAAATACACATGATGCTTAAAGTGATTAGTTTATATGAAAAATAAATACAATAGCGAGAAAACTGGATTGAAAAAAAAATATATTTTTTTAAATTTTATTACAAACATTTAGAATAAACCTTTCACTACCAAAAATTTTAACAATAATGATTCACAATGACTTTTAAAATTTTGAATTATTATTATTGTTAAAATTTATTTTATATTTGGTACTGATTTCCTCTTTGTACTGATTTCAAAAATGTATAACACATGATGCTTAAAGTAATTAGTTTATAAGAAAAATAAATAAAATAGCGAGAAAACTGCATTGAAAAAAAAATATTTTTTTAAAAATTTTATTACAAACATTTAGAATAAACATTTCATTACCAAAAATTTTAACAATAATGATTCACAATGACTTTTAAAATTTTGAATTATTATTATTGTTAAAATTTTTAATAGTTAATTATTGTTAAAATTTTGGTGGTGAAATGTTCATTCTAAATGTTTGTAATTAAATTGTTAAACAAATATTTTTTTTTAATTCAGCTTTCTTGCTTTTGTATATACTTTTCTCATAAACTAATCACGTTAAGCATCATGTGTTAAACATTTTTGAAATCAGTACAAAGGGGAGAATCCAAAGACCCAACAAAAAAGTTGGAAGTAATTAAAAAAAAAGAGCTGATAAGGCGGGTGAGAGGGTGCCTTTCCCGTCAAGCTTCAATATGGCATAGTGTCTCCCCTTCAAATATTATTTGATGTGTCTTTGCGCTTTTTCTAAAAATCAGTGGTTCAAAAGTAATTTAAGGTGGATAGTTTAATCTGAAAAGAACTGTATAATATTGTACTATTTTCAAATAAATTTCCAAAACCTTAATTATTAAACATATCCTTTAACTCGATATAATTGCAATTAACAATATATTTCCGTTAAAATAATGAATTGAGATATCGTCCTTATTATCCTCTTATCAGTTTATTTACATTTAAATTTTCGTTTATTAATAGTATTGTCGTGACTTTACTTTCTATAGTTACACAAAGAATTAAACCTGCAAGTGAATATTTTATTATCCAAGGTAGTGTTGCAATGACGCAGCAAAAGCGAGTTGTAGGATGTTTAAGATTGTGTTAATTAATTTTAGTTAAACTTCAAAATTCTCGCAAAAATTAAAAAACGCCATTGGCAGCAAAAATCAATACATTCTAGTGAGGAGAAAAGGCATACGCATTAGGGAGCATCGCAAAAATAAAAGTTGGAAATGTTATATGTAATAGCGAGAAAAAGTTGCTAGTGTTATTTTTTAGCATATTAGTATTTTTATTTTTTTTACTAAACGAATTTGCTGCCTCTCCAACGACCTTGAATTTGATTAAATATCTGATATTTACGGAAATTTCAATTTATTTTATTTGGAATAAAATATGTGATAACTCGATCTAAGATCAATTTAAAAACAACTTAAAATGTTGTCAATTGCAAATTTAAACGATATTTAAAGTTTTATTTGTTTTTTCAGTCTACCCAACCCCTTTGAAATTACCCGCTTTGTGAGTCCGTGAGTTTGTGAGTCCGTAAATTAAAGATTTTTAAAATAGACAAACCAGGACTGGGGAATAAAATCAAAATGTGCTGTGAACCGCCCCATTTTTGGGGCGGTCTACAAAATATATTTGGTACCACCAAATATACCTGAAAATGTTTTACCAAAATATAAACATGTGATGAAGTTTTCTGGTTGGAAGAGGATAAAAAACTCATCAAGAAAAATCCAGAATTTTCCGGTATTGCCGAACAAGTTGCAATTAAATTGGAGGAAATATGGAAAAAGGCTTCAATTCCAATAATTTAACATACAAGAATTATTCAGCTTTTAAAAGCCTATCATGACAAATATATGAAACTTATGAAACCATTTAAGAACAGGCAAAACTTACAAAATTTACAAAAATAAAAGTCAATGCTTTAAGAACAAAAGTAAAACTACACCTTTCGATCTTGCAGCATACAAATGTGACACTCTGATTAATTGTCTTTGTAGCAAATCTCAAAAAGTGTCTCTGGATGAGCGCGAATTTCTATTAAATCAGAGAGGTCCCAGAAAAATGGTGATAAGCTCGATTGATAGGGAAGACAAAAACAAATATAATCAGAGAGAACAACGGTACAAGAAGAAAGTTACCGAAGCAAAGACAAAACTTTAGCTCAAGTAAAAAACAGTACCAAGTTTTATAGTCAATCGATCTTTGAAAAACACCTAACACTTGTGCATGAGCCAGGGTGCAAATATTTCGGATATGGGTATCCGCTCTCTGGTATATCAGAAAGTATCAAATCCAGCTGTTGCATGTGACCAAACAGTCGTAAATACTGGCGTTAAGGGTGATGTAATACGGCTGTTAGAAGAACATCTTAAAAAACCGCTTCAGTGGTTTGAATGTCTGCGACATTAAAATGATCTACCCCTTGGACATCAAAGAAGTTTGCCAGTGACCAAATAAAAAAACGTGAGAGTTTTCAAACTTTATCCTATAAAAATTTTGATTTAAACGACTACTTTGAGTTAATTAACTAACAAGAATATCACCTTATTGAACCACCTATTTCTCTAGATTTTCGAGTGACAATCTGCGAGATTTTATTAAGAATCCTAACTTAGACCCTTGTAACATTAAGATTGAAAAATATCACTGCCACAAACAATGTGTAGAACGATGTGTTAAGCTTGTGAGACAAGCTTCTCTAGCAAGAAGTGTATCGTGTCTCTAGCAGTTTGTGAAGCGTATTCGAGGGCTGACATCTTCGAACAGAATGTTTTACCATATTTTTTGTGATATTTATATACCTAATGAACTATTTTAAAATTATAGTAATTTTGTACTTTGTATTAGTATTAAATGTATTTATCTTAGTATTAAAAAATTTTGGTGACGTCAGGGAGACAAATAAGTTAGGCTATTTTGTTATAAAAATAATGTTAGAGCACACTTTTCTTAAGTAAAATTTTTAATTGCCTTGTGAAACCAGAAAATATTTTCCAATATAAACCGAATTTATTTATTCAAATTTATGGGCTATTACATTTCCGTTACAAAAGAAATTCACATAAGAATATATTTTTTCTAATTTTTAGTTGCCGTGGGGGGCAGCAAATATTTTTTATTTCAATGCAATTTTACTAAAATACTAAATAGTGTGTTATGCAACTTTTTTGAGGTATTACATTTTCGTTTCAAAATAAATAAAATTTTTTTTCGTCTGTTAATATTTTTTCAAAAGTTTTAATTGTCTTGGGGAGGCGGAAGATGGTTTCCAATTTCGACCAGATTTTACCAAAATACTTACAGTTGATTAGGCAACTTTTGTGAGGTATTACTTTTCCATCGCAAAAAAAATTGCTTTCGCCTTTTTCGATGCACCTTCATACGCATCTTCTTTATCGAAACTCTTTATACACCTGAAAGTGTCGGAAGAGCCGTTGTTATATTTAGTTCTCTTCTATTCATCTCTTTAAGTTCCTCCGGTCTTCTGATATTTCTTTCTTTTCTGTTACCTTTTATGTTTTTTTTACCTTGGTTCATACTGTTAGTGGGTTCATAAAGATTTCTTTTCTATTTTTTTCTCGTTTCGTGTGCAGTTTTTTTTATGGTGTTTTACTATTAGTCCGTGATGTAGCGTCAAGTTTGACCGAAGCATTTTAGCATGGCTGTTTTTTTATATCGTCAGTTGTTTCAAAGCTTATTAAGAGGCTACAGTAGCGGCTCATCAAAACGGAATACGCGGCCCAAGATTACGGCTTTAATTTTTAATATCTTATCGAGATATTTGGCACACATATTCGTAATATAGTAAATCATGGCGGTACAGAGCCCAATTTGAGAAATATATTAGTATGTGGAAATTACTCTATAACCAAATACAATATTAAAAAAACAAGCCTGTACCGCCATTAAGAAGAACAAAAAAATACACTATCTTCAAATAAACTTTTTTTATCCCATGCCTAGATTTTGTGTCATATTGGAACTACTAAAATTTTTTATCTCTAACAAGAAATCGAACATATTATAACTAAATAAATGATTAGTCAACATAGAGAAAGTGTCACTGTCATTTTGACAAACCTGCGTCAGATTTCTGTTCTGTTATTTGTATCGATATCTGTTCAGTGCGTAGTGTATTATTTTAAGAATTCATTAGTGTTGATCCAAAGGGAAGTAGATGCCATCCCCTCTTTTTGAACACAGACAATAGAACTAAGTTGTCAGACTATTTTAAAAAATAGATTATTGTTAATTGTGAGTTTTACTTATAGGTAAGTATATCTACGTAAAAATATTTCGAATTCTAATGCGAGTATGTATATATAACGTTTTAGAAGGATTTTTATTCTAAAAATATTATCAATAGTTTAAAAAAATGGAAAAAATTAATTTAAAGTTCTATTTAAAACAAATAAAAAGGGTTGAAACTAGTTAGAGTGCTTTTGTCGCTCTATGAACTAAATAAAATAAGACGGATCTTATTTCGCTTCACAACGAAATGATTATTTATTATTGTTTTATTATTATTTCGTGCAAATTCCTATGTTAACATAAAATTTTCACCCATTTTGGTTTATTTTTATAAAAATTTATTTACTAATAATAAGATTGTTTTCTGTTACTTCCATTTAGCGCGCCTATGAGTATTATGTCAAAATATTGATCTTAGATTAATTGTCAAATATCGCCACGGTTACCAAAGTTTCGCAGAACTTTCGAAGAAGGGTATGATACTATCTCCCAAAGTTATACTGATGACGCGCTACTGTATGCTCTTAACAAATTATGTGTCAGCTGGTTTAAAACCGGGACTGCTAGGTAAGATCAGATAAAATATGAAAGTAGATGGAGAAACCCTACCACTTAATATTATAAGTCAAATATATATCTCCGTGCCTTACATACATAATGGCCTAGTGGTTAAAATACCTGGCTCCTGGCTTTTACTTAGGCGAGTCGGGTTCGATTCCCGGCGTCGGAAATTTTTTGGTTTTTAAAATTGACATTTTGATTTGAAAAATAATTGTTTTTATAATAGTTTTTTTATATTGTGTCGTATAAATAATAAAAACTTGGTATTATAAAAACAATTATTTTTCAAAATAAAATAAAAATTCCATTTTTATTCAGTTGCAATGCGAAGGCAAAACAATCTCATTTTTCACTTAGAATAAGTAGCGCAGTAAAGCACTCTGCGAGAAGAAGCCTTGGAGGTGTTACCAAGAAAATGGACCAATAAGTTCTCAATTTAAAAATCTTTTAGTAATATTTTAATATTTTTAAATATTATTAATATTGCTATTAGGATTGAAAACTACTTCATCTTAATTATTTTTCAAATCAAAATACCAATTTTAAAAACAAAAAGGATTTCCGAAGCCGGGAATTGAACCCGACTCGCCAGAATGAAAACCAGGAGCCAGGTATTCTAACCACTAGGCCATTATGGATGTAAGTCACGGAGACAAATATTTGACATATTAGTTGTAGGGTTTTTCCATCTATCCATTTTCCATCGTCTTTTCCATAGATCTAGTTTTATATAAAATTTAACACTACCTCCCAGACTATAATGTTCTACTAGCAATATTACTATTGATACGGATAATACAATACCTATTAATTTTACCAATCTGTGTATTTTATTCTCAAAATTATAAAAGGTTAAGTACATTTTCTTAAGATGTGTTTGCTGTTTAATATTTTTACGTATATTCTTGGTATATTCCTTTCTTGAATGTTAAATGTTAAAAATATCTTTTCGTTTATTTGCATTTTACTGGCGACTGTGTTATTTGTACAACTCTTTCATCTTCTTTATGTGCCGTGCTTGTTTTCAAGCGTAGGCTATCGTTGGTCATATTAACAAGTTGGCAGCTGTATGAAATATAATTCCTCGACCGTTCGACCTGTCCATTGTCTAATGTTACGCAGCCAGGAAAGCTGTTTTCTTCCAACCCAGCGTTTTCCTTTGATTTTGCCATGAATGATCAACAGGACTAAGCTATATCTAGGTCCTCTCATTATACACTTGCGATCATAAAAAGCGGGTCAGTCGATGAATTATTCAAGTTAGATGTCTCTAATTTTCTAAACCTGTTGTCCGATTTGAGTGATTTTTTTAGTATGTTATAGCCTTATTCTTTAACAATATCGCCATAATAATATTGTTGCTAGAAAGGAAAATTGTCATTGTATACCGGGTGTAACAATCATAGTGTGTTTATTCCTCAAAGTTCGAAACACCCCGTGGAATGTTTTAGCATAGATAAAATATTGAAATTAAAACTCGAGTGTAACCTTAGGCTTTCTTAACATTTTCTTTTTTGATTTATTTGTTTATGTTTGATAATAAAAAAGTTAGACACCTTAACAACTAACCATGCTCTTCATCAATACAGGGTGTTTCTAAATAAGTGCCAGAAACTTTAAGGGGCAATTCTGCATGAAAAAATAATGATCGTTTGCTTTATAAACGTATGACCGCAAATTCTTCGGTTTCGAGATACGGGATGTTGAATTTTTTCTTACAAAGTGACGATTTATTTATTGCTCTAAAACCGGTAGAGATATACAAATGAAATTTGGTATATGTTAAGAGGTATTTATGGCGCATTTTTTGACATACAATTAAGAATTTTATATTCACCATTGGCGTGCATACGGGATGTATCTAAAATGTTTATACCCGTATGCACGCCATTGGTGAATATAGAATTATTAATTGTATGTCAAAAAATCCACAATAACTGCCTCTTAAAACCTACCAAATTTCATTTGCATATCTCTGTTGGTTTTAGAGCAATAAATAAATCGTCAGTTTGTAAGAAAAATTGCAACATCCCGTATCTCAGAAACGAAGCATTTGCGGACATATGTTTATAAAGCCAACTGTCATTATTTTTTCATACAGAATTACCCCTTAAAGTTTGTCGCACTTATTTAGAAACACCCTGTATTGATGAAGAACATGGCTAGTTATTAACGTGCATAACTTTTTTATTATCCAACATAAACAAATAAATCAAATAAGAAAATCTTAAGAGAGCCTAAGGCTACAATTGAGTTTTAATTTCAATATTTTATCTATGCTAAAACATTCCACAGGGTGTTCCGAACTTTTAGGAATAAACACATTATGATTGTTACACCCCGTATACAATGACAATTTACCGGTCTAGCAACAATATTATTATAGCGATATTGTAAAGAATAAGGCTATAACATACTAAAAAAATCACTCCAATCGGATAACAGGTTTAGAAAATTCAAGACATCAACTTGAATAACTCATCGAGTGACCCGCTTTGAAATATTGAACCTTTCTCATTTTTATTATGTTGATGACTTTTTGCTCTTTGAGCATGGTCTCTACTAGCATACGTTGGTTAGATGTGTGCTGTCCACAGGAGTCTGAGCATGCGATGATAACACCACAACTCAAACGCTTCTAATTCTTAAGACTTTTTATTTTCGTTGTCCAGGTTTTACATCCATAGAACAACATGGACCAGATTTAAAATCTCTTAGACGTGTGGTCAATGACAGTTTTCCACGGCACAATACAGAAAGAAAACTAATAAAGCTTTTTCATGCAAGTTCTATTCTAGTCGAATTTTCTCATCACTTTCAACCGTGCAGTCATTCCAGCTTCCAGAGGTAAGTGAAATGGAAATGTTACGGTGGATTTTGAATACAACTAGAGGGAACACGACTACTTAAAAAACAAAAAGACTACAATGCTGGAAGATGGAGCTGTTAGAAGAGTTGTTAAAAGAAGAGATAAAGATAGGCAGAGGAAAACTGAGGAGAAAATGGAAGGACTGTGTGGCAGAGGACTTAGAGAGAAAGGTTTAAATGAAGAAGACACGATCAATAGGAATGAGTGGCGGAAAAGGTAAGGAACGGTGATACTGAAAATGGAAAATTTGAGGAAGAAGAAGAATAATTGCTTTATTAAGAGGAAACAGTAGCTATCAATAGGTAGCAAAAGCGCGTTCCAAGATTGCGGCTGTAATTTTGAATATTTTTTCGAGATATTTGGCACACGTATTCTTAATATAATAAAGAATGTCGGTACAGAGCCCAATTTGAAAAATATATTAATATGTGGAAATTACTCTGTAATTAAACACAATATTAAAAAAACGAGCCTGTACCGCCATTAAGAAGAACAAAAAAATACACTTTCTTCAAATAAACATTTTTTATTCAATGCCTAGATTTTGTGTCATTTTGGAACTAAGTACTAAAATTTTTTATTTCATTAGTAGTTCCAAAATGACACAAAATCTAGGCATGGGATAAAAAAGTTTATTTGAAGAAAGTGTATTTTTTTGTTCTTCTTAATGGCGGTACAGGCTCGTTTTTTTAATTTTGTATTTAATTACAGAGTAATTTCCACACACTAATATATTTTTCAAATTGGGCTCGGCACCGCCATTCTTTATTATATTACGAATACGTGTGCCAAATATCTCGAAAAAATATTTAAAGTTACAGCCGCAATCTTGGAACGCGTTTTCGCTACCTGTTGATCGCTACTGTTTCCTCTTAATATTGTGATATCATCTCTGGAATATCAAGTAGTTTACTCAAGATAGTAAAAACTTTAATGCCTTAATTTGTTATAGTCGGTAGGTAGTCTAGTTTATTATAGTCGTTAGGTAGTGGTGTACTTCACCTCTTTAATTTTCTAGTTTTGTTTCTACTAGGTTTTCTTCAGTTTTAGTCATGTTTAATATTTATTTCCTAATATTCTAATTCATAATTCATAACCACTAAGTTCTATTGTACATACCTATGTCAATGATCTTTCTAATTATGTTTACGATAAAAATTTAAATAAAGTTAATGGTTAGAAAATATACCTATTTCATTAATAATTTTATCAATAAAATGCTGGTTTTAACTGTTTGTTTTTTCTATGTTAATATTCATGATTACAACTAATTAATAACTTAAATACGCAAGGTAAATATGTACACAAAGTAGTGTGGATAATAAACTGAAATAATTAGTCTTATCATATATTGAAAGTTCAGGTTCGTAGGTTTTTATTTAACGAATTTACAAAAATTAATAGAATCAGACAGATCGGAACCGCTTAAGAGATTCCAAGGAATTCCAAATATACAAATATAAATAATATAGTATAATTTGAAAACGATGCATTTTATAATATATTTACTAAATACTTGTCAAAGTACTTAGAAATACCTATCAAATGATCTCCAGAAAAAGTTCATAGCATCAAAATTTCTATGATATCAGGCTCATCCAAAACTACCTATTTGAAAAGTACTTCGAAGAGGGGTCTGGGTAAATAATCCAGGGACAAATAATCCCAGACAAAAAGTCCCCACAAATTATACCTGGACAAAAAATCCCCGGACAAAAAATCCCCACAAAAAAATCCCTGACAAATAATCCCCACAAATTTTTTTGGACAAAATATCCCCACAAAAAATCCCGGACAAAAAAATTCCCAAGAAATATTTGCTGCCGAATAGTTCTCTAAAAGTTTTCTTAAAATTTTAACAAATTTCGAATTTTAATTCCATGCAGAAAACTTTAAATTTTGCATGACAAAAGAGTGAGTTTTTTCAAAACTCGTGGAAGATATAATAAATGAGCTAAGGCCCCGTTTTCATGACAGGCGCTTAATGCGAATTTTGATAAGGCGCATTGGCATGTGAACGGTCTCAAGTAAAATGTATGTAGTTGTAATCGCGCGTTAAGCGCCTGTCATGAAAAGGGGGCCTTAGCTCATTCCCCATATTTTCCACGATTTTTGAAAAAACTCACACTTTTTTGTCATGCATAATTTAAAGTTTTCAGCATGGAATTGGAATTCGAAATTTGTTAAAATATCAGGAAAACTTTTAGAGAACTATTCGACAGCAAATATTTCTTGGGGATTTTTTGTCCGGAATTTTTTGTGGGGATATTTTGTCCAAAAAAATTTGTGGGGATTTTTTGTCCGGGGAATATTTGTCCGGGGATTTTCTGCCCGGGAATTTGTTGTCCAAAACTTTGGAAGCTAGGAAAAAATAATCCCCGTACAGATAATCCCGGACCAAAAATCCCCACAAATTATTCCTGGACAACAAATCCCCGGACAAATAATTTTCGGACAAAAACTCCCTACAAAAAATCCCCAAGAAATATCTGCTGTCGAATGGTTCTCTAAAAGTTTTCCTGATATTTTAACAAAGTACCCCGTACAAACCTTATGGAAATTAGGTCCCAGTGGATTTTGTTCCTACTTTGGGAAAATACTCTTTGAAGCATCCTGATAAAAAGTTCTCATGGGCACAACTCAATCGTATGAAGGATTTTCAAGATATAGAGGCACAAACTCGGAAAATTATAAGATTTACTGGGTATTGCAATTCCCTGAGTTACTGGTTATCTGACAACATGTAGAAGTTTGGATCAAGGAAAAGTACTAGTAGTCTAGGATTTCTTCCTGGCTATCCAATGGCGACCTTTACTTTGACATTGACCTTCAATGGACGTCATTTTCTAGAGTTTCGAGGGTTTTTGGCATTAAATTGATGTAAACAGATTATTCATGGGTTTTTGGGATCGCTAAACACGAATATGCGATCAGAATTGACCTCCGGAGGATGTGGTGACCAGGGCCACTGCAAGGGACATCATCTTCTAAAGTTCCGATGGTTTTCGGCATTTAATTGATGCAAATGAATTACTGGAGGGTTTTTTGAGGACGCTAAACACGAATATGCCACCAGAACCGACTCCCGGAGCACCTGGTTTCCAAGGTCAATGAAAGGGGCTCCTGGGGTTTCGAGGGTCTTTGGTACTATATTAATGCAAACGGATTAGTTACAGGTTTTTGGGGTTGCTGAACACGAATACGTGATCAGCACAGATACAGGAGCCCCTGGTGCCAAGGACAGGTTATCTTCGGGAGTTAAAAACCTAAGAGTAATCCATTTGATTTCTCCATTCGATTCCTCCGAACGTCCAGAAGATAACCTGTCTTAGGCACCAGGTGCTCCTGTGTCTGTGCTGATCACGTATTCGTGTTCAGCAACCCCAAAAGCCTATAACTAATCCGTTTGGATTAATGTAGTACCAAAGATCCTCGAAACTCCAGGAGACTCTTTCATTGACCTTGGAAACCAGGTGCTCCGGGAGTCGGTTCTGGTGGCATATTCGTGTTTAGCGGCCTCAAAAAAACCCTCTAGTACTTCATTTGCATCAATTAAATGCCGAAAACCATCGAAATTCTAGACAATGACGTCCCTTGCAGTGGCCCTGGTCACCACGTCCTCCGGAGGTCAATTCTGATGGCATATTCGTGTTTAGCGATCCCAAAAACCCATGAGTAATCTGTTTATATCAATTTAATGCTGAAAACCCCAGAAGATGACGTCCGTTGAAGGTCAAGGTCAAAGAAAAGGTCGCTATTGGATAGCCAGGAAGAAATCCTAGACTACTAGTACTTTTCCTTGATCCAAACTTCTACATGTTGCCAAATAACCAGTAACTCAGGGAATTGGAATACCCTGTAAATCTTATAATTTTCCGAGTTTGTGCCTCTATATCTTGAAAATCCTTCATACGATTGAGTTGTGCCCATAAGAACTTTTTATCAGGATGCTTTAAAGAGTATTTTCCCAAAGTATGAACGAAATCCACTGGGATCTAATTTCCATAAGGTTTGTGCGGGGTACTTTCGAATTCCAATTCCATGCTGAATTAAATTATGCATGACAAAAAAAGAATGTGTGTGTACTTTGTACGCACGTAAGAAGTTATACTTCTATTATATTATTTAAACGAAATTAATATACTGTTTATTTATATTTTATTTAAATATTAAACTAATTTACACTTACTACTTCTCAAACATTTTTATTAAAACAGTGCCAAAAATTAAAATAATAAAAGAATAAAACACACACAAACACATTAAAAATGCCACAAATGATTTCTGAACATTAATATTCGGAAATTTTTTTAACTAAATACGTAGGTATTTTCTGAAAATACTCGTAAAATTATATAATAAATATACTTACAATCATAAAATGTATAAAAAAAAAATAAAAGTTTTTATTCGGATTCGAACCAGCTCTCAGCGCGGTTGGTATATTGGGGTTCATTCGCCTTAAACGCTTCGCCACGGAGGCAATTTGTCATTATATGCGAAGATCGACTAACTAAACGGATTAAGCTTTTAACATTTTTGAATTAAATTAATTTATTTTGATTTTGAATTGAAATGATTTAGAATTGAAGTAGAGTAAGAAAACAATATATTAGGTGAACATTGATAGAAATTTTGATGGTAATCAAATTATGTAAATAAAAGTATTACATACTATGTATTTTGGTAGGTTCAAATATGTAGGTACCTATGATACATTTACAATTATTACGTACCTGTTGATTTTAAAAACTATTTAAATGTCACTACAATTATAAACTTTTTTGTTTCTGTCCTCACAACAATAAAACTAATATATTATACATTTATTTACCTTCATATTGAACAATTATTTATTATTGACAGATCATTTCAACACCCAATCAGAGCCCGTATAACGACTAATACCATACTGTGGGTGTGCGCATGCGCGCAGATCAATATAAATTCACCCTCAATCTCAATCGCGCCTAAAGAAGTATAACTTCAAAAAGTGTGAGTTTTTTCAAAAATCGTGGAAAATATGGGGAATGAGCTAAGGCCCCCTTTTCATAAACATAAACCTGTATTAACTTTATTCTTTTACATCCTTTATTTTTTTAGGATAATAAGTTAAAGGAATAATAGATTACATTGTTCGCGTAATAAAATTTAGGCTTTAAACGTTTCTATTCTGGTTATTTTGATTCCTAAAAAAAAAGACACATCTTTGCTAATAAAAAATCTCAAATTTCGTTTTCTATCATTTTTTACGTGTATCGAGTATTGTTGGAGTTAACTTACAACGAAAATTTGAAAAATTCTGATTATTTTTTAAATCATATATTTTTTTTTTCAAAAATATGCATTCTAAACCGGTCAAAATGTTTGAGGTCATTACTTATGCTAAAGTAAAGAAAGTCTTATAGGGATTGCTAAAGATTTTAATTTTTGTGGAAATGGCGTACATTTTATTTTTCACTTTTTCCTAAAAAAATCGAATGGGTCCTCTTATTTTCATCTTAACTCCTTAATTTTGAGGGGGTTGAGTCAGTCCCCCCACTAAAATATTAAATTCCTGCCCAGCGTAACGAGCTCAAAATTTTTAATTTGCGGAATAAGACTCGAGCTCGTAAAAGATAAATAGCTCGTAAATCAGCGCTATTTGTTTTTTAATTTTTGCAAGTAGGATGGGGGCAGCCCAACAGGGGTTATGATAGAATGGAATCCAGGAGGATGAAATAGATGACAAAGAAACAAGATCAAAGAGGTTGCAAGAAGACCTAACAGTGACTGTAAAATTTTCAACAATGATAAAGGATTTAGAATTTTAATAAACATAGTATAGCCATTTAAAAGTAACAACTATTTATTTGTTATTTTATTCTTCTTATTTTTTTAATAATGTAGAATCCATTTATGATTAACTCGTCCTTTCAAATACAAATTCGGTATTTTGTTACGCCCTTGGTTTTAATAATAAATACATATTTAACCATATGAATATTTTATATGTATTGTACAAAAGATCATAACGAAATATTTTATTTAGTGCCTATGTTAAGTAAACAATATGTTTAAAAAAGTAATTTATTTCCAGTGTATTTTATTTGTTCAAACAGGTAAATGTTTAAAGAAGATATTTATCTCTTCAAATTAAGTATAACTTATTCCATTTCCTTTTGATTATTTTCCAGACCAAATGTGGCAAGTATAATCATCATGTTTGTCAAGAAACATTACATCTTATGGATCCAATCAATAAAATATATCAAGGTGACATATTGATTATTTCACCAAAATTTTCTTTCTCCTTATATCCCGTCTATATAGAATTGTTTTTTCTAAAATAAATTCTAACTTTCACTTCAAAATCATGCACTTTTCTTCTTCATCTTCTTCTTCCTCTTCTTTTCCTGCTTAATGCGCCTTCTTTCTAATGAAGGTTGGCAACCATCATACATTAGACTACTATACCCTGTTTTGTATTGCACGTATTGTTTGCAGCTTCTGGTATTTAGAACTATCTCGGATTTTTTATTTAGACTCAGTTGTAGTAGGCTGTATTTATTATTCCAAAAAACATGGACTAGATAATATGATGTTATGCGTCTTTGAAAAATTACACCTTCTTGTTCTATTTCTTCTTGTTTTAGGACATGGTCCGGTTTATTCCATTAATCCAAATCTTGTGATTTTGATGTTGAGTTGGCATACCATCTCTTCGGAGGTCTTTCTAGGGTCTTTTTATATTCGGTTTATGCATTTTTGACCATTTCGCGAGTCTGCTTGGGTTCATTCTGTCGAGATGATCTCTCCATTTTCAGCATTATGCTGGTGTCCATCTCATCACATCATGAACTCCAGTTTCTCTTAATGTATTTTTATTATATCTCTAAGAGAAATTCTTCTTAATTATACTTGTTACGATTAATTTTTAATTAAAAATAAAAAAATTCTTAACTTTTGCTATTTTTCTATGAGCTGTAAAGTATATATAATTATCTGTTTTGTGTCTTTTATTCGTTTTAACCCGATTTTTTCATTTGCTGTTTTATCATTACTATTCTAAAGAGCTTCTTTATTTCTTCAACTAATTCTCTATTATGTTATCACATAGTTCATTTAATGTCTATACTAAAATCACAATAAAGATGCACTAGAAATAAACGAACCAAGGCACGCTGAATGATACGAGGAGCACTCCCTAATCATGATTTAGAGTGTATAAACTTTGTAAATCATAATTTGGGTTTTACCATGTTGTATATTGTATACCTATATTAAAAATTATGATTTGGGGGTGCTCCTCGTAATATTCAACATGTCTTATTTTGTTTATTTCTAGTGTATCTTTATTGTGATTGTAGTATAGTACTAGCTGACCTGGCAGACTTCGTACTGCCTCAATAGACAAAAACAAACTTTTGTATACAATAAACTTAAAATAAAGAAAAGGAATTCGTAATTAATAAACAAACAATGCTCGATGTGAATGAGGTTTTATTATTATTTTTAATTAATTACACATGATGTTTGAAGTAATAAAGTTTAGATAGAAGTAACAAAATAAAGTTTGTAGTGCAACAGTTACAATCTTAAATTTGTTTATCTTATAATGAACATAACAGCTTTATTTTATCTACATTCAAAACAACCCTGTATGTATGATTGGATTCGGGGTGGTTCCAACTCTATAGTTGTTGATTAAATAAAATAAAATAAAATTAAAATTAAATAACATTAAATAAAATAAAATAAAATTAAATAGGATAAAAGTCAATAAAACTGAATAAAATTAAATAAAATTAATGAAATTAGATAAAAATAAATAAAATTTAATAAAATGACATAAAATAAAAAAATAAATGGAATTAAAAAATGAAATAAAATAAAATAAACGAAAATAAATAAAATACTTAAATTAAATTAAATTAAATTAAATTAAATAAAATTAAATAAAATTAAATAAAATTAAATAAAATTAAATAAAATTAAATAAAATTAAATAAAATTAAATAAAATTAAATAAAATTAAATAAAATTAAATAAAATTAAATAAAATTAAATAAAATTAAATAAAATTAAATAAAATTAAATAAAATTAAATAAAATTAAACAAAATTATTTAAAATTAAATAAAATTTTATAATTTGCTGATTGTTCTTTTCGTGTGCTCAGAATTTTTCTCCTGCTTACGGTTTGTCAGAAAAGTTCCGTTTAGGGATATTTTTTGAAAATTTCGCAATATTAAAAAATTCATATTTTGCCCAATTTGAGTCCCAAAGTTAAACTGTTCAGCTTCTCTTCTATGGAATTTGTTGCTCGTTCTTCTGTTCTCAGAATATTTCTACGGCTTGAGATATTGTATTTCGGACACCGATTGCGCTAAAGAAAAAATTTTAGTACGGTTCTGCTCCAAATTCGCAAGGAGTCTACCTACTTAATTTCGTATTTTTCACGTCATTATTATGAGAGTTATGGCGTCATTAGCAACCCCCCTTATGACGTACTGGTATGAAAAACAGATAACAACCTATTCTTAGACCTGCCGAATACACGTGTAAAATTTTATAAAAATCGGTCAGACCGTTTCGGAGGAGTACGGCAACAAATACTGTGAAAAGAGCATTTTATATGTATAGATGTAAACATTTTGGTGGCTACTAAAATGACTATATAAAACAGTATAAACCTTCCCTGAACTTCTACAAATATAGCAATTGATTTTTATATACAGAGAGAGTCTGTAATTTGGAATAAATTCAATATCTCAAATACTAATTGCTTTTTTGAAAAATGCTCAGACCCGTCGATTAGTATTTCAAATTGTCCTTTTTGACATACAATAATAATATATACAGGGTGTCCCAATTTAGAGACACTATCATTTTAATAGCTATTTTGATAGGGTGTGTAAAGTTATACACAACTGCAAAATATTAAATTTTTATTCTCTACCATTTACAAGATAATAGAAAATAACAAAGTTATGTCTGTAATTTGGAATAAATTCAATAATTACAATACTAATTGCTTTTTTGAAAAATGCTTTAACCCGTCGAGTATTATTTCAAATTTTCATTTTTGACATACAATAATAATGTACACAGGGTGTCCCAATTTAGAGATATGACGTCATCATTGATTTTCTTAATTTGAAACACTGTCATTTTGATTGATATTTTGATAGGGGTGTCTAAAGTTATACACAACTGCAAAATTTCAAAATTTTTATTTCCTACCATTTACAAGATAATAAAAAAATAACAAAGTTATGAACTCAAAGTTATGAATATCAAATAATAATTGAGTTTAATTATTTCAAATAAGCAAATGCTCATAACGTTGCCCATTGACAATTTGAAAATAATTGAGGACAACATTATGAGTATCTGCTTAATTGAAATAATTAAATTCAATTATTATTTGTTTACTTGTTTTTCATAACTTTGATATTTTTTATTATCTTGTAAATGGTAGGGAATAAAAATTTGAAATTTTGCATTTGTGTATAACTTTACACACCCTATCAAAATAGCTATTAAAATAATAGTGTTGCCATTTAAGAAAATCAACTATGACGTCATGTCTCTAAATTGGGACACCCTGTATACATTATTATTGTATGTCAAAAATGACAATTTGAAATACTAATCGAAGGGTCTGAGCATTTTTTAAAAAAACAATTAGTATTTTAATTATTGAATTTATTCCAAATTACAGACACAACTTTGTTATCTTCTATTATCTTGTAAACGGTAGAGAATAAAAATTTGATATTTTGCAGTTGTGTATAACTTAAGACACCCTATCAAAATAGCTATCAAAATGACAGTGTTGCCATTTAAGAAAATCAACGATGACGTCATATCTCTAAATTGGGACAACCTGTATACATTATTATTGTATGACAAAAAGGACAATTTGAAATACTAATCGACGAATCTGAGCAATTTTCAAAAAAACAATTAGTATTTGAGATAATGAATTTATTCCAAATTACAGACTCTCTCTGTATAAGATATAAATTAATAAATTCAGTCAAAAATTTTATTTTATAGGTTTTCGATGTCATATTCTGCTCCTATATCTAGTGCTGTTTTCGTAGGAGAAAACACGTTCAACAATATTATATTATAATATCTCACCATCTCTCCCAGGCAAATCTTGCGAATATTGGTTTTCAGACTACTAAAAAGAACTAACATTCCACAAAAACAGGCATTTGCAATATTGTTAGAAATATTATTTTTATATAACAATTCTTTTTATACGTGGGTGATCCGATAAGTACTTAGGCTATCCGCACGATGGCGCCATATCGCAAGAGAAATGTACTATCGTATAATACATTCTTGTAGACGTCCGATATCAAAATTTCAGCCAAATCGGACCCGTAGTTTTGCTTTGACCGCGTGTGGAAAAGGGCATGTCTGGCGTCTGGGAATTAAAAAAAATGAAAAAACAATATCGGTCAATGATTCGATCCTTGTTTCTGAAAGGAAAATGGCGCAGAGAAATCAAAGCTGTATAAGCTGATTCTTCTCCTTCGATGGCAACCACCAAAATTGGTTTAGTGAGTTTCAACGTGATCGCACATCGGCTTTTTATAAGCCACGCCCAGGTGCCCCAGGAGGATAACGTGAAAGAAGATTACAATCTTTATTGGTAGACCGCCGATTGAAGGTTCACGAGATAGCTGAGACATTGGTCATCTCAAAAGATCACATGTGTCATATCCTGCATGAAATTTTGAGCATAAGAAAGCTGTCGTAGTGAAGGGTGCCGCGTTTCCTCACTCAGGCCAAAAAGCGCAACTTTATACCATCCCAAATCAAAGCAGTCTTTGAGGCTGCTTAAGCGTAATCCAAAGGAGTGTTTACGTTACTTCATATCCAACGACAAGAAATGGATCCTCTGGTACACACTAAAGACCAAGGAATACTCGATACAGTAAACACGTCACCCCGCAAACGTGCTCCAAAGAAAGCGAAGTCTGTCCTATCGGCCACCAAGGTGTTGGTCACCGTTTGCTGGGATTAACAAGGGAAAAGGGCAAAACGGTCGCAGTTGGAGAAAAAACAAAATGGTCTTTCACCTTGACAAAGCACCGGCTTACACCTAAGCCGTTGGAGAAAACGTATTTTTCAGATGGGATAAATAGGTTGGAGGATCGCTGGGTCAAGTGTATCAAACTAAAAGGAGACTTCGTTCAGAAATAAATCACCACTATTCCAAAATTTTCGTTTTTATTTTGAAAGCTAAGTACTTATAGGACTGACCGCGACTTTGTAGTATGGCTAAGATACTTTAATTTTTAGGACTTTTTTCTGTCACAATGCAACAATGCATTAGCAAAGATTATGGCAAAGGTGGCACAGTTTGTGTGTGCAATGACACTTACTGCGATTTTTTACCAAAAATTCAACCAGTTGATAAGACATATTACTTGATATACACCTCAAACAAAAAAGGTCTAAGGTTCGAAAAGACTGAAGGTAGTTTTTTACCAGAACAGAAAAAAACTAATGCTAAGAAAGTTTATGTCTATACCAAAGAGCATCAAGAGATACATGGTTTTGGAGGTGCTTTTACGGATTCTACAGGGATAAATGTCAATTCTCTAAACGAAGGGGCGAAAGAAAATTTATTGAGGTAAGATAAGCTACATCACAATTCATCAGTAAGTTTCAAGTGACGTTCGGTGATATACCTAAGTTGACTCTCTACGTCAAAAATATAACAAATGTTAAAAAAATTAAAATATCATCCACAAAGGCTAAAAGTTAAATAATTTGAAAAACAAAACAAACCATAATTTCAAATTAACAACTAAACACAACAATTTTATTGCGCTAATGTCACTGAAAATGAAAACGTCAAAATTCATAGTAAACAAGGTATCAAAGATAGTGTTGCCCAAATGCAAGATCAAGACGAGACTTAGACAGTCTTGGTCTTGGTCTTGAAACAGTACAACTGGTCTTGGTATTGCGCTCCAGGTCTTGGTCTTGGTCTTGGTCTTGCAGCAAGAGTCTTGCAAGTCTCGCAGTTGCCCATTCGTCTCTTACATATCTTAGAACAACGTAACAGAGTGGGTAAATTTTAAGTTTGAATTATTTATTCGTTAACAATTTCGCTGTAATAATATTATTGCTAGAAGGTAAATTGTCGTTGTACCTATAGGTACCGGTACCAATGAATGTACAAATCAAACTGTGTTTTTTTCTCAAAGTTCGCATCATCCTGTGGAATATTCTAGCCTAGCATTTATAAAATACCGAAATTAAAACAATACTACAGTCTGATATTTTCTTAACATTCTGTTTTTTTATTCATTCGCTTAGAACCAACAAAGTTAGGTATTTTAATAACTAGCCATGTTTTTCATCAATACAGGCTGTTTTGAAATAAGTATGGCAAATTTTAAGGGGTAATTCTAAGCAAACCGGCTACATGTAGGTATGCGCGCCATTGGTGAATATTAAAATCTTTATAAGAACAATTTTAACATCGCCAATTTTGGAAACGAAGCATTTGCGAACATACTGTTACAAGTTCTTTACAATACTTTATTTAAACTCCAATACAATATTACAATACGTTAACAACTTGAACAAACTGACAACTTTAAATACTCAAAATCTCAAAATACAACTGAACTATAGAATGTCAAACACATAATGTTTTCTGACGTTCTAGATGTCACCAGACATTTCTCGGTTATTCCATGACATCCAGAATATTCTCGTACGTGACTACTTCTTCTTTCACGTCGAGGGACTCTTTCTATGTAGGAACAATCTACGGAACTGTCATAACACTGCTCCCTCCTTTATAGTTATTCGCCTCGAATAACTGGTCTATCAGGGTCTGGTTGAAGCCAACAGGGTGGATCAGTTCCATGATATGGGGCTAATCTCTCAATGTGAACTACCTTGGGTTTACTTCTCGCTGAAAACTGGATGCGGTAGACCAGATCATTTATTTTCTTTAAGACGGTGTACGGGCCTTCCCAGTTTCGTTGAAGTTTCGGACAAAGTCCTTTCTTGCGTGTGGGATTGTATAGCCATACTGGATCACCTCTTTCGAAAGTTGTCCCTGTAGCTTGCACATCGAACCTGGACTTGGCTTTATCACTTTGAAGCTTCAAACTTTTACGAGCAAATTCGTGGACTTTTTCCAGTTTTTCTCTTAAGCTTTCTAGGTACGTCAGGGATGAAGGTTCTTCTTCACAGGTAGGCAATTTTCCGAAAATAAGATCTTGAGGAAGCTTCATTTCTCTTCCGGTGATCATCATTGATGGAGAATAACCGGTTGCTTCATGTTCAGAACTTCTGTAGGCTAACAGGAATAGAGGTATTAGGGTATCCCAATCTTTTTGATTATCAGCAACAAACATTGAGAGGTATTGACAAATAGTTCTATTATGTCTTTCGATCATTCCGTCTGATTGTGGGTGGAGAGGCGTAGTTCGAGTTTTCTTAATACCCAAGATTTTCATTAATTCTTGCCATAATTCGGATTCAAAATTTCGTCCCTGATCAGAATGCAACTCTAAAGGAACTCCATGTCTTGATACGACGTGTGTTATGAATGCTTCTGCTACAGTCGTCGCTTCTTGATTAGGAAGAGGTGCAATTTCAGGCCATTTTGAAAAATAATCCATTGCAACCATTAAGTACTTGTTACCTCTCTCTGTCGTTGGAAGTGGACCGAGAATATCAACTGCAAGTCGTTCAAAAGGCTCTCCGGAAAGATATTGTGCCATTTTGCCACGACTTCTTGTTCTAGGGCCTTTTCTACCGTTACATAAGTCGCATTTCTTACACCATTCTTCTACATCTCGGCGACAATTGATCCAATAAAATCTGTCTCGAACCCTGGCCAGTGTTCTTTTTACCCCAAAATGTCCTCCAGACAGGCTGCTATGAAGTTCTTGCAACACACTTTTAATGTGTGATTTTGGCAGTACCACTTGTTGAACTATACGTACTCCATCGGGACTTTCCCACTTCCGATATGATAGACCATTCGAAAGATGCAAAGATTCCCATTACGCCTTTATAATTCGACTATATTTAGATATTTCCTGCCAAAGAGGTCTTACTCCATTTCTAAGCCATTCTCGTATGACTCTTAAGTCATTATCTTTCTTTTGACTCTTCTTAATGTTTTCCAGGGAAGTCTGATCATTATCTTCTTCCTGTTCAACCGTGGTCATGCAGAGACTTACTTCTTCAGTTACGCTCTCTTTTTCTTCAAGTCTTTTACAGTACTGGCATTGTCGTTCTAAACAGGGTCGCCTAGAAAGAATATCGGCATTGTTATGGAGACGCCCTTTTCGATGTACTATGTCGAAGTTATACTGTTGGAGTCTCTCTATCCATCGAGCCACTTGTCCTTCTGGCTTTTTAAAATTCATTAGCCACTGCAAAGCGCTATGGTCTGTTCTGATTGTAAAATTTCTGTTATAAAGGAAGGTATGAAAGTGTTCTAGGGCTTTTATAATAGCTAGGAGCTCTTTTCTGGTAACGCAATAATTCTTTTCTGCCTTTCCTATGGTTTTACTAAAATATGCAATAACTTTTTCTTCACCTTCCTGTTCTTGTGATAATACAGCGCCAATACCATGCTGAGATGCGTCACAATCCAACAGAAATTTTCCATCTTCTCGTGGATAGGCTAGGATAGGTGCTGTTGTAAGTAGTTTTTTTAAATCTACGAAGGCATTTTGACAATCCGGTGTCCAGTCAAATTCAATGTTGTTTTCGGTTAGTCGATAAAGAGGCTTAGCGATGCGGCCAAAATCTTTTATGAATTTTCGGTAATATGAACAGAGTCCAAGAAAACTTCTAATTTCTTTTTTATTTCCTGGTTTAGGCCAATCTTTAATAACTGAAATCTTCTCTGGATCAGTTTTAATTCCATCTGCTGACACGATATGTCCTAGATAGTACGCTTCTCTTTGAAATAGTGAACATTTCTTATAATTAAGCTTTAAGTTGGCATTTCGCAGTCTTTCAAATACCTCGCTTAAGTTTTTCAGATGTTCATCAAAGGTTTTGGACATAATCATTATATCATCAAGATATACTAGACATGTTTTCCAAGTAAGTCCTCTTAAAACCATTTCTATCAGGCGTTCAAACGTAGCTGGAGCATTACAAAGACCAAATGGTAGAACCTGAAACCTGTAGAGACCACGGCCAGTTGAAAAAGCTGTTTTGTCTCGATCATCAGGATGTACTTCTACTTGCCAGTAGCCGCTTTTTAAATCTAGAGTCGAAAACCATTTAGCACCTGATAAAGTGTTTAGTGTATCATCTATTCGTGGCAATGGATAACTGTCCTTTTGTGTAACATGGTTTAATCTTCTGTAGTCTACACAAAAACGAGTAGATCCGTCTTTCTTAGTTACTAAGACTACTGGTGAACACCAGGGGCCCGAAGCTTCTTCAATGATATCGGAATTTATCATGTCTTGTATTATGTTTTCAACTTCTTTTTGTCTAGCAAACGGTAATCTGCGTGGGGCTTGACGAATTGGTCTTGCATCTCCAGTATCGATTCTATGTTGAACTAGACTAGTACGCCCTGTAGATTTCTCGGATTCAAAAATGTGTAGTTTTCATTAATAAATTCATTAGCTTTTTCTACTTCTTCAGTTGTTAAGTGATCAACATTTTTGATCAGTTCTTTCGCCAGGTTAGCGTCAACTTGGTAACTTAAAGCTGTATTCTTTTTCAAATACTTTTCGCACTTGATTATTTTTTCTATTGGCGTACAGAGTGCTATTTGTTGTTCTTTCTTCAACTTAAAAGGCTTTTTGGACAAATTAGCAACCCTTACTGGAATTATCTCATCTACATTCACGAGGCATCTGGCTATCAAGATTCCGTCATTAACAAGTTCCTCGCTTTCAACAACGCCGAAATATAAACCTTCAGGTTTTTGACTCAGTCTCGCCAGGACTATACTTTCAGAATTTTGAGGAATTTCTGTATCTTCACTAACTATAACTCTTACTTGAGGTGTAGACTCTTCAAAATTTAGGACTATTTCTTCATTTTCAATAAACAAAATTTTATTTTGAAGATCTATGATAAATTTGTTTTGCATAATGTCCATTCCAAGAATGCATTCATCTTTAATATCGGCTACAAGAAATATGTGTTTTATCAAGGTGTTGCCAATCTTTATGGTCGCCGATACTTCTCCATGAATTGGAATGGTTTGACCTGAAGCTGTTTCAAGAACTAAGTTTGTTTTAGATGGCTGCAGTTTTCTGTTGAGAAGTTCTTTGCGAACGAAAGATCTTGTTGCACCGGTATCAATAAGAAAAGTGCATTTTTGATTGTCAACGTAGCCCTTAAGTAATAAATTCTGTTCATTTTTGTTTAACGTATAACTGCGAATTTGGGGGCTTTTATTAGATTCAGCCGACGCCCGCCCCTTAGTGTCGACTTTTATTCGTTTCCCTGGCTATTGTTTGAATATCTGTGGTCAGTTGTAGGAGATCGACTTCTTACATACCTATCTCTACTAATATTTCTAGTAGGACTATATGATGGGCTTCTGGATGTCGATCTAGGCGACCTTCTGACATCATTATTGTATTCTTCTTTTCTCGCTTGGGATCCACTTCTACAATTGACCTGCAAATGTCCAATTCTTCCGCAGTTAAAACATCTTCTGTTTTGATTTTGAGCTTTTTGTTGATTTTGTTGAAGATTTTGGAGTATGTTCAACATCTGGGACAAAATAGGTTGTTGATTATCTGTGGTGGGGACTTGTTCATCTTCTCGAAATCTTATTTCTTTTAATCTTGGGCGAGATCTTGAAATACTTTTAGCCGCTTCAAACTCCTGGGATGAAACTAGTGCTCCATTTAGCGTTTTGTGGTGTTGTAATCGGAGAGCCTGTTGCATTTCGATATCATGTAGTCCGTCTATGAATGCCTGTATACCGATTTGTTCAAGAAAATCTTTAGGTGCCTGAGGGTATGCCAAATGTAGTAATCTTTTAATATCAGCTTCAAATTCTTGTAGGCTATCGTTATGTTTTTGATACCGAACTTTAAGCTGACTTTGAAAAACCTGCTTCAGATGTTGTTGGCCATATCTTGTTTCTAAAGCTTGAACAAGTGAGTCATAACTAGGTGAATCCTGAGGAAGAAATTGAAGGACGGTTGCTGCCTGACCTCGAAGCGACACCACCAAGGAAGCTGCCATTTCTCTTTCAGTCCAGCCATTTGCTTTAGCTGCAGCTTCAAATTGGAAACGATACGTTTCCCATGCTGTTTGGCCATCGAAGGTGGGTGGTTTCAAAATTTTGCTATTTCTGATTGTGCCTGATTCAAGAAGATTTAGGGGATGTGAAGATGAAGGGGCTGTTTCAGATTCGACATTCGTTACTGAAACAATACGAGATAAAGAAGCTTGGGTATTAATTTTTCGTTCTAACATAACTATTTGTCTTTCTAAACTAGATTTTAAATTATCTTGTTGTTGCTTTAAATCATTTTGTTGCTGTTCTAGTTTATTATCTAAATAGCTTTGTTTTTCTCCTCCTCTTCTTGCCTACGTTTCTCTTCATTTTCTTTCTCTTCTTGCCTACGTTTCTCTTCATTTTCTTTCTCTGCTTGCCTACGTTTCTCTTCATTGTCTTTCTCTTCTTGCCTACGTTTCTCTTCATTGTCTTTCTCTGCTTGCCTACGTTTCTCTTTCAACTCTTCCATTTTTAAAAACCATTCTGGTGGTCCGGATGTATCCATTTCTTTCTCGAATTTAGTAGATCTTGTATTGACCATATACAAATTACTTAATGTCTTCTTATCCCACCGCTGTCACCAATGTTACAAGTTCTTTACAATACTTTATTTAAACTCCAATACAATATTACAATACGTTAACAACTTGAACAAACTGACAACTTTAAATACTCAAAATCTCAAAATACAACTGAACTATAGAATGTCAAACACATAATGTTTATATAGTTTTCTGACGTTCTAGATGTCACCAGACATTTCTGGGTTATTCCATGACATCCAGAATATTCTCGTACGTGACTACTTCTTCTTTCACGTCGAGGGACTCTTTCTATGTAGGAACAATCTACGGAACTGTCATAACAATACGTTTAAAAGCAAAGTCATTACTTTTTCGTGCACAGTAATTACCCCTTAAAGTTTGCCATACTTATTTAAAAACACCCTGTATTGATAAAAAACATGGCTAGCTAAAAGAGTACGTAACTTTTTATTCCCCAACATAAGCGAATGAATCAAAAAACAAAATGTAAAGAAAATATGAGGCTATAGTTGGGTTTTAATTTTAATATTTTATAAGCTAGAATATTCCATAGGGTGATGCGAACTTTGAGAAAAAAAAAACCCAGTTTGATTGGTACACCCGGTATACAACGAAAATTTACCTGCCTAGCAATAGTATTATTACAGCGATATTGTTAAAGAATAAAGCTATAACATATTGAAAAAATCACTTCAATCGGACAACAGGTTTAGGAAATTCAAGACATAAAAATGACTTGTTTTTAAGGTGGTGCGTTAATTTCTTGGAGTAGTGTATATCACCAAACACAAAGAGTAACAAAAGAACAGTTGATTGATAAAACAAATGACCAATTTAATTTAACTACGGACAAAACTGCTATAAATGTGCTTTTGTCTTGCATACGTTTCACTGTATTACTTCTTTGTTCAATGCCTGGGTAGACAGTATATCGTTATTAAATATTTCGTTAGTTTGTTTACACGGTATGTATAGCCGGCATTATCTGCATTAATGTGTCTCGTTATTAATACTTTTAAGTATTAGCCGCATTCTTTCAGCAAATTTTGTCTAACCGAATGAGGTCATTGCACAATCATCAGAAACAATATACATAATAGTCTTACTATTCTATATACCGATAAGATGTAATAGGTATATTTTTTATCATCTACAGATTTTTAACAACATTATTGTCGGCATCGCAAGGTCGCAACACAAGAATATTAATTTATGAATAAAGGCCGGCTATACTTAAAACCTTAACAATTTATTTCAGAGCGAAGATGTCGTCTGCTGGGAAAGCATGTAAAAATATTTTATTATCGCATTGTAATAATGATCTCTGAGTACGTGTCAAATGTGTCAAGTATTATTTTAATAGATATTTTGATTCGCTATGTATGTTTGTGGTATTGTTCGTAATGCGCATAAGTCAAATTTTCCAAATTTTTTTTTAAAATTTTTTTGCCTCTCATAGCGTATCTAAGAATATACCCGAACTAATATACTCTCTAAAACGACCCTCAGTTCTAACTGCAAGACGCAAGAGTCTTGTTCTTGCTCAAATCTTATACGGTAAGTCTTGGTCTTTATCTTGCTCAAATTAGGCGGTCTTGGTCTTGGTCTTGGTCTTGCAAAAACGCAAGAAGAAGACCAAGACTGCAAGACCAAGACCGATTTTGGGCAACACTAATCAAAAACATGTCGTATTGTTTATTCTTATTTAACTTGTTGGGATTTTTATGGACAAGTTTAATTTTAGAAGCAGAAAAATAAAATAAATAAAGTAAAAGAACTATGCATAATCGTCTAACTCTACGAGCTATATTTGTATAATATATTTAACAATCAGCGATAATAGGTACATAATGTAATACATAATATATTTTTTATATTTTCAGATCGTATTTTGGAAAGGATGGTATAGAATATACATTAGGAAGAGTGCCAATAGGTGCATCTGATTTCGGATTACGTGCCTACTCGTATGCAGAATCGTATGATCCTTCATTAAAGAATTTTACATTAGCTCCTGAAGATTTTCAATATAAGGTATGATATACCAGAAATGAAAATAATGTCCACCAAAGGGACACAGAGGTCACCAAGTAATTAGAGGTCACACAATTTACTACTCAAGAAATCTTATGAACAGCAATACATATAGATGGAGTAGGTCTTATTATGAATAATGAAATTGCCACGTGATTTCCCTACCACTCTCTGTTTCTGTTTTTGACGTTTGTTGAAATTTAAAGGTACGTATCCATTAAGTTGGTGCTCTGTGTAACTGATTTAATGGATACGGCATTCGCTGCTCTACATATAAACCGCCACCGGTTGGGTCGCCGGTGGTGAGCGCCTTTTCGGCAGCAACAACGTATCCACTATGTGGAGCAGCTACACCGAGCACGGAGCACCAACGTAATGAATACGTACCTTAAGGCCGATTTTATACTTTAGGACTTTGGTCGTCACGACAAACGGTCGTGCGACCGTTTGTCGTGCTCATCGGACTTTCACACTTTACGACAGTATTCATCTTATTGTCGTAGAGAGCACAGGGCGTAAAATGAATAGAGAAAAAATTTATTATTTATACATAATATTATTTATACGTAAAAAAAGTTCTTTAAACATCTGAAGATGTGATTTGGGCGTATCTAAATTTAGACAAATATGCCGGTACTATTTTACAACAATATAGTAAATTTGGGCTTTCTGCAGACAAATATTAGTTTATTACATGGCAGGTAACGATGGGTTTTCCCGCTTATCTCCTAAGCCCAAGGGATTGAAATTCTTATGACTTATTGAATTAATAGAATTTTATTTTGTATACTTCATAGAATTTTGCTTGAGACAGGAAGTAACACGAAATTTTACTATAGATAGTTTATCATAGAAGTAAAATAAACAAAGATAAGCAACATATCTTTAAAATAAGCATTTTTACAAAAATCCTAATTATAACCTTTTGTAATTAAATAACATAAAAAATAATAATGGTTCTGAAGCTATTTTCTTGTGGTCTCTTATGAAATTTACTATTTTAGTTGGGAATAAGCCACAATTTTATTTTATGATTAAGTTTATTTGACCTTTCGATTTCCACTTCGGAAATCGTCATCAAAATACTTCTTATTCTTCTTCTTCTTCTTCTTCTTCTTCTTGTCTTTATCTTTATGCGTATTACATTACATGCCATAATTATTTCAAAATATTTGATTAGATTTGTACTTTATGTTCTGTTTTAAATAAAATGTAGCAATAAAAATGTTATTCAAGTAGTGATACATTAAAAATAATACAATTAAAAATGTTGCGTTTACATAACGTTGAAAATTAATGGGCTAAAAAATTCAGGTTTGTAATCTACGTGTATACTTTAAATGTAAAATAAAGTAAGTTACAACTTACCAAACTTAGTTTTCTCCTGGTCCTCTAAGTTTTGAAAATCAGAGTTAACCTACACTAAAACTTCACGCCATGCCTTCCTTGTCGCATTTCTGTCTTTATACACATCCAAAGTTTTGTCCCACAACACTGGTCTACTTTGTACCAGTGCAATTAAAAATTCCCTATCTATATTGTCTGCCATTATGTACGTGCCACTGGGTTCAATGGTACTACACGATTAACTGTCGTTAAGTACGGAAGCACTAATTTATGCCAGTGGTTCACTGATAGCACGACACGACATGGCCGTCGTCCATTGCAGTGACACTGGACGACAGGCGACGAGCAACGGCACGACAGGTATTCGTGGTCGTCCTGTGTGAAAGGCTCCGTACATTGGACAGTACTGGACTAATGGAATGTACGACTAACTGTCGTTACGACTGTTTGTCGTGACGACGGAAGTTGTAAAGTATGAAATAAGGCTAAGACTAGGTTTCTCGTGCTGAAAGCAGAGTTGTCCCCACCCCTAATCGATAGGCCTTCCTTCGTTGGAGCTGTGGATTACCGCCAGGAGAACTATATCCTGATTTTTCATCCCGATTCTTGTATGTTGGCCTTTTTTTGAGTCAAGCACTGTTTGACTTTATACCAGCCTAAAATCTGGGACGCCACTTTGTATTACCCGTGTCAAAAAGAATACTCCTAACGGCATCTCAGAAAAATTTTGCAGATACTTTAAAAGACCTTATTAACATTATCAATACGATCAGTAAGTAGAAATGGAGTAATACTAATAATGGGCGATCTAAGCCAAATTCCCCAAATTTCTAATTAGTTAAAATTAACTTTTTTAAATTCTCCGAAAAAACACACTATAAAATGAGTCGATTATAGGAATATAAGCCTTGTAAGTCATTAAATTAAAACATTTTTACTACGACATTTGAATTGTAGTAACACGAAATTAATAATTGAAGCGCTTTTTCTATAAACGGTATAAGTCCACAATACTTAGTTTTGAGAAAAACGAAAAAAACTATTTAGTTTAGAAACTTGATGGTCTATCAAATTTTGTTCTACAGATGAAATGTAGAAGGAGACTAGTAGAGTGACATGTGATACAACAAATTTGGCTTTGAACACGATTAAGGACAAAAATTAGTTTTTAAAGGCTGGGACTTGATTCCTTTATACAATCAATTAATAAAAGACGAAATAGTGCTTCTTTTGTACAGGGTGATCAACTTCTTTGACAAAGTCCAATATATCTGTTATTATACAATATATGAAAAAAAGTTGTTAATAAAAGTTATAGACACCTTTAATGTACATATTTTAAAATTAGTGAGAAATATACAGGGTCCTCCATAACAAGGTTCCAAACCAAAGTTATGTTTTTTTAAATGGAACACCCTGTATTTTATTCAAAATCTGGTTTCTCTACATTTTAATGATCCCATAGATATAACACTTGTCCAGGTTTATACTGAGTGTTTCAAAGTTACGAGCACTTTTATTAAAAAATCATACTGATTTGATCGCCCTGTATGTTTCCAACGGTGTAATATAAACTTATTTTTTTAATGCTTTTGACTGTCAATATTAAAGTAGTTTTGCAACAATGTACAATTTTTTTATAACTACACAAATTGTATACAGGGTAAGTCAAAATGTAAATACAAGATTTTCTTCATAATTTTAAATGGAACACCCTGTATTTTATATTATTATCAAAAAGTTCTTTTACTATACTTACATATCTTTTAAATATTCCCTATACCTAAAGTTATTAGTTTTCGAGATATTTTAGTTTTATTGTTTATAACAACATGTATTAGTTATTAGTAACAATACTTTAATTAATCCAAATTTATTAAAAAAAAATTAAATAAAAAAAATGTTTAACGTACTTCTTATATTATAAAATGTGTTCAAAATGTCCTCCCATAACGTCTACACAAGCCTGGACACGAGTTTTGAAAGACCTGCTGATGTTTGTAAGCATTTTTTGTGCGACACTTTGAAAGGCGTTTAGAATCATTATTTTCATATCGTCAACTATTGTTGGAGGTGTCCTATACACTACATCTTTAATATAACCCCAGAAAAAGAAGTCAACTTCGTTTAATTCTGGTGATCTTGGTGGCCAGTGAACTGGCCCATCTCTTCCTATCCATTTTTCAGGAAATAGTTCATCGAGTTCACCGTTGACAAGTGCGTTGTGGTGAGCAGAGGCTCCGTCGTGAAGGCACCACATATGTTGGCGGATGTTTAGTGCTACATTTTCAAGTAGAATATGCAAATGATTCACTAGAAAATTTAAATAAACCTCACCATTTACCGATTCCTCAAAGAAAAAAGGACCTATAACGTAATTGCCTATGATTCCACCCCAAACATTTAAGGACCATCTCGTTTGACTATGTGTCTGAGCACAGTACGGATTGGTTGTGAAATAATAATGAAAATTGTGTCTCTTTACACTACCATTTTTGTGGAATGTTGCCTCGTCCCCAAAAAAGTAACAAAAAATCTCTCTGTATAACTCTTTGTTGTTGTGACCATTGTCAAAATTGTACTCTTCGTTCGAAATCATCCCCAACAAGTTCCTGATGTAATTGTATATGATATGGGTGCATGTTATTTTTCTTGAGTATATTTTGGATAGATCCATCCATATCTTATATCTTGCTCTCTTGTAATATTTTGAATACTTGCATGAGGATTTTCTGTAACAGGCAGTAAAACATTTAATTCATTTTCATCCGTAATAATGATTTTTGTTTTTTCCTTTGCTTCATAAACAGAACCAGTACGATTAAGCCTGTCTAATAAGTTGTCAAATGCTCTCTTATTTGGTTGTTGACGCTATGGACACCGTTCCTTATAAATTCTTGTGGCAACTAATGAGTTTTTGAAACACTCTCCTAAAATCGATATCATGTCTGTCATTTCTTCACGACTAAAATTCATTGTTAGGTAACAATTATAACAATATGGCGAACAATTATAATCAATAACAAAAATAAAAACGTACAGGTAATTAAAATCTTACATCTGACAGTTCTTGTGTCAATTATTTCAAAGTAACCTTAAGAACTAGCAGCAATTTATAGTTCCCATTTCTTCGCGGAAAATTACTATCATTTTGTTAGTAAATATAACATTGTCGTTATTGTATAGAATTTACCATAAACTTAGAGAAAAAATGAAATGCAGTCTAATTTTAATTATCATTAACAAACTCATTGGAGGTTTCTAATATTAAGGGTAATTACTGTAATAAACGTATCTATGAGTTATCAACAATAAAACTAAAATATCTCGAAAACTAATAATTTTAGGTATAGGGAATATTTAAAAGATATGCAAGTATAATGAAAGAACTTTTCGATGGTAATATAAAATACAGGGTGTTCCATTTAAAAATATGAAGAAAATCTTTTATTTGCATTTTGACTTACCCTGTATACAATTTGTGTAGTGATACAAAAATTGTACGTTGTTGCAAAACTACTTTAATATTGACAGTCAACAGCAGTAAAAAAATAAGTTTATATTATACTGTTAGAATTATACAGGGCGATCAAATCAGTATGATTTTTAGATAAAAGTGCTCATAACTTTGAAACATTCAGTATAACCCTAGACAAGTGATATATCCTTTTAATCAGAAAAATGTAGAGAAACCAGATTTTGAATAAAATACAGGGTGTTCCATTTAAAAAAACATAACTTTGGTTTGGCACCCTGTTATGGAGGACCCTGTATATTTCTCGCTAATTTTAAAATATGTACATTAAAGGTGTCTATAACTTTTATTAACAACTTTTTTTATATATTTTATAATAACAGATATATTGGACTTTGTCACAGAAGTTGATCACCCTGTATAGTTAAATCATTAATTTAGTATTAAAATGAGGTTTATTATTACAAACAAAACCTAAAATACATTGTAAAACTAACTAACGTAAGCTAACCGAAGTAATAAAATAAACGACTTTGTAAACAAAATGCCCCAAACGATGGTGGCGCCACAATAATTATTGTATAAAGGTAATCAGTCCCGGACTAGTTCCCTTTATACGCTCAACAACAATTTTTATCGTGCGATATTTTGCGTATGGTGAGAGATACAAATTTCCTTTATACATCGATACGTCGACGTATTTAACAAAATGTATATGTCACTTTAATTTCATACGGAAGTGGACTTATCCCCTTTATACAATAAGCAATTCAATTGTAAACCTTCTTAGTTTAAATAGGTAGGTAGTCGTTAAATTTTTGAAATTTTTCAATTGTTTGTGCATTTTTCTTAAATTTGTGTATCATAAATCTTAAGTTTGTGTATCATAAAATTTAAAAAAGAGATTTTTATTTATTCATTTTTATATTACAGATTAACATTTTTTATATTGTAGATCCCATTAATTCAAAAAGCAAATCAACTGGCTGGCCGTCCCATTAGATTGATAGGTTCAGCCTGGTCGTCACCAATATGGATGAAAGTTATACCGAAATATGCCACAATCTTTGGAACTTTAAGGTCAGACATGTATCAGCCATGGGCAAACTATCATTTAAAGTTCCTGGAAGCATACAAACAGAATAACGTTACCTTTTGGGGACTCACCACTGGTAACCAACCGACTATAGGTTACATTACGTTCAATATACCTGGATTAGCTATGGGCCCCACACAGTTGGTAAGACTTTTTGAGATAAAAAATAATAAGTAATAAATAAAAGGAAAAGGAGGTTTCTGTTTTTATTTGATTCCGAGTCAGATAGCTATTTCTGCATCTTATGCGTCTTCGGTGGAGCTATGCAGTCACATCTCTAAAATATTAACAACCTGCCTATTTAAGGGAAATCACCGCGAAGCAATGATTTCACATTTGAGACGCAAAAAAAGGACGTCTCTCGTCTCTCGTAAAACGAGGAAGATGAAAAGCCCTAGATACAAAGTTTACTACAAGTAAAACAATTAAAATAACTGAAAGAAAAATAATAAACAATATTTTCAATCCAAAACTTTTCGTTAAGAAACTGCTTTCTGGTTGCATCCCGTATCTCTGTCTTTTACAATATATAAGCACAGAGACGATGAAAATAGAAGAAATCAAATAAAGGACACGATCACGTATTTGCATTCTTTTCGTCTGGGAAAAGGGCCGAAAGACAGTTCGAATAACAAGGTTCTATCTGCAATTTTTGTCTAAACTGAGATTTTTATGTAACTTGGTTTTATTTTATGTTCTTCACCTTAATATGATACTAGCAACGATATCTATTAACAGGTGGTTGAAATACGTGAGTTACAAGGTTCTATCTGCGTTTCTATCTTAAATGTTGATAAGTTAACAAAGTTCTAACTGACATAAAAACAGTCAACTAAGTACACAATTTCCTATCTACAAGAACTAAAAGTGTTTATAAGTTAACAATAAGACTTTACCAAATAACTCCGAGTTATTTTATTATATAATAATTGTTAAACAAGTCTATTATGTGGAAGAAAAACCTTTATTAAATAAATTTGAATCATTTCTCATATCAGAACTCCTTTGTATTAACTATTGAAGTAACATTTTACGGTTAATAAAAATATATTATTTTTGACAGATGACCCAGATGATGACGAACGTATGCAAGATCAAACAGAGAAGTAAAAAATCTAGTAACGAAAGCAAAAAAATAATTCCTGGGAAAGTAAATGCGAAGAGCTCAACAAATATATAGGGTCAACAAGATCAAGAGAAGCATGGAAAACGATAAAAAATCTGAGAACAAACAGAAAAGAGACTAGTAGAATAGATTTAATAGAAGAAAGATCTTGGATCGAACATTACTCGCAATTTTTGACTGAAACAGGACTGCAATTCACGAACATCAGTACAACAACATATGAAGTAGAATACGATGAAGACGATGAAATAACAGTACAGGAAGTCGAGAATGCAATACGAACTCTAAAAAATCGAAAGTCATGCGGACCACAAGGAATACCGAACGAATTACTAAAACACAGCCCACAAGTATTACGAGAATTACTTGCGTATGTTTTCACCTTATTCTATAAAGGTCATGATTTACCACATGAGTGGACAAAAGCACATATTAACAATATATACAAAAAAGGAGATAGAAAAAATTGTTCAAACTACAGGGGGCTTAGTGTCATAAACTCACTCTCAAGACTCTATGGAAAAATAATAAAAAATAAAATTGAAAAAGAGATGACAGATGTAGAAGAACAAAATGGCTTTCGTGCAGGCAGATCCTGTATGGACAGCATATTTTCTCTAAAGCAAGTTATTGAGAAAAGATTAGCCCACAACCTTTCCACCCATATAGTTTTTATTGATCTGACAAAGGCATACGATAGTGTACCACTTTCAATGCTCTGGATAGCAATGGAAAAACAAGGAATAAGCAAAAAAAATATACAACAGCTTTACAAAAATATGACGGTAAACATTAAAACTGGAAACAAATTAACGAGAGAAATTCCTATTAGTAAGAGCCTAAAGCAAGGCTGCTGCATAGCACCTACACTCTTTAAAATATATTTAAATGAGGCACTCTCACTGTGGAGAAGAAAGTGCTGCAATATGGGCATCCCAATCGATGACGATAGATTGTACACAATACACTTCGCTGACGATCAAGCCATTCTAGCTGAAGACGAGAGTGATATAGACTATATGCTCAGAAAACTGGAAGAGGAGTACACTAAGTGGGGCCTTACAATTAATATACAAAAAACCGAGTACTTAGTTGTAGGAGAAACACCAGAACGCCTACAAGTTGAAATGGGAACTATAAATCCAACAGAAGTCTTCAAATACTTAGGAGTCCAAATATCTTCAAAAGCAGGGAGTAACGACGAAATACATTCCAGAATTGGCCAAGCAAGATCAGCCACCAGACAGCTACACGGACTATTGTGGAGTAATAAAATAACAAAAGAAAATAAAAGAAGAATGTATAAAACAATAATAGAAAGTATTGGGTTGTACGGCGCTGAACTCTGGGAAATTAACCAAAGAAACAAGTCAAAAATCAAGGCGATGGAAATGAACTATTGGAGACGATGTTGCCGACTCACTAGACTTGATAGGGTGAGAAACGAAGATATTAGGAGACAAATGGAAATCGATCTAGATATAATAGACACAATCGAAGCCAAAAGACTTAACTGGTATGGACACCTTCAGAGAATGCCTGAAAATAGATGGCCGAAAAAAATAGAAAAATGGACTCCACCCACAAGAAGAAAACGAGGTAGACCAAGACGATCCTGAAGAGAAGATGTCGAAGATGCAATGACCGCCAGAGACTTAAAAACTGAAGATTGCTTCGACAGAAATAGCTGGAGATTAGGATGTGAGAAGCGGCGACAGCTGTAGAAGACTCGCTTATTATATATATATATAAGTAACATTTTACGGTTAATAAAAATATATTATTTTTTTTTGAATTTACATTGTTAACACATACAGGTGTCGATAATAGGAAAATAAATACATAACATAGAAACTTTGAACAGTCATAACTAAAAATGGCACGACATTAAAAGAATAGCGACAAACTGCATTGCAGCTGCCCAGGACAGAGAAGGTTGGAGACATCTTGAGGAGGCCTATGTCCGACAGTGGACAAATTTGGCTGTGTGATGATGACGATGAATGCTAGATAATTCGAGACCGCATTTTCAAATTCTAATACGCAAATTTTGGATTATATACGTAGATCTCGAAGAACTTGTAGAAGACCAGCTACGGACCAAAATGAATTTCTTCTTGCTAACGCATTTAATATTTTTTCAATACTCTTTAGAAGAACATAGGTTAGGCCAATAGGTTAGGTCTAGATGATTTGGTTCCTCTAAAGGGCGTTTGTCAGACTTAGAGACAATATAATTAACTGTTAAGATCGTTGTTAAATTGGTATGGAGGGTCACAGTAAAGTTATATTTCTGTTGTATTTGAGATCTGAAACACGAGAAAGGAAGAAAAATGACAATATCTAATTATTACTTGATAAGTTTTGTCTTTTTTGTTTACTTACTTGATAAGTTTTTTGTAATTTTTGGTATTATTTGCTCTACTTTTACTTTTTTGCTTATGTAAATGACTTGTAAATCCAATCAAGATAAAAGCTTGTATATAGAGAATACGAGAGTTTTCTGGATATTATTTGTTAAATCGAAGAAATCATACAATACTTGGTACCAACTATGCAGAAGATAAATTTTTTCTATATTAATAGTCACACAGCCAGAACCAAAGCAATTACATTTGCTTCTTATTTTAGGGAAGATGGATTTCTCAAAACTTGGGTCCAACACTTAAAAAATCTGAATTCTCTGATCTAAAAATTATCACGTTAGATGACCAACGTTTGTTTCTACCTTTATGGTTAGTAGATGTAAGTATAAAATTTTTTATTATACCTACTTTATTGAATAATTTCTATTCTTCATATTTAATCTAGCATTTTCTTTTCGGTTTTCTTTTTTCTCTTATATATCATAGTCATTAATTCGCTCCAATATTAATCCGTTTATTGTATGTAAATAAATATTTTTAACGTTGAAAGAAACAAGTGGTTAATTCTTTCTTATATACTAGGCTGTTCAGTAAGTTTTGGTTAATAGGCCTAATAGTCCAGAGAAATAAGATTTTTCTCGTGACACATCCCCCTCCAGGCCGAAACCAAATTTTTTGAGTAGTATGGACATCTATATTATTAACCTATATGTTTCCTGCAGCCGATTTTAATGATATACATAGTTATAAACAAATGAAGATCGAAAAACGGTAAATTATCGCTTTTTTCGTCTATTACCAAAAAGTTAAGCACTTTAAACAAATTTGAGAGTAAGAAAGTCATAAATCGTATAAAAAAGTTCAATATGGCATTCGCTGAATATGTCCATCCTTATTGGTTGCTTAGAAAATTGCAAAATAAATCATAAATTTTGAGTTTTTATAAATATTCATAACTTAGGTAAAAATTAAATTAGAATCTTCTTATTACACGGAGTGCCGAGACTTCTTGTACTTAAATTATATTTTAAATTTCAAAGCAATTGGTCAAATAGTTTAAAAGTTATTTAATTTGTTTATCCCAAATTCATTTTTTTTTGCAACACTATAAGTCAGAAAATTACGAGGTTACAATAATACTTCAGACAGTTTATGAAAAGAACATTTATACTATTACCTTAATTAAAAATAAATGACAACAAATAATTTTAAACAGTGTAAAATTATTTTGCAAAAACTTGTCGATTTTTTGCTTACTTATAAACAATTAGAATAACTTTTTAACCGTTACCCGTAGAAAAATTATTTTTTCACATTTAGAAAGACTGAATTTTTATACACATTTAGAAAGAAAAACAACTGTTCTAGGGCATTTAGGGACAAAGTTAGCCCCCCTATTTTTTTAATTCACATGTTTTTGCAAAGGTATTTTGCAATATTTATAATTATTTTTTGTCATTTTTTTTATTTAACTAAATACTGTAAATTTTGCTCTTTCATAAACTATCCAAAATATTACTGTAACTTCATCATTTTCTGACTTACAGTGTTACAAAAAAAATAATTTTGGATAAACAAATTAAATAACTTTTAAACTATTTGACCAATTGCTTTGAAATTTAGGGTATAATTTAAGCACCATAAGTCTCAGCATTTTGTGTAATAAGAAGGTTTTAAGTTAATTTTTACATAAGTTATGAATATTTATAAAAACTCAAAATTTATTATTTATTTGGCAATTTTCTAAGCAACCAATAAGGATAGACATATTCAGCGAACGCCATATTGAAGTTTTTTATACGGTTTATGAGTTTATTACTCTCAAATTTTTTTAAAATGCCCAATTTTTTAGTAATAGACGAAAAAAGCGAAAATTTACCGTTTTTTGATCTTCATTTGTTTATAACTATGTATATCATCAAAATCGGCTGCAGGAAACATATAGGTTATTATTATAGATGACCATATTACTCGAAAAATTTGGTTTCGGCCTGGAGGGGGTTGTGTCACCAACACGATATTTTTTTTTTCCTTATTTCTCTAAACTATAATTTTATTTTGTTAGGTTGGTACAGTCTTGCTATGAACGCGTGAGAAGTTTCATTTCAATCTGTCAATTAATTATTTGCTTACAAACCATTTAGTATCGACGTGTCACGCCAATGACGTCCAAAAACAGCAACAACACCAGAAATCGTAGAAAAAATACAGGATATGATACATGAAAATCGTCTAGTGACTGACAGAAATTTAGTAGAAGTATCTCATTGGTCAGTGTAACAAATATTTTGACTGAAGTATTGGGTTTCAAAAAGCTGTATTCACAATGAGTGCCGCATTCGCTAAGAGCGGAACAAACTCACATTCGCGTGTGACTTTCTCAGTAACATTTAGAGCGTTTTCGAAAGGATAAACTAGATTTTGTGCATCGATTTACCACTATGGATGAAACTTGGATCCATCACCATGATACTCCAGGGAAATAAGCTAGAAATAGACCGTGATCGGGACACTCAAAGATCAAGGTAGCTGACTAATATTTTAGTTATTGTAGACCTATAGGAAGAAAACCTACCTGTTTCCTGCCTAGAGTTGGCGTCCGTTTTTTAATTATTAACAATTTAGTGCAATAATCGCGATTTTTTCGATTTTTTGCACCTTATTCAAAAGCTAAATAATTGACATATAAAATTACAAAATTTAATTTTTAGAACATTGAAAACCCTTTAAAATGTCGATTTTTGAAAGTTAAAATGTTGATTTGTTGCTACGCAAACTGCAAAATAAGTGAAAATCGTTATTTGTTAATAACTTTTACTAAAACTACATTGAAACTCTAGTGTTTTACCCAAAGTTATGGTAGGGGAGCCCAAGCGGGGATTTTTGCAGTTACTCGAGCGCGTCAGATTATCATATGGGGACAAACCTGGTGTTCTGCATATATACCTACCTCTACCATATATTGGTTCTTAACACAGGGGAGTTCGTTAAGGGGGGCCCGAAAAAAAATCTATCCTTAAAAAAACTCGAAATTGTCAGATTAAGATAAGGTAAGTTAAGTACGTGCAAAAGAGTGTATATTTCAAAAATCTGACGATTTGAGCCGGGCGTAAGGAAATGGGGGAGTCCCAAAATTTCACAAGAACAAAGCGAATATTTCGCGAAATGAATGACAGATCGAAAAACTAAAAAATATGTGCTCAATATTTTTTAAAAATCTATCGAATGATATCAAACACGACTTCCCACGGAGAGGGGTAGGGGGTAAATTTAATATTTTAGACACGAATCCCGCGATATTTCGCGAAATGAACATCGGCTCTAAAAACTGTAAAATACACTTATTTAATATTTTTTAAAAATCTATCGAATGGCACTAAATACGACCCAACACGGAGGTGGGGTGGGGGGTTACTTTAAAATCTGAAATAGGAGCCCCCATTTTTATAACAGATTTGGATTCCTTACGAAAAAATAAGTAACTTTTATTCGAAACATTTTTTCGAATTATGCATAGATGGCGTTATAATCGGAAAAAACGATTGTTGGAAATGGAAAATTAAATTAAAAAATAGCAAGCGCCCACTAAAATGGAAAACGTTACTTAATATTTTTTGGTTTTAGGACCTACTCTTCACAAACCAATAGGTCCCCAAAGCGCTCGAGTGACTGCACATTTAGCATACTTTGCTCCCCTACCATTAGGTATTGGGTACTTAACAAACCCTCAATATTTGAGACCGATGCATTAATTAGTTTAAAAGTTATTCTATTTGTTTATCCCAGATACCTTTATTTTGCAATACCATAAGATATAAAATAATGAAGATAGGGCAATTCTGCGTATGCCAAATGAAACTAGAAACGTGATACTATCAAAATGTACTAAAAAAAGATAAAAAATTGTCGAATACAGTCAAAAATCCTAATGCCAAATTTTTGAAATTTTGTAGTTTATAAACATTTTGAATAACTTTAAAAATATTGTCCGTAGAAAAAATCATTTTACATATTCAAAATGCTGGTATTTTACGAAAAGTTTTAAAAATATAGTGCAATTGGTGACTAGTCGTGGTAAGTTAAGGGGGAGCTGGGAGCCGTCAAATGCACGAGTTCAAAAACTAAAAAAGGCAACTTAAAACTACTATCATTTTCTATATCTCGTGATCAGGAGCGTCATTTGAAATTTTGTTTGGGGGGGGGGGCAAGCACTATATACAATACATTATATATGATGTTATGATGAATATTGATGTATTTTCTGTAAATTTCAGTCATTTTCAGGGCCAGGGGGGGCAAATGCCCCCCCCTGGACGCCCAAATGACGCCCCTGCTCGGGATCTACTGAATATTTGGATCTTTTTTTTTTAATTTCTATGTAATATTTCTGTATATTACAAATATTCAATTTGTCAAGATATTAATTAATTATTAAACAGTCTAATTTGTTTAAACAATTTTTAAAAAATAATTTTTTCCTAAAAATCCATGTGTTTTTAATCATTATTTATCATAGAAAAAGTTAAGGTATACTTTTATAAATAAATTATCTTCAATAAATAATTATCTAATAAAAATAATTTATTTATTAAAGTGTACTTTAACTTTTTCTATAATCATTAATGATACTATGATTAAAAAAATAGATTGTTGTAAAAAAATATTTTTTCAAGAATTGTTTAAACAAATTAGACTGTTTATTAATTAATAAATTTATAAACAAATTGCATATTTGTAATGTACGGAGAAATCACACACAAATTAAAAAAAGAAAGATCAGAATCCATTGAGTTGATCGGGAGATACAGAAAATTGTAAAGTAGAACCCGCTTATTATAATACCCGTTATAGGAATATCCCGGTTTAAGGAATAAAAATTTAAGGTACTTAAACATTTCTTCTAGCTACCAATGATCGGTTATTAGAATATCCCTGTTATAGTAATATTTTTGCTTGGCACAAAGGCTATTCCATTAAGCGGGTTCGACTGTATTAGCTTGGAATTGCTTTTTCGGTATTTTAACTCTGGATTTGTACGCTCCCCTAGTAACCGTTTGAACTACATTTTTGAAAAATCGTAGAGGGTGTTGTGAAGGTACAACGTTTGTGAAATTTTTTTAACAAAAAATACAAATCTTATTCTTTAAAAGGGCATTAATGAGATTCCTTAATTATTATAAACAAATTAGCTGTGAATTAAAAAAAAACACAAGCTAACTTTGTCCCAAATGAAGCCAGGCTAAATTTCTTTATTTGAAAATTCGTGTGAATACTAGCTTTTCGAATATATAAAAAGATTGTTTCTACAGATATTATTTTTAAAGTTATTCTAAATGTTTATAAACTACAAAATTTCAAAAATTTGGCATTAGGATTGTTGGCTATATTAATTAATTTTTTTATCTTTTTTTAATACATTTTGATACTACCACTCTTCTACTTTCATATCGCATACTCGGAGTTGCCCTACGTTTATTCTTTTCTGTCTTATGTTATTGCAAAATAAAGGTCTCTGGGATAACCAGATAGAATAACTTTTAAACTAATAATTAATGGATCAGTCTCAAGTTTTGAGCGTTTGTTAAGTACCAAAATACCCAACTTTGGGTGAAACCCTAAAATTCTAGGTTAAATTTAGTAAATGTTATTAACAAAAATCGATTTTCATTTATTTTGCAATTTGCGAAGCAACAAATTGACTTTTTAACATTCAAAAATCGGTATTTTGAAGCTTTTTTAATGTTCTAAAAAATCAAATTTTGTAATTTTATGTCAACTATTTAGCTTTTTATTGGGGTGCAAAAAATCGAAAAAATCGCGTTTTTTGCAGTAAATTGTTAGCAGTTAGAAAACTGAGACGAACTTTAGGCAGGAAACAGGTAGGTTTTCTTCCTATAGGTCTACAACAACTAAAAAAGTAGTCAGCTACCTGGCTCTTTGAATGTCCTGAGAAAATCCTTATTTCTCTGGACTATGTAGCGATACCTTTTTGTCACATATTATTTTTTAGATGTTTTTGTTTGTTCCCGGAGCAAAACAATATATTGACGGCATTGGTGTTCATTGGTATTTAGACTCAATTTCTCCAACTTTTGACTTAGATTTAACTCATAATTTTTATTCAGATAAATTTATTATTGGAACAGAAGGCTGCCGAGGTAAGTGTTCATTACTAAAGTTGTAATAAGTCTTAATAAATAATAGATTAAATTTTTTATACTTAATTGTTTAGAAGTAAATTTTCTTTATTCTCTCCGATATTTTGATTTAGTTTTGCTTTTGACTTCGATGTCCAGCACAAGAACTGTTGTCGGCTTACTGTCTTACTAACTATTAATGTATTGCTTCATATATTGTTTTCAATTGTCTATAATATAATTTTACATAATAATACAATAATTGGCACATGTGATATAAAATAACTTTCTATTATAACTTTCTCCTCTGATGGAATATCAGTCAGTATGACCAATAGATCATAGAAAGCTTTCCTTTAGTTCTCACGCAAACGCAAATCGGTGGGAGTGTGCATTTTATCAATGAAATTTGCTATGCTTAAGACATTCCAGAAGCCGCTAAAGATAAGATGTTTTAACAATTAATCATTCTGAATTAGTCGACGGATATTAGTACAGTTAAAATAATTAGACGATAACTGGACGATAATGATTATGTAAGATAAATTTAACGTTTTTACTACTTTAATGACAAAAAAGCACGTTTATTAGGGGAACCTAATTCAAAATTATTTTGTGCATTTCATTCATTATTTCATTTATGTTGGCAAAATAGTATATTCATTTGTCTGGACTAAATTACAGTTATGTTTATCTTAGAAGGTATATTTATGTTAATATCAACATTCATACAATGTTGCCAAACTGAATTTTGTTATATTCGGTGTAAATTTTCCAACCGAATCCCGCGCCTACTATACCTACACACGCAACAAAAAATACTTCCTTATCAATTAAAAATTTAACTGACATTATTTTATCACTCGTTCTTACAACTTCTATTACGCTATCTTTCTTTTCACTGTTAGCAATTATACCAACTCCATTAATAGTGTTAGTTTTCCCTACATACCACAATTTGTATCCTTCACCTAGTTAGTAGTCCTTTGTCCTTTTTACCTAGATTGCTTTGCAGAAAAATATAACAGATACAGTCAAAACCGCTTATTAGAATACCTCTTAAAGGAATATCCCGGTTTAAGGAATAGAAATTTGAGGTCCCGAAACGTTTCTACTAGCGACCAATAATCGGTTATTAGAATATCCCGGTTATAGGAATACTTTTGATTGGCACAAAGGCTATTCAAATAAGCAGGTTCGACTATAAATCGATTGCATTTAACATATAATAGGTATTCTTATATTATTTTTTATAGGTAATATTCCTTTTGAACCAGATGTTATTCTAGGATCTTGGCAAAGGGGCGAAGATTATGTGAAAAGCATCATGGAGGTTTGTAGTTAGTATTATCTTACAAATCTTTTATTATCTATTCTATCAAAATATTTCTATTTCGATAATAGATAGCTATTATCTATCTATTATCTATCTATTTCGATAATTTTCAGTAAATATAAAATGCACCCATTTAGAACTTAAATGTATGAATACCTACTCTAAATTCACAATCAAGATGCAGTAGAAATAAACAAACCAGGACACGTTAAATGTTACAAGGAGCACTCCCGAATCATAATTTACAATGTATAAACTTTTTAAATCATAATTTGGGATTAACAATGTAAATACATTGTAAATTATGATTTGGGAGTGCCCCTAGTAATATTTAACGTGTCTTGGTTTGTTTATTTCTACAGCATCTTGATTGTGAATTTGGAGTAGACCGCAAACACGATATTTTTAACGTCGACAAGACAATCAAGGAGGCAGCAGATTTATACAAATAAAAAAAATCGGCAATGGACACCGCACAAATCTTATGGCAAATGTAATGGACTCAAATAAACTGCTCGTCAAAAGTTAGGGATATAGCAAATTCTGCTGAATTTTTATAGTAGATTTTTTCGTGAACAGATTAACGGATTCCGCTATTTTTTTTTATTATTTTAGACTTTTCTTTAGTATTTACACAGTTATGCAAAGGTTTACTCAAACTTTTTTTTTGTACTTATACCGAGTGGAAGAAAAGAAATGTTTCTCTTATGTTAAGTTTGAGACGCCCTGTAGGGAGGACGGTGGTACAAATGGGAGTATATATCGAAATCGTATTGTTGTCTTATGTTTTGTGAACATTTTGTTTTTTGAATGTCCCTGATATCTTAAGAAATAACAAAAATAGACGGTTTTGTAATTTAACATGTGTTCTAACCGAAACAAAAGTTTGAGACACCTTGTAGGGAGAAAAAGGCACAAAGGTGAGTATACCTCGATATTTTGTTGTAGTCTCATATTTTGTGAATATTTTATTTTTTTAATTTATCTGATATCTTTAATAACAAAGAAACTAGACGATATTACTCTTTAATATGCGTTTTAACTGACGACATGCGTCACATCACACATGTGACGCATATACGCAAAAACATATTAAAGAGTAATACCGTCTAGTTTCTTTGTTATTAAAGATATCAGAGAAATTAAAAAAATAAAATATTCAAAAAATATGAGACTACAAGATAATATCGGGGTATACTCACCTTTGTGCCTTTTTCTCCCTACAAGGTGTCTCAAACTTTTGTTTCGGTTAAAATACATGTTAAATTACAAAACCGTCTATTTATTTTGTTTCTAAAGATATCAGGGACATTCAGACAACAGCATGTTCACAAAATATAAGACTACAATATTATTCTGATGTATACTCACATTTGTACCTAGTTCTCCCTACAGAGTGTCTCAAACTTAACACAAGAAAAACATATTATTTTCTTCCACCCGGTATAAGTAAAAAATAAGTTTAAGTAGACCTTTGCACAACTGTGTAAATACTAAAGAAAAGGCTAAAATAAAAAAAAAATAGCGGAATCCGTCTGTTCGCGAAAAAGTCAACTATGAAAATCAGCAGAATTTTCTATATCCCTAACTTTTGACGAGCAGTTTACAATAGAATTGCCTCGAAATTACAATCATATCATATTGTTGTGCCAACTCTAAAGTTTGATTAATAACGGCGTAAATTGTAATTCAAATTTATCTAAATCACTTTTTTGAAGTCCATAAAAATATCCTATTCATAAATACTATTAGTCTAAAATATATTACCGCTATTTAAAACAGTTTTGACCCAGCGTGAGGCTGACCCGTATTGTGCCATATGTACTGTAAGTGCATTGTCATTATTATCTATAAAGATAAGACCTAAATACCTGCTAAGGTAAGACTTAGGATTTATGAACTTATAGCGACACGCTTCATTTATTATTTTTTAATTGCTAATTTAAAATGACCCATATTATTTTCGTTTAGAAAAGAAAGTTAATATTAAAATTAGCAATTAAAAAAATAATAAATGAAGCGTGTGGGTGTTATAGCGACACGCTTCATTTATTATTTTTTTAGTTGCTAATTTTAAATATTAACTTTCTTTTCTAAACGAAAATAACATGGGTCATCTAAAATTCACATGTGTTTCGCTCCTAAATACAAAACCAGATTGTATAAAATTAATGGCTTTTTCAGGGAAACACAAATGGCCAGATTGGCCACGCTCTTTATGTCAACTTCTTAAAAACTACAGAAAGGTTCTCTCAGCTTTTAAAACGCCAGATTTAGAAATTTATCGTCTTTTCTGGCCACATGGTAGAACCGCAGACATGATGACTAATAGTGTTGTGGTATCAGTCGATACACAACCCCAGCAGGCATCGGTCGGTCATACAACCCTCGCTGGGCCCAAGCAATAACAAACCCTCTTACGAGATATAAGCACGCTTTTTTAACCAAAAATAAGTAAATATATTACTGTTCGTTGTTTTACACTTATTTTAATTTATATTAATTGTTTCCGTTAACCACCAACGGAACAAACTCATTGAACTCAAAGACTGGATAAGAAGGTAGAATGGAACGATCATATAAGCGGAGTGACAACAAAGGTAGTAGTAAAGACGGCGAGTAACGGTTTTCTAATAAGAAGAAGATCAGTGGTAAGATCACGTACATAATAGAACGATAATTTACTGGAGGCGTATTTAAAACAGACAGAGTCGTGTTTACATAAAAAGAAGAAATTACCAAAGAGATAGAAGCTATAGAGGAAGAATAAAACTTGCAGGTCACATCATTCGACAAAAGGATTTGAGATGGAAAAAGAAGATAATCTTTTACTAAATATGGGAATTCAGCTTACGAAACATACGCGTTGTACCTTTGAGTCTTAGATTAATTTTGCTTGACATAATGGATTGCCACGTGGATTGCATCTTACTTCGTGTCAGTTAAGACGTGCTTAGATAAGAAAAGAAAATGATGGTGAATTTAAGTGAGACTTAAAGCGGCCCTATCAACAGTTCTTGCTCAATTTATTAGACTTACATACCCTAGAAATATTAGTTTTTGAAGTTATACTTCTTTAGGCGCGATTGAGATTGAGGGTGAATTTATATTGATCTGCGCGCATGCGCACACCGACAGTTTGGTATTAGTCTTTATACGGGCTCTGATTGGGTGTTGAAATGATCTGTCAATAATTGTTCAAAATGGAGGTTATCGGTAAACAAAAATGTTGTATAATATATTAGTTTTTATTGTTGTGAGGACAGAAATAAAATCAAATTTATAATTATAGTGACTTTTTAAATAGTTTTGAAAAGCCACAGGTACGTAATTCTAAATGTTTCAGTTGTATTCCAATAAAAAATTATCTTCATACCTATTTGGAAAATGTAAAAAAATAATGTACTTACCTAGTACTTGCTATGCTATACCCCTAGTAGGCAATGTTTTTATTTACATAATCTGATTACGAACAAACTTTCTACAAATTTTCATCTAAATTGTTTTCTTACTCTATATATTGTTGTATTTTAATTCGACAAAAATCAAACTAATAAAAATTCATATAAACAAAATGTCAAAAAGTTGTTCAGTTTGTGTATATTCCCACATGACGTATACGCGAAGGTGGTGCAGTTTGAAATCGCTTCGACTCTCGTACGGCGGGATACACGGGAAGTAGGTTCAAACCCAATGCAAGTTATATCATTTTTTTATTTTTTTTATAGATTTTATGATTGTAAGTATATTATTATATAATTTTTTTCAGAAAATACGTATTTAATTAAAATTTTTGACAACAATTATTGCTCAGAAATCATTTGTGTCATTTTTCAATGTGTTTGTATGTGTTTTATTCTTTTATTTTTTTAATTTTTGGTATTGTTTTAATAAAAATTTTTGGAAAGTAGTAGAGAAACTGTTTAAAGTATATTGATTTCGTTGAAATCATATAATAGAAGTATAATTTCTTACGTGCGTACAAAGTACACATATTCTTTTTTTTTTCTTTGAAACACCTTAAAAGGATGGTCAAATTCATACGGTACTGCTGAATGGGCTAAAAGGGTGCAGTGACTCGACTTTTTCAACTTTAGTTTTTTAATTAAATTAGTGGTTAATATTCAAATTTTCGTAAAATTGGCTGTAGTAAATGTTAATATTAGTCTTTGTTAATGTTAGTTTTTAATTTGTTTAATTTAGTTTAAGATATTAATAAAAATATGTTAATTTCTAAAAGACGAATGTCTTCGATTGGAATTTTTTCATATGGGTGATTGTAAAGATCTTTTTGTTGAGTAAATCTCTTCTGATCTCGTCTGTTACTGCTCTATTAGAAAATACCACATGTATCAAAAAGAAATATGGCATATCTTAATCGTCAGGTCGAAAGAAAAACACCCTGTTACATCGGTTTGGAGGGGTCGGTACGGTATAAAGATTTGAGTCACCCCCAGAGGGCAAATAATTTTAAAGAATTTGGCTGTAGTACACAAAAGAGTCACCCATAACGATATACGGAATAAATTGGAAGAATCATATTGTTCAGTATCGGAGTCCACTGTACTCCGAAATTTGTAGACTAAGGGATTCAAATCTCATAGGCCAGTTAAGGAACCAAAAAACAACCAACTATCATCACAAATGCTCAAAGAACGCTTAGTTTGGGCCAATTTGCATAAAGGCTGTATTGTCATATAATATTTGTGCAAATTGGCCAAAACTAAGCGTTTCTTTGACATTTTTGGTGATGGTTTTGGTTCCTTAACCGGTCTATGACATTTGAATCCCATGCTGTCCATTGTTCGGCGTACAGTGGACTCCGATACTGAACACTCTGATTCTTCCAATTTATTCCGTATATCCCCATGGGTGACTCTTCTGTGTTTTACAGCCAAATTCTTTAAAATTCGTTGCCCTCTGGGGTGACTGAACTATTTCTGCCATACCGATCCCTCCAAACCAATGTGACAGGATGTGTCTTTTTAATTTTTTAGCCCAACATTCGTCGATTAAGATATGCCATATTTTTTTGCTATTTCTCTTTAATGCATGTGGTATTTTCTAAGAGAGCAGTAACAGAAGAGATTGGCTTAACAGATTGATTTTTACAATCACTCATATGAAAAATTTTAATCCAAGATATTATTCGTCTTTTAAAAATTAACATATTTGTATCTTAAAATAAATTAAACAAATTAAAATAAACATTGATATAGAACAATATTAACACTCACCACTGCAAATTTTACGAAAATTGAACACCAATCACTAATTTAACTAAAAAACTGAAGTTGAAAAAAGTCGAGTCCGTGTGCATTTTTAGCACATTCCATTACCATCTGTCAAGTTTTCACAATTCCAAAATAATTACCATTTTTAATTTAATTATGTAGCACAATTATTAAGTAATTATTATTTATCCTATTTAGCAGTTCCGTATCACTTTGAAGATACTTTTAAGGTGCTTGAAATTAAAAAAACTGCTTTTTCTAAGGTGAGTCTAATAAATTGAGCAGGAACTGTATCAGCTGAGCTGGGCGAACCTGGAGCTTAAGATTTATTGGCTCAACCAGACATACATCTGAAATAAAATGAACAATCTTAACAAATATGATGGATAACAAGAGCACTGGATATAGATATGGACAGAATAAGAGACGATATCTAGGTTAAGTTTAATTTTAGATTTTTTTGTAGAATTTGCAACACTGGGTTACCGGTTGGATAGACTGGAACATGGCGCTGGATTTAGTAGGTGGTCCTTCCCATTACAATACCAACGCTGATTCTCCAATTATTGTCAATAAAACTGCTGGAGAATTCTATAAGCAGCCCATGTTTTATATAATGGGCCATTTTTCAAAATTTGTACCTCCAGGATCCAAGTTTCTTGAAGTATCCCAATACGATTCTGCTAAAACAACTGTAGCATTTAGAAGACCGGATGGTGGAATTGCAATATTAATAGCTAATACGTAAGCAATTATATCTCTCAATATACAGGGTTGCGAGAAAGGCTGGCAACACGGTAATTTCTCGGAAACAGCTAGAACGATTTTTATGGATTTTAGTGGGTGAGGGTCTTAATCTTCCATTTTCTGGAAATCTAATGAACTTCTAATTTCAAATAGAACACCCCATATTTTTTTTGCGTTTTGGAATTCCTAAGGGATACTAATCATTTTGCATATGATATTCCCTATTGGGATCGTGCAAGTTCGACAAAGCCACACCTATTTCTACGCTCTGCAACTTTATTCGCACTTTTAATTATATTGTATGTAGTAAACGTAAACAATTGTATGTAGTAAATAAAATTAGTTATTAAAATGCAGGACTGCAAGCAAAATACAATTAATTAAATTTACCTTTATATAATAATTTCATATCATATCAATATTGTGGAGCAACATATAATTTTTCTTCTTCAATGACAGTAGATATGAAATGTACGTCAATTTGACAATTACAATTGACAATATATTTAAGAAAGTTGCAATATTTCTCCGCTATTCGCGCACGATCGTTTCTCAATTCTCTTCCAAGTACTTGCACACCGCGAATACCTAAATGCCATAATTACGGAGTTATTGCTACATTTATTAGAAAAAAAAAAATTTAAACAATTTATAAAAATAAATTTTTTCAGCCCGGGTAGACATTATTTTAGGTTCATTGGATTATTGTGAACAAAAAAGGGCTTTTGTAATTTTCCTCTAAAATTAATCGTTTCCGAGTTATAAACAATTTAAAACTGAAAAAAATCGAAAAATGACGATTTTCTAGGTTGAAAAACACAAGTAAAAAATATTATTTTTGTAACTACGAAGTGCCTAAATTCAAGCTTAAGCCTTATTTATCAGTTACCGATAAGAAATTTGGTCTTGTTTCATTTCAAAAAATTATTTTTATTTGTTAATGCCAGTTTTCTCATATGCGCTTCATTAATAATAAAAAACAATATTTTAGAATAAAACGTGCCAAAAATGCAATTTCAAAAATTATTTTTTTACTGGTGTTTTTAAACCTTAAAAATCGTCACTTTTCGTTTTTTTTTTTCAGTTTTAAATTGTTTATAACTCGAAAACGTATAATTTTAGAGAAAAATTACAAAAGACCTTTTTTGTTCCCAATGATCTAAAGTACCTAAAATATAATCTAGCCGGGCCGAAAAAATTGATTTTTATAAATTGTTTAAATTTTTTTAATAAATGTAGCAATAACTCCGAAATTACGGCATTTAGGTATAGGGAAAATCATATGAAAAAATAATGAGTATCGCTTAAGGATTCCAAAACTTAAAAATATATAGGGTGTTCCATTTGAAATAAGAAAGTTCAGTAGATTTCCAGAAAAACAAAGGATTTGACAACAATGTAAAAACCACTATGATATCGGCCGCATTAAAAGACCCTCACCCACCAAAATCCATAAAAATTGTTGCCAAAAAGTGTTGCCAGACTTTCTCGCAACCCTGTAGATTAAACCTATTTTAAAAGCCTTTTGTTCCTAATCGCCTCTCCTTTCTATTGTGGCAGTCTTCTCTCAATTTTCTTTTCGAAATTGTCTTGGAGATGCCATTTATGCATGTGGTTGCTGGTCGTCCTCGTTGTCAGGTTGTCCGTTTCTTACTTTCCTACGAGAAACGGCACTAAATACAGATTACTGAAGGTAATCCTTCAAGAAAAGTATTCGGAAAGCGAGGAATTGAGAGAAGAAGAATATCATGGTTAAAGAACCTGAGGAAATGGTTCTCCACAACAACAACTAATCTATTTAAAGCATCAGTTAATAAAATGATTATAGCCAGAATAATCGCCAATATTCGAAACGAATAGGCACCAGAGGAAGATCTTCCTACGCATAGATATTTTTTTGTTTTTTTTTTGGTATTAACCTCGAGACCCCATTTTCTATATTCCTCTATTGCCATATATTTAAGATCTTACTTATCCTCTGCAATTAAAATTTGGTCATCTGCATAGTGCAGCGTGTAGGGTATCGTATCTCCTATCGACAGTCCCATTACATTGCACTTCTTCTTCCACTATCTCTAGGCTTCATCAATATACAGGGTGTCCCCGAAAATAGTGCGTTCCTTAAAGGTATAGATGGAAGGCACAATGTAGAGCAAAAAAGTCTTATAACATTTTTTTTCTAAATTCAGCCGTTTGACCAAAAAACGAAAATACATTTTGATATGCAAATTGAAGTCTGGCAACACCGTGTGCAACACAAAAGCTAAAGGTTGACACGTTTAAAAATAGTAGGTTTGTAGGTCATTTGCATCTGGTAGGTAGTAAAGTAATAATGTAAATATCAACCAAATAACTAGTGTTTACATTTTTTCACCCTGTTCTGGTCCTCTCATATCAAACAAACCAAGAATGCCATCAAAGCAAGAAAGAAACCATTGCTTGATGTTATTGGCATTTTATATTTGGGGTAATTTAGTTTTATTCCAAAAGAACAGGTATTTCTTAACAACGAGGAATTTGTAAAGGATACAGAAAGGGTAAAGGGTACAATATTTAATGAATTACTCAGAACACTAAATTGAGAGGCCTATAAATTTTTTGCAAAATGGTTTGCCTGTACTTGAAGACGTGCAAACACGACGTCAAATGTGGTAATAATTATTAAACGTTGTCTGTTGTATTTAATTTCCACTGTAAACTATGTAATTCAGTTAAAACCCTTGCATTGAACACCTTTAAGGCTTAAGAAATACAATATAGTTATTAAGATACCAAGGGTATTATAAGGATAATAACGCTTGAGGTCAATGGTGTATAGACCGAGGGCCATCGGCCCGAGGTATATACGTTGACCGAAAGCGTTATTATTTATAATACCCGTGGTGCCTTCAACGTTTAATGTCCGACTAAATTATTCTTTATATGCAAAAAATTTGAATAAATTTTGAATTAATTAGTTTTTAAATAAGTACATTTACCAGAAAGAGTCGTAACGTAATTGTGGTAACCATAGTTTTACTTAGATTTTTATTTGTCAACTTGACAGTATTTAACTAGTTACTGAAATTTAATGCCCTTGGGCGTCATTTTTCAAAATAACGCCCTAGGGCATTATATCATACTTAACTGACTTCGAAATCATGTCATTATTTGTCAAATAATATACCAGTCGGACATTATATACATAATCCTAGTTTAGTTAAAAGATAAAGTGTTTCTTATTGCAAAGTATTGCCATTTTATCAATTCGTTTAAAATTATTCCATATTTCAACAGATTTGAGAAAAAATTAGATACAAAAAAAATTTTTCCTAAGAGCTTTAATTATATTTTAGGATTTGAACCATAGTTATGTACTTAAGTAAACGTTATAATTTATGTAAAATTTCGAGCCTTAATCCGAAACCTTAATTAATTCGGATATTAACAGCAAAAATGCCACATTATTAAAGCAAGAAATAATTATTTTGCAGGTAGGTACCTACATCTAGGGATGTCAACAACCCTAAAAATCCCAACTCAAATAGTAAATAAACAAAGGGTTCCATTTGATTAAATTTCACAGACACAGATTTTTCTACGCCATGTTGCCAAGTCATATAAATTTATGAAAATAAAAATTTACTCATATGGAGAACATTGTATTTTTTTTTTGAAAACGGTTAACTTTAGGAGAAAATGTTATAAGACTTTTTTGTTCTAAATTGTGTATTATATCCACACCTTAAAGGAACGCACTATCACGATACACAGAGAACCGGTATGCTGATTGTCGTCGCTAAATTTAGTTCGGCCGCGCAGCACGTCACGTGGGAACCTAACAGATATTTGCTTATTGTTTGGATGCATTATTTCGTATGTCGTGGCGTTGAAAGTGAATAAATTGGGGCGGTTTTAAAATATTAAGCTGTTAATGTTGAAGTAATTCTATATTATTTTAGCTACACATTGTTATTTATTAGCATAACTGTGTATTTTTAAAACTATTATAATATAATTATTAGTTTTATAGTAATTTATTAAAACCGAGACAATAATGCCGTTTGAGGTGATATTATGCATGTGCAGAACATATATTAAAATGAGAGATATTAACAGAAAAATAAGTTTTAAAAACTGCCATAGAGCACTTGACAAAAAGATATCTAAATTTTCTAATTTTAAAAAATGATTTTAATTATAGATACTAATTCTAATATTCTCAATAACACTTTTCCCGCAAATTTGTTTTTTTTTTATTAATATACATAATATGTATTATACATAATATTATACATAATATGTATTAATATACATAATTGATTTAAAGTGAAACCAGGTTAGGAATCTAAAAATTTAAAGTGGGAACATTTTCTACATACATATACAGAGTGGGCCAAAGAAAACAGTCCCCCTCGATATTTGGCAGTATTTATTAGATTTTAAGGAAATGAACAAACAGGTCGATTTTTGATCTAAGGGGGACACATTTTTACGGTACACACATTTGTCATTTGTCAACCCCCTCTCTTCCAATTCCCCCGCCCCTATTTTTAAATGGGGAATAGGGGTCGTGTGCTAGCTCATTTAAAAGGTTACTTGATTCTCTATTCAGTAATATTAACATTGACATAATTATTTATACAGGGTGTCCAAGAAAAATTATTTTGAATTAAATTAATTGACACAAAAAGAAGAATGTATGCAATTTACTTAAATCAAAATACATTCTACTACTGACAGAAAACAGAGAAAAATGTTGATTTGACAAATAAATATTGTTTTTCGCTTAAATTCATTATTCAACCCATACCCATCTACCAAGAGGCAGATGGGTAGCAGCTTGAATATTGAAATTAAGCGAAGAGCAATGTTTATTTATCAAAAAATATTTTTTCTGTTTTGTGACAGCAGTAGAATGTATTTTGAATTAAATAAATTACATGCATTCTTCTTTTTGTGTCAATTAATTTAATTAAAATATTTTTTTCTTGAACACCCGATATAAATAATTATGTTAATGTTTATATTACTGAATAGAGAATCAAGTAACCTTTTAAATGAGCTAGCACACGACCCCTATTCCCCATTTAAAAATAGGGGCGGGGGAATTGGAAGAGAGGGGGTTGACAAATGACAAATGTGTGTACCGTAAAAATGTGTCCCACTTAGATTAAAAATCGACTTGTTTCGTCATTTCCTTAAAATCTAATAAATACTGCCAAATAGCGAGGTGGACTGTTTTCTTTGACCCACTCTGTATATGTATGTACTATATTACAGTCTAATAAAATGTTCGCACTTGAAATGTTTAGATTCATAACCTGGTTTAACTTAAAATCAACCTTTTTCTGTAAATATAGATCTGATTCTGTATATAGATCTCTTATTTTGTAAATAAAATTTGAAAGTCATCAAGTAATTGGTTCTAAGCTTCATCTAAAACTTAAAATTTCCTAATTGATTTGTAGTTTTATTTTTAGTCAAATATTTTTCAACAATTTAGAATAGCAGTAAGTAGACACAATTTTATGTGAAACATTTTTACAGACCCAGAAGTAAAGTGAATGTTTATATTATTTCTGTTTTGTTTTTTAATATACTATGGTAAATATATATTGGACAACACATACCTAAAATCTTTATTTTTCAATGGAAATTCATGTTTAAACTAAATGCATATTGGAAAATTACAGTAAAAATAATATAAAATACAATTTCTTATTTAAAAAGCGATGATAGGTATATAATTTTAAAATTCGAAATGCGAACAATATTACCGCTTCATTTAGCATTGCCGGATGAAAATTAAGGTTCCCATATGACGTCACGCGTTCGCCTTCCATGCGTGCGAACATACCGGTTCTCTGTGTACCGTGCGCACTATTTTCGGGGACACCCTGTATAATATGTCCACTGATGATTGTCTGATCAGATCGAAAACATTCCTTTTGAATTATTTTCAACAATTGTAATCCATTTAAATTTTTGATTTAATGTTTCATTAAATATATACCCTACCAATAACACTAGTTTTTACTTTAGACCAGGGCGCATCTGTAAAAATATTAGTACATTTGGACGTTGAGAGGTGACTCAAATTTTTTTGCAGAAATTGCTTGAAAATAACTCAAATAATAATATTTGAGTTATCCTCCCTCTCAGAAAGGTCCGGAACATTGTTTAAATAATCAAAATGTCAAAAAATGAAGGAAAAATTCGATTGTTTTCTTGGTTTTTTGATTATAACTTTAAAAGTATTCATTTCCGAGAAAAGTTGTATTTACATAAAAGTTGCGTAATTAAATTTCCTATAATATAAAATTGGTGAAATATTTAAAAAATAGTCACCCTTGCTGCAATATAGCAATAATTGCCAAACAAACCATACAAAAACAAGTATTCGAATTTTACGTTTTTCAACCATTTATGCTACACTTAGGACCTTCATATTTCACCCAGAAAAACTTTATAATACAGTAACATAATACTGTAAACTTCATTAAGATCGGTTTAATAGATTTTGCAAAATAAATTTTGCAATCCAGCTTTCGCAAAAAAAATTCATTTTTTCAAAATATTACAGGACTAAAAATAAAGCAGATAGCAAGTTGAATTTTTTTTTGCTTATAGAACTGTACTGTATCTTTCATTTGCAACTAGCAAAATTAAAATCAATTAACTACCACGGCGTCAGAATTTTTTTTAAATAAACATTAATTATTGGTGCTGTGCGCAGGACAGCGGATAGTTTGCTCTGATTGGGCATTCCAATGACCTTTGATAATGATTGATACATTTTAACTTTTGTTACATTTCGATATAAATAAATAAATTTGTTTATTGCAAAATAAAAACACATACTCTATCCTTTGAAATAACACTTTTTTTAGCAAAAACTTTCTTTGTTCATATATTTTAACTTAGAGAATAAAAGTTTATTATTTTTATACATATGCAATTGTTTAAACAATATTTCACAAACAATAATAAAATTAGTTTGATTTTTGTGGAATTAAAATATTAAAATACAACAAAATATAGAGTAAAAAAATAATATATTAGATAAAGATTGGAAGAAATTTTGGTGGAAATCAACTTATGTGAATCGAACACCGCTGTCCTGCGCATAGCACCAATAATTAATATTTATTTAAAAAAATTCCTGACGCCGTGGTAGTTAATAAATTTTAATTTTACAAATTGTAAATGAAAAGTACAATACACTTCTATATGTAAAAAAAATTTCAACTTGCTATCTATTTTATTTTCATTCCTGTAACAGTTTGAAAAAATGAATTTTTCCGCAAATCGCCAGGAAATTTTGACATTCCTGTCAAAATTTCTTGAAGAAAAAGTCAGGACTTCCTTACTGTAAGGAAATGTCATTTCCTTACTCCGTACAGTTGTTAGAGTTCTACATAAATGATAGAAAACACATTGCTATTAAAACCTTGTAAATTACCTTAATCATTAAATTTTCTTTATCTGGAGCTTCCTGGATAAATTTTTCAATTTCTTCCTTCGTTAAAATCTTAGATCTCTTTGCCCTATAACCTTGAGCTTGCCGTTTCAATAAAGAACGAAGTTTTGAGTATGTAGATATATCTACATTGTGTTTAAGTGCAAGGGTTGACTTCAGCATTGAATAATTGGCCCATAATGTTGAAGATTTCATCTTTAAACAAAGGTCTAGGAAGTATGCCATTACAACATTTTCTGAGAAAGAACTCGTATTTTTACTCATGCGATAATCCATAAAACGTCTGTATGCATTTTCGTACTTTTCTCTTGATTTCTTTGGCAATAATTCTAATGAAGCAGTATTCACTGCCTCAACCAGCTCTGGAGGAGTCCCAGGAATGGAAATTTCATCATCACTTATCATTTTACTTTCGAGAACACCAGCAATTAAATTTATAAGCGTCAAGTTTGACAATTCAACCTCAATACGTTTCCATAGTAACCCAAGTAATTTTATTAGGAATTTCAAAGCACCATTTATTTGGGAATAAAATTATCGCGTTTTTTTTTAAATCAATCAATATCTGTCGAATTTTAAACGATTTGCGGAAAAATAGTATGTTTACCTCGTAGGAAAAGCCACATTCCTGGACTCTGTGTTGCTAAGTCTCGGCTTGCGCCTCGACTTAGCAATCTTCACAGTCGTCCAGGAATGTTAAGCTTTTCCTACCCGGTAAACAATGTACTATTTTTGCGAAAGCTGGATTGCAATATTTATTTTGCAAAATCTGTTGAAGCGATCTTAACAAAATTTACAGTATTATTTAACTGTATCATAAAGTTTTTCTGGGTGAAATATGAATTTCTCAAGTGTAGCATAAATGGTTGAAAAACGTAAAATGCAAATACTTGTTTTTGTATGGTTTTTTCGTAATTATTGCTATTTTGCAACAAGGGCGACTATTTTTTAAATTTTTAGCTAATTCTATATTGTAGCAAATTTAATTACGCAACTTTTATGTCAGTACATCTTTTCTCGGAAATGAATACTTTTAAAGTTATCATCAAAAAACCAAGAAAAAAATTTTTTCTTCATTTTTTGACATTTTAATTATTTAAACAATGTTCCGGACCTTTTTGAGAGGGAGGATAACCCAAATATTAGTAATTGAGTTCTTTTCAAGCAATTTCTGCAAAAAAATTTGAGTCCCCTCTCAACGTCCATCTCAAAACAGATGGGCCCTGGACTACTTCTCTTTAAAGCTTTTTAATGATGTTTTATTATTAAAATTTTAAATGGTTTGTAGGAAAGATTATGATATAGATGTAGCTATAATTGACAGAAATAAGAACAGAGGACAAATTAATATTCATCTGACGAGACATTCCATGTCGTCCATAGTTTACTGGTAACAAAAGACGAAGACATTCGAAGACTGAAATTTTATTTGGTTTATTTATAAAAAATAAAAAGATATTTTAAAAATTTTTGTACCGTTGTTATTAGTATTGACCTTAAGATTGATAGAGTTTCAAAACAATCCATCGTCGTGTCTCGAGATCAAGATAAAGATATTGATGGTGTAGTTTCTACAAAACTTATATGCGTGTTTTCTATATTGAAGTAGGAGACACACTTACTAAATATTCTTAGGACTGGGTTTTGGAACTAGAAATGAGATTGAAGATGTTATACTTTTGTACTTATACTACATAGTGAGAGGTGACAGGTATTAGTGTTTACGGCATAGTCTGAAGTAAAATTTATGTAGTTGTAATCGCTCGTTAAGCGCCTGTCATGAGAACGGGCCCTCAAACTATAATGAGTCGTTTACTTTGAAAAGACCACATACACATATAATACCTATTTCTAGTGTTTTGATATACCTTGTTTTATTTAATTATATTTTTTGTAAAGTCAGATTTTGTGACGGGTAATATTTTTGCTTCGCTGGGCTCTCTTGTGCCTAGCTAGTTCAGCTAATATTGCCAATAACTTCATCTTCATACAGTGATACAGTCAACAAGGTGCACACAGATTTTACAAAATAATAGTCCCCCTCTATATTTTCTCCTTCCTATGGGTGTAGTGGCCTGATATAACTTGTTTGACTATTTGGTACCAATTACCTCTGTAGGCCAGGGTAATAAGACAAAAATATACCTACCCTGTTCGTGACACTTCAGCAGCCAGGGCACTAAAGCGTTTTTTTGACAGGTAATACCTATTTCCTGCGTAGGATCTGGCGGCCATTTTTATTTATAAACAATTAACTGTCAAAAAATGGCATTTTCCCCTTTTTTTTTCAAATCAACGGAGAACAGTGAAACTTATGATTTTTTAGTACAAGTATCTTCGAGATTATGGAAAAAGCTTTAAAATGACGTATTACAAAGTGTGATTTACTCATTTATGGTTAATATAATTGCGAAAAAAGGTCGGAATATTTTCTCAATAACTGTTGTAAAAATTAGTGTACAGCTTTCGAATTTTTGTCAAATGAGGGTTCTTTGGTCCTTATTATGTGATAAAAATTTCAAAGCGATTTATTCAATTGTTTAAATTTTATTCAAATTGTTTATCCCAGAGAGCATTTTTTTTTGCAATGACATAAGTCAGAATAAAATGACCTTAGAATAATTCCACAGGTGTCAAATGAAAGAGCATGAGCTGAGCTACATTTTCAACATGGTTTAAAAAAGTGAATAAAAAATGCATTTATTAGAATAAATAATTATGCAAAAGTATCGCCAATTTTTCTTCATAAACTTTTTGAATAACTTTTTTCCAAAAAATTAACTTTTTTACCCTGTTTTAAGTGCATAACTACCAAGGAATGTTATCTACATCATATTTGATAAAAAAAATTGTAATAAATATGTATAATTTCTTATATAACAAAATAAAAAGTTTATAAGGAAAGATTTACGATACTTTTGCATAATTATTTATTACTAAAAAATACATTTTTTATTCACTTTTTTAAACCAAGTTGAAAATATAGCTCATGCTCTTTCATTTAACACCTGTGGAATGGTTCTAACGTCATTTACTTCTGACTTATGTTATTGCAAAAAATGCTCTCTGAGATAAACAATTTGAATAAAATTTAAACAATTATAGTCGAAGAGATAGAAGCGGATTTTGTGCGTGATAAGTAATATGGGAAAACTATACGGGGATATGTTAAATTAGTTGTGTACATAACTTTCACCAACGGCCGGAAACCAGAGTTGGGGCCGAGGGTAGTTATAAGGGGTCAAATTCGCGGATTTTATTATTTTTTTTATGACGCTCATGATCGAGATAGTGCACCAAAATTTGGGAATAAGTAGGTCATGACGTAACTAAGTAAAATCTCTAGGGGCGGAACGCTGTGTGGCCGACAAAGGGGTGGGGGTAGGGGTGAATATAAAAAATAATAAAGGGTTTTTTGCGACGTTCGTGATTGAGATTGTGGACCAAAATTTGGGAATAAGTAGATCATGACATTACTAAGTAAAATCCCCAGAGCCGGAAACCAGAGTTGGGTATGACGGTAGTTATAAGGGGTCAAAGTCGCCGTTTTTATTATTTTTTTTTGTGACGCTCATGATCGAGAGAGTGCACCAAAATTTGGGAATAAGTAGGTCATGACGTAACTAAGTAAAATCTCCAGAGGTGGCACGGTGCGTGGCCGACAAAGGGGTGGGGCAGGGGTGAATACAAAAAATATAAGGGGTTCTTTGCGACGTTCGTCATTGAGAGAGTGCACCAAAATTTGAGAAATAGGTAGACCATGACATAACTAAGTAAAATCCTCAGAGCCGGACACCAGAGTTGGGCATGAGGGTAGTTATAAGGGGTCAAAATCGCCGTTTTTATTATTTTTTTTTTGTGAAGCTCATGATCGAGATAGTGCACCAAAATTTGGGAATAAATAGGTCATGAGGTAACTAAGTACAATCTCCAGGGTGGAACGCTGCGTGGCCGATAAAGGGGTGGGAGTAGGTGTTAATATAAAAAATATAAGGGGTTTTTTGCGACGTGCTAGATTGAGATAGTGCACCAAAATTTGGGAATAAGTAGACCATGACCTAGCTAAGTAAAATCCCCAGAGCCGGAAACCAGAGTTGGGGATGAGGGTGGTTTGAAGGGGTCAAAATCGCAGTATTGTATTATTTTTTTGTGATGCGGCACAACATTTGTCCCCCACGCAGCGTTCCGCCCCTGGAGATTTTACTTAGTAATGTCATGATCTACTTATTCCCAAATTTTGGTACACTATCTCTATCACGAACGGCAAAAAAACCCCCATATATTTTTATACTCACCCCTGCCTACCACCCCTTTGTACCCCAAGCAGCATTCCGTCCCTGAAGATTTTATTTAGTTACGTCATAACCTACTTACTCCCAAATTTTGGTGCCCTATCTCCATCATGAGTGCCACAAAAAAAAATAATAAAAACCGCGACTTTTACCCCTTATAACTACCCTCGTCCGCCACTCTGGTTTCCGCCTCTGGGGATATTACTTAGTTATGTCATGATCTACTTATTCCCAAAGTTTGGTGCACTATCTCAATCACGAACATCGCAAAAGACCCCTTACATTTTTTTATATTCACCCCTGCCCCATCCCTTTGGCGGCCACGCAGCGTTCCACTCCTGGAGATTTTACTTAGTTACGTCATGACATACTTATTCCCAAATTTTGGCGAGCTATCTCAATCATGAGCGTCACAAAAAAATAATGAAAAACGGAACATTGACCCCTTATAACTACCTTCCTTCCCCACTCTGGTTTCCGGCGCTGGGGATTTTAATTATTTATGTCATGGTCTACTTATACCCAAATTTTGGTGCACTATCTCAATCACGAACGTCGCAAAAACCCCCTTATATTTTTTATATTCACCCCTACCCTCACCACTTTGTCGGCCACGCAGCGTTGAGCCCCTAGAGAATTTACTTATGTACGTCATGACCTACTTATTCCCAAATTTTGGTGCACTATCTCGATCATGAGCGTCATAAAAAAATAATAAAATCCACGACTTTGACCCCTTATAACTACCCTCGGCCCCAACTCTGGTTTCCGGCCGTTGGTGAAAGTCATGTACACAACTAATTCAATATATCCCCGTATAGTTTTTCCATATTACTTATCACGCACAAAATCCGTTCCCAGCTCTTAGACTATTAAATGAATCGCTTTGAAATTTTTATCACGTTTTAAGCACAAAAGAACCCTTATTTGACAAAAATTTCAAAGCTGTACACTAATTTTTACAAGAGTTATTGCGAAAATATTTTTTTTTGCAATTCCGACCTTTTTTCGCAATTATATTAAGAATAAATGAGTATATCAAACTTTGTAATACGCCATTTTAAAGCTTTTTCCATAATCTCGAAGATATTTGTACTAAAAAAACCATGTTTCCCTGTTTTCCATTGATTTGAAAAAATAATGAAAAATGCCATTTTTGACACTTAATTGTTTATAAATAAAAATGGCCGCCAGATCCTACGCAGGAAATAGTTACAATTTGCTCTTATAGGTACTACCTGCCAAAAAAACGCATCAGTAGCCTGGCTGTTTAAGTCTCATGGAAAAAACCTTATTACCCTGGACTACTGTCTTATGTGCGTGCTATTCAGCTTCGTAGAAGTTGTTGAAATTGAGCTTTATTGTTTTTGCCTGCCATCCACTTTATTTTCTTAGTATATATTTTGAGATCTTTTCTTTGACTTGTATTTGACAATGTTCTACAATTTTGCTTTTCGACTTCGAAAAATCTCTGTATCAACAGTAAATCTGATATTATCAATTTTTGCTCCACGTATTTTTATTCCTTCTGGTCTACCATCCAAGGCGTCCTTAAATATTTCCTCGGAATATAAATTATAAAAAGATTTGGCGTTAATAAACAACTTTATCATACTCTGCTTTATATGGGCAGTTTCTTGGTGTAGCCGTCTCCAGTTTGGACATATACTACATGGTTATAATGAAGATATTTTAGTAGTCTTAATTCATCGTTATCCAATCATTCCGTATCCATGCATTTAAAAAGTAGGTCATGTTCAACTCGATCAAATTCCTTTTCTTCGTCTGAATAATGTAAGTATGTTATAGTGAATTCTTCTGTTAAATGTGATTGTGCGTTTGGAATAGAAAAAAGTGTAGGTATCTTGCTTGGGCATTAAAAACTGTGTAGGCACTCAGGTGACAAAATAGATAAGACTTTCGAAACAATAACAAAAAAATAATATGATAAAATTTAAGTAAAATATCAACATAAATTCTGGACAAACACTATTATGATGTCTATAAAAGGCTTTTTAAGTTTAAGAGTGTATTCGCAAAATTTTGGACCTATGCTTTTAAAATGCATTCATTTTTTTCGAATCCTGAGAAAGCTAATTAATATTTAAAAAAAATTTAAACACAGAATAAAAGATTACACATTATTACCGAGGACCTTAGAATAAACAAAAAGTTTCTTTTGAATGAGATATTTGAAATGAAAAATCACACTCAATTTTCTCTTCTTTTCACCCCTGTAACCTATTAAAATAAACCTTATAAAAGTTTTCAGGGACTTTCGGCCCTCGGTAATAATGCAATCTTTCATTGTGCGTTACAATTTAAAAAATATTTATTAGCTTTCTCAGGATTCGAAAAAAAATGAATGCATTTAAAAAGCATTGACCAAAAGTTTGCACCTACGCTCTTAAAACTTCGAATTTGTGCACAATATGCCAAGGAACTATAAAACAATTTGTTCTGTTATGAAAAGTCGAGTTATATCTACAAATAATGTCTACAAATCGTAGAATATATTATACAGGGTGTAACAAAAATACAGGTCATAAATTAAATCACATGTTCTGGGACCAAAATAGTGATTGAACTTAAGTACAAATGTGCACATAAAAAAAGTTACAGCCCTTTGAAGTTACAAAATAAAAATCGATTTTTTCCAATATATCGAAAATTATTTGAGGTTTCTTATTGAAAACCGACATGACAGGAAAACCTTAAAAAAATTATAGTGAAATTTGTGCACCCCATAAAAATTTTATGGAGGTTTTGTTCCCTTAAACCCCTCAAACTTTTATGTACGTTTCAATTAAATTATCATTGTGGCACCATGAGTTAAACACAATGATTTTTAAAATTTTTTGCCCCTCAGTACTTTTTCGCAAAACTAGTTTTATCGAGATATTTTGAATATTTGTCAAATCCACCACATATTTGTATACTGAGTACGATTATAGAGACCTGGTAATAATATGAAAATTTATTTATAAATTACAGTTTGAGATATATTTTGAACCATAGTAAAAAAGAAGCCACATCTCGATAAAAGGTGCCTTATCGGAAAAACACTAAGACTTAAAAAAGTTTTAAAAACACTGTGTTTAACTAATGGTACCACAATAATAGTTTAATTGGAATATACACAAACATTTGGGGGGTTTAAAGGCTCAAAACCCCCATACAATTTTTATGTAAAGATATTAAAAAAGAAGCCGCATCTCGATTAAAACTGGTTTATCAAAAAAATACTAAAAGGCAAAAACGTTTTACAAACATTGTGTTTAACTAATGGTACCACAATAATAATTAAATTGGAACGTACATCAAAGTTTGGGGGGTTTAAGGGAACAAAACCCACATAAAATTTTTATGGGGTGCACAAATTTCACCAGAATTCCTTTTGAAGATGTAGCTGCCATAAGAATACCACATGTCCATTTTCATTAAAAAATCTCTACTAGTTTTTGATATATCGGAAAAATCGATTTTCATTTTGTAACTAAAAAGGGCTGTAACTTTTTTTATGTGCATATTTGTACTAAGTTAAGTTACGTTCAATCAAACTATTTTTGGTCCCTGAATATGTGATTTAATTTATGACCTGTATTTTTGTTACACCCTGTATATTTTAAGTATGTAATAATTTGGTAATTTGTATCCTGTTTTTAAATAAAAAGTTAAAAACAAAAACCTAGTTAAAAGAGATTTTAATTTCTTTGTTTTTTAGTGTTTACCAAAAGATTTATTAATAATAATATTATTTCATACACGTAGTATAGAGAACAATAATAAAAAGTATCTAAATTTGGCAATAATTATGGTAAATTAGCTTGATCAAACTTTTTTTTATTAAACTTTGCAAATTTACAATCTGCTATTAAAAGCTATTAGTAGGGAGCGGATTTATATGCGATCAATTTTGATGAAATATGCGCATATATATGCAGTGAAAAATTACGAAATATGCGCAAGATATGCAGAAAAATTCAAAAAATGCGCATTTCGAGAAACCACAAATTTTCTGTTCTATTCTATTCTAGGGGGTTCTTTTACAGGGGGGGCGGCAATCTTATTTATTATCTTTCAAATAAAATCGTTATTTTTTATACAATGCAATTTATTCACATTTTTTACAAAAACTGATACCAATAGTTACCTATTCAAAATAAAACAACAATATCACTATATATATCTTCGATTATACGAGTAATTCACTACAATGTGTTTTTCCAAATTTTTCACGAGGAAACATTTTCTTTGATCAGATAAAATATTTTTATAACTTGAAAAACTCCTTTCAATATCAACAGAAGTAATTGGGGCGCATTAAAATAACTTGTTAAAGACGAAAATTCTGCACTAAAATCAATTTCAAAATTTCCATTAAAAATTTCGCATATTATGTCCTCCAAAGTTTTAAAGCCGTTTAAAGACGGGATCTGATCTAAAGCATGAATATTTCAATTTCCGTTAGAAAATCGTAAATCTATGGTTAAATGTGTAAATTCTCCTAACAATATGGGATTTAAAGAATCACCAGAATTATAGGTACCTACTAAATTTGGATACAAATTGTACTAAATATAATAAAAGTAAATAAAATTCGGATTTCCCGGTAAACCATCCTTCATCATTTTAACATCCTACAATCATTTTATAACGGCGTTCTATAAGCACTATAAGTAGTTTGTGTAAAGATCGGGTATTTTCTAAGAAAAAATGAAAAGACAGTGAATGAACCGTCTCTCTTCAGGTAGTTCTCCAATTAATAGATACGACAGCCTGTGCGGGGAAATATTTTGTGTCGAATTAAAAAATAAAATTTTTTTTTAATTAAATGTTTTTAAATATGCACAAAATATGCATGTTTCTTTTAAAATATGCAAAATTTAGTAAAGTGCTCAAATATGCGAAATATGCATGCAATATGCATTTAGCATAAAATCCGCTCCCTAGCTATTAGTAAATGTGAGTATGGTTGATCAAATTACATACAAAATAATTTACATTTTTTTAACGGCTAATATTGTAGGAAACAAAGGTTGAATCTCGCAAAATGGATAGAAGTCCGGTTTTATTTTTTTTCTGATATATAAATGGGTGCTTATTATGAGACTAACTTTTTCTTAAAAAATTTCGCCCCGGAACTCCCCTTTTCATCCCTTTAAATGGGGTAATTTGCGGTTTTTGCGAAACGTAGCCCTTCCTGTACGTTTTGCAAAAAAATTACTTTAGAGTAAAATAAAGAGGACTATATTTCCTATTATTTATTCCCCGACAGCATATGTCTATCACCCACCCTTTAGTGGGGGTGGCGCCCGAAAGTTGACAAGTTTTTAAAAAAGATATTTTAAAAAAAAATTATTTTTTCCTAACTGTAACAGAAATCAAGAAGAAACCCTGCGGCAATTAATCACAATTCAGTGGCTGATTTTTTGATATAGGTTTCATTTAAGGGTAGTTGCCTATTTTTTAATTACAGGGTGTTACATTTAAAAAAGCTTTTATACCATCTGAACTGCTTATGCTAGAGTAAAAAAACTTTCAGCAATTATCCATGTACTGGTGTTATTCACAAATTGGTATAATGCACCCCCATTTTTTTCCCCGAACCACCCCAAAAAAAGGAGAATTAATAAGGAAAGAAAGTTCAATGGACACAGTTTTTTTCCTGTGTCCATTGAACTGGCAAGAACCACACGTTCTTATCGAGCAGGGATCCATGTTGCCCTTTGAGCCTTTTTAACAAATTTAATCTTTTAACATCGACTTGGAGTCGCTACAAATATCACATTATTAACATGTAAACAATATTTCGCGATGTTACCAATTTTATAAGGTTGCTAGTTTCATCTACTAAGCAGAACGAACTGAAGATGATCTGATCTAGATCGAAAACGTTTTGCGAATCCTTTTGGATGACTTTTTAATAGTTTTGTAATAAACTATTTATACCATTGTACAAACGAAGTTTTTTACTTCTATATGATTTTTAATTATGGTATACAGCGAGCTACTGGGATTTTCCCATTGATTTTGTTTAAATAGAATTATGTTGACTAGTATTTTTTTATTTCAATATATAAAAAATATAGTTATTTTCCTAACTAGTGCGGAAAGTGATTCTTTCACGCACGAGACTGCCGTTGACCCGAACGACGCGATAGCGGAGTTCGGGCAAGCAGTCGAGTGCGGGGAAGACACTTTCCGCATGAGTTATAGTCCAGGGCGGATCTGTTTTGAGATGGACGTTGAGAGGTGACTCAAATTTTTTTGCAGAAATTGCTTGAAAATAGCTCAAATAATAATATTTAAGTTATCCTCCCACTCAAAATGGTCCGGAATATTGTTTAAATAATCAAAATGTCAAAATATGAAAGGAAAAATTCGATTTTTTTATTGGTTTTTGGATTATAACCTTAAAACTATTCATTTCTGAGAAAAGTTGTACTGACATAAAAGTTGCGTAATTAAATTTCCTACAATATAGAATTGGTCGAAAATTTAAAAAATAGTCATCCTTGTTGCAAAATAGCAATAATTGCGAAAAAAAAACATGCAAAAACAAGTATTTGCATTTTACGTTTTTCAACCATTTATGCTACACTTAGGACCTTCATATTTTACTCAGAAAAATTCTATGATATAGTTAAACCGCATTGTAAATTTAATTAAGATCGGTTTAATAGATTTTGCAAAATAAATTTGGCAATCCAGCTTTCGCAAAAAAAATCATTTTTTTAAAATGTTGCAGGACTGAAAATAAAGTAGATAGCAAGTTGAATTTTTTCTGCTTATAGAAGTGTACTGTACCTTCCCTTTGCAATTTTCAACATTAAAATCTATTAATTACAACGGCGTCAGGAAATTTTTTAAATAAACATTAATTTTTGGTGCTACGCGCAGGACAGCGGTGTAGAATTCACACAAGTTGATTTCCACCAAAATTTCTTCCAATCTTTATCTAAAATATTATTTTCTTACTCCATATTTTCTTGTATTTTAATATTTTAATTCCACAAAAATCAAACTAATTTTATTATTGTTTGTGAAATATTGTTTAAACAATTGGATATGTTTAAAAATAATAAACTTTTATTCTCTAAGTTAAAATATATCAACAAAGAAAGTTTTTGCTAAAAAAAGTGTTATTTCAAAGGATAGATTATGTGTTTTTATTTTGGAATAAACAAATTTATTTATTTATATCGAAGTATAATAAAACTTAAAATGTATCGATCATTATCAAAGGTCATTGGAATGCCCAATCAGAGCAAATTATCCGCTGTCCTGCGCGTAGCACCAATAATTAATGTTTATTTAAAAAAAATCCTGACGCCGTGGTAGTTAATCGATTTTAGTTTTGCAAATTGCGAATGAAAGGTACAGTACACTTATATAAGCAAAAAAAATTTCAACTTGCTATCTGCTTTATTTTCAGTCCTGTAACATTTTGAAAAAATGAATTTTTTTTGCGAAACCTGGATTGCAAAATCTATTTAACCAATCTTAATTAAATTTACAGTATTGTTTTATTGTATCATAAAGTTTCTGTGAATGAAATATGAAGGTCCTAAGTGTAGTATAAATGACTGAAAAACGTAAAATGCGAATACTTGTTTTTGTATGGTTTTTTCGCAATCATTGCTATTTTGCAACAAGGATGACAATTTTCTAAATTTTTAACCAATTCTATATTGTTGGAAATTTAAATACACAACTTTTATGTCAGTACAAGTTTTCTCGGAAATGAATACTTTTAAAGTTATAATCAAAAAACGAAGAAAAGAATCGAAATTTTCCTTCATTTTTTGACATTTTGATTATTTAAACAATGTTCCGGACCTTTTTGAGAGGGAGGATAACTCAAATATTATTATTTGACTTATTTTCAAGCAATTTCTGCAAAAAAATTTGAGTCACCTCTCAACGTCCAAATGTACTAATATTTTTACAGATGCGCCCTGGTCTATTAGGAACAATATTTTTTCTAGGGCCGTACGTTTGGAAAAAAGCCACAAAAAATATAGTTATATCAATTTTTATTTAAAAGTGAAAATACACAAATTAATTCTTTGACAAGGTTGTCAAAACCAAACTTTTAATATAATGGGTTACCACGACGACGATATTGGTTTCCATGACGACGATTCAAAATCTTTGTAATTGTCTACTGATCTGACTTTTAAATATTATGTCAAAATAGTTTTATTTCATCGAATTATCAGTAGTAATTGCACAACAGCTCTAAAATTATCGAAATTTTCCCGAGTGACACTTTGACAGTTTTAATTTCACGACCCGAAGGGGAGTGAAATTATGTCAAAGGGTCACGAGGGCAAAAATTCAATAATAATTTTAGAGGTCGAGTGTAATTTGTTGCGATTATTTCATGAATAAAACTGTTTAAAACCAAAATTTTATTGTAATTTATTTATGTAAGTACAAATTAGTACAATTAAACACACAGTTGTTATAAATATTTAACGGTTGAAAGTCATCACTTTTATAGTTTTTAAAACATTAAATTGTCATTAATGCCACTGAATGTATTTTTTCGTAGCAACGAGGGGCATCTGACGTAATATACTTGATGACGGGATATTATCAGAAATTATCGGCTATAATATCACAAAAGAGTGAGAATAAATTGAAAATAATGCGACAGTTTTTCGAAAATTTGTTGTCTGGCAATAGACACGATAGCCCGCAGGGCTCGAGTGGCTATTGCCCAATGACAACCAAATTTGAGTAAAAATGAAGCATTATTTTCTTATTTATTCTTACTGTCGTGTGATATTCGTAAGACTATTTTTTAATACGTATATTATAGATATCTTCTTAAATGTGACAGTTGTCAAAACTAGGAAACTGGTTGCCATTAAACAGAAACAATCTACTTAAACAAATTCTATCGGGAATTTTCTAGAATAGATAATTCTCAGTAGTAATTTCACAAGAGCTCTGAAATTATTGAATTTTTCCCGAGTGACACTTTGACAGTTTTAATTTCACGAGCCGAAGGCGAGTGAAATTATGTCAAAGTGTCACGAGAGCAAAAATTCTATATTAATTTCAGAGGTCGAGTGCAATTTGTTGCGATTATTTCATGAATAAAACTGTTCAAAACCAAAATTTTATTGTAATTTTTTTATGTAAGTACCATTAAACACACAGTTTTTATAAATATTTGACGATTGAAAGTCATCACTTTTATAATTTTTAAAACATTAATTGTCATTAATGTCACTGAATGTATTTTTTCGTAGCAACGAAGGGCATCTGATTAATATACTTAACGACGGGAGATTATCAAAAATTATCGATTTAATTCAGATTTCTGTAGCTTTCTATTGGTCAGAATCTCCTATGAATGAAATTATCAGTATAATTTTAATCTGATTGGACAGAATTAAACACGTGATCAAATATTTTACTATACGATTGGAAGTTAAAATCATCAAAAAATAATCAGTTTAATTTCTATTTCTGTAGCTTTCTATTGGTCAGAATTTCCTATGAATGAAATAATCGCGCTAATTTCATTAAAACATGAACACAATAAGAAACATTTAAAATAAATAAATAAAAGTAAATAATATCTAAATATTAGTTTATTGCATGTATTATAATATATTATAATGCCATATACAAGGTATTTTACTTCCCCGCACGCCGTGCGGGAAAATTTACTTTCACGCACGCCGTGCGGGAAAGTGCAACTTTCGACAACGAAATGCGTGCGTGAAAGTGGCTCTTTTAGCACGGCCGTAGAAAAAATATTTTGTAGACTGATATGCAAACCGTATTCAAAAATAATTTGATACCAATTTATTTGCATAATTTTTATGACGAATCAATAATGACAAAAAATGTTGATAATATGCATTATTACGATATTGTAATTACATGTGCTAAATAGAATTGTTGACGTATGTAGCTGGATAAGATTAAAAGTTGCCAAATCACATTATAAACCTGGAAACCCAATTAAATATTGATTTTATTAAATGCATTCGTAATTGTACATTGTACCTACCTACATGTTATTTTTTATATTTTGTTGTCAACTTCCAATTGTATTGGCCTCTAGTTTTTCATTTTTATTTATTTAATACAGCATCCTAAATCATCCAATCTAAATTTAATGTCTTTTTCATCATCTTCTTACTGTTTTTCTTTTTTAAGTAAATATTCCTCTATTTTCTATTCATCATCTATTACTTCATTCTTTCACATTAATTTTCAAATTTTTCGTTCCATTCACTATAAATTGGCATTTTATAGAGATTTAAGCAATTTAACAGTAACTTCCCAAACAAATGGCACCTTCTCTATGCTTGGAGATGATGAGAAATGGAGCACTAAACAGTATACACATTACACATGGTATTGGTACCTGAAGATAAGCTGCAAACATTAACACTGGCTTCCCGAACAATTCACTTTTGTTCTCTGTGCTGAGATGATGAGAGGTGGGGCACTAAAATATAATAATATTAAATGAGTAGCAATAGCCACTAAGAAAAAGTAGCAATTTGTCTGCGGTTAAGAAAGAAGAAGAAGATATAGATTATGATATATTGTAATACTAACATGTAAACGAACATATACACAGGAAACAGTAGATGAAACATTTTTGTCCACTAAAAAAGAAATAAAACATTTTCTTCAAAATTTAAATTCCACATTTATTATAGTCTAGACGCCAGAGGGGTCACCGTGTCCTTTTTAATTCTGATGGACAAACTCAACGGTTTCTTATGGATTTTTGGCTGCTGATTACGAATTTCGAGGGTGAATTTCGATCCGAGCGGTCAAAAAATTGTTATAAACAATTTAATTGTTTATAAGGCTCTGGCTCATAAACTAAAAGAGATAAAAAATGTTTCAAATAAAATTTATTCCTTAATAAAAAACGAAGAAAAAAACGTTTACTAAACTTAAATCCAACAATTGTAACTCAAGATATTGTAAAATTAGTGCACAATACAAATTGCAAATTGCAAAATAAGTATTCTCGTAACTCAGCTTCTACGAACTCAAATCAGCCTTAGAAAATCTCATTTTAAAGCTTAGTTAAGAGGTTTCCAAACAAAGGTTGTTAAATTATTTTAACTTCATTTATTTGAAGGTATACCAGTATGAAGTTATAATTTTCTTAAATAAATTGTACATTAATTTGTTTATACTGGTTTCAAACAAATTTGAGTTAAAAACAATTATACTTTAATTAACAATTATGATAGAAGAACTCAAAAGAAAAATTTGAGCTTATGAAAATGTTCGTAAGTTTATTTTTGGCCAAGATATCGATATTTTAATGGCGCGCTATGAGGCGCAAGATCGGCTCACAGTCAAGTAAATGACACAATTCGTAGCCAAAATATCGATATCTTGGCCAAAAATAAACTTACGCACATTTTCATAAACTCAAATTGTTTTTTTTAAGTTCTTCTATCATTATTGTTAATTAAAGTATAAATGTTTATAGCTCAAATTTGATTGAAACTGTTATAAACAAATTAATGTACAATTTTTTCAAGAAAATTATAAATTAAAAAGGGTATAACTTTTTAAAACATTTTTTTTATCTCTTTTAGTTTATGAGCCAGAGTCTTATAAACAATTAAATTGTTTATAACAATTTTTTACCACTCGGATCGAAATCCACCCTCGAAATTTGTAATCAGCAGCAAAAAATCCATAAGAAACCGTTGAGTTTGTCCATCAGAATTGAAAAAGACACAGTGACAGCATATCTTCAAAAACAAATAAAAACATCACATTATTTTACAGTCAATACCCTCCATATAAAAAAATTAAACAAAGCGTTGGATTATTCACGGTTTTATTTATCGTAGCTGATTCACTTTCTTTGTTTATATTAAAAAAAAACCGTTATTGAACGATAAGAGAATAAGTATAAATAAAACATATTTTTTATATTATTTTAAAAATTTAACAGTAAAAATTAAGTTACGATAAATTGGGAAGTTTTTGGATTGCTACATGTGCTTTAAAGATTTCAGAGATGAAAGAAAATGTTTTTATGGATTTTCAGGTGTTTTTCGGATCATACTTTTCTGTATATATTTTTCTCGAATATCTTGGGTTGGGCTTTCTTCTCTTTTTTGTCATTACCTAGGTTTCACAGCCATAGGTAACTACAGGTCTAATCAATATTCTGCAGATAGTCATTTTGGTTCTTTTGTCTGATATTTTGATGTCATCAATAGGGAGCGGATTTTATGCTAAATGCATATTGCGTGCATATTTCGCATATTTGAGAACTTTACTAAATTTTGCATATTTTTAAAGAAACATGCATATTTTGTGCCTATTTAAAAACATTTACGTCCAAAAAAATTTAAATTTTTAATTCCACACAAAATATTTCCCCGCACAGGCTGTTCTATCAATTCGAGAACTACCTGAAGATAGAGTGTGATAGAGACGCCTCATTCACTGCCTTTTCATTTTTTCTTAGAAATTACCCGATCTTTACACAAAGTTCTTAAAATGATGAAGGATGGTTTACCGGGAAATCCGAATTTTATTTACTTTTATTATATTTAGTACAATTTGCATCCCAATTTAGTAGGTGCCTATAATTCTGGTGATTATTTTAAATCCCCTATAGATAGGGTTACCATAATTTGTTAAGGCCAAATCCGGACAGGGGTAGTCCAAAGGGTTGTAGAAAATGTGAAATGTGAATTTGACTCTGTTGCTACCTCTACATTATACCATTGATTGAGGTATTGGTCAACGATTATACATATAGGCGAAATGCATGCGTCACATTTAAAAGTACATACAGCTGTTTCGCTACAATATGCAACTAACATCGAAAATGTCTGCCAGTTTAAAATATATATACACCTATGTTTTAACATACTTTAGAGCTAGAAAATAATATTTTACCTAGACCAACTTACCTAGGTGCTGCCAGTATGAAATTTCCCACCGTTGGGCCTAGTATTTTCCATTTTTTTAGTAAAGAAAAAAATCCTGACATTTCTCATGTCCGGACGGTAATCCGGACATATCTTTCAAATCCGGACTGTCCGGACGAAATCCGGACGTATGGTAACCCTACCTATAGACCATTCCAGGGTGACGTCATTAGACAGCGACTGATGGGCAAAATATTGTAAACAAACTAGGTTAAGTGTAGAAAACCATTGTTTAATTTAAGAATATGATTAAAATACCAGCGTTTTGTTCAGTTTGAAAGTGTTCCAGTAAAGGTAAAAGAGATAAAGTTTTTTTTATAATACCAGCCGCATTTAAAGACCGAAATGTTTTAAATCACTATAATCACAATACACTGTAAACAGAACGACGATATGGGCCAAGAAAAATGATTTTCTGATTATACCGGGTTCTTGAATCCCCTGCGAGGGTGTCCTATATCCAATATTTAAAATTTTTGTAGTTAAAACCACAGATTTTTTAAAATAAAGCGAGAAAATAGCAAAAATAACACCAAATACACAATTTTTGCCCCTCAGCAACGGTGTCGAAAGTCACGTGACCTGGAATGGTCAATTGTTAAGAGAATTTACACCTTTAACCATAGTTTTACGATTTTCTAACGGAAATTGAAATATTCATGGTTTAGATTTCGTGCTTTATCTGCTCAAAGAAAATGTTTTCTCGTAAAAAATTTGGAAAAACACATTGTAGTAAATTATAATCGATGATATATAATATATAATGACATTGTTATTTTATTTTAAATAGGTAACTATTGGTACCAGTTTTTGTAAAAAATGTGAATAAATTGCATATATAAAAAATAATGATTTTATTTGAAAGATAATAAATAAGAACTCCGCTCCCCCTATAAAAGAACCCCCTAGAACAGAATAGAACAAAAAATATGTGGTTTCTCGAAATGGGCATTTTTTGAATTTTTGTGCATATCTTGCGCATATTTCGTAATTTTTTACTGCATATATATGCGCATATTTCATCAAAATTGATCGCATATAAATCCGCTCCCTAGTCATCAAACTTTTATTAGCATATACTAAAATCACAATAAATATGCACTAAAAATAAACAAACCAAAACACGTTGAATGTTACGAGGAGCACTCCCGAATCATGATTTACAATGTATAAACTTTGTAAATCATGATTTGGGGTTTAAAATGCATATACATTGTGCATTGTAAATTATGATTTGGGAGTGCTCCTCATAACATTTAACGTGTCTTGGTTTCTTTATTTCTAGTGTATCTTTATTGTGATTGTAGTATAGAATTAAACAAACCAAAACACGTTTAATGATACGAGGAGCACTCCAGAATCATGATTTACAATGTATAAAATTTAAAAATCATTATTTGGGATTTAAAATGTATATAATTTTATGCTCTGCATTTCTCTCTTTTATGAGATTGATGAGCAAATTCTAATTTAATTAATTACTCAATTATTTTAATCACTTCTTATGTAAAACACAACCAAATTTAAATTAACTTTTCTAATAAACTTTATTCTCAGGGTTATTTTATTTTTGATGCTATACCTTTGGTTTGTGGCTTCTGGTATCTCTAGTGGCTTACTTCGTCCAGGAAAAAACAGGGAAATTAAACACACTCAATATCATATAAATGTTAAAAATATTATTTATTTATCCAGTATACCATAAACATAGGACTTAAAAAATATGCTAAAATCTAAATTTGTTGCAACTATTTCTCATCTACTAAATTAAGCTTTAATTCTGGTATCTCCTCTGTTTTAATAAAAAAAATATTATTTAAATAATTCGTTATTTATTCTTACAAAATTTAATAAAATTTACTTTTCTCTTTTTTTTGAATTGATTACTTATTTCTTCTTTAAAATTTGGAATGACTAATTATGTTATAGAACTGTTCAATACAAAAATTACGCAAATATGGTGTGGATATAAACAAAATCTCTCCGTTTCACAAATGGTTTGACTAACCTTTTTGTTTCTTCTCTACTTATTTTCCCGGATTGCGTCGTCCTCGATTCTCCCACACGTACTCTTGGATGTTGCGAAAGGTCCCTCACGTCCAAACTGCTTCACACACAAACAAACAGGACGCGCTCGAATTCTCGACTCAGTTTTCTCTCTGCTCGATATCTTTTGCAAATAGATACCAATCGGCTACTCGTTCTAGACAGAAACAGGAATCTTCCTCGGACACAGGAAAATTAACTTTTCAAACCGGTCAAAGATTTCGTTTCAACTTGATTCTGCTCGCAAAGGCCAATTTCACCACTTTACACTGACTTCTCACTTTTCAAAAACTGGGCTGCTGTCTCCAGATAGTCATTACACAGTGCTTTCTCAAGAACCAATTTAATTTGTATACATCTTTCCATTTTGTTAAATTCTCGGAGACATCAAATTACTTTCGTTGTTTCAAACTGCTAAACAAAAAACCTTACATTCTAAACTCAATAAATTTGTTTACTACTTAACCTTCTTCGAATTTTTTATAAAATGTCTTATTGTCCATTGCAAAGCGAAATAAACTGTATTGTCTAATCTGACCGCACCATTGTTTAAGTCCGTTCAAAAACCCATTAAGAAAATCACCTTCTTAACGATTTCACTTTTCCGCGAAAACACTGATTACTCACGAAATTTATCCTATTACAATTTTTGGTCATATACATGGCGATGAAAAGCTATAATTTCGTGGTCTCTGATATAAATTTATTTACTAAATTTTTCCCAAAAAAATTATACAACAATACATTGTAAATCATGATTTGGGATTGCTTCTTGTAACATACGTGTCTTGGTTTATTTATTTCTAGTGCATTTTTATTGTGATTTTAGTATCTATGGTATGTACGATTCCCACTGGAAATTCTGAATTCTGATTGATTTCTGTGCCTAGATATGTGAAGGCATCCACGCGTCCAATGGTAAAGTTTGTTTAGCAGTAAATGGTTGACTTCAATTAGTGTGGTCGTAAATATTATTAAATTTTTCTGACTTGGCCCATTGTTAAAACCGGTCAGGAGAGATAAGCAAACGAGGTAGACAGAGTTGGTCTTTTGACAATTAATACTGACTAGACGGTACTCCTATAATAAAGCAAAGGATCCACAAAATTTACCATAGTTACGACGACAAAAACAAAAAAAAATGAATGTAAAATATATTGCTTTGCCTTATATACCCGAAATTAATGTTTTCAAACGAGTTTTAAAATAAATTAATCTATTTTAATTGCTAAGATTATAGAAAAACAAACATTCAACCATATTTAAATTTTACCTGAAACCGGGCCTTTTATACTATTATTGGTTAACCCAGGATGTTTATAGTCGGTACTATTTGAAGTCAACCATTTACTGCTAAACAAACTTTATAGTTGTCTATTGCAATATTGTTTTCATTGTCAGGTGTTTTTTTGGCGTTCATGTACTTTTTTTGCTTTCATTTATTTTAAGTCCTCTCTTTCGTTTTTTAGGATGAATTTTCTTGAATGTTTCTATTAGTCGTTGCTTGCTTCTACTAATGATAGCTACATCATCTGCATATGCAGTAATTTGTACTGTTTTGATATTTATAGGGCCGGTTACATTAAGTTTTCTGACGACTGGTTCAAGAACTTGGTTGAATAGCATGGTTTATAGCTCAGACGTAGATATTTTTTAAAATGTCTACAGGCCCCAAGTCGACTCAACCTGAATAAAATAAGTACCTTGGGTAAAACCAGGGGTATTAGTAGGCTGTTAGAGTGTAGCACTGGTCTTGCTAACTTCCTTGTATACCGTAGCTCCTAGAGATAGCAGATTCTTCTTCTTTAAGCTCCATCTTCTATCGAAGGTTGAAAGTCATCATGGCAATGCGGATCCTGTTGACTGCCGCTCTAAATAGCTCTGCACTACTACATTCGAACCATCCCCGTAAGTTCTTAAGCCAGGATGTACTTCGTCTTCCCACATTTCGCTTTCCTCGGATTTGCCTTGCATAATAAGTTGTAATTATGAGTATTTTTGCCCACTCATCACATCTCCCAAGTAATCAAGTTTTCATCTTTTGATAGTTAGTATTATTTCTGGTTGATTTCCTATCCCTCTAGTTACTTCCACGATTGACATCCTTTGAATCCATTATATTCGTAGGATTCTTCTGTAACACCCAAATTCAAAGGCGGCCAACTTATTCAAATGGACATGTTTCAATGTCCACGCTTCCAAGCCATAAAGAAGAGTAGAGAACACGTAACATCGAATCATCCTTAGGTGTAGTTCTAACCTTATATCCCGACAACAAAGAAACTTTTTAAGTTTAATGAATGATGCACGTGCTATTTTAATACGTGTTTTAATTTCTTTGGTTTGGTCTACATTTGATGTTATCCATGTTCCAAGTATTTTTAGTTATCCACACTCTCAACTACAGCATCTTAAATAGTTAATTGGATGTTTGCGTGTGCTGATTTAGTCATGATCATGCATTTAGTTTTCTTTAAATTCATCTTCAATCCGTACTCATGACAGCGTTTATTAAGTCGTTGCATTACGTTCTGTAAATCATTGTTGTTATCCGTTATTATTGCTGTATTGTCTGCAAAACGTAAGTTGTTCAAAACTTCTCCATTGATAGATATACCCTCTATTGAATCTGAGAGCGCTTCTGGAAATACCGCTTCACTGTAGACATTGAAAAGTAGTGGAGACAGCAGGCAATCCTGACGGACCTCTCTCTGTATTTTTTGGCAGTTTGATTCCAATATATATTAGATATAATTTTCGTATCACGACTGTCAATATTTTTGCTTTTTAATACATCTACAAGCTTTTTATGTTGAACTTTATCAAATGCCTTTTCAATTACCCTGCTATATTCCCAAAATCGCGGTAGGGGTATAAAAGGGAGTCTATTATTATTATATATTTTTTAGGTATACCTAGATTAAGAAAGTCTTCCAGCATTTTGTCTCTTATATTTTCATTTAATTTTCATTCATTTCTCATTTTCATATAGTTCTGGCATTCCTATCTTATTGACTGTATAATGCTAACTGCCTATTCTTCCGGCATTCTTGCTGCCGGCGTTTGTCCATATTAATGTTATTAGATAGTGAATCCTTTGCCAGAGTTGAGATCTTCGATGTTTTAATATTTCTGCCGAAATTCCGTCCGTTTGTGTCGCTTTATTGTTTTTTATTATCTTTTATTAGTTTCTTCCATTTTTTGTTCTCTAATCAACAAGATTAAAATATTTTTTATTCTCATTAAAATTATAGTAAGTTGCCAAAAATATTTGCTTTTATACTGACTTGTTCACCAAAGCTTGTTGTTTAACACTTTTCAAAGCTATTCCAACGTGTTAAGTCATTACATTTCGCTTGCTGCAAGTTGTCGATTACTAATATTAAAAAGTTAATTGTAGTTGATTATTTAATATTAGAAACAATGTTGATAAAGGTCGTATCCTTGCACAAATGGAAGTCACTGGTAATTATTTATCATTAAAATTATTAATAATTAAAAATGTCACATATTTATTTATATTAAAACGTCGTATCTATACAGAGTGTTTAAACTATAAAACTAATTATATTATTATATTATTATCTGGAATTATTTCTTCCAGATAAAACTGCTAATAAAACTAGTAAAAACACTCCAGATAAAACTAATACAAAAAATAATAGAACAAAACAGAATACCACAAGAATGGGGATCAAGCATCCTAATACCTCTCTTCAAAAAAGGAGACAAATCGGACCCGGAAAATTACAAAGAAATTAACTTATTAAACACAACATTAAAATTAACAACCAAAGGAACTATACCATTAGCAGAAGAACAACAAGGTTTTAGGTCGGGAAGGTCTTGCACCGACGCTATATTTGTAATAAGGCAAGTTCAAGAGAAATCGTTGGAATACAACAAGTCGGCATATTTATATTTCGTGAACCTTAAGAAAGCATTTGACAAGGTCAAATTAAAGGACGTTATCCATTTTCTATATCTAGAAAACATCTACTAGAACAACACAATAAAAGTAAAAGTGGAAGATGAACTAACTGACCTAATTGAAGCCGGCAATGGGACAAGACAGGGCGATTCTTGAGTCCTTTATTGTTCAACCTGATCATGGAGGAAATATTAAAAAAAAGTAAGAACTAAAAAAGGATACCAAATGGGAGAAAAACAACTAAAAATAATCTGCTATGCAGACGATGCAATTAGTGATGAGCGAAACAAGAATAAGACCAAGACCAGGCTAGTCTTGGTCTTGGTCTTGTTCTTGCAAGCTTGGTTTTGGTCTTGGTCTTGCAGTTAAAAGGCAGTATTGGTCTTGTCTTGGTCTTACACTAGCCGGTCTTATAATACTATATATAAACATAATAACTAAACCTAAGGGGAGTTATAAACGCTTAATTCTGCAATTTGTTATCGTGCAGTCCTTTAATTTTATTTAAACTACATTGCTCTCGTAGCACGAGTTATTCGCACTTTTTATTTTCACATATTTTTGGATTGAATACCCATTATGACATTTAAAAAGTTGAAAATATTCGGATGTGGGTAGTAAAGACTAGAATTTAAAATACACTAAAATGATTCGCATGCATTTCAAGTACGACACATACCTATTTGTACTTGTAGTACTGGCTCTTTCTGGGGAAAACTTAGATTCTTCCAAATAGTTTTCAACTATGAAATCAGTAAAATTCTTTACTCGTTTGTCATCCGTAGTGTGACCAACTAGTTCGAAAAATAAGGGACATGGCCCGAATTAAGAAGTCGTGTCCCGGCGTCCCGGACAAGGCTTCCGGGCCATCCGAATTTTCAACGTTTTGGTAAAATTCTATTTTGAATACGTTATTTGTCCAAGAATTCACATCAAATTGAATTGGTGGGACAAAAAAAGTCGAAAATTCTAGAGCGTAATACAAATACCACATCCAAAATGGATGCACTCTGGATGGAACTCAAACCGTGGACTTTTTTTCGTTTCTGTATTTCAAGTATCGTATTTGATCTATTGTATTGAATCTATCGTAGGGTTTTTTAAATGCTTTCTTCTCATTTCTAAGCATATTAAATCGTTCGACATATAATTAACAATAATATAAATAAATGTTCTGAATCAACATAAAAATGTTCTGAAGCTGGTTTCTTGTGGCATGTTTGACAAAATTATAGTTTTGATCGGATTTGATGGGACATAATTGGTTATAATGGTAAATACGTTTTTAAATTAACCTAAAATAAGGTTATGTTTTTAAGTGGAATCCAACATTAGTTGATTTCTAATTTTTTCCTTTTTGAGAACGTTTTCCGGATTGGAAATTGAAACGTCACAACGTAACAAAAATGTAATTATCATTACAACCAATTGCGGCTTAATTCCATCAAAAATATATGTCAACATAAAAATGTTAAGTCACACTAGTCATCCGGGATTTTCACAAATAATTCAACTTCCAACTTTCGTTGATTGTAAAAAACTAATCCAAAAAATAATTTTAAAAATTTCCCAGTATCGGAATTTTTGTCATTATATTCAGAAACTGAACCTAAGTTTTGGATTTTGCGATACCAAGCTTGACACATTACAATCGACAACGAGTTATTTTTTATTCAGACCACAATGCTTTCACAGCATTGTGAATCCCTTGTCAAAATCTATTGTGATATTTTTTGGTATTACTTTTAAATTTAACGACCTACATTTTTCCTCGATTATGCAAAAAGAATTGAAATAGTGTCAGTACTTTTATTAGACAAAAAAGCGAAAACTACTGGAACATAAAAACCGTTTTTAATGGCATTTTTTTAAATGGATTACCCTATCTATAATTACATTTTTTTGTCTTACAAGTAATTTCAATTGTCCTTGAACTGTCGCCGTTTGAAAACTTGCCTTCTGGACACTTTGAAGGTTGAGAAAATGCAAATTGTTTGACTTAAACGACTTAAAAATATAACCAAAATATTATTTATTTTAAAAATTTGATATTATTTAAGGTTTATTAAAATGTCAGTATATATTACTGAACTAAAAAAATAAAGTTAAATAATAAAAAACCAATTTCGCAAAAAAAGTACAAGAGTTTTGCAGGTTGGTCTTGGTCTTTCGTAGTTTTGCAAGGTTCGGTCTTGGTCTTGGTCTTGGTGTTGAATACCTGGTCTTGGTCTTGGTTTTGCAAACCAAAAGGCGGTCTTGGTCTTGGTCTTGCTGCAAGACCAAGACCAAAACCGCAAGACCAAGACCAGTCTCGCTCATCACTAGATGAAATATTAATATTAACCAGATTTAGCCATACGGCTCACACTCCCTCCAAGGGGAAAATTGACTCATCCCTGATACCTACGGTATCAAAAGGATTGAGCTCTGGTGGGACTCTTTCCGTGTTATCGAGTCCTAGGTGACTTGGAATGCAGGTGTATCTCCCAAAAATTTTCGTACACTTCTGGCCGTCGCGTCGCGAGTAATACAGCTTTCTGCATGGTCTTATAAAGATGTTCATTCAGACCCAGCTTTTTTATGCTTTCGAGGAGGGTCTTCGGAATTACTCCAGTAGTAGACATAATAATCGGTATCGTCTGGGTACTTTGCATTCTCCATTGCCTTCGTATTTGAATTTATAGATCTCTGTACTTGGCGATCTTTTCAGTTAATTTACTACGTAGATTATTGTTGTTAGGTATCGCCACATCAATTAGTGTTGTTTGTCTTGTTAATTTGTTAACTAGTACGAGATCTGGTCTATTATGTGCCACTGTTTGGTGAGCACAGTGCGGTCCCAGTATAGCTTGTAGTTGCCATCCTCAAGCATACTCTCAGGGACGTATTGATAAAACGGGAGATGGCCCTTTTGGAGAAGTCCCAGCTTGATAGCTATCTCTTGATGAAGGATTTTTCCCACTGCGTCATGCCGTTCCTTGTATTCAGTTGCAGCAAATGCCTGGCAGCCCCCTGTAAGGTGCTGGTTGGTTTCTTGGGCTTGACACCCATATCGGCATCTGTCGTTTTGAACCTGAGGGTCTTTGATGATATATTTTAATTTCTGGTTGGTATAACCTGATCCTGAATGGCCAGTAATGAACCCTCCGTTTCAGGGAACATCTTTCCTGATATCAACCAGTAGTTCGATGCTATATTGTCGACGTAATCTTGGCTGACCTCATTGGAATGTCGCCCGTGCAGAGGTTTACCCATCCAGGCGCCCACTTTTTCGTTCTTAGTAAGGTGGTTTATGCGCATTTCTGGTTCCCTCAGTTTTATCGGTGTTGTGTCATCTACTGCGCAGATAGCGCGACGTAGAGTAGATGTCTTAGCCTGCATCTGAAAATAAGTTCTTAAAATAGCAATTTGTTTATCTAATTGCTCACCTATATACGTAAGTCCTATTCCTCCTAGATTCCGTGGTAATGTTGTTCTTTCTACTGCACTTTTAGGATAGTGTTTTTGTGCCTTTGTGAGGTGTGTGCGTACTTTTCGCTGAAGACCTTCTATATCTGTTTTTGTCCATTTAACAATACCAAATGAGTAGCTAAGCGCGGAACATGCGTATGTGTTTAGTGCCTAAAACAAATTTCTACTGTTAAGGTGTAAGCGAAGCAACTGTTTTATCCTTCGTATAAACTCAGTATTTATCTCTGTTTTCATTTGTTTATGGTCAATTTTCCGCGCTTGCTTTACTCCAAGATATTTATACATTATACATATCGTTTTCACCCATGGCCTCGATGTTCTGGCCATTTTGCATATCGAATCCTCCGGGCTGTACTTTTCCTCTGACTATATTTAAAATACGGCACTTGTCTAGTCCGAAGTGCATACAAATATCATTAGAAAAAGTTTCTACAGTTTTTAGCATCTCGTCGAGTTGGTTTCGAGTGGAAGCCATTAATTTCAAATCATCCATGTACAATAAATGATTAAACTTCGTCACTGCATTGCTGTTATTTTTGATGCTAAAACCTGTATCTGTGGAGTTCAATAGCTGAGATAGTGGGTTCATAGCACCAACTATAGGTTATTATAATATTATTATTAATATAAATATTAATCTCTCAAAATGAAGAATATTTCCAACGTATGTTGCACCAATTTAACATAACCGCCAAAAAATTTAATATGTTAATTTCCCCAAAAAGACAAAATGCATGGTTATAATATCAGATCCAATAAGATGTAAATTGGAGCTGAAAGGTCAGATAATAGAACCAGTGATTGAATTTAAATACCTAGGCATCACACTATCTAGCTACGGAAGGCTTGAAACAGAAGTGGAAGATCAGTGAATAGAGCAAACAGAGCCGCAGGTTGCCTGAATGACACAATATGGGAAATAAAATTATCGGAAAAGAAATGAAATGCAGAATTTACAAAAGAGTCATCAGACCAATAATGACATACGCGGCAGAAACATGACCCAAAACAGAGAGGACAAAAATATTGCTCGAAACAGCGGAGATGAAAACCCTTCAAAAAATCGATGGTAAGACTCTATGGGACAGAGCGAGAAGTACAGATATACGACGGAGATGCAAGGTGGATAACATTAATAACTGGGTAAGAAACAGAAGAATAGAATGGAATGACCACATAAGCCGAATTACAACAAATAGGGTAGTCAGGACAGCGAGAGATGGTTCCCCAATAGGAAGACGATCAGTGGGAAGACCACGAAAACGATGGAACGACAACTTACTAGAGACACATTGAAAAACAGACATAGTAATGTCTACACAAAAAGAAGAAGAAGAAGAAGAAGAAGAAGAAGAAGAAGAAGAAGAAAAAGAAGGAGAAGATAAAACTACCGAAGTCAACGAATGTAGTCTTCGTCGCTTTTTTGACCCAATAATGGTCTGACACACACGTACACATATTTAGAGGGCCCGACCTTTTTTAGGTTCTCCACCATTTCCTTATGTTCTGCATAAGACTCTCTGAGAATGGTATGTTTCGAATCGGTTAGAGACTTATGGGCCTTGCACCTAGATTCCGTCTTCAATATTTTCTGAGATAATCTGGAGGCCTTTTTCTTTACTTTCATTTTGTTGTCGTTTCCGTTTGTTTTTTTTTTGCTACAAGCATATAAATGATTGGGTCGTGTCGTCATATGTATTCGTCTTCTGCTTGTTTATTTTCTTTTTGGACAGCCTTTGTTAACGGAGGATTTGTAGCCTACGGGAACTAGATAGGGACCTAAATGTTAGGGGATAGGAACTAATTTTGGAAGTATACTACTACTATCAGTTTACAGCGTTCTCCGACGCCTTCCGAATACTAACCGCCAATCTTCTCGGTTTAACCGTAGACCTGGAGGGAATTCTCATTCATCTAGTTCTTTTTCAATTCCCTCCCTCGAGCTTCTTCTCGGCTTTCCTCTTTTCATTCTCCTTTGTGGTGTCTACGTCAAAATCTGTTTAGGGATCCTGTCATCTGGCATGCTCCGTACATGGCCGTACCATATTAGTTGCTTTGTTTTTATGTCACCAATTATTGTATGCGTGACTTCCATCATTTCTCATATTCTCTCATTTGGTACCCGATCTCTTCTCGATTTGCCTGCTGCTCTTCTCCAGAAGTCCATTTTTCTTGTTTCTAGTAACATTGTCTCTGTTCTTTCTCTCATTGGACAAACTTCACTGCCATATTGTGATTACACTTTTAAGTATGGTATTGTATATGAGTTTGTTCGCTTTAGATATTGTTTGGTCCCACAGAATGCCGTTCATCGTTGATATGGCTTTTCTACCCTGTATGTTTATTGGTATGGGAGCCCAAGCGGGGATTATTGCAGTTACTCGAGCGCGCCAGATTATTACATGGGGAGAAACCTTGTACCCTGAAAATGTACCTCTACCATATATTGGCTCTTAATGCAGGGGAGTTCGGTAAGGGGGGACCGAAAAGAAAATCTATCCTTAGAAAAACTCGAAATCGTCAGATTAAGATAAGGTAAGTTAAGTACATGCAAAACAGTGTATATTTCAAAAATCTGACGATTTTAGCGGGGCGTAAGGAAATGGGAGAGTCCCAAAGTTTCACAAGAAACAAGCGAATATTTCGCGAAATGAAAGACAGATCGAAAAACTAAAAAATACGTATTCAATATTTTTCAAAAATCTATCGAGTGATACCAAACACGACTTCCCACGGAGAGGGGTGGGGAGTAAATTTAATATTTTAAATACGAATCCCGCGATATTTCGCGAAATGAACATCAGATCGAAAAACTGAAAAATACACTTATTCAATATTTTTGAAAAATCTATCGAATGACACAAAATATAATTCCATGGAGGTGGGGTGGGGGTTACTTTAAAATCAAATGGGAGCACCCATTTTTTTATTGCCGATTTGGATTCCTTACGTAAAAATAAGTAACTTTTATTCGAGACATTTTTTCCAATTATGGATAGATGGCGCTATAAGCTAAAAAAACGATTGTTGGAAATCGAAAATTAAATTAAAAATGGAAAGTTCCAACTAAAATGAAAATCTTTACTTAACTTTTTTTGGTTTTGGGACCTACTCTTCACAACCCAATAGGTCCCCAAAGCGCTCGAGTAACTGCACATTTAGCATACTTTGCTCCCCTACCATATTTAATTATGTATTTTCCATTGAACATCGATTGTTCCATCTTTGAGTTCTCTTGACGCCCAGGTACTTGTATTCATCACAGTGTTTAATTTCTACCCCATCGTCTAATGTAATGGACCGCTTTGCCCCTTCAATACACATGGCTTCTGTTTTATTAATGGCTTGGAGCGTAGTAGTTGAGACACGATCGAAGCAACATCGAATCTCTTTAATAACCGAATCAACGTATTAATATTTGATATTTGTTGTGATTTCTTTTTACTAGTCTAAAAAGTGATTTGCAATTAGTGTTTTGGAACAGGTATATTAGAATTTTTAATTGCTTGCTAATTACAAGAATTCATAAAGTAAGGTAACATATTCCAGTCTGTTTTTTGTTTCTTGTTGTTTTTTAAAGTATTTGGAGGAACATAAGCGTATCGTTAGCTGTATTTTCGAAAATATGCCGTCAAATTTAATATGTTCTTGCTGCAGCAAATCATACAAACCAAATTTAATGTTAAAATGCTCTGTGTGTACTAAAGTATTTAGACATACTTGTGTTAACATTAGTGCAAATGAGCTTGAACTGATTAATGATGAAGAGAAGGGATGTGACTGGTCTTGCATAAATTGTAGACAAATTGGTAATCAGATTAAGGACTTAAAATCATTAATTCTCTCACTTCAGGCTGAAATACAAGCCCTAAAAAATGATAACCAGATTTTGAAATCTTCTTCGAACCCACTAGAAATGGAAGAGATAATACAAGAAATCAACGAACGAAATAAAAGAAAACGAAATGTTATTTTCTTTGGTGTGCCGGAACAGGATCAACAACTATCTGAGGATCATCGTAAGATTAGCGATAAGTCTGAAGTTCAAAAAATAATCTCAAGCGTAAGTCCTAATGTGAATACTGCCAACATTAAGCTCTTCAGACTTAGGCAAGTTAACCAAGGGCGAATTCGACCAATTAAGGTCATATTAGATGATGAAAATGATGTATTTGCTTTAATACGGCAAGCTAAATTTCTAAGAAATGGGAACTACAAAAATGTGTCAATGTCATTTGATCGAACTAGAAATCAAATTAATTATTACAACAATGTAAAGGTTGAACTAAACAACATGAATGCGAGTGGAAAAAAATCAAGTATATGAATGGTATACCCAAGGTAGTGCCTTTAAACCAATAGAGCCCGACAGTGTTGTAGGATGTGAACTTATATGTTATTACCAAAATGTACGTGGTCTTAACTCTAAAGTTTCAGAGTTTTATACTAGTGTAAGTGAGGGTGAATATGACATTATTGCTTTAAGTGAGACCTGGTTGAACAAGGATGTGTCCAGTCTAGAGTTGTTTCCTGATCAATACGATGTGTATAGAAAGGATCGAAAATTTGATGTTGTAGATAAAACCACTGGGGGAGGCGTCTTATTAGCGCTGAAGACGGAGATTAAATCTTCTGTTATCGATGTATCCACATACGATCTACAGTTTCCCCTAATCGATATGTTAGCTGTAAAATGTTGTGTTGGTTATAGAAAATTTTATGTTTTAGTTCTTTATATTATTGATAAGTTAAGTTCTGAAGACTTCGAATACTTTTTTGAATGTTTAGAACAACTGGATATATTTAATGAAACCATTGTTATATTAGGTGACTTCAATGTACCCAAGTTTATAGATCAAAGCAGATTAGATAAAAAAACATCAACTGTATTAGATTTTTTAAGTTTATTTAATTTAGTTCAATACAATGATGTGCCTAATAACTTAGGTCGTTTGTTGGATTTAGTAATGTCATCAGAGAAATGTGATATTATTCATGATAATTCTTCACTGGTTAAAGAAGATGGTCATCATCCTGCACTTATGATAAAGATTAATAATTTGGGAAAAAAGGAAATTAGGTTTTTACCAAATTCTAATTCGAAAATGTATAATTTTCGGAAAGCAAATTTCACTTCTCTGTATTCTGAACTATTACAAACTAATTGGGACTTTTTAGATAATTACGATGATGTAAATATAGCATTAAAGCAATTTTATAATATATTGTATACAATAGTTGATAGATATGTTCCGGTATACAAAAATTAAAAACATAAGTATCCAAATTGGTATCACTCAGATATTATTAAAAATATTAAACTCAAAGCCAAAAACCGTCAAAAGTATAGAAAAACAGGAAACGAAATATATCACATAGAATTTAAAAGATTGCGCAAAGTTATTAAACAGCAAATTAAAACTGCATATAACAATTACATTGAAAACATTCAAGACAGTATTACCATTGAAACAAAATCATTTTGGTCTTATGTACATACTAAAAATAAGTCATCGCGAATTCCAGGTGAAATGTGCTATGAGGGAAATACTTTTGATAATCCCCAGGATATTGTCAACGCTTTTAAAACATTTTTTGAAAAAGTATATGTATCTACTGACAATAATGAACCAGAGGACATCAGCGTTCAGGGTTTTAATTTACCAACCATTAATTTTTTGAAATTTGAAGAAAATGAAATTCTGGAAGCTTTTAAAAGATTAAAAAATAAAATGACGACTGGTCCAGATAAGATTCCAGCATTTCTAGTTAAAGATTGTACACGAATATTTGTCAAACCGCTTCAAAAACTGTTTAACTTATCTTTGGAAACTGGAAAATATCCTGAAATATGGAAAGAGTCAAAAGTATGTCCAATATTTAAAAATGGAGTTAAATCTGATATATCTAATTACAGACCTGTCTCTCTGTTGTGTAACTTCTCAAAGATTTTCGAGATTGTTCTGTATAATCGTATATATCCGTGTGTTCGCGGCTATATTGCACCTTTTCAACACGGATTCATAGATAAACGATCTACCGTCACAAACCTGGTAGTGATGACACAATTTATTTCTGAAGTATTAGATAAACAAGGACAAATTGATGTCGTATATACAGATTTCTCGAAGGCATTTGATAAGGTGGTTCATCCGTATTTATTATCCAAGTTATCAAATTTAGGATTTTCTGTTAATTTAATTAAATTCTTTGGTAGTTATTTAATAGGAAGGAGACAGTATGTATTCTATAATGGCTTTAAGTCAGATTTAATTCTGTCTAAGTCTGGTGTTCCGCAAGGCTCCAATCTAGGACCGTTATTATTTTTACTTTATATTAATGATTTGTTTCAAGAAATTAACTGTAAAAAATTGTGTTTTGCGGACGACTTGAAAATTTTCTGTAAGATCGACACTATTGGCGATTGTTTAGAACTTCAGCGTAACTTAACTGCTATTGATACATGGTGTACTAATAACAAACTACTATTAAATTCTGCAAAATGTAAAGTAGTGAGTTTTTGCAGGAAATTGACGACAGTTAACTTTAACTATATAATTCAGAACTCTGTTTTGGAAAAATCTAATAGCCTCAAAGACTTAGGTGTCATTTTTGACTGCAAGTTAACTTTCAATTTGCATATTGAACAAAAAGTTTCTGAAGCTATGAGAATGTACGGTTTCATTATTAGGAATTGCAGAAACTTCACCAACATAACACCAATAAAATTATTATACTATTCTCTAGTACGTCCAAAATTAGAATATTGCAGTTTAGTTTGGTATCCTATATATAATTGTTATACAAAAGATATTGAAAAAGTACAGAGAAAACTTATAAAATATCTGATATTTAAAATTGATGGAATCTATCCTAACCGTGGATGTGATAATAATACATTATGTTGTAGAGTTGACATGGTTAGTTTAGAATTAAGGAGAGAAATTAGTTCATTAACATTTTTGTATAAATTATTACATAACAGTATTGACTGTAGTGATTTATTAGCACAAATTAATTTCAACGTTCCTCGAGTTAGATCTAGATCAAACGTTTTATTTAAGTGTCCAAGAGCAAGAACAAATATATTAGTTAAATCGCCTCTTTTTGTCATGTGTAAGAATTATAATAGTATTTGCAATCATTGTGATATTTTTTCGTGCTCACTTAATGATTTGTTAAAAATGGCTTCTCTTTACTTAGATTAGGTCTCTACTATTACTTTGTAGATGTTATACTAATGAATTATGTGATTTTTTTTTCTGTATTTGTCCTATAAATGGGAAACTGTTGGGCAATAAAGCTATTATTATTATTATTATTATTCACGTTGCAATACACTTGAAGTGTGGCGTTGGTCTTCCATCACACTAGCCCAACGCCTCATGGCGACGGTGAAAATAAAGAACGAGCAATAAAAAATGAGCAATAATAAAGAACCAGCAAAAAGAACATAAAAGAAGGAATAAAACGGGAATTCTCCTCCTAAAAATGGGAAACTTTTACAATAAAGAAAAAGAGGAACAAATATTGATCAATCAAGCGGGAAATAGTGGAAGTAGCACAGCCCAGACGGGGGAGGGAAAAGAAGAAAATATCAAGTCGAAAATATTAGAAGTGACGGCATTCGTTCTAGCCATTGTCTTCGCCCCATTTATGACAGATAGAATATGGAGAAGGTAGCTGATTAACGAAAGGATTGATCAACCTAACGTTGACCTGTTGGAATTCCCGAAAAATGCTGCTTGAAGTAATAGGCAGTAACAAATACGAAGACATTAATCTAGTATAAATAATCTGGTATAATATAGGCTTGGTACAAATGGGCGCGTAGAACAATATAAAGGAACTAATAATAATTGAAAATAAACAGAGTCAGACAGAACATATCAGATTGGAAATTAAGAAGAGTAGAGTTATACATAATTAACAATTTCCGTATAAATGTTACATATTATAGAAAGACATGCCGAAATAAATAGAATGTATAAAAATATAAGGATTAAGGAGAGATAATAGTTAAAAAGGAATTCCTACAAACAACATAAATATATTAAGTTTATAACAGGCAATATTGTTCAATAAAAAGAAAAAACAAAGGAAATAGCTTTTAAAATAAGTATTGTTTTAAGAGAATGCAAAATACTCTTCGTAAAATATATTTTCACATATTATTTTAAAGACAAACCTATGTATTACGCACTCTGTAAGTAGAAAAATGATATGTTGTAAAGGTAATTACCATTTACTGAATAAACATAGATATACATTTCATTCTGTATCGTCGAATGACCATCGGAAGAAGAGGTTGACATGGTTACATATATCATTAAAATTTGGTTGGTAATTACAGGTATGTAATAAATATTTAACAAAATTTTGATAATTGACTTCATACAATCGCACACTTCCGACGTGCACTTACTGCGATCTTCTAAAGCTAAAGTATCTAAATTAAATAAGAGATATTTTCTCTTGTTTGTCAGTTTTTCACTTTTATCCATATAATTCGCTTATTCCATAATGTTATCTTTACGCTATATTTATTTGCTGATGTCGGCAATATACTTTGTTATTATATTTGTATTTGTATAATATTTATCAGAAGCTTCTTCCTGTTTTAGAATTTAAAACGCTAAAGCATATCTTACTCATCATTAAGCACCTGGACCTCTTAAACCGGTATCTTCCAGTTGTCCCGGTTTTATGCTCAGAGTTTCTTGCCTCTTACGCCTTGCTCCGGAAAACTCACTGATATGCCTGTATATGCCTTTATCTCTGTATTTGGTGAAATACAGAGGACTTTTTTAGCACATCTGTCGTGGTCCAAATGCTCTAAACGTCACAGCAGTCTGGTTACAGCTCTTTTCACCTCTACCAGCTGAGTTAGCTTTCCATGGAGCTGGTTGACTTAGCTGGTTTAGTACTCTTCTTCTTCTTTATGTACCATGCCCTTTCAGAATGTTGGTTACCATCATAGCTATCTTAATTTTATTCACTTCCACTCTAAATTGCATGATTGTATCAACACCATACCAATTTCACAAGTTCTTCAATCATGAAGTTCTTCTTCGTCCTGGACTGCGTATGCCTGCTATTTTTCCTTGCATAATATATAATATTTTGTAGCAACCTATATTTAGGACCTCTCATTGCATCTCCGAAATGCTCCAGCTTTAGTACTCTGGTCACACATATCGTCATACATTCATCTGAAAATTTTCATTGTTAAGAATTTAGTTTTTCTTCATATTATTTCGTGATGACCCATATTTTATTTTATTTTCCAAATAAGTAACAGCATTATACGTTTTGTCACCAGCTCTTATTCGATATTTTCTCAAATTGACTGCAGTTTAAATTAGCTATTTCTGACCTAAATATTCGAAATTTTCAACCATCTTTAATCTACAGTATTGGAATAAAGTATGGAACCAACTAAATATATTTGAAATTAAAAAGCGCTATTCATCAAACAATGATACATACTGCATCTAGACCTCGATTTTTGACACTTCGCTTCGTTATTGAACGTATTCGCATCGTATACTAAACAGATACGAAGCGAATACGTTCGATAACGAAGCGAAGGATCAAAAATCGAGGTCCGGGGCCTCGATTTTTGACCCTTCGCTTCGTTATCGAACCTATTCGTTTCGTATACTAAACAGATACGAAGCGAATACGATCGATAACGATAGCCCTGTCGCCAGGGGGGTACAATGGCCTCCTTAATTCAGATGGGCCTACCCAAGTTTTTTTATGTATTTTGACCCGAAGAACACGAATTATTTGGGTAACAGTTGATCCGGATGTCGACAAGATTGTTATAAACAAAGAACTTGAGGAATCACATAACAGCGATTTCTCGCAAAACAAAACATTTTTTTGTATTCTTCAAGTCATTCTAAGCATAAAATGTTTTTACAAGTTTTTTCGTAGGATGTATATTTTTCGACATAAACGCAGTTGAACTTTCAAAAAATCGAAAAACTGCAATTTTTGAACCCGAATAACTTTTGATTAAAACATAAAATAGCAATTCTGCTTACCGCATTTGAAAGTTTAAGTCTAATCCTATCGGTTTTGATTATTTTCATAGCTAAAAATTAATTTTTTTAATGGTTAAACAAAGCTATAAACACATAGTGTTTACAGTGCCCAATGCATGCGTTTTAATCTACGTAATCTACGTAGAAATTGTCTGTATGCGTGCCTACTCGTTCGATTTTAAACGAGAAATGCATTGAAAACATCATTTACAGTCTGAAAAATGAAAGAATACCCATGAACCACCACATCAATAACTGATTTTGTATTTACCGTCTTTTTCTATAACAAACGTATTGTTATTTATAGAAAAAGACTGCAAATACAAAATAAGTGCTTGATGTGAATGTGATGGTTCATGGGTATTCTTTCATTTTGCCGACTGTAAGCACTATGTGTTTATAGCTTGGTTTAACAATAAAAAAAAATAATTTTTAACAAAGAAAATAATCAAAACCGATAGAATTTGACTTGAACTTTCAAATGCGGTAAGCAGAATTGCTATTTTATTTTTTATTCAAAAGTTATTCGGGTTCAAAAATTGCAGTTTTTCGATTTTTTGAAAGTTCAACCGCGTTTGTGTCGAAAACTATGCATCCTACGAAAATACTTATACAAACGTTTTATGCTTAGAATGACCCAAGAAATACAAAAAAATGTTTTGTTTTGCAAAAAATCGCTGTTATGTGATTCCTCAAGTTCTTTGTTTATAACAATCTTATCGATATCCGGATCAACTGTTACCCAAAAAATTCGTGTTCTACGGGTCAAAATACATAAAAAGCTTGGGTAAGTCCATCTGAATTAAGGAGGCCGTTGTACCCCTCCTGTCGACAGGACTACGAAGCGAAGAGTCAAAAATCGAGGCCCTGACGCCATATGTTTTGTCACTAGTCTACTTCCAGTTTCATCGGGAAAGCCCTTCACCTTATTTACTTTAAATAGAACAAACTGTATGTTTTTGCGGATTTTACAAGAACTTGTTATTCCTAATTCGCTCATGTCCAGCTTGGTAGAAAAAATTTGTTAAAACGAGAAATAAATGAATTTTTCTGAGTTAAAGGATAGTTAAATTTATTTACTAAGACCAATGCACTCGCTTCGGCAGTACACACACACACACACACACACACACACACACACACACACACACACACACACACACACACACACACACACACACACACACACACACACACACACACACACACACACACACACACAAAACCAATCATGCTATTTGATTCTCTTTGCCTTTTTTTATGAATTTGATGGCCTTGGCCGAGCCAATTAGCCAGACATTTTGTTATTTTAAAAACAAACAATGTTTTTTTTTCAATCAGAGGAATTTTTTCTGTATATTTCTAACTCTAAATACATAACAAACTAACATATTACAATTATTATCCTTAAATTTTTTTTAAATATTTTTTTGTAAATATTTAATTTTTTTTTGTTTTTTTATATATTTTTAATTTGTTTTTTTTTATTATTGTTATTTAGTTTTTTTACTACGCTAAGACATAAACCCGATTCAACATCTCGGAGATTTACATCTTCTTAGTTTTTTTCTCTTATTATTTTGCTTTTTTTTGTTTTTTTTTTTGTTGAAATCTACATCTCTTTGCCCTATCCCTATGCGGGTTTGGCTTCCCTAATTGCATTTCTTCATACAATTCTATCTTGGGTCGTATCAATATTAATCCTCTTTACTTCAAATAATTTTCAAAATAGTTGCCGTTTACCTCTCGAAAACGGAGAAGCATATAATAAATAAAGAGCAGAATAGAACAAGCCAGAGATGCTTTTTTGAGGCTTCGTTTTCTGACTGATCGCAAGTTGGATTTCAACCTGATATACAAGATACTGAAGTATTATATTTGGCCTGTTCTCTCGTACTGAATGAAAACATGATCATTGTAGACCAGCTGCATTAACAAACTAAGTCTTTGAATATCTTTGAATATCATTTACGGACAGAGTCAGAAATTAGAAATTATTAAGGAGAGCGGGCTTCCAGAATAGAAAACTTTTTGTTTCTGTAAAAAATAAGAAGACTGCATACTTAGTATACAGTGCGAGGAAGCTCAGTAGATCTGTTATAGTAAAAATTACAAAAAAAGTTATTAACAAAAATTGTAGGCAGCTTTAAACTCCATATTTTAAAATTAGTTACAATCTTACAGGGTGTTCCATAAGATGGTGGCAGACCAAACTTATGTTTTTTAAATGGAACACCCTATATTTTATTTTAAATTTGAAATCTGCTTCACTTCCACATCACAAAAATGTAAAGTTTTATTATATTATACCGGGTATTTAAAAAGTTATAACCAATATTACCTGAAAATCGTATCAAGTTTAACTCCCTGTATAATTAAAAAGGAGTATAGGAACATTGATCTATTGCAACCATAGTTTTTTAATAATTGTTAAAAATTATAAAACATATTCGTTTTCGTAATATTCGTTAAATCAAATACAGGGTAAGTCAAAATGCAAGTACATTATTTTCTTGATAATTTTAAATAGAACACCCTGTATTTTATATTCCTATCGAAAAGTACTACTATCGAACTTCAAATTTTATGAAGTACTCCCTATACCTAAAGTTATCAGTTTTCTAGATATTTTTATTTTTCCATCAAAGTATTAATTTGGTAGATATTTTAACGTTTACCAATAATTATTGTGAGTTGGCCATTATTGATTTGTCAGAAACTGACAGTTTGACATTATTATTTATTAATTCAGGAACGAAATAACGACACAGAAAAGAAAACAATTTATTTCAAATAAAATTTATAAAAAATAACCGACGAAAAAAAAATAACACATAGAAAAACAAAAAACAACAGTAATTTTAACTTATCTTACTTAAGTAAGGTGTTCAAAATGACCTCCCAAAACATCTATGCATACTTGAAAGCGGTCATTGAAAGAGTTGCTTACATTATTAAGCATTTGTAAAGAAATATTTTGAAAGGCAATTCGGATTCTATTTTTCATATCATCCCTTGTTGTTGGAGGTATTTTGTATACTTCGTTATTAACGTAACCCCAAAAAAATGACTCCATTTTATTGAAATCCAGTGACAATGGAGGCCACCTTACCGGTCCATCCCTTCCGATCCACCTTTCACCAAACTGATCATTAAGTTCACCACGTACTAATTCATTGTGGTGCGCAGGAGCACCGACATGTGGAAACCACATTTGTTCACGTATATTAAGTGGAACGTCTTCTAGTAATATCGGTAACTGATTTACGATAAAATCTAAGTAAATCTCACCGTTTAAGTTATCTTCAAAAAAAATATGGTCCTACTACATGGTTACCGACAATACCTCCCCGCACATTTAGAGACCATCTTGTTTGACTATGTGTTACTATGTGGTATGGATTACTTGTTGAATCTTAGTGAAAGTTATGTCTATTAACAGAACCGTTTCGATGGAATGTAGCTTCATCACCAAATAGGACATAATCAAAAAAATCTCTGCTCATTAATTTTTTCTAAGTCCCATTCACAAAATACTATTCATTTGTGCTATTCTTGGTGCTTTTGAATATGATAAGGGTGCATCTTGTTTTTAGATAGAACGTTTTGAACAGAGTAGTAACTAAGTTCTTGTTCATTGGAAATACTCCTTATATTTGTGTGTGGGTTTTCTGTATCTGCCATCAACACACTCATTTCGTTTTCCTCTGTCACACTAGTTTTTGTTCGTTCATGTTTTTCATAATTCAATGAACCAGTGCGGTTAAATCGATCTTTCAATTTTTCAAATGTATCTTGTCTAAGTTGTCGCCTATCTGGAAACCGTTCTTGATCAATTTTAGCTGATAGTAATGAATTTTTATTGCATTCCCCCAAAATCCAGATCATATCTACCATTTTTTCATCAGTAGTAAAATTCATTATTGCTAATTTAAATTAAATTAATTACTTAAATACTAAATAATAATTGTTGCTAATTTACGGTGTACCCCAATACTGAATTAATAAACAATAATGTCAAACTGTCAGTTTCTGACAAATCAATCATGGCCAACTCACAATAATTATTGGTAAACGTTAAAATATCTACCAAATTAATACTTTGATGGAAAAATAAAAATATCTAGAAAACTGATAACATTAGGTATATGGAATACTTCATAAAATTTGAAGTATGATATTAGTACTTTTCGATAGAGATATAAAATACAGGGTGTTCTATTTAAAATTACCAAGAAAATAATGTACTTGCATTTTGACTTACCCTGTATTTGATTTAATGAATATTATGAAAACGAATATGATTTATAATTTTTAACAATTATTAAAAAACTATGGTTGCAATAGATCAATGTTCCTATACTCCTTTTTAATTATACCTACAGGGAGTTAAACTTGATACAATTTTCAGGTAATATTGGTTATAACTTTTTAAATACCCGGTATAACATAATAAAACTTTATATTGTTGTGATGTGGAAGTAAATCAGATTTCAAATTTAAAATAAAATACAGGGTGTTCTATTTAAAAAAAACATAAGTTTGGTCTGCCATCATCTTATGGAACACCCTGTAAGATTGTAACTAATTTTAAAATGTGGAGTTTAAAGCTGCCTACAATTTTTGTCAATAACTTTTTCTTGTAATTTTTACTATAACAGATCTACTGAGCTTTCTCACACTAATCAATCACCCTGTATATTACTAGGAGATCGATTAACTTTTCGTCAATTGGTACTCAAAGGAAAGATAGAACCTAAGAGAGTTCTTTTGGACCTAAAAAGATGTGATGATTGCGTAATATTTGTTCTAATAGTTCAGAGAAATAAGGAAAAAAAATATCCTGTCGGTGACACAACCCCCTCCAGGCCGAAACTAAATTTTTTTAGTAGTAAGGACATATGTTTCCTGCAGCCGATTTTGATGATATACATAGTTATAAACAAATGAAGATCAAAAACGGTAAATTTTCGCTTATTTCGTCTATAACCAAAAAGTTAAGTATAAACAAATTTAAGAGTGAGAAACTCATAAATCGTATAAAAAACATATAAAACTTCAATATGGCGTTCACTGAATATGTCTATCCTTATTGGTTGCTCAAAAAATTGCAAAATAAATCATAAATTTTGAGTTTTTTAAAAAAAAGTTGATTAATAGCAAGCTGAAAATTTGTTAATAGCTTAAGGGTGTCTAGTCGGATAAACTTTGATATATGGGAACACTGGAACAGGGGCAGTTTTAATTGTGGAACAGGTTAAAAATTTGGAACGGTCAGACCACGAAAACGGCACATTTATTTTGTCCGACAGAATAGACTTAAACTCTCCGAACAGAGATTAAACTCTCATGCAAAAATCAGACTGCTATTTATCATCTGTCATAATTCCTGTCATTTGACATATCCTACATGTTCCACTCATTAAAACGCCCATTTGATGATAAATAGCAGTCTGATTTTTGCATGAGAGTTTAATCTCTGTTCGGAGAGTTAAAGTCTGTTCTGTCGGACAAAATACATGTGCCGTTTTTGTGGTCTGACCGTTCCAAATTTTTAACCTGTTCCACAATTAAAACTTCCCCTGTTCCAGTGTTCCCATATATCAAAGTTTGTCCGACTAGACACCCTTAAGGTATTAACAAATTTTCAGCTTGCTATTAATCAACTTTTTTTTCATACGCGGGATCCAGACCTATATATAATAATTCAGTCTTTCCAAATATGAAAAAATAATTTTTCTACGGGTAACGGTTAAAAAGTTATTCTAACTGTTTATAAGTAAGAAAAAAATCGACGTGTTATTGCAAAATAATTTTACACTGTTTAAAATTAATTTTGGTCATTTTTTTTAATTATGTCAATAGTACAAATGCTCTTCTTCCATAAACTGTCAGAAGTCTTACTGTAACCTCATAATTTTCTGACTTACCTATAGTGTTGCAAGAAAAATGAAATTGGGATAAAAAAAATTAAATAACTTTTAAACTATTTGACCAATTGTTTTGAAATTTAAAATATAATTTAAGCACCAGAAGTCTCAGCAATTCGTGTAATAAGAAGGTTCTGTTCATTTTTACATAAGTTATAAATATTTATAAAATCTCAGAATTTAAGATTTATTTTGCAATTTTCTAAGCAACCAATAAGAATAGACATATTCAGCGAACGCCATATTGAAATTTTTTAGACGATTTATAAGTTTCTTGCTCTCAAATTTTTTTAAAATGCTTAACTTTTTCGTTATAGACGAAAAAAGCGAAAATTTACCGTTTTTTTATCTTCATTTGTTTATAACTGTGTATGTATATCATCAAAATCGGCTGCAGAAAACTTAAAGGATATTAGGACTCAAAAAATTTGGTTTTGGCCTGGAGGGGGATGTGTCACGAGAAAAATCTTATTTCTCTGGACTATAAACAGTATTAATAAACTAGTTATTAAGTATAATATAAGGTACTATTTAAATAAGTTAGGTATTGTCGATAACTAATTTTGTTGACCTTCTCCATTGAAAGCCATATAGACCAGGGCGCATCCATAAAAATATTAGTACATTTGGATGTTGAGAAGTGACTCATATTTTTTTGCAGAAATTGCTTGAAAATAACTCATATAATAATTGTTGAGTTATCCTTGTACTCAAAAAGGTCCGGAACATTGTTTAAATACTCAAAATGTCAAAAAATGTAAAAAAAATCGATTTTTTTCTTCGTTTTTTGATTATAACTTTAAAAGTGTTCATTTTCGAGAAAAGCTGCACTAACATAAAAGTTTTGCAATTAAATTTGCTATAATATAGGGTTATCTGAAAATTTTAAAAATTGTCACCCTTGTTGTAAAATAGCAATAATTAAAAAAAAACATATAGAAACAAGTATAGTATTCGCATTTTACGTTTTTTAACCATTTTTTCTATACTTAGGACCTTCATATTTCACCAAGAAAAACTTTATGATACAGTAAAACAATACTGTAAATTTCATTAATATCGGTTCAACAGATTTTGCAAAATAAATTTTGCAATCCAGCTTTCGCAAAAAAAATTCATTTTTTCAAAATGTTACAGAACTGAAAATAAAGCAGACAGCAGGTTTAAATTTTTTTGCACATAGAAGTGTACTGTACCTTTCATTTGCAATTTGCAAAATTAATATCGATTAACTACCACGGCGTCAGGAATTTTTTTAAATAAACATTAATTATTGGTGCTACGCGCAGGACAGCGGATAGTTTGCTCTGATTGGGCATAGAAAATATGTTTAAACAATTGTTCACAAACAATAATCAAATTAGTTTGATTTTTGTGGAATTAAAATATAAACATACAACAAAATATAAAGTAAGAAAATAATATATTAGATAAAGAAATTTTGGTGCAAATCAACACCAAAAATTAATGTTTATTTAAATAAATTCCTGACGCGGTGGTAGTTAAGCGATTTAAATTTTGAAAATTGCAAATGAAAGCTACTGTATTTTTAATATGATAAAAAAATTCAACTTGCTGTCTGCTTTATTTTCAGGTCTGCAACATTTTGAAAAAATGAATTTTTTGCGAAAGCTGGACTGCAAAATTTATTTTGCAAAATCTATTAAATCGATCTTAATGAAATTTGCAGTATTTTATTTGAAAAATCTATTAAATTTATCACATTATAATGTTTTTGGGGGTGAAATATGAAGGTCCTAAGTGTAGCAGAAATGGTTGAAAAACGTAAAATTCGAATACTTGTTTTTTTATGTTTTTTTCGCAATTATTGCTATTTTGCAACAAGGGTAACAATTTTAAAAATTTTTAACTAATCTCATATTGTAGTAAATTTAATTACGCAACTTTTATTTTTGCTCAATTTTTCGCGGAAGTGAATACTTTTAAAGTTATAATCAAGAAACGAAGAAAAAAAAATCGAATTTTTACTTCATTTTTTGACATTTTGATTATTTAATATGGGTAGATAACTAAATTATTATTATATGGGTTAATTCTCAATTTATGCAAAAAATTAGAGTCACCTCTCAACGTCCATCTCAAAACAGATTCGCCCTGGACTAATACTGATAAATTCCATAATAATAGCACTTAGAGCATAAATATGCATCAAATCGCTTCGCGATTAGTCTTGTCAGTATCTTATAGCTCACATTTAACGTCAAATTGCTCTATCTAGTAAATTCTAATTTGGAACCTCTTTTATGAATTGGATAGACCAGAGCACCAGTCTATTTATTGGGTATTGGTTGTTCTTATCATACTTATATGTTTAATGAATATGAGCTAACTTTCATAGGAATTTGTCTTACGAAGAGACGGAATGTGACTGCATATTGTAGAGTCCCTTTCACCTTCTATATTCGTCGTCTACTTGCCTTTGTAAAAAGCAGAGATTAAGGATGTACCCATAAATTAATTCCACGAGTGGTTTCAGATTTATTCTTTACATCTGGAAGTTCTCATTTCTTTAATAGATGTAGCTACAGCGTCCGATACGTGAATTATTTTTATAATTCAGTATAAATAGACAGTTTGGTTTTGTTTCGATTCAGGGGTGTTCATGTAGCCCCACTGAAGACGTCTGGAGAGACACAAACGTACGTATGTGGATGATGGATCTTCTCTAAACTGAAATTAAATATAAGCTGTCTTTCACAAATAAATTATATGATTTCTCTTGTAGGTTTTGATATCATTGTAGGAGAAGAATGCCAAAGCCAAGACTATGGAAACGGAGGTACCGTCTGCATATGCAGTGCAAGCAGTTGTGACTTCATACCACCCGTGGAAAAAGTCGATTCTCCAAATGGTATAATATATACGTCTAACAAAGCCGGGTTGCGTTTTAGCAAGAGTGAAGGAACGTTCAAAAACATTACCAGTAATGCTTGGAATCCAATTTTTGTCGATAGGAGTAGGACTTATCAAACTATCGTAGCATTTGGTGGAGGATTTACAGACGCTGTTGGGATTAATATTAAAAGTTTAAGCGAGGGAGCGCAACAAAATTTAATGAAGTAAGTAGTTTTATTTCCTTAGCGTTCATTTCAAAAAAAAATTTAAGAAGAATCTTTTTGAAAAGTTGACGCTCATGCTCACTGTGCTAGCGCTTGTTCTTTCGCTCTAGGGTAGTGTGAGATCTATCTGTGACCTTTTATCTACTTTTCTTTTATAATTATGGTGATAGTCTTTTCCGATAATATGTTAAAAAACATAATGAATATAGAGTGTTCAAATTCTAGTTTAATATACAAAACATTGCAAATTGTTTGGTAAATTGTTACAATGAAATCAATTAAAAGCCTTGTGTTTGACAATTTCAAAACAGTTATTTCTACTAAAAACTTACATTTTTGTAAATTCAGATACGTATTAACAAATCATTATTAATAAGAAAGGTTTAATCTACCACTGCCATAATGGCCGGAGATATTGAGGAAAAAAGGAGTATACGAAAAATAAAATGCTCCAGATTAGAACATTTTTGGATATAGACAAGCATCGATTCACCTTTACTGGTCTTACTCGCCCAAGGCAGAGATCACCGTTCCGTAATAATAACTAATATTCAGTAATGAAAAGAGGAATTAGAGATTATTGGTTTTTTTTTCAGATCATATTTTGGTCCAGATAGCATTGAATATACTATGCTGAGAGTTCCAATGGGAGCGTCTGATTTTTCCGAACGGATATACACTTATGACGATTCAAGCAGTCCAGATCCAGAATTAAAAGAATTTAAGTTAGCCCAAGAAGATTTGGACTATAAGGTTAGTAAGGTCATTACAATTATTATTATAACTGATAACTAAGCTACATTTTGAGAAAAAGCAACAAAGAATGTAATGGCAACGACACGTAATACAGTGCACAGATTCTAAAGGTACCGGTGGGGGATGACGTCTATGCGGAGTATTATAAACGGTGTAAGAGAGAGAGAGAGAGTATTCGAAGTAATGAAATAACAAATTTTATATTATTTTTCGGAAGTCGAGAAAATCTTCTCAAAAGGACTGGAATGTAATTTTTGAAAATTATTTATGATTCAATAAAATTGTGTTTTGACTAGGAAAGTTTTGGGGTAGTGCTGATTTCTTTCATTATATATGGATTTTGGACTGCTGAATCCGAATATGTGGTTTGCGGACAAAATTTCTTGCCGGAACATTGAAAAAATCGCGAAAAAAGCGAAAAATTTCAGCTTTTTTCGCTTTTATGCTCAAATCTCGAAAACTATTAACTTTTAGTAAATGGTATGTTAACAGAAATTAAAGTACATAAAATTATCTACAAATATCACTATATACTTTTTTTTCAGACGAACTGTTCGGTCTAAAGTACAAGTTGAAAATTACGAATATTTAACGGTCTCGGCAAAACCCACTTTTTACATTCCAAAACTTTATTTTTTATTAGACTGCTGTCATTTGATAAATGTCTTCTAGTTTCCTGTACAAATAATAAATGTTAGTTCATAGGTATGGTATGTCTCTTGTGACAGCTTCCATTAGTCCATTTCGTCCTAAGAGGCTGGGAATGTCTCTGCGTTTCCCTTAGAGCCACAAAAGATTAGGCACAAATGGAGCCACAGTTTCAGTTGTGTGAACATTTCTTTCGAATCTGTTATCTTGATTTCTGATAAACCTTGAGGTCTTGTTCTTTTGAAATGAATTATTTGAACAGCTTCCTGACTTCCATAAACCTCAGGCGCGGGTTTCTTTTTTATCCGAGGAATAGATTGCTTAGGAGCTACTTCATGCTTTGGTGCAATATAAGAAAAGCCACATATGACGTGAAAAGTGTGGTATTCGTCGATTGTATGTACGTTCAAATCAGTATTATCGTACACCTGCTGTGTAAAGCACGGCAGGTCAATTTTGACTAACACTTCCAAGCGAACAGCTTCTGTATAGGATGAAAAAAAACCCCAAAGAGGAAACTACATCAACCTATTTTCTTGAGCCGTACTTTTTGTAGAGAAAATGGCCAACCCTACAAGGAATGGCGAGACCAACTATCTGGGCCTTACTACCGCTACAAGACTTTGAGCAAGCGCGTTGCTTATCTGGAAGTGTTAGCAATTGCAGGCGATCCGCAGAAAATTAACCAGCCGTGCTTTACACAACAGGTGTACGAAAATGCTGATTTTAACCCTATTTATGCCAGGCCTTAATTTGCATGTTGGTCTCTCAATCCCAAAGGTTTTTTCATGCTTAGAGTCTTATTGCCTTATATATACGTCGCATATAAATAAACAAATAAATGACCAAAACATGTTTTTAATGAGTTTTTTTTAACCAACTTACACGTTTTCTTTTCAAAGGTACTCATCAGAGAGCAAAACCAACTTGAAAAAATGTAACTAACTTAAAAAAATAATGTAATGTAAATTAACACTAAAAGTTTTCTTTTTTGTGGTACTCCTCAAAACATAAATCTACGCAAAGGCCGACTCCACATCTTGCACACATGTATCTGGATTCGCTTCTTTTTTTCTGGTTTTTCTCTGGCTACAAACGCTTCACCTTCTAGCAGCTACCTATAAGCATTGCCACCAGTGCTACAATACAGCATATATCTAAAATATGTAAACAAATATATACGGCAATGGGTCCGCATGACCTGTCTTAGGTACCAACATTTTGAGTCTTTGGGACCATAACACCTTGAACGTATATATACGGCGGCTGGGAATACAGACCCACGTTTTCAAAAACATAATATAATATATGCAGAGTTGGCACAGAAAGGGTTAACGTACATACAATCGACGGATACAATACTTTTTACTTCGTGGATGGCATTTCTTGTATTGCACCAAAACATGCAATAGCTCCTAACCAATCCATTCCTCGGCTAAAAACTAAACCCGCGCCTGAGGTTTATGGAAGTCAGAGAGCTATTCAACTAGTACATTTTGAAAGGACAAAACCTTAAGGTTTATCAGAGATTAAGATCAGAAGGGAATGTTCACACCAACTGAAACTGTGACTCCATCTGTGCCTGATCTTCTGTGGCTCTAAGGAAAAAGCAGAGACATTCTCGGTATTTTAGGATGGAATGGATTAATGGAAGCTATGAAAAGAGACATACCATATTTATATTATGAAGTAACATTTTTATTATTTGTACAGGAAACTAGGAGAAATTTATCAAATGACAGCATTCTAATAAAAACTAAATTTTTGGAATGTAAAAAGTGAGTTTTGCCGAAACCGTTAAAAATGGGCAATTTTCAACTTGCACTTTAGACCGAACGGTTCGTCTGGAAAAAAAAGTAAATAGTGATATTTGTAGATAATTTTAAGTACTTTAATTTCTGTTAACAGACCATTTACTAAAAGTTACTAGTTTTCGTGATTTGAGCAAAAAAACGGAAAAGCTGAAATTTTTCGATTTTTTCGCGATTTTTTCAATTTTCCGGCAAGAAATTTTGTCCGGAAACCTCATATTCGGATTCAGCAGCCCAAAATCCATATATAATGAAAGAAATCAGAACTACCCCAAAACTTTCCTACTAGGGAGCTCGTAGAGTACAAATTCACTGAATCAATATAATATTAAACATTCATTTTTGTTTAATTGACGTTAGAAATTAAGTCAAGTTTGGAATTACATAATTAATATTTAAATCTTATATTATTACTAATTAATTAAAGAAGAAGTATTAATAGTAACTATTAAATAACTGTTATTTATGAAATAAGTGTTAAGAGTACACGTTTAAGGCACGCATGTGAAAGTTTGCAGAATGAGCGACAGCGAGTTTATGTAAGGCACTCACATGAGTGCCTTAAAAATGTACTTTTTAACACGCATATCATACAATATTTTTTTCTACAAAAGTAATTACAGGACAATATCTACAAAAACTTTTACTTGAACTTGACTGACATTCCATTTTTATATTTTTTGACATTACATCAAAATTGCCTATACGGTCAATACGAACTGCCGTGCCATAGTAGCATTTTTAAAGCTCGTATGGAGTGCTAAAAATAGCATTTTTAACACAGTTGTAGAAAAATTATGTGTTAGAAAATATTAACAGAGACGGATCTACGGAGAGGAGAAATTGTGAAATTTCCCCCTCAAAAGGTCCAAAATTAAAGAAACATAAAAATACATTAGCTGACATGAAACTTAAACCACAGACAATAAAATTCAATCAAATTAACACGCTATTTAGGAATTAAGGGAACCACAGACAATAAAATTCAATCAAATTAACACGCTATTTAGGAATTAAGGGAACTTTATGGATATAAGTTTTTATTTATGTCTTTGGATGTATCTTTTTATGTGTTTTGGTGGGTGTTTTATTGGAAGTTCCCCTAAGGCAAATTTCCCCTCCCAAGGGAAATGTCTATATATGTAACTGGTTATTAAACCAATACATAAAAAGGGTTACTACGATGTAGGTTCAAAATTTACCCCTAATTCTAATGTATGTATTTAATTTGCAGATTCCTTTCCTACAACAAGCCATGGAACTATCAGACAGCAAACTTAAATTATTGGCTTCACCTTGGACTTCCCCTAAATGGATGAAATTGATTCCTCACTTTGCCACCATGTTTGGAATGCTAAGGGAGGATATGTTACAACCGTGGGCTAACTACTATGTAAAGTTTTTGGAGTCATATAAAGAAAATAAACTGGAATTTTGGGGAATAACTACAGGAAATGAACCTTCTGCAGGATTTACCCCTCTTCCTATACCTTCGATTGCCTTCTCAGCTGGAGGTTTGGTAATCTATTTATATTTTTATATTTCATATTCATTTTAACTTAGTTTTTAATTTTTACAAACGTGTTTTTTTTCGATTTCTTCTTCTTCATATGCCTACCAGTGACGAAATTTGGCAATCATCATGGTAATATTTATCTTGTCTGCAGCAGCGCGTGAATTCTACACAGATGTTGTGTTGAACCAGGATCTCAGGTACTTCAACCAGAATGCTCTTCTACTTCCTTGACCTAGCTTTCCAAATATTCGTCATAAAAGGATGGTAGCCTTGAAATAAAACGACGCATTGAGAATTGAGACGGCCAGAAGCACTTTCAATAAGATGAAAACAGTATGCAATTAAAAACTGGGAATATAAATTATTAGAACTAGAGTATTGAGATAATAAGTATTCTCTGTCCTTTTGTATGGAGTTGAAGCCTGGACGATTACGGACACAATTCAATTAAAAAAAGACTTACCAGCTTTGAGATTTGGTGTTATTGAAGAACGTGGAAAATATCATGGACAGAACACTTAACAAACACGGAAATATTAAGAAAGATGAAAAAAGAAAAAGAAATACTTAACACTATTAAGGAAAGAAAAATGTTACTTTAGTCACAAACTAAGAAATGTTCAAGGGCTCTCTTGATTAATTTTTTTCGTTTTCTTTGTGTTGTCATTTCCATGAATGCTTCCTCTGACCATTCAAAATGATACCTATGCTTAAGATACTAGTACTAAGTACTAAGTACTAAGTACTAGTACTAAGATACTAATAGCTATGCTTGTTTTATCTCTTTTATACTAGAAATTTTTCCGATCTAGTCCCTTCTGTTCAATTTTCACGTGTAAAAAATATGATTATATTTTTTACTGTATTAAATCTGTAATTACAACCCTTAATTTTAAATAAGTACAAAGCCAACCCTGCCCTGTCCAGTAATACCTAATTCATTCCCACTTAATTTCATCCCTTCCTACTTTTTTCAAACAATATTTGGACACTTGCGAAATTACGAAGGAGATAAGGAGAAAAACGATATCTTTGACTACTGCCCATTGAAGGGTCAACTTGTGGCTAGTACCACTCGCCACGCCGCCACGCGTGAGGGTACAACCGCTCTCTTCCAATACGGTCCGTCGAAGGATCAACTTGTATAATTGAGTACCACTCATCACTTGAGGATACATACATGAACTTCTTCTCCTATGACGGCTAACGATGAACTTTCACTTGTGTTAGCTTACGTTTGGCAACAAAGCTCCGCAAAATAAGACAGTATAATAGATGTAAAATAACCGATAAACGTTAGCAATAATTAAAAATAGTGCAAAGACAATTTAATCCGCGAGTGTTACGGCACCTATGAGTTCGCGGTAATCAGAACGCGAGACACGTGGTTAGTCAAAGCGCGGGCAAACTGGTGCACGTGTCTAATCAAAACGCAAGTTAAGAATTTTGGTAAGACTTTTTATATACTCGATTGTTAATATTGTCTGTTGATATAATCCCGTTTATATTTCCATTTGAACCAGTAAACCTCACCTAAAAATATCCTTATTACAGTCCACATATTATACCCCCTGAAATTATTTTCATAATTTCACATATTGTGCAAGCTTATTCGTACACCTTCTATAGCAACTTTATTTTATTGATACCCTTTTTATATTAATATTTATTTCACACAGAACAAGTAAAAACTTCGTTTGTACAATGGTATAAAAAGTTTATCGAAAAACTATTAAAAAGTCATCCAAAAGGATTCGCAAAACGTTTTCGATCTAGATCAGATCACCTACAGTGCTTTCTGCTTAGAGACCGTTTAAGTATTACGTAACGCATGTTGTGGGGGGAGGGTTAAAAAAAATTAGCAAAAATTGCTTCATAAATTGCGTTACGTAATACGTGAACGCCCCATTAAGGTGCGTTACGTAGGGGGGGGGGCATGGTCAAAAATCTTCAAAAACCGCGTTACGTAATACTTGAACGCTCCCTTAGTAGATGAAACTAGCAACCTTATAAAATAGGTGACATCGAGAAATATGATTTACATGTTAATAATCTGATGTTAGTAGCGACTCTAAGTCGATGTTAAAAAATAAATTTGTTAAGAGCAGGGGCGGCCCGTCGGGGTAGGCAAGGTAGGCGCCGCCTACCCTCTTCAAATGTAGTACAATAATATAAATTATTAATATAAATTACTTATTTCAAAATTGTAATTTATAAATTTTGACACAATACCTACAATAAAATAGCAAAAATTATCCAAATTATTTGTAAAAATATCCAAAAAATTTTCTCCGTAGTTATAATTATTGTACGCTCCTTGTAGTATCAGTAGTACTGTATAAGATTCTATATTCTTCCTGGGTCAGGCACTTAAAAACGTAGCCTGAAATAGAACGACGCCAACACCGAATTGACGTGCGATCTCTCTCTGTTTACGCGAGCAGGCCTGCTGCAGGTCTCGCGTATTCTACGATTTTGAAAGGGCGCATAGGCACAGAGTCTTATAGCCGGACCTCCAAAATTTTATCAGTTGCTTCTCTTGTGTCTTGTGAAACTGTTTTAAATAATTTTGTTTTTTGATTTTGGCTGTTATTAGTAGGTTAAGTATTGAATAAAACTAGGTAGGACAAATTAAATTTGTTTATGAAAACTGAATAATAAACAGGTAAATTTGAGATCGGTCTATTGAAGGGCATTTTAATTTTATATTAATTTAGTAATAATTCACTAACGACAAATAAATCTGTGAATAGTTATTTGCCGGTCGTCCACTATATTTTATAGATATAGATAGAAGTGTTATTAGAATTTATAGATAATTAAAAATTTAAAGCGAGGTTAATTGTTAACTTATCAATTTATTCGAAGAGTAAATTATTATGTGATACAAAAATAAAATAAGTAATATTTGACGTTGTTGAAACGTAGGTGTGTTAGTTTTATTGGTGGAAAAACTTTAGTCATCGAATATGAATATTTTAAACGATGTAATATGCAGTTTGATCGAGACGCCTTATTCAAGGCGCCAAAATCAAGAAAGGTCAGAAATTATTTCAATGGGCCGGCCTTTACCAAATTTAACAATTTTATCCACAGATAAGACAAAAGACAATCGACCATTTTCGAGATCGTTTAAAACAATATGGTATGAAAATCATAAATGGCTAAGCGGAAGTTATTTTAAAAATTCACTTTGCTGTTGGCCTTGTCCGTTGCTCTCAAATTTAAAGCAAAATGTTTGGGTGAGTCAGGGATATTCAGATTTGAAAAATTTATCAGCTAGTGTAAAAAAACATGAATCTTCCAAAGAACATTTAAACAATTGCTTAGGTTTAAAACGGTTAGAAAAAAATAAAGAAACTATTGACAGTGCTTTAGCTGGACAAATTTCTCTATCTAATAAGATATATAATGAAGAAGTTGAAAAAGATTGAAGAAGTTGAAGAAATTGATGTTACAATTCTGTTAGTAAAACAAGAACCTGCATTTCGCGGTCGTGATGAGAGCCATAATTCTTCAAACATGGGTAATTTTAAAGAAATTTTTAATTTAGTAGTTAAACGCGATCAGGAAATCCAGGATCATGTTAAAAAATAGAAGGGGTGTTCACGGGTTTGTCAAAAACAATACAAAATGATTTAATAGATTGCCTTGCCGATTACGTAAAAAATGAAATTTCAACAGAAATTAATAAAAGTCAATTTTTTTCTATACTAGCGGACGATACTACTGATATAAGCGAAAAATCACAGTGTACTTTAACAATCCGTTTTGTTAAAAAAGTTGGTCAGGTAACAGAAAGATTTTTAGGGTTTTTTGATGTTAGCGAGAATAGATCTGCAGACGCTCTATATAGTTTAATTTCAAACGTGCTTGAGCCATATGATTACAAAAATAAATAAATTGCTCAATTTTACGATGGTGCAAGTGTAATGGCTGGCTCTTTAAACGGATTACAATCAAAAATTAAAGTAGATGCTCCAAAAGCAATTTTTACACATTGTTGCGCTCATAGATTACATTTCGTATTGCAAGACGGCTCAAAATGTATTACAAATTGTAGGATATTTTTTGTCGCCTACCCGAAGTATATGTGTAGCCTACCCGCATACTGAGGTCGCGAGCCGCCACTGGTTAAGAGTGCTCAAAGGGCAACATGATTCTAGCAACAAGGTTGCTAGTTTCATCTACTAAGCAGAACGCACTGAAAATGATCTGATCTAGATCGAAAATGTTTTGCGAATCCTTTTGGATGACTTTTTAATAGTTCTTCAATAAACTTTTTATACCATTGTACAAACGACGTTTTTATTTGTTTTGTATGATTTTTAATTATGGTATACAGCCAGCTACTGGGATTTTCCCATTGATTTTGTTAATATAAACTTCTTTTGTGTTCTAATGAATGGATCGAAAGGATTGCAAACTATGTTTTTTTATTAAATTATAAGCTCAAAGTATACTAATAATCTTCTTTTAGTCAAAATGGGTAGCAAATCATTTGGGACCTACGATACGAGATTCTAATTATTCGAATATCAAAATTGTAACATTAGATGACAACCGGATATTTTTACCTTGGTTTATAGATGAAGTAAGTATTAAAGACTAATATTAATATTTAAAAAATAATTGAAAGTTAGAAAAATAGTATGTAAACATCTTTTAGATGTTGGCAAATCCTGCAACAAGGCGGTATGTCGATGGTATAGGAGTTCATTGGTATCTTGATAAAATTATCCCAACAACTGTATTGGACATAACACATGACAATCATCCTGACAAGTTTTTAATAGGAACAGAGGCTTGTCGAGGTAAGACCTTTTTGAATTTATACTTCTTTAGGCGCGATTAGAGTGAAATTTAATATGCGCGAATTCATCAAAAACCTTGGTCCCTGGCGCAGACACATTATACCTTTGCTCTGATTGGGTGTTCAAATGACATGACAATAATTGTTCAATATGGAGGTTATGGATAAACAAATATTGTATATTAGTTTTTATTGTTGTTAGGACACAGACAAAAGCAAGTTTATAATTGTAGTAACTTTTTAAATAGTTTTTAAAAGCAACAGGTAGGTACGGTATGTACTTAATTGTAAATGTTTCAGTATTGTAATAAAAAATTACGTAGGTAGGTACTTACCTATTTGGAAAATGTATGTATTTGATTACCAAAAAAATTTCTACCACTCTTCATCTTACATACCTATTGTTTTCTTACTCTATGTTTTGTTGTACACACGCACACACACACACACACACACACACACACACACACACACACACACACACACACACACACACACACACACACACACACACACACACACACACACACACACACACACACACACACACACACACACACACACACACACACACACACACACACACACACACACACACACACACACACACACACACACACACACACACACACACACACACACACACACACACACACACACACACACACACACACACACACACACACACACACACACACACACACACACACACACACACACACACACACACACACACACACACACACACACACACACACACACACACACACACACACACACACACACACACACACACACACACACACACACACACACACACACACACACACACACACACACACACACACACACACACACACACACACACACACACACACACACACACACACACACACACACACACACACACACACACACACACACACACACACACACACACACACACACACACACACACACACACACACACACACACACACACACACACACACACACACACACACACACACACACACACACACACACACACACACACACACACACACACACACACACACACACACACACACACACACACACACACACACACACACACACACACACACACACACACACACACACACACACACACACACACACACACACACACACACACACACACACACACACACACACACACACACACACACACACACACACACACACACACACACACACACACACACACACACACACACACACACACACACACACACACACACACACACACACACACACACACACACACACACACACACACACACACACACACCACACTCTCTCTCTCTCTCTCTCTCTCTCTCTCTCTCTCTCTCTCTCTCTCTCTCTTCTACGGCACTACAGCCCAAATTGAGCCTTGGTCTCCTTTATTTTTTGCCTCTACCCTTGCTTGTCTGTGGCTGCTCTTCTCCATAAACGGACTCCTAAAAGGGCTTGTGCGTCGCTGTTTACTGTGTCTTCCCACCGCTTTCTTGGCTTTCCAACAGCTCTCTTTCTCTGCTTTTTAGCGTTCAGTGCTCTTTTTGATAGCCCTCTCCCATTCTTATCACATGTCCGGCCCATTGCAATCTTTGTATTCTAATGAAGTCTGACAGGGGTGTTTCCTTATAAATTTGATAAAGCTCGTTGTTGTATCGGTTTCTTAAGATTCCGTTTTCCCTCACAGGTCCTAGTATTCTCCTCAGTACTTTCATTTCGACTGTGTCGAGTTTATTTTTGGATATTTCTTTCAGGACCCAGACTTCACTGCCATATCATGTAAGGTTTTATAGATTCTCATTTTTGTATTTCGGTGGACACTTTTAGACCTAAATATATGGGAGAGGGAAAAATAAGTTCTATTTGCCTGCATTATCCTCTTACGTATTTCTCCATCTTCTGATCCGTCGGCATATAAAGATAGCAGACTACTCTGCTATAATCCCAAAGCCGCATTAGTAGTATAAAAGGGAAACTATTATTATTACCTCTTTCTTTCCAACCTTCCCCTATTTCCTGCGTTTTAATAAAAGTGCAGAAAATGTCACTTTGTGAATTAAGGTTTTCTGATCTCTATTATTCTTATTTATGTGCTGTTTCTTTTAATTGAATTTAGCGATCAAAACAGTAAATGCGTATCTGTTCTCAGCTACTCGGATTATTTCTTACAAGTTAAGTTGTTGATAAAAAAAAATAAAACAAATCGATATAGCTATACTTTAAAATTAGTATTTACGAATAATTCGATATATCTTAGGATTTTTTGCATCCTCATAAGTTTCAATCCGTCACATTACATACAATAACCACAATAGTTATTATTTAATGGCAATTATGTTATTAATTTTAGGTCAAGTTCCATGGGAACCAAGGCTCGTGTTAGGCTCTTGGGAAAGAGGAGAAGATTATGCTACGGGCATCATTCAGGTTAGTAAAAATCATAAATTTTTTGCACATGTGAGTCCATTTTAAGAAAAGAAAAGAAAATATTTTCTCAGAATTAGTCTGATTGTACTCGTACGTTGGACTACCGATTTCGAGCTTTACAATTTTCAGCTCATCGTCAGGTTCTCGATATAGTTATTTTCCTAACTAGTGCGGAAAGTGATACTTTCACGCACGAGACTGCCATTGACCCGAACGACGCGATAGCGGGGTTCGGGCAAGCAGTCGAGTGCGGGGAAGACACTTTCCGCATGAGTTAGGAACAATATTTTTTCTAGAGCCGTACGTTTGGAAAAAAGCCACAAAAAATAGAGTTATATCAATTTTAATTTAGAAGTGAAAATACACATATTAATTCTTTGACAAGATTGTCAAAACCAAACTCTCAATATAATGGGTTACCACGACAAAGATATTGGTTTCCATGACGAGGATTCAAAACCATTGTAACTGTCTACTGATCTGAATTTTAAATATTATATCAAAATAGTTTTATTACATCGAATTATCACTAGTAATTGCACAAGAGCTCTAAAATTATCGAATTTTTCCCGAGTGACACTTTGACAGTTTTAATTTCACGACCCGAAGGGGAGTGAAATTATGTCAAGGTGTCACGAGGGCAAAAATTCGATAATAATTTTAGAGATCGAGTGCAATTGGTTGCGATTATTTCATGAATAAAACTGTTCAACACCAAAATTTTATTGTAATTTATTTATGTATGTACAAATTAGTACAATTTGTACACAGCTATTATATACACACAACACACAGTTATTATAAATATTTGACGGTTGAAAGTCATTAATTTTATAATTTTTAAAACATTAATTGTCATTAATGTCACTGAATGTATTTTTTCGTAGCAACGAAGGGCATCTGACGTAATATACTTGACGACGGTATATTATCAAAAATTATCGGGTATAATATCACAAGAGAGTGAGAATAAATTGAAAATAATGCGACAGTTTTTCGAAAATTTTTTGTCTGGCAATAGACACGAGAGCCCGCAGGGCTCGAGTGGCTATTGCCTAATGACAACAAATTTGAGTAAAAATGAAGCATTATTTTCTTAATTATTCTTACTGTCGTGTGATATTCGTAAGATTATTTTTAATACGTATATTATGGATATTTTCTTAAATATGACAGTTGTCAAAACTAGGAAACTGGTTGCCATTAAACAGAAACAATCTACTTAAAAAAATTCTATCGGTAATTTTCTACAGTAGATAATTCTCAGTATAATTTTAATCTGATTGGACAGAATGAAACACGTGATCAAATATCTTACTATACGATTAGAAGTTAAAATCATTAAAAAATAATCAGTTTAATTCAGATTTCTGTAGGTTTCTATTGGTCAGAATGTCCTATGAATGAAATAATCGCGATTATTTCATTCATAGGAGATTCTGACCAATAGAAAGCTACAGAAATCTGAATTAAATCGATAATTTTTGATAATCTTTCGTCGTTAAGTATATTACGTCAGATGCCCTTCGTTGCTACGAAAAAATACATTCAGTGACATTAATGACAATTAATGTTTTAAAAATTATAAAAGTGATGACTTTCAATCGTCAAATATTTATAAAAACTGTGTGTTTAATGGTACTTACATAAATAAATTACAATAAAATTTTGGTTTTGAACAGTTTTATTTATAAAATAATCGCAACAAATTGCACTCGACCTCTGAAATTAATATAGAATTTTTGCTCTCGTTACACTTTGACATAATTTCACTCGCCTTCGGCTCGTGAAATTAAAACTGTCAAAGTGTCACTCGGGAAAAATTCAATAATTTCAGAGCTCTTGTGCAATTACTACTGATAATTTCATTAAAACATGAACACAATAAGATAAATTTGAAATAAATTAGTAAATATCTAAATATTAGTTTATTGCATATATTATAATATATTATAATGCCATATTACAAGGTATTTTACTTTCGCGTACGCCGTGCGGGAAAATTTACTTTCAGGCACGCCGTGCGGGAAAGTGCAACTTTCGGAAACGAAATGCGTGCGTGAAAGTGGCTCTTTTAGCACGGCCGTAGAAAGAAGTTATTTAACCACTAAAACAAATATTGCTATTTTTTTCAATTTCCAAATATACCTAGGTACCGAGATGCTAATCTTGGTGGAGATAAAGTATATTGCTTTCACTTTATTAATATCGATCTTATCGTTATTAACAGCCTTTTTCACTCGGATAGCTTTTTTATAGCAAAGTAAGAACTATAATAACGATGTTCATACCATCTACAAAGATTAATAACTGCACAACTAATTGAAAATATAATATATTGTTTCTAATTGTCTTAGTTTTGTAATAAAGATAGAACTATACCTTGTATCAATATTCCCCTTATTTTATAAGGATAATATTCATGATAATAGTACATTATATACCGCGGGACTGAAGTAGTACATTTAATCCTGAAGGTAAAGTTTATGGCCCGACCGCAGGGAGGGCCATAATTTACCTGAAGGATTAAATGTACTTCAGTCGCAAGGTATATACGATACTTTTCGTACTTCCGGTATGATTTTATTAATTATTTCAATAATTTCAATCAGTTTTTTCTCTCTTCAACTCATTTAATAAACTGTCTTTAAAATAAGTTACCATAGTAACATTGCGTTGTGACAGTTATAATTTAGAAACATTGTCATTACTAGTGTCATTGTAAAGAAACATTGTTATTGATAATTATTGGTATCATGAGTGAAGAAGGTGTATCTGATATTGATAAAAGAGCAGCCGAAGTAGGTGAAGAATTGTTACCACCGAAATCTAGAAAACTATACGAGCAGCAGTACGATGCTTTTAAAAAGTGGTGCCGCTTAAAAAATGTGAGACAACCTACTGAAAATGCGCTGTTAGTCTACTTCGATGATAAATCAAAAGCGGTTTGTGCCTCAACTCTCTGGGCACATTACTCAATGCTGAAATCGGTTATTAACATTAGAGAAGATATATATTTTTCAATAAAATATCCCTTAAATTCGTTTGTTTGTGATTTAATCGTTCCGGGAGTTTCGTCAATATTTAATCCCGGAGGGATTAAATGTGACACTTTAGTACCTGTCACAAGGGAGTGAAGTTGTCACTTTAGGCCCGGAAGTACGAAAAGCACAATATAGCATTTTTTTAATCACAAAATTGTCTGCTCTGTACTCGTTTTGTTGACACTAATTGATTTATTGAACATCTTCAATTAACTATTAAATATGTGCTCAGAACTTTGGCAGATCTGATATATACGTGGCATGTATAAGCTCTCCAAAACCCGATAGATTTTTATGTTTCTTTTGCCATATCCAGAGGATATTTTGTATAAAAAAACTTATAATAGCAGCATTAGTTTTCCGCCTTTAATGCGCTGGGCGCTTACGGTCGTCTTAGAACCTCGATTGGAGTTATTGGGGCCTACTTAGGCTTGCGACACACCAAGCAAAAGACATGTATAAACTTCTACATGGTACAAAAATTCTAAATTGAGTGTAGGAAATAACAATGAGGAGCAAACACATTAAGGTTTAGTTTCAGTGAAAACGGAGATCTTTTGAATCAAATGGGCCCAGGAAAATAAAGACTTTCATAGTTACCAGTTTTGCTATATGCACAGTATATATTTTAATCATAATCTCGTTTCAAAAATTTATAATAATTTTCTTCGATGCCTTTTGTTCCGGATGTTGGAAATTGACAGGGCTATCCTAACTTTGCTGGTAACTATACGGAATAGTCCACTTGTCATTGTATTGAACTACTTTCTCAAGTTTTGATGCTAAGATATTCTTTTTCTCCCTCTATTCTTCTTCGTCCTCTTTTCCCTAAGGTCTTGCCTTAAGAATGAGTTTCAATAAGCCATATCTCTTGTTGATTTGATATTCATCTCTTCGTTGAGGTATTAGAATTTGCACTCTTTAAATTGTGAATAATCTCGCATTTTACCCAGTCCCCTTAAAACCTCGGTATTAGTCACATGATCCATCCATGAAATTCTGAACCTTTGTCGAGCGGCATAATTTTACACCGTTAACAGACGGCATAGGTACAAATGTATCTGTTATATATTTTCTTAAAAATTCGTTAATCTAAAAGGAAATATATGTTAATTTTAAGATATTATTTATTACTAGCATAACTGGAAAAAAATTGTGGATATTTCAATAAATAATAATATTCAGTAATTTGTTCTTGTACGGATTTATAAACAAAGACTAGAAGCCGCTATGACGTTACCGCTCTTATCTATCGTAAATTATTGAAATTACTATAACAATAAACTTGAAAATAGTGGTCGTAAACAAATACTAGGAAGAGGAGTTTCAATTGGAAACATAGATCCCCGTTTAGTTTTTTGGTGTTTGTCAATACGTGTATACCTAAAAATCATCCTGAATAATAGTGATTATACAGTGGGTGATCATATTATTAGAACCAGCTAGTAAAATTCAATGTTTTAGAGGAAGGGAATATAATTGAGCTGTATCATATATTAAGAGATTTGTTTCCATTTGGCTGTCTTGTTACACTTTATGAAAGTGCAATAAATAGTCTGACAATAGTGGCAACACGCATGTGTGGCAATGCGTGACTCAGATGACATTGTTTGTCAGTGCTGCCCAGCCTAGCTTGCAACTCGTGTGCCTATTATTTTGTATTCTTGGTGTTTAGAGTTATAATAAACTTTGTGAGTTTCCATTGCTCTCTAGTGATATTCTGACAGGCCTATACTATTTTTTGTGAATTTAGTAAAAATTGCCCGTTTGTTACACTAGTGGTACCAGAACATCATGGGAAATCCAAAAACATCTCACCAAGGAAAATAGCAGAAATAAAAATTTTAATATTCAATATTAATCACTCCAACAGAAACATAGCATCCATTTCTAAACTTTCAAAGGCAACGTGGACCGTATAAAGAAAAACTTATGTAGATACCATTATTAAACAAAAGCAAAATTTTCTGAGGTGGCTCTAATAATATGATCACCCACTGTACATCTGGTTTGCCGAAATGGCGACAAAAGAGGTGTATATAGAAATAGCAAAGAAAAGTTGTGTCAGGTGTGGATTATGGACAACGAAAATACCCGCGAAGAACGCAAAAAAAACGATAAGGCTGCACTTATACGAGATATCTAGACAATGGTGGATAAAAATTTGCAACAAAGCTCCAAACCATCCCAGTGCATAACCACCGACGAACAATAATAATTGTTTCCATTTAGAGGCCGTACAAATTTTACACAATACCTTCCAAACTCACTAAATATGGAATCAAAGTATTTTTGACTTGTGACGCATCAAACGCTTATCTCGTACAAGACCATATTTATATTGGAAAAACAGCATCAAACTTACGTTTGCGAACAAACAGTTTTGGATCTGGTTACGTCTTATAAAGGTTATGGGCAGAATGTTACCACAAATATCTTTTTTACCAGTTTTAAATTCGCTAAATTCTTGAATTCATGGCATATGTCGTTGGTAGGGCTAGTAGACACAGTTAGAAAAAATAGAGATACCGGAAAAGTAGAAGACAGTGAAGTAGCGAAGCCGGAAATAATTTAGTATTACAATAAAACCAAAGCGGTATTGATAACATGGATAAAATGTTGGATGAGTATTCGACCGTATACTCACTTAGCATTTTATGTCGAACAATGCGTTGGCCCTTGGCCTTCTTTTATAATATGATTGACGTCACTGGCTTAGCATGCTAGGCTTAGCAAGTATACATCGAGAGCATAATCCATCACAAAAAAACAAAGGACTAATGCAGGAAATCATTCTAAAATATCTAAAGGATCATTCTAAAAGTATTTGGTTGCCTATACTTCAATCTCAAAGTAAAAACCGGATGATGATTAGGAGTCATTTTCCTCGTAGTGCTGTAAAACTGGGCCTCGGTCGAAACAGAGTATGTATTTGAAGTAGATACTCCTCCAGTATCTTACAGAATTCGTGGATCTACTCCAGTAACCGTTAGTTGTCATGTTTATCGAAAGGAACGGAAAAACAGCGTAAAATGAGAAATACTTGTGTAGTATGTTTTCTACCTGTGTGACCAACATTCTTTGTCTAAAACGATATAAAACGATATGTACCTACGTGTTAAAATCCACACTAACATTCATTATCATTTAAATACAAAATGTATTGTTTTGGTGGTGACAAGCTGGTGGAACAACGATATTAAAAAAGAAGTCAGAGAAAAGAAAAGGCTATGGAAAATGTACATACAAAAAAGAAATCAAGAGGCATATGATAAATACAAGGAACAGCGCAACAAAGTTAAAGTAAGAATAAAACAAGAAAAGCAGAACGCCTGGGAAGAATTTGGAAGAACTATGGAAGAAAATAGTACCCAAAATACAAAATTATTTTATAGAGGATTAAAGAATATGAGAAGTAAAACGGAAATTAAACTACAGCAGATAAAAAATAGAAACGGAAATATAATAACTGAGGATGAGCCCATTATAGAAAGGTGGAGAGACTATTTCAAGGAACTTTTAAACAATGAAAATACAGACAAACAAAAAAATCCCAGAGGATTGGAACATTTCAATAATACTGCCTATACACAAAAAGGGAGACACGAAAGAGTGCAGTAATTATAGGGGTATATCACTTCTCTGCTCAGCGTTGAAAATCTACGAAATTATCCTAGAAAAGAAACTACGAGAAATAGTTGTTGAGCCTCGACTGGCGGATATACAAAGTGGATTTAGACCATCACACAGCGTACAAGATCATATATTCACACTACAGCAAATTACTGAAAAAACACTGTTAAAAAACGATACACTGTACCTGGCGTTTTTAGATACGAAAAAGGCGTTTGACATGGTCAATAGAGAAGGAATATGGCAAATCCTGATAAACAAGGAAGTAGATGAAGAACTTGTAAGTGTAATAAAGAGTTTGTATGCCAACACAAAAAACCAGGTCAGGACAAGTAACTTAATCTCCGGCGAATTTTCTAATAACGACGGGGTTAGACAAGGTGGAGTGTTGAGCCCACTGTTATTTATTTCCGTTATGGATGAAGTTATTAAAAAGTAGTGTTGGAAAAAAACTAAAAAATGCGCTATAGGGTATAGAAATTTGCAACAAATAAAAATTAAAGCCTGTACATTTGCTGATGACATTGTATTAGTTGCAAGAACTGAAAAGGCTCTCGCAGATAACATTAGAATCTGGGCTGAAGAACTAAAAAACTACAACTTAATAATAAATATGGAGAAAACTAAAGTAATGACAATAGCCAACAAAGAAGCAACTGTAAATATTGCAATCGAAGGGCAAAAAATCGAGCAAGTAGATCTCTTTAAGTATTTGGGAATAATGTTAAACAACAAAGGAACACAAGAAGATGAAATTGGAAACAGAATAAAATTGGCAACGAGAACTTATTATTCACTGTATAAAAATTTCCTAAACAAAAAAAAAATATCGAGGAAAACCAAAATGACAGTATATAAAACTGTATATATGCCAATTACAATATATGGGGCAGAAAACTGGGTACTTAATGACAGACAAAGAAAAAGATTACAAGCTACAGAAATGAGGTACTTAAGAAAAGTGGTGGGAGCAAGAAGATTAGACAAAAGAAGAAACGAAGATATAAGACATGAATTACAGGTAAAATCGCTCAACGAAAAAGTTGAAGAAAAGAAGTTAAAATGGGCTTAACACATGATAAGAATGAGTGGTGAGAGACAAGTGAAAATGACATGGGAGGCCAAAGCAGTAGGTAAAAGCACGAGGGGCAGACCAAGGAAAAGCTGGAACATCGTGGCAAGAAGCAAAAGTTTTAGCAGCAAATAGGAAGAAGTGGCGTAAATTTGCAGAGAGTATTATATAAAGGAGGAATCCTCAACACCTAATGGTAAAAGAGGCAACCGATTATGTATGTATGTATGTATTGTTTTTTAAAATTATTTATTTAAAAAAATGTACAAGGTATAAATGTACCTATGCTGTCGTTTATGGGGGTAGTATTTATATTTAAGCCTCCTTCTGGGAACTGGATAAATATTTTTTTGTTATATTTGACTCACACAATCTACTAGATAAATGTAGAGACGTCACAAAAGTTTAAGGCTCTACCTCTTTGAAAAAAAAAAGTTATCACAATTTGAAAACTCAAAAGTTACAATTGTACCTATGCCGCCCGACGAAGGTTAAGATGCTTCTGTAACAACGTTTTTATAATAATAAATACGAAAAGAGAGAAAGAGATTAAAATGTTAAAAACATGAACAAAAATAATAGTAGTTAAATTAAAAATTAATTATCAAAAGTAGCTTCTGTTTTATTTCGGTTCAGAAATGATCCACCATCCCTATACGTCCGTTTCGGTCTCTCCAGACTTTTTCAGTGGGGTTACATGAACACTTCTGAATCTAAACGAAACCAAGCTGCATATTTAAGAAGAATTATGAAAATAATTCTGCGTCTTGGGCGCTATAGTGGTAGTGACATCTATTAGAGAGAAATGAGAAGTCCCAGATCTAAACAATAAATCTGTAAATTCTCGTGGAGACAACTTTCTGGTAACACCCAAATGACGCTGTCTGTTTTTCAATGTGCCTCCAGTAAGTTGTCATTCCATACTTTTGGGTGGTCTTCCCACTGATCATCTTCCTAGTGAGGAACCATCTCTCGCCGTCCTTACTATACTGTTTGTTGTCATTCGGCTTATATGGTCGTTCCATTCTACTCTTCTGTTTTTTATCCAGTTATGAATGTTGTCTTATATTGCATCTTGCATCTCCGTCTTATATTTGCACCTCTAGCTCTTTCCCATAGTGTCTTACCATCGATTTTTCGAAGGGTTTTTATCTCTGCTGTTTCTAGCATTCTTTTTGTTCTTTCTTTGTCAGGTCGTGTTTCTGCCGTATATGTCATTATTGGTCTGATGACTGTTTTATAAATTCTGCCTTTCACTTCTTTTCCGATATTTTTATTTCTCCATATTGTTCCATTAAGGCAACGTGCGGCTCTGTTTGTTTTGTTCACTTGATCTCCCACTTCTGTTTCAAGCTTTCTTTAACTAGATAGTGTGATGCCTAGATATTTAAACTCCATGACTTGTCCTATTGTCTGACCCTTCAGCTCTAATTTACATCTTATTAGATATGCTTTTAGACAAGCCGAAAACGGCGGATACGTTGGAAAATATATTCCTATGAGATTTTTTTTGCAAAATCACATTTGTAATACACCCCAGAATAACGTTCAAGAAGCCGCCCATGAGAAAAGTGATCAACATTTTTTTTAACAATTTTTTTAATCAAATTGCAAAAATTACTATTTTTAGTCTGGACAAATTTTTTTAGGTTTTTTAGACTATTCTGGATAAAAAGGTCTCTTGTAATTTTTTTCTTAAGTTAATGGTTTTCGACTTATAAACAATTTAAAATTTGAAAAACCCAAAAATGGCCATTTTTAAGACTTAATAATTCGGTTAAAAATTATTATTATGAAAGCCATAAAGTGAGTAAATCAAAGTTTAAAGCCCCCCCCCCTACCCAACCTACATGATCCTGAAAAAATTTGTGTCATTAATTTATTACTAAGCTGTTATTACAGCTAATTATTAACAATAATCCGTAAGAGCGTATTGACGCGGCTGTAAATGTGAGTGCGAGTAAGATTCCCCATTGGACTGCCGGAATGGCATCTCTCTCGCACTCACCATAGACGGCCGCCTAATACGTGCTGGCATGTACAATAAGCCAAGTGGCTGCAGTACAACCGGTTCACAACAGACGGCTTCCAGGAAAAAAAATACGTGCTGGCGCTCATTATTATTACTTAAAAATAACAGCTTAGTAATAAAAGTATGACAAAAATTTCTTCAGGATCTTGTAGGGAGGCTTTAAACTTTGATTTAGTTACTTTCTGACATTCACAATAATAACTTTTAACCAATTTATTAAGCCTTGAAAATCGCCATTTTTCGTTTTTTTCAATTTTAAATTGGGTATAACTCGAAAACAATCAACTTTAGAGAAAAATTACAAGAGACCTTTTTTGTCCAGAATGGTCCAAAAAACTTAACAAAAATATATACGGGCCAAAAATATTAATTTTTGAAATTTGATTTAAAAAAATTGTTAATAAAAATTGGACCACTTTTCACGTGGGCGACTTCTTGAACCTTATTCTGGGATGTCTCACGAATGTGATTATGCAAAAAAATCTCATGGGAATATTTTTTCTAACGAATCCGCCGTTTTTGCCTTGTCGATTTTAAAACCATGCATTTGGCCTTTTGTAAACTAAAACATGATATTGGTTTGTAGGATCTACGACATTGGTTTGTTGGCTGGCTTGATTGGAATATAGCTTTAAATATTAAAGGAGGACCTAATATTATAAACAACTTTGTTGATTCGCCCATACTGATTAATAAAACAGCAGATGAGTTCTATAAACAACCGATGTTCTATGCGATGGGTCACTTTTCCAAATTTATTCCTCCAGATTCGGTGAGAATTGAAGTGTCGTATTTTGATCCCTACGTACTCACAGTAGCTTTCAGGAGACCAGATGATGGAATCGTAGTTAATATTATTAATCTGTAAGTATATTGATAAAATATTAAAATATTTGATTATTGTATGATCCATCATAATCAGGGTAGCATTTATGATGCTCCAACTAGCTTCTTTCCATATACTTTATTCTTCATGTGTCTTCGCCGCTACGAAGGTTGGCTACTATCATGGCAATTCTGACCATGGAGTCTGGTGCTCAGAACCGTTGAATAAAACTGCCAGCGAACTGTTCCCTATTGTTTCTCAACAAATACATTCTTCTCTTTCTATGGAGACATGTAATATGTCTCAGTTGTAGTTTCAATACAACCTCTTTTTGTTTGTTCGTTCTGTCCTGTACTATTTGGATAGTTAATCTGGTTTTTCCCGGATATTTTCAACACCCTTCAGTATACCCCCATCTTAAGGGAATAGGCGCAAAATTTCGCCTGTCAAAATATTCAATGGGTTGTAAATGAATTAATTTTTTTCGAATCCTGAGAAAGCTAATACATATTTTTGACAAATTTAAACGCAGAATGAAACATTATATTATTACCGAGGGCAGAAGTATAATGTGTATAATGTTTATTTTAATAAGTTACAGGGGTGAAAAAAAAGAGAAAATTTGGTGAGAATTTTGATTTCAAATATCTCATTCAAAAGAAACTTTTTGGTTATTCTAAGGGACTTTTGGCCCTTGCTAATAATGCAGTCTTTCATTCTGCGTTTAAATTTTTCAAAAATTCTCAAAACTTTTCTCAGGATTCGAAAAAAATTATTACGTTTAAACACATTGAACATTCGGATAGGCGACATTTTGTGCCTATGCCCTTAATGTCTTGCAGCTTACTCATTAGGGTGGATCGAAAAATCGAAGTTTCGAAAACTGTTTTGGAATAGTGCGCAAAAGTTGCCAATTGGTATTACAAACCTAACCTTTATTTGCGATTTTTCAAAAAAAATTTAATCTTTTGCCCTCTATCGGGGGTTGAAAAAATAAAAAATACGAACTTATGATTTTAATTGAAAAGTTAAGTAATAAGTACATGTTATTATTATAAAAATTATATCCAATTGAAATATTTTTTAAATATGTCATATTTATTCTTCTACCCACCCCCTACCCTCCCCCTTAATTTTGTAGTTTTTTTGGACTCAAATTTTGGCATATCTTTGCGCGAATCAATTTTTGCCTTGATAAAATTGTCTCTTTTTTGTGATCCAATAACCGATGAAGATGCTTCAGTTATACGAGCTTCACGATTCTCTCTACAGATTGGGTGTGACAGGAAAATGTAGCGATGTCAATGATTTTCACAGGAGATCCGGAAATAATATTTTTCAAATCCTCTACTTTCAAACCTTGAAGCAATGGAGGGCAAGTTATTTTATTGTTTTGTCAATCAATAAAATCAATATAGTCATCTGCTTCAAAATTAATTTGTGGAATAATAAAAGGTCGGATGTTACATGAATCATTATTGGCCTTAGTTTTTGCATTGAGAATGCGACGAAGTGCAAGCTCTCTTATATGCGGGCTAGTGTCATGCAGCATGCATAGCAGAAGATTTTCCGGATGTACAAAATAGGCATTTCTTTGAATTACAGGGTCTATAAAACTTTTCAAATTTTGCTCTAAGTTTAGACTACGCTTAATTGTTTGTAAAACATGCATTCACACATGATGAATTGCATTTGATCTGAAACCATAAAGAAGCATAAACCGTGACAATAAATTTGGTTAGTCCCTTTAATTCTGATGTTGGATTTTTAGTGCTAACATAAAGACGTATAATGCGATTCGCCAACGATAGCCATCGAGAATGACTTAACTTTCCAGGGCTTTGGTTTAATAAATCCACAGAACATTCCCCTGTAGAAATTGCGACACAAATTTGAAACAAATATTTCTGATCGACGCTAAAGTCAATTAAATCTACTTCTGGTAACTCACAGTCAGTAATGTCACAGTTTACAACCGGCATATTTTTGCAATGCACTATTTGATTTCCTATAGTTCCTGCAAAAGCTCTTTGAGGATAAAAGCTATCTATTTGCAGATAAATCTTTGTAAAGGACGGCCTAACTTTAACTCTAGTTGAGAAATTATACCATTTTTTCTTCCCGTATTTACCAATGTTCCGTTATATCCTAATACCACTAGTTCTTCTAGATTATACTTATAAATCTCTAAAAAGTTCACAATACTTTGACAAATGCTTAGAGCCGATCCAGAAAGGGGTACTGCGTGACCTAAAAATATGGAGCCTTCAAAGTTTCGGGGAAGTTTTGCATAAAACCTTTTCTTCATTGATCTCTTGCTCTTCTCAGTTTGTTTCTTGAAAGTCCAAAGCCGCAGCACCCCGCACCCCGAAGATGGGACCAATATACTAAACAAACCGGAGCCGCCAGGACCGGGCTTCTGTTAATAATGCCAAAAAATTGTTTTTTTCGTTTTTCAAAAGCCTGTAGAGGACAGAAGATGTAATTTTATCCAAATGTCGTAATAATACTTTCTTATTGTCGTTCCTAAAGGTAAATTTTGGTTGGTATTCCGATTCAATTTGTCAATTTTTTTTTATTTTGTGATTATTATTCCAACATTTTTTTTTTTCGTTTTTCAAAGGCCGATAGAGGGCAGAAGATGTAATTTTATCAAAAAGTTGTAACAACACTTTTTTATTGTCGTTACTAAAGGAAACTTTTGGTGGGTATTCCAAATCAATGGGTCAATTTTTTTAAATATTGCGATAATCGATCCACCCTACTACTCATGCATTTCTTATTTAGCGTTCACGTCTCTACACCATACAAATCTGAGAAAACATAACATTTACGTACTTTCTATGTACTAGCATACGTACTTTTAATTGTAGGCTTAGGTTTCAACCACACAGTATTTGTTTCATGTTTTTAACCGCGAGCACCGCGAGCTGTCTCTATTTTTATTCTTATTCTTCGGGGGTGTTTATTTATATAGAAGTACTGATCAGTGGCGTAACAAACTCCGTCGGGGCCCCCCCGCAGAATTGGAAATGGGCCCCCTTTAAAAAATTACTAAATGCGACATGTGTCATGTGTAACAAATACCTATATGTGTTACAGCCCAGTAAATGACCGTAAAATATGGCGATACCATGTAATTTTCAGTGTCACCACCGAAGTGGTCAAAACTTCTCGAGTTAATTATGAAGAAAAATGTTTATTGTTTAAAAAAAAAACAATTTTTTGGGCGATTTTTCGCAAATAGTTCAAAGAGTATATATTTATTTGATCGAAAAGAATGTTGTTAGCAAAAATGTAGCTTATAAAAAAAATGAAACAAAAATGAAGTTTATCGACCCAGTAAAAGTTGTAGCTCATGAAAAGTTTTTCTCATTCGTCAAATTCCAAATTGAATATTTCAACGCGAAATAACCAAAAAATGAATTCATTTTCGGGGAAAACTCATTAGAACTGTTTTAAAGTATTTAAAATAGCTTTATTTTTATTTTTTATAAAAGTTTCTATCATCAAAACTAACCCAGTTATGCTCAAAATACAGTTAACATCTTTTGGTAAAAAATTGTGAAAATCTCCTGCTATTTAGCACCCGAAATAAAACTAATCATCATCGCTTTACAAATTACTTAACTTTTTTATATGACCTGTAAGTTTCACAGGATCAAAGTCCTTATTTTTGAAAGGGCCCTAGTTGAAAGGGCTTGAACGAGTTATTAATCATAAGTATTTGCAAATTTTAAACTGCCATATCTTAAACAAATTTACAGAAGAACAAAATAAAGCCAAAATATTTTTAAAAGCAAAACCTACATTTCTTTACTCTTTGATATTGTTCGTATCACTAATACTCGAAAAAAAAACATTTTTCCAAAATGAAAAAACTTTTTTTACTATGAAACCAAATTTTTTCAAAAATAAGAACTTCGAACCAGTCAAACTTACAGATTATATTATAAACAATAACTATTTAAAGTAAATGCTAAAGCGCTAGCGATAAATTGTATTTGGGGTGCGAAATAGGGGGAGATTTTCACGATTTTTTTTTTTACCAAAAAAGGGGCCAACTTTATTTTGAGCGTAACTCGTATAGCTTTGGTGCTAGAAACTTTTATAAAAAATAAAAATAAAGCTTTTTTGAAACAGTTAAAAAAGTTTTAATGAGTTTTTCCCGAAAAGTGCTTCATTTTTTAGTTATTTCAGGTTGAAATATTCCATTTGGAATTTGACGAATAAGAATAATTGTTCATGAGCTTCAACTGTGCTTTTACTGTGTCGATAGATTTCATGAATAAGTACATACACCATTTTTTTGTATCTCATAAGCTACATTTTTGCTACAAATATTTTGTCGATATCTAATATTTAATTCAATAAAATACTTATTTTTGAGTTATTTGCGAAAGACCCGTCTAAAAACGTGGTTTTTTTGTTGAAAAATAAACATTTTCACTCGCAAATGACTTGAAAAGTATTAACATAGATAAAGAAACTCTATAGAACAAAATTTGTTTATAATTAGTCAATTTATACATGACTTTTAAACGTATGTTTTTCACCCCAAGTGGGGGTATCACCCCCGAAGTAAAAGCAACCAACGGCATAAGTCCAACTTGGAAGTGGAGTGTAACTAGAACCTAAATCCAAATTGTCAAGCAATTACGTCCGTCTTGACGCTGATTATTTCACTCCAAAACTGTCATTTACTGAGCTATTGGTGTAAGTATTCATGTATTGTTTCTGACGACTTACGTTTTTCATGTTTATTAGTACTTATAGAATAAAATAGGACAAAAATTACTAAATGATTACATTAGTAGGTACATAGTATGAGATGAACAACTTTCTTCGTGCACTACTATCAGCGAATATATCTACAATTTTATTAATTTTAAAAGTTCGGGAGACCGGAAAGGATTTGGTTTCTAGATATGAGATGATTCACTTGCCGAATGAACCTATTTAAAAATTTACGTTTTTAAATTTAAACACACAACGTAAAATAATATAATAATAACAGATTTTTACAAAATATCAGACGGCAAGATGGGGCCCCTGATCGATTGGGGCCCCCCGAAAGCTTCATGCTGCGGGGGCCTTTGTTACGCCCCTGGTACTGATTAATACTTGCATTCCCCTTCCAGTTACAGGTTTCTGTTGTATTTTTTTGTTCCAATCACCTGGACGTAAGTCGCTCTCCGATATGACCTTTCAATTTCCAGAAGCCCATCATATTAGATTTTCCCCTCCTTCTTCTTTCGCTGTTATTCCATAATTTTTTGTTTTGGAGTCGATAATCTTTCATTCTTTGCACGTGGCCATATCAGCAGATTTGCTTTTGGTGACTCTTCTCAATAATCGTCTCTTTTCTATTCATGATTTTTTTAACTCTCTCATTTGTAACGTGAATTATTGTTATGGATATACGGGCCAATCTACGCCAAAAATCTATAGACACCGGCACAAAATTCAGCGACTAAAAATTTTTGATTGAGTTTGACAATTTATAACTTTATTATAGACTAAGAGCCGCTATAGGTGAACTTTCTTAATCATTTTAGGCACGATGGGACCCTATAACTTAAATAGTAGAACCTAAAAGAAAACGTTTAAACACTGTGCCGTCACTTTTCAGTGGCACATGCGTCGACAGTGGCGCATCAAACTTTCCACTTATGGACGGGATAAATAAATTAAAAGTTAACAGAACTTACTAACAGAATTAATTTTTTTTTATTTTTTTAAGTTCTATGTAATTAACACATAGGATTCATCGTGATTTTAACCCACCACCCCCTTCCCCCTGCCCCACCATCAAAAACTTCATTTTTCGTTTTTATTTTTTTTTGTAGGATGCAATCAATTTTAAAATTTCAAAAAATTCACACGCATAGTTGAGGCTTTTATAAAATATGCCTATTTTTTATAGACCCATAGGTAGAGTGTACATAACCTCAAAAAATTAAAAGGGATTTTTTTTTTCAAAAAAGCGTATAACTTTTTTTGAGGAATAGCTGCCGCTCTAATTTTTTCTTAATCTTATGTGTTTTATCAAACACTATATTTTAAATTTTTTTCAGATTTTTCCGTAGGTCTCCCCACCTTCAAAAATCCGAAAAACTGTTTTTTGGGGGTTTTGGGGGATTTTCCCTATTTTATAGACTTCATGATATATCAAATCAATTTTGTTTTTATAGGTTATATGTATCTTGAAGTAACTGAGTTCTTTAGAATATTTAAAAATCAGAAAAACACGTTCAAACCCCCCAAAACCCCCTTAAAAAATAGTTTTTTGGATTTTTGAAGGTGACCAACGTTACAGAAAAATCTGAAAAAAATTAGAAATATAGTGAAAAAATTAGATCTGCAGCTATCCCTAAAAAAAGTTATATACTTTTTTCAAAAAAAAAATTTTAAAATTGTTTTGAGGTTATGTACACTCAACCTCCAGGTCTATAAAAAATAGACGTGTTTTATAAAACCCTTAACTATGCGTGTAAATTTTTTGAAATTTTAAAATTGATTGCATCCCACCAAAAAAAAATAAAATCGAAAAATAAAGTTTTTGATGGTGGGGCAGGGAGAAGGGGGTGGTGGGTTAAAATGACGATGAATCTTATGTCTTAATCACATAAAACTTAAAAAAATGAAAAAAATTAAATTCTGTTAATTAGGTAGGGTATTTTTTAATTTATGTATCCCGTCCATAAGTGGAAAGTTTGATGCGCCACTGTAGACGCATGTGCAACTGAAAAGTGACGGCACAGTGTTCAAACGTTTTCTTTAAGGTTCTACTATTTAAGTTATAGGGTCCCGTCGTGCCTAAAATGATTAAGAATTTTCACCTATAGCGGCTCTTAGTCTATTAGTTGTCCTCCGGTTTTCAAGATATTTGCATCAGTTTGTAGGTATATGTATTGATGTCGTTTGTTAATATTCCGGTAACAAAAATTGTTTGCTTACATGGCATTATACGGGGGTGAATGGAAGCGTTCTATTTTTTCCTAACTTTAAAAAATTCTGTAGAAAAATTGAGGAGCTTATTTTGTTTCATAGTCCTTTCGTATTATCCCGATGGGATCACTAAAGGGTGTGATACACACGCGAGTAAGTACGCGAACTTATGTCTCGACGACCTTTTTCGCGCATGTATCACAGCAAATACGCGTACTTTAAGTCCGCCGAGTAAGTACGCCGTCGATCCAACAAGTTTGAAATCTTACTCGTAACCCGTATTACATATACAGGGTAAGGCAAATAAAGGGCCTATTAGAAATATCTCGAGAACTAAAGGCAACAGATTCATGAGAATTGGAATAAAGGGGTTTTGAAGGATGATCTATTAAATGAAAATATTTTCATCTCTTTGCAACTTCCGGTTATACCGGAAGTGGCTTATAACTTCGTTTTTTTAAATGGGACACCCTATATATTTTTACATTTTTGGATTCTCCTCGATGTCTTCTTTCTTAAAATATGAGGTTTTGTAATATTATACAGGGTATTTTAAAAGATAATTACGTTTTTTTATTAATTTCGTAGCAAAATTAACACCCTGTAGAATTGTAGTAGTTTGACATCTAAAACTCTACTGACGTTCAAATGATTTTTAATATAATCTACTATTGTTAAGAATCATTAGTATAGCTACATTTTTAATTTTAGTATACAGGGTTGGTCGAAACTCGGAATGAGTATTTTCTGAGTTTTCTTAAATGGAACACCCTGTATTTTAGTATTGTAATGAAATGATATTTTATGGTACTTTTTTATTTCTTAAGCATTCCCTATACCTAACTGCTTTAATTTGTGCTTAATTGTTAATCGCACCAACAATCTTAACTAAGTACATAGGTATTTCGATAGCTAAACCATTATTGGTAATTTTAAGGACCAGGCTGGATTAATATGTATTTATTTCTGAAAAATTATTTGGGATTGAGTATTTTCATGGCCAGCCTAATAAAATTTTACGTATTTTTTGTTGCAATTAATGTTTAGCTTGGATCACCAATAACTCACAAATTAAAGCAGTTAGGTATAGGGAATGCTTAAGAAATAAAAAAGTACTATAAAATATCATTTCACTACAATACAAAAATACAGGGTATTCTATTTAAGAAAACTCAGAAAATACTCATTCCGAGTTTCGACCAACCCTGTATACTAAATTTAAAAATTTAGCTATACTAATGATTCTTAACAATAGTAGAGTATATTAAAAATCATTTGAACGTAAGTAGAGTTTTAGATGTCAAACTACTACAATTCTACAGGGTGTGAATATTGCTACGAAATTAATAAAAAAACGTAATTATTTTTTAAAATACCCTGTATATTATTACAAAACCTTATATTTTAAGAAAGAAGACATTGAGGAGAATCCAAAAATGTAAAAATATACAGGGTGTCCCATTTAAAAAAACGAAGTATCACCGGAAGTTGAAAAGGGATGAAAATATTTTCATTTAATAGATCATCCTTCAAAACCCCTTTATTCCAATTTTCATGATTCTGTTGCCTTTAGTTCTCGAGATATTTCTAATAGGCCAGTTATCTGCCTCACCCTATATATGTATCACTGCCACGAGCCTCGAGCCATCATGTTATTGCGTTTAAAGGTACACTTATATTTTCACTAATTAAGCAAATTGCCTAGAAATAATTCAATCGTTTATTGTTGAAAGGAGACAAGTTACATTTTATAAGTTTTGAGAAAACCGTTGTTTTTGAGTAAACCTAATTATTTTTAGGCTGTTTTATCCTCCTAATGAAAATATTATCCTCTTATCTATGATATTTTGTTTGTTACCTACACTTTTAGATTACGTCTTTTTTTATTAGTATTAAAAATATATAATACGATAGGATACAATACGAAGCATATAATACGATAAAATTCCTAAATAGCACAAAGCATCTTTTCTCGACGACATCGCAATGAGTTTTGATATTCTTGTTCAGTCGCACAAATGTTTCTTTAGTTGTTTGGTACCACGGTTCTTAGACATTACTACGGTAGCCTAAATCGACTAACCAATGAACATTAAGGGTGAGATTACGTCACGAGAGTTTACTGTCATTTGAATCGTAATATGATTTTTTTCGAATCCTGAGAAAACCAAGATTACATTATTACCGAGGGCGGAAAGCCCCTTAGAATAAACAAGCAGATTCTATTGAATGAAATATTTAAAATTAAATATCGCACTTCTCTTTTATGTTCAGCCCTGTAACTTATTAAAATAAACATTATAGACGTTTTCAGGGACTTTCAGCCCTCGGTAATAATGTAGTCTTTCATTCGGAGTTTATATTTTTCAAAAATATTTATTAGTTTTCTCAGGATTCGAAAAAAATGAGTACAATTAAAACACATTGAGAATTTTGACATGCGTCAAAATTTTGCATTAACTCAATGTAAAATTCTGAACTGTTGAATTCCAGCTTCCCTAATAATTATTGTACATCAAAAGGCATTAGAAACTATTTGTAGAGAATTGAAATCTGTATTGGAAATAACTGTTAAAATTGGTCTACGTAATTAAACATATTCCAAAATTTTGTAAAAATGTAATACATTTTAGTTTTCAGCCCAAACTTAGGCCACACACAATGCAATATTATTCACATTTTTGAACTGTCAATATTTTTATTTTATTATTTATTGTTTAAAAACAATACAGTTGATAAGATACCCTCAGTTGCGGAGAAAGGATTAATAATAAAGATTTTTTTATTCAGTCAATGGTGTGAGCACTGTCAGTTAAATAGTAACGTGTGGCTCTACTTTTACACGCATACCTATTGTGGCAAATGTATCATATTTTTCAAAATTTTGGAATGCATTTAAATCGTAGAACAATTTTAACTTTTGATTTTAATACAGATTTTAGTTCTCTACAAGTATTCTCTCATGACTTTTGATGTAAAATAATTAGGGAACCAGGAATTCAACAACTCAGAATTTTACATTGAGTTTCCTATGGCCCTTTTTACGATTCACCACCCGGTATAAGATAAAATGTGTACTATTTGTCTAATTATTTCATAATAACACAAATAATACACATATATACACAATAACACACATTCAATGATCGAAAATCACTTAAAAATATGGGAATGTAAACTCTTGTGACGTAAAGTCAAAAATATAAGTCTCCCCACCACCGTCGGACAAGACAACCGTAATAAAGTCTAATAACCGTGGTTTGGTACATTATTTTCATTTACACTTTGTGGCTGTTTGAAGTAGGTGAATATATTTTATATTATGATGTCTCAGATTGAAGCGAGACCTGTTCTTTGGGGACAAAATAATAGAAATATATAAAGATAAAAACTTGACGAGAAATGCTTGAAATAGTGTATGCCGTGCACTTAACAGTGATTTGACGAATTAGGTGAAAGAAAAAAACACATTTAGTAAGTAGAGCCAAATTAATTATATGTTATTGATAATAACAGTAATTAATACTGCTAAGTATATTATAATAAATTTTATTTTACATAGTTGCAATTAACGTTGAGTTTAGAGGCTGTTCCATCACTATGTGTAAATATAAAAATATATAAATCGTATATTTTTGCGGTCATAGGATGGACCCAATAAATTTGGCTCCTCTTAATTCTCTTTCTTCGACGATAAAGTAACCACAACGCTATAATTTGATTTCGCTGCATATAATATAACTATACCTTTTATTGTACTAAATTATATTTAGTTTTATAGGGTAAATGACTCGGTGAAGACTGGAGTAGGCCGGCCGTCACGTCTTGTGTGAAATTATCTAAAAAAAAATATTTAAAACGAAGGGGACAACATTTAAAAACGAGTGGATGACAGGGGGTCTTTTAAATTCTGTACATGAAAAACATAGATTGTAATGTTGTTCTGAAGCTATTTTCTTGTGGCATTTTTGTAACAAACTATTCTAAATGGGAAATAAGCCACAATTTAAATAAAAAAAATGTCGGATGTCGAAACGTTAATAAAATCATTTATTTAGTTAAATTGTGACTTATTTCCCATTTAGAATAGTTTATTACATATATTGTATGAGCTACTTAGATGAACTAATCCAAGATCCCACAAATAACTTAGGAGAATAACGATTATAAAAACAGACTTTTAATTAAAAACATAAGAAATAATAATTCAAAAAATAGAAATTGCAAATGAATTAAATACGCATTACAGTACATTAGGACAAAAGTATGGACAAAAAATACCCATTTGTAATGATACATATCAGACATCGTATAATGTACCTCCCTCAGCCACAAAGTGTTAATAATATTAATATACCAAACAACAGAGCAAAATACATATAATGTATCTTCGTCCGACCCAATTCTTATTGTGTGAAAAGGATATAGTCGAGGAAATGAAGCATTTTGGCTCGCAATTTTTTCGTCCAGCATGGATTTACTTGAAATTTTCACAGAAGGTGGGGAATGGTCCAAGGATTATTTTCTATATCATGCTGCTGTACGCTAAAACCTTGGGGGTGGTTGCCACCCCATCTCGGGGGCGCGATTTTTTTTATTAAATTTTAACCATGTAAATCGATGTAAAAATTGATTCTAAGAAAAAAATGTTTTTTACATTTTCTTTCGTAAAACTAATATTTTTCGAGTTATTCGCGGTTGAAAGTAACAGTTTTTCGACGAAAAAATCGACTTTTTTAGAGGGTTTTTTGAGAATACCTCGAAAAATATGCATTTAATCAAAAAAGCTGTAGATATCAAAATTGTATCTTTAAGCAACACAAACCAAATGCTTTTTCTGTAATATCTTTAAGACCAATACAAACCGAGATACGGTATGTTAAAAGTTAGCTTTTTTTGTCAAATGCATAATTTGAAATATTCAAAGCCAAATAACGGAAAACCCTTGCATTTTTCGAGGAAAACTTACATAACATTTTTCAAGTATACATTTATATCTTTCAAAACATAATAATAAAAAGTTTATAGTCTGAAAATTAAGCGACTTATGATCAAAAAAAGGTCGGTACCTGCTTTTCTCTATGAAAAAATCAGTGAAAACAACCCCCTAACTACCCTCCTAATTAAAAATTGGTCTTCACCTTTCTGTAATTCCTTTTATATTTGTATTATCAATACACCCAAGAAGTTTGACCTATTTAAAGGGCCTAATTTTAGAAAAATTGGAGTTTAAGGAAAAATTAATTTTTTGCAATTTCCCATTTTTTACCTTTTACTTCAAAATATCTCTGAAAATACTGGAGATACGACAAAAATGACAGACTACTAAATTGTAGCTTTTTTAATAACTAAAATTTCCTTGTGCATAGATTTTCATTTAAGTGAACAGTTAGAGAGATTAGTTTAAAACCTCTATTTACGAGCAAACACCCCCTTATTCGAGCCCTTTAAACCCACCCTAATTAAAATCTAAGGGATCTTACGGAATTTACTTTAAACAATCTTATAAGTCTTCAAAAATCCTACAACGTCAATTTTTAAAAAACTTTTTATCGCCAAAAATGAAGGAGCTATGTTTATAAAACGATTTTTTTTCGAAAAATTCGAATAGTCCGCTTATGGATAATTTTCAATGTATGTATAATACCACAGAACTGGTTCGTATACTGAAAGATGACTAAAAAACTATTTGTATTTGTATTTGTACATATTTGTAAATTCGTATTTTTGTGTAAATAAATGTTTTTGTAATTATTTAGTTCTACTTTTTTTTCTGTATAGATCTATTAAAATATCTACTTATAAAAACTGTAATGTTATTAAGGGTGGTTAAGGGTTGAACTATTATGATATTATATTCTAAAGTATAAAACAATCATTTTTAACCAATCAAATCCAAATTTTACACATATTTAAGTTTACAATATTTTTATATAATTTTTGACAATAAGGGGTAGTTTACACCCCTAAAAATAATCAACGCCGTTAAGCATAATATAGAATATGAAGTACAGGGTGAGATGATCCTAATCCCAAATTTTTATGTTAATCGATGCAAGCCGAAATTATTCTTTTAGGATAAGTAAATTTTTAATATATAGTTCCAACAAGGGTGGTTTTAAGGGTTGAAATATTATGATAGTATATCTTAAAGCATAAAACAATTATTATGTAACTAATAAGAACCAAATGTTGACAATATTAAAGTTTAAAATGTTATTTTATACTTTTTTACAATTAGGGGTAGTTTTCACCCTTAAAAACCAAAAGCGTACAACGGCTCAATATAGAAAATGAACTAGAGGGTGTAATGAGTCTAATCCCAAATTTTTGTACAAATCGATGCTGGACGAAAATATTGCGAGGTTTTGCCATTTTTTCAGCTTCATTTCCTCGACTAATAAGTGCGTCAAAACTACCGCACGAGAAAACTCTCGCACGTTCAAAATTCTTATAATAAGTCCGCGATCTTTAAACCTGCGTACTTAAAGTTTGCGTGTGTATCACACGCTTAAGATTTTGATTTTTAAATTATCCGAATATCTCTTTTTTTGTAAAAGCTGTAAATGAAAATACTGCTTTGAAAGTTTATTTAATTAAAAATATCAAACGCACTAAAATTAACAACACAAAACAAAATTAACAACAAAACAAAACAATTCAATAGCGGGTATGTCCACCTCTCGCAGCAACGACTCTCAATCTGTTTTGCTTCGAATAAATATGTGTTATCCTTGCCTGGGGAATAGCCCGATATTCCTCTACCAGGGCCATAACGGTACCAAATTTTCTGAAGGCCTAAGATGACAGCGAATAGCTGTTTTCAATTCATCTCATGAATGCTCAATAGGATTGAGATCTGGGTTGCAATCGCGCCATGCTAATCTTATGAATCCAACTTCCATCTAAGATATTTATGGTTGCGAGAAAATCAGTGTTTTTATATACAAAACCTTATACAGCTCTTACAAGAAAAGATATATTTGGATAATTCAAATAACAAAATCTTAATGATCCCTCCGGGATAATATGACAGTGCTATGAAACAAAAGCAGCTGTTCAATTTTTCCACAGAATTTTTTAAAGTTAGAACATACAACGCTTCAATTCACCCCCGTGTAATACCATCTAAGCAAAAAAATTATTACCGGAATAAATTCAAACGACATCAATACATGTACCTACAAATTAGTGTAAGAATCTTGAAAATCGGAGTACAAATAATAAAATTATAATTTGTCAAACTTAATCAAACATTTTTCTGTTTTTTTGTTTGTTTAATTCCAAACAGTTCTTCACTCCTATAAAGGACTATAATTTGAGAAATACTATTGTAGGGTTACAGTAATATAATACAGTTACTAATATAGCGACAGTACGACTAGATCAGAAGTTCTCAAACCAATTAAAGACCGAGAGAGGTGTTAGACAAGGATGCGTGTTGTCACCTGACTTATTTAACATTTATGGTGAACATATCATGAGGATGGTTTTAGAAGGATGGCCCGGTGGAGTAACAGTAGCTGGTAGGAAAATCTCCAATTTAAGATTTGCTGATGACACTACACAATAAAGTTGGTCTGAAAATCAATAAAGCTAAGACAAAAATAATGGTGGTAGACAGATTCGACACTATTGAACTGACTAACATGTTACAGAAGTACCAGATAGTAAACACCTTTATCTATCTCAGGTCTAGTATAACTAACGATGGTAACTGTGAAGCAGAAGTTCGGAGACGTATTGGTATGGCAAAAAATGCGATGAGTCGCCTAACTAAAGTTTGGAAAGACAGATCTATCTCTCAATATATCAAGATGAGACTGGTGAATGCCGTTGTATTCTCAATATTTCTATACGGAGCAGAGAATTGGACTCTTTGCGCATGTGAGCGCCAAAAAATTGATGCCATTGAGACGTGGTGCTGGAGAAGAATGCTTCGCATACCTTGGACAGCTCATAGGACAAACGTTTCCATTCTAAACCAACTCATTATTAAAAAAAGGCTGTTCACAATATATCTGCAACGAATTCTGCAATTCTTTGGCCACGTGGTTCGCAGAGGTGACGACAGTTTGGAGAGTTAATTGTTTCTGGAAACGTTCCGGGGAGAAGATCAAGAGGACGATCACCAAGTAGATGGTCTGACTAAATAAAGCATTCAGCTGGAAGCTCATTCTGCGAAGCTCTTAGAGCAGCTGAAGATAGAGACCAATGGAGAAACATTGTTAGGAATATTGAAAGAAATCACGATCCTCAGTAATGGGGAAACGACAAGAGAGAGATTGTAGGGTTATTTTTTCCTTCCTTTTGAAACCTTTTTTGACAAAAGTGTAAAGTTTAGTAATCAATTCAGTTGGTGATCTTGAGGCTGAAGACGAAGAACGTTTTTCGTAAAATTAATAATAAAAAAGTTTCCCATATGGTTGCCCAACTTACGTAGACAATTTGTATAATATGAGAATATTTTAGAACAAATCGACCAATGGATGGTTTGAAAACATTTTTTAAAGATTCGTACGTACTTCTTTAGATGACATACAACTAAATTAGCCCAGTAAATGACCGGTTTGGCGTGTAATTTTCAGGGGCAAGACGGATTTGCTTGAAAATTTGGATTTAGGTTCTACTTACCCTATATTTCAAAGTTGAAATTGCGCCGTTGGTTGGTTTTACTTGAGGGGGGGGGGGTGAAATTTACCCCTTCTCGGGGGTGAAAAAACATATGTTTAAAATAAGTCTGAAAATGGATAAATTGACTAATTCTAAGCAACTTTTGTTCTATAAGGTTTTTTAACTGCTTTAATACTTTTCGAGTTATTTGCGAGTGAAAATGTGCATTTTTCAACAAAAAAAAACACGTTTTCTGGCAGTGTTTCGCAAATAACTAAAAAACTAAGTACTTTATCGAAAAAAATATTCTTAGAAAAAATGTAGCCTGTAAAAAAAGGAACAAATTGGTGTATTCACTTGGACTATAAACCCAGAAGAAGCAAAGTTGTATATCATGAAAAATACGTTCTTACTCGTAAAATTCCGAATCGAATATTTCAAGCTGAAGTAACCAAAAAATGAAGCACTTTTCGCAGAAAACTCATAAATACTCTTTTAAAGCGTCTAAAAATATATTTATTTTTATTTTTCATAAAAGTTTGTAGCATCAAAATTATGCGAGTTGCGCTCAAAATAAAGTTGGCCCGTTTTTTTTATATAATAAGTCGTGAAAATCTCCCCCTATTTAACATGCCAAATGAAATTAATCGTTATTGCTTTCCCATTTACTTTATATATGTGTTGCTAATATGATCTGTAAGTTTGACCGGTTCGAAGTGCTTATTTTTGGAAAAATTTGGTTTTATATTAAAAAAACTTTTTTTTTTAATTTTGGAAAAATTACACTCTTTTCAAAATAACTTCAAAAGTATTAGTGCTACGAAAAATCTCAAACAGTAAAAAAATATAGTTTTTTACTCGCATAAACACTCCGTTTTTTTAAATTTTATGTAAGATAAAAATTCGGTAAGATATGGCTGTTCAAAATTTGCATACACTGGTGATTAGTAACTCGTTCAAGCCCTTTTAACTCAAACTCTTTTAAAAAATAAGGGATTAAAAAAATATATTTACGTACTCTTATTGCCCTTAGAAAAACCTACAAATTGGTTTTTTTTAGCACTTTATAGCTTAAAAAGTAACTTAGTTATGAGTAAAAAACCAACAGCATACAGGATGGGGCATTAGTGCGAGGAAGTCCAATTACTCGTTTGTAGTAAGAGATACGAAAAAAGTTATTTAGATAAAGTCGGGGCACAGATAGGACCATACCCTAAATATATTTTCACATATACAAGGCCACTCGTATTGACAGGGTGACACAAACCTATGTTTTTTTAAATGGAATACTCTGTATATTTTTGCATTTTTGGATTCTCCTTGATGTCTTTTCTCTTAAAATAAAGGATTTTGTACTATTATATGAGATAGTTTAAAAGATATTTATCTATGGTTTTTGTAATTTCGTTTTAAGTCCATAACATATTAGGGTACATTTATATTTTAAAATAACTTACATATAAAATCAGAGTTTGTAGTGAATTTTGAGAGTAAACTAAATGTAAGGCCAAATACTTACCATGCCGGGTTAGTATAATAAGGTTTATTTTCCTGGTTTTTCCCTCGTGACTTATTATGAGATCACTAACACGAGAATTTTGATCAAATACTACAATTTTTACTACAAAAGTTAAAGTTGATTTACAGAGTAAAGGACTATCTTCCAATAAAGTTGTCGAAGCAACGCAACTCATAAATATTGGCAGTATCATTTTAGTCATCGAATTTATAATGTATAATTCAAGCAATTGAACTCCGTATATAATTATGTTAATGTTTACATTACTGAATGGAGAGTTTAATAACCTTTCAAATGCGCTACCACACGAGTCCTATTCCCTATGTAAAGATAAGGGGTGAGGGAAGTGGAAGGGAGGGGGTTGACAAATGACAGATGTATGTACCGTAAAAATGTGTCCCCATTAGATCAAAAATCAACCTGTTTCGTCATTACGTTAAAATCTAATAAATACTGCCAAATATCGAGGTGGACTGTTTTCTTTGGCCCACACTGTATACACAATGTAACTATTCGAATTTCTTCTCAAGGGGTCACTTTTATAACGGTAGAAATTATGTGGCAAAAAATTTAATCAGTAAAGGAATCTAAGTTTAATGTGACCGTATAATTAGATAATTCCAAATTGCTTCAATTGACAATTATATGATTTTTTTATCATAGGGGTAGTTTTCACCCCTAAAAAATTAAAATCAACTAACGGCAGTATTCACATTTTGAAATAAAAGGTAAATATAACCTAAATCAAATTTGAATGCAAATCAGTAACGACATGGTATTCAATTACATTGTTTGTTTGAATTGTAACTATTCTAGGGGGTGAAATTTAAGGGTTAAACTGTGACAAAATCTTAAACTATGTTATTTCATGTTAATTGACATTCCTTCATTTTATTAAAATATGATTTGAATCAATTACCCGCTTTAATTTACAATTATACGATTTTTTTATAATAGGGGTTGTTTCCTCCCCTAAAAAATAAAAAGCAACCGACGACACAAATTCAACTTTGAAGTGGAGGGTCAGTAGAGCCTAAATCCTAATTTTCATGCAATTCGGTGCTGCCCCTTAAAATTACACGGTATCGCCGTATTTCCCATTCATTTACTGGGCTAAATGTGGTTTATACAAATTTTATAAATTATTTATACAATTATCGGTAGTAATTGCCCGAGAGCTCTAAAATTATCGATTTGTTTTCAGAGTGACACTTTGATAGTTTTATTTTCACGACCCGAATGGGAGTGAAATTTTGTCAAAGTGGCACGAGTGTAACACGTCGGTAATAATTTTAGAGATCGAGGGTAATTCGCTGAGATTATTTCATGAATAAAACTATCTTTTTAAATTGTTTTAACTAATATTTTATAGATATCTTCACCTGAATATTTGCTAAACGTGTTCTTTGTGACAAGTTGTAAAACATTAATTATCATTAACGTCACTGAATATTCATTTTTGCATAGTAACGAAGGGCACCTGACGTAATGCTTGACGACGGGATATTATCAAAAATTAGCCCTTTAATTTTTATTTCCGTAGCTTTCTATTGGTCACAATCTCCTATGAATGAAATAATCAGTAGTAATTGCACGAGAGCTCGAAAATTATCGATTTGTATCCTGAGTGTAATTTCACGACCCGAAGGGGAGTGAAATTATGTCAAAGTGGCACAAGGGCACGAAAGAACAAGTCGATAATAATTTTAGAGATCGAGGGTAATTCGCTGAGTATTTCATGAAAAACTGTCTTTTTAAATTATTTTAACTAATATTTTGTTCATATCATCACCTGAATATTTGCTAAACGTATTTATTGGTGTTCTCAAGTTGTAAAACATCAATTATTGTCATTAATCTCACTGAATGTTCATTTTTGCATAGTAACGAAGGGCATCTGACTTAATGCTTGACGACGGGATATTATAAAAAATTATCAGTAGTAATTGCTTCCCGAGTGACACTTTGACAGTTTTAATTTCACGACCCGAAGGGGAGTGAAATTATGTCAAAGTGGCACGAGGGAACAATTCGATATTAATTTTAGAGATCGAGGGTAGTTCGCTGAGATTATTTCATGAATAAAACTGTCTTTTAAATCATTTTAACTCATTTTTTATTGGTACCTTCACCTGAATATTTGCTAAACGTGTTTTTTTGGTGTTCTCTGTGACAAGTTGTAAAACAATAATTGTCATTAATGTCACTGAATGTTCATTTTTGCATAGTAATGAAGGGCATCTGACATAATGCTTGACGACGAGATATTATCAAAAATTATCGGGTATACTATCACAAGACAGTGAGAATAAATTGAAAATAATGCGACAGTTTTTCGAAAATTTGTTGTCTGGCAATAGACACGAGAACCCGCAGGGCTCAAGTGGCTATTGCCCAATGACAAAAATTTGAGTAAAAATGAAGCATTATTTTCTTATTTATTCTTACTGTCGTGTGATATTCGTAAGATTATTTTTTAATACGTATATTATGGATATTTTCTTAAATGTGAAAGTTGTCAAAACTTGGAAACTGGTTGCCATTAAACAGAAACAATCTACTTAAAAAAATTCTATCGGTAATTTTCTACAGTAGATAATTCTCAGTATAATTTTAATCCGATTGGACAGAATTAAACACGTGATCAAATATCTTACTATACGATTGAAAGTTAAAATCATTAAAAAATAATCACTTTAATTCTTATTTTTGTAGCTTTCTATTGGTCAGAATCTCCTATGAATGAAATAAGCACTTTAATTTTTATTTCTGTAGCTTTCTGTTGGTGTATAATATATTTTTTATTAACCGCTATATATAACCGCAGTCTATAATATTTTTTGTTAACCGCTTATTTTCCATTAACTGTTTTAGGAGAAACGATGAGATAGACGTAGCTTTAGTTGACAGAAGAAGAGGACAAATGGACCTTCGTTTGACTCGCCGTTCATTTACTTCTATACTTTATTGGTGATTTTTTATTTGTACAAATATTAGACTGATTTTTAAAATTAATAAAAAATTTTCACTACCACGATAATTGGTATTATTAATCCGGAATAACGGTAATCTCAATACCCTATGGTAGGGGAGCCCAAGCGGGGATTTTGCGCGTTACTTGAGCGCGTCAGAAAATCACATGGGGAGAAACATTGTACCCTGTAAATCTATTAACTATTTTGAATGGGAAATAAGCCACAATTAAATTGAAAAAATAATTTTATTACATACATACATAATCGATGATCCTCTTATACCATAAGGTGTCGAGGTGTCTTCTTTACTCGTTATTATCTGCGAACTTACGCCACTTTTTTCGATCCCTAGCTAATTCTTTGGCTTGCTGCCACGATTTTCCTCTATTCTGCAATATTTCCATCACACTTGTATTCCACGTTTTTCTTGGTCGGCCTCTCCTGTTTCTCCCTATCTTCCTCGCTTCCCATGTCATTTTAACCTGTCTGCCGTCGTTCATTCTAAATAAGTGCCCAGTCCATTTTAATTTCTTTTCATGAATTTTTTCCTTTAATGATTTTACTTTTAATTCTCTTCTAATATCTTCGCTACGTCTTTTATCTGTTCTCCTAGCTCCCACGACTTTTCTTAAATACCTCATTTCGGCGGCTTGCAATCTCTTTTCTTGTTTGTCGTTCAATATCCAATTCTCTGCTACATATGTAGTTATAGATACGTAAACTGTTTTAAATATTATCATTTTCCTTTTCCTAGTTATTTCTTTTTTATTTAACAAGTTTTTATACAGCGAATGATATGTTCCTGTGGCTGCTTTTATCCTATTTCCAATTTCGTCTTCTTGTGTCCTCTTCTTATTTAAAATTATTCCAAAGTATTTAATTGTATCTTCCTGTTCTATTTTTTTCCTTGGATTTCAATATTTAGCTTAACATCTTTCTTCGAGATTGCCATTACTTTTGTTTTTTCCATATTAATTATTAGATTGTCATTTTTCTGCCTCCCAGATTCGTATGTTCTCCTTCAGAGCTCTTTCATTTCTTGCCACAATAACAATATCATCTGCAAATATACAGGCTTCGATTTTTATTTGTTGTAGGTTTTTGTATCCTATGGTATATTTTTTTGTTTATGGCCAGCACTTTTTAATTCCTTCGTCTATTACACAGATAAACAGTAGGGGGCTCAATACGCCTTCTTGTCTGACTCCGTCGTTATTCGTAAATTTTCTGGAAATAAGATTGCCTGTTCTTACCTGATTTATGGTATTGCAATACAAACTCTGGATTGTGGTTATCAGTTCCATATCCACTTCCTTATTTGCCAAGCTTTGCCATATTCCCTCTCTGCTGACCATGTCAAAAGCTTTTTTCATATCTAGGAATCCCAAATATACCGTTTCATCTTTTAGTATGGCTTTTTCGGTGATCTGTTGTAGAGTGAAGATATGGTCCTCGACGCTATGTGCTGGCCTAAACCCACTTTGAATATCTGCTAATATAGGCTCGACTAAATTCCGGAGCTTCCGCTCTAGGATAATTTTGTAGACTTTTAATGTTGAACAGAGCAACAATATGCCTCTGTACTTTCCATATTCTCTCGAATCTCCTTTTTTGTGTATAGGCAATATTATAGCCGTGTTCCAGTCACTCGGTATTTTTTTAGTTTTCCATGTTAGGTTTAACAGTTAATAAAGTTCCTTTGTGCCCAATTCTCCCAGATATTTCAACAACTCGGCATCTAATCCATCTATACCTGCAGCTTTGCCTATTTTTAGTTGGGTTAAGGCATCTTCCACTTCATTCATTTGTATTTTATTGTCCTCAATTACATCTTGTTCTTCTGTGTTTGTATTGTTTAACGTTACTGTTTTACTGTCTGCTGTTGTCTTGTCTTTGCTTAAAAGTTCCATAAAATATTCTTTCCATCTTTTTATAATGTGGTCTTCTTCAGTTATTATATTCCCATTCCGATCTTTAACCTGCTGCAGCTTCATTTGTGGTTCCTTTCACATATTTTTTAGGACTCGTTAAAATAATTTATTATTATGAGTTCTATTTTCTTCCATACTTTTCCCAAAATCTTCCCATGCATTTTGTTTTTCTCGTTTAACCATTGTTTTAACTTTGTTTCTTTGGTCTTTATATTTATCGTAGACCAACTGATTTCTGTTTTGTAGATACACTTTCCATAAACGTTTCTTCTCTTTCACTTCTTTTTTAATATCTGCATTCCACCAACTCGTCTGTGTTTTATTGTTGTTTCTTCTTGCAAATCCACAAACGTTTTCTGCCGTTGTCAAGAGTATTTCTTTAAATATAGTTCATTTAACTTCCACATTGTTTATATGTTCACTTTTATCAATCGGTTCAAACTCTTTTTCTGTTTCTTTTACATACTTATTCCTGGTTTCCATATTCCTTAGTTTGTATATCCTAATTCTTCCGCTGTAGTTTCTTGTAGGTTCCTGAGTCTTATCAACTTCGTTTCTGCTTATTTTAATTTTTCCTTCTAATAAATAATGAGCACTACTTATTTCGAAGCTTCTCTTTACTCTAACATCTTTTATTCTAGTTCTTGTTTCCCGCGAAACTATGATATAGTCTATTATTGATTTTTCATTGCGTTGGGGAACATCTCTGGTTATTTTATGTATTTCTTTATGTTCGAAGAAAGTGTTCGTGATGATTAGGTCATTATCAATGCAGAATTCTAATAATCTTCTCCCATTTGTATTTATTGTTGTTCTTCCATGTTTTCCAATAGTTCCTTGCCTTTTTTTTCATTTCCTACTCTGGAATTAAAATCGCCCAATATTATAAGTGATCCCCCATACTCCTCAATTTCTTGTTGCAGCTGGTCCCAAAATTTATTTTTATTTTCGACATTATCGTTTTCGCCTGGTGCGTATACTATAATTAATGTTACCATTTCATTTTTATTGCAGCTCATTGATACCTTCAGCAATCTTTTATTAATAAACTCCCAATTTCTTATCATTTTTATTTTGTTTTTGGGTATCAAACAAGCTACTCCTGCACAAGCCTATCCCGTTTCCTTTACTCCTCCAAAAATTAGCATATTACTATCCCCTATTATTTGAGTACCGGTGCCCTTCTTCTTTGTCTCTGTGATGGCTACTACGCTGTAATCAGTCTTACAAAGATTTTCTATTAATTCCAATTCTTTACCACTTATTCCTCTGACATTCCATGTTGCTATTTTTCAAATATCTGATGTTTTTTCATTACGTTTCTTATTTTCGTTTTCTACATTTTGTAAGTCCATTTTCATTTCCATTTTCGTTGCCAAATTTGTCTCCTTATCAGGTACCTTTTTTATCATTAGTTTTTTGAATTTGTATCATTGCTTTCCTTTTTAATCGAGCAGTTTACCTTATCCCAATTTAATATTTCATCATTTACAATAATCTTTTGATATTTGACTTTTACGAATTTTCCTTGTGCTCTTTGTTGTTTTGCAACTTCTCTTAATTGTCTTTGTACGTCCCTTTCTTGGGTTGTGTAGTCATCATCTATAAAAAATTTTGTTTCTTTGTCTTAGCAATTTCTTGTTTTTCATTACTTCTGCCTTATCTTTGGATGAACATAATTCCACTTTACACATTCTTTTGTTTAGTTTGGTTATTTCCTTTATCTCACATTTTGCGTTTAGGAATGTTATGATTTTATCTTCTACTTCTTCTTTCAGGAGTTTTATGTCTTTAGTAGTCTCCAAGCCAGTTATAATTATATTGTTTTGCCGTTCCTTCTTTTCCATGCTTTCCATTTTATCTTCCAGAATTTTAATTTGAGATCGCATTTTTTCATTTTCCCTCCTTATTTCTTTTATTTCTCCCAGGCTTTGCTTCCATTAATTTGTCATTTCTTTAACCAGAGCTACTAATTCTTTTCTCTCATTATGCATATCTTTCATTTCTTTTAAAAGTTCTTTTATTGTTTCTATTGTTTCTAGCAATTCGTCCATAATAGGACTTTTCATCGATTGTCATTTGTTTCGAGCTTCTGTCATGTGTCACATAATATTAATATATCTACTTCATACGTTATTGGTATATACCAATGATACAAACCAAAGACTGTCATTTGTTTCGAGCTTCTGTCATGTGTCACATAATATTAATATATCTACGTCATACGTCTTTGGTTTGTATCATTGGTATATACCAATAACGTATGAAGTAGATATATTAATATTATGTGACACATGACAGAAGCTCGAAACAAATGACTGTGAATGAAAAGCCCTATTAGCTCTTACACTCAGCCAATGTCTAATGTAAAATATGTTGCCTATCAATTGGTGCTAAATATACTCGCAAATAAGGCCTTTGGAATGTGTATGCAAATTACTATACAGGTCTAGTGTAGAATGTGTTGCCTATCGACCGGCGCCAAAAATTACCCAAAATTCTACCTTTCGGATGCGTAATTTTTACCAATCGACGTCACAACACCTTATATTCACACAATTTGTTAACTTCTCGTCCTTATTCGATAGTTTATTTGTTCACTGACACTCTCACTGATAAGTTTTACTATTAACTTTTTCCCTAAAACACTTTTGTAAATTAAAAAGCTCGTTATTATCCGAAATTCGAATAAAATAGCGGAGCAACTAATTTACAATGTTTATCGATACAGTGGCGTACCAATCTCTTATAATTTTCACTACCACGGCAATTGGTATTATTAATCCGGAATAACGATAATGCTAGTACATCTCAATACCCTATGGTAGGGGAGCCCAAGCGGGGATTTTTCGCGTTACTTGAGCGCGTCAGAAAATCACATGGGGTGAAACATTGTACCCTGTAAATCTACTAACTATTTTTAATGGGAAAAAAGCCACAATTAGAAATTGAAAAAATAATTTTATTAACGTTTAGTTAAATAATTAAAATGCATAATATATGTCTGAATTGCCGATATAAATGAGTCAGATTAAATAAATTATTAGAAGATCTTTTTACTAAGCAACAAAATTTTTGTTTAATTTAATAATATATATTTTGTATTTTGACAACGACACCCGATTTTGGCGTCGAAACGTTAATAAAATTATTTTTTCAATTTAATTGTGGCTTATTTCTCATTCAAAGTAGTTAATTGTAAAAATACCACAAGGAAGTAGCTTCAGAACAACAACTGTAAACCTATCCCTACCATATATGAAGAGTATACAGGGGAAAAACAAGGAATGTCACATTTTATACATATGGACATAAACACCAATAAATGTTTAATTTTCTTCTTCTTCTTCTTTTATATAGGCAGTACTGCCTATTTTTCTTCAACGGTGCCTTTCATTCTGCCTCTAAATTGTCATTCCATCTTTTCCTTGGGCGTCCTACACTTCTTCTGCCTAACAGTGACTTGTCCCTGGCTATTCTTACTATCCTTGATTCAGACATCCTGCTTATGTGTTTATTCCACTCTTCTTTTCTGTTCGTTACCCTGGTAATTATATTGTTTACCCCACATCATATGCGTCTGATTTCCTCACTTCTTACCCTATCCTGTAGTTCTTTTCCAGCAATCCTTCTTAAGATCTTCATTTCGTTGGTTTCCAGATGTCTTCGTGTTTTGCTTGTATCTGGTCTTGTTTCGGCCGTGTAAGTCATAACTGGCCTAATAACTGACTTATATATTCGGGCCTTTGTTTCCAATCTTAGGTGTTTGTTTTTTCAAATTGTGTCGTTTAGGCATCCGGCCGTTCTACTGGATTTAATTAATTTGGTCTTTTAGCCCTTCTTCGATATTGTTGTCGGCTAATAGAATAATTCCCAGGTATATGAAAGTCATTACTTGTATAATTTGATTGTCTAACTCCAATTTGCATCTTATTGGTTATTTGGCTATTACTCAACGTTTTGTTTTTTGGGCTGATATTCTCATATTCATTTCTTTTGCGTTAATGTTGAATTCGTGCAGTAATCTTTGTAGGACGTCTTCGCACTCGTGCGGCAGATTCGTGAAAAATTTTATAAGAATTGCACATTTAATGATACAAGCGTATAATTTGGTCCACATAAGCTGCACATGTAAAGGTTCAAATTTAGATAGGCCATCTCAGATTTTGCCTTTTACAAAAATGGCGGTCATTCAAAATGGGCGACTATACATATATGACTAATAGCACGATATCTTTTGAATGAAAAGTCCGATTTCAACCAAATTTGCTACTTGGGTTCGTTTTGTGATTTACAAGATCGGTGGCGTGAACTGTAAGAATCGGTTTACCAGAAGTTGTGTTTTTTCTGTTTTTTTATGTCAAACTATTTTATATTATGTAAATAATTTATTTTCAATTCTTTCACCCTGTATATATTAGTTTTTCAAAATGGTAACAAAACCATTGAAAAGAGCGTAAGAATATGCTTTAGGAAATATTTTGAACTTTTTAGTTATGTTAATTATAATTACCATTTAATAAATGCATAACGTATCTTCACATGTACCAATGTGTGGCAGATTCGTGCAAATATTATAAGAATTATTGTACATTTAATGGTAGAGTCATATAATTTGGACCACATAATATGTAGTATATTATACTACACATACAAAAGTTCAAATTTAGATATGAGGCCTTCTCAGATTTTGCCTTTTACAAAAATGGCGAGCATTCACAATGGCAGCTATACGTATGTGACTAATAGCACGATAACTTTTGAATGAAAAGTCCGATTTTAGCCAAATTTGGTATCAAGTTTCTTTTTTTGATGAATAATATCGAGGTCTTGAACAGGAAGAATCGGTTTACCAGAAGTTGTGTTTTTACTGTTTTTTATGTAAAAATATGTTGTTGTTTTTTTCAATTCTTTTACCCTGTATATATTAATTTTTCAAAAAGGTAATACCGCCATTGAAAATAGTGTAAAAATATTTTTTAGAAAAGATTTTGAACTTTTTTGTTATGATAATTACCATTTAATAAATGCATAACGTATCTTCACACGTACCTATGTGCGGTAGATCCATGTTGAATGCCCGCCATTTTTGTAAAAGACGAAATCTGAGATGGCCTCATATCTAAATTTGAATCTTTGTATGTTTAGTGTGTGTGGTCCAGATTATATGTTTTTACCATTAAATGTACAATAATTCTTATATTATTTGCACTAATGCGCCGCACATAGTTTCATAGGTACATGTTCAGATAAGTTATGCATTTATTAATTGGTAATTAACATAACTAAAGAGTTCAAAATATTTCCTAAAAAATATTTTTACGCTCTTTTCAACGCCGTTATTAACTTTTTGAAAAATTAATATATACAGGGTGAAAGGATTGGTACAAAAACAACATGTTTTTATATAAAAATCAGGAAAACCACAACTTCTGGTAAATCGATTCTTCCGGTTCAAGACCTTGGTCTTTGACATTAAAAAAAGAATCTATATACCAAATTTGGTTGAAATCGGACTTTAAGTTCAAATGTTATCGTGCTATAAGTCACATATGTATAGTCGCCATTTTTCATGCCCGCCATTTTTGTAAAAGTTAAAATCTGAGATGGCCTTTTATCTAAATTTGAACCTTGATGTGTGTAGTATATGTGGTCCAAATTATATACCTCACTTAAGCATTAATATTATTTGATAATCAATATATCAATTTGGAAACTAATATTTATTATAACTTTCACAAGGCGGATTATGGTGCCTTGAATAATTATTTGCTTCAGATCAATTGGATTGAGTTGTACTGTTTAGAGGATGTAAATGACATTTTAGATGCATTTTATTCCATTATTTGGAACGCAATATTATACTATATTATACTATATTGAATTTAAAAATTTGAGAGATGAATGCTCATCACTCACTGAGCAGTCTTACAATGCTTACGTTTGGCAGCTGGTTTGTTAAGAGTTTCATGCGTGGAAGAGAATGATGCTACAGTTGAGTCCGCGAGTCTTTACCCGTGCGTCATCATTTAAAGCATACGAAATAAGTCGGAAATCTATTTCACGAAACAAAAAGTAACAGAAAGTGGCTACTGTTCCGATTACGGGTTTCACTATAAAATTTGACGTTATCAAATAAATAGAGTGTCAAATGTAAGTTTTGTTTCAAAATTTTTGACAGAATAATTGCAGCTACATTTGAAGTACATTAATAAATCCTTTTAATATCATTACTGATTAATAAATAAACAATTTATAAAAAATATAATTAAATACACAACAACGTTTACAGTGTGTTGATGTAATAGGTTTTTTTATTATTTATTTAAAAGTATTTTGCAATATGTTGAGCGTCAACAATTAACAAAAGTAATGCCATTGACTAAGGCTAAGAAGGATTTTCCCCACTGATAAAATCAAAGTACAATTTTTAAAAGAGCTTTATAAGAAGTAATATTATATTTTATAACTACTAACTAATTAATTGTCATTTTATTCACTTTGACGGAAACCTAAACACAATCACTTCTTTACTGTGTGAATGACGTTAGCTTTGAATGTTTTAAATATTAATTGCCAAAATATAATTATTTACCTTAAAATTTGAAAGTACAATATAAAATTAGTTGTGAAAACAACTGTTTGTGTACAATCAAGAAACTTCAAAACGCACAAATTCGACAAAAATCGCAAAAAATTCAACTGACTTACAGCTCCAAAAAGTAAACAAAGCAGAGACGTCAAACAAATTGTGCTTAAAATATGAAAACATACCGAATCGTCTTTTTTTGTACCTATCTCTTTTCAATGCACTGAGTCTAGATGGTTCACAAAAATAACATGTGTTTTAACTTAATAACAAACGGCAGCTAGTTTGTCATGAGTTTCATGCGTGGAAGAGAACGATGCTAGATAAGAAGTATGTGTTTTATCTCGTCAGGTATTAATGACGCACGGGTAAAGACTCGCGGACTCAACTGTAGATAAAGAGTATGTGTTTTATCTCGCCAGGTATTAATGACGCACGGGTAAAGACTCGCGGACTCAACTGTAATTAGGGAATTAAAACTTGAGACGGTCATTGTCAGATTGGGCGTAGATTTACGCTCCTGCTTTGTCTAGGTCTCGAATGTTGTTTTTTGATTGGAATGTGTCTGAAGATATTCAACCTCTCATCTTCACTGATGAGCCCAGAGAGGTTAAAGAGGGCGAAACACATTTCTAAGAACTGGTGTTTGGATCTTTGATTCTATTCAAAAAATTTATCCCAGCCCGAAGTAGTGGATGTGTGAATTGTTCGTAAGGGGATTTTTCCGCATTCTCTATTTCATTTGTTTGTTTTCGTACGAGTGGTCGTCAAAACCAGTAACTTTGGATCTTTTGATCACTGAGTGTGTTTCAAAGATCTACATCTTTTGTTTTTAAAATCACAGATAGAGAAAAAATATTTTGAAAAAAAAATGTTTATAACAAATTGACGAATATGTATTGTAAAAAGTGTCATTTAGATGTTATTATTTTTATATGCTACCCTAAACTAAAAAGAGACATTGAAATTGGTCCATTATTAACGAAGAAATTGCAAAGTACTACTGCACCACTCTTCATGATAAAAGGTTTCATTTAAGGTCGCTACAAAAATCATAATTTTTTAAAATATTCTAAAATTTAAACTCTATATACAAATGACATTGTTAAGTAGAAGGGTTGATAGATGTACTTACGCCCTTCAAAATGTTAATATTGATAAATAACCAAATTATGAATTTTTAAACTTGAAAAAGCTATTTCGATAAAAAATGGATCTAGATATTTTCTTCTTTTGTAAGTGTGTCAAAAACAACCAGGAACAGGAATATAGAAAAAATAATTTCAAGAGTTTAAAATCCAGGCGGTGTTATTAAAAAAAAACAAATGTTAAAAAAATTACACCAATCAAACGCCATTTTGAATGGGTAAAAATTTTAATTTGTCAATACATTTATCTAAAATATATATAAAAGCAAAAAAATGAGATATTAAAAACTTGTATACTTACTCTATCGGCAACAATCGCGTTTTTGCAATTGAAAAAATGGTAATTTTTTATAAACAAATTAAATATCTCATAAACTACTCAATATTTATCAACCAATTTTTTTTCAATTTATACTGGTGCCATATAGCAACTTTTTCTGCAAAACAAAATGTTTTATAGTGCTTAGTTATAATGCAAATAACATTTTTTTGGAAATTTGTTTTTTAATTTTGATTTACAATTATTTAAATAAATTAACGGTCAAATTTAATTTAGTAAGTCTTATATAAAAGACTGTTTGTTCAGCTTTGCAGAAAAAAAATTGTAAAAACCTTAACGAAAACATGAATTATCGCAGCAGATTAAAAAGTAAAATTTGTGCAAAAATTACCCATTTTTAATTCTTTAAACAATGATCCCCCTATATGAATCATATACTTTCTTAAAAATATCTTTTGTTTTGACCTAAACTTTGGTAAAAAATTTATTCCAACCTGTACGGTTATTCCAACCTGTATTACATTTTGATTTTATTGGGCTATTCGCATATCAAAAAATCTCGTATTTATATATTGAGAAATTTGCCTCCCTGTATATATAAAAGTAGTTATTATTACTCCGTGATTTAACATATACATCCACTTTTACTAATTAGTATTATAATAAATATAATAGAATATAATATATATTACATGTATTTGCATAAAATCCTTAAAACTGTGCTTCCCTAATCAGTCAATTTGTTCTCGCTAAAGATGATTGAAGTATTTGTCTCTACTTGCTTGATTATTGTTATTTCCCTACTCTTATTTTATTTTCTCTTTATAAAACCACACAATTATTGGAAAAAGGAGGGAATTTTCCAAGAGAAGACAACGTACTTATTTGGAGAGGCTTTGAACTTTGTTTTGGCCAGGGAAAGCTTTTCCGAGTTGGTTTTGAGACTTGGTAATAAACTTCAACATGCTAGGTAAGCCGTCTAGTTGTATTAACCCATTTATGCCATTAACTATTTTTATCAAATATATCAATAATTTTATATCTATGTATCTATCTATAAGCGAGGTTCCTACAGCCTCTGCCGCTTCTCGCATTTCCCACCGCCATCGTTTTCTGTCGATCCATTCGTCTTCTTTGATGGCTCTATCTTTCATAATGTGCCGTACATTTTCTTCCCAGGCAACAGAAGGTCTTCCCCTTCTTCTTCTTCTTTGGTGTGGTATGTAATTTAAAGCTTTCTTTGGCCATCTATCTTCATTCATTCGTTTCACGTGACCATAGCACACTAGTTATCTAGTTTCAATTCTATCTACACTGGAATATACAGTATGTGTCCTCCTTCTAATATCTTCATTCCCGATGTGATCTTTTTTAGATATAGGTACCACGCGCTCTCCTTAGACCATTTCTACTACTTCTATTTTTTTCTATCTTTTTTCGTCATCTGGCAAACTTCTGCCCCATAAGTGATAATAGGCTCTACCAAGGTACGATAGATTGTCAATTGCGTTTTTTGTCTTATATCTTTAGACCACAGTAGAGAGCTTAGAATGTTTACCGCTTTTTTGCCCTGTTGCGTTCTCTTTTCGATGTCTCTTTTGGTAGTGCCTTCTTTAGATACTATAGATCCGAGATATTTATATTCATTACATGTTTTTTTAGTTCTAATTTCTAACTCTGGATCTTCTTCATCATCCCCTATTTTAAGATACTCCGTCTTTGACATATTCATATTGAGGCCCCATTTTTCAAATTCTTTCTTTAGTTTTCTAAACGTGTAGTCAATGTCTTCCTCATCATTCGCTACGCCTACCTGATCATCTGCAAAAACACAGTTGTTAGACATTTACCACTGCCTATGTCTATTCCCATTCCAGATACTTGTTTCCTCCACTACTTACTCTAGCGATGATTGAATATACATTTTAAATAAAGTCGGAGCCAGACTTGTTTAAGCCCTTTGATATAGGGAATGATTCAGGTATAAAGTTTCCTTCTTTAACGACACTTCTTGCATTTTTGTATATATTTGCGATAGCATCCACATACTCTCTACTGAGACCTACCTTCGTCAATGTTTGAAACAGTTATTTCAAAGGTACCGTATCGTATGTCTTCTCCAAATCTACAAACAAAAGGTGGGTAGATAGATTCCTTATCTTCCGTTTTTCTATTACCTGCTGCAGAACGAATATCAGTGCACGATTTTCCTGCACGAAATCCACTCTTCCATGTCTTCGTATTCTGATTCTATTCTTTTTTATTATTATTCGACGGTACAACCTCCCTACTGAGCTGGTAACTACTGAGCTGATTTTCTCAAGAATATATATGTAAAAAAAAATTCAAATACTGATTTTTGAAAAACATGCAGGGTCTTTAACGACCCGTTAGGCACATAGTGGCACAAAATAAAAATAATAATTTTTGTGCAATTACATGTTATTTTATTTTCTTCTAACAAGTTAAACATTTAATCTCTAAAATGACAACAATGAAGCAGGCATAGTTTAATTGTATTACTTAAACTAGTTTGTATGATAATCTTTGAAGCATTAATCTTGTAGTGGAATTCCACATCTATCGCAAGCTTTTATAGTTTTATTTGAGCATACACGACATCTACATCTTTAAGAACCAGTAATAATTAGATGTTGTGTTGATGTGGATGGAGCAGGAATTATTGCAATATTTTGAGGTCCAGTAGAAAGGACCTGACTTTCCTTAATTAGACAATAATGTACGATGTCTTCTAAATTCTAAGTTGTCATTTTTTTATTCAAATTGTCATTCTAGTGTCCAAGCATTAGTTACACAAACATCCAGCATCCATATCCATACTGGAAAGTACCACTTTTCTCTAGTATTTTTATTCTATAGTTCGAAATGTTGTTGTCCATCAAGTCGACTCCGCCCATAAATTTGTTGTATTGCGAAATTACAAATGGTTGATCTATTTGAATTTTTTGTTTATTTTTTGTTGAATATCGGCTTACTTTTTGGATTGGCTTTCATGGTTTCTAGGTTTCATGCTGTTTATTAGATAACATGGTGACAACATTATTATCTTTCCATTTTACAGCCGCAATTTTAGTGCTCTCGTCAAAAGAGTTACAATAATATCCTCTTGGTTGTTTTATCATACTTTTTTTTATCTTCTGAAGGATATTTTTCTGTTCTGTTTTCGCGTACATTTCCAGTGGCATTAACCCCATTTCTGCAATTGATGATATCAAAGATATGCTTGTAAAAAGTTATCAAATTAAAAGGAAAATTTTATATTTTTATTTGCATTTCGCAAAATCTCTGCAAATGTCAATAACACACTTTCTATTAATCCACAATTTTTATCAGCACCAGTTGTTAATTTTAGATATTTTCGATCGTGTTAATAATATTCTTAGAGGTTCTTCGCTTGCATCCAATAAATGGATAACGTCCTTTAATTTGACTCTGTCAAATGCTTTCTTAAGGTTCACTAAACCTACATATGCCGGACCATCGTATCGAATCGAATATAATCTGACATTCCCAGAAATATTAGCAATTCAGTAATAAGCAGACGAAAACTATCATTAACCTACACATTATACACATAGTTTCAAAAGTTATGCATCACCCCCCTTATTCACGACGTTTCATCATCATCATCAACTAGCCTATATTTGTCCACTGCTGAACGTAGGCCTCCCGTAAAAATTTCCACCTATTTCTATCTTGAGCTTCTTGCATCCAATTTGTGGTGATGCGCTTGATATCATCCGTCCATCTAGTCGGTGGTCGTCCTCTGCTTCGATATGCCTCCTGCCTTGGTCGCCATTCCAGAATCTTTTTGGTCCATCTGTCATCCGTCAGTCTGGCAACATGTCCTGCCCAAGCCCATTTAGCCATGGCTATTCTTTCAACTGCCTCCGTGACTCCTGTTCTTCTTCTTATTTCTAGGTTTGGTACTTTATCTCTGATGGTAATACCTAACATTGATCTTTCCATAGCGCGTTGTGTAACTCTTATTTTATTTATTGTTCTTTTTGTCAGAGTTAATGTTTCTGCACCATATGTAAGAACCGGCAAAACACACTGGTCAAAAACCTTTCTTTTTAAACAAACTGGAATATTAGACTTGAAAATGTTATTTAATCTACCGAAGGCAGCCCATGTGAGACCTATCCTTCTTTGTATTTCAGTTGTCTGGTTATCTCGGCCTAAGCGAATCTCATGCCCTAGATATTTGTAAGCTATTACTTGGTCGATGCTATGTTTCACTTTGGTCACGATGTTTACGATTTTATAAATCCGTATCTTTATCACATATTTAATGAGCCTTTTTTTTTTTAAATATACCTTTTTTGGTTTTTTATTTTATTTGAATACCCATTTAATTGACCTAGTTTTGCCAAGGTGTAAACATTTCAAAAATTTATTCTGGTGAAATTTTTGAAAACGTGATTAAAAATGAATCGTACTTTAATTTCTGAGTTGGACCGTGTAAGAATTATCGATTTAGTTGAAGAAGGCGATTCACAGTGATTCGTGGAGGAAAGAGTGTGTGTTTCTCAGAGTGATGTCTCACGGATATGGAGTAGGTTCCTGCAGACAAACTCGATACGGAATAGAGTAGGTCTGGTAGACCCCGAGTTACCAATGATCGACAGAATAGATATATCAGAATTTCCAACCGTAGAAATGCTTCTATGTCTGTACCAGCCCTCCAAAGAGAATTCAGGCATGCTACAGGCAGGCCCGACCCTACAGGCAACCCCCCCCCCCCTTTGGTAGACTCATGAGATGCTATATTACCACAGAAAAAAGAAAAATAAAATTGCGCATTTGATTTGCCAAACAGCTTGCCTGATGAGCAACTGTTTTATCGTTGTTGTATTTGGTATCTGATAGGGGTAATTGCATCAATTCTACTTTTCCATCTAGTTTCGTAGTTTGTAGTTTCATTGAAACCACAAAGGTTTCAATGTCAGGCTAGAACATATATGATTTCAACGATGAATAGATGCTGCAAAAAGTTGGCAATTTTTGTCACTAAGGAAAAGAAAGAAACTGCAAACTGTGAGGATTTAGCAGCATCTTTCGCGACTAAGTTGAGTGAATGGCTAGTACATGGGATAAAAAATGCTCTAGGATTCATTTTCAAAATTCTGTTTTGAACTCCTAAGTTCTTCCCTTTCATGTTTGCCCCATTATCATAACCTTGTTTTCTCATATCTTTAAAACGCATTCCCAGTTCATTCAGTTTTTGCAAAATAACTTCTGTAATCCCAAGCCAGTGGCTTCCAGTACAGGCTCAAATGCAAGAAAATGTTCTGCAATTTTAACACTTTGTGAACAGGAACCTAAATTGATAAAACGTACAACAATAGTCATCTATTCCACCCCAGAAATAGCAGGTGTACAATCCAAAAATTATGCCATAATACTGTTCTGATTTCAAAAAGTTTAAAATTTTATTTTTGATTTGGTTATGAAGAAGCTGAATAATTTCGTTTTAAATACGTTTTCCCAAGTAGTAAGGCTGCTTGTTACTACCATTCGTTGTTCTCCTAACGTGCTCTTGTAAAACATAATCAGTTTTTCCAAAGAGCTCAACAAGCTTTAAAAATATATGTACCATTGTTTTTATGAAACAGTGTATCAGAATCGCCCCTCAATGGAAGACATTGTTGTGCTAAGAAATGTATTATTGATATAAGTCGTTTTATTACATTTTTCCAATGGTGAGTGTCTGAATTTAGAACTTTTTGTGTTTCTTCGTCTATGGTTTTGCTCGATTCTAGTCTAATTGTTTGTTCTACCCACTGTCGCTGTGACTGTAGATGAGCTGGAGACTTAGCGTGGCTGGACAAAGCTTCAGCCATATGGTTTAAAATGATTATCCATTTTCAGTCAATTTAATGTTACATTAGAAACTATTTTACAGAAAAAACAATACACAATTGTTTGTCAGAATAAATTAACGTCTTTCTCTAAACATTTTCACCATTGCACATTTTGTAACTGTAGTAGTTAGTTGTAAATCTATGATATGTTATCTGTTATGATGTGTTATCTGTTAATCTATGATTATTATTTCTTCAATTTAAAAATTGGCTGTCCTCTAAAATTTGCCGCCTCTAACTTTGCCGCCCTGGGCAGCCGCCCAGTTCGCCCACCCCTGGGGCCGGGCCTGGCTACAGGAGTCAGAGTATCGTTGTCTACAATAACAAGAAGAATTTTAGACTCAGGTTTGAGAAGACGCCGACCAATAAGAGTTCCTCAGCTACAACCTTGATATGTTTTGGACCGCCTCCAGTGGGCTCAAGAACACATACAGCTCCCCCAACAGTTTTGGAATTTTGTGCTTTTTTCAGACGAGACCAGAATCTGTTTATATTGTGATAACCGGCGAATTCGTGTGTGGCGAGAGCCAACAAGGACTGCACAACTAGCCACGTACGAATTCGCTTGTTATCACTATTTAAGCAGATTCTGGTCTCCGTTTGAAAAAAGCACAAAATTCCAAAACTGTTGGGTCAGCTGTATGTGTTCTTGAGCCCACTGGAGGCAGTCCAAGACATGTCTAGATTGTAGCTGAGGAACTCTTATTGGTCGACGACTCCTCAAACCTAGGTCTAAAATTCTTCTTCTTATTGTAGCCAACGATACTCTGACTCCTGTAGCATGCCTGAATTCTCTTTGGAGGTCTGGTACAGACATAGAAGAATTTCTACAGATGGAAATTCTGATATATCATCTATTCTGTCGATCATTGGTAACTCGGGGTCTACCAGACCGAGCTCTACTCCGTATCGAGTTTGTCTCCAGGAACCTATTCCATATCCGTGAGACATCACTCTGAGAATCGCCCACTCTTTCCGCCACGAACCGCTGTGAATGGCCTTCTTCAACTAAATCGATAACTCTTATACGGTCCAACTCAGAAATTAAAGTACGATTCATTTTTAATCACGTTTTCAAAAATTTCACCATAATAAATTTTTCAAATTTTTACAGCTTGGCAAAACCAGGTCAATTAAATGGGTAATCAAACAAAATAAAAAACCAAAAATGGTATATTTTTTATAAAAAAGACCCATTCAATATGTGATAAAGATACGGATTTATAAAAGCGTAAACATCGTGAATACGAGGGGTGATGCATAACTTTTGAAACTATGTGTACTAATAACGCGCTAAAAGCAGTATTCACTTCTGACAAGTGCCAGGCTATATTTATTCTTGTTTATTTTTTCAGATACTATGGCACATATTTATTTAACTTTCCGATATTAATTGTTAAAGATCCGGACCTTATAAAGGATATAACAGTCCGGGATTTTGAGCATTTTCAAGATCATAGTTCTTGGTTACCAGAAAATGTGGACCCAATATGGAGCAATAACCTGTTTTCATTGAAAGGTAAGTAATAATTATAATAATAAGTATACCTCTCAGAAGTGTACGAAAATTTTTGGGAGATACACCTGCATACCAAGTCACCTAGGGCTCGATAACATGGAAAGAGTCCCACCAGAGCTCAATCCTTTTGATACCGTACGTATCTGGGATGAGTCAATTTTCCCCTTAGAGGGAGTGTGAGCCGTATGGCTAAATCTGGAGTATACTTCGAAAGTAAACTTCTCAATTTGTATTTAAAGTATTACACAACTGTCAAGCTCTAAAAATACTCTATTAATCTTAAAAACTAGAGCTCTCATTGTCATACTCTATGGATTTGTTTTCCTGGCAAAGACAACAATTATCTTTAACATAATACCTCTACATCAATAATATTATTAAGATGTATACTAGTCCATTGAAATGTTATATTTAGTGTGCATTTCTTATAGGAGTCAATTTTATTTTTTTTAATATGTAGGGGGTTCAGTAGAAGCTTAAGTTCAAGTTTTTGGGGTTGAGGCCCTTGTCCCCCGGCCGCCATCTTGGAAAAAGTGGTGTAAAGGGCGTTCGCGCTGTATGTCGTAAAGTAGCTACCCTACAGAAAATTTAATTTAACATAAAATGAAGCAAATTAAATTTTCTACAATTCTATATCTATTACTTTTTATTGTAAAGTGACCAACAAAAAAGTTATAAACAAAAATAAGAGAAAATTTTGCAAGAAATTTCCTTTTGGAAGTTATAACTCTTTTTACGTTCATTTCACAATAAAATATCATCATAGCGATTTTGTAGAGGATTTTTCAATAAACAAATTTCACTATAAAGTTGTTTAATTTTATTTGTTATCTAGGTTTTACAGCGCTCCAAACTTGACCAGATTCTCGAATTCTCGTAGAAAAATAATGCTTTTCTATCTATAATATATTAGACGAGCGGCATTAACCGTTATGCCAACCACGAAAATCAAATTTAAGGTAAATGATCAATTTTGGTCTATTTTTATGTTTTCGAGGTCGCTGAATCCGAATATGAAGTTTATTTTTATCTAGAGTTGGTGGAACATGTTAAAAAAATAAATTTTATACAAAAATGCCAAAAATCAATTTTGATGAATTTTCAAATTTACCTCGCTGTATCTTTGGTCGCTGTAAATATTTCCTTTTAAAAATTTTACTGTGTCATCTTTGAAGTATGTATAACAATGAAATTTGTCCAAAATGTTTAAACACATTAAAAAAAGAGTTGTTAATTTATTGTGTTATTTTAGTTTCATGTTTACTTAAAAAAGTTGAGTGACAAACTTTTTAGTTTATAATTTAACCAACACAACAATAAAATATAGTTCATGAAGAAGTTTTTTGGAAAATTTTAAGTCAAAATATGTAATAGGAAAAAAGTTATGTTACTTCATATACAAGCGGCACACCCCAAAAAACGCTTATATCTCGAGATCCTGACCACGGTGTGGTGAATGGCTAATTTTTATCATACTCTATGATTTTGATATCAAGAATCGTTTTTTTGCTCTGCTTAAGAATTTTGCATTTTGCGGTTGCGTCATTCTTCTTCTGAAGCGGCGAATTTGTCCTGTTTCATCCTTTTGATTAGTGTTTTCAGCAACAGAATGCACAGCAAATTTAAAGACGTAACTTTTAGACTCTTGTTGCGTCAGCCCTTGCACTCCATCTAATGCTGCTTGTCGTGCTTGTTCTTTTAATATCGTGGCGAATGGGATCGATTAGTGGAGATTCGTTTAAGCATTTGATCATAACTTTCCAAAGTTGGGTAGAGGCTGAAAAAAAAGTTGTACAAGGTTTAAATAAACCCAAAATACGATATTGCTCCAACGCCACTTTCAGGAGCACTTACTCCAACTAAATTAAGCTAGTGTGCGGCAAAAGGAATGTAAATTGCAAGTTTGTTAATCTTAGATAAATCAGCCTGGATACCATTAAATTTGCCTGACACGTTTGCTGAATGATTTTCCCCTCATGTCGTATGTCGTTTAGATCAATGCCACAGTCATTTAAAAAGATTAAAATAGCAAAAGAAAGATTTTCTTCAGTATGGCTACTCAGTCAATGTGAGACAAATCTGGTATTGAATCGACACTTAAGGAGTAGTATTTGGCTTCTTTAATTTCTTTAACAATTATTGTATTCAAAACGTGTTTTCCCATTACTTCTATTATTTCTTCCTAGATCTTTGAAGATAAGTAAGAAGGCTTTTCAGTACCCTTTTTGACGTAATTAGCTAAATGAAAGCTTTTAAAGACGATTGTACTCTGCAAGTAGCTCTAAAATGCCTAAGTAGTTCCCATTATTTTGTGAACGAGGGATATCTGTATCACTTCTAAACGCTAATCCGCGAGAAGATAGAAACTTAACCACAGAGACTACTCTTTTCAGAAATTGAATCCAGTAATCTCGTTCTTGATTAAATTAAATTTGCAAAGAGCTGTCAATTCGACCATGAAGGCGCTGCCTGTCGATGAGTGTTCGTCAAATGTTCGCTATGTCCGAAAAAAGGAATACATGGAAAGCAGTAAACATTTCCATTTGAGGGAGAGTGCGTTAGCCAATCTCTTTTAATATTTGTTACACTGATATATTTTCGAAAAAACATAGATTGTGTAAAAAACCTTGTAATGCCTTCAAATTTCTATTTGATGCTGAAACACTTACATCAAAATTTTTACATTCTGAAGAACCTTCCCCAATGAAAAATTTCCATATTTCTTCAGTTATGGTAGGTATTCCATAATATTATGTTGTTTCCGAATTCTGGGCCCAATTTACCTTTAACTTCAATTTCTAACTTAGTTTCTGTTTCTGGTTCTTATCTTGAATTGGGATAGAACTGTCATTGTATGTTTTTTCGTCTTCTTCAGTTACGTAAGTTATGTTTCCCTCAGCTATTTCTATTTATTCACGTGCATTTCCATTGGTTGCAGCTTGCAGCTTCAGTAGCTGTGGCTTTCCGTGTGAAACCGAGTTTATGGTATTGCGCGATATTTGAACTTGCAACAAATATGATTTATAGTTTTTATTTAATTCTAATTATTATTTTTTCGTTTTGGGCCCTACGAGGCCCCCTTTGGAGCCGAGGTCCCTAGGCAACTGCCTACTTTGCCTAATGGTTAATTCGGCACTGGTTTTAGGTTTCTTCATTCCAGATATTGTCACCATTTTCTTAGTCTTATTGTTAAAGCTCTATACTTGTGATTCGAATTTTGTGTTGGGTTCATTCAGTGTTCCTCTTGATCTACCTGCAGCTTATTCCTTGCATTTTGCATATCTGCCTTATAGGTTTAATCCTTACTCTGTCTCTAAAGCTTTATTTGTTATTCTATGAAGTAGTTCCATATTCGTTATTTTTAATAGTTTATACACTAGGCTTATATACCTCGTATTCATTATATTATATCTTATCTTCGTGTATGCCGTTACTAGTCTAACCACATCTTTATTTACACGTTGACGGACAGAACGTCTATAGACGTCTAATTTCCATAGGGCTTTTCATTCACAGTCATTTGTTTCGAGCTTCTGTCATGTGTCACATAATATTAATATATCTATGTCATACGTTATTGATATAACCAATGATACAAACCAAAGACGTATGACGTAGATATATATTGTTATGTGACACATGACAGAGGCTCGAAACAAATGACAATCGATGAAAAGCCCTATTGATGTAATGTGACACTACGCCTATAGACGTTGCATTTTCCCTATTCTACTGTGCAAAATACATACAGTGATGAGCGCGCTAATAGTCTAAGAGCTAGTGAACCCTCCGACTAACGGTCGCCCTGTAAGGCTAGAAATTTTTCTAGTGATAATTCATAGCACATCAAGGCTAAAAACCAAGACCTGGAAGGCCTCAGCGGTGCGCATCTAAACATTCCGTATATGAATTTGGACCATAGGAGTTTTCTATTGGTTCGTTGCAGCACGCGGTAATATTTTAACCAATAGGCGGCGAGGTTCCAGATGCACATACGGAATGTTAGTCGGTCCCAAATTCATATACGGAATGTTCAATATCGTACACCTAAAAAGATAAGTTTTTTTAGAATCTTTTAAAAGGAGATTGATTTTAAAATACTTGTTACTGTATTATTAAATAAAAATAAAACAATTATAGTATTTCGAATGTTATTTGGTGCGAAATTCATATGCGGAATGTTAATTATTCGTAGACCAAAATAAATATATAAACCAGAATAAATAATATTTAAAACACAACCGCAAACGTTATAACCAAGTTAACATTTATTTTCGTCTCATAGCACACAGCCCTAACTTCAACAGAATTGAATTGAATAGCTGAAACAGATCTAAACTACTTAACAACACGCGCAAGTCATTAAAAATTCTGAGAAAGCGAAATCTTAGTCAAATAAAGAAATATGTCTCTCAAATATATACCATCCCATTTATGAATTTCGCACCAAATAGGTACCTAATCATTGTTTATTTTTCTTTAATAATACATCAATAAAATAGGTATTCTAAAATCAGTCTCCTTTAACTGAGTAATAAAAAGTCCCATTTTTGGTTTACGAATAATTAACATTCCGCATATGAATTTCCCACCAAATAACATTCGAAATACTATAATTGTTTTATTTTTATTTAATAATACAGTAACAAGTATTTTAAAATCAATCTCCTTTTAAAAGACTCTAAAAAAACTTATCTTTTTCGGTGTACGATATTTAACATTCCGTATATGAATTGGGACCGACTAACATTCCGTATATGAATCTGGAACCTCGCCGCCTATTGGTTAAAATATTACCGCGTGCTGCAACGAACCAATAGAAAACTCCTATGGTCCAAATACATATACGGAATGTTTAGATGCCAGCGGTGCACGTGTATCTACCAGGTGAATCGAAAAGTGCAAATTTAGTGGGTAAAATAAACTTTCTCCTGTAAGGTTTAAATTTAAGTATGTGTTTGAGTAAGTCATTTAGAAGAAATGTGTACAATGACAGACGATTCTGACCTTGCCAGGCGAGGGGAAAGATTAGGGGTTTTTCCTAAAATTATTCTTGAACAAATTTTTTTAGGTTTTTTGAATAATTCCAAACAGAAAAGGTCTTTAGTTAGCGATTTTTCTCTTAAGTTAATAGTTTTTGTTATATAAGTGATTGAAAATTTTGAAAATTGCGAAATCGGCCATTTTTAACCCTAAATCGGACATTTATCTAAAAATTTCAAAGTTACCAAGGTAGGTAGATATTCTTTCAACATTGCTTGATGAAATCCCAAAGAGCTTTTTTAATACAATATCGGAAACGCCTTTGTTTTTTAATTACTAATCAAGCGGGCGCGACACTGTGGTATAAGTGAGGACGTTTGAGTTGGCATAAATTCATTATCTCGAGAATGGGCAAATCTCGAGAGAAATTCTCAGACAGGTCGATTTTTATTTTTAAATTAGGACTTTTTGGCATATATGTAATACTAGTGACGTCATCCATCTGAGCGTGATGACGTAATCGATGATTTTTTTAAATGAGAGTAGGGGTTGTGTTGTAGCTCATTTGAAAGGTTATTTAATTCTCTATTCACTAATATAAACATTAACATAATTATTTATACAGGGTGTACAAAAATTTTTTTTTAATTTAATTTATTTTGATTAAATTTGACAAATAGAAGAAATTTTTTTTTGTACACCCCGTATAAATAATTATGTTAATGTTTATATTACTAAATAGAGAATTAAATAACCTTTCAAATGAGCTATCACGCAACCCCTACTCTTATTTAAAAAATCATCGATTACGTCATCACGCCCAGATGGATGACGTCACTAGTATTATATATATGCCAAAAAGTCCTAATTCAAAAAAAAATCGACCTATCTGAGGATTTCTCTTGAAATTTGTCCATTTTCGAGATAATGAATTTATGCAAACTCAAACATCCTCACTTATACTACAGTGACGCGCCCGCTTGATTAGCAATTAAAAAAACAAAGGGGTTTTCGATATTTTATTGTAAATAACTCTTCGGGATTTCATCAATCAATGTTTAAAGAATATCTGCGTACCTTGGCAACATTGAAATTTTTAGATAAATGTCCGATTTAGGGTTAAAAATGGCCGATTCCGCAATTTTCAAAATTTTCAATCGCTTATGCAGCAAAAACTATTAACTTAAGAGAAAAATCACTAAAGACGTTTTCTGTTTGGAATGTATCAAAAAACCTAAAAAAAATTGTTCGATGCAAAAAGAATAATTTTAGGAAACACCCCTAATCTTTCCCCTCGCCTGGCAAGGTCTTATGCTCTTCAGAATCGCCTGTCATTGTACACATTTCTTCTAAATGACTTACTCAAACACATACTTAAATTTAAACCTTACAGGAGAAAGTTTATTTTACCCCCTAAATTTGCACTTTTCGATTCACCTGGTAGATACACGTGCACCGCTGAGGCCTGCCAGGTCATGGTTTTTAGCCTTGGTGTGCTATGAATTATCACTAAAAAGATTTCTAGCCTTACAGGACGACCGTTAGTCGGGGGGTTCACTAGCTCTTAGACTATAATAACCGGAAAAATAGCACAAAAGATGGAAAACATAATAAATTGCGAAAAAAAAAGAGATGAAACTAGTGGAGGTGTAAATGGTCGTTATAAAGGTATAAATTAACATTACATTACATAGTTTCCCCCCTTTAGACGTCTGTGACCGGAATATTTTATAAGATTCTACTGTCACAGTGACAGTTCTCATACTCCTTTGACACGTCTAAAGGTGGGAAACTATGTAATGTAATGTTAATTTATGTGTTTATAAAGATCATTTTCATCTCCACTAGTTCCATCTCTTTTTGTGTCTCAATGTATTATTTTTTCCATCTTTTGCGCTATTTTGCCGGTTATTAGCGCGCTCATCACTGTATAGTGTCACAACACTTGCTTATACATTTGACGCACTGTCCGTCAACGTGTTAATTTCTGGTTTGTACTTTCATCGATAGGGACTCATTTCTAGAAATATGTTCTTCGCTTTTTGTAAACACAACAAAAGAAATGCTACTTATTGACATAACCTCAATGAGATCAAAAATTATTGTAGCAAATAATTTTGGAGTAAAAATTTTTTTCGCATTTTTTTAACAGTAATTCGCACAGAAACCGATTCATAAATTTTTCTATGCGGGAGTGGCTTGGCAACTTGGACTATTATTGTATAAACTTTAATGAATTACCTACAACATACGAGTATTAGAGAAAAACAACTAAAATAACTTGGCTCCTTTGAAATTCGCATCTTGTCAGACATATAGAAAAATGTAGACACATATTTTTAAATTAAAAAAATACAAAAATAAGTATTTCAAATTTTAGTTTATTCGGAAATTATTTGGCGGAAATAATTTGTTGTTAGCATATTGTTAACATATGCAAAACTATCAAATTATTACTATATGCTAATTATATTTACTTTAGTAAAATTATACCTACTTCATGTTCAATTTGTCTTTTAAACGTATAATTAAAGATTTCACACAATAATTTTTTACAATATAAATTTTTCTTCTGATGTTTTTCTGCCACTTTAAGATGCTTTTTTATAATTTTAATATCATATAATAAACAAAGGATAACAGTTATTAGTTTCTAAATTAGTTTATAAATTATATCTAATTAACTGCCATTATGTCACTATTGTACAAAATATTATATTAATTACAATTAAAGTCGAGGTTTATTGGTAGCTATTATACTCATCCAATTCAGTCAACTCTATGAGGTTTTAAAACTAGATACCTACCTAAAAAATATATATATTACCAGCCAAACCCGATTTCGGGATAAACTAGTTTGGTCTAGGCCAAACTAGTTTGTCCTGAACGCGATAGGATAAACTAGTTTAGCCTAGGCCAAACTAGTTTATCCTGATATTAATATGGGCCCGCAGGATAAACTAGTATGGTCTATGATAACCATTATATTATACCTACAAAGCCGTACCATTATATTTTATTATTCATATAAACTGAATAAAATACTCTGTTATTGGAAAATAATCATTTTTATTAAAACGATAATGATTCTTGGTTCAAATTAATCGACAATTTTTATTACAAACAATCATATTATAAAAAATAATCAGTGTTTCTTTATTGAAACAATAATTATACCTTAATCAAAAAAAATATTATATATTTTTCAATGGGGTGCTTCGGTGACACTTAGAATCGCGGAGTATCATTACCTTCTTGCACTTTCATTTTAAAGCCTTAGTTTACATCTGCTATCTCTAAAAAAGTTTAATGGCAAAATGTCGAATTCTAAAAAAAATTAGAAACCTATTAGAGACCTTAATACCCCAAAACTTTAGATAAATTATTAAATAAGAAAAAATAAAACCCAGAATAAGGAAGATAATAGAGAATAATAATTATTGCAATGGTATTCTAAGAGAAGACAGTGATGATAACAACTTCTAACGTTGAAGAAGTTAGTAACCAAGAAATCTTTATCTATCTGACAATTCAAAAATATAGAAGAAGTGTAGATAATTTGACTACACCTATTTCAGATATTGACAAAGGTAAAAGTGATTTCGGAAACATCATTGTAGTTATTCTTCAGACAAATGACGAAGGATTTTACAAAGTTGGTAGCAAATTTGGTCTACTCCAAAACCTATGGTCTGGGTTTTATTTTTTCTTACTTAATAACTTATGTAACTTTTTTTAATGTAATATTTTTTATAATTTAGGTATAATTATTATTTCTATAAAAAACACTGGTTATTTTTTATAATATGATTGTTTGTATTACCAACTGTTCATTAGTTTGAAGAACGAATCATCGTTTTAATAAAAATGATTATTTTCCAATTACAGTGTATTTTATTCAGTTTATTTATTTTAGCTTTATGGGTGTACTATAATGTTTATCCTAGGCCGTAATAGTTTATCCTGCAGTGTTCGTATTAATATCAGGATAAACTAGTTTTTCCCAGGCTAAACTAGTTTATCCTATCGTGTTTAGGACAAACTAGTTTCGCCTAGGCCAAACTAGTTTGTCCTGAAATCGGGTTTGGCCGGTAACATATACATCAAAAAATATATACCGCTAACCATCAAAATTAATGCACTACCTTAAAAATGAGACATATTTGATGTCTCGTATTTCCTAAACCTGTTGTCCGATTTTAGTGATTTTTTTAATATGTTATAGCCATATTCTTCAAGAATATCCATGTAACAATATTGCTGCTAAACAGATAAGTATCATTGTATACCGGGTGTAATAATGATAGTGTGTTTTTTCCTCAAAGTTTGGAACATTCTGTGGAATATTCTAGCGTATATAAAATATTGAAATTAGAACTCAACTGTAGCCTTAGGCTTTCTTAATACTCTGCTTTTTTATTTATTCGCTTACGTTGGATAATAAAAAAGTTATGTACTTTAACAACTAGCAACGTTCTTTAAGGGTAAGTGCGACAAACTCTAAGGGGTGATTCTACATCAAAAAATAATGACCGTTTGCTTTATAAACATATGTCCGCAAATGCTTCGTTTATTAAAATGTCCCATTCTTAAGGTGGTGCGGTAATTTTGATGCTTAGTGTACATACGTAATAAACATAGATTGCGGCGTTTCCATTCAATTTAAGTCTCGTACTATCCTCTGATACGTGTTTCTAACGACCTCTAACGAGGATAGATAAAGTCAGAGTCAATAACGATTAAAGTAAACTGTGGACCCAGGCTTAATCGAACCATCGGGCGGTGCTAGGAATCTATTCCACTAATGCATCAACAGTTTACCCATCTAAACCCCTATCATGTTGTACTCTGCACCAAGTAAGAGTGTGAAACACGGCACCTGAAGAAGAAGACCATCCTCTGACACGTATTTCTTGTTCTACCCGTCATCATCAACATCCCTAACAACACAAAACATTTCAGGAATGTACTATCAAAGTTCTATTAATGTTTGAATGTCCTGGACATTCAAGGAACATTCGGTGAACATCTGATTAAGTTATTGGTGGAATATTACCACAAGACATTCTGTGAACATACTCCCAATGTCCTATATTTTAAGAGAGGTCATTTACTATTAAATTTGCATTAATTTTCAAATTTGCCGCGCGTGTATACATGTATTTAGGCAATCCAAACCACGTGACTTCTGGTTGGCATACAAAAAGTTACAGGTTACAGAGGTTATGTTTGTAATATCATTTTATTTCATTTCATTGTTTATCGTCGTATTTTGTCTATTTTGGATTCATTTGATTTCGTTTGCTGTATTTTGTGAACTTTATAAACTTTACCACACTGCAAAGTGATTATTTAAGGAAATTATTATTGGAAACTCCAGATGTTTGAAGAAAGGTAGGGGAAACAATTTTTATTTACTGTTCATTTTTCTCTGATATTTATCAATATTGATGCATTTTGCAAGCAATAACATTTTTTTTTATTGTTTTAGATATTTATTGAAGCTGAAAATAATTGGGGATTTAGATTTATATACAATTCAGTCAGAATTGGATTTTACCATAAAGTGCATTCCACCAAATTACTATTATAGATATTTATACATATCTGGTGGAGTCTCACAGTTACTACTCTAAGCAGCAGATGAAAGCATACAAAAGCCTTCAGGCACATAAATATTTTACAGCTGGATTTGTTTTTAAAGTTGGAGTAAAGTTGGAAGTCACAAGCAACAGCTTCGTAAGTACCTACAAGAATATTGAGGAAATCCAGCTCCTCGATACTACTGGGCAAACTAGAAGATTGAAGAGGACAAAGCCTTTTTAACTAGTTTGAGTGATAGGAGATAGTGAAAAGCAGAGCATAATGCTTGTGTGCCTGTGTATGTATGTTAGAATAGTGCGGTTAGAAAAGCAGAGCATAGTGCTTGTGTGCCTGTTAGATTAGATAAGAGACGCTATGGGGGTAAGCTCTTCATTTTAAGGAACAGTAGTAATTTAGGTTAAATTAAAATTGCTCATTGGTCAGAGTTATGAGCAGATTGTAATTGTAATGTACAATTAAATACAATAAATCGTCATCGTAGTGATGATTATGGAAAAAAATATATGACAAGATTTTGTGCAATAAAAATGTTTATATTTATCAAGGATGTATTATTTGGTATGGCCACATATACTTCTGGTATATCGTAGGTGATCTGACAATACCTCCTATCTGCTTTTTCATGAATTTTGTAGGAGATGAAAAACTTGTTTGGGCCACCTCCTGTTTTCATATATTTTTTGACTTGTTTTGTAGTAAATTCAACTATCTATTTACTACAAAACAAGTCAAAACTTCGTATGAAAACAGGAGGCGACCTTAAAAAATGTTTTTCGTCTCCTGCAAAACTCCTGCAACTCCTGCAAACCTATGAAAAAACATATAGGAGGTATTGTCACATCACTGACGATATATTTCAGAGAATGTCTAAAAAATATACTTTGAATGTCCTAAGAACATTCGTAGACATTCATGGAATGCTTCAACAAGACATTCAGTCTAAAAAATATACTGTGAATGTTCAAAGAACATTCGTAGACATTCATGGAATGTTCCAACAAGACATTCAAGGAATGTTTAAAATGCTGACACAGCACTTTCCTGGGACTTTCCAGGGACATTCGTGTGCTTTTGGGGACATTCCAGGAATGTTTTCAATGTCCTGTGTTTACCTTCTAGGAACATTCCTGGAATGCTTTGTGTTATTAGGGATATACTTGTTCTTCAAGTAGGTGAAATAGCAAGTAACATATAGGCATTTTTTTACCTCCTATCTCTCTGTTAAGACTTATTCCATCTATTTTTGTTATCCCCTTGCTTTGTGCCTTTCATTGATCTCTATACACTGATGTCATCTATTCGTTTGAGCATATTTCTTAAGATCGTCGGTGTATATAATCAGAAGTATTTCTTTTTGCTCTATTGTATTCTCATGGTATTTTAAATATTATCTGCTCTTTTGGTCAATCCTAGGTATTTAATTTCCCCGCTACCACCCATATCTGAGAGGCGTTCCCCTTTCCGCCACCCGGGGAGGCGCCCGTTGAAGGACTAGCAACCGCTCACGGGATTTTGTAATTCACACAATAAGAGTAATATCTGGTACTATTATTACCTCCAATAAGGTGGCTCTTAAGTCATTCTAAAATAATATAGTACCGCCAGATTTTCGAAGTACTTTTTAAAGTAATACTGTAAAGTAATATTGTAAATATAGAGCACAAAGCTTAGGATAATTGGCAAGAAAAAGGTAACGTCTACCAAACCAAATCCCAGTAGAAAGAATGATGAACTACCTCAGCACAGTCGGTCATTCTACAAGAGACGTAAGAGAAGTGTTTTCGGAACTCGAGGAAGAGACAGGTAGTCTGGACCTTCCAGTAAATGAAGAGAAGACGAAATACATGCTCGTAACCAAAAATCCAAGAGCAAGAGTTAGGCAGAATATAATTATTAATGAGCACAACGTCGAAGTTGTAAAAGAGTTTAAATATCTGGGGGCTGTAATCATAGAAGACAACCACATAAAAAAGAGGTCTCAGTAAGGATAGCTGCAGGGATACAGCATTATACTCCCTATCATCATTATTAAGATCTAGGCTGCTGAAAGGAAAATCTAAATTAAAACTGTGCATGACAATTATTCGCCCAGTTGTTACATATGGAAGCGAAATGTGGACTTACATCAGCGAGAAATAAATAAGCATCTTGATGAGCAGACAGGAGAGTGGAGAGGGCGCCGAAATTCTGAATTGATGACTTTGTATAGTACTGAAAACATCGTCATACATATAAATACTAACCAGATAAGATGGCCAGGTCATGTGGTGAGATCAGAGAAAGACTTAGTGTTAAAGACAGTGTTTTTTGATAGACCAGAGGGTAGAAGATCAGTAGGCCGTCCCAGAAAAAGATAAAAGGATGATGTTGAAACCGATTTACCTAGGATTAGGGTATAACAATGGGAATGGATTCGCAATATCGTAGAAGACTCACCCCGAGTTGTAATGCCAGTCAAGAAGAAGACAACTTTCAAAAAAAAGAATGTGTGTGTACTTTGTACGCACGTAAGGAGTTACACTTCTATTATTATGATTTCATCGAAATTAATATACCTAACAGGTTATTTGTATTTTATTTAAATATTAAACTAACTTTCTTTACCTACCACTTTTAAATTTTTTTTATTAAAACGATACCAAAAATATAAAAAAAAAGAATATGAATCGTCCGGGATTTGAACCCGGGACCTCTTGATCTCCGGTCACACGCTCTACCACTGAGCTATATTCCTTTTGCTTTGACAGGTTACAAGATTTCTCATACATACTGACAAATTTAATAGACCAACTGGTATACAAAAATACTTTAAATATACTTCCTATTATTATAAAATATCTTATTCCCGAGGAAGACAAATCCAAAGACACCAAAATTATAATAAATAATACATTTATTAAGAACACTAATATATCCTTTTATATGATATAATATGACTTATTTGCGCTGACAGCGCTGATACATACATATCTTGAAAGATTAGTAACGAAATACATACTGTCTGTGTGAGCATGCGCCCGGCATTATAAAATTTCACTCTCGATCGTAAAGAAGTATAACTTCAAAAATTTAGTTCGTAATATTGATTAACAGTGATTGTTGAATAGTATTTAGTTGTAACAACAATTTAATTTTTTGTTTCAATGAACTTTTAGACATTGATCAGTATATTTGGTTATTGTCACAATGATTAAATAATAATTGTGAAAATAACTAGAGTACATTAATCAATAACACTTAATTTATTCAGACAATAATTTAGTTTCGTATATTTAATAAATAATGGTAATTCTGGCAGCAAAACACTTTCTTGATTTCGTAGATGATAAGTAATTACCTTGGTTTATCGTGATAACGTACAGATTTCATTAAAACAATGTACAAATGTTGTTAATATAGACTAATATTTGATTATTCCATAGATGTAAACTGATTGTTGTGACAACTAATGCATTAATCAATCTACTACTGCGTTTAATAAACACAATCAATGCGTTCATGGTAACAATAAACGAAGTTGTTGAAACAATAAATGTTTTGATTGGCCATTTGAAATGTAACGGCTTTTCCTTATGGTTCTTTGTTAAACAATGCTGTTACCTCTGCCGAAGTGCCGAATAATTTCATTTCGTTTCCAAGTGTAGTCCGTACTGGAAGGAAGTTTTCGTGTGTCTATTATCGCATTCATTTTTTTCGAATCCTGAGAAAACTGATTACTATTTTTGAAAAATTTAAACGCAGAATAAAATATTACAGTATTATCGAGGGTCTGAAGTCCCTGAGAACTTCTATAATGATTATTTTAATAAATCACAGGGGTGAAAAAGAGAAAATTTAGTAGGATTTTTAATTTTAAATATACCATTCAAAAGAAACTTTTTGTTTATTCTAAGGGACATTCAGCCCTCGGTAATAATATAATCTTTTATTCTGCGGTTAAATTTTTCAAAAATAACTATTAGTTTTCTCAGGATTCCAAAAAAAATTGAGCAAATGAGAAATTTTAAATGAGCTGTTACATGATCTACTTTCCCATTAAAAAAACCAAATTTGTGGCTGTCACCTGAAGAGGGATCGCGTAAAATTCGAAACTTTGATGTTATAATATACTTTGATTATTTTAAAAATCGACCTGTCCGAGCGTTTTGCTTATGTGTTAAAAATAAATAAGTTAATAAGGGGACAACACTTTTTCCAGCGCACTATATGTATAAGTGAAATCATATGAGAAATCCCACAGTATAAAATGTCCATTAGGTTTACGACAAAAAAGGAGGATTTGCAAAATTATTATTAATCAATTAATATCATACATTGATCTAACGCATTCAGTAATTATCATTATAAAATACGCTCATAGTAGGGATGAATAGAATTGCTTGTAAGAATAAACGGAAATAATTGTAGAAATAAACGAAATACGTTAGGAGAAGTAACACTGTTATTGACACAACGAATAGTCTTCGTCGGTCAATTAACGACGTTGTTGTTTCAATGAATAGTGTTCGTTGGCTCAGTGAGTGTTCGTAATATTAATAAATGGATGTTCATCTATTCAATAAACGTAATACATTGGAACAACTAGCAAACATAATGAATTTATGAACATCGCTTTGTTGTTCCAATAAAACCAAGAATTGGACAAATTTTAAGTATTGCTTTTTTTGTCTGAATTAACATTTTTATTAATATTACGTATCTTTTTCGTTGAGTGTAGATATATTAAAAATATAAATTCCCTGATATTGAATGGAGAGTTCGCTTGTTTTTTTTAATGCTATTTTACTGATTGCTTCCGATTAAAAAATTCTTACGTATTATTTTTTTGTAGGCGACAAATGGAAAGAAATGAGGTTATTTTTCCGGGTCATGTTCACCAGCAGTAAAATGAAATTCATGTTCAACCTGATGAAAGATTGCGCCGAGAATTTCGTCACTTTTTTTGAAGAAAAAGAAGATGAGATAGTAGAAATAGACCTTAAGCCTGCTTTTCGCCATTTTACTTGCGATGTGATTGCTACAACGGTTTTTGGTGTTCGAGCTAATACATTAAGGAGACCGAATAATACTTTTTATCAAATGGGTGTGGAGGCTACTAATTCTAGTGGAATTAGGTCCTTTATATATTTATTTCATTTTGCTTTGCCGGAATGTATAATTAAAGTAAGTTTTTTTTTCTTTATCTACCACTTCTCTATCTGTTGTGATGGGTAGCTCTATTATGCCGCCACCACACTTCGATAAATATATGATATTTGTTATGCAGCTACGTTGTATGCGCCCAAATATTAAATATTTAGGATTTATTAAATAACTAGCTGACCCGGCAGACTTCGTACTGCCTCAATAGGTAAAAACAAACTTTTGTATACAATAAACTTAAAATAAACAAAAGGAATTCGTAATTAATAAACAAAAATTCTCGATATAAATGAGGTTTTATTATATTATTTTTTAATTAATTACACATGATGTTTGAATTACTAAAGTTCAGTTAGAAGTAACAAAGTAAAGTTTGTAGTGCAACAGTTACAATCTTTTTGTTTATCTTATATCTTTATCTGACCCGGTGAACTTCGTTGCACCTTAGATAGTGTGTCATAATTAGATAATCTGTCATTATTTTGATTCTAGATAAGTTGCTTGAACGCAATTGCTAAAAATCAATTACTCAAAATCAACTGCTCGAAAATGAATTGCTAGACATGAAAATTGATCGAAATGCAATTTGCTCGAATAAAAAAGAAAATTATATGTCCAAACATTTTTTCACAATAATGCAAAATTTATAGGTATAGTCGAATGAATTTCGATAGTTTTAATGCATTCCAGAAGCCGCTACAGATAAAATGTTTTAACAACTCATTAATCATTCAGAAATAGTCGACGGTTATTAAAAGTTAAAATAATTAAGACGATAACTGGACGATAACAATTTAATGGGTAAAATTTATATTTTTTTCTACTTTAATGACAAAAAAGCAAACTCATTAGCAGAGCCCAATTAAAAATTATTTTGCACATCATATTTGAAATAGTATTTGGTTGAAAAATCTCATTTTTGCTGGCAAAAAATATATTAACTTGTCTGGACTAAATTACAGTTCTGTTTATCTTAAAAGGGATATGTTACTATCAACATTCACACAGTGTTGCCAAACTGGATTTTTTCATTTTGGGTGTAAATTTTCCCAGCGATCTCCGAGGGTACAATACATAAGAAAGATACATAATATGACAAATTATAATATATTCCACGTATACAGTACGTAAATCGTTCAGCTGAACATAGGGAACATACAATATATAGATTTAGATACATAAATACATAAATTGTATTATATTGAGATAATTGAGGCAACTGAGCTTTCTCGATGACAATCTAGTTAGCATTAAGGGGCATTAACCTCAAAATTGACAAATTATTTCGACTGACACAAATAAACGTCAAAATATGAGAATGTAGTAGGTAGCTAAATATTTTTGGCCTAAGAGAATGGAAAAACTGTTTAGTTTTTAAAGTAAAATAAATTTTATTATTTTAATTCATATACTGAATTCGCTCTATCGAGATTCACTTTGACACTGACGTTAGTAATTTCTTTTTTGGGAAGTTCAGTTGTCAGAAGTGATTGGAAATTACTACACAACCAACGCACCTGCTCATAGCCAATATTATTAATAGTAAACAGACATAAAATAACATAAACCTTACACCAATCAATAATTATTTATTTACACCTTATAATGTATTGATAATAAATGACAAAATTATTTATTGTACAAAATAAAAATATTTTGTAGAAATAAACTCCACAACATTTTATGAGATTAGTAGACACTCCCATTATTTCTAAAAATTCTTCTTTGTTTAATGAAAGATTAAGTTGACTTTAGCAGTTAATAGTGTGAGGTAGGAATTTTTGTGTTGTATGTTTCCTATTCCGAATGTGTCAAAGTGAATCTCGGTAGAGCGAATTCAGTATACCTTAACCTTTAACTACACACGCTGGCGTATTTTTGTACGCCACATATAAGAATTCTAATACAAATGTATTTAAAAATTTAATTTTTGTCGTTGTTTATTTATCTAACCTATCACTGGAATGTGCTTTACACTGGATTTTGTTTCGTTATAATCGGCGTTCTAGGAAGATCGTAATTTACAGTTTATTTTGTTGTTTCTGGTGGTGGATAACATACGCCACAATTATAGTAATACAATTAGTAATATAAGTACAAATTTCAAATGTTTTTTAGTCATTATGGCAAAAAATATATTTTTCTTTATAAACAATACTTTTTCTCAGGTAAAAAATATCATTTAAAACAATTTTTTATTAGCAGTTTTATTTATCCATTTATCCCAATTTGCTTACTGAAAAGGAACTCCAGGTATTCGCTGACGCCGAGTAAGGTTTATAATAAACAAATAAGTGTAATTTTTCAAAAAAAAAACAAATCCGCTGTTTTTAAGTGTGTTTTCTTGTGGCGTATAAAGTACGCCACGCGAGTAGTTATTTTATATTTTGATGCGCGGGTAGTTAAAGGTTAAAATTCTAAATATTAATTAATTATGACAATAACAAAAAATATTATCAATCATTTAATACATGCAATAGTGTACATGATATTTTTTCGTTAGTTCATCTAATAAACATAAATAAACTGGATGGTTTGCCCAGGCGAAAGGAAGATTTTTTGAAAATTGCGTAAAATTAAAAAATCATATTTTATCCAATTTGAGTCCAAAAGTTAATCTGTTGCACTTTTCTTTTATGAAATTTCCCGTTCGTTCTTCTTCTGTGCTCAGAATTTTGCTACGGCTTACGGTTCGCTATTTCGGAAACGGACTGCGCTAGAGAAGAAATGACCTATGTTTATGAAATTTGGCAGGTAGAGGGAGTCTACCTGCCAAATTTCATAAAAATCGGTCAATTCGTTTCGGAGGAGTATGGCAACAAAGATGTAAAATATTTAAATGGCTATTAAAAAATAACGGTTGAAGATAAAAAAAGTGAAAATTTAGGATTGTATGTATCTTTTGCTTCTACATCATAAAAAATTTTTCATAAAAAAAACGGTTTGTCAAAAAATTAAGAAAATATATCAGGAGGGGCAAGCCCCCTTATGACGTACGGGCACGAAATCAGCGTTAGGCCTATTCCCAGTCCGGTAGAATACACTTGTAAAATTTCATAAAAATCTGTTAAGCCGTTCTCGAGTTATAAATGGTGTAACTAACATAACTCGACTTTCTTATATATATATATATATATATATATATATATATATATATATATATATATATATATATATATTATATATATATATATTATATATATATATATATATATATATTATATATATATATATATATATATATATATATATATATATATATATATATATATATATATATAAGGACAAATGTTGTCCTTTGAAGTGTGTCAAACGCCGATAACTGGACGGATAGGCACATTTGCTGCGCGTGCTTATGTGCCAAAAAGACGAATTGTAAACAAAATCGATTAAACTGAGGTCCGATGTTGACACCAGTGAAAAAATAATATTAGCAACACTCAGATCAAAAAAACTAACAAAGAATTGAAAATGATATTAAACTTTACAGATGGGAACAAATGATTTTCACATAAGAAGAGCACAGACCAGGTAACTACTAAGAACTAAAAAAAATAGCTACATAGAACAGCAAATACCAGCACCATTCGGAAGTTACTAAATATTGAAAGTAAGATGGAGGAAGCAGATATTACATTCCATCCTGTAGATCTGGAAATATCAGCCCAACACTTTAAGAGGTAAAGAATGCGATAACATCTCCTAAAGATCACATAGCGTCAGAAAATGTTGGTATAAATTTAGAAGGTATAAAAAAAATAGGACTCTTTTACATCAAAATTCTATGACATTATTCTGAGAGGATGGTAACAACCTAAAATGCATAGAGAATGGAATGGAAGCGTTATAATACCCATAAACAAGAAAGGTGATAAGGAACAATTTCGAAACTATAGAGGCATATCGCTATTAGCACAGCATGTAATGTTCTATCAAATATCTTGATAAAGAAGCTCACGCTGTATTCGGAAGATTTTCTAGGCGACTACCAATGCGGCTTTCATGCTGAAAGGTCAACAACAGATCAAATATTCACGATCCGGCAAACATTATTGGTCCAGAGAAATAAAGATTTTCTCAGGACACTCAAAGACAACTGACTACTTTTTTAGTTATTGTAGACCTATAGGAAGAAAACCTACCTGTTTCCTGCCTAGAGTTCGCGTCCGTTTTTTAAGTATTAACAATTTAGTGCCAAAATCGCGATTTTTTTCGATTTTTGCATCCCATTAAAAATCTAAATAGTTGACATAAAATTACAAAATTTGATTTTTTTTAAACATTGAAAAAGCTTCAAAATACCGATTTTTGAATGTTAAAAGTCCATTTGTTGCTTCGCAAATTTCAAAATAAATGAAAATCGATATTTGTTAATAACTTTTACTAGATTTAACTTAGAATTTGTAGGTCTGGATCCCGCGTATGAAAAAAAAGTTGATTAATAGCAAGCTGAAAATTTGTTAACAGCTTAAGGGTGTCTAGTCGGACAAACTTTGATATATGGGAATACTGGAACAGGGGAAGTTTTAATTGTGGAACAAGTTAAAAATTTGGAACGGTCAGACCACAAAAACGGCACATGTATTTTGTCCGACAGAACAGATTTAAACTCTTTGAACAGAGATTAAACTCTCATGCAAAAATCAGACTGCTATTTATCACCAATTGGGCGTTTTAATGAGTGAAACATGTAGAATATTTCAAATGACAGGAATTATGACAGGTGATATATAGCAGTCTGATTTTTGCATGAGAGTTTAATCTCTGTTCGGAGAGTTCAAATCTGTTCTGTCGGACAAAATAAATGTGCCGTTTTCGTGGTGTGACCGTTCCAAATTTTTAACCTGTTCCACAGTTAAAACTGCCCCTGTTCCAGTGTTCCCATATATCAAAGTTTATCCGGCTAGACACCCTTAAGCTATTAACAAATTTTCAGCTTGCTATTAATCAACTTTTTTTTCATAAGTGGGATCCAGACCTATTGGTACTTAACAAACTCTCACAATTTGAGACCGATCCATTAATTAGTTTAAAAGTTATTCTATTTGTTTATCCCAGAGACCTTTATTTTACAATAACATAAGACAGAAAATAATGAACATAGGGCAATTCTGAGTCTGCCAAATAAAATTAGAAGACTGATAGTATCAAAATGTATTAAGAAAAAATAAAAAAAATTAATTAGTATAATCAAAAATACTAATGCCAAATTTTTGAAATTTTGTAGTGTATAAACATTTAGAATAACTTTAAAAATATTGTCCGTAGGAACAATCTTTTTATGTATTCGAAAAGCTAGTATTTCATTACAAATTTGTTTACAATAATTAAGTCATTTCATTGATGCCATTTTAAAGAATGGGATTTGTATTTTTTGTTAAAAAATTTCCACAAACATTGTCTCTTCACAGCACCCTCTACGATTTTTCAAAAATGTAGTTCAAACGGTTACTAGGGGGAACCTACGAATCCACCGAGTTCAAATACCGAAAAAGCAATTTCAACCTAATACAATTTTTTGTATCTCCGGATCAACTCAATGGATTTTGAAATTTCTTATTTTAATGTGTATGTAATTTCTACCTACATTACAAATATGCAATTTGTTTATAAATTTATTAAGTATTAATCAGTCTAATTTGTTTAAACATTTATTAAAAATTTTTTTAATCTATTTTTTAATCATAGTGTCCTTAACGATCATAGAAAAAGTTAAAATACACTTTAATAAAGAAATTATTTTTATTAGATAATTATTTATTGAAGATAATGTATTTATTAAAGTATACCTTAACTTTTTCTATGATTTATAATGATTATGAATAAAATGATGAATAATCTATGAATGATCTATGAATAAAAACATGATTTTTGGGAAAAAATTATTTTTTCAAAAATTGTTTAAACAAATTAGATAAACAAATTTTTTAAACACATTGCAAATAGACAAATTGCATATTTGTAATGTACAAAAGATTACATACAAATTAAAAAAGAAAAGATCAAAATATATTCAGTAGATCCCGAGATATAGAAAATGATAGTAGTTCTAAGTTGCCTTTTTTAGTTTTTGAACTCGTGCATTTGTCGGCCCCCAGCCCCCTTCTCTTTCCACGACTAGTCACCAATTGAACTACATTTTTAAAAATTCGCGTAAAATACCAACTTTTCGAATATGTAAAATAATTTTTTCTACGAACAATACTTTTAAATAAAGTTATTCTAAGTTATTCTAAATGTTTATAAACTACAAAATTTCAAAAATTTGGCATTAGGATTTTTGACTATATTAGATAATTTTTTTATCTTTTTTTAGTACATTTTGATAGTATCACTTTTCTACTTTCATTATTAGACATACGCAGAATTGCCTTATCTTCATTATTTTCTGTCTTATGTTATTGCAAAATAAAGGTATCTGGAGAAAAACAAATAGAATAACTTTAAACTAATTAATGGATCGGTCTCAAATTTTGAGGGTTTGTTAAGTACCACAATACCCAACTTTAGGTGAAACACTAAAGTTCTAAAGTAGTTTTAGTAAAAGTTATTACCAAATAACGATTTTCACTTATTTTGCAGTTTGCGTAGCAACAAATAAACTTTTTAGCTTTCAAAAATCGGCATTTTGAAGGTTTTTCAATGTTCTAAAAATTAAATTTTTTAGTTTTATGTCAACTATTTAGCTTTTGAACGGATTACAAAAAATCGAAAAAATCGCGATTTTTGCACTAAATTGTTAATAATTAAAAAACGGACGCGAACTCTAGGCAGGAAACAGGTAGGTTTTCTTCCCATAGGTCTACAATAACTAAAAAAGTAGTCAGCTACCTGGATCTTTGAGTGTCCCGAACATGGTCTATTTCTAGCTTATTTCCCTGAAGTATAAAGGGTGTTTCATTGGGAAACCTAAATACTTTAATTGTGAATAGAGGTCACCGAGGCGGTTCTAGGTATACTACATTTTTTGCCCTACCGACTTTTATAACCGAGTTACAGGGTGTTTTATCGATTTTGCCAATTTCTTTCCTAAGCCATAACTTTAGAACCACCCCGTATATTTTTTTGATATTTGTTACACATGTGTCTCCTCTAAAATCCAAACGACCGAAATACTAATCACAAGAAAAATCCAGGTCCGGATTAACAAAAAATTATAAAGTAATTGTGACCTTAAAACAACACCCTGTATATTTAAATTCTGAAAATCTGTTTGCATATTTGAAAAGAGCACAAAAAATTAAGTCTAATCGTTGGCTTCAATTTTTCGGCCAGACAATTTTATGACTTTAATTTTAAAATTATATTGATTTTTTTAAGAACTCTGACATTAAAAAGAAGGTATTATTAACTTTTAATTATAAATTATTAAAGCTATTGAATAAATACTTATTTTAAAATTAATCAATACTTATTTACCACATTGGAACGACCCAATTATTAATCACAAGAAAAATCCAGGTCCGTATTAACAAAAAAAAAGTAATTGTGATCTTGAAACAACACCCTGTATATTGGAATTTTCAAAATTTTTTTGCACATTTGAAAAGACCACAAAAATCTGAGTTTATCGGTTTGCTTTAATTTTTCGTGAAGGAAATTTAATGACATTAATTTTGAAATTAAATATATTGATAATTTTAAAAACACTGAAATAAAAAGCAGATTTTTAAAGCATTTTTAACAATAAATTATTAGAGTTATTAAATAAATACCCATTTTAAAAATAATCAATACTTATTTACGACATTCGAATGACCCACTTACAAATCAAAACAAAAATCCAGGTCCGGATTAACAAAACAATATAAAGTAATTATAACCTTGAAACAACACCCTGTATATTGAAATTTTCAAAATCCGTTTGCACATAGGTATGAAAAGAGCACAAAAAACTAAGTTTAATCGTTAGCTTCAATTTTTTGGCCAGACAATTTAATGAATTTAATTTTGAAATTATGTCGAAATTTTTAAGAACTTTGGGAACTCATAATAAAAATTTAGAGATAATTTTAAAAGTAATGTCATTAAATTGTCTGCACAAAAAATTAAAGCAGGACATTAAACTTAGTTTTTCGTGCTATCTTCAGGTGTGCAAACGTATTTTAAAAATTTCAATATACATGGTGTTTTTTCAAGGTCAGAATTACTTTGTATTTTGTTGTTAATACGGACCTGGATTTTTCTTGTGATTAGTAAGTAAGTCCCTCTAATGCTGTAAATTATAACTGATTATTTTTAAAATCAGAATTTATTCATTAACTTGAATGATTTATTAATAAAAGCGCTTTAAAACCTGCTTATTAATTTCAGGGTTCTTAAAAATTTGAATATATTTAATTTCAAAATTAAAGTTAATAAATTTTTGCACAAAAAATCAAAGTGAATCGATAAACTCAGATTTTTGTGGTCTTTTCAAGTGTGCAAACAATTTTTGAAAATGTCAATATACAGGGTGTTGTTTCAAGGTCACAATTACTTTATGTTTTTTTGTTAATCCGGACCTGGATTTTTCTTATGATTAATAATTGGGTCTTTCCAATGTGGTAAATAAATATTGATTCATTTTAAAATGAGTATTTATTCAATAAATTTAATAATTTATATTTAAAAGTTAATAATACCTGGTTTTTAATGAGGAGTCCTTAAAAAAATTCAATATAATTTCAAAATTAAAGTCAAAAAATTGTCTGGCCGAAAAATCGAAGCAAACTATTAGGCTTAGTTTTTTGCGCTCTTTTCAATTATGCAAACAGATTTTCAAAATTTCAATATACAGGGTGTTGTTTTAAGGTCACAATTATTTTATAATTTTTTGTTAATACGGACCTGGATTTTTCTTGTGATTAGTATGTCGGTCGTTTGGGTTTTGAATGAGAGATATGTGTACCAAATATTAAAAAAATATACAGGGTGGTTCTAAAGTTATGGCTTAGGAAAGAAATGAGCAAAATCGATAGAACACCCTGTAACTCGGATATAAAAGTCAATAGGGCAAAAAATTTAGTATACCTAGAACCGCCTTGGTGACCTCTACTCACCATTAAAGTATTTCCGTTTCCCAATGAAACACCCTGTATAAATTAACTAAGAATTCAACCTAGATGTAGGTACACCAAATGTTCGTAGATTTCCAGCAAGCATGCCTATGATTCGATAAAAAGAAGCATATTATGATCTGCAGACTCCCCATGATAGAAATGGAAATACCAAGAAAAGCAGTGGCGTTAACTCAAATCTGCGTGACAGATTCATGTGCACAGGTAACAATAGGAAATAAAATATCGATGCGATTTAGTATAACACCAGGGCTTAGACAAGGAGACCGCTTATCACCGTTGCTAGTCAAGGACGGCCTTCGTTCAATAAAAAAAACCGGGAAACGGGTTTAGGCGTATCTTGGGAATGAACTTCTAGTCCAGGAACCGAAGCTTTTCGCCCCACAATTTTTACAGAATGGATTGATTTGCTTGAAATTTTGAGAATAATTAGTGGATAGTCCAAGGATCAAAATCTATATGATTCCGAAATGCGCTTTTACCATGGGGGTGGTTGCCTCCCCATCTCGTGGGGTGGAAATTTTTTATTATACAGTGGAACCCCGATAAGTCGGCCTCCGATAACCCGGAAGTCCGGCTAACCCGGACCGATTTTCATCAGATAAACATTTTGATTTTCAGTAAATTTGTATTATGACGACACCCGATTTGGGCGTCGAAACGTTAATAAAATTATTTTTCAATTTGATTGTGGCTTATTTCCCATCAAAATAGTTAATTATCAGATAAACATTTCAACAATAAAAATGTATGTAATATAATATTTGAGAGATAATTTGTATTTGTGTAATTTGAACTATACGATAGTAAAAATGACTCATGGCACACGCTGGCAGAAACAACAGACACCTGTCTGTAGTATTCCTTTACATATTTATTTCAAACTGTCTTAGCATTGTTTAAAAAAGACTAAAAGACTATTAAAAAATTCTTTTTTAAACAATGGTCTTTAGTTTTCACTGTTCTTAAATAACATAACATCGTTCCGATTGTGGTGACTGTATTGTGTGTAGTACAGTCTTATATTGTTTGCCTCCGTTTACTTACGTACCTATGTGTTTGCGTGTTTTTAGTAGTTTAGATGTGTAGGTACTGTGCATATTTATATATATTTCATGTTATTTCAATTCTAACTGAGTTTATCTGTAAGTATACCGTATTTTATTAATTTTTGCCATATTCTCCGGCTAACCAGGATTTTCGATAACCCGGATCGGCCGCGGTCCCGATTAATCCGAGTTATCGAGGTTCCACTGTATTTTGATTGCAAAAGTTGATAAAAACATTCATTCTAAGCAAAACATGTTCTATACATTTTTTTTTTGATAAAATGAATAGTTTTCGATTTATTCGCTATCGAAAGTGTTAGTTTTGTATAGAAAAAATCAATGTTTTTCGATATACCTACTCATTTACGATTTACTAAATTTTTGCCGTAGATTTTTTTTTCCAAACCAAGTTCTTGGGAACTAAATAACCTACAATTTTATATTGAAACATTTTTTCATCTCTCTGATGCTAATCTTTCTATTCTGAAGGAAATTGCATTTTTTACCCAACTACAAAAATTCGTTATTCGCTTTTAACTCCAGTTTTTTTTAAAACTTATCATTCTAAGCCAGTTAAACTTCTAGAATCTATTAATAATACATAAATAAATAAGAATGAATAAGGCCAATGACTAAAAACACCGCTAACTTACATTATTATGCTTTCAATTGGATTTCTCCTTTTTTTTTCAAAAAAATATATTGATTTTTTTAACCGTAACGTTTTTATTTTTTACCTTAGAAAGTTTAGTAAAAAATAATTTTGTAGGTCTTTACTAGATCTATAAGCCTATTCATATTAAATCTTTTTAAAATCCTCAGTTGCAAAAAGAGGTGACTTTGAAAGGGTTGGTAAAGGTGGTTTTTGCATGTTATTACAAGTTTTAATTGTCAATGGCTCACTCACTTTTAGCCGTAAAAAAATTTTTTCAAGCCAGGTTCTTGGAAACTAAATAAGCTACAATTTCATATTTAAACATTTTTTCGTATCTCTGATGCTGATCTTGCTATTCTGAAGAAAAGGCCATTTTTTTCCAAACTACAAAAATTTGTTATTCGCTTTTAACTCCATTGTAGTCGTTAAAAACTAATCATTACTAGCCGGTCAAACTTCTAGAACCTATTAATAATACATAAATAAAAAAGACCAAATAAGGTTAATGACTAATTTTTATTAGGTTGGTGATTAGGGGGTGGCTTACGATCACTTTTTCGCTGAAAAAAAATGGGGACTGACATTCTTTTCATTATAAGTTGCTTTAATTTTTGAGCTAGAGACTTTTTTTATTTCTGGAGGTAGAAGATATTCTTAAGTACTTTAAATTAGTTTGAACAAGTTGTTCTCGAAAAATGCATAGTTTTCCCGTCTTTTGACTTTGAAACTACAATATTTAACATTTGACGAAGAAGAGCCAACCTATAATAAAATATAGCTCGATTACTATTGGTCTTAAAGAAAATAAAAAAAAAACGGTTTTGTTTATTTTTTTCAAAATGTACATTTTTGTTAGGTAAAGTTGTTTTGATAAAACGAAAACTTTTGGAGTTATTAGCAGAAAACTTATTAAAAACATTGATTTTTCGATATAAAACTAACGCTTTCGATAGCGAATAAATCGAAAACTATCAATTTTGTCAAAAAAATGTATGGAACGTTTTTTGCTTAAAATGAACGTTTTTACCAACTTTGGCGATTAAAATATAATAAAAAATTTCCACCCCCGAGATGGGGTGGAAACCACCACCATGGTAAAAGCGCCTTTCGGCATGATATATATTTTGATCCTTGGACTATCCACTACTTATTCTCAAATTTTCAAGCAAATCGATGCATTCTGTAAAAATTGCGAGGTTTTGTCCTATTTTAAGCTTCATTACTTGGACTATTAGTTAGTATAGTTGTATTTTTGAAAAAAAAAATGTAAATGCGTAACTTTGCCCCACCCAATGGGGCAAAAGTACGCATATGCATACTTTTGCGGATTTGAGACATTTTGCAATTGAGACAAAATTATCTGATAGAATATCAAGCTCAACTTGAAACATGCATTTGCCAAGTCTACCTCACTGGGGGCAAAGGTATGCACTGCAAACGTCTGCCCCATTTGTGTGAGTACTTTTGCCCCATCCGGCAAACCAGTAATATATCTAACCTCAATATGAAACTATGCACATGTGAACTTCAAACTGTCATGTAGAAGAAGTCTGCTAACAATAAACTTTCAACATGCCTAACCAATAATAATCTGAGTTTGAAAGATTAAGAATAAGAATCAATCAATTTAAAAAAAAAATTAGATCAAAAGGTACAAAAATAATTTTTGAATCATTGTTGTTGTTGTATTCGCCCTGATTGCGCCAAAGTTTCTCATCCAATGCTACTGAATAGTACAAATATATTAAATGAATATATGAAAAATGTAAGTGCGTACTTTTGCCCCCACCTACCCTATTATACACTACAATACTTCCATGAACTTTCTCCAGTTGACTATTCAGGACAATTGAAGTATTCGATGGTTTCATAATTCCAAATTAAAAGAATCTGATAGTATTTAGACTGAAATGGAGAACATTTTTAAAACATTCTGTCGTCTTTGTAAATTTTGGTACAATATATATTTCTACGGTACTAGATTTCTACGGTCTAATATAGGTACTAGATTTCTACGGTAGATCTACAATCACTTTTCGGATATCTAAAAGTATTTATAAACTTTTACTTATTGGATAACATTATTATCGTCTGTTTTATTGCTTTTTAGTTTTTCGACATAAAAGTATATAGCAGCAGAGTACGAAATTTTTTTATAAAACTACTGGAGAGTACCATGGAAGCTCGGGAAAAAAATGGAATTGTACGCCCAGATATGATACATATTTTAATGGAGGCTAAAAAAGGTGTACAACAACCTGCAGAAGAAAATATTATAGATACTGGATTTTCCACAGCTTTAGATTCAGATGCCGGTATGTAAATTCTTTCTTTTTTAATCTAAAGTCGGAATTTTATGAAATGTGACGTGGCACACTTCACCACTTAAAAGAGAAATAGAAAATATTTATATAATAGTGAAAAGAAAAGAGAGCACGGTCGGCACCCCACGTTACTGTGAAATAGTGTTGGCGGTGTTGGCAGTGTTGGCGGTAGAAAATTTTGTAAGTTAATTAATTCATTTTACTTTACTTTACTTAATCAGTAGACCCATTTCATTAATTACAATATTTTACAATCTTCTAAGGTGTCCTAGCTCTTAACGAACTCTCTCCATTCCTTCCTATTGGTTTGGCGTCCCACACTCTTTTTACTATCTTTTTTACTGTCTATTATTGTCCATCCGGGTTAGATGACCGAACCATGCCAATTTTTTCTCCTTAATTGAGTCGAGTATCGGTTTGATTTTGAGTCTTTCTCTTATTTCTTCATTTCTGATTCTATCAGTTCTTTTAAGTTCGATCGTTCTTCTGAGGTATTTCATCTCTGCTGCCTGAATTCTGCTCTGCTGTCTTTTGTTTAATATTCAATTTTCTGCTCCATTTGTCACCGTAGGTCTATATATTGTTTTGTATATTGTCATCTTGGTCTTTGTTGATATTTCTTTGTTATTAAGGAATCCTCTATTTAGTGCTTGGAACAGTTTTCCTGTGTTTTCCATTCTGTTGTCGATGTCTCCTTTGTTGTTGATTACTGTTCCTAAGTATTTGTATGAATTTGTCTGTATTATTTTTTGTTGGTCTATCATTACTTCTATTTGATCTTCCGTCCCTTATTTCCTTGATATTTTCATTATCTGAGTCGTTATTATCTTAATACTATGTCGTCTGCAAATATACACATCTCAGCGTTTATCATTTGCATTTTGTTCCAACCGATGCAGTATTTCTTGAAAGTTTCCTTACATTCTTTCACTATCTCATCTATTACATTTATGAATAGCACTGGGCTGAGACTTCCCCCTTGTCTAACTCCTTACTGTATTTGTTATTTTCATGTATATCTTACGGTCAATTATGTAAATTGGACATTGACGTTAATGGCCGGGCATTGTCGTGAATGTCCATTTTCCTTGGTTATTAACGACAATGCCCGACCATTAACGACAATAACCTTAAATATTGGCCAATGTTGTAAAAACTTAAGGTAAAATTAGATTTTTCATCAATAACCGGTCAATAACGACAATAGCCAGAAGCAAATGGCCAATGTTGATAAATCGATGCCTCAGAAGCCAATCGGTGTAAGTCAATAAGTGTTTAAAATGAGATACTAAGATATTTCTGAAAGTAGTTGCAGAAATATAAGTAGCTATTAAAAATAAATAAAACATCTTTATTTATCATAATATGGGTAACATATTCATAAATACAAACAAGGAAATAATAATATTTTTATATACAGTATGGTGCAAATGAAAGGAATAAATTCGTTGTTTCATAAACCGGCGACTTTAAGGAAAAATTTCGAAACAGGTCGATTTTTATTTTGAAATTATGATATTTTCGCATATATGGCATACTAGTGACGTCATCCATCTGGGTGCGATGACATAATCAATGATTTTTTTAAATGACAATAGGGGTCGTTTGCTTAATTTAATTTATTTAATTCAAAATACATTTTACTGCTGTCATGAATCAGAAAAAAATGTTTATTTCACAAATAAACAATGGTTTTTCGCTTAAATTAATGTTTAAACTTCCAAGAGGTAGATGGCTGGTGGGAGCTGGCTTGATCATTGAATTTCATTCTATAGTGCTTTATTGTCTTTTTAGCACCCGGTGTTCTCAAAATAATTTTCGTTCTTTAATTTCACTTATTCGGCTATTGTATTCGTCACAGTTTAAAAATGATTTATTGTCATCACGTTTTCACTTGACTATTAAGTTTATATGTATAATTATTAAAACGAGTGCGCACATCGTTGATGTCCATGATAACACTTAATAAATAAATTTACGAGTAATTTCAGCACGAAAACAATACACAATATACACACATGAGGTAAAAAATAGTAAACCTATAGTACACATAACCTATCTTTTAGTCAAAATTTCAACATTGACCGATTAACAACGGGCATTGTCGACATTGGCCGGGCAATAATAGAAATTTTATCAGGAATTTAAAATTATCATCAATGTCCAGTTTCTATAGACAATAACGTTAATATCCGGCCATTGTCGACAATGACCAATTCAACCGGCCATGGTCGATATTGGCCGGCCAATAACGTTATTGGCCGGATTTACGTAATTTTCCGTAACATAGGGTAACGGGTACAGTTGTTGGCCGGTCACTAGTGATTGGCCACTTTCACAAAAATCCGAAATATTAAGATTTTTAGAAAGTATAAGGAAATAAATGTATTTGCATTGCAATTCGGCAACATTGCTATATATTTGGTCTAGCCATTATCTCTCTCAGTTAATATTGTCTAGTTGTGACAGCGTGTGTTGTTCGAAGCTTAACAGGTGCATCCAGTTTTAAGAGTTTTTTAAAGAATTTGTTAAGGAAGGCCATTCATGAGGTGAGTTATCTTGGCTAATAATATTGTGTATCTGCTTATATTAATGTTTTGTGATGATTTAGTGGGGTAAATCTTACGTTATCAGTGGTTTTAATAGTAAGGTTATAATTTTTTGGCGGTAAATTTTAGTGGCCAAGCACCGTATCTTAAATATGTCCGCATTATAATGATTGGCCTACCGGCCAATTACTGTACCTACTTTAAATTAAGATATTTATTATAATTTAGGCTCTTTTTGATTAGTTTGGCCCAACACAACATATTTCAAGCATTTTTTCTTATTTTTTATGGCAATAACTAGTGGTTGGCCGACTGCCAATCACTAAACCACAGGGTGGCCAATAACTGTAATGTGTAATAAGAATATCTTTTTTGTCCTGATTCGTTTTTATGAAATTACAATTATTTTAGTTGTTATAAAATTAATGCCAATGCGGGCAATCTGAATCAAATTTGAAACGTCCGTATTGTAGATAACATTATTAGATACTATTAAATGATTTTTATTTTTAGAATAAAAAATGCCAAATATCCGGAAAAATAAAACATATCACAAAAAATATAGAGAACAAGACCTTCAGTCTGCTTTTCAGGCCATAGAAACTGGCATGAGCCAACGGAAAGCCGCTGAACAATTTAATGTGCCAAGAGCAACACTGTAGTTTAGAGCAAGCGAAAAATTTAATGAAAAAACTAACCTTGGTCCCAAGAGAATCGTTTATAGAATTGGATCGTAACATGCCAAGACAAAGGTTTTCCAGTAGAGTGGAAAATATACAAGACTCGGTTAAAGGTTTTCTTGATGCAAATCCACGTGCTAATCCTTTTACTGACAATCGGCCCGGAAGAGGTTGGTATAGATCCTTTTTAAAGAGACATCCAGATTTAAGCGAGCGAACTCCAGAAGCGGTAACAGCAGCAAGTTCAGTTGTGTCTGAAAAAGATATAAGAAAATGGTTCACCGGTGTTCAAGAATATTTACACCGTAAACGTTACATTGATATTCTTCAAGATCCTTCACGTGTTTTTAATGGGGATGAAACCTGCTTCCTCTTGTGTCACAAAAATAAACGAGTGTTGGCTGTAAAGGGAAGCAAAAATGTATATCAAATAGAACATCACTCCAAAGTTAATTTGGCGGTTATGTTTAGGTTTGCAGCATCTGAAGAAATAACAGCACCGATGATTATTTACCCATACAAACGACTTCCTAGCAATGTTATAAATTCAGTTCCTCGAGAATGGGGCATAGCCTATAGCGATACGGGATGGATCAAGAATGAAAACTTCTATGAATACATAGGAAACGTCTTATATAAGTAGCTAGTTGCAAAAAACACTAAATTTCCAGTCATTTTGTTCGTTGATGGACATAAAACTCACTTAACCATTCAAACCAGTGAATTATGCTCAAAGTTACAAATTATTTTAGTGGCATTATATCCCAATGCGACCAGAATTATACAGCCTGCAGATGTTGCTGCATTTAAACCATTAAAGGCAAATTGGAACCGGGCAGTATTAAAGTTTAGACGAGAAAACCCAAACAAAAAGATACTATTGTCACAGAAGATACAATGACTTTAGATATTCAATCGACATCCGATAATCTGCCTTTAGTAAATCAAGACAACTCATTATATAAAGAAATTGACACCTCAATTGACAAATTCTTTTTTGGCCAAAAACCCCAGAAAGAAAGGGTAAAAAGCAAACAGAACGGTTGCCTTTCGTGCTCACTTCTTCAGATCTTCAAAATGCAGAGAGGCGTAAAATTGAAGAGAAACACGAACAAGAAAAAATAAAATTAGAACGAAAACAAAAGCGAATTGACGCAAAAGCAAACAATAAAGGTAAAAAAAATAAAGAAACCAAGAAGAAAGTAATAAAAAAAATTGCCACAAGAGCCAATTCCGAGAGCAAAAAATGTCAAAATATTGTGAAGAATAAAGAGAAAATGTTACACTAAATACAGGTGATATTTTAGATACAAATACTTTTAAATCAGACACACTTCTTGATCATACAATTAAAAGCACTACTTTGAGAAGTGGAGTTAGAGTACATATACCAGAAGTGATTAACGCCAAAGAAAACCACGAACTGCCACGGAACCAATTTCCTGATTCTGTAGAGAAAAACGCTATTCTGCCCTCAATTGATAACGTATATTTTGATGTCTCCAACAATAAGAATTCATCAAATTTGAGGACTACTTCCCAAAGCAAATGTACAAATTTGGAAACCAGCAAAGAAAAACGTGCTGGTGAGTCGGCTAAAAGAAAGTTGTTTTTCGAAACAGAGGGATATCCAGAACATAAAAAAATACAAATTCTCTCAGATATATTGGTGAAACAATCAGACAACACCAACATGTCTGTAAATAATAATCTTTTGTATACAGGATTGTGCTATTCTTGTTCCTAAAATATTCCTAAATCAAAAGTTGGAATAAAATGTTTATTTTGTGTCAGAGGCTCCCATATTGGTAGTTGTGTTAAAAAACAACAAGAAATTGAATATCTAAATAGTTTTGTGTGCCCTAACTGCACAAATAAAAAAAGAAAATTAGGAATTTTATGAGTGGCCAATAACTGTAATTCTATATGCCAATAACTATGTTTGCATGGCCAATAACTGTGTAATTTTGTATGTTTTTAAATTTGTGTTAATTTTTTATGTATATTATTATTTTTACTAAAATACGCTAAGTTTTTATAAAATTTGATATTTCATCGTTATTAAAAAACCCTTACAAAATATTTCACATTAAAATATACCAATTTACAATTTTAATTCAATTTGAAATCCCTTAAGTGGCCAATCACTGTACCCGTTACCCTATATACTTTTTGTTGCTTCTATCAGTTCTTCACTTAAGTACTTGTTTCTTCTTTAGGCTTTCCCATATATCTTTTCTTGTGACTAAGTCGAATGCTTTTTCCATGTCTATAAAGCTAAGATATATTTCTCTATTTTTCTTTAAGGCTTTTTATATTACTTGTTGCATGGTGAATATATGGTCTTGTGTGTTGTGTCCTTTCCTGAATCCACTTTGTACGTCCTCTAATTTGTGTTCTATTTCTTTTCTGATTTTCCTTTCTATTATGGTTTCGTATACTTTTGCTGCTACACATAGTAGTGATATACCTCTATAGTGCTTACAGTTTGTTGTGTTTCCTTTCTTGTATATAGGTATAATTACTGCATTTGTCCATTCTCTGGCTAGGTATTACTTTTCTCTTCCATATCAGGTTATTATGTATAACAATTTTTCTTTTGCTCTTACTCCTATATATTTCATCACTTCTGGTGCTACTTCATCGCTTGCTGGTGCTTTTCCAATCTTTATCTTTCTTATTGCTTCTTCCAGTTCTTCTTTTTATGTAGTTTCTGGATTTTCCGTGTTTCTCATGGATACTCTCTTGATGTGGCTTTCCTTCTCCATTGTATTCGCTTGATTTCCATTCAATCTCAGCTGGAAATGTTCCCTCCATCTTTCCATTATTGTCTTATCGTCGTTTATTATTGTTCCTTCCTTGTTCATTATTTGTTTAGTTTCGTTTCTTTTGTTGCTTCTTAGGTTTTTCAGTGTTCTATAAAATAATTTTACGTTTTCTGTGCTGTTTTCTTCCATTTTCTCTCCGAATTTTTCCCAACTTTTCTTTTTCTTTTTTTTAACTATCTCTTTAACTTTTGTTCTTTGTCTCTTCTAATTTTCATATTTTTGTTGTGTTTTGTCTTCTATGTATTCTTTCGATAATTTCTTCTTTTCTTTTATTTCTCTTTTCACTTCATCGTTGCACCAAGAAGTTCGTTTCCCTCTGTTATTTCTTGTAGTTCCACATATTAATTTAGCTGTTTTTATCATCGCATTTTTAAATTTTTCCCATTATTTTTTATTGTTTCTGTTATTTCATGTTCATTCTCCATCTCTTTCTCTAGCACTTCTGTGTATCTTATTTTCGTTTATTCTTCCCTTAGTTTATAAATTTTTATTATTTCTTTGTGTTTTCTGTTTATGTTCTCATTTCTTTTTATTCCTTTTCTTTTGCTTTTGAATGTGGCTTCTAGTAGATAGTGGTTACTACCAATTTCATAACCCCTTTTCACCCTTACGTCTCTTATCCAGTTCTTCTCTGTTTTTTGGCACTATAGTATAGTCTATAATTGATTGTTCGTCTCTTGATTTGACTTCTCTTGTGATCTTGTGTATCCTTTTATGTTGGAACTGTGTGTTCATAATCACCAGGTTATTGTCTAGACAAAATTCGAGTAGTAATTTTCCATTTTTGTTTATTTTTTCCTCCCCATAAGGTCCGATGACATTGTTCCATTTTCTGCTTCTTTCCTTACTCTACTGTTCATGTCTCCTGTGATCACAATTTTCTCTGTTCCATCATTAATCACTTCTTGTAATTTGTCCCAGAATAATTAATTCATACAATGATAAAAATTCCAACACAACGTCGCTAGACCACAAAATTGCCACGGCATTGACCGTACCAGTCGCTAATCGAGTCGGAAGGGTGTGTTTCAGCTTCTGACTACCTTTGAACCGTATTCACTTACCGACCAATGACGGGAGAGCTTATAGAGCAGTAAGGATCTGTTTTTAGGTGGATGTGAGAGGTGGCATTCAGATTTTTGCGGATAAAGCTAGGTGATAACTTCATTAATAATAATTGATTTATGCTCCTTCTCAAATATGCCCGGAACATTAATAAAAAAATTCAAATATTTAAAAATTTGGAGTAACATCGATTTTTTTCTAATTTTTTTGTTTATAACTTTAAAACGATTCATTTTGGAACAAAGCCGTATAGAAATAAAACAAAGACAATTAAATTTTCTATCAGATGCAATTGGTTAAAAATGTCTTAATTTATCACCCTTGCTGCAAAATAGCAATAAATATAAAATAAGGGGGCAAAACAAGCCTGTCATTATTCAATGATTTTCCATCACTTAGGTTACACTTGGAATCTTCCTAATTCGCTTAGAAAATTTTTGTAATGTGCTAAAACCGTACACCAAATTTCATTAAAATTGACTTACTAGATTTTGAATAATAATTTTGCAATCAAACTTTTTTTAAAAAATTAAAACTTTTTAAAATCTTGCACAACAAAAACTAGAACATACAAAGATTTGTCAATTTTTTTACATATAAAGAAGCACTCCATCTGTCTAATGCACTTTACAGAATTCAAATCGGATTATTTAAGCAGCCTCAGCAATGTTTTAAAATTATAAACAATTTTTTGGCTTATAAACAAATTAGTGCTGTGGCCAGGAGGGGGTGCTACGCGCTCCTTTATTTAGATGGACTTTTTTTACCCAAGATTTTTATGTATTTTTTGACCCGTAGAACACGATTTTTTTGGGTAACAGTTGATCCGGATGTCGATAAGATTGTTATAAACAAAGAACTTGAGGAATTACATAACATCGATTTTTCGCAAAATAAAACATTTTTTTGTATTTCTTGGCTAAGCAAAAAATGTTCTTACAAGTTTTTTCGTAGGATGCACAGTTTTCGAGATAAACGCAGTGAAACTTTCAAAAAATCGAAAAATTTAAATTTTTGAACGCGAATAACTTTTGATTAAAAAATAAAATAGCAATTCTGCTGACAGCATTTGAAAGTTCAAGTCAAATTATACCGGTTTTAATTATTTGCATTGCTAAAAATGATTTTTTTTATTATTAAACAAAGCTAATTTTTTATAAGCCAAAAAATTGTTTATAAGTTTAAAACATTGCTGAGGCCCCTTAAATAATCCGATTTTAATTCTGTAAAGTGTATTAGATAGGTAGAGCACCTCTTTATATGTAAAAAAATTTGCCAACTTCTAAATGGTCTACTTTTTGTTCAGAAAGATTTTAAAAAATTTGAACTTTTTTAAAAACATTTAGGTTATGCAAAATCTATTAGGTCGATTTTAATGAAATTTGGTACACGGTTGAAGTATGTTACAAAGAATTTCCTAAGTGACTTACTAAGGTTCTAAGTGCCACTAAAGTGGTTAAAAACATTGAATAACAACAGGCGTATTTTGCCCCCTTATTTTGTATTTATTGCTATATTGCAGAAAAGGTAATACGTTAAGACATTTTTGACCAGTTGTATATCATACAAAATTTAATTATCTTTATTTTATTTCTTTACGACTTTGTTCCAAAACGAATCGTTTTAAAGTTATAAGCAAAGAAAGCAGAAAAAAATCGACGTTTTTCGAAAATTTTAAATATTTTAATTTTTTTATTAATGTTCCGGGCGTATTTGAGAAGGAGCATAAGTCAATTATTATTACTGAAGGTGTCACCTAACTTTATCTGCAAAAATCCGAATGCCACCTCTCACATCCAAAAATAGACGTTTTTTCACGGATCCTTACTGGTCTATTACGCTACTTTTTCGATTACATATTTCCTCTTACATATTTTCTATTTCTTGAGGCATGCCACGTCTCGTTCCGTTGGATCCCAGCTTAAAAAATTTTTCATATTAAAAATAATTTTAAAATTGTAAAAATATGCTATTATATGCTTTATATTTTAGGTACCCAAATAAAATCTAAGGCAGATATTACAAACACCGATATTTTAGCCCAATCTCTGATTTTCTTCTTTGGAGGCTTCGATACTGTATCCACTCTCATGAGGTTTATGGCTTACGAACTAGTCGTAAACCCTAAAATACAGAATAGACTCAGAGATGAAATTAACAATACCTTTGACGGATGCGATGAATCTGTCAGTTACGAAGATTTATTGAAAATGAAATATATGGACAATGTTATATCTGGTAGGTATTTGTTCTTTGATCCTGTTTTATAAAAGAGGAGGTCAATACTAAAAGCACTAAAAATAAAGAAACAAGATGAACAATAAACAAAATAATTTCACAGAACAAACATAATATGAAGTTCTCCAAGAAAAAAGTAAATAATATACATAAAATAATAACAATAACATAACAATATTATTTTTTCTTTATTTTCTTTCTTTCTGTAAGCAAGTACCCCGCACAAACCTTATGGAAATTAGATCCCAGTGGATTTCGTTCATACTTTGGGAAAATACTCTTTGAAGCATCCTAATAAAAAAGTTCTCATGAGCACAACTCAATCAAAAGGATTTAGTATTTTTCCTTGGTCCAAACTTTTACATGTTGCCAGATAACCAGTAACTCAGGGAATTGGAATACCCAGTAAATCTTATAATTTTCCGAGTTTGTGCCTCTATATCTTGAAAATTCTTCATACGATTGAGTTGTAGTGGGACCTAATTTCCACAAGGTTTGTGCGGGGTACTTTGCTTTCATATTTCAACCACCGTGTTCACTGCCCAATTCACACTAGTTCGCAAAATACAAACACAATAGCACTTTTACAGTTTAAAGGTTTGCAGTTTAAACTTGGATATGTAGCTTTTAAACAATAAGTGAGGCACTATCTATTAATTGCGCCCAAAACTTATGAATTTATAAGCGATCACTTTTTGCGCAAATACGGAAATAAGCGAGAGTTGTAATTCTAAAACTAATAAAAGCGACGTCCAGACTAGACGAATTCTAAATTGATACGGCTTATTGCACAAATACGTGAGAGTTGTAATTCTAAAACTAATAAAATCTGCCTCCAGATACATTGTATTTAAATTGATCCTAGCTGCAATATATAACTGCTAGGCATACCAGGGGTTTGGCGGGCCACTTTTAGATAGGGACCACCATTTAAAGGTAAAAATTATATTACCACCAGAGCCGTAATAACACTTTGTGTAAGAAATTTATTAAGCAGCCTTTATAATATAAATATTATTTTTAGAAACCTTACGAAAATGGCCCAGCGGTATAGCCATTGAAAGAATTTGCACCAAGGCCTACACCCTTAAAGCCAAACTACCGCACGAAAAAGACGTAACCTTGCCAAAAGGCACTATTGTCTGCATACCCACTTTTGGCCTCCACCGGAATCCAGAATATTATCCAGATCCGGAATTGTTCGATCCAGATAGATTTGACGACACAAACAAATCAAACATTAAACCCTACACATATTTTCCTTTTGGTGTAGGACCGAGAAACTGTGTTGGTTCCCGATATGCCGTGGTGGAGGCTAAAGTACTATTCTTTTATCTGTTGCGGGTATTTGAATTGGTTCCAGTGCAAAGATCGACGATTCCCATTAAAATTAATAGAAGTAATTTTCATCTTGATGGAAATGGTTGGAAATTTGGATTAAGGAAGTTACATACTAGCTTTAGAAAATCATCAATGTAAATTTTTAATTTCTTTTAAACGCAATCTGTTAGATACATAACAAGTATTTTGTTGAATGAACGAAAATAAGTTTTTGTTGAACTAACATGTAAGCAAAAGTTTTGGTCCAATGACTATCAACTTCTAGTGAGTTTATTACTAATAACTAAAACTAAGTCTAGACACGTATTTTCTAAATGGTAAGTCAAGAGGAGTTCTAATGTGTAATCTATTTAGTTATGTACAGTTGTCCAATAAATTCAATGCTAACTCGTCAGGGTGGTTTTTCCCTATACCTGTTTTTATTTGTCCATCCTATAGGTACAATCAGCATGTATTTCGTCAACAGTATAAGCGTTGTATAAGTACTACTGACAATAGTTTATTACAACGATGCTATAATTTTCTTGTGTTATTTTTAACTCGTGATAACTCATCTTTGTCGTTTTCATTTGGTCACCTTGAAAATTACAATAAAATTTGTCTAGTTAAATTAGAGACAATTTCGAATCAACCTGCAATACAATAATTTTATGTTTGTTTATGTTATTAGTTTTTTTAATTATCTTGAATCAAATCAAATTAAATCAAATATCCAGGGGCGGCTGTGGCAGGGAGGCGCTTGAGGCACTGCCCTCCCACTAGCTCATTTAATGTAGTAGATATCTCATACAATTTATATTGAATGAATTTTTCTTTATTTAAAAATCTAATAAAAATATTCAGTCGATGCGACGCGACGCTCCAAAAAGTTTAGAAATATAAATTAACAGCGTTCACCCGCACCATTGATTAAAAACTACTACACAGTGTAGTTTTTAATTATGCCCGCACCCCAGGAAGGGCGCTTTTCCGAGCGACCGGACTCACTGTTGTCAAGTTAGAAAAATATCGGGCGCTAGATGATGACTTGCCGTGTGCGAAATAAGAAATATCATCAGATGCAGGTAGTAACTGGCAACGTTACGGGATTTGGCTTGGCAGTCGGTATCGTACCAATATACTTCACCTAGGACACAGCCCGAGCGTAGTTTTCGGTCTGTGTTAAGTGTACAATTCTCAATACTGACTTCATTATTGTCGATGTCGATATCCAATAATTCGATATGGCAACAAATATTATTAGTGTATGCTTTATTAAGACAAAAATACTTTAGAGTTCGAAAATTTTTTAAATACAAAACAATAGGACCTCCTAGACCAAAATTGGACATAATTCAGGCAGGACAAAGTGGTAATAGAACTTTTAATCGTAAATTCAATGAGAAACATTATTTGTTAGCAGACTGGTTATTCGATTGTGAGGAGACAAATCGCTTCTATTGTTTTAAGTGTTTATTGTTTTAACCACAAGTGGACGAGTCTTGGACAATCCGTGGTGTAAATGATATTAAACATCTCTCAGAGAAAATTAAAAAACATAAGGTTAGCTCCAAACTCCAAACACATCCAGTATTGTGTTGAATACCAATTATTAGGGTCAATAAATATACAATCACAGTTAGATTCGGCTTTTAGAAGATCAATAAAGGAACATAACGATATAGTGACCAAAAACAGGTATGTTGTGATGGATGAGCGATGGTGGGATAACATCCACAACTATGTGATAAAGGTGCTGTCGATAAAAAAGAAGGTAGAGGTAGGAAAAAGGAGTGGTTGACAGCATAGGGGTAAAGGACGTGGTGGTCAGATGAGTGCGAGAGATGGAAGCTGATGCGTGACTGAGAATCGGGCAAAAGAAGGACATCGGGGAGAAGTTATGCTCTAACGAGCGATTCCACCCTGATGCCCTAGTATGAGAGTGGTGAGGTTCAGCTGGTCCCTGCTACATCGAAGTTACGGAGGGCAGGGAAGTCCGACTTAGGGCCAAACTGGTCGACGTGACACTGATGAGGTTTTAGCTCAGGAACCCAGCACTGTCGGAAATGTTTAGCTCCGACGCGATGTCTGTTTGCAGATTCCTCACCTAGTGATGAAAAAAAAAAAAGGACTATTCACTAGAATCCTTAAATACATGGGTAAGTTTGTAACTAGCAACATTTTTTCGGAGTTCATAATTTCGTATTTGCCGCTCAAAATAAAAGTGCCCCACCGATATTTTTACTCACGAGCCGCCACTGCAAATATCCTATATTTATAGTCATTTAGTTCACAGAAATCAGGTTCGTTTTTGCCATTTAACAAACAGGAAATAGTAGAAAGTCATGATTCAGATAATTTCTTATATTGTGCTTCGCTGCGCTATTATTATAGAGAACAATCTGATTGAATCTAGATTTTTTAACCCTTAATTTCCTGAATTTTAATTTGTTTACAAAATTTTATTTTTTTTATTTCAATGTATACTCGAGAAGGTTTTAAAACAAAAAAATACATTCACTTTCTTTATTAATTATTATTTTTCCTTGTAAATTATGAATCCTTGACACCACCATCATTTTTTAAAGTGAATTACCACTCGATATCTAGCTATATTCTAGACCATAAGATCAGTTCCTCCCATTGACGAATTGAGGGGGCCAGACGTAAAAGGGTTTAAGTGCAGTTTTGATAGTTCTGAGATAATCAGCTTCAAAGTTGTTTGAGTTTTATAAATACTAGGAGTCATTAAACTAAAACATGTCCAGTGTATAAAATGATAAAAATATAAGGGTACCTATATTATTACTCTTACTACATCCTTCCTTTTTTTCAACTATTAAAAAAATGTACTTGAATCAGTACATGGTGTTGATAAATGTTACTGGTAAAACGGTTCAAGTGCAGATTTTCTATCTGCATTCGAACTTTTAACTACATATTACTAATCATTTTTGTCCCAGCTGTTATCTACAGTGTAACTACAACTGGCACGTTGCATAATACTTAATTAGTCTTCAAAATCGGTCACAAATCTAATATTTATTTACTTGAAGTTAATCCTGTATTAACATGTGTTTACACATTACAGAATACTAAAAATACTTTTGTGGTAAAATGGTTCAAGCGCACTTAAACCCGTTTATTACTATTTTTTTAGAGAATACTAAAAATAGTTGTGTGGTAAAACTGTTCAAGCGCATGGTTAAACCTGTTTACTACCAAAACAAATTGCAATTGTTTTCAGTGAACTAAATGTAATGGCGATAGACGGCTACTGTAGGGCGAAATATGCTTAAATCGTTTTACCATTAAGTCTAATACCATTTAAGTATGCGAATCTGTACTTAGAGTAAAATTTTAAAAAAGTGCACTTAAACCCATTTACTTCTAACCCCCTCAATTATGTTATATGACAAATTTTATATGACGTATATGAATTATATTTTCCAATCAAATGTGGATGTGTCACATGAACAATTTTTTTCTTAATCTGAGCAAAGGTTCACTCATATTAGGTATTTATTGGAGCAACTCCATGGCAGATGATGGCCATCAGATGACCATACAGTTTTCAACCAAATCAGCTTCAAGAAGCCAAATCAAGAAGATTTTCATCATAATCAGCTGTTGCAGGCTTTTTTATATCTTAGATATGGCAGGACTAAATTCTTGGAATCTGTATAAGGAAGTTACTGGCAGTCAAATATCTAGGCAAACTTTTCTACTTTCAGTTAGCAGAAGAATTGCGACAAGACCATAATGAGCAGGACAACATCAACGGATACAAATCCAAGAGGTACAACACCCCAATCAAATAATAAAAATAAGCAATGGCAAACAGGGAACTGCAACAAAATAAAATATGTGTTTGTCATTATATGTAAAAAATTTGTTTGTGGGTCTTGTTGTACAAGCAAAATGAAACAGTTTTGCTATTGCATAAATTGTACTTAAATAATTAAATAATTTATTTAAATTAGGTAAATATTACTTTTATTCTTCTTAAAGATCCCTCTCCTATCGGAGGTAGGATATCATAATGGCTATGGTCACTTTGTTGGCTGCTGCTCTGAATAGTTGTAATGAAGTACAGTTAAACCATTCTCTAAGGTTCCTCAGCCAGGAGATGCGTCTTCTTCCTATGCTTCTTCTTCCTTGGATCCTTCCTTGCATAATAATTCTCAGCAACTCATATTTTTCTCCTCTGGTAATGTGACCCAAATATTCCAGTTTTCTAGTTTTTATACTCTTCATATCTTCTAACTCCTTATGTAAACGTCGTAGCACTTCAACATTGGTAATCTTTTGAACCCACTGACTTTTCAAAATTCTTCTGTAACACCACATTTCGAACGCTACTATTCTTCTTGTGTTGTCTCTTCAATGTCCAAGCTTCCATTCCGTATAGCAATATAGAAAATATGTAGGTCCTCTCAATCTGAGAGGCAACTGAAGGTCTTTGTTTGTAAGCAGTGTCTTCATTTTTATAAATGCTTGCCTTGCAGTTTCAATTCGGACATTAATTTCTTTGCTTTGGTCATTTTTGTCATCAACCCAGGTTCCCAGATATTTGTATGTCTTAACTTTTTCTATTTGGGTTTGCTCTATCATTAACCTTTCATTTCCATGTTCTGTTTTTGAGACAATCATGAATTTTTTTTTGTTTATTTTTTCCGTGTCGAGTACAATAATCGTTAATTCCATTTAGCAATTCTTGTAGCGATTCTAGGGTGTCTGCCATTATAACGGTGTCATCAGCGAATCGTTATTTACTATTCTTCCGTTTGTAGAGATTCCATCACTTAGCTCCGCTAACGCTTCCTGAAATATGGCTTCACTGTACAGGTTAAACGGTAGCGGCGATAGAACACAACCCTGTCTTACTCCTCTCTTTATATTAATATTCTCGGATTCTTGTTCTTCTATCTTTATATTTACCTTTTGATTCCAATACAGATTGGAATATTTTTATATTTTTATTAGTAGGTATTAACTCAATATAGGATTTTTCAAGTAAAAAAGGATGAAAAAGTAAAAAAGACCAAAAACGACTGGCGATAGACAATTATTCTAATCACTTTGACGGCTTCGGTGCTTCTAGGTATGCAAACATGCTGGAGCTTCTAGTGTTAAACAATTTCTGTCCAAAAACTTCACCCGGTACCTTTCAGACCGTTTCATGTTTAAGGCCATCGGTACATAATTCGCAAATATTTGACTGCTATCCCTACTTTTTCTGTCTTTACGGCAAATTACGTGTAGTAAAATTCACACTGGTATGGATAAGTAAACATTACTAGAATGTCATTCTACTTGACAATGTCATCATTAACTTCAAAGAGATGGCTTTTGAATGTTCTTGAGTAACTGTTATTTGTATAATTGCAAATTATTAATTCTGTTAATAAATGTGATAGTTTTTTCACTAACTATGGATTCAGTGATTGTAATAATTTATATGTTCAACAAAAACTAATACTCAATCGAGAAAAGAGGAAAAGTGTTAAAGTGATTTTTTAATATCTAATATATTTTTACTATGGAGCGCTTACAATTTTGAACATCTTATCTATTAATACACTATTAATATTTTTTTAATCAACAACTCAAAAAAATATTCCCGATGCCATGTCAAATATTTAAAACTGTCACTGTCTTGTCATCATATTCTATTTGACTCAGTGCGTTGTATGACAAAGATAGCGAATGTTCGATTTGGAAAATATTACCACGGACATGGTGTAAATTTTTTTCGAATCCTGAAAAAACTAATAAATATTTTTAAAAAATTTAAACGCAGAATGAAAGACTAAATTATTATCGAGTGCGAAAGTCCCTTAGAATAAATAAAAAGTTTCTTTTGAATTAGATATTTGAAATAAAAATCACACTACAGTTTCTCTTAGTTTTTCACCTCTGTAACTTATTAAAATAAACATTATAGAAGTTTTCAGGGACTTTCGGCCCTCGGTAGAACGCAATCTTTCATTCTGCCTTTAAATTTTTCAAAAATAGTTATTAGTTTTCTCAGGATTCGAAAAGAATGAATCCCCATTTGAATAGCATTGCAGCCGAAAATACGTACCCATCCCCTTAGTAAGGATATTTTTGAAATGCGCAAAGAAACCGAATTAAATAGCTATTTGTATAACAAGGGAGGAAAGTGCTACTTTTCCTCCCGAGAATGAAGTTTACTGCCCGACCCGTAGCGAAGGGCAGTAATCATTCAAGGGAGGAAAAGGCACTTTACTCCCATGTTATACATATGGTTTTTCCACCTTCCTCAAATAACAAGTCATTTTTTCATTTCTACTTAATTTATTTACGTAACTAACCAACAAAATTTATTAGAACTAAAACAAACAAGTAGGTACAATATAACTGTCAACTGTAAAATATAAATCAAATTATTAATGTAAACATTGTTAAATCAAAATAACAATTTACTGTTTTTTACCATTCTACAAAATACAGGGTGTTTTATAAACAAACATTAAAATGTATAGATACTTACGTAATAGAAAATAGATATTGTACAGGGCGTCCCTAAGTTGTATTTCATGAATGAAATACCATGACGTCACTTTGACTTTTCCTCCCTAGGGAGGAAAAAAATTTTCCTCCCTAGGGAGGAAAAGTAAAAGTGAGGTCATGGTATTTCATTCATGAAATATAACTTATTGACGCTCTGTACAATATCTATTTTCTATTAGGTAAAATAGGTATGGTAAAAAACAGTCAATTGTTATTTTGATTTAACAATGTTTACATTAATAATTTGACTTACATTTGACAGTTGACGGTTATATTGTACCTACTTGTTAGTTTTAGTTTTAATAAATTTTGTTGGTTAGTTACATAAATAAATTAAGTAAAAAATGAAAAATGACTTCTTATTAATTTGAGGTAGGTGGAAAATGTTGGAATTCAACTTTATTATTTTTGTTAAGTGTTAGAATACACATGTGGGGTCTCTCTTCATGGCTGGGCCAATTCTCCGAATGCATTAGGGCGATAAACTTTTACCTAAAATTGCACATGTTACAAGGGATGTGAATGCCAGAACTGTATGTTAGTGTTAGTTCTGCGTTCGATAAGTAGTCTAGAAGAATATCTCGTTGTAGAAACACGTATCTTAATTTCTTTGTATATTGTAATATTACGGTTTTTCGGTTAAAATAAATAGGTTGTTTACTATTATTTGTACCTTTTATTATCTACTATTTCTAATAGGTTCTGGGCTCAGTTACGTTGTTAGCTCACCTGTATTAAGATAATAATTAAAAGTGTACAGTCGCGAAATTTTCGTGTTAACCGAATACATAATGGCGGAGAGTGCGAAATATAACGTCGAAAAGTTGAACGGCAAGAACTATCAATCTTGGAGTTATTTAGTGAAAATGTTACTCATCAATGCTGATCTATGGGAAATAGTTTCGAGTGAGTTACCATTAGAAGCAGATCGAAGCAGTTCTTGGAAAAAACAAAATGATAAGGCTTTGTCAACTATAGCCTTACTTGTTGACGTTAATCAATTAGTGCATATCCGGAACAGGGAATTCGCGCGCGATGCGTGGATAGCGCTAAGGGAGTATCATCAGAAATCAAGTTTGTCTAGTATGGTGTTTTTGTTAAAGCAAATCTGTAGGCTATCGCTAGAGGAGAATGGTGATATGGAAGCACACATTAGTTTATTCCTAGAATCGTTGAATAAACTGGCCGCCTTAGGGGAAGAAATTAAGGACAGGTTCTCAGCAGGAATTTTGCTGGGAAGTCTTCCAGACTCATACAGTTTTTTGATTACAGCGCTGGAAAGTAGGCCATCGAGTGAATTTACTCTAGAATTTGTTACGAGTAAATTAATAGATGAGTACAGGAGACGTCAGGGAGCTTTGGGAAGAAATCAGGAGGATTCGGTGATGAAGTCAGTATACGAGGGTAACAAAAATAATGGTACTGCAAGGGCAGAAGCAAGGCAGTGTTATTTTTGTAACCGAAAGGGCCATTTTAAACGAGATTGCTTTAAGTACAAAGCGTTTAAGAAGGAAAAGGCCAATAAAGTCACTGAAGGTACTGATGATGCATGTTTTATGGTCAATTATAGCTCAAGGGACGGAAAAAGGGATTCTGCTTCGTGGTATGTGGACTCAGGAGCTTCGAGCCACATGGTTAATTACAAAGGATTCTATACCCAATTTGACGGTAGCAGAAAAGGCGTTGTAAGTTTGGCGGAGAAAGGGCAATACTCCGAGGTTCAGGGTATAGGAACAGGACTTATTGAGTGCGTGACTAGATCGGGAGTGGAAAATTTAAAAATCGACGAAGTGTTGTATGTGCCGGGATTAGACTCAAATCTGCTTTCGGTGAAAAAGCTAACAAGTGCGGGACATAATGTGCAATTCGATAAAAACGAGTGTAAAATCGCTTTACACGGAAAAGTCGTCGCGAGTGCGGTGCCTTCACCGGACTTATACAAACTTTCAACTGTGGACCATGGATTGAGTGCTGTGGAGCACTCCAGCAACTGTCAACATGCATGGCATAGACGATTTGGACACAGGGACATGGATGCAGTCAAACACTTAATGGAAAAGAAAATGGCAGTCGGGATTGATATGACAGACTGTAGGATTAGGGAAACTTGTGAATGCTGTATGAAAGGTAAAATTTTACGTAAGAGTTTTCCAAAATTTTCTCATAGCAATACATTTAATATTCTTGACTTATTACATTCGGATATTTGCGGGCCCATGAAGACTGTTACTCCAGGGGGTAAACGTTATATTTTGACTTTAATTGATGATTTTTCTAGATATACAACTATATATTTATTAAATCATAAAAATGAAGCGGTAAAATGTATAAAAGAGTTTATAGAATTTGCGAGTAATCAGTTAGGTAGGGTTCCAAAAGTAATTAGGTCGGATAGGGGTGGCGAGTACGTAAATAATAATTTAAGGGAATTTTTAAAGGGTAAAGGTATAAAAATTCAATATACAGCGGGGTACTCTCCAGAACAAAACGGGGTTGCAGAAAGAAAGAATCGATCTCTAGTTGAAATGGCTAGGTGCATGTTAATCGATGCGGGTTTAGCAAAGAAATTTTGGGGGGAAGCGATAGTGACATCCAATTATTTGCAAAATCGATTACCTACTAAGTCGAAAGAAAAAACGCCCTATGAATTGTGGCATAAAGTAACACCGAATGTGTCGAATTTGCAAATATTTGGGTCTACGGTTTATAGCCACATTCCCAAAGAAAAAATGAAGGATAAATTTGATCCAAAAGGTGAGTCACTGATATTTGTAGGTTACTCTGATGAATCAAAAGCGTATAGATTGTTAAATGTAGATACAGAACGTATTACAATTAGCCGTAGTGTGGTGTTTTCCAAGAGAAATATATGCGTCGAGAAAAAGGAGGCAAAAAGTGAGGAAATATCCATTGGGTCCATGATGGAACGGGAAAAAATAAAGCCAAACGACGTAGAAGACAGAGAGGTTGCAAATTTTGAAAACACGGAGGAAATAGAAAATTCTACGGACACATCTAACACGTATGAGAGCTTAAGTTGGGAAGAATCCCATGACGATGACGGTGATTCTAACTATCAATTAGATACAGATCTCGATATAGAGAATTCAGGTGATCGTAGATCTAGCAGAATAAATAAAGGTATTCCACCTGAGCGCTACATAGCAAAGTTGACAGAACTCGAAGAAGTAGAACCTAAAAACTTTAAAGAAGCGCTTAAAAGAAGTGATAGTGAAAAATGGAAGCAAGCTATGGAAGAGGAAATCACGTCATTAAGGAAATTTTTTTTGTAAAAGCAATATTGATACATGTTTATATATCAAGGTAATAAATAATGAAAGGGTTTACATACTTATATACGTGGATCACATTTTAATAGCAGCAAAGGATACACAGGTAATAATTGATATATTTGAAGAGAAACTAAAATGTAATTTTTATATAAGGAGTTTGGGATTATTACAAGATTATTTAGGTATGAAGATTGAAATGTGCGATAAAGGGATATGTAGTTTAAATCAGGCCAGTTATATTGACAAATTGCTGAACAAGTTTATGATGAAAGATGGAAAAGAGTTCAATATACCGCTGGATGTTGGATACTATAAGCCTAGCAGAGAAAAGCCGGTGAAAAACAGTGAAATATATCAACAACTGATTGATGGTTTATTATATATTGCGGTAAATACTAGACCGGATATATTGGCAAGCGTCACCATACTAAGCCAACAGAATAAAAATCCAAATGAAGTAGATTGGAACGAAGCAAAGAGGGTGTTAAGATATTTAAAGAAAAGTAAATATAAAAAGCTTATTTTAGGACAAGAAGGGACAGATAGTCCATTATACGGCTATGCAGACGCTGACTGGGCAGAAGACAAGGGGAACGGAAAATCAAATAGCGGGTATATATTTTTATTACGGGGTTCGCCTATAAATTGGGGATGTAGAAAACAGAATTGCGTGTCTCTATCATCAACTGAAGCAGAGTACATAGGATTGGCTGAAGGATGTCAGGAAGCAATTTGCTTAAAACAGGTTATAAACGAATTTGTGGGTTTAGAGCCGGAATTAGTTATATAGAAAAAGGGGTTGTTAACTTTAGGTATTGTCCTACCGAGGATATGATAGCCGATATGTTGACTAAACCGCTGAATAGGGTTAAGTTAGAGTACTTAAGTAGTAAAGGGGGTCTGTTTGACTAATTCAAAAATAATTTTAGTTGCGAGGGGATGTTGGAATTCAACTTTATTATTTTTGTTAAGTGTTAGAATACACATGTGGGGTCTCTCTTCATGGCTGGGCCAATTCTCCGAATGCATTAGGGCGATAAACTTTTACCTAAAATTGCACATGTTACAAAGGATGTGAATGCCAGAACTGTATGTTAGTGTTAGTTCTGCGTTCGATAAGTAGTCTAGAAGAATATCTCGTTGTAGAAACACGTATCTTAATTTCTTTGTATATTGTAATATTACGGTTTTTCGGTTAAAATAAATAGGTTGTTTACTATTATTTGTACCTTTTATTATCTACTATTTCTAATAGAAAAACCATATGTATAACATGGGAGTAAAGTGCCTTTTCCTCCCTTGAATGATTACTGCCCGTCGCGTAGCGACGGAACTTCATTCTCGGGAGGAAAAGTAGCACTTTCCTCCCTTGTTATACAAATAGCTATTTCCTATGCGATCGGCCTCACAACATAGACTATATTGCTATAAGCACAAATTAGGCCGCAGTATTATTTTTTATCATTCGTTTAATAATTAGTTATTGTCATTTAAAACAAAATATTAAACATTTCTGTCACTTCTGATAAGATTTTTGTTTGAAATAAAATAAATATTAATATAAATATAATGCATGGCGGGAAGAAGTAAATTATTACGATTACATAGTAGTGGAGCGGTTCCCAAAATGTGCTTCGAGGCGCAGCGCTGTAAAAAAAGAATTTCGACGGAGCGTGTTGACACGCGCTTTGAGAAAAAGGAAAAATATAACAGAGAATGATAAAAACTAAAAACGCTAATACAAAAAACATATTTTTTTCAGAGTTTTAAGTAAGGTGCGCTGCCTTCAAAAATCCGAAAAACTATTTTTTAGAGGTTTTGGGGAATTTTCTCCAGTTTATAGACTTCAAAATAGATCAACTCAAGGTTTTTTATAGGTGGTATTAAATTTGAATAAATGAGTCGTTTGGAAATTTAAACATTGGGCGAAGCACCTTTAAAGCCCGAAATACTATGTTTTTGCATGGTTTTTAAGGGATAAAACTGCGCAGAATCTTATTTACTAATCACAGGAACATAAAAAATTAATTCTGAGAATGAGGCCATTTTGCCTATTTGGGTAGCCTTTATTTTTTTTAATGACAATTTTAATACATCTGACGCTCATCTTGAATAAAGTTTAACTAAAAATGATTTCCATTTTATAACAAATGTCAACAAAAGTGTTTTTAAAAAATTGAAAAGCAGAATGAAAGATTACATTATTATCGATGGCCGAAAGTCCATGAAAACGTCTATATTGTTGTTTATTTTAACAAGTTACAGGGGTGAAAAAAAAAAGAGAAAATTTGGTGTGATTTTCAATTTCAAATATCTCATTCAAAATAAACTGTTTGTTTAATAAGGGACTTTCTGTTCTCGGTAATATTGTAATCTTTCATTCTACGTTTAAATTTTTCAAATATATTTGAAAATCTGACACTCACTTTGAATAAACTTTAACTAAAAAATTATTTCCATTTAAGGGGGTAGGCGCAAAATCTTGTCCCAATGCTATTTAAATGCATTAATTTTTTTCTAAGCTTGAGAAAACTAATAAGTATTGTTGAAAAATTGAAACGCAGAACGAAAGATTACATTATTACAGAGGGCCGAAAATGCCTGAAAACTTCTATAATGTTATTTAGTTTAATAAGTTACAGGGGTGAAAAAAAAAATAGAAAATTTGGTGTGATTTTTAATTTCAAATATCTCATTCAAAAGAAAATTTTTGTTTAATTTAAGTGACTTTCTGCCCTCGGTAATGTTGTAATCTTTTATTCTGCATTTAAATTTTTCAAAAATATTTGAAAATCTGACACGCATTTTGAATAAAGTTTAACTAAAAAATTATTTCCATTTAAGGAGGTAGGCGCAAAATCTTGGTCCAATGCTATTTAAATGCATTCAAAGCACATTAATTTTAATAAAAAAAATGCATTCGTTTTTTTTTCGAATCCTGAGAAAACTAATAAGTATTTTTGAAAAATTGAAACGCAGAATGAAAGATTAAATTGTTACCGACGGCTGAAAGTCCCTGAAAACTTCTATAATGTTGTTTATTTTAATAAGTTACAGGAGTGAAAAAAAAGAGAAAATTTTATGTAATTTTTAATTTCAAATATCTCATTAAAAAAACTTTTTGTTTAATCTAAGGGACTTTCTGCCCTCGGTAATATTGTATTCTTTCATTCTGCATTTACATTTTTCAAAAATATTTATTAGTTTTCTCAGGATTCGAAAAACAATAATGCATTTAAATAGCATTGGACCAAGATTTTTCGTCTACCCCCTTATTTATTAATCACGACGTATACACACAACCAAAATTATATGGAATCATCGGAATCATCATGGAAACGAGTAATGTTTAAATTGTTTATATTTATCTTTTTGTTTTTTTTGTAGTCAGTGTTATCACCTCTAGTCCTTATGTAAGCTTCAGTTTGAGTGGACATGCTCCTAATCAAATTATCACCATTTTGTTCTGGTAGGTTGCTCCATTCTTCAAGAGCAGCTTGTACAAGCCGTGCGGTGTTTTGTGGATTATAATGGCGAGCTCTAATTTTCCTTTTAAGCATATCCCACAAATACTCTATAGAGTTAAACTCGGGTGAGCAAGCAGGCCACTCCAAACAAGGGATACCTTCTGCTTCAGTGATGCCTCTAGTCACTCTAATGGTATGTGGAGGTCCATTATCATGAATGAAAATTAAATTTTCTCTTGTTGCACTTCTCCAGAGCCTTACTACAGGTTATCAATATACCTGTGAGCAGTTAAAGTTGATTGGATGAAAATTAAAGGAGTTTTTTTACGGATCACAATTCCTCTCCAGAATATTACACTTCCCCTTCTTTATTTGTGACATGATCTGACAGTTTTTGATCTTGTTTGTCTTCCTTGACCTCTAAGTACACGATTTCGTGGATCATCTGATTTTACACAAATTCTGACTTTTTCTGAAAATAGCACATTTTGCCAATTCCCAATGTTCCAGTTTTAGTGGTGAAGACACCAATTTAGGCAATCAATCTTGTGCTGCCTGGATAACTCGGGAACCCATAACAGTCTCCTGCTGTATACTTCTTGGCACGAACTCTTCTTCTTATCGTTTCAACTTAAATTGTTACACTTGTAGCTTCCAAAAGCTGCCTTTGAAGATACTGGCGAGAAATGGTTGGGTGTCTTCCAGCTGATTGGACAATTAAACGATCGTGACGAGACGTTATTATTTTTTGGCGACTTTCCCTTGCTTTATTTTTGAGCTTTCCTAGTTCCTGTTACCTAGCATAGGTTTTGGACAGAACGACCTGTGTTACGCCTAGCTCTGCAGCTATGTCCCTCCGAGAACATTACTTGCTTCACAAGCCCAATAATATTTCCCCGTTGTAAGTTCTATAACCCCACAGGAGGCATATTTTCGTTTTTGGACGCAAAAGTTTATTTATTTTCGTTCAATTTGCAACTCAAGTAAATAACCCATACCGTACCGAGCTGTACTATCTGATTGTCTTATCGATTTGTTTATTTTTAATAAACACCTTTATTCCTCGCAACAATAACAAGTTTTTTCAAAAGAAATAAATATTGCTTTGAAATACATAGTCATTCCTATAAGTTTGGTTGTGATAAGTGAGCCACAAACTGATTCAAGTTTGGGAGCCACTGTTTGGGAACCAAATTGTTCGTGTGATCAAAATAAAATCCTCATTGAAGATTAGATTAGCGTAGTATGTTCAACAACAACCTGAGTTAAATTTATTGATTTAAATTGAGCCCCATATTATATAACACAATTGCAGTTTAAACAAAGTTGCAAATAAAAAATTTTGTCCGCGTCGTTGTTTTATCAGTATGTTCGTCTCTATATTAATATTTATAATATTTGCATTGCTTGTTTATATTTTTTATATAACGATAGTTAAATCTCAAAATTATTGGAAAGATAGAGGAGTCGTTCAAGCAAATCCTCCATGGCTATTTGGTGAGTCGTTCAAGAGTGTGCTCAAACAAGAAAGTTTTGCAGAAAGTTCTGGTCGGATATATAATACATTTCCGAATAAAAGGTAAGGAAAACTTTATTTTTCTCATCGTATACAATAAGCAAAATGTAAACTTTTGGCAATTTTCATTTGACTAGTTTCGACTCTTTCTTGAACACATATACAGTGTGTCAATTTGAACAGTTATCACCTTCTGTAATTCGATCCCTAAAGAAAATCTAAAAAATGCGAAAACACGTCAAACTCATTTGTGAGGGGGATGTTTTGTATACCAGTTTTTAATTAAATTACATTAAACCTCTAGCAGGTGCAGACACAACCCCCAAAATATTTAATGGATAGGGGGTTAAGTGACACCACATTTTAAAGAAAGTTGAACTACCTTTTCAAAAAACGTCGCAGCATATGCGATTTGCTATACAAAAGAAAATTCAATTTTCCCGCAGAAATTCTACAGTTTTCACACATATTGTAATCTCCTTGATTTCATCTTACTTAAGATTATTAAAATGAATACAGTGTATCCATTTTCGCGACAGTAGTAGGCAACCATCATAGCTATTAAGACTTTAGAGATTGCTGCTCTGAAAAGTTCATTTGATGTACATCGATACCATTCTCTCAGATTGCGCAGGCAGGATATTCTACGTCTCCCTATGGTTCCTTTTCCTTGAGTCTTTCCCTACCTAAACAGTTGGAGCAAGTTGTACTTATCTCTCTCCACGTGTACTTAATATTTGTCCGAGATATTTGCACGAGATATATCAATTTTCTTGAGAATAGGGAACTTGCATAAATTTTTAAATATTAAAATGATATTAAAAAACATAAGGTAACATGATCTTAAAACGCTTGCATGCGAAAAAAACAAATATTTTTAACCCGTACGCTAATTACGACGCTTTGAAAATGCTATAAAATTCAAATATCTTAGGAGGCTCTTGAACGTCCTTCTGTTGGTCCGACGTCACGGGCCACGGTCAACCGGGCTTAGCAGTCGGAAACAACGCGATTAGGGTAGGTATCACGGGTATATATTACATTTTAATCGTCTTTAATGGAAGATTCCTAGGTATTATTTATGTTCATCTTATATATTATAATAAGTAATTCCCCAATCAGCTTAGTTTTAAACTGAAATTGATAAAGTTGAGTGCTACTTTGTAAAGAGTTTAAAACGCATAATATGACGGACGAGGGTAAGTCTGAAAATTTACCTACCGTTGATGTCTTCATGGTGGCAACTTTTATAAAAAGTAGTGAAAGCTATTCTATTGGAGAAATGCGAGGTGTCAAGGCAAATAAATAAGAGTTATTAATAAGCATGTTTAAACCGTTTATAACAATAGTTTGGTACCATTATACCTACCTCTAATCGAAGGATTTCGTATATCCTGGAAAAGATTACGGTGTAATTTGCATTATAATAAAGATTATATTTTATTGTAACGTGTATTAGTACCTACTGGAGCCTTTTATTATTGTGTTCAAAGCCTTCTGAGAAAATATTATGGTGATTAGCAGACGTACCGATAGAACGTGTACATAGCCAACAAAATCCTTCTTTACAAAGTTAATAATACGCATAAATAAGAAGAATCATTATTGTAATTTTACAAGTTAATATCTTTATCATCTCAGCATCATACTTACACCGCATCCCTCGGTAGACCGCAAGCTATAGTAGAAACCCGACTGTAGACCGCATACTATAGTAGCACCAATACTTTTTAGTTACTCTTACTTTTATTACTAAAAGTTTTGTTTATTTTGAAGTTATTTGTTTCTTCCTTGTTCTTCAACACAAGAAACGACAAAAGTAATTTCATAAAAAAGAACTTTTTGATACATGTCAAGAGAGATAAAATGTTAATATTTTGCCTGTCATAGAAAAAATTATTTTTGCCACAGAGTAAAACAAGATATTTTTCAACTATATTATTTATCTATGGGCAAACTGCATTAAATGCAATAGCCCACCGAACGGGCAAACGCTATGAGTGGCCTATGACGTCAGACCCCAGCTCTCGCTTTTGAAGTTGTTTGAAACGGAAATTTTAGGCGCGGAACTTTGATCAGATTTTGTACGTACACTATTCATTGTTAAGACGTAATATTTTGAATATAACATTTTAAAACATAAATTAACAATTTTATGCAAAAAAAATTTTTAGTGCAAGTTCCCTATTGTAGCTACCTACCGCAAGAGCTTTCAAGTTTTTGTTATGCAGTGAGTACCTATAATGAAGTAATACGTACGACAATAACTAACTAATTAGAGTTGATTTAATCTTACTTCAGTACCACTTAAATTTATTTCAATTTATTTCGCGTTAAAATTGTTTTAGTAAGAGGAAACCATATATAATTTTTGTCATCTGTCATAGTTTAGGCATGATTATTCTATTAATATAAGGGTAGTTGCTTTTATAGCATATATTTATGATGATGGAAAATAATAACATATCAGCATAAAAAAATTGAGATTTATAATTTGAGTTGTTCAGAAGCACAGTGGCCTAACTGTAAAATTGATCTTTTGAGATAATGGCAAATATGGATATGTGCAAAAAATTTAATATTTCAGTTTTATACATCGGATTAATTTTTAAAAGAGCAAACAGTAGCGATCAACAGGTATCCACAAACGCGTTCCAAAATTACGGCTCTAATTTTGAATATTTTGTCGAGATATTTGGCACACATATTCGTAATGTAATAAAGAATGGCGGTACAGAGCCCAATTTCAGAAATATGTTAGTATGTGGAAATTACACTATAACCAAATAAAATATTGAAAAAAGAAGCCTGTACCGCCATTGAAAGACAAAAAACTACACTTTCTTAAAATAAACTTTTTTATCCCGTGCCTAGATTTTGTGTCACATTGGAACTAATAAAAATCGATTTTTTTATAACAAGAAATCGAACGTCACTGACTTGGCAACATTTCGCGCCTATGTGTATAAAAATTATTGTTTTTGATAGTATAAACGTCACTGTCAGTGTCGAATTACCGACGCAATGTTGCCTCACTTTTGAAAGTTCGCAGAATTTTCGCAATCTTGGACCGCGTTTGTTGCTACCTGTTGATCGCTACTGTGTGCTCTTAAGCAGCACAAATAGAGAGTTAAGCCAATATGTTGGTATTTGTCCCATTTCGTGTACTTATTTAAGGCGTGAATTTTTTTCTATATTTCCACGTATCTTATCCATTTTGTTAGTATTTCATCTTATCGTGTGCAATAAATAAATAATAAAGACATCTGATTTGTTCTTGAAGGTATACTTTTTCTTGTCTCATTTTAATCAAAATTAATGTCTTATTCAATTAGATACCACGAAGTATAAAGTTTAGATTAGATAATATATTTAGTTTAGTTGTAAACTAACTGTTACACTTTCCAGGTGATATCTTTGGCCTAATATTATGAAAGATGCGTAAGTCCAGAATATTCAATTTTTAGACCAACCAAGTTAGTAAAAAATAAGCCCTTTTTCGACATAATTGAAAAGACGAGGTTTGACAGTTGAAATGTGTAGTATGAGATATTACAAAAAGGCTACCATCTTGGGATTCATCAATTTTTAGTGGAACATTTTTTAAATAAACAATCAAAACGTCAAACTTAGTTTTTTTCTCATGACTTAAAAACATGTTTATTTAGAAATTTGACGTCCACAGGTAACTTTTTTAGAAAAAAAAGATACATCGAATGAGATACACCAAATTAAAATCGGTTAATAAACAAAAAAGTTATTGCAAAACGGACGACAAAATCACTGTTTTTGAATATTGTTAATAACAATTTTAGTGTTTATTAAAATATGTTTAAATATACCTAAACTTGAGGGCATTATGGTGTTTGAATGGTGTGCAAAAAATGGTCCAGATCTGTTAAACAGTTTTTGCAAAATTTAATTTGTTTTTAAAATTTTTTGAAAAACGAGCTAAGTTCTGAGGCTGGTCCAGTTAATATGGCTGAATGTATCTCAATATTCAGGGACTCATTTCCTTCGTTAATATGTATACTAATACTCTATGAAAAAAAAGTAAAAAAAATTACATGTACGTACACAAAATTATTTGTTAATAAATAGCAGTTTTTAAGCTTATAAACAATTACAATAATTTCGTAGAAATTAGATCAAATTAAATGGCAATAAAAATACTGAAAGCTGGTAAAAATACACAACTTCTAAGAAAAATTTTTAGGTCCTACGACCCTTGGGGTCTAAGATAGCCCCTTTTTTTTTGAAAAAATCGCTGTTACGTTAATTAACAACACTAAGATCTGAAATTAACCAATATTTTATAAGAAAAGTCAAAGTTTTTAACAAAGTTTTTTGCAAGAAAAAATGTTAAAAATTTAAACAGTGTTGTTATAAAGAAAGAGTATTTTGCGTTCCGACTAAAGTAAAAAAAAAATGATGGGCGCAGCCGAATGAGAATAAATTCGCTGACTAGAGATAGACCGTTGCAGCCCATTTTTAACATTAACAGTATACCGGATTTGAAGCTTAATATTATATTTATATATTTTGGTAGAAACTTGAATTTTATGAATATTATTATGTTGCACATTTATTTAGTAAAATTATATTTTAAATAAATGAATTTAAAAAATAACAATAAAAAGGCCACAAAGTCAAAATATGCAACAGAAAAAAAGTTACGCGACCTTATAGACGAGTGGTACGTGGTACTCCCCCAAAAAAAACGCTCATTTCTCGAGATATCAACGACGGTGTGGTGAATGGCTAATTTTGGTCTTACTTTATACTTTTTATGGTGCTGAAAACGAAAATGAGTTTTATTTTGAATTTTAGATGGGAAAACATTGTCAAAATCGCAATTTTACCCTAAAAATAAAAAAAGATGAAATCACGTTTTTCTTAAAATTAAAAGTTACACCACTTTTTTTCTATAAAACATTTTGTTCTCTGTACTCTAGATTTTAACTTAAAATTCATTAAACAGCTAAATTTCAAATTTTGTTACTCAACTTTTGCGATTAAACTTTGCAATTCAAGAATCTGCACCTTTTACTTCAAACAATTTATAACTTTCTTTATGGCAAGACAGAAATATTGAAGCAGGTCCCATTGTCTTCAGAAAGGTGAGAAATATATCTGTGAAAATATCAGAAAAAATATTACAATGGACAGAGTTGTAACAAATTAAACTAAAAAAACGTGATTTTTTTTTATTTTTAGGGTAAAGTTGAGATTATGATAATGTTCCCCCACGTAAAATTCAAAACAACCCTAGTTTTAGTTTTGAGCACCATCAAAAATATAAAGTATGACCAAAATTAGTACCAGTATCCCGAGAAATAAGCTTTTTTTGGGGTGTGTCGCTCGTCTTTAAAGTCACATAACATTTTTCCTATTGCATATTTTAAATTAAATTTTTTTGGAAAACTTCTTCATAAAAGATATTTTATTTCTGTGTTAATTAAAATTATAAACTAAAAAGTTTGTCACTTAACTTTTTTAAGTAAACATGAAACTAACGAAATCTGACGACAAAATGTTTAAAAATTAACAACTTTTCTTTTAACGTGTTGAGTCATTTTGGACAAATCTCCTTGTTATCTATCATTGTTATCTAAATGCTTCAAAGAAAACACAGCAAAATTTTCAAAAGGAAGTATTTACAGCGACCAAAATACAGTGAGTTAAAATTGAAAAATCATCAAAATTTATTTTTCGCATTTTTGCATAAAATTTGATTTTTGAACATGTTCCACTAATTCTAGAAAAAAATTAACTCCATATTCGGATTCAGAGACCTCGACAACATAAGGAATGACGAAAATTTGTCATTCACCTTAAAGTATATTTTTGTGGTCGGGATAACGTAATTTTAATAGTTGCTGCCGCATGCCGGTCGCCAACCGCGCCCACTATTCAGTCAGTCGACTACGAACTGTATTTTTTATTTTAGTCGGAACGCAAAATACTCTGTGTTTATAACACTCCTATTTAAACAATTTTTAACATTTTTTCTTACTAAAAACTTTGTTAAAAACTTTGACTTTTCTTATAAAAGATTGGTTAATTTCAGCTCTTAGTGTTGTTAATTAACGTAACAGTGCTTTTTTCAAAAAAGGGGCTATCTCAGACCCCAAGGGTCGTAGGACCTAAAATTTTTTTTGAAGGTTGTGTATTTTAACCAGCTTTCCGTATTTTTTATTGCCATTTAATTTGATCTAATTTCTACGAAATTATTGTAATTGTTTATAAGCTTAAAAACTGCTATTTATTAACAAATAATTTTGTGTACGTATATGTAATTTTTTTACCTTTTTTTTCCATAAGCTGTTAGCATACATCTTAACTAAGGAAATGAGCCCCGGATTATTGAGATACATTCAGCCATATTAACTGGACCAGCCTCAGAATTTAGCTCGTTTTTCAAAAAATTTTATAAACAAATTCAATTTTACGAAAACTATTTAACAGATCTGGACCATTTTTTGCACACCATTCAAACACCATATTGCCCTCCATTTTGGGTATATTAAAACGTATTTTAACAAACAATAAAATTGTTATTAACTATATTCAAAAACAGTGATTTTGTCATCCGTTTTGCAATAACTTTTTTGTTTATTAACCGATTTTTATTTGGCGTATCTCATTCGATGTATCTTTTTTTTCTGATAAAGTTACCTGTGGACGTCAAATTTCTAAATAAACAAGTTTTTAAGTTATGAGTAAAAAGCTAAGTTTGACGTTTTGATTGTTTATTTAAAAAATGTTCCACTAAAAAATTGATGAATCCAAAGATAGTAGTCTTTTTGTAATATCTCATACTACACATTTCAACTGTCAAACCTCGTCTTTTCCGTTATGTCTAGTAAAAACCTAACTTGATTGGCCTATTTATACTTTTGATGGCATCTGTTAGCATCATTCAAAAGCTATTTACAGATCTGTTTTATTCTAATATATTTTACCAGATTTTGCTAAAACCGAGAAAATGACATATGCGTAAGTCCATTAATCTTGAAAAACATATGAAATCTGCACAAGTCCTAACAAGTCCGCTCTTGTTAGTAGTCAAACTGTTCAAACGTATCGGTGCTTTTCTGATGTTTATCATCATCATGATGCATCCTCTTCTGTCCACTGCTGGACATAGGTCTCTCCCATTCTTCGCCACTCTTCACGGTTTTGTGCTTCTTGTTGCCATTTCTTGGATATTCGGTTAATGTCGTCCATCCAGCGTGTTGGTGGTCGTCCTCTGCTGCGTTTGTCTTCGCTTGGGCGCCAGTCAATTAGTTTTCTGGTCCATCCTGAGTCTTTCAGTCGCGCTATGTGACCTGCCCAATTTCATTTCAGCTTGGCTATACGTTCAACGACATCAGTGATACCTGTTATTTTCCTTAAGTCTTGGTTCCTTATTTTGTCTTTTTTTGTCACGTCGAGAATCGATCTTTCCATGCGCCTTTGTGCCACTCGCATTTTTAGTGCTGTTGTTTTTGTGAGCGTGAGACTTTCTGCTCCGTATGTCATAATAGGAAGAACGCATTGGTCAAATGTCTTCCGTTTCATAGCTGTCGGGATGTTGCTCATAAAGATGTCTCTTAGTGAACCATACGCCACCCAATCAAGTGTTATTCGTCGTTGAAATTCGCAAGTCTGATTGTCCTTGCCTATTCTGATTTCATGACCGAGATATATGTACTTTTCTATCAATGCTACCACTTGATTTAGGATGGTTAGGTGTTCGCTGGGAACTAAATTTGTCATAAATTTGGTCTTACTGATGTTCATTTTTAGACCTTGTTGAAGATACGTTTTCTAATTCTAGTAGCATTTGTTGTGCTTCACCCAGATCTTTGGTCATCATCATCAACCCGTACGCGTCCACTGCTGGACATAGGTCTCCCTCAGCTCTTTCCATCTTTCTCTGTTTTGTGCGGCTTGCATCCAGTTGCCGACAATACGTTTCAGATCGTCAGCCCATCTGGTTGGTGGTCGTCCTCTGCTCCGTAGTGCTTGTTCCACTCGACAATACGTTTTGTCCATCGGTTGTCTGACAATCTGGCGACGTGTCCTGCCCAATTCCACTTGAGCGACGCGATTCTTTCGACGGCGTCCGCTGTTTTTGTTCTACGACGTATTTCTTCGTTTGGGATTCGGTCCCTCAGGGAGACACCCAACATCTGGCGCTCCATAGCCCTTTGAGTTATGCGAATCTTGTTCACTACCTTTTTTGTGAGTGTTAATGTTTCCGCTCCATAAGTGAGTACAGGCAATACACACTGGTCAAAGATTTTCCTTTTCAGGCATATGGGTAAATCCGATTTAAATACATAGCTCAGTTTACCAAACGCTGCCCAGGCTAATCCTATGCGACGTGGGAGCTCGCACGTCTGGTTATCTCTTCCCAATCGAATTTCATGTCCCAAGTACTTATAAGATGCAGTCTGCTCAATATTTTCATTCTATCAAGAACAATATTACGATTTAGCACCAGATTAGTCATTATTTGCTTCTTGTTGATGTTAATCTTTAGTCCGACCTCTAAGGAACCGTGATATAACTTGTTCAACATTATTATTGCATCATCCATACGATCGGCTATAAAGACGATGTCATCTGCGAATCTCAAATGACTGAGCTTCTCTCCATTTATGTTGATACCATATTCGTTCAGATCTGCCTTCTTAAAACTGTGTTCTAAAAGGGTTGTGAACAGCTTTGGTGAGATGGTGTCTCCTTGCCGTACTCCTCGCTGTATACAGAATTTATTTGTTTGTTGATCAGATAGTCTTACGCTAGCCGTTTCGTTGTGGTAGATATATTTTATCATGTTAGTATAGCGATAATCTATTCGGCATTCTGTCAATGCTTTTAACACTTTCTGCTGGTTTATGGTATCTAACGCTTTCTCGTAGTCCACGAATATCAGTGCCAATGGTTTGTTGTATTCCGCAGACTTCTCGATCAAGATTTTTATTACCAGTAAGTGGTCGTTAGTGTTGTATCCGGATCTGAAGCCAGCTTGTTCTCTAGGCTGATAGAAGTCTAACTTAGCCTCCAGTCTCTTTTTGATAATTTTTGTGAAAAGTTTATATATGTGTGATAGCAGACTGATAGGACGGTAGTTTTTTTATATCTGTTATGTCACCTTTCTTGTGCAATAAAACAATGACTGCATTGTTCCATTAAGAAGGCGTTTTTCCTTGGTAAATGTATTCGGTGAAAAGTTTGGCCAAAACCTGGATAATTTTATTTCCACCTTGTTTGATTGCCTCGATCACTACTCCGTCATCGCCAGGGGATTTATTATTTTTAATTTCTGAAAGTGTCTTTTTAACTTCGTATGGTGTTACTTCTGGCATTAATTCTGATCCCTGGTTTGTGATTTTGGACAGGAGCTGATCTTGCCTTGCGTTGGTGCTCTCATACATTTCGCGATAAAACGATTCGACAACCTTAAGGATTTCGGCTCTATCCGTAGCAATGCTGTTGTCTTTATTTCGTATTCTGTACATATTTTTGTTGCCAATGTTATTCGTATTTCGCCGCAAAACTTTTAAACTTTTGTTTTCTTGAATTATTTGAATTATTTCTCTTGTATTGTTTTCTCTTATGTCTTTTCGGATTGACCGGTGGATATCTTTATTTAATTTATCAGTGTTGTGTAGTTGGAGTCGTATTTTTCCGTCAGTTGTCTTCTTTTACTTATTAACTCTTTGGTATTTTGGCTTAATTTTTCTTTATGGGTCACGACCGTCGGGCAGCACTCCTTTCGGTTTCTTTAAGTGCCTCCGTTATGAGATTATTTGCTAGTTCGATGTCTTCTATTTCGTTTTCTAAGTCTTGTATACGTCTGGTTAGTATATCTTCATAGAGGTCGTTGTTTTCTGGGGGAATCCATTTCTTCTTTCGTGTTTTGAAGATCATCTTTGTTCTTGCCAAGTTGACATTTAATTTTATCCTTGCTCGGATTAATCTGTGGTCGCTTCCTATCGAAAATTTGTTAAGTACTTCAATATCTTTAATTATTTCTTTTCTGTTCGTTATGATAAAATCTATCTCATTTTTGACACTGCCATCTGGGCTTATCCGTGTCCATTTACGCTGAGGCTTTTTATCGAAAAAAGAGTTCATCACGGATAAATTTTCCTGGTGAAAGAAGTTAAGCAGTCTTTGCCCTCGTTCATTTCTTTCGCCGTAGCCATACTTGCCCATTGCTACTTCTGCATCATCTTGTTTAAAGCCCATTTTCGCGTTAAAGTCGCCCATAACTATTGTGTAGTATGCTGGTGTAGTATGTAATGCTGTTTGTAGGCCGTCATAAAATATTCGGTAAAATATTCGGTAGATCTTCGGTAATAAGTACTATATCGTCAGCAAAACATAGATAATTGAGCATTTCTCCATCTATTTTTATTCCTCTATTTTACCACTATAGCATTTTAAAGGCGTATTCGAGGACCGCTATAAATAATTTAGGTGAGAGAGTGTCACCCTGTCTCACACCTAGCTTGATATGAATTTTTCTGGTAGTATCATGTAGTTTTACACGCATTGTGGCGTTTTGGTATAATGTTTGCACTAACTTTGTAAACCGGTAATCTATTCTACTATTGTTCAGAGCAGTTACAATGCTGTCTAATTCCACAGTGTCGAAGGCTTTGTGAAAGTCTATGAAGATAAGTACCAGTGGTATGTTATATTCTATCGACTTTTCTATGATGTTTATACATATAATAAAAAGTCTTTTCATTGTAAACGGGTGAGTAGGTACCTACAGGGTACGGGTTATAATGTCATAACATATTGATTACTAAAAAACGTGAATTTAAATTGTTTAGTGACTTTTGCAATTTTTATATTATATTTAAGTAGTTGTATACAAGTCGAGTTATGCACAGTTAGTTTTTTGACTCTCCTGTAAAATCATTGTAAAATCCTGTATTTTGGGCTGCATATTTCACATTAGGTCGACGATATGTAGTACTCACATAGTATAATATTTTTTTGTTTCAGATATTTTGGTACTTATCAGTTCACCACACCTATTTTTGTGGTTAGAGATCCTGAGCTAGTTAAAAAAATTACTATTAAGGATTTTGATCATTTTGTGAATCACAGACAAATTATACCGGCGTCCATAGATCCGTTATGGGGAAACAATTTGTTCTCTCTGGAAAGTATGTTTAATATTTTATTATACATATAACTTACTTACTTAATCAGTAGACCCATTGATCTTTTCGGTGTTGGGCCAGTCATTCAATCTTAATTGGTCCTCTTCTAAGGTGCCGGGGGTTGCGTCTAGCTCTTAATGAACTTTCTCCATTCTTTCCTATTGGTTCCCATTTGTTTGCTTCTTGCTAGGTTTTACCCTTACTTTGTAATATCTGCGAGATATCACTATTCCTTCCTTTAATGTGTCGTCCTCTTCTGTTCTTCCCTATTGGTTTTGCTTCTCGGACTCTTTTTATTTATCTGTTATTGTACATCCGGGTTAGATGTCCGAACCATGCCAATTTTTTCTCCTTAATTTTAACGAAGTGTTAATTCATTAATGGTCGCCGTGAGTCACTAATTTCCTTATATGGATATAAGCTTGGGCCAGAAGTCACACTCAATTCCTAATACGGTCGTCGCGTCGGCTGGTGGCACTAATTTCCTTATACGGTCAACAGCTTGGGACAGAGTCGATACGGGCCTACTGGTGGTGCGGTGATGATATAAACACAGCGGAAGGCGATAGATAGCTGAATTGGTATCCTAAGTTCGTGGCGAAAAGTATTATAAGTTGGTGTGTGATTAATTTTGACCATTGTGAACGAGTTTAAGTATTAAAATAAATATATTTTCGTAAATACTTGTTTAAATATTTTAATAGACGATACGTATGGAGGGCTATTATTACGAGTTTGGTTTTAGCCCGATCAGGGAACGCAAAATTTTACGAAAACCTCCAAAAAAATAAGGGAAGGATGAAAATTTGGGAATAGGTAGTTGAAATTGTACTATTGAAATGTAAATTGTAGTGTTGAAACATTACCTACTTGACTACTTTCTTTAACAAAATTTACAACGAAGGAAAAATACCAGATGATTGGTTGAAGTCACTGTTTATAACATTACCAAAGAAAAGCAGGCCCACCAAATGCAGCGATTTTAGACTAATCAGTTTGATGAGTCACACACTTAAGATACTTTTACGTATTATACAAAACCGAGTATTCCTTCTGTGCGAAACTAGAATGGGTAATAAGCAATTCGGATTTAGAAATGGTCTAGGCCAGCTGTTCTCAATCTTTTTTGAGTCAGATACCACCAAATATTTTTTATTATTTTTGGTACCACCTAATTAAATACCTATCTAGCTAGGTGATCTAATTAACTATAATTGTGCCAATAGTGGTGCTGATTTTGGCTGTTTTGAGTTTTGTGTACCACCTCAAATAATGAAATGTACCACCAGTGGTACATGTACCACAGATTGAGAACCGCTGGTCTAGGCACTAGAGAAGCACTATTTTGTATGCGCGCTCTATTACAAGAAAGTTGTGAATTCCGAAAGAACGTTTATGTTTGTTTCATCGACTTCGAGAAGACATTCGATCGAGTACAACATGATACACTTTTCGATTGCCTGCAGGCAGCAGAACTTGACCACTACGATATAAGACTGCTGAAATACTTATATTACAATCAAGTAGCCTCTATCCAAATTGGAGACAGTCGTACTGAAAAACTGCCGATAAAACGTGGAGTACGACAAGGTTGTGTTTTATCACCCACCCTTTTTAATCTGTACTCTGAAGAAATCTTTAGGGAGGCTTTGGATGACAGACAAGAGGGAGTAAGGCTAGGCGGAGAAGTAATCAACAATATTAGATACGCTGACGATACAGCCATTCTTGCTGAAAATTTACAAGATCTTCAGACACTACTAAATCTAGTCAGTGAAGCAAGCTCTCGGAGAGGCCTTAAAATCAACATTTCAAAAACAAAGTGGATGGCAGTTGGAAAGATTAATATAGATCAAGGTCGGCTTTCCCTTGATGGAGAGGAGTTAGAACAAGTAAATCATTTCAAGTACATTGGCAGCTGGTTAAATGTAAATTGTGACTCTGATGAAGAGATAATAACTAGGATCGAAATATCACGGAAGGCTTTTATGACCTGGAAACCAGTTTTATATAATAGAAACCTGTCGATGAATATTCGAAAGAAGGTGCTGAAATGTTATGTGTGGTCTGTTCTATTGTATGGTTGTGAGACATGGACGTTAAAAACCACAATGCTAAACAAAATAGAAGCATTCGAAATGTGGTGCTATCAACGAATCCTAAAGATATCGTGGGTTTCGCACACTTCCAATGAAGATGTTCTTCAAATGATAAATTCGGAACGTCTGCTCATAAGCACCATAAAGAGGAGAAAAACAGAATACTTCGGCCATATAATTAGAGGACCTAAATACCATCTGCTTCGCCTTATAATACAAGGAAAAGTGGAGGGAAAGAGATAGATTGGTCGAAAGAAACTTTCATGGCTGCGTAATATTAGGCAATGGTGTGGCTGCACAGTAGAAGAATTATTTCGCGCAGTAGCCGATAGAAAGAGATTTCAGGAAATTATAAACATGATGACGGCCAACGTCTGAATACAGACACGGCACCTAAAGAAGAAGAGAAGTTGAAATTGTCTATTATTATATAAGAAAAAGTTTACAATTCTACATCCCCTCCATTTTACAAAAATTGGAAACTACGGGGTGAAAAATTTTTTCTCGGGGGTGAAAAAATATACGTTCAAAATAAGTCCGGAATTGGATAAAATGACTAATTCTAAGTAATTTTGTTCTATAGAGTTTTTCTACTACCGTCCAAACCATTTTTTTTTGGTTAAAAATGAACACATTCACTCGCAAATAACTCGAAAAGTATTGACTTAGTGAAAAATCTCTATAGAAGAAAAGTTGTTTAGAATTAGTCATTTTATCCAATTCCGGTCTTATTTTAAATGTATTTTTTTCATCTTCGAGAGGGGGGTATTCCCCTCCATTTTACAAAAATGGAGGGGATGTACAATTGTAAACTTTTTCTTTTATAATAATAGACAATTTCCACTACCTATTCCCAAATTTTCATCCTTCCTTTATTTTTTTTGGGGTCAGATTGTTCTTTGATCGGACTATTTGGGGTGTGGAGTAGGGTGGTGCGAAAAAGTCAAGTTGATAATTCCGTGTCGCTATAGTGCGGAAAAGTTGCGATTGGTAATTACAAGAAAAACAAAAAAATAATTATTCAAATCGGACTTTATCTTCCGATCCCGCAACAGGCCTAAAAATTATGAAAAAAATGAAATTTACCTTTTTTCCAATAATTTTTATTTATCCTTGGTGTACGTTTTATTTATCGCTATAGTAAAATTTGTTTACAGTTTGCATGGTAGAGTAATAAAAAAAATAGATTTATGCATTTAACGAATATCTTCCGATCCCGCAAGGTCAATCAAAATCTATAAAAAATTGAAATTTTTCATGATTTTGATAAATTAACAAACATTTAGTTATCTCATTTTTCTGTTACATTGTGAAGCTCTTCGCTTGTTTAGATATTGTATGACAATATTTAAACAACCCAGAACTCAAAACGAGGGGGTGGTTGCAGTTCTAGCGCCACACGCACCCCTCTCTCCAACCAACCAATGAGTGTGTGTTTTTTACATTATTTACATATGTACATTTTTTTCATCTGTTTGTGTCCAGCTCCTAAACATCAACTTTGTATTGTGATTTCTTGGTAAAATCTGGCAGCATGGACCTTGATTTAAATGTTTTCCTGATGAATCCATCTGTTGATTGGGGCCCACATACATTAGCATTAGACGATGCTTCCGTGGGCAACTTTAGACACCGCTCGTCAGCTTGCATGTGGCAGGGATAGTTTTGTACATTCCAGTCTGGCATGTCTCCCGATGTAATGCAAGAAGTTATATATTCATTTGAAACTCTTCGAAGAACTGGTGGAGAAGATAGTTTTGTAACATTCCAGTCTATTATTTCGGTGTAGTCCTGTGGTTGAAAATTTAAAGTAGGAGGGATGAAATTTCTAATACTTTTGCCCTTAGCTTTAGTCTGTCCGGCTTTTAACACTCTCCTTGGCCCTAGCTCTCTAATGTTTTTTTTTCTTTCTCCCTACTACTTGAAATTTTAAAGCACAGGAGTAAACTACAATAATAGACTGGAATGTTGCAAAACTATCTTCTCCACCACTTCCTCGAACAGTTTCAAATGAAGATATAACTCCTTGTATTACATCGGGCGACATGTCAGACTGGAATGTACAAAACTATCCCTGCCACAATCCAGCTGATAAGCGGTGTCTCAAGTTGGCCACGGAAGCATCGTCTAGTCTAATGCTAATGTATGTGGGCCTCAATCAAGAGATGGATGCACCAGGACAACATTTAAATCAAGATCCATGCTGCCAGATTTTACCAAGAAATCACAATGCAAAGTTGGTGTTTGAGAGCTGGACATAAACAGATGAAAAAAAAATGTACATATTTAAATAATGTAAAAAACACACACTCATTGGTTAGTTGGAGAGAAGGGTGCGTGTGGAGCTAGAAGTGCAACCACCCCCTCGTTTTGAGATCTGGATTGTTTAAATATTGTCATACAATATCTAAACAAGCGAAGAGCTTCACAATGTAACAAAAAAATGAGATAACTAAATGTTTTTTAATTTATCAAAATTATCAAAAATTTCAAATTTTTATAGATTTTGATTGACCTTGCGGAATTGGAAAATGTCCGTTAAATGCGTAAAACAATTTTCTTAGTACTCAACCATACAAAGTGTAAATAAATTTTACTATAGAGGTAAATAAAACGTATTCGATAGATAAATAAAAGTTTTTGAAAAAAAGGTAAAATTTCATTTTTTTTTTTTGATAATCTTTAGGTCCGTTGCGGGATCGGAAGGTAAAGTCCGATTTGAATAATTATTTTTTTATTTTTCTTGTAATTACCAATCGCAACTTTTTCGCACTATAGCGATACGGAATTATCAACTTGACTTTTGTCGCACCACCCTAGTGTGGAGTTTCATGGTTTCTTCCCGGCGTTAAACATGGTTTTTTTTTATCGTTGACTGAGTTCACCTGTCATGGTTGGATCATAATAGTTCCTATGCATTTTAGGTCAAAGATGGAAAGAAATGAGAATGATATTGAGCCCGGCTTTCACCAGCAGCAAAATGAAAAACATGTTCAAATGTATGATGGCAGAGGCAGAGAAGTTTGTAAACTTTTTCGAATCTAAAAAGGAAAATATTATAGAGTTGGATTTGAAAGATCATTTTAACCGATTTACATGCGACGTTATTGTATCAGTAGCTCTTGGAATAGAACTTGATACGTTAAATATGCCTTCCAACGAATTTTACGAATGTGGTAAAGAATTTACGGACTTTACTGGATGGAGATCGCTGCTATTTCTAATAGTGTTTATTGCACCAGAGTGGATCATTAAGGTACATATACAGGGTGAGTCACCACTAACGGGACGGAAGATTACAGCGAAATGGTAAAAAATTTCAAAAAATTTATAAATTAATAGTTTGTAAGTTGATTAAAGCTACATTTTAAAATTATTTTGAAATATACAGGGTGTCCCAATAAATGACGGCGTATCAAAGTTATATTTTTTCTTATGGAACACCCTATATTTTATTGCATTTTTTAATTATCCGAAAAAATAAGGTATAGTTTCATAACACTTCCCTATACCTATGTACAGAGTGTTCTGAGTTATGTTGACTTTTCTTAAAATGTAGAGTTTAAAAAAAAGGCTTATTCTGAAGTTAATTAAGAAATTATAAAAAAAATTGCTTTACATCTAAATAGTTGGATATTGTTTGAATGTATTCCATGATTGATTATTACAGATTTATTTACAGGGTGTTCACAATTTACAGTTTCATTGTTGGATCATTCAATGTGTCATATGATTTTTATTTTAAATAGAACACCATGTATATTAGTAAATAGTTATACTAAACAAATTTACCTCTTTCGAATGGTATATGGATATCCTATACCCAGGTCTCATAGTTTTTGCGTAATTTACAATTCTTTAAATTCCTAATCTGTAAATCTATTTAAAAAAAAAGATGTAGTTAATTAATGTCATTGTATCGCATTGTCATTGAATGACAGTACGGTCTGGTAATTATCTTATAATTAATGTATTCCATGATTGATTATTACCCATTTATTTACAGGGTGTCCAAAATGTAGTTTAATTATTGGATTAAACAAAGATTGGATTAAATAAACAAAGTTTCCTCTTTCGAATGGTATATGGATATTCTATAACTAGGAGTCATAGTTTTTTTGCGTAATTTACAATTTTTTTAAACGGTAAATCGATTTTAAAAATATGTATTTATTTTAGAGTCACTCTCGATTTTTAAACCCACTATCTTGGCATAGTTGGTATAAACGAGTGTAGTTGTAAATAAAAATGTATACTTACTTTTAGTTGCTGATGTGTAAAATAAATTTTTTCGTTATGGTAGGGGAGCCCAAGCGGGGATTTTTGCAGTTACTCGAGCGCGTCAGATTATCATATGGGGAGAAACCTGGTATCTTGTAGATGTACCTCTACCATATATTGGCTCTTAGCACAGGGGAGTTCGTTAAGGGGGGGCCGAAAAAAATATCTATCCTTAAAAAAACTCGAAAATTAAATTAAACAATGGCAAGCGCCCATTAAAATGGAAAACTTTACTTAACTTTTTTTGGTTTTAGGACCTTCTCTTCACAACCCAATAGGTCCCCAAAGCGCTCGAGTGACTGCACATTTAGCATCCTTTGCTCCCCTACCATTATTGAAAATAATTAAATACATAACGAAACAAAGAATTTAATTAAAACAAATACATAAATAATACAAAATGAACAACAAATTACTATAAGTAAAAAATTATCAGTTATGTAATAGATGTTCAAAATATTTGCTTTCTTGTGCATTACAACAAGCGATTTTATCTTTAAATGATTTGCTTACATCTTACATTATTTAACATAGATGGTGTTATAGACGCAAAAGCGTTCGAAATTCTTAATTGCATATCATCTGGAGTAGTTGGAAGTGTTGCATAATATACAATATTTTTAATAAACCCCATTTAAAAAATACACCTTTGTCAATCCTGGTGACCTAGGTGGCTTTCGTAGATAGCGTGATTGTTCATTTTTTGGTACAATTAAATTTGAATATCATACACGAATGTTTATATTTTTGATAATTACCAGACCCTACTGTAATAAAATGACAATGTCACACAATGACATTAATTTTAACTACATCTTTTGTTTTAAAATCGATTTACCGATTAAGAATTTAAATAATTGCAAATTACACAAAACTATGAGGCCTAGGTAATTCTCCTACAAGAATTATAAAAACTTCATCTACCATAATTGATTATACTGTCTCAGATTTTTCACCCCTTGATGTCCACTCTACAATTATTAATGCTGGACTATCTGATCATGAAGCAGTTTATACGAAGTTTAATATATTAAGCAAACCCTCCTCGAAAACCCGACGTTTAGGCAGGATTTTTTCCACCCGGAACTTTCGTAATTTCCAAAATTTATGCTTAACCGCTGAGTGGCGCTTTCCTGCTATGGACGTGGATAATAATTTCAGTGCTTTTTTAGATAAGCTTGTCTGAATCTTCAATAAAGCATTTCCTTTAATTGCAATTAAGCCAAAACATCGCAAACCCTGGACTACTAAAGGTATCCGAATATCTTCCAAGAATATGCGTTCTCTTCTCTATATCAGGAAATTTACTACCAACGTCTCTCTCGCTGAATATATCACCAAGTACAGGGCAACCTATCTTAAACTTATAAAATCAGCTAAAAAAGACTAATACCATAACCGTCTGGGAAGCTCAAAAAGTGTTGCAAAAGAAACTTGGTCCATAATAAACGATCTTCGAAATAAAACCCACACTGCTCAGACAATTTCCCTTCCAGACCCTGAAAATCTAAATGAATACTTTGTTAATGTGAGTAAAAATATTACATCAACTATTTTGCCACAACAAGATCCCATTGCCTATCTCCCTAATTCAAGGAAGGTCTCGAATTCATTCTTTATAAAACCAATCGATAAATCTGAACTGATCCAAACAATCAATAGTATCAAAAGCAAATCTTCCTGTAGTACTGATGGTCTATCAATAAAAATTTTTTTTTATCTCCCAGAAAATGTGTTAGAAGTCCTCATCTCACTAATTGATGATTCCTTTGAGATAGGTAAATTTCCAGAGTGCCTAAAGACAGTCATCATCATTCCTCTTCATAAGGGTGGTGAAATATATCATACCTGCAATTATAGACCTGTTTCACTACTACCGGTTCTCTCCAAAATTATTGAGAGACTCACAAAAGCCCGACTTATGTCCTTTCTAGTTGAAAACAACATTTTATCACAAAATCAGTTCGGCTTTTTAAATAATAAATGCATCACTGATGCCATCTTTTCTGTACTACATGAGGTTTATCAAGCACTGAACAATAATCTTCACACTGCCACCGTTTTTTGTGAATACGCCAAAGCTTTTGATTGTGTAAATCAGCGATACTCAAAGTGTGTTCCGCGGAACCCTAGGGTTCCGCGATACCCCTGTAGGGGTTCCGCGAGAATTTAGAAAAAAATTCAAAACACCTCTCTCTGTTCGACTTTTCTGACGCGGTATAGCACGATTCACGATGCGTGGTCGAACCACAGGTCGAACTTAGTTGCCTCCTGTTGCCTCATACAATTTTACTAGCCTGTTACCGCCGATACACGACTTGGTTGGTTGGGGTATTCTTTGGTGACTTAGTCCTTAGTCAACGATGTCCTCAGTCGACGATTAGGGTTCGGAGCGATGATTACCTACCTACTAGAAAAAAATGTTTATTTTTCTACTGCTTTATTCTGATTGTATCAGTTTTGTACTTTTGTTGTTTGTGATCGTACGTTATTTTGTGGTTTTTAATAAAGAAGAATGGAACGTTGGCTTAAAGGCGTTAAACGTGATGCAACAACATCTTCTACCGAAGCCGAATGTTCGAAAGCAGTACGCGCAGAGTATACAGCAATTACCGGTCAAGACGATTATGAAACGACGTCAAGTTCCACTGTTTCAAAGGCGAAAAATAGGAAGTATGATGACACAGTTTCGGATTTGTTGATTCCAACGGCTCACCTATCTGCATTTTATGTAGTAAACTGTTTCCTAATAGTTCCAATAGCACCTGCTAAGTTGCGCCGACATTTAGAAACTGTACACCCCGAGTTTAAAAACAAGATTAAAGAATGTTTATACGTAAAAAAGAACAGTTATTGGAAAGTCAAAAAACTATAATGCATGTAACCAAAACTTTCAATGAAAAGGCCACAGAGGCATCATATTTAGTTAGCTATCGCATGGCACAAGCAGGTGAAGCGCACAATATCGATGAGAATTTAATAAAACCATGTGTGTTAGAGATAACAAAATGTATGCTCGATGAAAAATGTGCAAAGCATCTTCCTCCTGTACCGCTATCGAACGATACTGTTTCACGGCCTATTCATGATCTGGCCAGCTACGTCAAACAAGAACTACCTAGTTACACGTCTACAAAAAACACGATTCGCCTTGCAAATAGATGAGTCTACTGATGTCGCTGGTCTGGTTATCTTGCTGGTTATCGTGAGATATCCATATGAAAGTTCTTTTGATGAAGACATGCTTATGTGTTCACCGCTGTCCACAAACACAACCGGAGAGGAAATTTTTAATAAAGTAATTATGTTTTTTAAGAAAAATAATCTCAGTTGGAACGATTGCATTGACATTTGTACAGATGGGGCCAAGGCGATGACAGGTAAAACAGCAGGATTAGTGTCACGAATAAAAAATAAAGCTCCTAATTATAGCTCCAGCCATTATATCCTGCATAGACAAACACTTGCGATGAAGCAAATGCCGTCAAATCTAAAGTTAGTTATGGATGAAGCAGTAAAGAGAATTAATTTTATCAAATCACGACCATATTCCCGATTGTTCTCATTATTGTGTGAAGATTACGGCAGCAAATATAAAACACGCTGCTCCATACAGAAGTGCGATGGCTGTCTCGGGGTAAAACTTTAACAAGGCTATTTGAACTTAGAGCCGAGTAACAAATGTTTCTTTCAGATACTTATTTCAATTTGAAAGACCGTTTGTATGATAAAACTTGGTTGTTCCGACTGTCTTTTAGAGTTTTTTTATTTTAATATTATATTCTATTATTATACTTGTTATGTAAGTAAGTAATAAGTAACTGTTACATTGGAATTTGATTATGCTTATTAATATATGCTTTAATTAATTAAAAATACACTTTTAAAAACTATTGTTTTATTTTAGGGTTCCGTTAAGTATTTTGCTTTCCAAAAGGGTTCCGTCACCAAAAAAGATTGAGAACCGCTGGTGTAAATCATAACATTTTGATGAAAAAACTAAATTTCTACGGAATTCGAGGTATTTCTTTAGATTGGTTCCAATCTTACTTGGATGATAGGAAACAACTGGTTAGAGCAAATGATAGATACTAGTCTAAAAAACATTGTATGTGGGGTACCTCAAGGTTAACTATTGGGTCCTCTACTTTTCCTTATCTTTATTAATGACATCACTAGTTTAAAAATCGATGGAAAAATCTTTCTTTTTGCTGATGATACCAGTATCACTTGGAGCAACTCAATTATTGCAACTCTTCATGCTACTATAACTTCTGATCTACTTACAATAAAAATCTGGTCTGACTCTTATTTACTCTCGTTTAACGTAGATAAAACAGTAGCATTTTCTTATAAAGGAGCTCTTCAACCCTTACCTCTTAATAACAGCCAGATCAGTACCGTTGATTCTGTAAAATTTCTTGGTATTTTTTTAGACAGCAACCTTAAATGGTCCCACCATATCGATTTGTTAAAGAAGAAACTATCCTCAGCTTGCTATGTTTTAAGATCTGTTTCGAATGAACTCAATTTAGCATCTTCCAAAATAACATATTTTTCTTTATTCGAGTCACATCTTCGTTATGGTCTTCCTTTTTGGGGTTCTGGTACAGCTGCCCAATTCGATGTTATTTTCAAATTACAAAAAAGAGCAATTAGATATCTGCTTGGCCTCAGAAGAACAACACATTGTAGAAGTTACTTCAAAGATCACGGAATTTTAACCCTTCCATCTTTGTATATTTTAGAAACTGTTTGCTTAATTCGTAAATACCTACATGTCTTTCCACCAAGACCTAAGCATGACTACTTCACGAGAAATTCTACGTTTGACGTCTATATGCCGACCCCGTCCTCTGAATTAGTAAAGAAATCTATTTTATATTCCGCAAAAAAACTTTACAACCATCTCCCTCTACAACTTAAATCTGCAGCATCTTTCCCCAAATTCCGTAAACTGACAAAAGCCTACCTATCTGAAAGACCATATTATTCAGTGGAAGTATTTCTTAACCAATAACTAAGAAATTACAGTACCCTTTGCACAAGTAGTATTTTTATTATCATTTTTTTGTCTATATTTGGGTGTCATATGCAGCAGCTTAACTTTTAAACTTATTAATTACTAGGTAGACTATGCATTTGCAATTTACTTAAATTTTGCAATTGATTATTTCTGTTTAACTTCATTATTATTGTTGTTATTGTAAATATATTGACGATTTATGTAATTTTAGTAAATTGGATTGTTATTGTTTTGTTTTCTTGACTTTTTATAAGCTTTGTCGATAAAATTGTACAATTTTTCATGACAATAAAGCATATTTCTATTCTATATTCTATTCTAGGTATAGAACATCTATACACCATTCGAAAGAGGGAATCTGTTTAGTATAATTATTTATTAATATACATGGTGTTCCATTTAAAATAAGGATAGTATGATATATTGAATAATCCAATAATGAAACTGTAAATTTTTAACACTCTTTAAATAAATGCGTAATAATCAATAATGGAACACATTCAACCAGTATCCAGCTATTTAAATGTAGGAGTAATTTTTTTATAATTTCTTAAATAACTTGAGAATAACCCTTCTTTTAAAACTTTAAATTTTAAGAAAAGTCAACATAACTCCGAACACTCTGTACATAGGTATAGGGAAACCTTATGAAACTATTCCTTATTTTTTGCGGACAATTGAAAAATGCAATAAAATACAGGGTGTTCCATAAGAAAAAATATAACTTTGATACGTCTCCATTTATTGGGACACCCTGTATATTTCCAAATAATTTTTAAAATGTAGCTTTTATCAACTTACAAACTATTCATTTAAAAATGTTTACAAATCTTTTACCATTTCGCTGTAATCTTCCGTCCCGTTAGTGGTGACTCACCCTGTACAATACATACCGTGTGTTAACTTTTATAATATATACTATCGGTATACAACGTTCTCCGTCTTCCGGTACCCATTCGCCATTCCTCTCTGTCCGCACATTGATCTACTTGAAGACCTCTTTCATCAATTCTTCTTCTTCTTTCTCTACGGCACTACAGCCCAAATTAAGCCTTGGTCTCCTTTATTTTTTGCCTCTAACCTTGTTCGTCTGCCTTCCCAGCGCTTTCTTGGCTTTACAAACGGTCTCTTTCCCTGCATTCTAGCGTTCTTTTTGGTAGCCTATCCTCTCCCATTCTTAACACATGTCCGGCCCATTGCAATCTTTGTATTCTAATGAAGTCTGACATGAGTGTTTCCTTATAAAGTTGACAAAGCTCATTGTTGTATCGAATTCTGAAAATTCCGTTTTCTCTCACAGGTCATAGTATTCTCCTCAGTACTTTCCTTTCGAATGTGTCCAGTTTGTTTTTGGATGTTTTGAGGACCCATGCTTTACTGCAATAGCATGCTATTGGTCGAATTAAGGTTGTATAGATTCTCATCTTTGTATTTCGGTGGACACTTTTAGACCGAAATATATGGGAGAGGACGAAATAAGCTCTGTGACTGCGTTATTATCTTCCGTATTTCTCCATCTTCTGATCCGTCGACATGTATTTCTACTCCCAGGTATGCAAACTTTCCAACCGTTTCAATGTCATCTTCACGTATTATGATTTGTAGGACTATATTCTGTGTGACTATCGTATGTATCACCATTTTTGTTTTTTCTGTGTTAGTTTCCAAACCTATCCTTTTCGTTTGCGGTTTTAACTCTGCGTATAATTTTGTGCTCTGTTGATGTTCTATTCATAATAAAAATCATCGGCATAATGCCGATGCGTTTATCTCGAAATCGCGATTTAAAATACGTTTATCTCGAAAATAGTTGAGTTTATCGAGATGAATGTACCTTTCTTAAGCGAAAATATTAAGAGAATAAAAGTTTTGCTTCAAAAAGTATATAGAGTGGTGGATAAAAAAATTAAACTTATTTAATGAGCGCTGAAAGACGTATGTGGCCTGGGTCATTATTTTTGGCGGCGAATTTAGATTTCTCATCCCAAAAAACCCCGCTTGCTAAATTTCGTGTTGTTATCCCATATATGGTCTTTTTCATGAGCATTTTTCAGTGCGGCACAAATGATAGAAAAAAAGGTATAGTCCTTTTCATGAAAATTTTTCAGTGCGTAACAGTTTTTCGATTTATCTCTAACGCATTAAATTGTATGTGACAGAAAAAAAGGCACGTCGGTGATTACAGACATTTATAACATTTCTTCTAGTTATTCTAGTTGTCGATAGATGGCGCCATAATCAAAAAAGAATTATTTATTAAATAACATAATAATATTATCAATATAATCTGTACAATTTATAAGACTATACAAATCAAACAAAATACCATTTTGTAAATGAAATAGACACAATTGATTTTTTTTATTCCAAATTGAAAATAAAATGTGACAACTGTCAGATTTAACTAAAATGTCATGTTTGAATAAATGTCATAAATGTGTATTATCACGGACTTACCTTTTTTTCTATAATTTGTGACGCACTGAAAAATGGTCATGAAAAGGATAATAAGTCCGTGATAATACACATTTATAACATTTAGGGCCGGTTGTTCGAACGCTAATCAACAATGATCACTATCAAATATTTAATTACTGTCACCAACTGTCAATGTCAACTTTTATTGGGTTGTTGCAAACATAATTGATTATAATTATGAGATTAGTTAATCAATTAACATAACAATTATTAACATAATTGATTAAGTAATTTCTTAATTGTAATCAATAATTATGATTTCAGCACCCCAATCAAAGTTGACATTGACAGTTGGTGACAGTAATTAAATATTTGATAATGATCATTGTTGATTAGCGTTTGAACAACCGGCCCTTATTCTAACATGACACTTTAGTTAAATCTGACAGTTGTCACATTTTATTTGCAATTTTGCATAAAAACAAATTCATTGTGTTTATTGCATTTATAAAATGGTATTTTCTTTGATTTGTATAGTCTTATAAATTGTACAGATTATATTCGTAGATATATTATATAATTCGTAAATAACTTTTTTTCGATTATAGCGTAATCTATCGACAACTAGAATAAATGTTATAAATGTCTGTAATCACCGACGTGCCTTTTTCACGTGTCACATACAATTTAATGCGTTAGAAAGAAATCGAAAAACTGTGACGCACTGAAAGATGCTGATGAGAAAAAGAATACCTGTCAGGAAATATTCAAAAATAAATAAAATAAAAGTTTTACTTTGACACTGTGCATTTCGTTTATTATTAACTTTCGTACTAAGGTAAGTTAGCTTAAATCGACCTATTTTAAACTCAGGAATCAAAGGTTAAACTATGGCCCATTCTTTACCAAACACCCTGTATAGTATAGTCTGTTCCTTTTGACTGAGTCATATGCCTGCTTGAAATCTACAAACAAGTGGTGAACATCAATATCGTGTTCCCATGATTTGCTCAGTCTGCTTGACTGTAAATATTTGATCCAGTGTCTATCTTCTTTTCTTTCAGTCGCAGTGGTCGGGTATTTTCTCTTCTTGCCATATGTCTTTGATGAGCGCGTGGACGTGACTTGCTAGGTGGTCGCCACCTACCTTATATAGTTCTGCTTGTATAGTATGCGGCAAAATAAACAGTACTGAAATGAAAATTGAAATGTTTATGATTATTTATATATCTATTAGTATACATGATATAGCCTTGCAAACATTATTCACGACGACGCCCGTTCCCGATAAAACAGACGTTAAAGATGCCCTCTGGCCAGTAGCGGATCTACGGGGAGGGAAAATGAGGAAATTTCCTCCATAACAAGGTCCAAAATTAACGAAAAAAATTTTTCAAACATAAAATTATATTAGCTGACATGAAATCGAAACCACAGAAAACAAATCCAACCCAATTAACACGCTAGTTAGGAAAATTAAGCGAACTTAAAGCCTATAAGTTATTATTTATGTCTTTTATGTAATCTGAGTTTATCTTTTTTATATTTTTTGGTTGGTTTTTCATTGGAAGTTCCACCCTAAGGCAAATTTCTCCTTCCAAGGCAAATTTATAGATCTGTTCCGTTTCTAGATCCGTGCCCCTGGCATAAAAAACCTTTAATTCTAGTCCGCAATTCCGAAATGGATCAGCATTTTCCATATGTACGCATCTGATGGCGTTAGTTCTGGTGAGTGGCAACTCCCAAAATGATCGCGCAGTATTCGAAAAGACTCCTTTTAGACCAGGGCATTTAGCACTAAAAACACCCGAATAAATAAATTTTTAAATACAATACCTAGAGACTTGCAGTTTTTTGCAATATGTTCAGGATGACGTCAGGAAAAAAGTCTACTATTCAAAAATGGGTGGAAATGCATAATTGCGCTGTAAAGTGCATAAAATGCATCCAAAATTGCATAAATATAAAAATAAAGTCAAAATCAGTAAAATATGGAACAAAATTTATTATTTGATGGGCTTTTGGGGCCACTGAATACGATTACGCCATCAGAATTGATCCCCGGATCACCTGGTGCCCAAGGTCACGGCAAAAGACGTCATCTTCTGGAGTTTCGATAGTTTTCGGCATTAAATCGATGCAAACGGATTACTCACAGGTTTTAGGGGTCGCTAGATACCAATATGATATCGGACTGGACTCTCGGAGTACCTGGTGCCCAGGGTCGCTACTAAGGCACGTCATCTTCTGGAGTTTCGAGGGATTTCGGCACTAAATTGATGTATCTGGACTACTCGGGGGGTTTTTGAGGGGGTTAAACACGAAGATGTCATCAGGACAGACCTTAGGATCATCTGGTGCTCAAGGCCACTGTAAGGGACGTCATCTTCTGGAGTTTCGAGGGCTTTCGGTATCAAATTGATACAAACGGACTACTTACGGGTTTTTAAAGTCGCTAATCACCACCGACTCCCTGTGCACTTGGAGACCAAGCTCACTGCAAGGGGCGTCCTCTTCTGGAGTTTGAAAGATTTCGGCATTATATTGATAAAAATGGATTACTCGGGGGGTTTTTGAGTCGGTAAACATGAATATGCCATCAGAACAGACCTTTCGATCACCTGGTGCCCAGGGTCACTACAAAGGACGTCATCTTCTGGAGTTTCGAGGGCCTTTGGTATTAAATTGATGCAAGCGGATTACTTACGTGTTTTTGGAGTTGCTACACACGCTTATGAAATCATAATTGGACTCCGGAATTTCTGGTGACCAGGATCGCTACTAAGGAACGTCATCTTCAGGAGTTTCGAGGGTTTTCGGCATAAAATGAATGCAAATGGATTACTCGAGGGTTTTCAGGTCGTTAAACACGTATATGCCACTAGAACAGACCCACGAGGCACCTGGTGCCCAGGGTCATTGCAACAAACGTCATCTTCTGGAGTTTCGAGAAATTTCGGCATTAAATTGATGCAAATGGATTACTGAGGGGTTCTTGAGGTCGCTAAATACGAATATGCCATCAGAACCAAATCCCGGAGTACCTGGTTCCCAAGGTTATTGCTAGGGCGTCATCTTCTGGAGCTTCGGGAGGCTTCGGTACTAAATTGATGCAAACGGATTACTCATAGGTTTTTGGGGTTAATGAACGCGAATTCCTTAAAACTTCAGAAGATAACGTCCTTTGTAGTGACCTTGGGCACCAGGTGCAGTGGATGTCGGTTGTGATGGCATATTCGTGTTTAAAGAGCTCAAAAACCCTCCAATAAACCATTTGCATCAACTAAATGCAGAAAACCCTCGAAACCCCAGAAGATGACGTGCCCTATTAGCGACCCTGGGCCCCAGGTCCTCCGGAGTTCAGTTCTAATATCATATTCGTGTTTACCGACTCTAAAAAACCAGTGAATAATCCGTTTACATCAATTTAATGCCGAAAACTCTCGAAACTCCAGAAGATCACGTGCCTTAGTAGCGATCCTGGGCACCAGGTACTCCGGAATGAATTTAATTATGATGGTATATTCGTGTTTAGCCATGATACTATAAATAACTGTTGTTTATAGTATCATGTGTTTAGTGACCCCAGAACCCTGTAAGTAATCCGTTTGCATCAATTTAATACCGAAAGCACTCGAAATTCCAGAAGATGTCGTCCCTTGCCTTGACCTTGGGCTGGGCACGAGGTGATCCGGTGGTCTATTCTGATGGCATATTCGTGTTTGGCGACCTCAAAAATCCTCGAATAATCCGTTTGCACCGACTTAATACTGAAAGTCCAAAGTCCAGAAGATAACGTCCCTTGCAGTAACCTTGGGCACCAGGTGATCCAGAGGTTTGTTCTGATGGCATATTCGTGCTTAATAACCTCAAAAATTCTCCGAATAGTCCAGTTACATCAATTTAGTGCCGAAATATCTCGAAACTCCAGAAGATGACGTGTCTTAGTAGCGACCCTGGGCACCAGGTACTCCGTACTTCAATTCTGATGGCATATTAGTAGGTACTTAGTGACCCCTAAAACCCGTTAGTAATCCGTTTGCATCGATTTAATGCCGAAAACCATCGAAACTCCAGAAGATGACGTCTCTTGCACTGATCTTGGGCACCAGGTGATCCGGGGGTCAGTTCTGATGGCGTAATCGTATTCAGTGACCCCAAAAAAATAAATTTTGTTCCTTAGTATACTAATTTTGACTTTATTTTTATATCTATGAAATTTTGGATGCATTTTATGCACTTTACAGTGCAATTATGCATTTCCACCTATTTTTGAATAGTAGACTTTTTTCCTGACGTCATCCTGAACATAATGCAAAAAACTGCAAGTCTCTAGGTGCTGTATTTAAAATTTTTTTATTTTGTGCTAAATGCCCTCGTCTATTTTCCGTATGGCAGAAAATAGTACATACTCTACCATAAAAAAATTTTCCGCAAAACTGAGAACCATTCTGAAGCACCTAACATTATCACGACATTCACATACGTTATAACGACCGACATTCGGAAAACACTCAGTACGTTTCGGCGCTTGACACATACAAATTTGAGGCAAACGAATTTCAGTACTGTTTATTTTGCCGCATACCGTATTTCGTCATTTCCCGGGGTTTTATTGTTTTTCTGGGCCTTAGTAGCTTCAAGAATTTCCTCTATGGTTGGAGATTCTACTTCATTCTCTACTTCATTATTTTCTACGTGGTTCGTACCCATTTCATTGAACATATCTACTTGTGTTCCAAATATGTCTTTCTACGAATTTTAGGAATGTGTTAAAGAATTTACGGACTTTACTGGTATAGTATTTTTACTACAAAAGCGATATTACGTAGGTCAAAATTTTTGACGTAAGAGAACTGTCAAAACATTAGAATGTGACTTTTCATTATTGCCATGTTTATAATAAACAAAACTCTTACTTCAAAAATTTTGACCTACGTAATATCGCTTTTGTAGTAAAAATACTATAGGGGATCGCTGCTATTTCTAATAGTATTAATTGCACCAGAGTGGATCATTAATGTAATATACATACCGTGTGTTTATTTTTATATATACTATCGGTTTACAACGTTCTCATTTTCCGATACCTATTCGCCATTCCTCTCTGTGCGCACATTGATCTACTTGCAGACCTCTTTCATCCATGGCTTTGTTTATTCCTGCCTGCCAACTTTTCCTCGGTTTACCTCTTCTTCTTCTACCTTGCGGTTTCCAATTTTGTACTTGTTTTGGGATTCTGTCCTCATGCATTCTTTGTATGTGACCAAACCATCTTAGTTGTATTTCGTTGATTTCGTCATTTATTGTATGTGTTAGCTTCATTATTTCTTGCATCTGACTTACTTTTCAGCCTATATTGTTGCTTTCCAAAAAGGGCCGTCTTCATATAGCTGCTCAATCTGCTAATACCTATCTTTTAAGTAGTGGCTTAGATTTTCATTAAGACTCGCTATTTATTTAGCTTCTTGATGATCAAGTGAATATTTCTTCGGTATAAAGAATAAATTTTGAATGTAAATGCATTAGAACTACTCCTCTCTTGTATATAATTATAATATAGAACTTTTAAATATTTTTAACAATTTTTTAGCTATTTGGTTTTCGATTTTTCTCCGAAAGAGTGTCAAAGTTTTTTGTGAACACCGTTGAACAATCTATTAAAATACGTGAAGATAAACAAATAATTCGAAAAGATTTAATTCACTTATTGATGGAAGCTAGAAAAGGTCGGAGTACGTTTGAGGAAGAAACTGCTGTAGAAACGGGTTATGCAACTGCCAAAACATCTTCATATTTCGGTAAGTTCATCATAATCGACACAATATTTAATTTCTTCTTCTTCCTGTGTCATACTCGATTATCGTGCGTTGGCTATCAAATTGACTATAGTAATTTCCTTGAAGGCAGCTCAGAAAGGGGATACAAATGATCTGTTAAACTATTCCCTCAAGATTTTAAGTCATGACGTTGTTTTTTGACCTCACCCTTTTCTTTCATCTATCTTGCCTTGTATTATTAAATTCTTCTTCTTCTTCTTTTTCTTATAGTAGGCCTCTTGGCCTGTTCTTAACCGATTTTGAGCTTGTATTCGTAGCTGTGATGTTGAGTGCCAGCTATCTCGCCACCTTTTAAAGGTTCCTATTGTTTTCTTACTTCGAATCCCTGGCTATACGGGCTATTCTCTCGCTGTCAATTCTCGTCACATACTGATTCCACTCTCGTCGTCTCTGTCTTCCCCACTGTACTATATCTTGTATGTTACAGATATCTCTTATTCTGTCGTTCGGTTTTCTGTCTCTCAGTGTTTTCCCAATTATTGACCTCAACGTTCTCATTTCTGATGTTCTCAGTATCCTCTTGGTTTCTGCTGTGTCACATCTTATTGTTTCTATCGCGTACGTCATGATCGGTCTTACACATAATTTGTATATGCGTACTTTCCCTTCCAGCCTCATTTCTTTGTTTCTCCAGATAACATCCCTCAGACATCCTGACACGTAATTGGCTTTATTTGCTTGCTTTCGGACGCTTTCTTTAACGTCTCCATAACTACATATTTTGACTCCCAGATATTGGAATCTCGAGACTTGTTCAATTATTTCGTTGTTAATTACTAATTTGCATCTTATGGGTTCCCTTGACACTACCAGGGATTTTGTCTTGGCTGTTGATATTTTCATGTTGTAGTTCTTCGCCACTGTATTGAAAGTTTGTGCCATTCGCTGTAGGTTATCCTCGTTATCGGAGATTAAGATTGCGTCGTCAGCATAACAGAGGATTTTATTTTCTGCCATCTTATATCCTTTTCCACTACTTTAAAATGCCTTCTATGATTTTATCCATTACTTAATTAAAAAGCAATGGGCTCAAGCTATCCCCTTGTTTGATTCCCGAGTAGATCTCTACTTCCGATGTTAGTTCATTCTCGACTTATATTCTGGTTTTATTCTTCGTATTAATGTCTTTAATTAGCCTTATCATCCTGTTGGGCTGATTTTTCTCCTTTAGCAATCTTAGCATATCTTTCAATCTTACACAATCGAAGGCCTTAGTCAGATCTATAAAGCTCATAAATTCAGATTTATTATATTCCAGCGCTTTCTCAGCAATTTGTCTGGCTATGAATATGGCGTCTATTGTGGACCTATTTTTCCGAAAACCTTGTTGTTCCTCACTAATTGTGTATTCTTCATTTATTTTATTGGCAAGTATTTTTGTTAGAAGTTTAAGAGTTGTGCTCAGCAAGGTGATGGTACGGTAGTTGCTAGGGTCTTTGCTGTTTCCTCTCTTGTGTATAGGTACTGTTATACTGGTCCTCCACTGGTCTGGTACACGCTGGCTACATATTATTTCTTGAAAGAGGATCTCTCTGATTTCCATTAAGGTTTCTCCTTCGTATTTTAGTTCATTTGGTATCCCATCGGGTCCTGGGGCTTTTCTGTTTTTTAGTTTACGTATGTTATTTCTTATTACTTCTTTTGTGATTTCTAGTTCTGTCTATGTTGGAGTCGTCTTCATTTCCTGTTTCTTCCTCTTCTTCAGGTACTACAGTATATTCCTTATATAGTTCTTCTATATAGACGGTCAATTGTTCTGCTTCTATTTTATTTAAACTTCTATATTCATTAATGGGTTTTTAGAACTTTCCACACTTATTTTTGCGCCCCTTACAAATCGTGTTGGTCCTTTCCAGTTTATATCCATAAGATGTTATCACTGCTAGTTGTATTGGTGTTTGTACTTCAACCATCACCTTTGTCTTTGTGGTGTTTAGCTTCAGTCTATACTTCTTATTGCTTCTCTTGTGATTTCTAGTTCTGTCTATGTTGAAGTCATCTTCATTTCCTGTTTCTTCCTCTTCTTCAGGTACTACAGTATATTCCTTATATAGTTCTTCTATATAGACGGTCCATTGTTCTGCTTCTATTTTATTTAATCTTCTATATTCATTAATGGGTTTTTAGTACTTTCCACACTTATCTTTGCGCTCCTTACAAATCGTGTTGGTTCTTTCCAGTTTATATCCATAAGATGTTATCACTTCTAGTTGTATTGGTGTTTGTACTTACAACCATCACCTTTGTCGTTGTGGCGTTTAGCTTCAGTCCATATTTATCACACGTTGTGGTAATCCGTTAATCAGATGTTGAAGTTCTTCGTACAAACTGATTATATTCTTTTAGCTAACAAAACTATGGAAAATATAAACATTTCAAGCACAGACGTAGCTGCTCAAGCTTTAATATTTTTCTTCGGTGGGTTTGATACCACTGCAACATCTAACCGGTTCATGGCCTATGAGCTAGCAGTAAACCCAGACGTTCAAGATAAGCTGAGAAAGGAGATTATTGAAATATATGAAAATTGCCAAGGAAATGTTACATATGAAAATATCATGACCATGAATTATTTGGATATGGTGGTTTCAGGTAAGCTCAAGTTTTAATCTTTTTGTCATAAATGTTTAGTAATTTTAACCGTATTAGTTTGCTATACTGACTTAAGTGACTATATTCATTCATTTAGTCATTCAAAGCAGTCCCTATAAGTCAATAATACCATTCATTTTTTACAAAATATTTGATATTGTGCAGTATTATGAGCCGTCTATATCCTCGTCGGACCCGAGGATATAGACGGCAAAATTAGTCAGAGTGTTATGAATTTCTGATCTGAATGGCTTCTAAATATGTTATCGAAACAATGTTTACCATGTTTTTTCTTAAAAGTAAAAAAAATATGTGCACATAATATGTGACCGTTGGGTTCATATAATATTTGTACATTTTGCTCATCATTGTGTTAAAGGTAACAAAAAAGAAATATTTTCGCTAAATAATGTTTATTTTAGAATAAGTAATAGAAAAAAGCTTCTTGTCTAAATATTAAAATCAAAAGAAGAATAATTTTGAATAAAATTTCAGAAACGTGTACATTAAAATAATATCAATATAAATTTGGAATTAAAACCATTTCCATATAAGTATGGAATTAAAACCTAATGTACATATCTGTGGACAAATGTTTTTGATGACTGATATCTTTGCAGAAAATAAAATTAAACTAAAATTATACAATATATCTTGTAAATTAATCCTTAGGAAAAGATACTGCCAGTTCTATTTTTTTCGATAACTTACTTAACAAGAAATGGAATAATATTTAACTCGTGAAGTATTCAATTGTTTAGTGACCTCAAAATACAAATTTTTCAGTTCAGCTAATTCTTTAGTACCTACTGCTATAATTTTGAAGTATTTCTTACTTGGAGAAATAGACATGTGCTTCAAAAAACAATATATGTGACGCCAAATTCACATTAAGAAACGTAGGTACACTGAAAAATATGGACTTTGATTAATTTGTCCATAGATGTGTACGCGTGGTTCGACGAGGATATAGGCGAGCGGCAGCAACCCCTAAAATGACGTTATACCGACCACGAAAATCAACTTTCAGGTGTATGACCAAGTATTTTAGTTATTCTTTTTGTTTTCGAGGCCGCTGAATTCGAATATGAAGTTTATTTTTATTTAGAATTGGTGGAACATGTGCAAAAATCAAATTTTATGCAAAAATGCGAAAAATCAATTTAGTTAATTTTTCAAATTTCAACTCGCTATATTTTTGGTCGCTTTAAATATTTCCTTTTGAAAATGTTACTGTATATTTTTGAAGTATTTAAAGTTTTCTGGAAAAATTAAAGACAAAATATACAATAGGAAAAAATTTATGAGCTTTATAGACGAGTGGCACACCTCAAAAAACGCTTATGTCTCGAGATACTGACCACGGTGTGGTGAATATAGCTCCATTCCAGCTCCAAAATTAAAAAAGGAAAAGTCTTCAATCACATTAAGATCAATTCAAGTACTGGAAGATATAAAAAATTCAGCTAAACTAATATATTATGACGATACTTCAGTAACACATTCAATATTTTATGAAACATTAGTAGATATATTGGAAAATGTTCATGGTACCCCTGACCCAATAAGCTTGATAAAAACTTATACAAATGATCTCGAAAGCCTATTGAATCTTTCAGGTCAACTACACGAAAATTTACCAAATAAGAACTTAAAATATATCAAATATATCACTTTTTTAATTTTTAAAACATTAATTGTCATTAATGTCACTGAATGTATTTTTTCATGGCAACGAAGGGCATCTGACGTAATATACTTGACGACGGGAAATTATCAAAAATTATCAGTATTAATGGCACAAGAGCTCTAAAATTATTGAATTTTTCCCGAGTGTCACTTTGACAGTTTTAATTTCACGAGCCGAAGGCGAGTGAAATTATTTCAAAGTGTCACGAGGGCAAAAATTCTATATTAATTTTAGAGATCGAGTGCAATTTGTTGCGATTATTTCATGGATAAAACTGTTCGAAACCAAAATTTTATTGTAATTTATTTATGTAAGTACAAATTAGTATAATTAAACACACAGTTGTTATAAATATTTCACGGTTAAAAGTCATCACTTTTATAATTTTTAAAACATTAATTGTCATTAATGTCACTGAATGTATTTTTTCGTAGCAACGAAGGGCATCTGACGTAATATACTTAACGACGGGAAATTATCAAAAATTAACAGTTTAATTTAGATTTCTGTAGCTGTCTATTGGTCAGAATCTCCTATGAATGAAATAATCGGGTATAATATCACAAGAGAGTGTGACTAAATTGAAAATAATGCGACAGCTTTTCGAAAAATAGTTGTCTGTCAAAAGACACAAGAGCCCGCAGGGCTCGAGTGGCTATTGCTCAATGACAACAAATTTGAGTAAAAGTGAAGAATTATTTTCTTATTTATTCTTACTGTCGTGTGATATTCGTAAGATTATTTTTTAATACGTATATTATGGATATTTTCTTAAATATGACAGTTGTCAAAACTAGGAGACTGGTTACCATTAAACAGAAACAATCTACATACTTAAAAAAATTATATCGGTAATTTTCTACAGTAGATAATTCTCAATATAATTTTAATCTGATTGGATAGAATTAAACACGTGATCAAATATCTTACCATACGATTGGAGGTTAAAATCATCAAAAAATAATCAGTTTAATTTTTATTTCTGTGGCTTTCTATTGGTCAGAATCTCCTATGAATGAAATAATCACTTAAATTCACCATAAAAAATACACTAGAACTAGTTAATAAAATACAAGATTTTCAATTGCCCAACAACTCCAGACTAATTTCATTTGACGTAAAAAATCTTTTTCCTAGTGTTCCTCCTACAGAAACTTTTGTTCTAGTTAAAAATCTTTTAGACCATAATAGTACAAATCCGATCATTAAATCTAACATTTTACACCTTCTTGAAAATTGCATAAATCAAGGCTATTTTGAATTCAACAATCAAATATACACAAACAACAGTGCAGAACTTATTGTGAGTAATCCTCTCAGCCCATTGCTATCAGATATATTTATGAACCAGCTTGAGAGAACAATTTCTAAACATCCCGTATTCACAGTTTTTATGGTTCTTATATTGGTGAAGATACGTGGATGATATACTAGTATGCTTTACAGGAACTAACAGGCAACTTGACTAATTTCTATCATACATTAATAATTCACTTCATAGTAATATTGAGTTTACAATAGAAACAGAACAGAATAAGTACATAAACTTTCTATATGTAACAATTACCAGACTACACAACAAACATGAGTTCTGCGTATATCATAAACCTACCCATACTGACACAACTATACACAATTCATCATCCCATCCTACACAACACAAATTAGCAGCCTACCATAGCATGATACATAGACTGACAGAAATTCCCATGTCAAAAAATAACTTCGAAATAGAACTGAACATCATTAAACAAATAGGAGTAAACAATGGCTATAACGAACAAACAATTAATACAATTTTAAACCAAAAGCTCCTTAAGAAAGCCCTGAAATTAGTCTATCCACCACCACAGAAAGAACCCAGATACTAGCAAGATAACAACAAAAATAGCCAGATACATAAAAAAGAAAGGAAAAACACCAGCTTTCAGAACTAGCAACAACTTAAGCAAATATATTAAGAACAATAAGAGCCGAAAGAGAAAACAACTACAGAGTGGTGTCTACAAACTAACTTGTAGTGACTGTCCGAAAACTTACATCGGTCAAACTGGCAGAACCTTTGACAAACGGATAGCAGAACACAAAAGGGCTTTCAACAATAGAAAAACAGACACTTCTACATACGCACTTCACCTTCTAGATCATAATCATTCTTTTAATGAAAAGTTTGAAATTCTGCTTATTCAAAATAAAGGCCTTAAGCTATCTTTATTAGAATCTATGAAAATGAATAAATCAAAAAATACAGATATAATTCTGAATGACCAACTCGAGACAAACAGCTCCCCACTCCTCAACCTCTTCAGTTAAAAGCTTTAAAAAGGCAAACACATAGTAAACTAAATCACTTGAGAAAGGCACTCTGCCGAAACAGCTGTAGTCACATAGTTATAATAAATTTTGTGGAAGTATAAAAAACAAACGTTTTCAGTGTTTTATTGTTAAATAATATCTGTATTTTAGTTTGGGTTTTCTGGTTTGGATAAAATCTGTATTTTATCTGCTTTTCTTCGCAAATCATTATTATTTTTATTAATCAATCGGTATCAATTAGTTAGTCGTAATGTATGAATAGATAATTTTGTAGACTGGCCTAATGTATTTTTTTCAGAACTAATGAGGAAATGGCCCAATGCCATTGTTTTGGAAAGGATATGCAACAAACCCTACACAATCCCAGCAGAACGTCCAGACGAAAACGACGTAACACTTCCAGTAGGTACACCAGTCTGGTTTCCAATATGGGGTATTCACAAAGATCCCAAATATTATCCAAATCCGGAAAAATTCGATCCAGAAAGATTTGGTAGTAATAATAGAGATAATCTTACACCATACACTTACCTTCCGTTTGGAGAAGGCCCTCGTAACTGCATTGGATCTAGATATGCTCTTATGAATGTGAAAGTTTTATTTTTCCAACTTTTAAGGAAATTTGAAATAGTTCCTGTGGAAAAGTCGAAGATTCCCATTAAGATTTCAAGACAGAACTTTACATTGGACGGAGATGGTTTTTGGTTCGGCTTGAAAAAGTTGTAAATAAACAATATAAAAAAAATTACTGGTCATTAGCACTCAAATAAAATAATTTATTATAGATACTAGATGTTTCATTTTATCCATCATAATCATCCAGCCTTCTGCCTCCAATCCTAGTTACTAAAGAAGAACGACATTAAGAAAATAGAAGCTTTTGAGCTCTGGTTATATCGTAGAATATTACGAATTTCATGGATACAGAGAATAACCACCACCGAAGTTTTAAAGTGCATAAAAAGTAAAAGTTGTAATAACTTTAAAAAGAGGAAACTTCATTACCTTGGACACATGAGAAATAACAAATACAAACTGCTTCGACTCATAAAGCAGGAAAAAATTAGCGAAAGAAGATCAATAGAAAGGAGAAGACATTCCTTGCTGAAAAGTCATAGAGCTACGATTAAATTGCACATCTTTATGTTTTCCTGAAACTGAAACCTGAAATATCATAACGTTGGCGTACAAACACTTTCAATCCCTGTGCTAGATTTATAAGTTCCAACTTTTAATAAAAAAAATTCTTATTTTGGTAGCATCTAGAAAAAAATTAATAACAAAACTCATTATTTGTAATATTTTGACTTTCAGATCAAATTTGTTATTAAAAAATCATTTGAAAAGAACTTATTGACATTTTCAGTGCGGTTATTTGCAAGATATCTTTTAACAATAGTGAACAATTAGTAAGAAATCTTTAGAAAAAATCATCCAAAAAACATTTTAAGAAGCGTATCCTCCTCCTCTGGTTGCTATCCACTCTTCTCTCGCCTTATACAGAGATTAACAGATGGTGCTCTGTATTTGATCTGACCATCAAAGAGACGATCTTTCTCGAGTTCTTTTATCATCAGTTTGCCTTCATCCACTAATCTCTCCATATCTTTCTGTCTTCTGGCTATGTGTTCAAAACGCCATATTATATTTTGATTGATGATTGTGATATGCCTATTCGGCTCGAAGGACCAATGAATAGACTTGGGGCTGGAGCTGGACTGTATATCAGGGTGGTTCTCTTTTTGTGTTTCCAGTGGTTGAAATAATTTTATACTGATTTAAATGTATTAATTATTAAACATGTATTAGGAAAATGTAATTTACAAAACCAGTATATGAAACAAAATTGATCTATATAAAAAAAATTTAAGTAGCTATGGCGACAATTTCAATTCTTCTTCCATATCTTCTTCTTTCAAATTAAGGTGGGCTAAAGGAAAACTGTACACCTAGTGTTGATGTCGAGTTTTGTTAATATTGAGATATCTGTGCGGTGTTCTGTCCAAGGTAAGCGTATCATTCTACGATATACCCACATTTCAAAGGCCATTATACTTTGTGAGTCGGACTTTTTGATGATCCAAGTTTCTGCAGCATAGTAGTTAGCGATAGGAAAAATAAGCGCCTGTACCAAGTGCAGTTTGGTGTTCTTGGTTATGCCATATCTATCCAGATTTTAGTAAATGTGACCATTGCTGATCTGGCCATTATAAGACGTTGACTTATTTCTTCTTCGCATCCACCATTTTTTGTGATAATACAACCAATATAATAGAAACGGCTTACCATTTCATACCCTGCTACGTTTTGTAATTCTGGCTGGTTATTTCTCGTTCGATCAAGTATCATAACCTTGTATGTGAATTATATTAATTTTTAATCTATATTCACGACTTACAATATTGATTCAACAAAATTGTGTTTTGACTAGGGAGTTTTGGGGTAGTTCTGATTTCTTCCATTATATATGTATTTTGGGCTGCTGAATCCGAATATGAGGTTTGCGGACAAAATTGCTTGCCGGAACATTGAAAAAATCGCGATAAAAGCGAAAAATTTCAGCTTTTTTCCGCTTTTTTGCTCAAATCTCGAAAACTATTAACTTTTAGTAAATAGTCTGTTTACAGAAATTAAAGTACTTAAAATTATCTATAAACATCACTAGTTACTTTTTTTATCAGACGAACCGTTCGGTCTAAAATACAAGTTGAAAATTGAAAATTTTTAACGGTCTCGGCAAAACCCACTTTTTACATTCCAAAACTTTATTTTTTATTATCTTTATTATCTTTATTAACTTTATTAATAAGTTTCTCCTAGTTTTCTGTATAAATTTTAAATGTTAGTTCATAGGTATGGTACGTCTCTTGTGACAGCTTTCATGAGTCCATTCCGTCCTAATAGGCCGGGGATGTCTCTGCTTTTCCCTTAGAGTCACAGAAGATTAGGCACAGATGGAGTCACAGTTTCAGTTGGTGTGAACATTTCCTTCGGATCTGTTTGTTATCTTGATGTCTGATAAACCTTGAGGTTTTGTCCTTTTAAAATGAATTAGTTGAACAGCTCCCTGACTTCCATAAACTTCAGACGCGGGTTTCTTTTTTATCCGAGGAATGGATTGCTTAGGAGCTACTGCATGTTTTGGTGCAATACAAGAAATGCCACATATGACTTGAAAAGTGTGGTATTCCTGCTGTGTAAAGCACGGCAGGTCAATTTTCGGCAGATCGCCTGCGAATGCTGACACTTCCAGGCGAACAGCTTCTGTATAGGATGAACAAAACCCCAAAGAGGAAACTACACCAACCTATTTTCTTGAGCCGTACTTTTTGTAGAGAAAACTGCCAACCCTGCAAGGAATGGTGAGACCAACTATCTGGACGTTGCTTATCTGGAAGTGTCAGCAATCGCAGGCGACCCGCAAAAAATTGTCCAGCCGTGCTTTACAAAACAGGTGTACGAAAACGCTGATTTTAACCCTTTCTATGCCAGGCCTTAATTTGCATGTTTGTCCCTCAATCCCAAAGGTTTTTCATGCTTAGAGTCCCATTGCCTTATATATACGTCGCATATAAATAAACAAATAAATGACCAAAACATGTTTTTTAATGAGTTTTTTTTAACCAACTTAAACGTTTTCTTTTTAAAAGTAGGGGAGACCGGGGCTGGTTGACGCACCGGGTTGGTTGACGCAGTGCAATTTTCTTAAAACTAAGAAACTTGGCAATCACGCGTTTACACAAGTTCCAAGGCTTCCCACAGAGCGCACTCTCGGAAGGTAGTTTCAGTTTGGCGCGAAAACTAATAGGGTGTAGAGAGCGTTTTGTAGTTTTTTTACAATGATGAGTAAATTTTTATTATCATACATTTTTTGTTCTAGAAATCCCATTTTTAAAGATAATACTTCGGTCTTTGTTTTTATTGAAGCTTGGAAGTACTACTATAAGATACAATCATTATATTTTCCAAAAACTAATTAATATAGAGTCGATTACCATAATTATCCAAAATTGTTCTCTGGGGCTGGTTGACGCATTCGATTAGGGGCTGGTTGACGCATGCGTCAACCTTCCCCGAGCATAAATATAGTTTTACTGATTTGAAATTTTGCTTTAGGAAATGCGTTCTTTTAAAAGAAAGTCCGAAAAAGGTAAAACTACACCAGATATTATGTTAAGAGCAGTTAGTGAGTTAAAAATATATGTAAAATCCATAACAGGGACTGCCAAAGAGCGAACCTTCAAGTTTTGAAGGTCCCACAACAAAAGAGTCACACCAATCCAACGAACAGCTGCAACCAGAGTGTTTGAAGGCACTTGATGCTCACAAACATATTGAAAGATCTTTGAGCAAAACTGATGAAGGATCGAAGTTGTGCTCAAAGGATTCTAAAAGTAATGTTACAACAAAAATCAATGCAAAATCAAAAAGAGCAGAGTGTCCGTTCCTTTTGAAACCACTACCAAAAGCAGCGGCTAGAAATCAGGATACAAAATATAAAAGAAGGAAGCGTGAGACAGTAATTTTAACCTACACTCCAATAAAAAAAGCTGTTGAAGAAGTGTAAAATAATAGTAAAACTCTTAAAGGAAGCACTTCCCCAGATAAGAAAGCTGCATCAAAGAAACGAAATAAGAGGAAAGTTGTTAAGGACATCGACTCGGAGGGTGAAGAATGCTTCTGTTTCTTTTGTTTAGACACGTATCAAAATAGCGCCTCATAAAAAAAGTGGATACAATGTAGTAGTTGCAAAAAGTGGGCACACGAAGCTTGTGCTAGTGATCCTGAAATTTTTTTATTTGCATAAATTGTAAAAGCGACTACCTATCTAAAATTAAGTTTACTTACAGAATATGTATTTGGTCATATACTTTTTATTTAAATCTTTTTTAGTAACTAAAAAAACCATTTATAACTTTTATTTCATTCAAAATTTGGTTGCACTTAAAAGTAAAAAAAAGGAAATATTTTATGCTGTTGGTTTTATACCTAATTTATTATTTGAGTTAAATTTAGATTCTAGAAACTTAAATACACCAGTGTTTTTCATTAATAATAAGGTTTGTGTTTATTATTTCGTTGTTTTGTTACTTTATAATATGGGCGTCAACCAACCCCATGTGTTGCGTCAACCAACCCCGTGGCGGGGCTGGTTGGCGCACAGTGACATACAATTTTCTTTCTCAAATTGAACATAAAGTATTGTCTGTAAGATGTTTATTTTTACAACATCTCTTGCGCAAAAGATTAAATTTTCATACATTGAGCAAAAAGTTGTACTAAATCTTTTAATTTAGCATCTAGGTCCAAAAATGTAAAAAATGCGTCAACCAGCCCCGGTCTCCCCTACTCATCAGAGAGCAAAACCAGCTAGAAAAAACGTAACTAACTTAAAAAAATAATGTAATGTAAATTACCATTAAAAGTTTTCTTTTGTGTGGTACTCCTCAAAACATGACACTACGCAAAGGCCGACTCCGCATCTTGCACACATGTATCTCGATTCGCTTCTTTTTTCTGGTCTTTTCTGTGGCTACAAACGCTTCACCTTCTAGCAGCTACCTATGGGCGTTGCCACCAGTGCTACAATATAGCATATATCTAAAATATGTGAACAAATATATACGGCAATGGGTCCGCATGACCTGTCTTAGGTGCCAACATTTTGAGGCTTTGGGAACAATAATCTAACATTTTCGGACATATTTCTACCGCATTGGGACACCAATGAGTCTAAAATTTTATAAGCAACGCATATTTTCGGCTTTGGTAAATATAGTCGAGGAAATGAAGCTGAAAAAATGTCAAAACCTCGCAATTTTTTCGTCCAGAATCGATTTGTACAAAAATTTGGGATTAGGTTCACTACACCCTCTAGTTCATTTTCTATATTGAACCGTAGTACGCTTTTGGTTTTTTAAGGGTGAAAACTACCCCTATTTGTAAAAAATTATACAATAACATTTTAAACTTCAGTATTGTCAACATTTGGTTCTTATTAGTTACAAAATGATTGTTTTATGCTTTAAGATATACTATCATATTATTTCAACCCTTAAAACCACCCTTGTTGGAGCTGTATATAAAAAACTTATCCTAAAAGAATAATTTCGGCTGGCATCGATTTACATAAAAAATTGGGATTAGGATCATCTCACCCTGTACTTCATATTCTATATCATGTTTAAGGGCGTTGATTATGTTTAGGGGTGTAAACTACCCCTTATTTTCAAAAATTATATAAAAACATTGTAAACTTAAATATGGGTAAATTTTTTTTTGATTGGTTAAATAATGATTTTTTTATACTTTATGATATAATATCATAACATTTCGACCCTTAAAAACCACCCTTAACAACATTACAGTTTTTATAAGTAGATATTTTAATAGATCTATACAGAAAAAAAAGTAGAATTATATATATATGGTCGGTTTAGAACGTCTTGCGGCGTTGTCCGATTCCCAAATTCCATTTCTTCCTATTTTGCCACAGGTCATCCCTGAGGTCTCGCGCGCTAATCGCTTTCCGGATGCCGGTGGTCCAATTAACTTTCGGTCTCCCTCGCTTCCGATGTTCAGGAGGTTGCCATTCCAGACATTGTTTTGGAAGTCTCTCGTCATTCATTCTGTTTACGTGTCCATACCAGATCAGTTGTCTTCTCTCTATATCTTTCATTATTGTTCCTTCTATTCCCATTCGATTTTTAATGTCTTCATTTCTGATATGTTCTCTTCTGGATATACGTAATGACCTTCTGATTGCATCCATTTCCACTACTTCAATTTTGTTTTTGTTTTTTTCTGTAAGCCTCCAAGTTTCAGCATCATATAATAAACTACTCTTAATCATAGTTTCGTAGATATTAAATTTTCTCTTATTCGATATTTGAGTACTCCAAAGAATATTATTGAGACATCGGATTGCTCTTTTTGCTTGTATAATTCTGGAAGTAATTTCTTTGTTATCAATTCCAGTTTTATCAAATGTTACTCCTAGATATTTATAATCTTGGCAGGCTTTAATTTTTTGATTATTTTCCATAGTAAGATGAATATCGTTCTCTTCTGAACCAACACATAAAAGTAGAATTAAAGAATTACAAAAACATTTATTTACACAAAAATACAAATTTACAAATATGTATGTACAAATACAAATACAAATAGTTTTTTAGTCATCTTCCACTATACAAACCGGTTCTGTGGTATTATACATTATACATGCATTGAAAATTATCCATAAGCGGACTATACGAATTTTTCGAAAAAAAATTGGTTTTATAAACATAGCTCATTTTTGGCGATAAAAAGTTTTTTCAAAAATAACTTTGTAGGATTTTTGAAGAGTTATAAGACAGTGTAAACTAAATTCCCCGAAAGATTTCTTAGGTTTTAATTAGGGTGGGTTTAAAGGGCTCGAATAATGGGGTGTTTGCTCGTAAATAGAGGTTTTAAACAGCTATATCTCGCTAATTGTTCACTTTAGTGAAAATCTATGCAAAACATGATTTTAATTATTAAAAAAGCTATAATTTAGTTGTACATTATTTTTCCTTATCTCCAGTATTTTCGGAGATATTTCGAAGTAAAAGGTGAAAAATGGGAAATTCCAAAAAATTAATTTTTCTTTAAACTCCAATTTTTCTAAAATTAGGCCTTTTAAATAGGTCAATCTTTTTGGGTGTATTAATAATACAAATATAAAAGAAACTAGAGAAAGGTGAAGACCAATTTTTTACTTAGGAGGGTAGTTAGGGGGTTGTTTTCATTGATTTTTTCATAGAGAAAAGCAGGTACCGACATAATTTTGATCATAAGTCGCTTAATTTTTAGGCTAGAAACTTTTTATTATTATTTATTGAAAGGGCTAACTGTATGCTTGAAAAAAAATGGTATTTAAATTTTCCTCGAAAACTGCAAAGTTTTTCTGTTATTTTCATTTGAATTATAATAAATCGTTCATGGTATTGGTGGTCACGACATTCCTGATGCTGACGTTTTAAACCACTATTCTTCTTCTAAAATTCCTGGTGTTGATAATTTTAGTTTTACAGTAATTGATGAGTTAAAGGTATATGAAAAAATACTTTCAATAAAATCAAACGCTTCTGGACATGATAACATTAATATCACTATGATTCTTTATTGTTGCCCCTACATTTTACCATTTATTACTCACATATTTAATTTTTGTCTACAAAAATCTATTTTCCCTTCTGTTTGGAAAGAGTCGAAAGTCATACCTCAAAATTAACCACCCTCTACTTCTCTCACTATGTAATTTTATGTCTTTTAGTAAACAAGCGCAAAAAATGTTGAAGTCATATTTAGATCAAAGATCTCAAAGCGTGTTTTTAAATAAAAAGTCGTCAAATAAAATATACCTATCACGAGGAGTTCCGCAAGGTTCTATATTGGGACCTTTGTTGTTTTCGATATACACCTCCCAGTTCTCAAGTTATTTAAATTATATGAAATCTCACTATTATGCAGATGACACACAATTGTACTTAGAGTTTAAAGAATCAGAAGTTGAAAATGCTTGTTCTAAAATTAATAAAGAACTAAAATCTATTTCAGACATTTCAAACAAATTCTGCTTAGGCATAAATCCCTCAAAATCCAAAGCCATGCTGTTTGGACGTAGAATAGAGAAAAATCGAGTAAATAATAAAATACATTTAAAAATCAATAACGAAAATTTAATTCTATCTAATTGTGAAAAAAACCTGGGACTCATATTAGATGACTCCCTAACGTTCTCTAATCATATTTCATCAATAATTCAGAAAGCATTTTGTAATTTAAAACTTTTATTCTCACATAGACAAATGTTTAATAGAACCACTAAAATTATGCTCTGCAATAGTCTAGTGCTTTCACAGTTTAATTACTGTGATGTAATATATGGACCAGCATTAACACAACTAGATCAGAATCGTTTGCAACGAATTCAAAATATGTGTGTCCGTTTCATTTGTGGTATCAGACGTCGAAATCCAACTTCTAAGCATCTTGCAGATCTAGGATGGTTAAATGTTAGTAACAGGCGTATTCTTCACGGATCAGTATTCTGCCGTCCGTTAGCTAAAACATCGCTAAGCCACCATAGGCCGATTTTGAGTTATAGATGCCACACTATATAAAAAAAAATTCTCTATCGATCTGTCCTGGATTCGTATTTCTAAGTTTTGTAGTTTCAAAGATAGCATAAGCAAAAACATCGTTATCTACAACAAAATTTTAACTTTACACAGCTTAAACTACGTTTATCCACATTACTTAACTAAAACATCAGGAACCGCCGTCAATAATAGTATTTTGTTTAAATTTTCATTTAAGCTACCTAGCTAAAACCACGTTGCCCAAAGTTATACAACTATAAGACCGTTAACATACTTTAACTTTTTTTTAGTCAAGGTTTATTTCACTACATCGCGAAACAATACTTAACTAAAAACCCGTTATACGCAATTACTACACTAAAATATCGATAAAATTTCTTAACGATATTAAAGCTAAGGAACATTTAAAATATTGCTGTACGATGTTAAACTTAAACATCACTAACCGCCCTTAGCGTATTTTGCGATAAATAATCTCCTAGAAGTTCCATAACTAAAACACCTTTAAGTAACAATACTACGCTAAAACATCACTAGGCGACCTCCCACTCACCGTCTCAACTGTCCTACACTGCGGTCATATGTCATATCGTATATCGTCAGTGTCAATCTGTCAGTATTGTTCTATTGTTGGTCGGAGAAAGTACGTCACGCGCTTTTGGTGAACAGGCTATTTCATGCCAAATCATCAATATTGCTAAGAAAATTTCTTGGTAAGTTCCTCCTTGTTATTATTACTAAAATTTTTAACAAATGCGCTTAAAAGTTAATGGAATCTTAATTACGACTTGTACTGTACAAGATGAAAGATTGTATATTTTGTATGTTTCCATGATAGTGTGTTTGTGTGTATGACAGTTTATGTTGTTTAAGAAATATTTACTTGTATTCTAATCCTATTCCAATAATACCTATTATTATTCCTAGTAAATGTAATTTTTCGTTTTTTGCAGTTCTAAAATTTCCCGGCGATCTCAACTCATATTAGATATGGTAACGTCACAAATACCAAGTTCGGATTACTTTAAGATGCGAACAGAAAACAGAATTTGTAAACAATTTGTATGCTCGACCATATTCCATGACGTCGGCAGTTTTCAACAAATTTAGTGAGACTCAAAATAGTTTAACATCTTACCAATCCCGAAATTTGATAAATGAAATTACTATGCTAAACAAAGCCTCTCCCAGCGTATCATTAGAAAACACTGATATGTTTTGTAATGAAGAAATGGCAGCAGATGATTTTCCTTCTGGTAATGTACCTGATTCTATCCAACATAATTCTTTTCACCCTGATAATAATACAACACCATCATTATGCCCTAATATATTAGATTTTAATTCAGACAACTCAGTTCTTGACGAATATTATATTCCGGATTCAAGCGAAGATTCAGACGATTTAAATTTGTCAGAAAACATTCCTTCGCACCGAAAATTGCCAAAGAAGAAAAGTCAATTACGAACTTTTCCTACAAATTTAACCGAGCCTTCTACTTATACAGCTACACTCACCAAATCTTCACCATCTCATACATTCCGTAATTCACTATCGTCAAATAAACATAAAAAAAGACGTGTTACGACAGATTTTCGAGAACTAAGATGCATTGAAAATGAAAAAAAAAGAGCCAAGAAGACACACTGTAGATTGGTCTAATAAAAACAAAAACAGTAACACTATGCAAACGAAAAGCACTGGTACGGGGAGAAGTGAACTTGATTTCCAACCACAGAAACGAAAGAAGTATGACACTGGCCTAGGTGAACGGATTAAAGAGAAGAGAGCTAAAAAGCAATTAGAATACTGAGCAATTTACTAAACAAGATAGAGCACAGTTAAACTCTGATTTTTGGAGTTTGTCTTTTGAACAGCGAAGAGTTTTTGTTATGTCTCAAGTGGCTGTAGCAGTTCCGAAAAGAAAATACACAAGTGAACCTAAAAGAAAGCCGAAAAGATGTTTTGCGTTTAAGAAGAAAAGAAGTGGATCTGTTATTGACGTGTGTAAAATATTTTTTTTTTGACTACCTTGGGTTATAAAAAAAATAACGACGCGATATTGTGGTCACTTGATGCTACAAATCCCATTCAATCCGACATGCGTGGAAAACACCAGAAAACGCCTCGTATAGATCGCCAGTTAATTAATAACCCCATAGTATGTATGTATTACAATCATTCAATCCTGCATAGCACACTACAGACGCGAGCACGCGTCATTGAGACGATATTTACCGAGCGATATCAATATAACTTCTATGTACAAAGATTTCTGTTCAAAATATCCAGAAGAAAATAAAATATATCCTATGAGGTTTATCGCAAACAACTCAAAACTTTGAATATTTCATTCACTCGACTTGGTAATGAGGAGTGCGAAATGTGTGAGTCTTTTAATTTACATAAATAGCAAACATCACATGATTGTAATACTGTAGTAGATTGCAATCCTTGTGTCGAATTTCGAAAACATCGTCTTAAGTATACGCAAGCCAGGGAGTTGTATACTAAGCGTAAAAATCTGGCTCAAAGTGACAATGTATTTTATATATCTTCAGATTTAAAAAAGATCATAATGCTACCAAGAACCTTTAAAAGTATAATCTTTTGTCCACGTTTAATTACTTACAATCAAACTTTTGCTCCACTGCAGTTGATTTCGAAGACGCAGTTGTTTCGATAAATAACTCCAAAGTGATAGTCAAATCTATTTCACCACAAAATTTTGTTAATGTTCCAAATTTGATAAGTGAGAGGCGTATACAAAAAAGTAACCCAAGAGGTTACTTATAAAATATGAAACATGTTTGTTTTAAACGAAATTCATTTGGGTTACTATATAAAAATAATTTTAATGAAGATTTTATATATCTGGAATTTATGACTGACAGATATTTAAAAAATCCAAGTTGTATGATTCTCACATTTCGCACTTCTCCAAAAAGCGTTGAACTTAACCGAAAAACTACGTCAATTGACAAATTAACGCCTATAGTACCGCCACATAAATTGACATTTTGGAAAACATTACCAAAAAAACTGATGACGAGGAGGGGAATGAAACTAGATTTATGTTAACGTTGATAATTTTTAAATATTGTTAATGATAATATTAAAAGAGAAACAATTTCTATGATTGGGAGATGGGCGGACAGGACGGATAACAATGTTTTAAAATACGACATTTAAAAATAAATCTAGTTCCTGATTCATGAAACAAGTATTAGTACTATTTGTTGTTTATTTGGGTTTATATGACTGCGGACACTAAATCCATTCGCGATGTTAGTACTATTATTAGTGCTTTCGGATTCACGCGAAATATAGTAGGAAAAATGAAAGAATACCCATGAACGAACATATAAAACACGCTGTATTTTCCTGTCACCGTGTCACACAAAATTTTTTTTGTGTGACACGGTGACAGGAAAATACAGCGTGTTTTATATGTTCGTTCATGCGTATTCTTTCATTTTTCCTACTGTATGTCTCATCAAAATCTTATCCATCATATCCACTCAATCTATCCTGCGTGCCCGTCTTTTATGTGTTTTGTTATTTTTCTTAGACCAGTCTACGAAATTAAGTACATAAATAATTACATTCTTTTCATCTAAAAATTTGATATTCATTTGATAAGTTTTATTTTTTGTTCGATTTTTTATTTGGCCTATGAGTGTTACTTTGTTTTTATACCTTTTTCATTTCTTTAATAATAATAAATATTTCTTGTCCAAAGTTTGCCGTTTTATTTTGTTGGTTAAAGACATTTAGCTGTATTGCTTCAAATCTAAGGCATTATTACTTAGCTAAAACATCGCTATTAAGGAAAGGTTATCAAATAAGTGATGTTTTAGTTAAGCATATAATATAAAAAATGGCTACTGGAGTAAACTATTTTAGCCAATAAACAATTAAACACTTTTAGTGATGTTTTAGACAATGTTTTGTTTTAAAAATTAAATCAAAACCTTAACTATAACGTCATTAAATACCGTAGCGATATTATAGTGTCGGAATTATTGATAATTTAGTTATGTAAAAATTGCATCAAACATTTGTTCCAAAATACTAAACTACAACGTCATTAAAGTATGGTTAGCGATGTTTTAGTAAAGGTTTTCATATGTAATAAATAATAAATGACACAGCTAAAACCACTTCTATTGTTTTTTTAAACCATAAAATAAGTAAATTTTGTTTGAAACTCTATTTAATTGGAAGAGAATTAAAACATGGTCCTTTCGAAATAACATACATACTTCTACGATAAATAGTTTTAAAGTAGCAATGTCTTGAAAATTTTCCCCTCTTTTTTGCTCATATCTCAAAATCGGTCTGTGTGGCTTAGTGATGTTTTAGCTAACGGACGGCAGTATTATTTCATAAAATAATGCTAACCAAAAAGCCCTATTATTTATATAAAAAAGTTAAAAAAAAGGTCAGAAGTACATAATATTAATGTCAGATTCAAAAATAAACTTAATATACCGAAACACAAAACCTCGTTATTTCGATCTTGCTTCTCTTACAATATTGCTAATCTGTACAATATGATCCCTGAAAATTTCAAACCTTTACCCATCTCTCAATTTAAATCCAACGTAAAAAAGTCTCTATTTAATAATAGCATAAAATTAAAATTTAGATTATAAACCAGTAAATTTGGCTACATTCGTTTAAATGATTGCAAAGTTTATTCAATAAAAATTTATTCAATAAAAATAGATAATTAGTGTTATTATCATATACGATAAATTTATTTTAGCATGTAAATAAGGTCTTTAGGTTACACTAGAATAGTAATTATTTGTATTGCGGTTACGTGGAAGAGCGCTTCTTAGCTGGTGTTTCTAGGAACATCATCTAAGAGCGAACGTCGCCTTTTGCTTTATTATAATTATTACTGTTTGTCTAGTTTGTATTTTTTTTGAAAAAAAAGCAATAAAGTCATTATTATTATTATTATTATTATTTCGAATTATGCATTTGACGAAAAAAGCTAATTTTGAACATGCCGTATCTTGGTTTGTATTGGTCTTTAAAGATATTATAGGAAAAGAATTTGGTTTGTGTTACTAAAAGATACAATTTTGATATTTACAGTTTTTTTGATTAAATGCATATTTTTCGAGGTATTCTCAAAAAACCCTCTAAAAAAGTCGATTTTTTCATCGAAAAACTGTTACTTTCAAGCGCGAATAACTCGAAAAATATTAGTTTTACGAAGAAAATGTAAAAAACATTTTTTTCTTAGAATTACTTTTTTATCGACTTACGTGGTTAAAATGTAATAAAAATTCCCACCCCCGAAATGGGGTGGCAACCACCCCCAAGGTTTTAGCGTACAGCGGCAGGATATAGAAAATGATCCTTGGACTACTCCCTACGTTCTGTGAACATTTCAAGTAAATCCATGCTGGACGAAAAAATTGCGAGCCAAAATGCTTCATTTCCTCGACTAATTGAGACCATAACACCTTGAACGTATATCGTCGCCTCAAAGCAACAGTAGGATATGTCAAATATTGTAGTTTCGAGAAAAACGCAATTGAAATTTTTACGAATTATTCATTACCTAATAACTTTTTTATATTTGAATGGATTTACATGGAATTTTGTTTGAGTATATAACTTTACATACATACTTTTACATAAATATTTATATTAATTCATAAAAAAGTGAAAAATAATTGGAAAAAAAGTTACTTGTCCTACTGTTGCTCTAACAGTTAATCTGTTTTTTAACGATATCCGTAAATATGTGTTATAAAGTGAGGACGTTTGAGTTGGAATAAATTCATTATCTCTAGAATGGGAGCATTTGGAGAGAAATGCTGAGACAGGTCGATTTTTATTTTTAAATTATGACTTTTTACCATATATATCATACTAATGACGTCATCCATCTGGTCGTGATGACGTAATCGATGATTTTTTTAAATAATAGTACGGGTGGTGCGATAGCTCATTTGAAAGGTTATTTAATTCTCTATTCATTAATATAAACGTTAACATAATTATTTTTACAGGGAGCCCAAAAAATTTTTTGTTTTTTAAATTAATTGAGACAAAAAGAAGAGTGTATGTAACTCATTTACTTTAAAATACATTTGAGTGCTGTCAGAAAACAAAAAGAAATGTTTATTTTATAAATAAACATTGTTTTTCGCTTAAATTCAATGTTAAATCTGCCACCCACCTGTCGCTTAGCAGCTTGAACATTGAATTTAAGCGAAAAGTAATGTTTATTTTTGAGATAAACATTATCACATGTTTTTCTGACAGTAGTAAAATGAATTTTTAATTAAATAAATTACTTACATTCTTCTTTTTGTGTCAAATAATTTAATAAAAAAAATATTTTTTGAACACACTGTATAAATAATTATGTTAATATTTACATTACTGAATAGAGAATTAAATAACCTTTCACATGAGCTATAATACAACTCCTACTCTCATTTAAAAAAATCATCGATTACGTCATCACAACCAGATGGATGACGTCAGTAGTATGATGTATATGGCAAAAAGTCATAATTTAAAATTAAAAATCGAACTGTCTCAGGATTTCTCTCCAAATTCACCCCTTCTCGAGATAATTAATTTATTCCAACTCAAACGTCCTCACTGTATAAACTTTATTTGTACTGAAGTTTTGATTAAAATTTTACACATTTTATTATAAAAAAAAAACAATTTTGTTCAAACATTTTGTTCAAACATTTTATTAGATAAATTATAAACTCAATATACATGTTTTAAGACAATTTTAAAACTCGACAACGAAAATGACAAACAAAAGAGAATGGAAAATTAATCAGAATTAGTTGTGGTCACATCGGATGCAGATAAAATTGACTTATACTAGATATTTTAGATTTTTTATAACTTAAATTGGCTGAGGCTGAATTATTCATTTTCATTCTCACAATACAACTTTTAATATGAATGTAATAGTAGAACTGTGGTAAGATTTCTGAAGATAATAAATATTGTGGGTCTGGGTGCAAGCCGTTTAATATAAACAAAGACAAATATTCGCAATTCGGCAATAACTACATTAACAGTAGGATGTGCGTAAGATAACTTAGTGTTGCATTAATATTTTATGACCAAAATTAGTAAACGACAAAATACAACAGTAGGATATGTATGTTGTCTTAGTGTTACATTATAGCATATGAGTTAAAAAAAATTAAGCTACACGAGGATATGTAATATTGTGAAAAAAGTATTCCACTTTTTATTTATCTTAGTGTTACACTCAACAGAAGGGTTTATTTCCAATCATTTGAAATGGTTATCCCAAAAGTCATTTTTTTTTACATATCCTACTGTTGCTTTGAGGCGACGATATATACGGCGGCTGGGAATACAGACCCACTTTTTCAAAAACATATGTATATGCAGCGTTGGGACAGAAAGGGTTAACGTACATACAATTGACGGATATCACATTTTACCACGGATACCGACGGATACCTTTTTATGCCATGGGTGTCATTTCTTGTATTGCACCAAAACATGCAATAGCTCCTAACCAATCCATTCCTCGGCTAAAAACTAAACCCGCACCGCACCTGAGGTTTATGGAAGTCAGAGAGCTGTTCAACTAATACATTTTGAAAGGACAAAACCTCAAGATTTATCAGAAATCAAGATCCGAAGGGAATGTTCACACCAACTGAAACTGTGATTCCATCTGTGCCTGATCTGCTGTGCCTCTAAGGGAAAAGCAGAGACATTCTCGGTATTTTAGAATGGAATGGATTCATGGAAGCTGTGAGAAGAGACATATCATATTCAAATTATGAACTAACATTTATTATTTGTACAGAAAACTAGGAGAAATTTATCAAATGACAGCATTCTAATAAAAACTAAAGTTTTGGAATGTAAAAAGTGGGTTATGCCGAGTCTGTTAAAAATTGTCAATTTTCAACTTGCACTTTAGACCGAACGGTTCGTCTGAAAAAAATAAATAGTGATATTTGTAGATAAGTTTAAGTACTTTAATTGCTGTAAACACACCATTTACTAAAAGTTAATAGTTCTCGAGATTTGAGCAAAAAAGCGGAAAAAAGCTGAAATTTTTTGATTTTCTCGCGATTTTTTCAATGTTCCGGCAAGAAATTTTGTTCGCAAACCTCATATTCGGATTCAGCAGCCCAAAATCCATATATAATGAAAAAAATCAGAACTACCCCAAAACTTTCCCACTAGGGAGCTCGTAGAGTACAAATTGACTGAATCATAGGTTTATCGTATGTTTAGGTTGCCCATTTTTTTTAAGTATCCGAAACATTTTTTGCTACTTCACGAAGCACAAATATATGTTTCTAGATTAAATTCTCTAGACTTTCCTATTATTTGTCTGAGATTGAGATCTAATTCTAAGAGAATAAGTTATCCTAACTTATTTCTTTAACACATTCGTGGACACGTAGACATTTGGAGGCAGTAATTTTCTTTGAAAGTGTCTGCATATGCAGTCGTGTCCGCGAACGAATTAAGCTGTAATTAAATAGTTGCGTATTTGGGCAACTCACTGAATTTTAGACTCAGTAAAGTAGGGTCTTTAGTCGAATGGTCTACTTTTTAATTGCCTGGAATATTAGAGTGACCTTTTACCCACACAAAGTTAACAAGTTTTTTATAAAACCCTTAGATTTTTATAAACATCGAGAATTAGTCTGTTGGTATATAGTACGTATTTAGATAAGTGACTGAATGTGAGGAGGAGAGAATGTAAGTCAAATAAAATTATAGGTATACCTTTCGAAATATAATTTGATATTAATTATCCAATCCAACTCCTTGACAACAGCTCCCAATTCAGCTGTGAATATTGTGGAAGGGGAGCCCAAGCGGGGATTTTTGCAGTTAGTCGAGTGCGTCAGATTATCACATGGGGAAAACTTTGTACCCTGTAAATATACCTCTAACATATATTGGCTCTTAATACACGGGAGCTCGTTAAGGGGGATCCAAAAAAAACAAACTTATCCTTAGAAAAACTCGAAATTGTCAGAAAACTCAGAAATCTGAAGATTTGAGCGGGGCGTAAGGAAATGAATGAGTCACAAAATTTCACAAAAAAAAGCGAATATTTCGCAAAACGAACGTCAGGTCGAAAAACTAAAAAATATATGTTCAATATTTTTCCAAAATCTATCGAATGATACTAAACACGAACCCCCACGGAGAGGGGTGGGGTAAATTTAAAATACGAACCCCGCGATATTTCGTGAAAAGATCGAAAAACTGAAAAATATACATATTCAATATTCTTGAAAAATCTATCGAATGACACCAAACACGACCCCTCACGGAGGTGGGGTGGGGGGTTACTTTTAAATCTTAAGTAGGACTCCCCACTGTTTATTGCAGATTTGGATTCCTTGCGTAAAAATAAGTAACTTTTATTCAAGCCATTTTTTCGAATTATGGATAGATGCCGCTATAATCGGAAAAAAAAGATTGTTGGAAATGGAAAATTAAATTAAAAAATGGAAAGTCCCCCACTTTATGGAAAACTTAACCTAACTTTTTTTGGTTTTAGGACCTACTCTTCACAACCCATTTGGTCCCCATAACGCTCGAGTAACTGCAAATTTAACATATTTCCTCCCCTACTACTACTACTGAGCAATCTGATTTTAATTGTACTGAATATAATTCTGAAAATTCCACACCTGTAATTTTAAACCAATCAAAATACGTTATTTTGACAGATCACCATGGCAACGGAGGTATTTTATCGGAAATTTTTTGCTCGTGGGGTACTTAACAGCGAATTATAGTGGACATTTTTTGACGTTTACAATAACAGAACATTTTTGACAGACTGGTTTTTATTTGTTTACATAATTTAAAATAAAACGCCAAAAAATAATTTTCTATCACTTGTAATTACTCAAAACTTATGTAAAATTGAAGAATATACTATTTTCTATCTTGAAATGGTATTCCCATGCAACTACAATGAATAGAAATTACGAATTTGAAAGCCTAAATAATTGCTGACAAAGCTATGGCGCGCTATTAATCTGTTCATGCAGCTTTGGATTTTCAAATGCAAATTTGGTGGGGAATTTTCTTACCGAATACCACGCGAAGTCAAATTAATATCCGGAAATTTTTTTTTGATCATGAATATTTTTAGAAAATTTCCGGAAATAATTTGACCTCTAGTGGTATTACTAGTGAAAATTTTCTATGTAAACGGCACATCCGACGCCAGCAGACTATTTTAAACAAATATTTATTTTATTTTTATTTAGACTTTCACTTACAATGTTAACTCCATCAATTAAATCTATTTATGAAATATTGACCTCAATAAAGCTTTTATGTTATGCTAGTTAGTTTTATACATTCACTTAATTCCTATTTTATTAAAAGCCGCCAACACTATTGACATGCACATTTTCTTTGACTCGCATTTATATTATTTGAGAACACGAAAACACATCATTAAATGTAAGTTCCATTTATACACTATATTTTTCTGTTTTTGTGAATAAATATGTAAGTTTTTGATGTTTTAGAGAAATCATGGACGAAAAATATCTTTATATTTAATAATGGTAAGTTTTTGTTCTATATTGCTACATACTATTTACTTTCACATAATATAATATGTTTAAGATCACTAGTAGATCTACTTTTATACATTTCGAATTTCAGCCTTTTTCTGTAACATAGACTTTTTAAAGTACCTACAGTATTGTGCGAATTAATGTGACTGAACAGAGATCGAAATTCAGTTTTTCAAGAAAACGGAAGACTACTCCTCGAGATGAAGCCTCTCTTTTGCGCGATCGCAAACTTCATCCCAGAAAAATAAGTTATAACCTCCAGCAAGATTTAAAAAAGGCTGGAATAAAAATTCACGACTTAACGGTACGCAGACGTCTCTTAGAAGGAGGGAGAAGAGCCGTGTGACCGCAGAAGAAACAACTTCTGACAACGCCTATGATGAAAAAAAGACTAAATTGGGCAAAAAATACGCTCATTGGAGTGCAGAAGATTGGAGAAAAGTGTTATTTTCTGATGAGACCCACTTCTTAGTGCAGGGCCAGCGATCAAAATTCGTACGAAAGGCAGCCAATGAGTCACTTTCAGCTAGCCATATTAACCAAACAGTTAAACATCCCACCAAAAAAATGTTCTGGGGCTGTTCTTCATACTCAGGAACTGGCACTCTTATTCCTATTGGAGGTATGATGAACAGTAAAAAGTACAAAGCCATGCTAGGGCAACGCTTAGCTATAAAGCTTGACAAAGTACAGGCCGAAGGGACTGCAATTTTTCAACAAGATTCAGCTCCGTGCAATGTATCGAAAGTTATGATGAAATACTTCAAGGATAATAATATCACCCTTCTTGATTGGCCTGGGAATTCACCTGACCTTAATTCTATTGAAAATGTGTGGGCAATATGTAAGACTAAACTGCAAAAATTTGACTGTACGACAAAAACAAAACTGGTGGAAGCAGTGGTTAAGGTGCGGTTTAGAGATGAAGCAATCACAAACAATTGCAAAAAACTTATAGATTCCATGCCTAGAAGACTCCAGGAAGTCATAAGAGTAAAAGCGGGACATATTAAATACTAATTAATGAAAAAATCTCAAGTAAGTATCTAAATTTACCTTTGGCCTAAATAAATCATATTTACATATTAATTCTGTTTGTTCACATTAATTCGCACAATACCCCAAGTAGCACCGAACGGATTTATTAAGTCTTTTAAGGATGCTTTAAAACTGTAGAATAAAACTAAAATTAAAACCGTTTGATTTTTAAGTAAACCTTAAGGTTGCAATAAAACCGCTTTCAGCATAAAAGGGCCCACTCTTAAAGAGGTCATAAGGCTACGGCTCCACGGGCGGGAAATTGACGCTAGCAGTAGCAGTAAAATGAACTTAAGGTTCCGCGGAACGGAATGGGAATAGCCGAACTGAACCGACTACGCACAAGTCCTGTAGTCGGTACAGTTCGGCTATCCCTATTCCGTTCCGCGGAACCTTAAGTTCATTTTACTGCTACTGCTAGCGTCAATTTCCCGCCCGTGGAGCCTTAGCCTAAAACCAAAAATAAAAACTTTCTTAAAACTTTGTTTTCTTAAGCAACTGGTTTTAAAGCTGCTGTGAAGGTACTTTTAAAACCATGTTAAAAGACACTTTCAAGTGCAGACAGTTTTATAGCAAACTTAAAAAGGTTTCGTAATTGGAGACTTTTTAAAGACGATTTACCATATTAAACGATTCTTTAAACCCATATACTCCATATAGGCCAACAAATTTTTACATGTGTTATGATAGGTACATACGCATTTGTAATCATAAAATAATAAAAAGTACTTGGTTATTTTGGACTGTCAAGGTAGAAAAACACTTGCGCACCCAACTTTATTGATAATGTTAACAAAAAGAGGTCTAAATAACTCACGCGCCCTAAAATTTCTGACTTTTGGCGATTAAAGAATAAAAATAATAAAAAAATTTAAATCCGAAAAATATTAATTTGAAAGAAAATTTATTTTATCTACAATTTTAATGTTTAAATGTTAAAATAAATCGAATTTATGTCTTTAAGTCGCTTATTTATAATTTTTATGTAAGCCTTAGATTTTAATCTATCATGGCTTTCAGCATCTCCAGAAAGCAATATGGCCGAAATCAAAATGAAACTATTTGGTCTGTCGACAGAGAATTGATAAGATCAAATGGTTTTATTTTATACCTTGCCAAGAGCATATATTCTACATAAAAGCAAGGTTGCCTTGGAATTAAAACCGTTTAGTTTTAATACTGCTGTCAATAATGCCACTCGGTTTTAATGTGAATCTAACCTAAAATCGAGGCGTCGCGCGTCGTAGTGCTGTGTGTGTTTTATTTTTCTTTTAAAATGACCCGTTCGTTTTTATTTTAAGCACTTGCGACATATTTCTTCGATACTAACTGTAATTCCACTTTTTACAACACACTATACCACTGTTATTTCGCTCTAAAACAAATGGCCGACCATTTTGGACAGGAAAGACGAGGGGATGGGTTTAGTTTTAGTGTTTCTAATGAGAAGCATAGTTTAGTCTATAGTCTATATGATAACCAAATTGATTCAGTTAAGAGCGTTTGGTTTTAATATAGCCTACTAATTGCTTTTAAGAAAGCAACTTTAAAGACAACTACAAAAATAGTTTTAAGGCACATGTTTAACTGACATAATAGTCTTGAGATCAAGTAGTTTTAATAATAGTTTTTATTAGTCATATTAGGAGAATCTTTAAAACTGCTTTAAAATTAAAAGGTAACAAACAAGAATCTAATAAAACCAAACAGTCCGGAAGTTCTTTATAAAACTGATTACTTTTGAACTGAGACTGATTACTTTTGAACTTTGTGAACTGAGAATAAACCATTTTAAAACTACAATAAGAAAAATTATCTATTAAGATTAATTAGTCTTATTTGGTACTCTTATTAGATACTTTAAAACTAGTGACAAATGCTTAACAGTTTTAAAGTTCTGACAGTATATCTACAAGGTAACTTTAAAACCATTATCTTCTTATTTACCACAATAAAACCTTTATAAACCTAAAATAAAACTAAAATGTTTTTATTGTGCTACTTGGGACTGTACCTTAAAATAGAACGATAATTAAGAAAATCACATTTAATTTCTTATTCATTCTTCCAGTCGTACAACTAATTTTCCAGTAGCAAAAAATGTTCGTACACATCTGTACGTTGATCAAAAGTAGTACAGCTTTCCACATAGTCTTATAGATTTGTTCAGCTTTTTTATGTTTTTAAGAAGGTTTTTCGAATGACTAGTAGAAAGAATAATAAGTATCGTTTAGAATAGAATATAAATTTTAGAATATAAATCATAAATAAATTTTCCTCTTATTACCAAGTCTTCATAATCGTACTTAACAATATACAAATATGTGGTGGATTTGACACATATTCAAAATATCTTTATAATAAAAAAATATGAAAAAAAAATTTTTAAGAAACTCTTTTCTTTAATTACGAGTGACTAAAATTAAAAATGTTATAAAAAATCAACTAAAACGCAAAAAATAAAAAAATTGAAAAAATCTAACACATTCGTCAAAGAACAGCGTTTGGGGGGGTACACAAAAGTTTGGGGGGTTTAAAGAAACAAAACCCCCATAAAATTTTTATGGGGTGTCAAAAATTATTTCACTATAATTTTTTCTTAAGATACTGCTGCCATGAGAATTCCACATGTCCATTTTCAATAAAAAATCTCTAATAGTTTTCGATATATTGTAAAAAATCGATTTTCATTTTGTAACTTCAAAGTGCTGTAACTTTTTTTGTGCACATTTATACTAAGGTAAGTTAGGTTCAATCGAACTATTTTTGGTCCCAGAATATGTGATTAAATTTATGACCTGTATTTTCGTTACACCCTGTATATTTGGAGTATGCTGAAGGAATCAGTGTTTCAGAAGATCTATCGTCAGATATCGAAAAACTACGACATACGATAACCTGTTTTCAATAACAGTCCAACCACTCTTTATAAATATGTTAGATAATCTGTAAAATCTAAATTATGTAAATTAAATAAATGAATATGTACAATGTTCACTTTCGGTTGTTTATTTTGACGAATACTGTGTATTTTAAAAGTCAAGAAAATGTACAATGGAGGCTCTTATTTACTACTTGTAACGGATGTAATATTTCTTATCTATTTGCAACAATTTTTTATTTTTTATTTGACGGGAAATTTAAGACGGGAAAAATATTATCAAGGTTAATCTTTTATTTAATATTTATGCTCCATTTGAGGATAAAAGTTTTCAGTCTAATTGATTTTCATTCCTTGCTTGTTGGTGATACTTAGAAATTGTATACGTAAGTATCCGAAAATAAAGTTCGGTCTGTAAGTTATGCTTTATTATATTCAGTTTCGCCAATTTCATCATCTGTTTTTCTCTTGGCAGACACGCCGGTTGAGTTGAGTTTCATATTTTGTATAAATAGTAATATTACTTTTGTATAAATAGTAATATTAATATCAATCTACTCAACTATTTTTTAAATTCAACAGATATTAACATAAATGAAAGATTTTTTTCATCTATTATTATTTTTTCATATTTGCCTTTTTCCAACTTTTTTAGTAATATCTCATAAAGTCTCATTGCTGTACAAATAATCATAACTTTATATTACTATAAATTTAATTTCATGTACAGTTACCTTTACACTTGACTTTAATTCTGAATTATTTATTGCTGATTTTATTGTTTGATACTTTTAATATTACAAAAATTTTAGCAAATTTTACCTAATTACTATTGTTCAATTTAATTTCAATATCTCCAACAAATCAAATTAAAACATTTTCACAATCACACCACAACTAATACACAACTGACCAATCTTGTTTAGGAAAATTGCACAACCAATCTTACATCTATAAGTTCTTGAACATCCAGAACAACATCTAATAATCCCAACTAAATTAAAATATACACTATTAATTAAAAATATAAAAATAACATCTGTTGATTGCTGAGATGAATTAAGAAATTGTTGCACTTTGATTTGACGAATATATTGAAATAAAAATATTATACAAAAAACATGTATGCTACACTCAAAGTCTTTAGATGAACTGTTGACTGCGTTCCTTCCTCCTTCGTTGGGATGGCAGAGGGGCAAAGGGAACATGCATTAAAAGGCGCACACATCAGGGGCGGCGTTGCACAATGGCTCGAACATCCTCCCCACCTTGAAAGGCTCCTTTCAATCATCTAGAGGTAGTGGACATATTTTGTTGAACCCACGTTTAATGATGCCAGTAGAAGTCTTGATTGTAGCTACTCGATTGATGTTGTCCCTTCCAGGATGTACACTGAGTATTCGGCCTAGCTGCCAATGGGTTGGATTGATGTTGTCGTCCTTTATAAGGACCAAAGCTCCATCTGTGAGAGACTCTTGATTTTTCTTCCAGCGTCCCTTGACTTGTAGCTGGGAGATGTACTCGGTTTTCCATCTTGCCCAAAAGCTTTGGCACATCTGCTGGAGAAGCTGGTATCGATTTAGTCTGGTGACCTTTACATCGGTTAGATTTTGGTCTGGAACTGCTATGATTGGTTTTCCAATAAGAAAGTGAGCAGGTGTTAAAGGACTGAGGTCATTAGGATCTGGACTAATAGGAGAAAGAGGGCGTGAGTTTAAAATTGCCTCTATTTGAATTATTAAAGTTTGAAACTCTTCATAAATAAGCGCAGTTTTTGACAAAACTCGTTTTAGATGTAATTTAGATGATTTTACTCCGGCTTCCCAGAGTCCACCAAAATGAGGTGAATAGGGCGGTATAAATTGCCATTCAATTTCTAGGGAATTTGTTAGTGACCATAATTTGTCTCTTACTTCAAGTGCATTTAAAAGAGATGCTAATTCTCGTTGAGCACCTATAAAATTGCTTCCATTATCTGAGAATATTTTTTCGGGTTTTCCTCTGCGGGACACGAACCTTCGTAAGGCTTGTAAAAATGCTTCAGATGAGAGACTTGAAATCAATTCTAGGTGTACGGCCTTGGTGCTAAAGCAAATGAAAAGACCTATGTAACATTTAGTGGTTTTGCATCCACGACCTTTTTTGTCTTTTATGAGAAATGGACCTGCATAATCAACACCCGTTATTGTAAATGGACTAGAAGGCATTACTCTAGCGCTAGGAAGATTTCCCATTATAGGCTGAATGGTTTTTGCATTAAATCTAAAGCATCTTACACACTTTCTGACAGTAGCACGAGCTAAGTTGCGACCGGATGTGGGCCAGTAAATATCTCTTATAGTATTGAGAAGTAACTGAGCACCACCGTGTAGTAATATAAGATGTTGTTCTTGAAACAATAGTTTTGTGAAATGATGATTCCCATTAATTAGAATGGGGTGTTTTTTATTGAAATTGTAGTCAGAATACTTGAGTCTACCGCCAACGCGCAAAATATTCTGACGGTCTAGAAATGGAGTGAGACCACATAACCTATTCTTTGATGCCAGGTACTTGTTGTTTGATAAATCTTTAATTTCGTTACAGAATGATTGATTTTGACTAACCTTGATCAATGCATTTAGAGAATACTTTAGCTCCGATAATGTCAAAACACCGGTGTTGCGATTATTTCTCTTAGCACAATTATTTACAAATCTGAAGATGTAACTCGTGACTCTACACATCTTAGAGAAATTAGAGAATCGATCAAACGGAAAGCTCAAAATATCTGGTGCATTTTGAGCTAATAGAGTTTGAGTTTTTAGCTCTGGTAGGTGGTCTACTTTAAATTGTTCATTGGGCCAAAATTGTGAGCCTAGAATTATCCAAGATGGACCATGCCACCATGTTTCAGAATTTAATATTTGACTGGGAAACATGCCTCTTGAAATTAAATCTGCTGGATTTTCCTTGGTTGAAATATACTTCCACTGGTAATTTTTTGTTAGTGATTGTATTTCCGACACACGGTTACCTGTGAAAGTTTTTAGTAAATTTGGACTGGTTCTTACCCAAGCCAGCGTTATAGTTGAATCGGACCAAAGGAAATATTGATTAAATTTTAGATTTATGGAAGTCTGAACTTTATCAACTAGGCGAGCCAATAGCAAGGCACCGCAAAGTTCTAGACGAGGAATACTGACTGTTTTTACAGGTGCAACCTTGGATTTTGCACACAACAAACTTACTTGTACCTTGCCATTTTTATCGGAACTCCTAATGTATACACAGGCACCATATGCACGTTCTGATGCATCACAGAAGCCGTGCAACTGCAATTCTGCTGGATTGCATAATATAGCATGCCGTGATATTGACAAATTGTTCAATAGAGGAAGTTCGTTTTGCAAGCTGATCCATTTAGAATAGAGTTCTTCAGGTAGATTGTCATCCCAGGATAATTTATTGCACCATAGGTTTTGCATAATGATTTTACCTATGAGAGTACATGGGCTTAATAGACCTAGAGGATCAAAGATTTTTGATATTGAAGATAAAATGGATCTCTTAGTGATTTTTTGTTTAGAAAAATTTGTATTGATATGATAGAATAAACTATCATTCGAACACGACCATAGTAGCCCTAAAGTCTTGGTCTTATTGTCATCGCTTGGAAACTCTAAAATGTCGAAAGCTGAATCAGAATTTGATATATCCTTTAAAACTTGTGAGTTGTTGGAACACCATTGTCTCAGGTGAAAACAACCGGTCTCTAATACCTTGGATACATTGCTGCAAATCTCTTGAGCCTCTTGAATAGAATCAGCTCTTAGCATATCGTCGACATAAAAGTCTTCCTTGATTATTCTTGCAACCTTTGGCTTGGAATCTTCAATCTCATTTGCTAATTGTACCAAACAACGTATAGCGAGAAAACTAGCTGAAGCTTGACCGTAGGTGACAGTGTTTAACTCGTACGTTTGTAAAGGTTTTGAAGGATCTTGACGCCATATGATCCGCTGCAATGGTCGCTGTTCTGGATTTATTAGGACTTGCCGATACATTTTAGCGATATCGGCAGACACGACATAGGCATATTTTCGAAACCTCAAAAGTATAGAAAATAGGTCGTGTTGAAGAATAGGTCCTATTAGTTGAATATTATTTAAAGATATTCCATTGGTAGTAGGAGCAGATGCATCGAAAACAACGCGTAGTTTTGTAGTAACGGAAGATTCTTTTGTTACTCCATGATGAGGTATATAGTATTGACATTGACCATCATTTTGGTCTAATATAGCTGACATGTGATTAAGTTTCTCGTATTCGGTCATAAATTCAATGTATCGTGATTGCAATGTAGGATTTTTGACCAAACGTCTTTCAAGAGCATAGAATCGTTGCTCCGCGTGAATTCTTGATTCGCCTAAGCTTTCTGGTCCTTGTTTTAAGGGTAGATTTACAACAAATCGCCCTTTAGAATTTCTTGTTGTACTTGTTTTGAATATTTCTTCACATAAAATCTCATCTTGTGAAAAAACCTTGTGATTATCTAGTTCTTCAAGCTCCCAAAATCTAGCGAGAGCTTGAGACAGTTCTTGATTGGCACTAATATTGCATGAAGCCGTATTGGGACTAGCGGCTCCAAGAGTTCCGGAAACAATCCATCCAAGTTTAGTTTCTTGTAGATGGGGCTTATTTTTCCCTAAGGATATCTTGTTGGCACCTAGAAGTTGCCAGAACAGATCCGCTCCAATAAGCATATCAATTGAAGAGGGTTTGAAAAACTCGGGATCTGCAAGTTTGATATTGTGGGGAAATTGCAACTCGGAGATACTAAGAAGATTAGCTGGCACATAACCCGTAATTTCTGGTAAGATATAGCAAGTCAAATTGGCCTGGAAGGTATTGTATTTTGATTTGATTGATACCTGGCACTTGGTTTTGACAGAAGAAATGTTATTGGTTATGCCGAATATTGACAAATTAGTGTTTTGAGTGGGAAGATTGAGTTTTTGTTGAATGCCTTCTGTTATGAAGGAAGTTTGGGATCCGCAATCAAGGAGAGCTCTAATTGAGTGAAGATTGTTTTGATTGTCACAAATGAGAACGTATGCGGTAGATAATAAAACCTGTCCTACCGATATAGAATTAGATACGCTGCTATTTAGTACATTTGTGCTCCCTTCACCTGAGCATTGCTCACTTAACGGAGTGTCATTTTTATCGTCATGGAGAAGTGTATTATGATTTGATTTGCACTTCTTACATGGACCCAATTTGCACTTATGTTTAGTGTGTCCTTCTCTTAGACAATTAGGGCATAATGTTGCTGTTTGATTAACGAACTGGATTCTATCGCAGACCGAAAGTTTTAGGAAATCGTTGCATCTGTATATTGAATGTTCACCCTTACAAAATGAACAAGTGTAGTGTCCAGACATGAAAACCTTTGTTGTCTTCGCGGTCCGAGAAACCTGATGTGATTTATTATTGTGTGTGTTAGGTGAAATATTATTTTTGTAATTTAAAGAGTCTACAAAATTAGCTCGCTCACGCAAAAATGTCAGAAATTGTTCCAAAGTAGGTGATTTGGTTGTATTACGCGTTTGTCTCTCCCAATCGCTTAGAGATGCGTTGTCGATTTTTTGACAAAACCAAAATATTAACAAACAATCCCAATTTTGAATAGATTGACCTAATTGCTGTATTGCTCCCAAATGTTTTGAGATATTGTCAGCTAATTGTTGTAACTTATCATGCGAACCCTTGTGAATAGATTCCAAAAGAAATAAAGCACCTATGTGATCATGCAATAGTTTTTTAGTATTGTCGAATCTTTCGCACAACGTATCTCATGCTACTGTAAAGTTATCCGCGGTGTACCGAATGTTGCTTATAGATGCCGCAGCATTGCCTTCTAGAGCACCCCGCAAATAGAAAAACTTTTCAATATTGGTTAGGTTATTGTTCTGGTGAATAATGCTAGTAAACGAGTCACGGAACTCGAGCCACTGTTCAAACTGTCCGCTGAACTTTTTTAGAGAAATATCCGGCAGCTTTATACCACCTGATCGACCTGGTGCACATGTGGAACCGTCGTGATTTTTTAACAATAATTTTGCTGTAGCTATAATATTATAAAATTTAGTTTCAAATGAATCCAGCTCTTTGCCGAGTTCATCTAGTGCAGCATTGTCAGACAATAATTCAATATCGCTATTAATATTTTTAAATTCTATTAGTAGATATGTAGAATCATTGACTCTCTCTTTTAGAGTAAAAATATCTAAATCAGTTAATTTGTCTTTTTTGAGTGTATCTAAATATTTTTCAAAGCTTGTCAGAGAGCGTTCGATGGTAGCTCTTTTTTGTTTTAAAATTTTTATATCTGAATCAGACATTTTAATTAGATAAAATAAATTTAATTAAATAATAAAGATTTTAATTATAAATAAAAACCAGAAAAATTCAAAAATTATATTTGATTATTTGTGTTAATTCTAATTAAATTTTATTTCAATTTTCTATTTAAATTTATTTAATTAATTTCTATTAATAAAAAAGAAAATTTAAAATGAATTCGATTTAATAAAAGGAAAAGAAAAAAATTATGAATTCGCCCTGTATAAAACTGTATTATAAAATATAACATGCAACCCTATGCATCGGCAATTAAAAACAGATAAAATATTTGGTAAACATCTGTGAGGGTGTAAGGAAATATATTTGAGACTCACTTTCTTTATCACTGCGCTGCCTGGCTCGCTGGGGCACTCAAGAAGGGTCGGTGTCGATTCTAAAAATAGCTCTCGTCTCGGGATGTGGAATGATGAGTTTAAAATCGACTGTTTGGCGGCCCTTAATGTTGATTTTGTGAATGTATTTTTTTTAATTAATACACTTAATTAGTATTTATTGCACTGGAACGCATTCGCTCGTAAGGACCATGGAAATGATGTTGATTGCTGAGATGAATTAAGAAATTGTTGCACTTTGATTTGACGAATATATTGAAATAAAAATATTATACAAAAAACATGTATGCTACACTCAAAGTCTTTAGATGAACTGTTGACTGCGTTCCTTCTTCCTTCGTTGGGATGGCAGAGGGGCAAAGGGAACATGCATTAAAAGGCGCACACATCAGGGGCGGCGTTGCACAATGGCTCGAACAACATCACTTTATATATAACTAACCATTTTTTGGTTTCACGGTTTAATGTCGTGTTTCCTTACTTATCCCCTCAAGATCCTGCCAATTGTTTTGTTAATATATTACATTCAAATCTGTCCCTCTACCAACTCTCCCTTTAGCATAGTATAGAGAAAAAGTATGATATTGAATACTACTATATTCTTCCCTTATACCGGAAAGTAAGTGTATATCTTATACTTATATGTACCTACTTGACATACTTTTGTTGCCACTACATTTGAATGCGTGCATGTATGTGAGTGTGAGGGTTATGCACCATATTTACCTACATGTGAGTATTTATATGTATGCATAAATATAATATAATATAAAAAAGAAGATTAACTCTTGCTTGGGCAGCCTACGGAGCTCTGAGAGACATATTTAGGAGCAGTATACCGATCGGTTTAAAAAGACAAGTGTTTGACCAATGTGTGCTACCGGTAATGACATATGGGGCAGAGACACTGACTCTAACCAAGGCAACAGCGTCGAAAATGCGGGTTGCTCAAAGGCGCATGGAAAGATCCATGCTGGGCGTAACTCTACGGGATAAAATAAGAAATGAAGATCTCAGACAAACAACCGGTATCGCAGATGTTGTAGAACGTATCACCAGGCTCAAATGGAACTGGGCAGGACACGTCGCCAGGCTGAAAGATTCAAGATGGGCACGAAAGCTGATGGAGTGGAGACCAAGAGAAGATAAACGAAGTAGAGGAAGGCCGCCTACACGATGGACAGATGATATCAGGCGGATTAGTAAAAACTGGCAAAAATCAGCACAGAACCGTGAAGTGTGGAAACAATTTGGGGAGACCTATGTCCAGCAGTGGACGTGAATTGGTTGGATGATGATAAATATAATATATACTTTAATATTGGCTTGATCATTACCCTTTGATTTCAACCAGACCACTTAAATAACTCTGGTTTCTTGTTATTTGTAGCATTTAATTTTACTTTTACCGTGACCTGAAGATGCTGTGAATATTGTAGACAGCGAAAGCGGTCGTCAGTTGTAAACTAAATTGTTTGTGAGAACGTCTCTCTTTTCTTTACTACAATAGTATGGACTCACACATGAAACCCATTCATTATTTAAATAGTAATAGTTTAAGATCCGAATATAGGTCGATCTGCACCCATCGGCTTTCCGGATGAAACATTTTTTTTATCAAATTTCATATATAGTCAAATATTTCTAGCATGGGTTGCCTATCAAAATCGTGTCATAGCTATCCTTAAGGGGGACCGTGGGGTTGAAATCAATATTTCAAGCACAATCTTTTAGAAAGTATGATAAAATTATTTTATTTTTAAATTGAATAGGTATATTAAGTACAATCCATAGATTATTCAAGAAAAAATATTGAAAAATAAGCCAACGGTGGCAAATTTTTGAAGACACCTCAAAATATAATTAATTTTGCGGTGGACATCAGAACTCATCATTGGATCATGGTAACAAAAAATTCAAAAAGATTTTATTAGCTTATGAGTTTTTCGAGGTAAAGCTGTACAGATTTTTTAGTTTTATCGACTTATGACTTTTTGATATCCCACAGAAGTCAAAACACGAATTTTTCGGCAAAAACGTTTCGTTTTTTCATATTTTTAGAATAGAATAAAAATATGCTTTTTCTATTCTCATACTATAATACAAGAATAAAAACCGCTAAACGCCGTAAAAATGAGTGGCGCATACAATATTCCAGCTACAAAAGATCTTATACAGGGTAGCGAGAAAGTATGGAAACACGGTAATTTCTCGGAAACCGCTCGAACGATTTTTATAAATTTAGGTGGGTAAGGGTGTCCTAATCTGGCCGATAATATAGTGGTAATTACATTGTTGTCAAATATTCCGTTTTTCTGAAAATCTTATGAACTTTCTTATTTTAAATAGAACACCCTGTATATGTTTTGCGTTTTGAAGTCCTTAATAAATACTGATTATTTTTAATGTTATGTTCCCTATACCTAAATGCCATAATTTCGTAGTAGTTATTGCTACACTTATAAAAAAAAACATTTTAACAATTTATAAAAATCAATTATTTCGGCCCAAGTAGACAATATTTTAGGTTCTTTAGATCATTGGGAACAAAAAAGGTCCTTTGTATTTTTTCTCAAAAGTTAATCGTTTCCGAGTTATAAACAATTTAAAACTGAAAAAATCGAAAAATGACGATTTTCAAGGTTCAAAAACACAAGTAAAAAAATCATTTTTAAAATTATGAAATACCTAAATTCAAGCTCAAACCTTTTTCTATCAGATCCCTATAAGAATTTTTGGCATATTTTATTCTAAAGCATTGCTTTTTTAAAAAATAAAAAATGAATAACCATTTTCAATTTCGTTGCAAAACGAAAATACAGCCGAACCATATTCCAGCCCAATCAGAGAGTGCTGCAAGCACCTCTACCGGTTTCGAAACTTATTAGTCTCTCATCAGGAGGCACATATGCTGCTCTCCCTGATCCAACCAAAACAAACCCCAGTGTGCAGTCCCGAATTGCAACGAACGAAATGGCATAGATGCCCTAGCGGCAACTGCTAGCAAAAGACTAAGTTTTCACTCTAATGGCATATAACATATCCCACCAGAATGAAAACAATGGGAACCTTCTCTGGTTACACCTCCGAGGCTTCTACAATTTGCAAGCCATACGGATGCTGAGACTAAGGAAGATGAGGGAATTCTACAATTTACAATTCACGTCACATCTGCTCAGCGCGGTAAAGTTCCAACGAGACTGGTTCCCTTCATACTCCATTCATTTACTCTGTGTGGAGTATGAAGGGAACCAGTCTCGTTGGAACTTTACCGCGCTGAGCAGATGTGACGTGAATTGTAAATTGTAGAATTCCCTCATCTTCCTTAGTCTCAGCATCCGTATGGCTTGCAAATTGTAGAAGCCTCGGAGGTGTAACCAGAGAAGGTTCCCATTGTTTTCATTCTGGTGGGATATGTTATATGCCATTAGAGTGAAAACTTAGTCCATTGCTTTTTTATTGTTAATAAAGCTCATATGAGGGGACGGGCTATCGCGCATCATTAACAACTAAAAAATAATGTTTTAGAATAAAATAAGACCAAATCACTTATCGGCATCTGATAAAATAAGGTTTGATCTTGAACTTAGGTAATTCAAAGTTTCAAAAATAATACTTTTTACTTATGTTTTTGAACCCAGAAAATCGCCATTTTTCGATTTTTTTCAGTTTTAAATTGTTTATAACTCGGAAAGGATTAACTTTTGAGGAAAATTACAAAAGACCTTTTTTGTTCCCAATAACTCAAAGAACCTAAAATAATATCTACTCTTTTCAAAAAAATAAATTTGTATAATTTGTTAAGAATTTATTTTTTAAATAAATGTAGCAATAACTCCGAAATTATGGCATTTAGGTATAGGGAACATAACATAAAAAATAATCAGTATTTCTAGGGACTTCAAAACGCAAAAAATATACAGGGTGTTCTATTAAAAATAAGAAAGTTTATTAGATTTCCAGAAAAACGGAAGATTTGACAACAGTGTAATTACCACTATAATATCGGCCGTGTTAGAATACCCTTACCCACCAAAATTTATAACAATCGTTCAAGCGGTTTCCGAGAAATTACCGTGTTTCTATACTTTCTCGCTACCCTGTATGAATATTACGTGGCGCAAAAATGTATTTTCATTTTGATGCAAAATAAAATTTTAGTTTTATTTTAAAAGATTTTTACATAATATTTGCTAAATTTGAAGTAAAACGTGCCACAAAAGAATAACTTTGATACAGTTTGAATTTTGAAACCAAGAAAGGTTTTTGAAATAGGATCCAATACTGAACCTTGAGGTACCCCACATACAATGTTTTTGAGACTAGAGTCTGTATCATTTGCTCTAACCAGTTGTTTCCTACCATCCAAATAAGATTGGAACCAATTTAAAGAAATACCTCGAATTCCGTAGAAATTTAGTTTCTTTATCAAAATGCTGTGATTTACACAATCAAAAGCTTTGGCGTAGTCACAAAAAACGGTGGCAGTGTGAAGATTATTGTTCAATGCTTGATAAACCTCATGTAGTACAGAAAACATGGCATCAGTGGTGCATTTATTATTTAAAAAGCCGAACTGATTATGGAAAAATATTGTTTTCAATGAGAAAGGACATCAGTCGGGCTTTTATGAGTCTTTCAATAATTTTGGAGAGTACCGGTAATAGTGCAACAGGTCTATAATTGCAGGTAAGAGATATTTCACCACCCTTATGAAGAGGAATAATGATGGCTGTCTTTAGGCACTCTGGAAATTTACCTTTCTCAAAAGAATCATTAATTATTAGTGAGATGAGTTGAAAAAGTTTTTATCGATTGAACATCAATACTACAGGAAGATTTGCTTTTGATACTCTTGATTGTTTGGATCAGTTCAGATTTATAGAGTGGTTTTATAAACCTATTTATATATTTGTGATGGCTATTTATTTTCTCCAAGGCTTTGGTTTTAAAGAGGTATGAAGACGTATCAAATTTTTTAAATGAAATTATACAGACTTATTTCGCACTTTGGTAGAGATATTGTTCATGGTGGAGCAGTGGCGGCTGGTGGGGTAAAATTTTGGGTAGACCAAGCCAGCAAATTACATATAGCTATGTGTAATCAGTGGCTGATCCAGAGGGAGGGGTCACGGTGTCATGACCCCCCCCCAAATATTTGAAAACCCACTTATCCTATTGGTGGTAAGACTAAAAGTGACCTTGCATCAGAGAAAAGTAATCACCCTCAAGATCCATGACCCCCAAAAAAATAGCCGCCAGTGTGTATAATAGATATTTTTTTTTGTGTGAGAGTGGGAATCTTCTAAAGACCGTACCAAATGAATCGTACCTGGCGTGTGTTGGATTCAGAGTAAACGGAGTACATCCGAAAGCAGTTCCCCTCTGGGGGCCTTGTCTCCGGATGCGTCCGTGTTACAATGCCTACCAACTAAACCCGCGCGTGGCACGTCTTTCCAGACCGTTCTCTCGCGCGCACAGCCGCTCTTTTTCTGTTCTTTCATTTTTCTCTCTGTTGCTTATATTGCTCTTGTTTACCCCTGTTGTCTCTCTCTTTCTATAATCAGTAGACACCGAGAAGAGATGACTTTATTCGCTTTAAAGTGGAGAAGGTTCTTTCAACTGAAGCGCTTGTTGCAGGTATTGTAGCAAGTAAACAAAATAACTTGTAGCTTTCAAGAAGAATTTCATTGGTTTCGTTGTCAAACATACTTTTAATTAGTTCTAACAAACTCTTATCGTGAAAATTTTCACGATGAATAGCAGAAAAAATCATCTCCAGTTCAGTTTTTAATAAGGATTTATTAAAAAGTAGTTCATATGTATCCATCAATGAGTCCAAAGCTTTTTGTGGAAATTTAGCGCCATATTCTGTGTGAATCTTTTATTATCGCCAGATTCCAGAAATAAATTCCGTTTGTTTAAAATTATGTTACAATAATTATAGATTATGTTACAGTTACATATTTTTTTATCATAACTTAAAAGAAAATTTATATTACAATTCGATAATTACGTTACAAGTGGCAACGATGGTTGGCGAAGGCCCGATCGTCTGGTGCCTAAACAGCAAGCATAACACGACAATATAAAAATCGTTGTCCGGCAAGCGACTTAACTTCAAACGCTTTTTGTACGGAGATCTTATGTGAGCGGGGTCGGCCGGCTCCGAACGGGCCTATTAATGATATTTAAAATGCCTGGATACGATTCAATGCTTTCTGTGATATTTATAACATAGTTGTTTTAACGGAAGCTAATGTATTGAGTGATTTAGTACATTTAAAAGTTATTTACATGCATTAACATAATTTTTGAATATATGTTTTTCAATTTTAAAGCTGTTAAAATTATTGGTTAGGCCCGGCCTATCCTGCCTACCCCCAAAAGCCGCCACTGTGGTGGAGGATAGGCTTCGTTTTGTTAAACATATTGCATCGTTTATACAATTTTAATATTTCTTTTAAAAACTATTTTTATTTTAGCTCAAAATAATGTTAATAATTTTATTACTCGTGTCGTCGTCTTTCGCTGCTAAGTGGTCAAACTTTCCGGATGTATATCCTGAACGTGAAGCTTCCACCAGAATGACAAATATAATGACAAAATTTAATGATTACGGTAAGATCTTTTTAATAGACAACTTGACTGCTGAATATTTGAATTTATTTATGGGAGGCATATTACGCCATTTGACAAGAGGTAAGTGTTTGACTTTTAAGTAAATCAATTATAATTGTTACAATCATTTTTCTTATACAGGGTGAATTATTAGTGGGGTAAAGCTCAATAGATCCGCTATAGTAATAGATATCAATAAAAGTTAATAACAAAAATTGTAGCCAACTTTGAGCTTCACATTATAAAATTAATTACAATGTTACAGGGTGTTCGATAACATAGTGGCAGGCCAAACTTATTTTTTGAAGTGAAAACTTCTTTAGGGACGTTGTGCACTTTTTAGATGGGAAAAAGTGTTGAATTAGCGACCGTCATTGCTTCGACGAAATAAATTATTGATGTAAACACTTCTTTAAAGACGTTGTGCACTTCTTAGATGGGGAAAAAGTATTGCAATGGCAACCGTCATTTCTTCGACAAAATAAATGTTTGAAGTGAAAACTTCTTTAGGGATATTGTGCCCTTTTAAGATGGAGAAAAAGTGTTAAAATAGCGACCATCATCGCTTCGAAAAAATAAATTTTTGAAGTGAAAACTTTTGTAGAAACTTTGTGCCCTTTTTAGATGGGGAAAAGGAATTTAATTAGCGACCGTGATCCCAACCGTCATTGCTTCGACGAAATACATTTTTGAAGTAAAACTTCTTTATGGACGTTGTGCACTTTTTAGACAGGGAAAAGTATTGAATTAGCCACCGTCATCACGAAGATTCGTCTTCCCAGCAGATTATAATACTAAATAGTGCCGCCTTTTTTCCAAGACCATGTGCAACATTAAATTGTGTTTAATTTATTTTAAATTGTTATATGCTTCTTTTCATGAGCATTTTTCAGTGCGTCACAAATGATAGAAAAAAAGGTAAGTCCGTGATAATATACATTTTAGTGACAGGCCATTTTAGTTAAATCTGACAGTTGTCACATTTTATTTGCAATTTGGCAAAAAAACAAATCAATTGTGTTTATTGCATTTATAAAATGGTATTTTCTTTGATTTGTATAGTCTTATAAATTGTTCAGATTATATTTGTAGATATATTATATAATTCGCAAATTATTTTATTTTCGATTATGGCGCCATCTATTGACAACTAGAATAAATGTTATAAATGTCACCGACGAAATGTAATCACCGACGCACAGTGGTGAATTTTGCCGAAAACCTGGCCAAAATGCAAAAATTTAAGTTTATATATTCCGAGAAATTTTATGTGAATCTTGCTCTGTAGGTTTCGGAGGATCATAAACGGCCGTTTAAGGTAGAACAATACAAGCATATCACATATTTATACTAGTGTAAAGTTAACGAAAGCGGACCGAATAAAATTAAAGTATGTTATACAATTGAGGCATTGTTAGGTTTTCGTTTAAAACTATATACGTGTATTATTTTTAAACGCTTTTATTTAGTTCAATAGTTTGCGTCAAATTTTTAGACGTTAATTTGACTGCCGTTTCTTCAATGCAAATGAATGAAAATTTGCAAACATATGCATTCGGGGGAACAATACACGAATAGTCAATAAAAAAAATTTTTTCATGTTTATTAATTGTTTAAATAAAAAAAAACGATTTTAATGGAAAACGCTTAAATTCTCTTGTTTTCTACAATGTAAAAACTTGAAACTTTTACGGATTGTATAGATTATTTCATTCATAGGAGATTCTGACCAATAGAAAGCTACAGAAATCTGAATTAAATCGATAATTTTTGATAATCTCCCGTCGTTGAGTATATTAAGTCAGATGCCCTTCTTTGCTACGAAAAAATACATTCAGTGACATTAATGACAATTAATGTTTTAAAAATTATAAAAGTGATTACTTTCAATCGTCAAATATTTATAAAAACTGTGTGTTTAATGGTACTTACATAAATAAATTACAATAAAATTTTGGTTTTGAACAGTTTTATTCATGAAATAATCGCAACAAATTGCACTCGACCTCTAAAATTAATATAGAATTTTTGCTCTCGTGACACTTTGACATAATTTCACTCGCCTTCGGCTCGTGAAATTAAAACTGTCAAAGTGTCACTCGGGAAAAATTCAATAATTTCAGAGCTCTTGTGCAATTACTACTGATAATGATATGAACAATACATAATTTCACTTTTTGCGTTAATTGTTTACGTTATGCTTCATAAATAAACAATAAAGTTTCAAATTTTTTGCCGATTCCGACTACTTTTCATGTTAGTACATCATATATTATGTTTTATACATATTTTAATAAACATGACGATATATTTTAATGTTTGAAAAGTGTAAGACTAAAAAGTAAAAAATAAAAAAATATGAAAAAAAAGTTTTTAAGAAACGCTTTTCTTTAGTTACGGGTGACTAAAATTAAAAATATTATAAAAAATCAACTAAAAAGCAAAAAAAATTGAAAAAATCTAACATATTCGTTAAAGAAAAGCGTGGGGCGAAAACCGTGTATTCGATGAACACGCGCCACGCTTTTCTTTGACGGACGTGTTAGATTTTTTCAATTTTTTTGCTTTTTAGTTGATTTTTTATAATATTTTTAATTTTAGTCACCCGTAACTAAAGAAAAGCGTTTCTTAGATTCTTTTTTTTTTTCATATTTTTTTATGTTATTTTATAGTGGATGCTATTTCTTGAGGCAAGTGGAGTATTTCAATATACTTTTTAGATTCTTTTTCCTAACATAAACTTTATTTACAACATATTTACAAAATGATGTCAAGAATCTTCAATCGTTTTCTGTTTACCAAGTTTTAAAATGGGAAAAGTAAAAAAGTCAGCTTTGGTCAGCAAAGATTTTTTGCTTAATAAATAACTCAATATGTATATAAATATTCCTTAAGAAATCATCTACAACAAGTTGCAAACTTAGCGGAATTCTTCATTTTAAAAAACTGTAACATGCTGGAGAATTTCTACATTAAGAGACTTTAATGTTATGGTCAGTTAATAAAGCAAGAACAAAATATGAAGCAGTTGATCCAGAAAATTTACAGTTTTTTTTTACACAAGAACCGCAGTTTTTTGTTATGTTTTTGCTTTCTTCTTCTTTTTTTAATCTTTAAAAAGCTTTACGTATAGGTCTATCATTTTGCTTTCTTATTTTTATATTTTTTAATAATTTTGGTCGTGTGAGTCAAAAAAGTTTGACTTTTTTTTAAATAAAACCCATAAACGATACTATATATTTAGAAGCCAAAAACAGGTAGGTCAACTCTTAATACATCTTAATTGTTTTGTAAATGGATCCGATTAATTATAAATATTACCTACCAATGTGTGGCTTCTTAACAAAAAGTTTCGTTTATGCATTTCATTTTTAAAAAATTAAAATTTTTGGCTCACACGACCAAAATTATTAAAAAATATAAAAGTAAGGAAGCAAAAACAGAATTATATACATAAGAGTAAAAGGATTTAATGATCAAGAAAAAGAAGAAGAAAGCAAAAAAAATAACAAAAAACGGTGGCTCTTGTGTAAAAAAACTGTAAATTTACTGGATCAAATACTTCATATTTTGTTCTTACTTTATTAACTGACCATATAAAATTAAAGTCTGTTCATGTATAGTCTGGTCGCTAAACTCAGACGCAACTTTCTAGATATTTTAGTCGGTAATTTTGCCAACAAATTCTACAGCATGTTATATTTCTTTAAAATGAGAAATTCCGCTAAGGATGCATTCGGCTGCAGATGATTTTTTGAGGAATATTTATATACATTTTGAACTATTTATTAAACAAAATATCTTTGCTGAGCAAAGTAGACTTTTTTACTTTTCCCTTGGAAAACTTAAAACGATTGAACATTTTTGCCAATTTGCAAACATGTTGTAAATAAAGTCCATTTTACGAAGAAAAAAGTCTAAAAAGTATATTAAAATACTCCACTGATCTCCGGACATAGCATTCACTATAAACTAACAAAATAATATACGTTTATAGTTCTAAATGAAAACCAAACAATCCCCCAATATATATAATGTATATACAATGTATAACACACTTAATTTTTATTTGGTCCGCTGTCGTTCAATCACAACTTTATACTAATATACGATCTCATAGGCGCCCATATCCATGGGCATGGCCACGGCCCCCCTGGCTTTTCTGTTGCTTTAAACTATAATGTATTGTCATCCAAAGTATACAAAATGTAATGTGCAACATCTTCATGTCTGGCCCCTCCCTTAAAATATTTTTAGATGGGCGCCCATGCATGATCTGCTTGCTTCTACCCTTAACGGCCGTTTATGATTCTCAAATACTACAGAGCAAGGTTCATATAAAATTTCTCAGGGTATACCTATAAACTTAGATTTTTACATTTTGGCCAGGTTTTCGGCGAAATTCACCACTGTGCGACGTGCGTTTTTTTCTGTCACATAGAATTTAATGCGTTAGAAAGAAATCGAAAAACTGTGACGCACTGAATGATCCTCATGAGAAAAAGCATAGTCATAAATTTGGAACTATAAACAATTTATAACGGGAAATAAGCCACAATTTTACCAAAAAAAGATTTTATTAACGTTTATAATAATATAATAATATAACATTATAGTAGTATTGTGTATTTTGACAACGAGACCCGATTTGGGCTTCGAAACGTTAATAAAATCTTTTTTTTTTGTAAAATCGTGGCTTATTTCCCATTATAAATAGTTGATTATAAAAATGCCACAAGGAAATAGCTTCAGAACAACAATATAAACAATTTTTTAAACTGTTTTTTAAAATTGTTTCCACGTATAGAATAGACTAAATAAAATCTCATTTTAGGTATTGTTATAATCAATCTAGACCATGCCAATATTCCTGCGAGACCAAATGATAGAAGCTATATTAATATAGTCATCCTATATGAGTTTCGTGACTATGAAAAATTCGCAAATACTTCGGGTAATTTATTGAAAAGAGATATAGCGTTAATCATAATACAGAGAGTATCACCGGAACATTGCAGCCTTCGAGGAACACAGATTTTTCCTACCTTTGTCTATGATCTACAGAAAACAACTCTTTATTTCTGCGGTCATAGAAAGAAATATCTACTAAAGAATAGTGTGTACTTCGATTCAAAAAATGGTGTTCATGAGGTTTACAAATTTATGAGAACGAAAATGGAAAATTATTTTCGAAACTTTGAAAATCGTAGACTTATTGTAGCTTATGATGAATCTCCTCCGTATATCTCCATAAAGTAAGTTATGTTCATTGTGTACAATAAAACCTTCTTCTTCTTTTAGTGCCGACTCCACTAATGAAGTTTGGCTGTAACCATTGCATATTCGTCTCTATCTTCTGCTTGTTTTAAAAGCGTCTGTATATCTAACCCGGTCCAGTCGTGAATGTTTTAAGCCACGATATTTGTCGTCTTCTTCTTCTTCTCCGTCTAGCCATTCACGTCCACATCTAAACATAAGCCTCTTCAAGTCTTCCTTTCCATTGTTTTTTGTTGTACGCTACTTGTAGTCCATTTTTCCCGGCAGTTCGTTTCAGATCATCTGTCTACCTCATAGGAGGTCTGCTTCTGGGTCTTTTGTGTTGGTATGGTCTCCAGGTTAGAATTCTTCTGTGCCATTTGTTTAGATCGCTCCTAGTTACATGTCCAGCGTATTCCCTTTTCATTTTTAATGTTTTTTGTACCACATCGGTGACTTTGGATTTCTGTCTTATCCATGTGTTTGTTTTCCTGTCCTTAAGTGATATGCCAAGCATTGCTCTTTCCATCGCGTGTTAAGTAACTCTGAGTATGTTGATATTCTTTTTTGTGATTGTCCATGTTTGTGCCCCATATGTTAATATCGGAATAATGCATGCATCAAAAACTTTAGATCTAAGATGTAGTTGAATTTGCTGATTTCTGAGTATATAGTTCAGTTTGCCGAATGCTGCCCATGCTAACTTTCTTCTGCTTTTTATTTCTTCCGTTTGAATTTACCTATTTAGTATTATTTTTTGCCCTAAGTATATATATTCTTCAACTTTTTCTATAACTTTGTCGTTTATTATTGTCACGGTTTCTTTGGAGTGCATGACTTTTGTTTTGTTTAAATTCATTTTCAGTCCTATTTTAGAACATTCTGTGTGTAGTTCTGAAAGCATGGTTTGCAGTTCTTGTAGGTCAGTAACTATCAGGATTATGTCATCCGCAAATCGTAGATTACTGAGGTAGCGGCCATTGATGTTTATTCCCTTATATTTTCAATTTAGATTTTTAAATTTTAGATATGTCGTCTACCAGTTTCATAATTTCGGAAAACATCAAACGTAGTACGGTATGCGGCAAAATAAACAGTACCGAAATGTTAATGTTAGATACTTCAGGATGGTTCTCAGTTTTGCAGAAAAAATTTTCATAGTGGAGTACTATTTTCGGCCATACGGAAAAGGTCACGAAAACGGTCCAAGCATAAAATCAACAATGGTTTCAGCAAGACGGGATAACCTGTCACACACACTGTCAGGGAGTCTCTTCGAATACTGTGCCATCGTTTTTGGTGCTGCCACTCACCAGAACTAACGCCACCAGATGCGTACATATGGGGAATGCTGAAGGGGTCACTATCTGCCATTTTGGAATTGTGGGCTAGAATTAAAGATTTTTTCGTGTCAGAGGCAGTGGCGGATCTATAAATTTGCCTTGGGAGGGGATTGCCTTAGGGGGAACTTCCAATGAAAAACTAACCAAAAGACATAAAAAAGATAAATTCAAATTACATAAAACACATAAATAATAACTTATAGGCATTAAGTTCCCTTAATTTTCCTAACTAGCGTGTTTATTGGGTTGGATTTGCCTTTCTGTGGTTTCGGTTTCATGTGAGCTAATAATTTTTTATGTTTGAACTATTTTTTTCTTTTATTTTGGACCTTGTTAGGGTGGAAATTTCCTCATTTTCCCTCCCCGTAGATCCGCCACTGGCCAGAGGGCATCTTTAACATCTATTTTATCATGAACGTGCGTCTTCGTGAATGATGTTTGCAAGGCTATAATATCATGTATTATAGATATATAAACAGTGGCGGCCGGTCAGGGTCGGCAGGGTCGGCAGTGCCGACCCACACATTTATAGATATAGATTTTTTTAATATTTAATTTAATCAGAGTTGATGTCATTTGTATCTGTGAAATAAAAAAATCTGTCAGGTAATACAGACTGAATTTTATTCATGGTTTTTAAAAGGATTCGGCCAATCCGAGCGTTAAGTGATCCCTGCGCATAAGAGACTTTTCAAAAAATGAATAATCCGAGCCATTCATCTGACTGTTTTCGGCAAGCCTACCCCAGCTCATCTCGAGCTTGACGATTTACACGTAAGACTCAACGAAATGCGAGTCGAACAGAAACCAAACGTATATTTCTCTCCGTAGGCATTAAGCGGCAGGTATGGCACATTTAAATCTGCCGATGTATCATTTGGGAGCATCGGCAGAAATTTTAAAAAATAACCACGCCGTTTTACGTCGTTTAATTGATATTGTAATTTATTTAAGTTGTCAGCAATTATCATTTACGGGACATGATGAATCAGAGCATTCGTTAAGTCAAAGTAATTATAGAGAACTAATAAAATTGTTTAAGAAATACGATTTTAAATTTTCCAATTTTTTTCTGATTCGAAGATATTTAGAGGCGTGTCTAAAACAGTACACAATGAACTAATATAATGAATTAGTTACATTTTGAATAACGTTATTGAATCTGAGATTCTGAAAACCATTTGCTTTTCGCTAGAAGTAGATGAAACTTCTGATTATCATGTCATTCACAACTATCAATTGTTGTTCGATAGGCGTTACGTGGTAATATTTATGAGAGGTTTTTAGATTTTACAGACGTCATTAAAAGCAATAAGGCAGAATATATTTTTGGTGTTTTAAAGGACACATTAAAATTTTTGGATATCAAAAATATATTAGTAAGGCAAATTTACGACCGCGCTGCCGTGATGTCCGATGAATTGAATGGTCTCCAGGCAAAAGTTAAAACTATTGCACCACAAGCTTTATTTATTCACTGTAATGCGCTTAGAATGAATATAGTTTTGCAGGATACGTGTAAAAAATTAAAGAATATCGTCTTTTCTTGCCATGTTAGCTCGCCTAAACAGACTACTGTTTTAGAACAATTTGTTTCGAAAAAAAATGCAAACAGTTTGTCAGACGCGATGGAATTTTAAATCTCGGTTAGTTTTCACTGTAGCAGATTTTCGTTAACAGCTTTTTGGAAGTTTTTTATTTTATTATCGAAGGCGATGATTTTGAAAGCGGTGATATCTCGATCCGTGAAGCAATCAGTTTGAGAGCTTTATTAAATGATTACTCTTTTAATATTCTTTTAAATATTTTTTAAGAAAGTGTTTGCCCAAAACCATTTGATATTCATTGTTGTTCAAAATCAGTCAATTGTCATTATTTATTCTAAAAATAAAGTAAGAAAGCTGGTGCAAAACCTCAGAGATTTTCGTAATGATAGAAGTTTCCAATATATATGCAGTGACGTTATGGATTCGCTTGATAATTTCGAACCACCCCAAAAAAGACAGAGGCATGATACATATCTCGAAAACGAGTATATTTTGAAATTTTGGATACCTGCTATTATGCAAATAGATACTTGTTTTTCGAATTTTGAAGATTTGCAAATTTTTGACCTCTTTGATAATTCAAAATTTAAAAGTTATCTTTGCCAAAAAATTTCCAATATATTTATTTACAAGTTACTTAAAAATTATGCTGATTCAAATATTTTCCAAAGTGGGATAAGTTACAAATATGTATAATTTTATATAGTAAGTACTGCAATTCACTACAACAAACTGTTCATAAATTCTCTTATTACCACTAACTTCTGCCTGAATTGAACGGGATTTCTCTTGTCTCAAAATACTCAAAACGTATTGTCGAAACACTATGACAAGAGAGAATGTCAAGTAAACCAAACAAAAAAAATCTCCTATGATAATTTAAGCCTTTTAATTAGATGGTATCAGAGGCGGCTCTAGCCCATATAGCGCCCGTGTGCAGTCGATGCCCTGGTGCCCTTTGGTAGACGCGCAGTCAAAATGGAATTGTCAAATAGGTACCTTCTAGTACTATGGTCTGTTTTTACACCAAGAGGAGTAATTCAAATTTACCGCGCCGTAATGCTTGTTTGTAATTACTGGTCCAATCTCAGGCAAGTTTACTCCACTGTTTGAAATTTTGACACTAATGACATTTATGAAATTTTGACACTACTGGCGTTTCATAAGTTAATTAAGTTATATCGACGATAATTTGAGTTTTCTGCGTTATTCCTTAATTTTTAGATTTTTAGTCTAGGTACTTTTATATAAAAAACCATTATTTTTAGAACTCTTTATTTTGTGTGAATCTGTCTTTTTAGTTTACTCCTCCTGGTTTAAAAACAAACCATAGTACACAGGGTATTAGAGGGTATTAGGTACGCTTATAATGTAAACCAAAATCCAGATGCAGATAGTGCAATATTAAATGATGTCGGGAGCCAATAGGTATTCACGGCGTACAGTGGTTCCAAATGGGGAAAACGTGGTCATGAGGTAAAAGAAAAAATCCCTATCTAAGGGATGTTCATGTTTATAGTTGTCTTCTTATACTATCGTAGAGTCGTAATACGCAGGTATAAGGATCAGAAAGGATGTATTCTTATTCTTAGCTCAGGGACAAGTTAGCCATGTTTCCAAAGTGTATAAACAATATACCGCTTTTAAAGGTTCATGACCTCGTTTTCAGCTTTTTGAACCACAGTGCGGCATCAGAACAACCTACCCAAATCTGTTAAAAATATTTAATTAAAAATGAACTATTTTATCTATGAGATGGTTGAAAATTTTTTGAAGAAATTTGACAGGTTTGAGTACACAAGTAAATAGTAGTACATGTTAACTTAAATATAATACTTAATCCATTCCGTCAAAGCTTTTCTAAGGGGTAATTTGCCCAAAATTACCCAGGGTAAAATTACCCCGCGACACGTGTACAAACGCCTTTGAAAATGCCCTGCAAGTCCCAAGCAGTTTGATCTTTATAGGTTCCACAACCGATTTAGGAATAATTGTCGGTATATCTTCAAACGAATCAAAAGGTTGCCGCCTGTTCGTTGGACGGACAGCCGGGCGGGCGGCAATCTATAAATCGCGCTTAAGTTACAATGTAATTTTTCATTAATCGTTTTAAAGCATATTTTCTGTTGAAACAAAGTAAAGGGCAGTTCTTTGGTGCTCGGCGCCCCCAACATCCCGGCGCCCGTGTGCACCGCACACCCTGCACAATAGGTAAAGCCGCCTCTGGATGGTATACCTATATGAGGAGACAAAAAAATCTTGCCGACCCTGTCTCTAAGGCCACGAGCCGCCACTCTATATAGGTAAATAATCATTAACATTTCAATATTCATTTCAGTACTGTTTATTTTGCCGCATACGATCGGTTTAGTCCACAAGGTAAATAAAATACCTTCTTTTTTTCTCTTTATAAGCAATTTTGCTGTTCATGGGCGGTCTCATGCCTCTATGTAAGGTTGTCACATTCTGCTTATTAGTCGAGGAAATGAAGCATTTTGGCTAGCAATTTTTTCGTCCAGCATGGATTTACTTGAAATTTTCACAGAAGGTAGGGAATAGTCCAAGGATCATTTTCTATATCATGCCGCTGTACGCTAAAACCTTGGGGGTGGTTTCCACCCCATCTCGGGGGCGGCAATTTTTTATTACATTTTAACCATGTAAATCGATGTAAAAAGTAATTATAAGAAAAAAATGTTTTTTACATTTTCTTCGTAAAACTAATATTTTTCGAGTTATTCGCGCTTGAAAGTAACAGTTTTTCGACGAAAAAATCGACTTTATTAGAGGGATTTTTGAGAATACCTCGGAAAATATGCATTTAATCAAAAAAACTGTGAATATCAAAATTGTATCTTTTAGTAATAGTCCATTCTTTCATGGTTTTTGCTCTAAATTTTAAAGAAGATTGACATGAAATTTGTCATGATCCAGCTTAAATGTCAAAGAAAAAAAGTGATATTGTGCCGATGTGTGGTTTTGCCCTTGGGGTGACTTTCACCCCCTCTCGAGGGTGAAAAAATATATGTCCAAAATAAGTCCGGAAATGGGTAAAATGACTAATTTTAAGTAACTTTTGTTCTATAGAGCTTTTTCGCCAAGTCAACACTTTTCGAGTTATTTGCGAGTGAATATGTTCATTTTTCAACAAAATAACCACATTTTTAGACGGTTTTTCGCAAATAATTCAAAAAGTAAGTATTTTTTCGAAAAAACGTTCTTAGCAGAAATATAGCTTATAAAAAAGTAAAAAAATAGTGTACGCGTTAGCCCTCTGAATCTCGTAGAACCAGAGTTATAGCCAATGAAAAATAAAGTCGTATTCACCAAATTTCAAATAGAATATTTCGACGTGCAATATCCACAAAATTGCACTTTTTGGGGAAAACCCATTATAACTTTTTTAAAGTGTTTAAAAAAAGATTTATTTCTGTTTTTACAAAAAGTTTCTAGCATTAAATTTAAGCAAGTTACGCTCAAAAAAAAGTTGGTCCCTTTTGTTTTTGCAAAAAAAAATCGGGAAGACCACCCCCTAATTAGCAACTTAAATGAAATTAATCGTTACCGCTCCACAAATTATTTTACTTATGTTGTGTTTATATGATCTGTAAGTTTCATCGATTCAAAGTGCTTATTTTTGAAAAAAATTGGTTTCAAATTAAAATTTTTAAAAATTTAAGTTTTGAAAAATATGTTTTTTTTTTCAAAATAACTTAAAAATTGTTACAGATACCAAAAATCTCGAAAAACAAAAAAAGTCAGATTTGCTTTTCTGAATATCATGTATGTTTTTGTTTTTCTGTTAGACAAAAATTGATTAAGATTTGGTGTTTCTAAATTTGTACATTCATGATCAGTGACTCGTTCAACCCCTTTTAACTACAGCCCTTTCAATAATAAGGACCTTGAACCGATGAAACTTACAGATCATATAAACAATATATACACGAGTCAAGAAACTTGTGAAGTCGTAACGATTAAGTTCATTTAAGATACTAATTAGGGGGTGATTTTCTCGATTTTTTTACCAACACCAAAAGGGACTAACTTTATTTTGAGCGTAACTTGTTTAATTTTGATGCTAGAATTTTTTATTATAAAACAAAAATGAAGCTTTTTTTAAACACTTTAAATAAGTTGTAATGAGTTTTCCCCGAAATTTGCTTAATTTTTGTTTATTTCACGGTAAAGTATTCCATTCGGAATTTGACGAATATGAACCTATATTTCATTAGCTATAACTCTGCTTCTACTAGGTGTAGGGACGTGATATATATACACCATTTTTTTAAATTTTTTACAGGCCATATTTTTGCTAAAAATGTTTTTTTGACAAAATACTTACTATTTGAGTTATTTGAGAAAAACTGTCTAAAAGTGTACTTATTTTGTTGAAAAAATGAACATATTCACTGCCAAATAACCCGAAAAGTATTGACTTAGTGAAAAAACTCTATAGAACAAAAGTTACTTAAAATTAGCCAGTTTATCTATTTCCTGACTTTCTTTGGACGAATATTTTTTCACCCCCAAGATGGGGTGAAAAGCACCCCCAGGGCAAAAGCACATATCGGCACATTTTTTTTCTTTGACTTGTTAGCTATATGTATGCCAAATTTCATGTCAATCCAAGCGGTTCTTTAAAATTTAGAGATTTTGCAATATTTTACCGTTAAAGAACGGACTATAACACAAACCAAATTATTTTTCTGTAATATCTTTAAGACTAATACAAACCGAGATATGGCATGTTAAAAGTTAGCTTTTTTCGTCAAATACATAATTTTAAATATTCAAAGTAAAATAACCGAAAAACGTTGCATTATTCGAGGAAAACTTAAATAACCTTTTTTTAAGTCTACAGTTAGGCCTTTCAAAAAATAATATTAAAAAGTTTATAGCCTAAAAATTAAGCGACTTATGATCAAAAAATGTCGGTACCTGCTTTTCTCTATGAAAAAATCAGTGACAACAACCCCCTAACTATCCTGCTAATTAAAAATTGGTCTTCACCTTTCTTTAATTCCTTTTATATTTATATTATCAATACATCCAAGAAGTTTGACCTATTTAAAAGGCCTAATTTTAGAAAAATTGGAGTTTAAAAAAATTAATTTTTAGGAATTTCCCATTTTTCACATTTTACTTCAAAATATCTTCGAAAATACTGAAGATACGAAAAAAATGAGGGACTACTAAATTGTAGCTTTTTTAATAACTAAAATTTCCTTTTGCATATATTTTCATTACAATGAACAGTTAGCGAGATATAGCTGTTTAAAACCTCTATTTACGAGCAAACACCCCCTTATTCGAGCCCTTTAAACCCACCCTAATTAAAAACTAAGGGATTTTACGGAATTTAGTTTACATAATCTTATAACTCTTTAAAAGTCCTACAAAGTTATTTTTGAAAAAGCTTTTTATCGCCAAAAATGAAGGAGCTATATTTATAAAAAGAGTTTTTTTTTTCGAAAAATTCGGATAGTCTGCTTATGGATAATTTTCAATGTATGTATAGTACCACAGAACCGGTTCGTATACTGGAAGATGACTAAAAAGCTATTTGTATTTGTATTTGTACATATTTGTAAATTCTAATTTTTGTGTAAATAAATGTTTTTGTAATTCTTTAATTCTACTTGTTTTTCTGTATTCTGTAAAGCAGATCTATTAAAATATCTACTTATAAAAACTGTAATGTTGTTAAGGGTGATTTTTAAGGGTTGAAATATTATGAGATTATATCCGAAAGTATAAAACACTCATTATTTAACCAATCAAAACCAAATTTTACCCATATTAAAGTTTAAAATGTTTTTATATAATTTTTGTCAATAAGGGGTAGTTTACACCCCTAAAAATAATCAACGCCCTTAAGAATGATATAGAATGTGAAGTACAGGATGAGACGATCGTAATCCCAAATTTTTATTTAAATAGATGCAAGCCGAAATTATTCTTTTAGGATAAGTAAATTTTTTAATATATAGCTCCAACAAGGTTGGTTTTAAGGGTTGAAATATTAGGATAGTATATCTAAAAGCATAAAACAATCATTATGTAACTAATAAGAACCAAATGTTGACAATATTAAAGTTAAAAATGTTATTTTATAATTTTTTACAATTAGGGGTAGTTTTCACCCTTAAAAAACTAAAAGCGTACAACGGCTCAATATAGAAAATGAACTAGAGGGTGTAATGAGCCCAATCCCAAATTTTTGTACAAATCGATGCTGGACGAAAAAATTGCGAGGTTTTGCCATTTTTTCAGCTTCATTTCCTCGACTATATGTGTATGTGGTTATTCTATTTTTTTTTTCTATTTGGTTTCCATTTGTTTATACACTGTACGTTACATTTTCTTCTAGTGTCTTCACTCCTCTTTCGATCTCTCAGCGTATTTCTTGTAATTCTTCTCAGTACTCTCATCCCTGCCGTTTTTGTAGTAGACTAAGGCCCGCTATAGGTGAAATTTCTTAATCATTTTAGGCACGATGGGACCCTATAAGTTAAATAGTAGAACCTAAAAGAAAACGTTTGAACACTGCGCCGTCACTTTTCAGTGGCACATGCGTCGACAGTGGCGCATCAAACTTTCCACTTATGGACGGGAAAAATAAATTCAAAGTTACCCTCCCTTACTAACAGAATTAAATTTTTTTTATTTTTTTAAGTTCTATGTGATTAACACATAGGATTCAGCTTAATTTTAACCCACCACCCCCTTCCCCCTGCCCCCCCATCAAAAACTTCATTTTTCGTTTTTATTTTCTTTGGTGGGATGCAATCAATTTTAAAATTTCAAAAAATTCACACGCATAGCTGAGGCTTTTATAAAACATGCCTATTTTTTATAGACTCATAAGTAGAGTGTACATAATCTCAAAAAATTAAAAGAATTTTTTTTTTTTTCAAAAAAGCGTATAACTTTTTTTGAGGAATAGCTGCAGGGCTAATTTTTTCTTAATCTTGTGTGTTTCATCAAACACTATATTTTTAATTTTTTTCAGATTTTTCCATAAGGCTCAAAAATTTCACCTTCAAAAATCGGAAAAACTGTTTTTGGGGAGTTTTGGGGATTTTCCCTATTTTATAGACTTCATAATGTATCAAATCAATTTTGTTTTTATAGGTTATATGTAACTTGAAATAACTGAGTCCTTTAGAATATTTAAAAATCAGAAAAACACGTTCAAACCCCCCAAAACCCCCTTAAAAACAGTTTTTTGGATTTTTGAAGATGATCAGCGTTACAGAAAAATCTGAAAAAAATTAGAAATATAGTGTTTGATAAAATACACAAGACTAAGAAAAAATTAGATCTGCAGCTATCCCCAAAAAAAAGTTATATACCTTTTTCCAAAAAACAAATTTTAAAATTTTTTTGAGGTTATGTACACGCAACCTACAGGTCTATAAAAAATAGACGTGTTTTATAAAAGCCTTAACTATGCGTGTGAATTTTTTGAAATTTTAAAATTGATTGCATCCCACCAAAAAAAAAATAAAATCGAAAAATAAAGTTTTTGATGGTGGGGGCAGGGAGAAGGGGGTGGTGGATTAAAATTACGATGAATCTTATGTCTTAATCAAATAGAACTTTAAAAAATGAAAAAAATTAAATTCTGGTAATGAGGGAGGGTATTTTTTAATTTATGTATCCCGTCCATAAGTGGAAAGTTTGATGCGCCACTGTAGACGCATGTGCCACTGAAAAGTGACGACACAGTGTTCAAACGTTTTGTTTTAGGTTCTACTATTTAAGTTATAGGGTCCCGTCGTGCCTAAAATGATTTAAGAAATTTCACCTATAGCGGCTCTTAGTCTATAGTCTTTGTATTGTGGCTGTATCGGGTCTAGTTTCTGATGCATTGTCAGAATATTGAATAAAGCTCAATGGTAAGTTGGCCATCTATTTTGACTTCATTTTGTTGTTTTGGTATATGTTTTAATGGGTTTTATAATATCTACCGATGTAATATCCCTAAAGATTGATATAATCTAACAGAATATTCTCTACTACAGTCTCCAGGGTAATAAGCTAGAAATAGACCATGTTCGGGACACTCAAAGATCTAGGTAGCTGACTACTTTTTTAGTTATTGTAGACCTATAGGAAGAAAACCTACCTGTTTCCTGCCTAGAGTTCGCTTCCGTTTTTAATTATTAACAATTTAGTGCAAAAATCGCGATTTTTTCGATTTTTTGCACTCCATTCAAAAGCTAAATAGTTGACATAAAATTACAAAATTTAATTTTTTAGAACATTAAAAAACCTTCAAAATGCCAATTTTTGAAAGTTAAAAAGTCAATTTGTTGCTACGCAAACAGCAAAATAAGTGAAAATCGTTATTTGTTAAAAACATTTACTAAAACTACCTTAGAACTTTGGTGTTTCACCCAAAGTTGGGTATTGGGGTACTTAACAAACCCTCAAAATTTGAGACCGATCCATTAAATAGTTTAAGAGTTATTCTAATTGTTTTTCCCAGAGACCTTTATTTTGCAATAATATAAGACAGCAAAATAATGAAGATAGGGCAATTCTGCGTATGCCAAATGAAAGTATTCTTTTTCTCATGATCATCTTTCAGTGCGTCACAGTTTTTCGATTTCTTTCTAACGCATTAAATTGTATGTGACAGAAAAAAAGTCACGTCGGTGATTACTTCTAGTTCTGTGATTATTCTAGTTGTCGATAGATGGCGCCATAATAAAAAAAAATAATTTTTTTAATTAGATAATAATATTACAAATATAATCAGTATAATTTATAAGACTATACAAATCAAAGAAAATACCATTTTATAAATGCAAGAAACACATTTGATTTGTTTTTATTCTAAATTGAAAATAAAATGTGACAACTGTCAGATTTAACTAAAATGTCAAGTTAGAATAAATGTCATAAATGTGTATTATCACGGACTTACCCTTTTTCCTATCATTTGTGACGCACTGAAAAATGATCATGAAAAGGACAATAGAAAACTGATACTATCAAAATGTACTAAAAATCGATAAAAAAATTATCTAATATACATAGCCAAAGTCCTAATGCCAAATTTGTGAAATTTTGTAGTTTAAAAACATTTAGAATAACTTTACAAATATTGTCCGTAGAAAAAGTCATTTTACATATTAGAAAATCTGGTATTTTACACGAATTTTTAAAAATGTAGTTCAATTGGCGACTAGTCGTGGTAAGTGAAGGAGGAGTTGAGAGCCGACAAATGCACGAGTTCAAAAACTAAAAAAAGCAACTTAAAACTATTATTATTTTCTATATCTCGGGATCTACTGAATATATCTTGATCGCTCTTGTTTTAATTTTCATGTAATTTTTCTGTACATTACAAATATGCAATTTGTCTAGACAGTTATTAATTAATAAAGAGTCTAATTTGCTTAAACAATTTTTGAAAAAATAATTTTTTCCCAATAATCCATGATTTTAATCATACTATCCCTATTAATCATAGAAAAAGTTAAGGTGTACTTCAATAAATAAATTATCACTAGTAATACCACTAGAGGTCAAATTATTTCCGGAAATTTTTTTGAGATCATGAATATTTTGAAAATTTCCCTCGTCTGCGACTCGGGAAATTTTCTAAAAATATTCATGATCAAAAAAAAATTTCCGGATATTAATTTGACTTCGCGTGGTATTCGGTAAGAAAATTCCACACCAAATTTGCATTTGAAAATCCAAAGCTGCATGAACAGATTAATAGCGCGCCATAGCTTTGTCAGCAATTATTTAGGCTTTCAAATTCGTAATTTCTACTCATTGTAGTTGCATGGGAATACCATTTCAAGATAGAAAATAGTATATTCTTCAATTTTACATAAGTTTTGAGTAACTACAAGTGATAGAAAATTATTTTTTGGCGTTTTTAAAACTAAACTACGCAAAATTGAAAGTACTGAATGGGAAAAAGGTAAATAAATTAGTGTCTAAATATTATATATATTTTATTAGACATAGAAACTTAATTGAAAACATTCAAAGTCCTGCATTTTCGCCATTAAGAAGAGAGGAGGTGTCCGAAGAATATAGAAAACATCTTAGCTTTGTAACTAAAATGAATCAAAACTAAATTATGTAAACAAATAAAAACCAGTCTGTCAAAAATGTTCTGTTATTGTAGACGTCAAAAAATTTCCACTATAATTCGCTGTTGGGTACCCCACGAGCAAAAAATTTCCGATAAAATACCTCCGTTGCCATGGTGATCTGTCAAAATAACGTATTTTGATTGGTTCAAAATTACAGGTGTGGAATTTTCTTCAATAAATAATTATCTAATAAAAATCATTTTTTTATTAAAGTGTACTTTAACTTTTTCTGTGAGCATTAATAATACTATGAATAAAAAAAATAGATTTTTGTAAAGAAAATATTTTTTCAAGAATTGTTTAAACAAATTAGACTGTTTATTAATTAATAAATTTATAAACAAATTGCATATTTGTAATGTATGTAAAAATTACATACCAATTAAAAAAAGAAAGATCAAAAGCCATTGAGTTGATCCGGAGATACAACAAAAATTATATTCGTTTGAAATTGCTTTTTCGGTATTTTAACTAGCTGGATTTGTAGGTTCCCCCTAGTAATCGTTTGCACTACATTTTTGAAAAATCGTAGAGGGTGCTGTGAAGGTATAATGTTTGTGCAAATTATTTAAGAAAAAATACAAATCCCATTCTTTAAAATGGCATTAATGAGATTCCTTAATTATTATAAACAAATTAGCTGTGGATTAAAAAACATATTGCCAACTTTGTCCCAAATGAGCCCAGCCTAATTTTTTTATTTGAAAATTCGTGTTAAAATACTATTTTTTGGAATATATAAAACGATTGTTTCTACGGACAACATTTTTAAAGTTATTCTATATGTTTATAAACTACAAAATTTGAAAAATTTGGCATTAGGATTTTTGACTATGTTAATTATTTTTTTATCTTTTTTTAATACATTTTGATACCATCACTCTTCTACTTTCATTTGATATACTCAGAATTGCTCTATCTTCATTATTTTCTGTCTTATCTTATTGCAAAATAAAGGTCTCTGGGATAAACAAATAGAATAACTCTTAAACTAATTAATTGACCCGTCTCAAATTTTGAGGGTTTGTTAGGTACCTCAATACCCAACTTTTGGTGAGACACTAAAGTTATAAGGTAGTTTTAGTAAAAGTTATTGACAAATAACGATTTTCACTTATTTTGCAGTTTGCGTAGCAACAAATTAACTTTTTAAATTTTAAAAATCGGCATTTTGAAGGTTTTTCAATGTTCTAAAAAACTGAATTTTGTAATTTTATGTCAACTATTTAGTTTTTGAATGGAGTGCAAAATATCGAAAAAATCGCGATTATTGCACTAAATTGTTAATAATTAAAAAACGGACGCGAACTCTAGGCAGGAAATAGGTAGGTCTTCTTCCTATAGGTCTACAATAACTAAAAAAGTAGCCAGCTGCCTGGATCTTTGAGTGTTCCGAGAAAATCCTTATTACCCTGGACGAAAACAGCAATATCTGGGACATATCATGAGGGGCGAGCGTTAAAACTTGTTACAATTAATAATACAAGGAAGAAACAGGGTAGAAGGAGTCGTGGAAGAAGACGCTTCTCCTGGTTAAACAATTTAAGAGCTTGGTTTAACTGCACTTCTGCTGATGTCTTTAGAGCAGCAGTATCGAAAGTGCGACTTGCCACGATGATTGCCGACCTTCCCAGAGGAGATGGCACATGAAGAAGAATATAATCTTTTAAAATGTGATAAATGTTTTCTATATCCTAAGTTACACATTTTAGTGAGAAAATTCCTTCAATTTTCCTTCCCATTGGCGTACAACGTGGGTAAGCAACCCCTTTTTCTTTTTAAATGTTACACCACTTAAGGCAAATATTTTTAAAATAAATTATGTATACTTACAAACAAAATAGAGCGATGACTACATAACAACATCCATAAGAAAATAAATGAAATGACAATATACTAAAGACAAAATATACTAAAGGAGTAATTTTGGACTTAGACCACAACATCATAATAGAAACTAAGAAAAATAGTCCACAGACAAGGCGAAAACGGCGGGTTCGTTGGGAAAAATATTCCCATGAGATTTTTTTGCATAATTAGGTTCGTGTGACATCTAAGAATAAGGTTCAAGAAGTCGCCCACGTGAAAAGTGGGCCAAATTTTTTTTTAAATTTTTTTTTAAATAAATTGCAAAAATCAATATTTTTGGCCCGGACAATTTTTTTATAAGTTTTTTGGACCATTCTGGATAAAAAAGGTTTCTAATAATTTTTCTCTAAAGTTGATCGTTTTCTAGTTATAAGCAATTTAAAATAGAAAAAAAAAACAAAAAATGGCAATTTTCAAGGCTTAATAATTCGGTTAAAAGTTATTATTATGAAAGTCAGAAAGTGACTGAATCAAAGTTAATGCCCCCCTACAAGATCCTGAAGAAATTTTTGTTATTATTTTATTACTAAGCTGTTATTTTTAAGTAATAATAATGAGCGCCATGCACGAGGTAGGCAGCCGTAAATGTGAGTGCAAGTAAGATGCACAATTGGACTGCCGGAGTGGCATCTCTCTCGCACTCAGCATTTACGGTCGGCTACCACGTGCATGACGCTCAATATTATTACTTAAAAATAACAGATTAGTAATAAAATAATGACAAAAATTTCTTCAAGATCTTGTAGGGGTGGCATTAAACTTTGATTTAGTCACTTTCTGACTTTCATAATAATAACTTTTAACCGAGTTATTAAGACTTGAAAATCGCCATTTTTCGTTTTTTTCAATTTTAAATTGCTTATAACTCGAAAACGATCAACTTTAGAGAAAAATTATAATAAGAGACCTTTTTTATCCAGAATGGTCCAAAAAACCTATAAAAAAATTGTCCGGACCAAAAATAAAAATTTTTGCAATTTGATTAAAAAGAATTGTTAAAAAAAATTTGGCCCACTTTTCACGTGGGCGACATCTTGAACCTTATTCTGGGATGTCTCACGAATCTAATTATGCAAAAAAATCTCATGGGAATATTTTTCCCAATGAACCCGGCGTTTTCGCCTTGTCTACCAGAGAAATAAGGATTTTCTCAGGACACTCAAAGATCCAGGTAGCTGACTACTTTTTTAGTTATTGTAGACCTATAGGAAGAAAACCTACCTGTTTCCTGCCTATAGTTCATGTCTGTTTTTAATTATTAACAATTTAGTGCAAAAAACGCGATTTTTTCGTTTTTTTGCACCCCATTCAAAAGCTGAATAGTTGACATTATATTATAAAATGTAATGTTTGAGACATTAAAAAACCTTCAAAATGCCGATTTTTTAATTAAAAGTCAATTTTGTTGCTTCGCAAATTGCAAAATAAATGAAAATCGATATTTGTTAATAACTTTTACAAAATTTAACATAAAATTTTAGGGTTTCACCCAAAGTTGGGTATTTTAGTACTTAACAAACTCTCAAAATTTGAGACCGATCTGTTAATTACCTTAAAAGCTATTCTATTTGTTTATCTCAGAGACCTTTATTTTGCAATAACATAAGACAGAAAATAATGAATACAGAGCAATTCTGAGTATGCCAAATGAAAGTAGAAGACTGATAGTATCGAAGTGTATTAAAAAAGATAAAAAAAAATAATTAATATATCTAGTCAATAATTCTAATGGCAAATTTTTTAAATTTTGTAATTTATAAACATTTAGAATAACTTTAAAAATATTATACGTAGAAACAATCTTTTTATACAGGGTGTCCCGAAAAGATTGTTCATAAATTATACCTCACATTCTGGGGTCAAAAATATTTCGATTAAACCTAACTTACCTTAGTACAAATGTGCTCAGAAAAAAAGTTACAGCCCTTTGAAGTTACAAAATGAAAATCGATTTTTTTCAATATATCGAAAACTATTAGAGATTTTTTATTGAAAATAGACATGTACCATTCATATGGCAGGAACATCTTAAAACAAAATTATAGTGAAGTTTGTCCACCCCATAAAAATTTTATGGGGGTTTTGTTCCCTTAAACCCCCCCAAACTTTTGTGTGCGTTCTAATTAATTCATTATTGTGGTACCATTAGTTAAGCACAACGATTTTAAAACTTTTTTGCCTCTAAGTATTTTTTCGATAAGCCAGTTTTTATCGAGATGCAGCTTCTTTTTTAATATATTTACATAAAAATTTTATGGGGGTTTTGTTCCTTTAAACCCCCCAAATGTTTGTGTACGTTCCAATTAAACTATTATTGTGGTACCATTAGTTAAACACAGTGTTTTTAAAACTTTTTTGCCTCTTAGTCTTTTTTTGACCAGTCACTTTTTGTCGAGATGTGGCTTCTTTTTCAAAGTATACCTAAAAATGTAAATAATGAATAAATTTTCAGATTATTAACAGGTCACTATAATCGTACTTAACCATAATATACAAATATGTGGTGGATTCGATAACTATTCAAAATATGTCGATAAACACTGGCTTATCGAAAAAGTACTAAGGGGCAAAAAAGTTTTAAAAACATTGTGTTTAACTAATGGTGCCACAATAATAATTTAATTGGAACGTACACAAAAGTTTGGGGGGGTTTAAAAGAACAAAACCCCCATAAAATTTTTATGGGGTGCCATAAGAATGCCACATGTCCATTTTCAATAAAAAATCTCTAAGAGTTTTCGATATATGAAAAAAAATCGATTTTTATTTTGTAACTTCAAAGGGCTCTAACTTTTTTTGTGTGCACTATTGTATATAGGTGTGCACAGACGTGAGGTCCTACAGAGGTGCACATGCAGACACAGACCATTTTATGGTGACTGCAAAAGTAAGACAAAAAGTCAAAAGAACACTAAAAAACACGACAACAAAAAATAAATGGCACGTAGAAAAACTGAATACTCCAGACATAAGGATTAAATATGCTGATGACATGAACAAAAAACTGAAGGAACAATCTAAACCTACAAAGGATATAGAAACAGAATGGAGAAATATAAAAAAATGTATAAATGAAACAGCGGAAGTACACGTAGGGATAAAAAGAAACAAAAAAAGACAAGAATGGTATAATGAAGAATGCCATAAAATGTTAAAAAAGAAGGTAGAAATGAGACAAATGTGGATAAGAACAAATAGACAGGATTATAGGGAAGAATACAATATAATAAGGCATGTATGTAAGAAAAAAATAAGGAAAATTAGACGTGAGTGGTTGGATGATAAGATAAAAGAAATAGAAAAAGAGAGTAAGAACAGAAACACAAAAGAATTCTATAAGAAAATTAGTGAGCAGAACAAAACGTTTAAAGGAAAGATAAAAAGCATAAAAGATAAAAATGGAAAAGTATCAGAAAACGATGAAGAGTATAAAGAAATTTGGACTAACTATTTTAAAGAATTATTAACAGAACAACAAGATCAAGACCTAAATGAAAACAGAGGAGAAGAGACAATGATGTTAGGAAACCAGCTACAAATACCAACAAAAGAGGAAGTTGAGGAAATTATTAATAGCAGCCGTAATGGTAAAGCCTCAGGATCGGACTGTATCAATATGGAGCTTATAAAATATGGTGGTGAAGAATTAAAAGATAGATTATACAATTTAATAAAAGACATATGGGACGAAGAAAAAATGCCGGAAGAATGGTACAAAGGACAAATTATCACGATTCATAAAAAAGGAGATCAACAGATGTGTAAAAACTACAGAGGACTGACGCTATTAAACACAGCATATAAAATCATGTCCGCCTTAATACAACGAAGACTGACCGAAGCTACCACGAATATCATAGGACACTATCAATGCGGATTTGTTAAGGGAAAGTCTACAACAGATGCCATACATACAGTTAAACAAATTATGGAAAAAGCTCATGGATATAAAATAGAAATTGAACTGCTTTTTATAGATTTTCGACAAGCATTTGATACAATAAATAGATCAAAACTAATGGTAGCTCTGAAAGAAATGGGAATACAACATAAATTAAGAAGATTAATACAAATGACAATGAGTAGAACTGTAGTTAGTATAAAAACTCAAGTAGGCGACACAGAAGAATTTGTCATCAATAAAGGGGTGAGACAAGGAGATTCATTATCAGCAACTCTGTTTAATCTTGCCCTAGAATACGTCGTCAGGAAGATCAACAAAGGCACCCTCCGAACGAGAGAAGGACAAATAATAGCATACGCTGATGATATTGTGCTAATAACAAAAAATAGAAAAACAATGGAACGAATGTTAAACGAAATGGTAACAGAAGGAAAAGTAATGGGATTAAAAATAAACCAAGAGAAAACCAAAATAATGAGATTTGACAAAAACTTTGAAAACAGAAAGGTTAGAGTAGGAGAATACACTTTTGAAGAAGTCGAAAAATTTAAATATTTAGGAATATTAATAACAAACAATGGAGAAAGAGAAACCGAAATCAAAGAAAGGATTATTACAGCAAATAAGAGCTTCCATGCAAATAAAAAATTACTTAAAAATAAGTTATTGAGTAAGAAATCAAAAATGAAAGTATACAAAACAATAATTCGACCGACGATGATGTATGCAGCCGAAACTCTTAGCATGACAAATAAACAAGAGGAAAACCTTAGAATACAAGAAAGAAAAATACTAAGAGCAATATTAGGACCAATAAAAATAAATGACAATGAATTTAGACAAAGAACGAACCTTGAGTTACTGGAAGAAATTGAGGAGGATATAGTATGTAAAATAAAACAGCAAAGAGCAAAATGGCTAGGACACATATGGAGATCCGGATCAACTACGACGATATACTCAATATTGGAATGGACACCAGCTGGCAAAAGAAGACGTGGAAGACCAAGATCTACATGGTTACAAGAAGTAGTAAGTGATCTCAACAATGCGGGCATACGACATTGGAAAGGGAAAACCAGAGACAGGAATGAGTGGAGAAAAATAACAGAGAAAATTAAATAACGAACATGAGGACTGATCTACCTCAAAACATAGATCTAGAGAGCGTAAGCGGCGTAACCCCTAAAGGGGTGTTTAGCCACTATATATATATATTGTATATAGGTAAGTGAGGTTCAATCAACCTATTTTTGACCCCAGAATCTGTGGTATAATTTATGACCAATCTTTTCGGGACACCCTGTATATTCGAAGCGCTAGTATTTTAACACGAATTTTCAAATAATAAAATTTAGCCCGGTTTCATTTGGGACAAAGTTAGCAATGTGTTTTTTTTTTAATTCACAGCTAATTTGTTTATAATAATTAAGGACTCTCATTGATGCCATTTTAAAGAATGGGATTTGTATGTTCTGCTAAAAAATGTGCACAAACATTGTACCTTCATAGCACCCTGTACGATTTTTTAAAAATGTAGTTCAAACGGTTACTAAGGGGAACCTACAAATCAACCGAGTTAAAATACCTACTAAAAAACAACTTCAAAATAATACAAATTTCTGTATCTCCGGATCAACTCAATGGATTTTGATCTTTCTTTTTTAATTTGTATGTAATTTCTACGTACATTACAAATATGCAATTTTTTTTATAAATTAATTAATGAATAAAGAGTTAATTTGTTTAAACCATTCTTGAAAAAATATTTTTTTTAAATCTATTTTCTTAATCATAGTATTATTAATGATCATAGAAAAAGTTAAAGTACAATTTAATAAATCAATTATTTTTATTAGATAATTTATTTATTGAAGATAATTTATTTATTGAAGTATACCTTAACTTTTTCTATGATAATAATAATAGTCTGCATAAAAACATGGATTTTTGGAAAAAATTATTTTTTTCAAAAATCGTTTAAACAAATTAGACTGTTTATTTACAAATTACAAACAAATTAATTAATAAATGTCTATTCATAGATAAATTGCATATTTCTAATGTACAGAAAAATTACATAGGGATTAAAAAAAGAAAGATCAAAATATATTCAGTAGATCCCGAGATATAGAATATGATTTGATATAAAATGATTTTGAAATATTTTTAGTTTGTGAACTTGTGCATTTGTCGGCTCCCAGCTCCCCCTTTACTCACCACCACTAGTCACCAATTGAACTACATTTTTAAAAATTCGTGTAAAACACGAGCTTTTCGAATATGTAAAACGATTTTTTTGCGTACAATATTTTTAAAGTTATTCTAAATAATTATAAACTACAAAATTTCAAAAATTTGGCATTAGAATTTTTGGCTATATGTATTAGATAATTTTTTTATCTTTTTTTAATATATTTTGATATTATCACTTTTCTACTTTCATTTGGCATACGCAGAACTGCCCTATCTTCATTATTTTCTGTCGTATGTTATTGCAAAATAAAGGTCTCTGGGATAAACAAATAGAATAACTTTTAAACTAATTAATGGATCGGTCCCAAATTTTGAGGGTTTGTTAAGTACCATAATACCCAACTTTTGGTGAAACACTAAAGTTTTAAGTTAGTTTTTGTAAAATCTATTAACAAATAACGATTTTCACTTATTTTGCAGTTTCCGTAGCAACAAATTAACTTTTTAAATTTTAAAAATAGGCATTTTGATGGTTTTTTAATGTTCTAAAAATAAAATTTTGTAATTTTATGTCAACTAATTAGCTTTTGAATGGGGTGCAAAAAATCGAAAAATTCGAGATTTTGTACTAAATTGTTAATAATTAAAAAACGGATGCGAACTCTTGGCAGGAAACAGGTAGGTTTTCTTTCTATAGGTCTACAACAACTAAAAAAGTAGTCAGCTACCTGGATATTTGAGTATCCCGAACATGGTCTATTTGTAACTTATTTCCCTGGAGTAAAACTTGTTAGATGGACACAATGCATGAAATATCTATTGGGGGACGAAACACCAATACTACGACAGCGAGGGACCCACAGTCCGCAATCACACATAGAGAAGTGTAGTCAGCAGTAGAGATTTAAAATATCTGAAAAAAACGGGAAAAATTGGGAAAAAACATGTTATTTTCCCGTTTTTTTTTCCAGACCACTGGAAAAATTGGAAAAAATGGGAAAATTTCAATGCATTGAGACTTGAAACGTGAAAAAATACCAATTTTAAATTCGTTTAAATATATTTTGTAAAAATAATAATAATAATAATATCTAAGATATAAGTACAAACATGACGTACCTATATACGGTCAAAAATTATAATTATTAACTAATAATTCAAAGTACCAAAACCGAAACTCCAAACGTAAAAAGTACATTATTTAACCAAAGCGCTCAGTGGTATATTTTAATCTGAGTCTGAATCTTCAGACCAAGCATCTGATTCAGACTCAAACGCTGCCTCATCATCCTGGACGGATAAAACAACATGATTTTTGTCAGTTTCTTCTAAAAGTGGATCTGGTCTAGCATCGTAAATAAATATCTGTTTTTCGTTTATAACCAAATTTAAATGATTAGCAACAACTTTTGAATTTTATCCTGTGATAATATACTACCATGCTATTATCATAGCAGATACGCCCTTACTCCTCCAAGCTACTGATATTTTGTTTGCTTGTATGTATGAGGCTGTGCAAAGACCAGTTTCTTTTTGAAGAGGCGGAAGATGGAGATCCATTTAAAACTCGGGAGGTAATTGGCGTAAGTGTCTGCGATGTGCACAAACCTTGCCACCATATAACGGGATGAGTATAATTCGCACTATCCCATAAAGAATTTAGAGCAAAAGAATCCAGTTTTTGTTCTAAATTGGGCCAGATTTGCCACCACTTTCGCTACATCTAGATTTAGTGAATGAGCCATTTCAGAAATGTAAGTCTATAGCTTCCATTAGTTGGTCTTCATTCAATTGTTCTCCTTTAAAGCGAGCACCAAGAAGATTGGCTGCAATGCGAATCTACTTAGAACAAAATTCCTAGAGTTCTTCAACATATTTTAGCAAGCTTTCGATAAGAGAACTAGTCTGGTCAACTTGTTGGAGAATATTTAATATTGTGTCTTTTATAATTAAAGACAAACGGCACTTCTGATAATATAGATCTATCCAATTCTACAAATTTATCGATTTTAATACGGGATGCAGAATTTGTTTAGTTTATTGTAACAAATTTCAATTTTTCCGTATTTTTCCGAAAAAAAACAGGTTTTTTCCCTGTACCCAATTTTTCCCGAAATTTTAAATCTCTAGTCAGCACCAATCAAAAGTTTGAAGCACAAAAATTCTCGACCCAGACCAGATCAAATAAAGCATTGACTGCTCTTTTCGGGAAGTCCTTTTTTTACATACAAGTCCTTATTCATTGAGTGCGTGACGTCAAAAAAGTCTTTGCATTCTAAAACTTTGAAAAATTCTTCGATAGATGACGGAGAGATAATATCAAGACTATACCACTACCAAAATGCGATATTATGTAGATGAAACTGAACAAATTCAGTATACATAGACCTGTCGCTGTTATTAAATGTGGCATTCAGCTGTACTCCATCCATCAAAGATTAGTGTGAGCCAACAGTAGAGCAAATAGTGTTTCCTTTGATCCATGAAAGATTTTGGTGTAGAGAAAAAACTTTACAGGTTAGAACAAAACTCAGAACAGTTTTGAAATCAGCATAACTGCATACCCATAAAACACTTCAAACCTCAAGATAATCTTTTTCAAATTATTATCCAATGTTATAATATTGTGTGCTTATTATATTTTTATGTGTTATTGTAGAAATGACTCTGAAAACACGGCTTTGTGGGGTACAGATTATAATCTCTTGGAAATTATGAGTCAAAAACTTAATTTTAGGTTGAAATTTAAACAGTTCACGGCAGAAAATTTTACTGGAGCAAAAAGCATCGGGCTCAAAGAGGTAAATATTTTTTTTTATTTTTGTATATATAGATGACTTTCTTATGACTTTCTTTCTTATGTAGGTAATTTTCTTTGTAGACTTTCTTATGTAGGTGACTTTCTTATGTAGGTGTAGGTTTCTTATGTAGATGACTTTCTTATGTAGGTTAAATAGATCGTATCTTTTTTGGAGATCCTCGATCTCTTTGAAGAGAAATGCAAAGAGATCGAGGATCTCCAAAAAAGATACGATCTATTTAACCTACATAAGAAAGTCAAAGAAATGGCTGGACTAAGAAAGCAAAATCTAACTGGTGCACTTCTGGATAGACACGGGGTCGCTATAACAAAGACCGATGAGAAAGTACAACGTTGGGCAGAATACATCGCTGAACTATTCGATGATGAAAGAGGGTACCTGGAACACATAGAACTTACTTCAGGAGAAATAGGTCCATATATTACAACGGAAGAAATAATACATGCGTTAAAAACAATGAAGAACAGTAAAAGCCCAGGACCTGACATGCTTCTTATCGACCTTTTAAAAATTATAGATGAGCAGCATATTGATGTTTTAGTGGTACTCTTGAACAACATTTATAGCTCAGGCACATTACCCAAAGAATGGATGACGCCGATCTTTATTTGCCTCCATAAAAAGAAAAACGCAAGAGAATGCGGCGACTACCGCACCATTAGTTTGATGTCCCATGTGCTAAAGTTGCTACTGAAAGTCCTTCATAACCGAATATATCATAAACTAGACGTAGACATTAATGATACGCAATTTGGGTTTCGCAAAGGCCTGGGAACTCGTGAAGCTCTTTTTTCACTTATCATACTTATACAAAGGTGCCTGGACGTCAATCAAGATATATATGCTTGTTTTATTGACTATAATAAAGCATTCGACAAAGTGCGACATGAACAATTAATGCATGTCCTGGAATCAAAGAAGCTGGACTACAATGACCTCAGGATTATATCGAATTTATATTATAAGCAACGAGCAAAAGTACGTGTTAACGATCAGCTGTCAGAGGAAATTGAAATCAGACGTGGAGTGAGACAGGGATGCGTGTTGTCGCCGGTTCTTTTTAATGCCTACTCGGAAGAGATCTTGAAAAAAGCTCTTGAGGGTGAAACAGCTGGAATAAAGGTAAATGGAGTTCCCATTAACAACATTAGATATGCGGATGACACTGTCATCTTAGCTGAAAATATTGGGGATCTTCAGAGGCTGGTGACCAGAATAGCAAAGTTTGGAGAAGAATACGGGCTAACAATGAATGTCAAGAAGACAAAGTTTATGAGAATATCGAAAACTCAAAGAAATAACGAAAATCTCGTCATAAACGGATCCAATATCGAACGAGTCGATCAATATGCATACCTTGGAACAATGATCAACTCCACAGGAGATTACTTACAGGAAATCAAAATCAGGATAGAAAAGGCTAGAGCAAATTTTAACAGAATGAGGAAGTGCAGAAATCTCTGCACAAGAGATTTGAAGTTGGAGCTAAGAGTTAGGTTGGCTAGGTGCTACGTTTTCTCGACTCTGTTTTATGGAATGGAAGCTTGGACCTTGAATGCTGCATCAATGAAAAAACTAGAATCATTCGAGCTGTGGGTGTACAGAAGAATTCTGAAAATATCGTGGACAGAACACGTTACAAACAAAGAGGTTCTGAGAAGGATGAATAAAGAAATGGAATTCCTAAATACCATCAAAACAAGAAAATTGGAATATCTCGGACATATTACACGTGGAGAGAGATACAGCTTGCTCCAATTGATTATGCAGGGAAAGATTCAAGAAAGAGAAGCACAGGGAGACGCAGAATATCGTGGCTGCGCAACCTGAGAGAGTGGTACGGATGTACATCAAATGAACTTTTCAGAGCAGCCATCTCTAAAATACGAATAGCTATGATGATTGCCGACCTCCGCCGCGGAGATGGCACTTAAAGAAGAAGAAGATAGATAGATATTTACCTCTTTTTATTCTGTAACGCTAGAACACAATTACTGTTCCTCTCAAAGATCAAAGCGTTGAGGGGTTGAGGTTTGGCATCTGCCAATGTGATTTGTTTAATTTAACTACGGAGTGGAAAGAAGTTTGACAATAAACAGATATGGTGGCAGTCAAGCAAAGTTCAGTAAAAAATAAAGGAGAAAACTGTATAAATAAAGCTAAACTACACTGCGCGGCAGAGATAACGAGCGGCCCACAAAATTGGTCATTTTTGATGTCTCCAATTTCCTAAACCTGTTGACGGATTTGAGTGATTTTTTTAACATATTATAGCCTTATTTTTAACAATCTCGCTGTAATAATGCTGTTGCTAAATAGGAAAATTTTCATTGTATACCAGGTGGACCAAAAGACACCAAATTTTACACATTTTCTACGATTTTGCCGAAACTATTAATTTGCAACATTACTTGGTGGGTTTTAAGAGGTAGTTATTGGGCATGTTTTGACATACATTTAAGGAATTTGATATTCATCATTGGCGGGCATAGGGGTAGTGATCTGAATTTTTAAAGAAAAAAAGATAGTACGCCACTGACATATTTCAAATTAACAATCATTTTTGAATTCCTCGTTCAATTTGCGATAAAAAAACTATCTTCTCATTTTTTCCTACGACGCGCCGTTTTGCTGCAAAAAATAAAATATATTAACGGTTCCAAAGTATTCGAATTAGTTTTTATAATGGATGTACGATATAAACTGCTCGTCAAAAGTTGGGGATATAGAAAATTCTGCTGAATTTTTATAGTAGATTTTTTCATAACTAGATTAACGAATTCCGCTAATTTTTTTTTATTATTTTAGATTTTTCTTTGGTATTTACACAGTTATGCAAAGGTTTACTTAAACTTTTTTTTGTACTTATACCGGATGGAAGAAAAGAAATGTTTTTCTTATGTTAAGTTTGAGATGCCCTGTAGGGAGGACGAGGTACAAATGTGAGTATACATCGAAATCGTATTGTAGTCTTATGTTTTGTGACCATTTTGTCCCTGATTGTCCCTGATATCTTTAGAAACAAAAAAAAATGACGGTTTTGTAACTTAACATAGTTTGAGACACCATGTATTGAGAAAAGGGAGCAAAGGTGAGTATACCTCGATATTATGTTGTAGTCTCATATTTTTTGAATATTTTATTTTTTTAATTTCTCTTATATTTTTAATAACAAAGAAACTAAACGGTATTACTCTTTAATATGTATTTTAACTGACGACTTGCGCCACATCACACATGTGAAACACATAAACACTTATTAAAGAGTAATACCGTCTAGTTTCTTTGTTATTAAAGATATCAGAGAAATTAGAAAAATAAAATATTCACAAAAGATGAGACTACAACATAATATCGAGGTATACTCACCTTTGTGCCTTTTTCTGCCTACAAGGTGTCTCAAACTTTTGTTTCGATTATAACACATGTTAAATTACAAAACCGTCTATTTTTTTTTGTTTCTAAATATATCAGGGACATTCAAACAACAACATGTTCACAAAACATAAGGCTACAATATGGTTCTGATGTATAATCACATTTGTACCTCGTTCTCCTTACAGGGTGTCTCAAACTTACTATAAGAAAAACATTTCTTTTCTTCCACCCGGTATAAGTACAAAACATAAGTTTGAGTAAACCTTTGCACAACTGTGTAAATACTAAAGAAAAATCTAAAACAGAAAAAATGGCGGAATCCGTCTATTAGCGAAAAAATCAACTATGAAAATCAGCATAATTTTCTATATCCCTAACTTTTGACGAGCAGTTTATTGTTCGTCTGCTATAACTTTTCCCATGCGTCACGATTCATTTTCAAACAAATTAAGTCAAAACATAAAGTGAAACGTACGCCGATGTGTGTAGTATATAGTATATAGTCTACAAAATGTATATACACATCGACGTTCGTTTCACTTTATGTTTTGACTTAATTTGTTTGAAAATGAATCGTGACGCATGGGAAAAGTTATAGCGGACGTAGTATATTTATGTATATGTATTTTATTTAAACGTTAATGAAATAATTTTTTTGGTAAAATTGTGGCTTATTTCCCATTAAAAATAGTTGATTGTGGATGTACGAGTTTATGAAGATGTAGAAACTACTAGAAGTTCGAATACTTTGTAAGGGTTAAGATGTTTTATTTTTTTAATAAAAATGGCGCGTCGTATGTAAAAATATGAAGATAGATTTTTTGTCACAAATTGAACGGGAAATTCAAAAACGATTGTCAACTTGAAATATGTCAGTGGCGTACTATCTTTTTTTTTTAAGTTCACACCATTACCCCTATGCGCTCCAATGATAAATATAAAATTCTTAATTGTATGTCAAAAATGCACAACAATTACCTCTTAAAACTTGCCAAATTTTATTACAATGTTGCCAGTAGTTTCGGCAAAATCGTAAAAAATGTGTAAAATTTTGTTTTCTTCAACGCCCTGTATCTTGAAAATGGATGGCATTACAAAAAAATTTTATTAAGCAAACCACAATTATTTTTTAGTGTTTTATCTATTCTAGTGACGGTGTTACCTTTTTTGAAAAATATGTATAAAATTGTATCAAAAAACGAAGAAAAAAACCGAAAAAATACGGTTTTTTATTTTTAAAGGTGCGTTTTACCAATTTTTAAAATTTGAAAAAATTCAGAGTGAAACATTATGCCAAAATACACGTTATGCAGTATGTCCCTGTAAGTTGTATCCATATGGAAAACTTTTTTATTATTAATTTTACGAAAAAAGTTATTCTTCATAAAAAGCTCTGCATGGTCCAAAACCTGAGATTTAACCATCAAATATCAAATTTTTTGAATATTATACGAGGTATGTCAAAAAGTTTGAATTTCACTCAAGAGTAAAGTAGCTTTATTTTTCACAATATTGAAAATTGCTATTATGAAAAGTTGTTTGGAATTAAGAGCTGTATTCTAGTATGAAATTACATCCTTCTAATTTAAATTTTTTTTTTAATTATGGATAACTAACATTTTTTTTTAGTTATTTTAATTCAGATAACTCTTTTATTATTAATTTTCCGAAAAAAAGTGATTCTTAATAAAAAGTTCTGCATGGCCTAAAATCTAAAATACAACCATCTTTTGTCAAATTTTATCAATTTTATACGAGGTATATCAAAAAATATGAATTTCGCTCAAGAGTAAAATACGTTTATTTTTCACAATATCGAAAATTGTTATTATGAAAAGTTATTTAGAATTAAAAACTATGGTTCAGTATGTAATTACATCCTTCTAATTGAAATATTCTGAACTATAAAGGTACTTGACTTTTGATCTAAATTTATTTTTTTTGACATACCTCGTATAAAATTGATAAAATTTGATATAAGATGGTTGTATTTTAAGTTTTAGACCATCCAAAACTTTTTATTAAGAATCACTTTTTTTTTCGTAAAATTAATAATAAAAGAGTTCTCAGAATTGAAATAACTGAAAAAATAATGATAGTTATCCATAATTTCTCAAAAAAAAACTTTTTTCAATTAGAAGGATGTAATTGCATATTAGAATATAGTTTTTAATTCCAAACAACTTTTTATAATAGCAATTTCCAATATTACGAAAAATAAAGCTACTTTACTCTTGAGTGAAATTCAAACTTTTTGACATACCTCGTATAATATTCAAAAAAATTGATATTTTGATGGTTAAATCTTAGGTTTTGCACCATGCAGAGCTTTTTATAAAGAATAACGTTTTTTCGTAAAATTAATAATAAAAAAATTTTCCATATGGATACAACTTACAGGGACATACTGTATATATTTTTTTGTGAAAACGAATCTCTTAGTTATTTTTTATACTCATTTAAAATTTTGAAATCGTTCTAAAATTTAAATTTCCCCCCAAAAATTAAAATAGAAATTTTTTTCGGACAGAACTTTTTAAAGCTTACAACTTTTGTATTTAAAGTTTTTCGCTAGTTCTCGATGCGGCTGAGATCAAAAATAAAAACATAAAAACCCTAATTAGGCTCTAGGTGGGTCACATGACTACTTAAGGGGCTAAAAATTTCAGAAAAAGTTTAACTATATATGCTAAACGGTGACCTATATGGAATTCGAATCGAGTTGGGGGCAGTTTTCATCATCTTACCCGGCTAGGCCCTTTGTAATGTATTTAATAAATTGATTTATTAAAAATTATTAATGATTAATTATGATTTATGTTATTTTAGATTTCAGCAGGACGTGTTGATATACTTGTAGGAGGTTCAGTGGTAACAGAATACCGATCGAAATTCTATGATTTTATGTGGGGTTACCGATTTGCGACCTACGTCACTTTCTTTCTCACCGAGCATGAATCTTCTTTGGGTATCAGTAACATACTCATCAGTCAGATATTAAAAACACACTATGTACCGGTTTTACTAGTAATTACTAGTATTATTGCGTATATTTTAAATATATCAACAAGATTGTATGGAGATCGACAATCTCTACAACGTGACATAGAGGTACGTGGAATTTTCTGATATACATATGCTATACAGTAACCGCCACGATACTAGACACACGGGTACATTGAGGTAATACAGTCCTGGATCCTTCACTTATAGTCTAAGAGCTAATGAACCCTCCGACTAACAGTCTTCCTGTAAGGCTAGAATTTGTATTTTGATCATTCATAGCACACCAAGGCTAAAAACCACGAGCCCTGCCCGTGTATCTACCAGGTGAATCGAAAAGTGCATAGTTTAGGGGTAAAATAAACTTTCTCCTGTAAAGTATAAATTTAAGTATGTGTTTGAGTAAGTCATTTAGAAGAAATGTTTACAATGACAGGCGATTCTGAACAGCATAAGACCTTGCCAGGCGAGGGGAAAGATTGGGGTTTTTTCCTAAAATTATTTTTTTTGCATCGAAAAAAGTTTTTTATGTTTTTGAATCATTACAAACAGAAAAAGTTTTTAGTGACTTTTCTCTTAGGTTAATAGTTTTTGACATATAAGCGATTAAAAATTTAAAAGTTGCCAAATCGGCCATTTTTAACTCAAAACACTGAAGCTAAGCTATTTCAGGTGAAATACTGAAAATTTCAATGTTGCCAAGGTAAGTAGATATTCTTTAAACATCGATTGCTGAAATCTCGAAGAGTTTTTTGCAATACAATATCGAAAACTACTTTGTTTTTTAATTGCTAATCAAGCGGGAGCGACACTGTAGTACCGGGTGTCCACTTATATTTTCCCCCATTTTAACTGCCTATAACTTCTAAACGACTCAAGATGGAAATATGCGGTTTTCGGTGAAATGTTTTATTTTAGTAAAAGTTTTGTTCGAATGAATTGAATTTTTATATCGCTTTTAAATAAAAAAATGGCGTATTTTGAAAAAGAAACGTTGTTGAAGTTTTTTATGGAAACACCCAGCATATTTTTTTTGTAAACTGAAATAACGGTCATTTACCTATCCAGCGATATAATGTTTTTAAAAATCGGTTATCAAATGACTAAGCAATTAATTTTTAAAATGAGAGATGCAATGTGGAAATCACATAACATATTGTTATATCAATTTGATTAGTTATGTTATTTAGCGGAATGGGACGTTTCGATGCCGCCGGTTCATCGCCGGCCGTTTCGATGCCGCCGGTTCATCGCCAGTCCATTTCATCGCCGTCATATCTCGCATTTCCTAGAATTCCTAATTAATACTAAAAATAACTAATAATTGTAACTGTCGAAAATTCGGAAATATATCAGATAGCGATTAATTGAGTGGCGATGAATCGGCCGGCATCGGCATCGAACTGGCGGCATCGAAACGGCGGCGATGAAACGTCCTAGACCCGTTATTTAGTTATGTAATATACACGTTGCACCTCTCATTTTAAAAATTAATTTTTTATGGCCATATTAGTCATTTGACAACCGATTATAAAAAACATTATATCACTTGATACGTTAATGACCGTTCTTTCAATTTACAAAAAAATATACTGGGTGTTCCATGAAAAAAAGTCAGCAAAGTTTTTTTCAAAAAAAAAATAATTTTAGGAAAAAATCCTAATCTTTCCCTTTCGCCTGGCAAGGTCTTTTGCTGTTCAGAATCGCCTGTCATGTACCCATTTCTTCTAAATGACTTACTCAAACACATACTTAAATTTAAACTTTACAGGAGAAAGTTTATCAGCAAAGGTAACAGGACACCCTGTTACCTGACACACAGGTAAACCCATCTACTTGGTCCACGAATAATGTGTGAAAGGAAAGAACAATGGCTATCTGAAGAAAGATTGCACAAAATAGCATCATTAATTTGTTTTTAGGTATCTGTCGGAATATTTGCCGATCGACCACTAAGTGTACTAACAAATTTCAAGAAAATGCCGTATAGAGGTAAAATGAAGTTACTACTAGCTGCATGGCTAATAGCAAGTGTTACGTCGGATGCTTACTTTAATGCGGTTATTAAAGCTTACCTCACTTTTGGCAAATCAACTACTACATATCTTCATGATTTAATAGAAAGGGGATACTCGTTTGTAGTAAGTAAAATAAGTAAATCTATATATTTCAGTTATTGTAAATTTTATCGTTTAAACTTAAGCAAGGGGCAAATAACAATAAATACTGTTATTAATAATAAAAAATGATTGATTTTACTCGTTGAAATATCTAATAGCAGAAGCATAAATTTGAAACTGTATCCACCTTTAGCTATTTGACAGTAACAATAGGAAAACCGGAAAACAGTAAACAGAGAAAAGAATTCTGAAACATGTAATTAAATCAATGTAATTAATAGAAATATGCTGAGAAGCAAGACCCTAAGTAAGAACACAAAGATAAACCTATATAAGACCTGTAATTACGGGGCCCGGACAAATAATCCCGGACAAAAAATCCCCACAAATTATCCCTAGACAAAAAATCCCCGTACAAAAAATCCCCGGAAAAATAATATGGAAATCCACAAGGAAAAAGTTTTTCTGTAGCTGGCTCTATACCATGTGATACAAAAAACAATAAATCCTGTATAAAAGGTATATTTAAAAAACCCTCAAAAGGGCCACATCAAATTCACATAACTAGTTTTCGACTGGTTTACCAGTCATCATCAGTGCTTACCTAAAATGAATATAACCTGATAAAAAAGGCAAAGATGTTGAAATTTTGACTAGGGTTAAAAAAATATTAGGTTATACTCACGTGCAATGTACATGCTTAACCACCAAGATAGTATTAAACAAAAATATGTGGGTCAAAGCCCAGTAAAAGTAGTCCGTCAAGGAAACATTAGTATAAAATGCTACCTTAAGCCTGGATGTTTAAAATATTATCTAATTTGCCCTAGGTAACATCTGAGAGCTAGGTATGACTTGTTCACATGTTGGAAGTGAGACGGCAAGTGAAAATGAAATGGTTGGGAACCTCGGAACGATGACAAGACAAACGACAGTTCCACAGGTAGTTTAAAATAACCTGTCATATTTAAGAGTAAGGTATGCAGATTGTTAAAATTAGAAATGATATAACAACACACCCAATGTGAAAATTATCATATAAAATTCATTAACTAGTTGTTATTGTAAAATGGATTCTCGTTAACTGTAAGTGGAACTAGTTAGGCAAACCACATTACACAGGAGTTTAGTGTTCGACAACTAAATACCGTATAAAATCTTATTATCAAGAGATCGAAGATTTAAAAAAGCAATTTTGTGGTTATTTAGAGGTATCGAATTTATTTAACTTATTAGTAGCTGTTGGAATTTGCGTAAGTGTGTAAGAAATCACAATGGGGGTGTCTAAGGTGTAAAAATGTCTTAAATAATCTAGGGGATGTATCATTATGAAAGCACAAACTCAGACTGAGGCGACTATTTCTTAAAGGCAATGCAGGCTGCCCGGATCTCTAAGGGTCCAAAAACCAAAACCGTAATATGATGATGATAGTAGGGGCTGGGTGGGGGGGGGGGGAGAAAAAATTAAGCTGTTGATTTGGTTTTGCTAGAGATGAGTATTATATATTGGTGATGACAGATGGAGAAGGTATGGTGATAATAGTCATATGTAGAAATATAGTGGTGGGTTGTATGCAAATGAAAATTTGTTTAAAATGGGTGTTTGCAGATGATGACATCAGTAATTTATATGTATGTTATGAATAGATAAAGTTGGTGAGATGGCTGAAGATGACAGAAGGATTATTGTGACTAGTAACAGATGAAATATTAAAAGTGTGACTGAGAATGAAGCAGATGAAGTGAGGTTAAAAGACATATTGTAAATATATTAAGAAAAAAGTTGTCGATGTAGTGGTTGGAAGTCCCGATTGAACGAAACATGGCGGTTGACACAATTCGGACTTTTTTGTTTTTCTTTGATTATTTCTAGGTCCTCGTACAAGTCTAATTTTAAGAAGTCTTTCTGTGGGATGTTGTGAAGTAGAGCAACATCATCTGGGATATTCAACCTATGGTTTTTTTTAAGATGTTGTGAAAAGGTAGAGGTGTTCTCTCTTTTGGTGTGTTCAAGAGAGCGAGAAGCAAGTGATCTACAGGTTCTTCCTATGTAAGTAGCATCACAGTCAGAACATTGTAGTCTATAAACACCACTACGATTCAAGTAAATTGATGCTATCTTTGGAATTAGATAGAGATTGTCCTAAGTTGTTGGATACTTTAAAGGAAATTTGGATGTTGTCTACTGATCAATTGATAATGTTCGAAATATCCCCAGATAGCTTATCTTGGTGAAAGGGTATGGAAGCATAAGTAGGTTTGGTTGTCGAATCCCTAGGGAACGCAGCATGTCGTAAGACTTTAAGCTGTCTTTTATGAATGAGTTTGTCTATGATGTGTGGATCATAACCGTTATTAAAAGCTATTTGACGAAGTATGTTTAATTCTTTATTGTAATTAGATTCTGACAGGGGAATGGTTTCAAGGCGGTGTATGTAACTGTGAAAGGCGGCAAGTTTGTGCGACATAGGGTGGTTAGAAGATAGAGGTATGACATGGTCAGTCTGTGTCGGCTTCCTAAAGATACTGAAATCGAAGTGGTCATGTAATCTGGTAATAGTGAGGTCAAGAAAGTTAATTGATTGGGATGACTCTAATTCCATGGTGAATTTAATATTGGGATGGATTTGATTAATCTTAGAAAGTAATAAGTCAGCTGTATTTGAGTTACCTGAGATGATCAATAAACAATCGTCAACATAACGATACCAACGTAGAATTTCAGGATTTTTCATGATATGTATGGATTCTAAATGATCCATAAAAATATCAGCTAAAAGAGGAGATACGCAACTACCCATGGCTAAACCATCAGGTTGTCTGTAATATTTATTGTTGAATACAAAGAAGTCTTGAGCTAGACAAAATTGTAATAATTGAATAATTGAATCAGTGGTGGAAATGGTAATGGAATTTGCTCTTAGAAGAGAGTGCACCAGATTAATAGTTTCTTGTTTTGGGACTGAAGTAAAAAGATTGCTAACATCAAAAGAAAGCATGGTAATGTTAGGGCGAAGTTGGATTTGTTGGAGATGGTTGACAAGGTGACTTGTGTTTTTGACAGAGAAACGAGGGGTAAAGTTCGTCAAGTTGTTAATAAGATTGAGTATGAATCTTGAAAGAATGATAACAGGAGTGTTTATGAAGCTAACAACTGGACGAATGGGGATTCCCTCTTTATGTATCTTAGGTAAGCCATAAAGTCTTGGTGTTAAAGGATTACTGGGTATTTTATAGTAAGGTGCAAATTGTTCAGAGAAAAATTCGGTAAATGGTTTGAGGTTATCTTTGAGTTTGTTAATGAATTTTTTGGAAGGACCTTCTGGGAGTGACACGAAGTTATTATCAGAGAGAAAAGTGGTGACTTTGTCAATATAGAGATTTTGGTCTAGAATAACCAGACAATTGCCTTTGTCTGACTTGCTAATTATTAAGTTATTAGATTTGACTTTATTTTTGCTGGAATTAAGAGTTTTGAGATGATGTTGACGTTGCTTGTCAGAAAATTGAGGAAGGCTAGAGTTCAGAACTGTGTTCTGAGAAAAGGCAGGCACATTAATAGACGAGGCGTTGTTAGAAGTATTTATTGACAAATTAGTGGTGGAATTGTTAGAAGATGAAATGTATTTATGTTTGAATTTATTAATAGTGAAACAAATAGAAGAAGAACTTCTGTTGGAGTGAAAGTAAAAAGAAAGATATACTCCAACAGAAGAAAGAAAAAAGAAAATAACTGTTTAGTTGTGGCTATTCTGAAAATAAAAATGAAGGGGCTTCTCGCTGGAGAGGCTGAAGTAATAAAAATACTACTTTCCACTCAAACTGGAGATGTTAAATATAAATAATTTAGTTGAAATTATCAAATATCAAATAATATGGGGTTTCTTGAAGTGCATTGTCGGTTTCTGGAGAGGCGACTTCACTTATAGAGCGTTTAAATGAGTTGCTTTGTTCTCGGTTTTTTCTATATTTACGTTTGGTAATTTTGACTCAGAATATTTTGAAAAGGTACTTTGGTGTGATGATGTAGTTGGAACTTGATTTGATTGGGACGTTTTAGGTTGGTTAGTCGTACTGGTAAGGGTTTGCGTAGGAATCGATGATGTTGCTGTTTGTGCAGCCAGATCAGTTACAGGTGTAGTATTTTAGTGAGTTTGTTCTGTCGTAGATATCTTTGTAGGTTCGGTGCAGACTGCTGCCATGTGTCCTGGTTTTTTGCATTTGAAGCAGACGTTTCCATCTTGAGAAAAGAATATTGTGTAGTTTGTGTTTTCTAATGTTATTGTTATGGCGCTTGGGATGGTTAAATTGTGAGGGCTAACATATACTTGCCGTCGAAAGCTTAGGATATGGCTGTACTCGGGAAGATTTACGCCAATTTTTAGAAATATTATGGGAGATACAAGATGTAGACCGATTTTTGGCAATTCTTTTTCAAGAACATGGTGTGGAATGGTCGGGCATACATTTGACATGACAATTCGTTCGACAGGTGTTATAAGTCTTCTAGCCTTTAAAAGTTCTCCTCGGATAGTGATTTGGCCATAGTTATCTAAAAACTCATCTAGGATATTTTTATTCGCGAGGTACATGCAAACTCGGTCGTTCGAAAGGCGGGAGGCAAAAATGATATTTTTTGGTTGAATAATGTTACCAAGAGGGATTAGGTATTCATGAAGTGGAGTATTTTCGATTGCACTAAAGACTAGTACCTGTTCTTTTGAAGGAAATGTGAATTGATTTGTCACCGCTGAGTAGCTTTTCGATGAATTTATGTTATGCTGAGATTGTTGATCCATGCTTGCTTCGGTGGAGATCATTTTAAAAGAACAGGTATCACACGCAAGAATGAGTGCGGCCTTGCCCCTCTATTGGTAACCGACTTCAGTTCTTATTAGTATAAACCGCAATAAAATTTAAAATGTGTTTAAAATGATACTAGTATATACAATTGTATATTATAATACAATAAAAATATTTATTGTTTCAAATAATTGCGTGAAAAGTAGATAATATGCCGTATATCACTTACTGCGTTTTTAGTTGTATGTACCACTTTTACAAAAACTTAACTTATATGTAAATAAAATTTTATTTATATTTACTGAATAAACGATAAATTTTCTGCTAATTTTTTTTGATAACAACTACCTAGCTCGTATTCGATACGTGTTAACGGTTCGAATGTTGAAACTAGAAACCTTTACTTTGTTTTCTTTTTGATGTTGTTTATCATTCAATGATTATAATAAGTAGATAAATGTTCAATTTATTTAATTTAACTGTAGCTAACTCCCAACGACTACGACTTTCTTAGTACTTACTGCCAGCATTCCTCGGCTCTATTCTGTCAAAAAATTTTTAACAATCTTCACTATTCGGACAACGTGTGTGAAAATTTAATAAAACCGAGACACGCAATTGTAATGGACGGAATAATGGCACTCCTATTTACAGTAAGTAGTAAGTTTAAATATTTTATATACACTGACCGGCAAAAAAAGTGGCCATCCTATAAATTTCCGAAATTAAAAAGTCATTGAAAGTTTTATGCACTGTTTCATATTGTAAGCTCAAAAATATTTCATTTATAAAACCAAATACCAAAAATACCAAATTAAAAATTAAAAAAATACCAAAATACCAAAAATACCAAACCAGCACTTATCCTAGGTGGTTTTCAAAGGAACTAAGACAGCTTATTTCTCAAAAAAGGAGAGCACACTACACCTATATTCAGTCCAGATCTCAGGCTTACCTCAATATTTTTACCAGACTGCGTTCAAATTGCAAAGAAGTTCGGGAGGTTTGTTGGTCTCAGTATATCTCATTGATGGATAAAGAATTCAAATCAAATCCTAGATACTTTTGAAGGTACATAAAGGACTTAAAAACCAACCATTCTCTTCCCCAAACAATAATATACGGCGAGGATAAAGCAGATGATGGGCAAGAGATTGTTGATTTGTTCAAAAAGTACTTCCAAACAGTGTACACCCCAAGTAACCCAGAGAACAAACTAGACCTTGGTACACCCACAAATATTTACCAAAACTATAAGTTTTCGGATATTTCTACAAAAGAAATATACGAAAAAATATCTCTTTTACCTAGTAAAAATACCCTTGGTCCCGACGGTGTTCCAAGTAGCCTGTTAAAATATTGTGTATGTACCCTTGTGGTTCCACTAAGTTTATTATTTAATAAGTCTTTAAGATCCTCAATTTTTCCTGAAAAATGGAAGGATAGTTTTATCACGCCCATCTTTAAAAGTGGGAACAAAAACGATGTTACGAACTACAGGAGTGTATGCATTCAATCATCACTTCCAAAATTGTTTGACAGTATTATCAGCGACCAATTAAACTGGATGTGTCGTGGGCTAATAAATAAGAATCAGCATGGCTTCTGTTCAGGTCGTTCAACTCTAACTAATCTGTTACCATATCAATCAAAAATAATTAAAGCTTTGGAAGAATTCAAGCAAGTTGATGCAGTTTACACAGATTTTTCAAAGGCTTTCGATCAAGTAGACCATAATATTTTTCTCAGGAGATTATTTGATATAGGGTTTGATGTTTCGGCTGTAGGTTGGATCAAAAGTTTATTGTCAGAGCGTAGACAGATGGTCAAAATAGGTGCTTTTAAATCGGATGCAATATGTGTAACTTCTGGTGTTCCCCAAGGGGGGCACTGTTCCCCAATGTTTTTCAATCTGTTTGTGGACTCAATTTTTGATTGTTTTGAAAACAGTGAAGGTCTCGCTTTTGCTGATGATTTCAAAACCTACAGAATAATGAATTGCCAAACTGATCAACAACTGCTGCAGGACGATCTTGACAGATTAACGCAGTGGTGTCACATTAATAAATTAAACCTAAATATATCAAAATGTTGTCTAATTAGTTTTTTTAAGGGTTCCAGAAAATATGACACTTCTTACGAACTGTGTGGGCAACCATTAAAAACTGTATCAAAAATAAAAGACTTGGGAGTAATTTTCGACAAAAATTTAACATTTGTCGATCATATTAACTCTGTCACAATACAGTCATCCAAAATGTTGGGTTTCATCGTGAGAAATTGTAGACATTTTTCTGTTGACACTGTCAGAAGCCTTTACTCTTCATTAGTCAGATCTAAACTTGAGTATGGATCAGTGGTGTGGTCTCCTTACCAAGCTGTCCATAAATATACTGTAGAAAAGGTTCAGCATAAGTTTCTATGATTTTGTGGATTCAAATTATATATTGGGATCTCTGATCATAATTATTCAATTCTGGAAAAACAACTGAATTTGAAAACACTTTCAGAAAGGAGAATCTGTGCTGGATTAAATTTTTTGCATAAAATTGTTACAGGGAAAATTGATAGTGCTGAATTGTTGGAGTCGGTTAACATTGAGATTGTCACACGAAATAGGAGACATAACGACTCTTCTTTTCATATACCCTATCATCGAACAAATTATGGTATGAATTTGCCAATAGAAAGATACTCGAGATATGTTAACCAACTTCATTTGGAAATATTTGATATGTCTGAAAGTGGGTTCAGGGCTCAATTTAATAGAATCAATTTCATAGAATAATTAATACTTTAGTTTAGTGTAAAACTTTAATTATAAATTTAGGGTTGTAATGTTAATTGTTGGTTGTTTGAACATTGTTGCAGGTTGAATTATTTTTGTTGTTTTTTGATTATATTTTTTCTCAATCTGTTACATACATCTTACATTTTACTATTTGTTAATTGCAACTGTTAATGGGGTTTTCCCGTAATATTAATAAATAAATAAATAAATAAATAAAACAAAAATTTGCCATTACTGCTTGATTCCTGAGCATAATTTATTTAATTAGAAGGCTAGAAGGATTAGAAAATTGTCTAATATCGAAACGAATTACAAACAATAAAAATTACGAGTGAACTTGAACAAAATTGTCTAGTATCTGGTATTATGCCCTAAAAGGTCAATAACCGTTTGCATACAATGTGAAAGGGAAAGGCACAATTTTTGAATAACTTAAGGAAAACGTTCATATTCTTCACAAAGCATATATTGAAGTCAGGGCCCCCGTAACCGGGCGTGCAATGCGTACGGCGCACGCGGGCGTAACCCCAAAGGGGCGCCAAACCGAAGGTTTGGTAAATAAGAAATATTTATTTTAAATAAGATAATAATTTTTTATACACAATTTTAATTATTTTATGAACAGCTAGAGAAATCTCAAATATTAAATATTGTGTTATTACTGAAAAAATTATTATTCCCGTCCTGAAATGTTGAGCTTACTCCGTCAAAAATATATTTTGTTGTTTCTTCCTAATTTTTTTCTTTGAAGTAGATTGAATTACGCTTGGCATACCATCCAATCGATTTTATGTCGTAAATTCAAGCGACACTCAAAATAGTCAAATAAACATCAAATCAGACTCCTTGACGAGTAGAAACATAAATAATTAACACCCATAAAACGCAACTTAGCAGTTTACTCCTACAAAAACAAAAATTGCTGGATCAAGCAGTTTTACTCCTATAAAGTGAATCTTTTACTCGAAGTTAACAAATACTCTATGAATTATGATTATTTGATAATACCTTTCCCTTCTCGTCTATTAGGTACAAATATTATATACTGTTTATTTTATATTGAAGTTAATAATTACGACTATTATTGCAGTATTCGTTGGGTTAATTTTGCCCTGATTTTAAACTTTTGTTTTCGTGTAAAAAATATTGGACAATTTTTTTTATTGTTATTTTAAGTGGTGTGGAAATTAAATTAATAATTGTGAAAATGGTAAGTATCATAATCATAACATAGAATAATAATAATTCATTTTAAATATAATCGGGTTTCCTCTAATAAAATCCACAATTTACAATTTATTTAAAAAAAAAAAAAAGAAAAATAAGACATTGTGCCCGCGTAACTTGGAACCATATAGGAAACTTTTTTATTATTAATTTTACGGAAAAAATGTATTCTTCATAGAATTATTTGCATAGTCTAAAAACTAAAATACAACCAAATATAAAATTGTATCAATCTTTATGAGTATCAAAAATATGAATTTCGATCAAGAGTACCTTATATTTCACAATATCGAAAATTATTATTATGAATAGTTGTTTGGAATTAATTAAAAACTATTTTTTTGTATGCAATTACATCCTTTTAATTGAAAATTTATTTTCTCAAATTACAGACCCCAACGCCCTTTTCATTTATTATGAATAATGTGATAACTCCTTTATTATTAATGATTATTTAATTAATAATAATAAAATAGTTATCACATTATTTGTAATATATGAAAAGGGCTAATTATTAATAATAAATGACTTATCACATTATTTCTAATAAACGAAAAGGGCGTTGTTGAAAAGTACAATTCTTGTATGATAAAATGTTCTTTATAAAAATCTTTGCATGGTCTAAAATCTAAAATGCAACCATCAAATCCTATCAAATTTTATCAATTTTATAAATATGAGATATGTTTAAAAAATATGAGTTTCGATCAAGAGTAAAGTGACTTTCTAGATTACAATATTGTAATTAGACGGATGTAATTGCATATTATAGAAACATAGTTTTTAATGCTGAACAACTTTTCATAATAACTTTTCAATATTGTGAAAACTAAACGTACTTTGCTCTTGACCGAAACTCATATTTTTTGACATACCTCGCATAAGATTCCTAAAATTTGATAGTTGATGGTTGTATTCTGAGTTCTAGACAATGCAGATCTTTTTATGAAGAATAACTTTTTCTCGTAAAATTAATAATAAAACAGTTTCCCATATGGTTCCTAGTTATGCAGACAACCTATATAAAATTTGTTTGAAAACTTTGAAATGACCAAATATTATTGTTTATTTAATTAAATGTATATTTTCAATTTAATATACAGGGTGTTTCATTAATGTAGCAAAAAATTTAAGGGGAAAGGCGCAAAATGTCGCCTGTCAAAATTTTTAATGTGTTTTAAATGTATTCATTTTTTTCGAATCCTGAGAAAACTAATAAGTATTTTTTAAAAATTTAAACGCAAAATGAAAGATAACGTTATTGCCGAGGGCCGACAGTCGCTTAGAATAAATAAAAAGTTTCTTTTGAATTAAATATTTGCAATTAACCCGGGAACAGTCGCGCCCTTTTCTGTCGCGTAATCGGTCGCGCGTTAGATTTTATCTAACAAAACGAATTTAAATACGAATTTACATCAAACTTTTAGTTTATAGTATTTTTATTTACTTGGTATGTTAGAAATATTATTTCTAACAATTATTAAAGCTAATTAATTCTCACCAAAGCCATAAATTCCAAAAAAAGAAGAAGATATATAAAAAAACCCACGCATTACTACACCCTTCCTCGAAGCACTTACAAGTGGAAAGCTATGTTGCAAAATTTTTCATCGAGTTATCACGAAAAAGGAAAAAATGTTAGATTTTTCTTACAGCGCGACTGGTCCCAGGTTAAAAATCACACTAAATTTTCTCTTTTATTTTTACCCCTGCAACTTATTAAAATAAACATTATATAAGTTTTCAGGGACTTTCGGCCTCAGTAATAATGTAGTCTAGTCTTTCATTCTGCGTTTAAATTTTTCAAAAATATTTATTAGTTTTATTAGTAGTAGATTTAAAGGGCGCTAAAATATGTCCTGCACGCGGGTGCCAGTCAACCTTGCGGGGGCCCTGATTGAAGTTCTGCAAGACTTTCTGGCTGACCTGGTTGACTTCTAACCCTAAGATGAAGTTTATCCCTAAAATGTTTGATGATATTCAAATCAGGGCTGCAGGCTGTCTATTATAGAGTATTAATTCCTACTTCCCCCAAATAATTTCTCATGATTCTTGCAGTATGTGGCAGTGCATTATTATGCATAAAGACGAAAAATATTTTCCCCAATAAATGGATCAAGGGATAGTACGCCACGAACAAAATAAAAAGTAAACAAATAAATTTTTAACTACATAATTATTGATAAATAAATTTACAAATTATTATAATCCTTAAAAATGGCCAGTGGTGGAGGTGGAGTAATTAAGAAGACGGGTCCGGCAAGAGTGGAGTATGAAAGCAGCAGCGAAGAGAACGGGAATAAGAGAGGTAGGGATGGGTAATATGCGGAAGATTTATTTAGAAAATGCAAGGTAACGAGGAGAACACCGACTAAGAGTGATAACCAAAGTGAACTTGCGCAGAGAGCAACAAGAAACCTTGAATTGTGTCAGACAGCTGGAGAAAAAGAATAAGGAGTTAGAAAAACGACTTAATGAAGCAAATGACAGAATAGAACGAATTGAGAAAGATCTGCAACTAAAGGTTAAACTGAGGGAAGGAAGAAAAATGGGTGATAAATCATTTCTGGCAGAAATGAAAAATATGACGGATAAAAGCTCGGTATTAAGGAACAAAAGTAAACTTAGAAACATAACAGGACAAGGAGTATATGTAGAGTTTGACATGACAAAAATGGAAAGAGAGATACAGGCTATAATTAGGAATATAGCGAAGGAGGAAAAGATAAGGGTAATACAACAAAAATAGGGTATATGAAGCTAAATATTAATGGAAAGTATATGAAATGGGATAAGGATAATGGTAAACTGACAGAAAGCACACAGAACAACCAGAAAGGACTCTCAAAAAACTAAAAAGGAATGCAGAGACGACTCCAATAATTATAACGACTAAAGCAACGGACAAATACATGAGATTGGAAAATGATAATACGAAGTATAAACAAGATAACGAGGCAAAACAAAACCATAAGACAGAAAAGCCAAGAGATCAAAATCAAAAGTGTGACTCAGCAGAGAATGATGAAAAAGGTAAAAAAATGGGTAAAGAAAAAAGAAGAGTGGAAAAAGGAAAAAAAGAGGAAATAAGAATGGCAACATGGAATGTACGCGGCACCTATGAGGAAGGAGCCATGAAGGAATTAGTAAACGAAGTAGGAAGATATAAATTGGATATTATACGGGTACAAGAAACAAAACAATTGAGGTCAGAAATAACGGAATTAGAAAATGTGGTTTTTTTCAAAAGTGGAGGAGCAGATAGGATGTTGGGAACAGGTTTTATTATAAAAAAAGGTCTAAGAGAAAAGATTATGAGTTTTAATCCCATATCGGAGAGGATGTGTTATATACGACTAAAAGGGAAAATAAGAAATATAAGCATTTTAAATGTACACGCCCCTACCGAAGGAAAAGATGAAGAGATAAAAGACATATATTACGAAAAAATGGAGATGGAATATGAAAAGATACCGAAAAATGACGTCAAGATTATAATGGGAGACGTAAATGCAAAAGTGGGGAAAGAGGCAATCTACAGAAATGCAGTAGGAAAGCATAGCAAACACTACGAGTCAAATGACAACGGACAGAGACTGATAAGTTTTGCAATGGAAATAAATGTGGTGGTAAGAAGTACACAGCCACAGCGGAAAGAGATACATAAGGGTATGTGGACATCTCCGGACGGAAAAACCGTTAATAAAATTGATCATGTAATGATAGAAAAACGACATGCGGAATTTATTACAAATGTCAGAAGTATGAGAGGAGCAGACTACAGTTCAGACCATTTTTTAGTAAAAATTGAATGTAAAACGGAAGTAGAAGAAAAAATAATCGTGAAGAATGATGCAAAAAGAACAAAATCATACGAAGTAACTAAACTGAAAAAAAAAACAACTAGGCAAAAGTATCAAGAAGAAATAAAAAAATTGTTTTTGGAAACAGATAATGAAGCCACAGATGTAGAAAAAAGATGGGAACAAATAAAGCACATTACAAAAGAAGTAAGCAGAAAATTTATACACAGAATTAGAAAACAGACAAGAACTATGGAGTGGTTTGATAGGGAGTGTGTAGAGCTGTCAGAAGAGAAGAAAAAGTTAAGAATATGTATGTTGACCAATTCTAACGACAAAAACAGAGTATAACCACGTACGAAAACAGTTAAAGAAAAGTTGCAGGAAGAAAAAGAGAGAATTCAATGAAAAAAAGTTACAGGAGATAGAAAAAAATTTAAAAACAATGAAACAAGATCATTTTATCAAGAGGTAAAAAAAGTAGAAAAAGGTTACCAAAGCAAAACAAGCTACATAAAGACCATAGAAGGGGAGCTAGTAAGTGAGCCGGAAAAAGTTATGAAAGAATGGAAAATGTATTTTAAAACTTTACTAAACAGTGAGGATGAAGATCAGAAAGAGGACGAAGACAGAACAGAGGAAGCAGATATAAGAATAGCTGAACCAACCAAAGACGAAGTGCAAAGAGTTGTTAGCAAATTGAAAAACAATAAAAGTCCAGGTTAAAATGAAATAAGTGCAGAAATGCTGCACGCAGGGGGAATAAAACTACTGGAAAATGTGTATGAACTGATAGAAGTCCAGCCAGAGCCTGGATAATCCCATTACATAAAAAAGGGGATGCAACGATGCTGCAAAATTACAGGGGTATTGCTCTGCTAGACGTGTGCTATAAGATATTTGCTAGGATTGTGAGAGAAAGATTAGAGGTATACGCAGAGAAATTAATAGGAGAATACTAAGCAGGCTTTAGAAACAATAGATAGACGACAGAGCAAATATTTAACATAAAAGAAATCCAAACAACCTGCTACGAACATAAAATGGTTTTATATGCACTCTTCATAGATTTTAAACAGGCCTATGACAAAATTAACAGAAAAAAATGTATGAAGCCCTCCGGCAAATGAACATATCAGAAAAACTAATCAAGCTAATAAGAATTACCTTTAATATGACATCTAACGAAATAGTGTGGAACAGTCACAAATCGGAAGAGTTTGTAGTCAAAAAAGGACTCAGACAAGGTGACCCTCTATCAACTGTGTTATTGAATCTAGTTTTGGAAACAATTGTAAGGAACAGCAGAATAGAAACACAAGAAACGATCTACCGTAACGAGCATCAATGCATGGCCTACGCCGACGACCTTACACTGCTAACAAAAACTAATACCGAATTAAAGTAAATCATGAGAAGATTAGTCAGAGAGGCAAAAAATTCGGCCTAGAAATAAATGAAGAAAAGACGAAGTATGTGGTGCTAGGCAACACAGAAAGAGAACCTGAAGATATGCTAAGTTAACAGCGTTCGATGGAAAAGAATATAAATTTAAACGAGTAAAGCACTTTACATATCTAGGTGCCATAATAGATGAAAAATGACACGAGCAAAATGAACTAAAGCACAGGATAGCTAAAGCTAAATTATTAACATCAAATTATGTATCAAGAAAGACGAAAATCAGAATATACCAAACTGTAATAAGAGCAACAGTCACTTACGGATGTGAGACATGGGTACAAAACAAAATAGAAAACGAATTAAAGAGAGACGGGAACGCAAGGTACTGAGGACTATTTTCAGGGTCAAATGCGGCAGACGGTCGGCAAAGAAGAACTAATCAAGAATTAAGGATGCTTTACAAGGAATCAACTATAACAAGATACGCAAAGGCACAAAGAATCAGGTGGGCAGGTCATGTTGAGAGGATGGATAGGTCAAGAATGCCAAAGAAGGTGCTGTTAAGAAGACTAGTTGGGACAAGAAGACGAGGTAGACCAAGAAAAAGATGGCACGAAAAGTTTCAAGAAGATATAGGTTCGATGGAAATTACAGACTGGAAAGAGAAAGCAAAAAATAGGCTACAGTGGAGAAAAATAGTGCAGCAATTTTAACATAGACATTAAATCAAATTATATAATAGATATAAGACATTAGCATATATTTTCATGAGCATATTAAAAGAATAAATAAATAAATGGATCAAATGGAACTACTGCTCCTGTTAAAACATCCACTATATACCGGTGAGCATTCAGGGGCAGACACTGATGAAAATAAGGTAAGTTCGAGCTTCAAATGAGGTTCCAGACCAAACCATAACACAACCACCGCCAAACTTTCTTCTCTGGAACATACAAACTTGGCACATCCTTTATTTCACCATCTCCAAACCCTCTCTCGTCCATCGCCAGACTTCAAACAAAACCGCGATTCATCAGTAAAGAAAATTCGGCTCCAATCCTGTATATCCCAGTGATAATGTTGTCGACCTAAAATTAATCGATTCCTCAGTGTGTGGGTTGTAATTCGGGAACAATAGCCGGCCCTCTTGTCATTAGTCCTCTTTCATTGAGGCGTGAAAGGCGCATAAATTACAGTGAAATGGCGATTTCTTAAAAGTTCCATCACAATAAAACCATCATCTCTTTGCGTGGTAACTCCTCTACGGTCAGAACCAGGTCGACGTGAGTATGTACCAGTCTCTATAAAGCGATGGAAAGCTCTCTGTACTGTAATTTTTTAGAATACCTAAAGTTTTGGATACATAAACTTGACTTCTCCCGTCTTGTAGCAATGCGATAATTCGAGCAACATCTACTGTAGGTACATAATACCATATCTTAATTATTCACTTAGTCGAAATCCACGTTTAAAAAACAAATTATTGTTTAATTAAATGTTTACAACTTTTAAGATAAACAGCGACTACAGAAAACAAAAACCTAAAGTTTAAAAATAAATCACAAACTGTCAAAATCAAGCATACATGGTCGCAATAAATATTTAAATTGAGACGCAATATGAAACAGTGCATAAAACTTCCAATGAATTTTTATTTTCGAAATTTATTGGCCACTTTTTTGCCGGTCAGTGTACTTTGGTATCGTAATTAGATTCAGTAGATTTTTTTCTTTATTACCCATATTCAAAATATTAAAAGTTCATTTTATCTGGAGAAAAGATGGCATCCTTCGAACATGCCTCATTTAAACGTTTGTTCCTTTTTTACTATGCTAGTAAAACTAATGCTTTTTGTACTAAACTTTGCAAGTTTGAATTTGTTTCTTAGTAACTCCATCATTGTAATCATCAACCAATATATAAATTTGTCAACAGACCTTTTCTTTTAACCTTTTCAGGTCTATTGTGGTCTTCTAGTCCTAGATGACATTCTCTAGCCTGACCCTTTTTAAATGTTTGATAACTTCGAGACTGAACTTTACACGTAACTCCTCATCGGTGATTTTGCTTCGCCTACTCCAAAGAACCTCGCATTTGCCAGGCTGTCACATTGACATATACATAATGTGTTCTACTGTGTCTTCCTCTCTAGGGGACAGGATCTGCATAGGTTTGCATAGTCTCCTATTCAGCTTAAAGACCCTGTTAGCACACCTACTATGGCTTTAACTGTTTTCCTGTCTTTGCTTATTAAATTTGCCGTAAATTTTGGCGAATGTTCCGTAATAATCTTTTTCGCCTATTTTTGTACTGGTGAATTGCTACACCATTCCAGAAAGGACCCCGCAGAAACCTTATGGGAAATGGCTCTCTGTCAAATGCTCTGAAACTTTGAGTTCTGGTAGTCCTTGATGAGTAGAACAAAAGACTCAATGGGCGCGTAGCTTCAAAAAATCATGGTTTTAAGATATAAGCCTCTGAAGTTATAGGTACAGTGAGGACACTTGAGTTAAAATAAATTCATTTCCTCGAGAATGGGCGACCCTAGAGATAAATTACGAATCAGGTAGATTTTTATTTTTAAATTATAATTTTTTGGCATATATATCATACTAGTGACGTCATCCATCTGGACGTGATGACGCAATCGATGTTTTTTTAAATAAGGATAGGGGTCGTGTGACAGCTCATAATTCTCTATTCACTGATATAAATATTAACATAATTATTTATACATTGCCCAAAAATTTCTTTGAATGAAATTAGTTGAGACAAAAAGAAGAATGTATGTAATTTATTTAATTCGAAATACATTTTACTGCTGTCAGAAAACAAAAGAAATGTTAATTTGAAAAAGAAACATTACTTTTCGCTTAAATTAAATGTTCAAACTGCTAAGGGGCATGTGGGTGCCAGCTTTAATATTGAATTTAAGCGAAAAACAATATTTATTTATTAGTTCTGTTGCTAGTGGGGGTACAACGGCCTTCTTAATTCAAATGGACTTACCCAAGTCTGGGTAACAGTCGATCCGGAAGTCGATAAGATTGTTATAAACAAAGAACTTGAGGAATCACATAACAGCGATTTTTCGCAAAACAAAACATTTTTTTGTAGTTTTTGGGTCATTCTAAGCAAAAAATGTTTTTACACGTTTTTTCGTAGGATGCATAGTTTTCGACATAAACGCGGTTGAACTTTCAAAAAATCGAAAAATTGCAATTTTTGAACTCGAATAACTTTTGATTGAAAAATAAAATAGCAATTCTGCTTACCGCATTTGAAAGTTTAAGTCAAATTCTATCGGTTTTGATTACTTTCATTGCTAAAAATTAATTTTTTTATTGTTAAACAAAGCTATAAACACGTAGCGATTGAATGATGTTTTCAATGCATTTCTCATTTGAAATCCAACGAGTAGGCGCTCATACACAATTTCTACGTAGATTACGTACATTAAAACGCATGCATTGGGCACGGGAAACACTATGTGTTTATGGCTTTGTTTAACAAATAAAAACTTAATTTTTAGCAATGCAAATAATCAAAACCGATAGAATTTGACTTGAGTTTTCAAATGCAGTAAGCAGAATTGCTATTTTATTGTTTAGTCAAAAGTTATTCCGGTTCAAAAATTGCACTTTTTCGATTTTTTGAAAGTTCAACCGCGTTTATCTCGAAAACTATGCATCCAACGAAAAAACTTGTAGGACCATTTTTTACTGAGAATCACCCAAAGAATACAAAAAATGTTTTGTTTTGCGAAAAACCGCTGTTATGTGATTCCTCAAGTTCTTTGTTTATAACAATCTTATCGACATCCGGATCGACTGTTACCCAAAAAATTCGTGTTCTACGGGTCAAACTACATAAAAAAAACTTGGGTAAGTTCATCTGAATTAAGGAGGCCTGTTGTATCCCCACTGGCGACAGGACTATATCATATAAACATTTTTTCCTGTTTTCGGAAAACAGTAAAATGTATTTCGAATTAAATAAATTATATACGTTTTGCTTTTTGTCTCAATTATTTTAATTAAAAAAATTTTTGGACACCCTGCATAAATAATTATTTTAGAGTTTATATTAATGAAGAGAGAGTTGAATAACCTTTTAAATGGGCTATCACACGATCCCTATTCTTATTTAAAAAAAATCATCGATTGCGTCATCACGCCCAGATGGACGACGTATTTAGTATGATATATAAGCCAAAAAATTATAATTTAAAAATAAACTCGACCTGATTCGTAATTTATCTCCAGAGTCACTCGTTCTCGAGAAAATGAATTTATTCCAACTCAAACGTCCTCACTGTACTTATAATTTCAGGGGCTTATATCTTAAAACCATGATTTTTTGGAGCAACGCGCCCATTGAATCAAGGACTACCAGAACCCAAAGTTTCAGAGCATTTGACAGAGAGCCATTTCCCATAAGGTTTCTGCGGGGTCCGTTGCGAGCTACCCACTTTCTTTTTGAACACATTAAAAATATTCGAATGAATTAACCAAAAATTTATTTTTCGTTTAAGGAGGTAGGCAAAAATCTTGATCCAATGCTATTTCGGTTAACAAACGCATAATGTACGTGGTTCGTCCACATAAGTAGGAATAACAATTTTTAATTTTCTTGTTTTTGTAAAGAATATTTTAATTCATTTTCTTTTCAATATTATGGGACACCCCGTATATACGAGTAGGCCAATACCTAATTCAGTGAGTATGTATTAATTTTTATCATTATTTTCAAGTAAAAACCTTAAAGTTTTTTGTATGTAATTACCTGCCTACTCGCCTCATTTTAAAAAGACAATTCGCCAACCAACTCTCTTGGTTACCAGTCACTTACAATCATTCCGAAAAGTGTATAGAAACTCAATATAGTCCTCGCGAGTGATTTATACTTTATACTACTCAGCAATAGCAGTACGAAAAATAGCAGGCCTGCTCCAGCTTGTGCAACGAGAAATGACAAGGTAGGAAATATTTTTATTACAATTTACTTTAAGGTCTGGTTTTTTTACTGTTATTTTTTTTATTCTATTTTTAAATTCACCCTATGCTAAACAGTCCACTAATAAAGCTCACTGAGTTAGTAATCTCCTCCAGGATGATTTATTGATCCGTTACGAGCCTGATAGATCCATTTTCTATATTTTTTTCTTGCATTTTTCATTTTTCTAAGAGGGTAATATAGTCGGGGAAAGTTTCTTTTAAACCTGAATTGTTTGATTTTATTGTCATACTTTGCTAATTTACAAAGATCAGAATCAAATTCAGGTTATTTAACCGCATTTCCTTTGACTTTATTTTTTGTTATTCTTTAACATAAGGCGATAAAATATTCTTTACAAAATTAAAATCACGTATCAATTAGTACATTGGTTTTTTGTTTGTGCCGATCGTTAGTGGTACCTATACCTCAGTTAATGTTGTTTTTTAAGTAAAAAAGGAACACATTAATGTAAAAGTAATTATTATTAAATTGTCAACGTCGGCCAATAGACAAATTTTGTTATAATAATTATTATACAGGTTGACTCTATTATAGATGAAACTGTGTGTTTATTTTACACAGTAATTTTTATTTAAAGGGTTTATGTTTTATAATTATTTTTTGTCTATAAATATTCAAATAGCAGAGGACATAGTTTTCTATTTTATTAGCACAAAGTTCGGTTGTATTTTATTAATTTTCGTGTGGTGAACCTATTTTATTTCCTAACGCTAATTTCATATTTTTCTAAATTTATTAATTCTACATTTAAATTTACAAAATGGCAGATAAAATTAAAAAATATCAATCTTTAAGACAAGTTGAAGTGCAACAAATGACTGAAATTCATGCTGTTGCTTTAAAGGTAGCTGCTGACGATAAGAATTTTTACCCGGTTTTGGAAGTTATGTATGAAGGATTGGAAAAAATTCGTGACAATTTTTATGATCTTCATAATAAAATAATTATGTTAGTTTCTGAGCAAGATAATGAGGACGCGCTATTTAAAGTCGAAGATGATTGCCGTAGTAATTTTGACAAATTATATTATAAAATTAAATTAACATACGTGCAAGCCTTTAGAAAATCTTCAACATCAAGTCAGCAAACTACATCAACTTCACAGTCTCAAAATCCTTTACCTATAAATTATTTTAATTTACCGAAACCGGAATTGCCATCTTTCAGTGGAAAAATAACTGAATTTAGAAGTTTTATAGATCAGTTTGATGCTCGCGTTCATACTCTTACTTACTTACAACCAATTGACAAATTTAATTTGTTACTATCGTGTTTAAAGGGTGCAGCGCGCGATGCTGTGGATCATATTGACATCACAGCAAACAATTATCCAATTGCCTATGATCTGCTTTGTGAAAGGTTTAATAATGTTAGGGTAATCGCTGCCAATTTATGGAATAACCTTGAAAGTTCACCACAACTGACTTCAGAAGATCCAAAAGAACTACGCAAGTTGTTAGATACATTTTCGAAAAATGTGGCATCTCTAAATAAGCTAGGACTACCCACAGTACATTGGGATTTTATACTTGTTCAAATGATTTTAAAACGATTAACTGTTTCTTTAGTAACACGTTTTGAGCTTTTTCATAATAATTCAACCATCCCAAGCTATAAAAAACTGATTGATTTTTTAAATCAAAGTTGTCTCGCTTTAGATAATATTGATTTTCACACTAAACCAAAATCTAACTTTTCTAAAAAACCTAATTCTTCCAAATCTACATCATTGCTTGCTCAAACAGAACCTGAACCAAAATGTTCTATCTGTAAAACTAATGATACCCATGCCATTTATAAATGCTCCGTTTTTTTGGCAAAATCTCCTGTAGATCGATTTCAATTAATAAAAAAGAACAAGATGTGTATTAACTGTCTTGGATCACATCGTTCTAGCCTATGCAAATCTACATGGACTTGTCACTCGTGCCATAAAAAACATCATACACTACTTTGCTTCTCCTCTTCTAAGAAAGAAGAGAATGTTCAAGATTCGGCGGCATCCACTTTAAATTCAACGACTGGATCATCCGTTTCTGTGTGTTTTTCTTCCGCTGATAAAAGTACTTTGCTTTCCACTGCATGTATTGAGGTGCTTGATTGTCACGGTAACTACCAACCTGTTAGGTGTCTGTTAGATTCGGGAAGCATGACGTCCTTCATCTGTCAAAAGACCCTTAGGCGTTTAGGTTTACGTCCCATGAAAACTTCAGCTAACATCCAAGGATTAGGTTCTATGCAGTCGAACACTAATTTAGGTGGGGTTACCATTTCTTTTAAACCAGTACGTAAATCTTCTCCTATTTTGACAACCGATGCGTTAGTCTTGACAAAAATATGTGAGGATCAGCCTTTATGTAATTTAGAAGTTAATACTTGGCCCCATATTGCTAATTTAAAGTTAGCAGATGATAACTTCTTTCGTAGAGGATCCATAGACATTCTTTTAGGAGCTGATGTATTCTCTACAATTCTTTTGGATGGACGTATTTACGGCAATCAAGATGAACCTGATGCAATTAATACTATATTTGGCTATGTGCTTATGGGAAAAGTAAATATTTCAAAGGCACCTACTCTTACGTCTTTATTTTGCCAAGTTGAAGATACGGTTTCTTTGGATCAGCAAATAAAGAAATTCTGGGAATTAGAAGCAGTCCCTGAAGTTTTTTGCTTAGCTCCTGATGACGCTAAAGTGGAAAATATGTTTATGAATACTTATACGCGTGAACATTCAGGACGCTTTGTAGTAGATCTACCTTTTAAGGAAGAAAATCCTGTCTTTCCTAATATTAGATCACTTGATCTTAGTAGGTTTTATTCATTAGAAAGAAGGCTTCAAAAATCTCCTGAACTTTATGACCAATACCGCACCTTTATGAAGGAATTTGTTGAGCTCGGTCACATGGAACCTGTCCCATTGAATAACTTCGATTCACCTTATGTTTACTATTTATCGCATCATTGTGTTTTAAGACCTGAAAGTCTAACAAGTAAATTAAGGGTCGTTTTTAATGGTTCCGGGCATCTTCCAAATCAACCCTCACTCAATGACAAATTATTCACTGGTCCTAAGCTTCAGACTGACATCTGTACAATTTTGATTAATTTTCGATTGCATGGTTATGTAATTACGGCCGATATTTCTAAAATGTATAGGCAAATTTTAATTAATCCTACTCAAACAGATTATCAAAGAGTACTTTGGCGTTCTAATAATTCTGAACCTGTTCGAGATCTTCGTATCAACAGAGTTGTTTATGGTCTCTCTTGTTCTCCTTATCTTGCTATTAGATGTCTACATCAGTTGGCTAATGATGACGGGGATTCGTTTCCTCTAGCAGCCGAGGCACTTAAAACTGGAACCTACGTTGATGATATCGTTTCTTCCTGTCCTAGTTTCGAAAATGCCTTAGCACTAAGAGACGAACTTATTGCCTTACTTGCCGAAGGAGGTTTTGAGTTGAAAAAATGGTCCAGTAATGTACCCGATTTATTGAAAGGATTAGCTGTATCAGATTTAGCAATAAAACCTCTTACATTTAATGATGATATTTCGTCCAAAACACTTAAAGTATTAGGGTTGGAATGGGACGCTTCTTCGGATACATTTGCTTTTAAAGTTCAAGTTTTAGACTCTTCTTGTACAAAACGTCATCTTTTGTCCAATTTAGCAAAAATATTTGATCCTCTTGGATTTTTATCTCCAATAACATTTCTAATTAAACACCTTATTCAAAGAACATGGACTCAAAAGATTGGTTGGGATGATGCTCCATCGTCGTTTATTAATTGACGATATTTTACGCTTAGAAGTTCAGTGTTTTGGTGACGCTAGCGAGAAAGGTTACTGCGCTGTCTTGTACTTTCGATGCTTATCACCTTCAGGCCAACCTTTTGTTTCTTTTGTTATAGCTAAATCTAAGGTCGCACCCATTAATAAGGGACTTACTATTCCAAGATTAGAATTGTCTGCTGCGGTTTTAGTGGCTCGACTAGTCTCCTTTGTTTCTTCTGTTATTAAATATAAAGTAGAAATCAAGGAAATATACTGTTATTCTGATTCTGCTGTTACATTACGTTGGTTACAATCTTCCCCTCATCAATGGAAAACTTTTGTGAGCAATAGAGTAGCTTATGTGCAGGAACGAGTAACTTCTTCATGTTGGCACTATGTTCCTTCTGAAGAAAATCCTGCTGACATTGGTTCAAGGGGTTGCTTACCCTCTGAGTTAATTAACTGTTCCAAATGGTGGGCGGGGCCAACCTTCTTACAATCTGATCCGCTAACGTTCTTTGAACTTAATTCAAAGGAGTCTACTAATGTAAATTTGGAAGTGCGGACTGTCGCATTGATTGCTGAAATTCCCAATAATTTTTTAGATATTTTATTGGATCGTCATTCGTCTTTAAATAGGTGTGTTCGATGTTTGTGTTACATTATTCGTTTTTTCCATTATGTAACCAAAAACCGATATGGTAATCTGGAAATAGGTTGTTTAAGTTTATTGGAGCAACATAACTCCTTACTGGTTTTTGTTAAACGAACATAGCAGATCTTTTTTAATACTTTAATAAATTTTATCCAAGATAAACAGCTGCTTCCAAAAAATTTAAGAAAGCTTTCACCTTTTATCGATGCAAAGGGAATTTTCTATGTGCAGGTAGTCGCCTAGCTAATGCGCCCATTTCGTATGATCGCAAATTTCCGGCATTACTTCCTAACAGTTGTAAATTAACTGATATGATTATTGAATCTACTCGTCTGCAATATCTACACGCCGGGCTTCAAACTGTTCAATACCTAATTTCTCAGCGTTTTTGGATTATATCTTCCAAACGAGCCATTCGTAGAGTACTGTCTAAATGTGTTAAATGTTTTAAGGTGAATCCTTTGTCTCCAGTTCCGTTAATGGGAAATCTACCGCTAGCTCGAATATCTCAACTAAAACCTTTCAGTAATGTTGGAGTTGATTTTGCGGGCCCTTTTCCTATAAGAGCTTCCAAACTTCGAAAGTCTCAAACTCTTAAAGCGTATTTGTCGCTTTTTATTTGTTTCTCAACAAAAGCTCTTCATTTAGAGCTCGTATCTGATTTATCCACTGACGCGTTTTTAGCTGCGTTTAAGCGATTTGTCAGTCGTAGAGGCCGATGTCAACATGTTTATAGTGACAATGGCACTAACTTTGTTGGAGCCAGAGCAGAACTTAACAGATTGGCATCACAAGCTGCTTCTCATGAATCTATTCAATGGCATCTCATTCCCCCTTCTTCTCCACACTTTGGAGGTTTATGGGAATCTAATATTAAGACGGTAAAGGGTCATTTAATTCGCACAATTGGAGAACAAGTACTAACTTTTGAAGAGTTATATACTATTTTTTCTCAAATTGAGGCCATCATGAATTCGAGGCCAATATGCCCGTTAAGTTCAGACCCAAACGATCTTAGTGCGTTAACTCCAGGACATTTTTTGACCATGGAGCCTTTGAGTGCTCCGCTCGAAGAAACGTTGCTCGATGTTCCGCACAATCGGTTGAATCGTTGGCAATTATTAAATAAGTTGCACCAACAGATTTGGGAACGGTGGTCTAAGGAGTACCTCCAAACTCTTCATCAAAGGGCTAAATGGAATTCTCCGTCTCCAAACGTCCAACTAGGTACCTTAGTGGTAATCCGCCAAAATAATATTCCCCCGCTACAATGGCCTTTGGGCCGTATAATTGAGGTTCATCCTGGATCTGATGGTATAGTTAGAGTGGCCACAGTGAAAACTAATAGTGGTATATATAAACGCTCTATAGTAAAATTATGTCCTTTGCCTTTTGAGCCGTAACAATACTGCGTATTGTGGTGGGCGGTTGTGGTTCGTCCACATAAGTAGGAATAACAATTTTTAATTTTCTTGTTTTTGTAAAGAATATTTTAATTCATTTTCTTTTCAATATTATGGGACACCCCGTATATACGAGTAGGCCAATACCTAATTCAGTGAGTATGTATTAATTTTTATCATTATTTTCAAGTAAAAACCTTAAAGTTTTTTGTATGTAATTACCTGCCTACTCGCCTCATTTTAAAAAGACAATTCGCCAACCAACTCTCTTGGTTAACAGTCACTTACAATCATTCCGAAAAGTGTATAGAAACTCAATATAGTCCTCGCGAGTGATTTATACTTTATACTACTCAGCAATAGCAGTACGAAAAATAGCAGGCCTGCTCCAGCTTGTGCAACGAGAAATGACAAGGTAGGAAATATTTTTATTACAATTTACTTTAAGGTCTGGTTTTTTTACTGTTATTTTTTTTATTCTATTTTTAAATTCACCCTATGCTAAACAGTCCACTAATAAAGCTCACTGAGTTAGTAATCTCCTCCAGGATGATTTAGTACGATTACATTATTACCGAGGGCCGAAAGTCCTTAGAATAAACAAAAAATCTCTTTTTAATGAAATATTTGAAATTAAAAATCACACTAAATTTTCTCTATTTTTTCACCCCTGTAACTTATAATAAACATTATAGAAGTTTTCAGGGACTTTCGGCCTTCGGTAATAATGTAATCTTTCATTCTGCATTTAAATTTTTCAAAAATACTTCAGGATGCGAAAAAATGTATGTATTTAAATAGCATTGGACCAAGATTTTGCGCCTACCCCCTTAATGCACCAGTGAATACTTAATATTTTCTATATTCTAGGCACCGATAATAAGGTATCCACAAAATCGTTCTCATTCTACGATTTACAATGATATTTCAAAGTGCAGTTTTTATGAAGACACAAATATTAGAATTGGTATTACTCAGTTACGAGCCGGAGAAGGATCCAACACGTTCTTCTTTTCTAAATCCGCACCGTTTGAACCTGCCTTTTCTGATATTGTCTTGCGCCTTCGGGATAGTGGCATTATTGAGTATTGGTAAACATTATTCATTTTAATATAGTATGTACTGTATATTTAATACAAAATATGGTATGCGCCAAAACAAAGGACACTGAAATCAGGAAGCCTGTGAAATATAATCGTGTCATATGAAACAAGTGACAATAGTTGTCATGGTACTTTTAAACATTGTTTATTCTAACAAACTGTTAAAAAGATTCGAAATGGTGCTTACAACGCAAGAAAAAATATTTATTATTGAATATTATTTCCGCTCATACGGGAATGGACGATCAAATGGACCTAGTTTGTTAACAGTGGCGTAACAAACTCCGTCGGGCCCCCCCCTCAGAATTGGAAATGGGGCCCCCTTTAAAAAATTACTAAATGCGACATGTGTAACAAATACCTATATGTGTTACAGCCCAGTAAATCAACGTAAAATATGGCGATACCGTGTAATTTTCAGTGTCACCACCGAAGTGGTCAACTCAAGACTTTTCGAGTTATTTATGAGTAAAAATGTTTATTGTTCAACAAAAAAAAAACATGTTTTTAGTCGATTTTTCGCAAATAGTTCAAAGAGTAAGTATTCGATCGCAAAGAAAATTGTTAGCAAAAATGTATCTAGCTTATAAAAAAAATGAAACAAAAATGAAGTCTGTCGACTCAGTAAAAAAAACTTGTAGCTCATGAAAAGTTTTTCTTATTCGTCAAATTCCAAATCGAATATTTCAACGTGCAATAACCAAAAAATGAAATACTGTTCGGGGAAACTCATTAGAAATTTTTTAAAGTGTTTAAAAGAAGCTTTATTTTTTACAAAAGTTTCTAGCATCAAAACTAAGCCAGTTGCGGTCAAAATACAGTTAATACCATTTTTTGCTAAAAAATTGTGAGAATCTCCCCCTATTTAGCACCCCAAATGAAATTAATCATTATCGCTTTACAAATTACCTAACTTTTTTATACGACCTGTTTCACCGGTTCAAAGTGCTTAATTTTAAAAGGGGTCTAGTTGAAGGGCTTGAACGAGTCACTAATCACGAGTATATGCAAATTTTAAACAGCCATGTCTTAACCAATTTTTGTCTTACAGAAAAACAAAATAAAGCCAAAATATTTATAAAAGCAAGACATTTACTACTACATTTCTTTACTCTTTGAGATTTTTTGTATCACTAATACTGTATAACTTATTTTGAAAAAAAGGCATTTTTCCAAATAAAAAAACTTTTAAATTTTTTCAAAAATAAGAACTTTGAACCGGTTAAACTTACAGATCATATAAACAATAAATATTTAAAATAAATGGTAAGGCGCTAATGATAAATTTTATTTGGGGTGCGAAATAGGGGCAGATTTTCACGATTTTATTATCAAAAAAGGGGCCTTTATTTTGAGCATAACTCGTATAGTTTTCGTACTAGAAACTTTTATAAAAAATAAAAATTAAGCTTTTTTTAACATTTAAAAAAAGTTTTGGGTTTTTCCCGAAAATTGCTTCATTTTTTGGTTATTTCAGGTTGAAATATTCGATTTGGAATTAACAAATAAGAGTAATTTTTCATGAGCTTTGTTTTTACAGTGTCGATAGACTTCATGAATAAGTACACCATTTTCTGTATCTTATAAGCTACATTTTTGCTATATATTTTTTTCGATATCTAATATTTAATTCGATGAATACTTATTTTTGAGTTATTTGCGAAAAACCCGTCTGAAAACGTTGTTTTTTTTTAATAAACATTTTCACTCGCAAACGACTTGAAAAGTATTAGCATAGATAAAGAAACTCTATAGAAGAAAAAAAGTTGCTTATTAGTCAATTTATACAATTCCGGACTTATATTAAACGTATGTTTTTCACCCCAAGGAGGGGTGTCACCCCCCGAAGTAAAAGCAACAAACGGCATAAATCCAACTTTGAAGTGGAGTGTAACTAGAACCTAAATCAAAATTGTCAAGCAAATACGTCCGTCGTGACGCTGATAATTTCACTCCAAAACTGTCATTTACTGAGCTATTGGTGTATTCATGCATTGTTTATGACGACTTACATTTTTCATCTTTATTGGTATAGAATAAAATAGAACAAAAATTATTAAATGATTACATTAGTATTATTCTATGAGATAAACAACTTTCTTCGTGTACTATCAGCGAATATATCTACAATTTTATTAATTCGGATGGACAACTTCATTTTTAATACTGCACTGCTTAAAAAACGTATGTTTGCAAATAATATAACAACACGTTTTTGCATATTATTATATTAGACAACAAGATGGAGCCCTCGACATATTTTGCCCCCCCGTAAGCTTCATGCTGCGGGGGCCTCTGTTACGCCTCTGGATATTTGTATCGAAATACTAAATGTAGGTAAAGATTAAAGAGAAAACCCATTTTTAGATCTAGAAATATTGTTCTAAAATTCGGCAAATTGCAATTCTTAAATCTTTCAGTAGTCACGTACAAAGCATTATAGTTTATTGTCGTTACCATAAAATTTCGGTAGGCCGGAAGGGATTAAGTTTCTAGATATTATGAGATGATTCACTTGGCAAATACGTCTATTTAGAAATTTACGCTTTTAATTTTAAACACACAACGTAAAATAATATAACAATAACATTTTACATAACATCAGATGACAAGATGGGGCCCCTAAGCGATTGGAGCCCCCCGCAAGCTTCACGCTGCGGGGGCCTCTGTTACGCCCCTGTTTGTTAATAGTTGCCAATCAATTTCGGGAAGAGTTTCAGAAGTCTGCACCGACTAATAAGGACTTGTTAGGAGTCGTTGCAAAATTTCGACGAACAGGAAGCGTTCTAACTCAACGCAAAAGCTGTACTGGTCGTCCAGTTACCGTGGCTACAAATGCGAATCAATGAAGGCTATTTCAGAAGTCTCCGCAGAACATCTCTAAAAATGAATTTGAGTGAAACCTCTACCCGAAGAATGTTTAAGAAGATTGGTGGTTTTCCCTATAAAATACAGATTGGGCAAAACTTGGCAAGACAAGACAAGACAAGAAATCAAGAGTTGCTTATTGTGCATCAGTCTTGGCAATGGTTTATGAACCCCTATTTTTTTCTAATGTGTGGTTTACAGACGAATGTCACATCCATCTGAATGGATTTATCAATCGACAGGCAAATCGTTTTCTTGGTTTTGAACGACCAGACATCGTCGTAGAGAAACCTCTTCATAGTGACCGTGTAACGATTTGGTGCGCAGTGTCAGGTAATGGATTATTGGGCCCCTACTTCGTGGAAGACGAGCGTAGAAGACCCGTTACACTAAATCAAGTGCGATATAGAGAACAAATTTTGACACCATTTTTTATTGATTTTAGACAATTCTGTCGTGCTAGAAACATACAGTTGAATACCCAATGGTTCCAACAGGATGGGGCTACTTGTCATACCACGAGAGCATCCTTAGACCTGATTTGAGAAAATTTTGAAGACCGCGTAATTTCCCGTAACACGAATTTTCCTTACCCTTCTCATTCACCTGATCTAACAACTCTTGATGCTTACGTATGGGGTATGCTGAAACAAGCCATTTTTACAGAAAACCCACCGGCAACTATTGATGAACTCCGTGAAAAAATTTTGACCTTTTTCAAAAGAATGCAGCAGCCTATTTTTAATAACATGCTGAGCAATCTTGTTAAGCGTTATGAGTACTGCTTGGAACGCAATGGCGAGCACTTTGAACACATTTTGTATAGAAGCAAAACTTAAAATTCGCATTATTTGAAATGTTGTTATTTAATTTTTCATGTTTAATAAAGCTTTAGTTTTTCAGTGTAGTTTGTTTTGGCGCATACTGTAATTGAAATATTGATATGACAGTTTAAGATTTAATTTCGTTTCAGAGACCACCACCATCTGTTTATGAAGATTTCGTTCTCTTGAACTACTCAAAACAGCCCGTGGTGTGCTCTGAATGGAAAACAAGTTTAACTGTCATGTAAGCAAAAAAAGAATGTGTGTGTACCTTGTACGCACGTAAGAAGTTATACTTCTATTATTATGATTTCAACGAAATTAATATATTTAACAGGTTATTTGTATTTTTTGAAGTTATACTTCTTTACCGGCGATAGAGGGTGATTTTTTTATATGACAAAACCTATCAGCCCGGCGCATGCGCATTATAACTTTGTTCTGATTGGATGTTCAAATGACATGTCAAAAATTATCCAATATGGCAGCTGTGGTTTGGAGGTAAAGGTAAAGGTAAACAAATGTATAATATATTAGTTTTATTGTTGTGAGGACAGAAACAAAAAAGTTCATAATATTGTAGTGACTTTTAAATAGTTTTTAAAAGCAACAGGTACGTAATAATTGTTAATGTATCATGGGTATAAACCTACCTATTTGATCTGCCAAAATACATAGTATGTAATACTTTTATTTATATAATTTGATTACCATCAAAATTTCTGTCAATATTCACCTAATATATTGTTTTTTTACTCTATGTTTTGTTGTATTTTTTCAATTCTAAATCATTTCAATTCAAAATTAAAATAATTTGATCAGTTTTCAAAATATCAAAATATCACAAGTTTAATCCGTTTAGTTAGTCGATCTTCGTAAATAATGACACATAGTGTCCGTGGCTAAGCGGAGAAGGCGAATGAATTCCAATACCAACCGCTCTTATCAGCGCTGGTTCGAGTCCCAATAGAAACTTTCTTTTTTGTTTTTTTTTTAATACATTTTATGATTGTAAGGATATTTATTATATAATTGTATTTTCAGAAAATACGTATTTAGTTAAAAAAATTTTCGACAATTAATGTTCAGACATCATTTGTGGCTTGTTTAATGTGTTTGTGTGTGTTTTATTCTTTTATTATTTTAATTTTTGACACTTCTAATAAAAATGTTTGAGAAGTAGTAAGTATAAATTAGTTTAATATTTAAACAAAATATAAATAAAAAGTATATTAATTTCGTTTAAATCATATAATAGAAGTATAACTTCTTACGTGCGTACAAAGTACACACACATTCTTTTTTAAATATTAAACTAACTTTCTTTACCTACCACTTTTAAATTTTTTTTATTAAAACGATACCAAAAATATAAAAAAAAATCTGAATCGTCCGGGATTTGAACCCGGCACCTCTTGATCTCCGGTCACACGCTTTACCACTGAGCTATATCCCTTTTGCTTTGACAGGTTATAAGATTTCTCATACATACTGACAAATTTATTAGACCAAGTGGTATACAAAAATACTTTAAATATACTTACCTACTATTATTATAAAATATCTTATTCCCGAGGAAGACAAATCAAAAGACACAAACATTATAATAAATAATACATTTATTAAGAACACTAATATATCCTTTTATATGATATAATATGACTTATTTGCGCTGACAGAGCTGCAGTCCGTTCTTTAACGGTAAAATATTGCAAAACCTCTAAATTTTAAAGAACCGCTTGGATTGACATGAAATTTGGCATACACATAGCTAACCAGTCAAAGAAAAAAAGTGATATTGTGCCGATATGTGCTTTTGCCCTGGGGTGGTTTTCACCCCCTCTTGACGGTGAAAAAATATTCGTCCAAAGAAAGTCAGGAAATGGATAAACTGTCTAATTTTAAGTAACTTTTGTTCTATAGAGTTTTTTCACTAAGTCAATACTTTTCGAGTTATATGGCAGTGAATATGTTCATTTTTTCAACAAAATAACCACGCTTTTAGACGGTTTTTCGCAGATAACTCACATAGTAAGTATTTTGTCGAAAAAATACTCTTAGCAAAAATATAGCCTGTAAAATTTTTAAAAAAATGGTGTATACATCACGTCTCTACACCTAGTAGAAGCAGAGATATAGCTAATGAAAAATAGGTTCATATTCGTCAAATTCCAAATGAAATATTTTAAAGTGAAATAACCAAAAATGAAGCACATTTCGGGGAAAACTCATTACAACTTATTTAAAGTGTTTAAAAAAACCTTCATTTTTGTTTTATAAAAAAAATTTCTAGCATCAAAATTAAACAAGTTACGCTCAAAATAAAGTTAGTCCCTTTTGGTTTTGGTAAAAAAATCGCGAAAATGACTCCCTAATTAGTATCTTAAATGAACTTAATCGTTACGACTTCACAAGTTTCTTGACTCATGTATATATTGTTTATATGATCTGTAAGTTTCATCGGTTCAAAGTCCTTATTATTGAAGGGGCTGTAGTTAAAAGGGGTTGAACGAGTCACTGATCACGAATGTATGCAAATTTAGAAACACCATATCTTCATCAATTTTTGTCTAACAGAAAAACTAAAAAATACATGGTATTCAGAAAAGCAAATCTGACTTTTTTTGTTTTTCGAGATTTTTAGTATCTCTAACAACTTTTAAGTTATTTTGAAAAAAATAATATTTTTCAAAATTTAAATTTTTAAAAATTTTAATTTGAAACCAATTTTTTTCAAAAATAAGCACTTTGAATCGATGAAACTTACAGATCATATAAACACAACATAAGTAAAATAATTTGTCAAGCGGTAACGATTAATTTCATTTAAGTTGCTAATTAGGGGTTGGTCTTCCCGATTTTTTTTTTGCAAAAACAAAAGGGACCAACTTTATTTTGAGCGTAACTTGCTTAAATTTAATGCTAGAAACTTTTTGTAAAAACATAAATAAAGCTTTTTTTAAACACTTTAAAAAAGTTATAACGGGTTTTCCCCAAAAACTGCTTAATTTTTTGGATAATTCACATCGAAATATTTTATTTGAAATTTGGTGAATATGAATCTATTTTTTATTGGCTATAACTCTGGTTCTACGAGATCCAGAGACCTAACGCGTACACCATTTTTTTACTTTTTTATAGGCTATATTTTTACTAAGAACGTTTTTTTCGACAAAATACTTACTTTTTGAGTTATTTGCGAAAAATCGTCTAAAAATGTGGTTATTTTGTTGAAAAATGAACATAATCAGTCGCAAATAACTCGAAAAGTGTTGACTTGGCGAAAAGCTCTATAGAACAAAAGCTACATAAAATTAGTCAGTTTACCCATTTCCGGACTGATTTTGGACATATATTTTTTCACCCTCATGAGGGGGTGAAAGTCACCCCCAGGGCAAAAGCACACATCGGCACAATATCACTTTTTTTCTTTGACATGTAAGCTATACGCATGCCAAATTTCATGTCAATCCAAGTGGTTCTTTAAAATTTAGAGCAAAAACCGTGAAAGAATGGACTACTGATACATATTATCTTGAAAGATTAGCAACGAACTACATACTGTCTGTGTGCGCATGCGCCCGGCATTATAAAATTCCACTATCGATCGTAAAGAAGTATAACTTCAATAATTAATAAGGAATAATTTTCTAAAGGACAAAATAGCGACATCGATTAACGAGAAATCTAAAGAAAAGTTCTAAAGACTACTCATGTTGGAAAACAAAATTCTGGTGACAGCCTTTTACAATTTACAAGGCATACGGAACGATAAATGAATATTGTTCTTCCATTATAACTTTTCCCATGCGTCACGATTTATTTTCAAACAAATTAGGTCAAAACATAAAGTGAAACGAACGTCGATGTATATATGTTACCGGCCAAACCCGATTTCAGGACAAACTAGTTTGGCCTAGACCTATACCACAATGTTTACGTTTTAATAACATAACCTTTTTTTTGGGATGTGAGAATCTTCTAAAGACCGTCTGGGAAGGTGTCCCAGGTGTGTTGGATTTAATCCGCCACGCTTCAACGTGTCGGATCGCCTACCAACTGAACTCACCTCCTCTTTCTCCAGCCGACGGGTCTGGGACCACTCTTAGCGAGTATATACACTGACCCGTCGACCTTACTCTTAACTTCCCTCTGGCACTTTTCGCGTGCGTTCCGCATCAAGTGACCACCTAGCTGCCCCGTCCTACACACACCTCGCAAAAGACCGGCCAGTGAAGACGACCGTCCCGTGCAACCCATGTGTGTTTATCGGTTTATCCGGTTATTTTTTGTCCCGGTTATAACCGGTTTTTTCTTTTTAAAGTAATAACCGGTGAAAAACCGGATACGTGGAAAAAATACTGAATTCAGAGAAAAAATGGGAAAATTTTTCGCCCCCGCGCGTAAATTAGAAATTTTAAGGTGACTGAAACCGATTTCACAACACTGATGACTGATTGTTATACTGATTTGGACTGATATCCATTCGAATGGAGTATCGCGAACTAAAGCGCAATGTAAATGTAACCTATTTGGATTGGCCATGACTAAAAAACCGAACACCGGTTTTTGGAACAACCGGTTTTTTTGACCGGTTATAACCGGCAGGTTAAACCGTAAGTAAAAAAAAAACGGTATAACCGAAAACCGGTGTTTTGTCAACAACCGCCATCCTTACCAGTCGGCCATTAATAACATAACCTGAATCTTACTTTTTCTTCTTATTATATTTTTGGACTATGGCCTTGTAGGCTATTGATTATATTCAAAATAAGATAGCTAAAAGGAACTACAACGTTAACGGGGTTTTATTATTTAATATGGTCAAAGGACATCTATATATGAAAAAACCGCGGAGTGCTACCATTTAAAGGGGTGCGTTTTTGAGAAATGGGTGAATTAGTCCCTGAGCACAGGTTACATTAGGGTGAGTTCTATGCACTTTTGGTATAAACATATCTACATAAAAACTGTTCCTGGTTAAATTTCCTATCCAAATATGACCTTTTAAAGGCAATGATACCTTTTTTTCCAAAAATATATTCAAAAGAAAAAGCACAAAGAAACCCAAAAGAAATAAATTTTGTTTTTTGTCCCATAACTTTTTTCCACGAGTATATAGGTATAGACATTGCTTTACAGAAAAAAACCTACATATTTCTTCTTTAAAATATTGTTTAGTAGAGGTAATTAGGAGTTATAGTTTTCAAAATATGATTTTTCAAAATTCGCCACTCACAGCAATTTTGGGCAATTTTCCTTGTTAATTCGCAAATATTGTTCTGTAACTTTTTTCTACGTAACTTTAAGTATATGCAATGACATGTAACAGGAATAGAAATAAATTACCTTTAAAACGGTCTGCTGTATAACGTTTTACGACTTTTTTTTTTAAAGAGATTATGGTTTTTCAAAGTTTTATACTTTTAACGATTTTTTATAATATAATATCAAAATAAAATAATATTATATTATATATAGTATATATAATATAATATTATATTATATATTATACAGTACCTGATATAAAAAAAATATTATTTTTTACATTTTTTACGATTATTTTTGAAATTTCTCATTTCTCATCTTTCTGTTCTTTAAAATGGTTCATTATATTTAAATATGTAATGAAAACCGAGTGATTCTTTGATATTTTTTTATCTGTATTATTTAAAATTATTTCTTTTTCAAAAATTACATAAACATTAGTCTTAGAAAACATCACTTTAGTTAAAATTATTTAAACATTGACCTTTAAAAAATTTTCAAAATCAAAGTCCATCTCTTTGTTAGCATTAGCTTCAATATCTTCCTCTGACACCTCAGTTATCTTAGAGCTCCCACAATTAGTACCCATGCACATGCACCCTTTGCAGAATATTGAACAACTAATTCCTATATTCCTACAACCGCAGTTTTTTGTACATCCTTTGGTACATTTACATGCTATTTTTTCAAGCAAAGCTTGTGGTGCAGGAGCTTTGACAGGAAATATTAGAATTAATCCATATTTTAAACAAACTGGAACATGAAGTAAAACCACTTCTATGTAAAAGGTATATTTACTAAAATATACCTTTTACATAGAAGCGGTTTTACTTCATGTTCCAGTTTGTTTAACTATAAGGTATACAGCCAACCCAGGGTACTACCCCTTTTAGTCCATATTTTAAAGTTTGCCTGGCCGAGTTAAGTGAATCCAAAATATTACCTATAAAAAATAAGATCCAATTATAACACACTCACATAAAAAAGTTATAATGAGGAATTTAAAAAATAATCCTAAAATCAAGAATCGTTGCAAGTACTTATTACATTTTGAAAAAGCATATCTAATTCAAAAATAATACTAGAATTTTTTATAATACACCATTTTAAAGTAAAAAGAATAAACTTTCTTTTTTTATTATACAATATACACCTGAATCTAAAAAAAAAGTTATAATGGGAAATTAAAAAAAAATCGTAAAAAATATAAAAACTCGTTAAAAGTATAAAGTCTTGATAAAGATAACCCCTTTAAAAGAAGACGTGCAACATTATACAGCAGAACATTTTAAAGGTAATTTATTTATATTCCTCTTACATGTACCATTGCATATGCCTAAAGTTACGTAGAAAAAAGTTACAGAACAATATTTGCGAAATAACATGGAAAATTGCCCAAAATTGCTGTGAGTGGCGAACTTTGAAAAATCATATTTCGAAAACTGTAAATCCTAATGACCTCTACTAAACAACATTTTAAAGAAGAAATATGTAGGTTTTTTTTCCTGTAAAGCAATGTCTATACCTATATCCCCGTGGACAAAAGTTATGTGACAAAAAACAAAATTTCTTTCTTTTGGGTTTCTTTGTGCTTTTTCTTTTGAATATATTTTTGTAAAAAAACGTATCTTTGACTTTAAAAAGTTATATTTAGATAGGAAATTTAACCAGGAACAATTTTTATGTAGTTGTGTTTGTAACAAAAGTGCATAGAACTCACCGTAATGTAACCTGTGCCCAGGGACTAATTCACCCATTTCTCAAAAACGCACCCCTTTAAATGGTACCACTCCGCGGTTTTTTCATATATAGAGATTCATTGACCATATGAAATAATAAAACCCCGTTAACGTTGTAGTTCCTTTCTATAGTACATAATCAATAGCCTATTGACAATTATCCAGTAACCAGGACTAATATAATTGGCCAATATAATTAAAAGTGCTAAAAATGTGCATAGCTGCGCTATGAAACCAGGTGTTGCTCTTCCGAACTTGCACGGTCCCAATACACATTGGCGTACGTTTCACTTTATGTTTTGACCTGATTTGTTTGAAAATGAATCGTGACGCATGGGCAAAGATAAAATGGGACAACTATACACATGCATACCCTTGAAGAGACCAAAACCGGTTAGAGGAAAAAGAATCAGAAGTTTGGGTTTAGAGAAATCCACTCAACGATAAATCAGGTGCATAGAATAACAAATGAAGGGTCGAGGGGAAGAACGATGACTGTCTACCTGGAAGCATTTTCGGTAAAATGAGAATCAAAGTTACATATTCATTGTTTTCCCCCTTGCGTCCATTCTTGTGACGTATTTTTAAGACGATTCTCATTGTTATTTCCCCTTGGCCATTCACAGGTTGATAGTACTCTGTCCAAGCTAACATATTGCACAAAAATCGCAAAATGACCGAAAATTGACATTCATCGTTTTTCCCTCTAACCCTTCAAATACATTAGAAAAACTCTACAAGATGAAAAAGTCCGTTCTGAAATTTTTCTCGACGTAGCGCAGATTTTGGGATATTATAAGATACAAAATGAGATGCTTCACACCAAAACAATGTGCTCAAAGGTTCCATGACATGTCGTAACGCTACAGTTCGTAACACAACAAATGGTAACGGACAATTCTTAATGGCGACAGTTTGTACGAGTAACTATACGAATTAATTTTTTTTAGCAAATTTAGTGTTACTGAATTTATACAAAAATACATTGTGCATACATTCTTTTAACTAACACAGAGACTAAAATTTTTATTACAGTAAAACCTGTGTTAACGGCCACCTGCCAAAACCGGAGACCTGTACTAACGGCCAGTTTAAAAATTCCCCAAACCAATTATATGTAGACTACAAAAACTGGCAATACCGGCCACCTTTCTATATCAGCCAATAATTCTTTCATTTTTAGTGGCCGTTACTGACAGGTTTTACTGTATTACTAAATCAAAAATTTTATAATAGTCCATTCTTTCACGGTTTTTGCTCCAAATTTTAAAGAACCGCTTGGATTAACATGAAATTTGACATACGCATAGCTTACATGTCAAAGAAAAAAAGTGATATTGTGCTGATGTGTGCTTTTGCCCTGGGGGTGACTTTCACCCCCTCTTGGGGGTGAAAAAGTATTCGTCCAAAGTAGGTCCGGAAATTGATAAACTGAATAATTTTAAGTAACTTTTGTTACATAGAGCTTTTTCGCCAAGTCAACACTTTTCGAGTTATTTGCGAGTGAATATGTTCATTTTTCAACAAAATAACCACATTTTTAGACGGTTTTTCGCAAATAACTCAAAATGTAAGTATTTTGTCAAAAAAACGTTCTTAGCAAAAATATAGCCTGTAAAAAAGTAAAAAAAAATGGTGTACGCGTTAGGTCTCTGGACCTCGTAAAACCAGAGTTATAGCGTTATAGCCAATGAAAAATAGATTCATATTCACCAAATTTCAAATAGAATACCTCGAAATGAAATATCCAAAAAATTAAGCACTTTTTGGGCAAAACCCATTATAACTTTTTTATAAAGTGTTTAAAAAAAAGCTTTATTTCTGTTTTTTTAAAAAGTTTCTAGCATTAAAATAGCAAGTTACGCTCAAAATAAAGTTGGTCCCTCTTGTTTTGTCAAAAAAAAGATCGGGAAGACCACCCCCTAATTAGCAACTTAAGTGAAATTAATCGTTACCGCTCCACAAATTATTTTACTTATGTTGTGTTTATATGATCTGTAAGTTTCATCCATTCAAAGTGCTTATTTTGGAAAAAAATTTGGTTTTAAAATTTTTAAAAATTTTAATTTTGAAAAATATGCTTGTTTTCAAAATAACTTAAAAATTGTTAGAGATACCAAAAATCTCGAAAAACAAAAAAGTCAGCATTGTTTTTCTGAATATCATGTATTTTTTTGTTTTTCTGTTAGACAAAAATTAAGATTTGCTGTTTCTAAATTGGCTTACATTCGTGATCAGTGACTCGTTCAACCCCTTTTAACTACAGCCCTTTCAATAATATGGACTTTGAACCGATGAAACTTACAGATCATATAAACAGTACATACATGAGTCAAGAAATTTGTGAAGTCGTAACGATTAAGTTCATTTGAGATACTAATTAGGGGATGATTTTCCAGATTTTTTTAACAAAAAAAAAGGGACTAACTTTATTTTGAGCGTAACTTGTTTACTTTTGATGCTAGAATTTTTTTTTAAACACTTTAAATAAGTTTTAATGAGTTTTCCCCGAAATGTGCTTCATTTTTGGTTATTTCACGTTAAATTATTCCATTTGGAATTTGACGGATATGAACCTATCTTTAATTAGCTATAACTCTGCTTCTACTAGGTATATAAACGTGATATATACATCATTTTTTAAAATTTTTTACAGGCTACATTTTTGCTACGAATGTTTTTTCGACAAATACTTACTATTTGAGTTATTTGCAAAAAAACGTCTAAAAGCGTGGTTATTTTGTTGAAAAAATGAACATATTCACTGGCAAATAACTCGAAAGTATTGACATGTTGAAAAACACCGTATAGAACAAAAGTTACTTAAAATTAGTCAGTTTATCAATTTCCGGACTTACTTTGGACGAATACTTTTTCACCCCCAAGAGGGAGTGAAAACCACCCCCGGGGCAAAAGCACATATCGGCACAACATCACTTTTTTTCTTTGACTTGTTAGCTATATGTATGCCAAATTTCATGTCAATCCAAACGGTTCTTTAAAATTTAGAGGTTTTGCAATATTTTACCGTTAAATAACGTACTATAATTATTTTCAGGACAAGCAACGAAGCTGAACTTACTAGGAACTACCTCCAAAATACATTATTTGTATATAATCCAAGGGCTCTAACATTGGAAAAATTGAAGTTTATATTTTTCCTGTGGTGTCTAGGACTGCTATTTGCATTTCTTGTATTTCTAGAAGAAAATCGAAGATATTACGGAGTGAGGAGAATTAGGAAACTAATTCGAAAGAAACTTAGGACTATATTTAGATAACTGTGTCATAAAATATAAATTGTCTATGTTAATACAATGTTCTTCTTGTTAAAATAAATAAAACTAAAAATACACCAAAGTGATTGATTCTAAGGGCGCGTCCATATTGCACGCTGGTTTCTGAAGTCAGCGCCGAGGCCGTGTGCAAATAATCCTTCGTATTTAAGCTGGCCTGTCCAAAGGTTTAAAAACCCTTAGAATTAGAATATCCACCAATACCCTACACCTTGTCCAGGTATACGCCCCTACAACAGATGCACAAGAAGAAGACATCAACAGGTTCTATGGTCGTCTAGAAGAAACTGTTCGCGCTATTCCGAATCGTGAACTCGTCATAATTTTAGGAGATTTTAACGCCAAGGTGGGGTCATCTAATCAAAATATTGAAGGAGTGCTGGGCAAAAATGGACTGGGACAGAGAAATGAGAATGGCGACCGTCTAGTGTAGTTCTGTGTAGAACAACATCTTACAATTACAAACATGTTATATCAACATCATCCACGGAGATTATACACATGGCGCAGCCCAGATGGACGAACAAGGAATCAAATAGACTACATCCTAATAAGATCAAGATGGAAGTCGTCGTCCATCAACTGTAAAACATTTCCTGGCGCAGACTGTGGAAGCGATCATCAACTCCTGGTATTGAACGTTCGACTTCGTGTCAAAGTCCCCAAATGAACACCCCAGAGAAAAGTCATGTCTCTAAGTCCATCAAAAATCAATGACTTCCAACAAAACCTAGAAGATGCTCTTTCTATAGACCAAGTAGATAGTGAGCCTGAGAGCACTTGGATCTATCTCAAAGATAAGGAAATCGAGGCTGCAAAAGACTGTGAGGCAGCGGTTTCCACTGGCCGTAAGCCATGGATATCCGATAATACGTGGACTGTGATTCAACGCAGAAAAGAACATAAAACTAGATACGGAACAAACGATGAATACAGAGCGTTATCGAGAGAAATCAGAAAACAGTGCCGCAAAGATAAAGCTGATTACATCTCTCAAATATGCAGAGAGATAGAGGAACATGGATGTCGAAATGAACCGAGGGACTTATTCCAGAAGATCAAACTCCTTACCAGAGAATTTAAACCTCAAACGTGGTTTGTAATAGATAAGGAAGGTAATTTAAAGACCGATACTGATGAAATATTGGAAACATAGCGAAACTACTGTGGCGAGCTATATAAAAATAACGAGGTATCAGCAGATAATCAGTGACCTTCTGACTACCCTAGAGACCCTACTGTCTTACTCGCTGAAGTCAAAGATGCAATTAAATCACTAAAGAGAAATAAATCCCCAGGCATTGATTCAATACCATGTGAAATACTACAGTTACTAGGTGACAAAGGATTACATATCATCCATTCTATCTGTGTCGCTGTTTGGAATTCAGGTAAATGGCCATCTGATTGGTGTACCTCAATTTATATCCCACTACACAAAAAATGAACTACTACCAGATGTGAAAACTACCGCACACTGTCACTAATAACACATGCTAGTAAAATCTTGTTGCATATCATCAAAAACAGATTAAAAACCTATCTACATTACCAAATACCTCAGGAACAAGCGGGGTTTGTAAAGGGTAAAGGTACAAGGGAACAAATCCTGAACCTGAGACAACTCATTGAAAAGTCTAGAGAATTTCAAGTACCTATGATTATATGCTTCGTTGACTACCAAAAGGCATTTGATTGTGTAAGCTGGATAAATCTGTGGTCAATTTTAATAGAAATGGACGCACCAATGCACCTGGTGACACTTATTAAAAATCTGTACCAGTCTAATATAGCGACAGTACGACTAGATCAGAAGTTCTCAAACCAATTCAAGACCGAGAGAGGTGTTAGACAAGGATGCGTGTTGTCACCTGACTTATTTAACATTTATGGTGAACATGTCATGAGGATGGTTTTAGAAGGATGGGCCGGTGGAGTAACAGTAGGTGGTAGAAAAATCTCCAATTTAAGATTTGCTGATGACACTACACTTATAGCAGCAAATGAGCAAGAAATGTTTGATCTTCTGCGAAAAGTTGAGTACGAAAGCAATAAAGTTGGTCTGAAAATCAATAAAGCTAAGACAAAAATAATGGTGGTCGACAGATTTGACACTATTCAACTGACTAACACATTACAGGAATACCAGATAGTAAACACCTTTGTCTACCTCAGGTCTAGTATAACTAACGATGGTAACTGTGAAGCAGAAGTTCGGAGACGTATTGGTATGGCAAAAAATGCGATGAGTCGCCTAACTAAACTTTGGAAAGACAGATCTTTCTCTCAAAATATCAAGATGAGACTGGTGAATGCCCTTGTATTCTCAATATTTCTATACGGAGCAGAGACTTGGACTCATCGCGCATGCGAGCGCCAAAAAATTGATGCCTTTGAGATGTGGTGCTGGAGAAGAATGCTGCGCGTACCTTGGACAGCTCATAGGACAAACGTTTCCATTCTAAACCAACTCAATATTAAAAAAAGGCTGTCCACAATATGTCTGCAACGAATTCTGCAATTCTTTGGTCACGTGGTTCGCAGAGGTGACGAAAGTTTGGAGAGATTAATTGTTTCTGGAAACGTTCCGGGAGAAGATCAAGAGGACGATCACCAACTAGATGGTCTGACCAAATAAATCATTCAGCTGGAAACTCATTCTGCGAAGCTCTTAGAGCAGCTGAAGATAGAGACCAATGGAGAAACATTGTTAGGAATATTGGAAGAAATCACGATCCTCAGTAATGGGGAAACGACAGGAGAGAGAGTCCAAAGTGCACCTGCGAGCTGTAAGGCCCAAACCAGACGGGCCACTCTGCAGGGCCACTCTGCAGCGCTACTCTGTGTATTCACAGAGTGGCTGAAACAGGCGATTTTCTAGCGCCGGCGACTACGCTGCAAAGTGGAGTAATGAGTAAGAAAAAAAGTAAGCTTGTTCAAATTATTAAAAACTTGCCGCCTAATAATCTTTTAAAAAAGTGTGTTAGTCAAAGTCAGTGTTTGTAATGTCCATAGTTTTAAATATTTTATAAAATTTCAACGCTTTTGAAAAAATACCAATAAACTCAATAAATGGAATTAAGAAGAACCGGACAAAATCAGCTATATCACAGAAATAGTCCTGTCGCCAGTGGAGGTACAACGGCCACCTTAATTCAGATGGACTTACCCAAGTTTTTTTATGTGTTTTGACCCGTAGAACACGAATTTTTGGGTAACAGTCGATCCGGATGTCGATAAGATTTTTATAAACAAAGAACTTGAGGAATCACATAACAGCGATTTTTCGCAAAACAAAACATTTTTTTGTATTTTTTGGGTCATTCTAAGCAAAAAATGTTTTTACAAGTTTTTTCGTCGAATGCATAGTTTTCGACATAAACGCGGTTGAACTTTCAAAAAATCGCAATTGCAATTTTTGAACCCGAATAACTTTTGATTGAAAAATAAAATAGCAATTCTGCTTACTGCGTTTGAAAGTTCAAGTCAAATTCTATCGGTTTTGATTACTTTCATTGCTAAAAATTAATTTTTTATTGTTAAACAAAGCTATAAACACATAGTGGTTAAATGATGTTTTCAATGCATTTCTCATTTGAAATCCAACGAGTAGGCGCGCATACAGACAATTTCTACGTAAAGTCCATTCATTTTACAGATTCCCAACTGTACACAAACGCGCATGGAAGCTAAACAGGGTCATCCTGAAGTGTATCTAAAAACCAACACGCTACATACAATTTGAATTTGCAGACTGACCAGTTTGGACCTGTAAAATGAGAATCCACCTCGTTTGGGGCAATAAATTACATTTAACAGCCTCTTGACGAATGAGACGGCGAATAGTAACACGTGCGTTTGTTTGTAGTTGGGAATTTGCTATTTGAATGTGGTTTAGATTACGTACGTTAAAACGCATGCATTGGGCACGGGAAACACTATGTGTTTATGGCTTTGTTTAACAAATAAAAACTTAATTTTTAGCAATGCAAATAATCAAAACTGATAGAATTTGACTTGAACTTTCAAATGCAGTAAGCATAATTCCTATTTTATTTTTTAGTTAAAAGTTATTTGGGTTAAAATTTGCACTTTTCGATTTTTTGAAAGTTCAACCGCGTTTATCTCGAAAACTATGCATCCTACGAAAAAACTTGTAAGACCATTTTTTGCTGAGAATAACCCAAAAAATACAAAAAAATGTTTGGTTTTGCGAAAAATCGCTGTTATGTGATTCCTCAAGTTCTTTGTATATAACAATCTTATCGACATCCGGAGTCAAATTGTTACCCAAAAAATTCGTGTTCTACGGGTCAAAATACATAAAAAAACTTGGGTTAGTCCATCTGAATTAAGGAGTCCGTTGTACCCCCCTTGCGACAGGACTAAAAGAAGCACATAAAAAATCAACCATTACATCTGGTATCCTACAGGCGTAAAATAGTTTGATACAACCTGACAACTGAGTGAAAGTGAAAAACATGTTAGCTTGCAACCCCCTTTTAACTGATATCTTATCGTTTTGTTTTAAACAACAAACAATAAAACCTTTTTTGACCTAGGATGGGACCCCACTATTTAACATAAATAAACAAACAATATTGTATTTGTTTTGTTCAGTTCAAATGCAGCCAATGTATAATAAAATGTAAATATAAATAGAGAAAAACATTGCTTATGGGATTTATTCTTTTCGATGGGGCTACCTTCTTTAAAATTAGAAACAAATAATTCAAAGATGACGTCCCGCGCTTTTCCTTTGAATGCCCTATAAATATGCCCTCGGGTTCTTGTATCACATAATATATCCGATCTGTTTTGCACTTCAATCAAAAACCGTTCCGAATCGAAATTAATTTTAGGTGCTCACCCTATAAATTCTCATAAACATCTCCGGCAGCTACAAAAGTGGTCCATCTGAATGGCGTTTGCCACTAGAGGACGCCACTAGCAGTGAGGCTCGGCGACTGTGGCTGACCACAGTCGCTCGTCTGGGGTGCGACGCGACGTCTACTTCACATAATAACCTACTGTAAATCATCGGAAGCTGCTTTGTAGATCCACAGAGTAGCGCTAGAGAGTGGCCCATCTGGTTTGGGCCTTATTAGGATTATTCGAGCCCTAGGTCTAGTAACTTATCACTAAACTCCTTTGTGGTTTTATAACCGGTTTTAAAGTAAAAATACCCGCAAATATTTTTATTTTTGTAAAATAAACCGCGGTAAGTTATAAAATCTTATAAAACATTTAAAGTTTTACTATTATATTATTTCCTATGACAAAATTTAACAACTCGATTAGACGTGATGAGACTTAAACATAATGTTTTGTAACATACCCCTGATTGCGGCCCTGTGCTTTAAAGAAGTCGAGAATTCTCTCTTCACCGCCGAAATATTCCACCGTTTCTATTCTCTACTCTGGTCTCTATTGAAACGTAGATACGCATAGCACCCGATAAGCTTTCCAGAACGTTCCATTTTGTTTTTCTTAAGGTGGGATCCAATGGAGTGTTCGTTGGCAAAGAGAAATAGGAAATAGGCAAACTTTTTCTCATGAGCATATTTCAGTGCATCACAGTTTTTCGATTTCTTTCTAACGCATTAAATTGTATGTGACAGAAAAAAGGCACGTCTGTGATTAGAGACATTTATAACATTTATTCTAGTTGTCGATAGACGGCGCTATAATCGAAAAAAAATTATTTACGAATTATATAATATATCTACGAATATAATCTGTACAATTTATAAGACTATATACAAATCAAAGAAAACAGCATTTTATAAATGCAATAAACACAATTGATTTGTTTTTATGCCAAATAGCAAATAAAATGTGACAACTGTCCGATTTAACTAAAATGCCATATTAAATAAATGTTATAAATCTGTATTATCACGGACTTACCTTTTTTTCTATCATTTGTGACGAATTGAAAAATGCTCATGAAAAGGACTATATACAGGGTGTTCCACACTAATTTAGCCACGCTCTTAAACTAATAGAGATTTTCGTATGGGACAAAAAGTGGTCTATTGTACTTATAATACACTTTAATATGGCGTAAAAAAAATCATCCCCTAAATATTCATCCCTTAGTTACAATCCCTAACTTTAATTTTTTTAACAGCACCCTGTATATTTTTTTATAGTTTTGGATGTGGTCTTCTATCGTCTAATCAACAGATTTATTAAAAATAAAATCGGTTCGTAAATAATGAAGAAATCAATTTATTTTTTATTTTTTTAATTAAGTGTCCCATACTAATTTATACAGGCTATATTTCTTAACAAAATATAGATTTTTTAAAGGGGAAAAAACTGATCTATTCCATTTTAATATTAAACTATTTCTACTTTAATATGGCGAGGAAAATATCATCCCCTAAATATTCATCGCTTAGTTACAACCCCTAACTTAAATTTTTTTAATAGCACCCCGTACATTTTTATAGTTTTGGATGTGGTCCTCTATCGTCTATTTAACAGATTGTTTAAAAATAGAATGGGTTGTAAGGTATCAAGAAAATATCAGTTTATTTTTTATTTTTGTTAAATTAATCAAGATGGCCTTAAAAAATTGAATAGAAAAGAAATATGCTTTATTTGTCACTGAAATTAGATAAATCGTCAATATCACAAAATAAAAGAATGAAAGTAAAACAAAAACACTGTATTGCAAACTTTAAATAAATTGCAAATTGAACATACTACTCGTACAAATAAAATACAACCTTAGGAACAATAAAACTTAAAAGAACAATAAAAATAAACGCAATAAAAATTACACGAAAAAAATATAAATGAAAACACCAACTAACTAACTAATATTATTTATATTAAATGTTCGAATTGTAACCCACCTGCTGCAACACACATTTCGAATCGTTCCAGAAGATTTCTGGTACATGTGGCTCGAATTATTTCGGGAGTAATTTGGCGACATGCTTGTCTTATGTTTTCTTTTAATTTCTCTACATTTTGCGGTTTTGGTTGATAAACAATATCTTTTATCGCTGGCCAAAAGAAAGAGTCAAGAGGTGACAAATCAGGTGAACGTGCCGCCCACATAATTTCTGGAGAGTTGGTTGCTATCCAGTGGTTATCAAAACGGTTTTGTAGGTGGTCGCTAACGATTCTCGCACTATGTGGAGGAGCTCCGTCTTGTTGCCACCACATTTCTTGACGCTCGTGAAGAGGAATATCTTCTAGCAAATCGGGTAGAATGTTTTCTAAAAAGTCTAAATATCGAACACCTGTTAGAGTGCAGTTAAAAAAGTAAGGACCTATAACACGGCCATTAAATAAACCGCACCACAACTTTATACCCCAAATATTCTGAAATCGTGTTTCAATCTTCATGTGGGTTCACGGGAGACCAATAATTGGAATTGTGACGGTTGACAACACCATTATTGTGAAATCTAGCCTCATCGCTCCACAATATTTTTGATAAAAAAAGTGGATCATCATTGATTTTTAACATCATTTTTGCAATAAAATCAAGACGTCTTTGGTCATCAACAGGCTGTAATCCTTGAACGAGGTGCACTTTAAAAGGATGGTACTTAAAATATTTGAGAATTCTATGCACAGAACTTCTTGAAATGCCACATTCATTGGCAAGGGTTCTAACAGACACCTTGGGATTAAAATTAACATATCCTAGTACATTAATAAGGTTTTGGTTACATCTTACTGTGCGTTTAATTGTACCTCGTTTATTATTTGGAAAATGTCCCTGTCTAAGTGAGCGTTGCAAATTCTTAAATGTTTCTTCACTTGGAATGTTTCGATTTGGAAACCTTTGTTGATATTATAATTGTCAAGAAATTCTTCTATTTTTTAGGCATTCTCCATAAATCAGGATCATATCAACGTACTCTTCAGGCGAAAATAAATAAGGCGTACTGAAATGTTATACACAATTACAACACAAGTAATTATTACTGGTCTAATACCTGTAACTAAAGGATGAATATTTAGGGAATGATTTTTTTCTGCGCCATGTTAAGGTGTATTACAAACAGAATCGATCAGTTTTTGCCTCATTCGAAAATCTCTATTCATTTAAGAGATATATCCTGGAAAAATTAGTCTGGGACACATAATTGACAAAAATAAACTGATATTTTCTTGATTACTTAAAAACCGATTTTATTTCTAAAAGATCTGTTGAATAGACGATAGAAGACCCCAACCAAAACTGTAAAAAAAAAGTAGAGGGTGCTATTAAAAAAATTTAAGTTAGGGGTTTTAACTAAGGGATGAATATTTAGGTAGTGATTTTTTCTTCGCCATATTAAAGTGTATGATAAATGGAATAGACCAGTTTTTGTCCCTTTAAAAAATCTCTATCTTGTTAAGAAATATAGCCTGGATAAATTAGTCTAAATTAGTCTGGGACACTTAATTAACAAAAATAAAAAATAAATTGATTTCTTGATTATTTACAAAACCGATTTTATTTTCAATACATCTGTTGAATAGACGATAGAAAACCACATCCGAAGCTATAAAAAAATATACATGCTGTTAAAAAAATTAAAGTTAGGGGTTGTAACTAAGGGATGAATATTTAGGGGATAATTTTTTTCTACGTCATATTAAAGTGTATTACAAATAGAATAGATCACTTTTTGTCCCATTCGAAAATCTCTATTCGTTTAAGAGATATAGCGTGGCTAAATTAGTCTGGGGCACCCTGTATAATAGTGAAAAGAAAAGAGAGCACGGTCAGCACCACTGTGGGGTGGTATCAACACTTTTTGATAAAATCAGTCAGACCACGCTTATCCCGTCGAATATCGAGGGTACACCACTAGTGTTGGCGGTAGTATTTTAGTAAGTTGGTTAATTCATACAAAGATAAAAATTCTGACTTCCTTTGAACTGTGTTCATTTGCCGACAAACGAAGGGAGAGAAATAACGCTATATCACGTTGAGTTGATTCCTGTTTGGGATTGCCGAACCAGCTTCAAGAAAGCCTTTGTGCCAAAAGCGGCAACACCCATTATTAATAGTCATATTTTTTTAATTAAACTATGATTTTCAAAATTATGTTTGTCTAAATTTTCTTCGAAATTGTTTAAACATTGGATTTTTGCTAAGCATTGCTTGATAAACGCCTTTTTTTCAATTATGTTATTGTTTTCTTTTCCTAAAAGGTAGTTTTCACCACTGGCGAAGGTTCCATGTAACCACTGTTACCATTGGTAACAGTTAAAAATCTTGCAAATAAATATTTTATGACGATGAATAATTCCATTTACCAATATGTTTACCAATAGAAATATATATTATTGTATTATGTGGTAATAGTACCTAACTCAGTAAATAGCCAACTACTCGTAGATACACGAAAATATTGGCGAGTTTATGTGACTCAGTTGCACTTTATTATTCTGTTACCAGTCTCATTTGTGGTTACAATGCTTATACCCTCGCTGGCGCTCGGGACCGGCTAGTGTCTGAAAATTTTAAAGAAGCGACGGCGTAAGCTCGCTGTGTATATCAGTAGCCCTGTTACCAGATTTAAAATTGGTTACAGTACCTATAAAAACTGTGCGTGCAGTTAACCATGAATGAGTGTCGCTGCGTAATCGATCATCTACTTGAAAAGTAATTCTCCTTGTATAATTTTGAAGAAAAAAAGAGATTATTGAAAATGAAAGACCTATTTTAAACAATTTAAAAACGGAAGCAAAAAGAGTAGTTCGATATTTTAAATTTAGTTGGTACAGTAAAAATCCTTGGTTATGCGATTGCAAGAAAAATACACTGTATTGTTGGCCATGTCTTCTGGTTTCTACAGAAAAATGGGTGGGCCAGGTTCACGATTTAAATAGTGTCAGAGTTTTAAAAAGGAAACATGAAATTTCTCCGCTACCTACAAGATGTATACCCAATTTGATTCAGTTTGGGAAAACAAGAATCGAAAGTTTTCTTAACCAAGATTTTAAAGCAAATATTGCTAAACATAATGAGTTTGTTAAAAAAATTGATAGGTATATTCTTAGCACACTTATAATAGATGCCGTATGTTTTTTGGACAAACAAGAACTAGCGTTTCGTGGTCATTTTGAGGGCGACGACTCTGACAATCGAGGCAATTACAGGGAATTGTTAACATTAATTGCCAACATTTAGAAACATCTGTTTTTTCGAAAGTTTCAAGTGATATACAAAATGATATTATTGAAGCTATATATACATTTAGCCAGAGATTTGATTGCATCTGGTTTTGGTAACACTTCAGAAAAAGTCACGCGTCGCCACTGGTTTTCACTGTATCTTTCATAAAGTGTGGTCCAAGATTCACAATTTCTGCAAATTGAAAAAATTACAAGGTGGGTGGTTGATTGTGCCAGTGAGTGTATAAAATTTTATTATTTATTTGCAGCTGTGATAACGCCTCTTTGTAATTTTCATTTGGTTACATTGAAAATTACTAGAAAAATTGTCTAGTTAAATTATAGAGAGCGACAAGTTCAAATCAACATGACATCTAATTTTATGTTTGTTTATGTTATTAGATTTTTAGTTACCTTGAAACAAATCAAATATCTTGTTTATTTTCACTTGGTGTACAGAAAACACCTTCGTTTTTGTCATTCGACAAACAGTGCTAGAAAATATTTGTTCAGGTAATTTACTATATCCTTTGCTATTCTTGTTCAGAAATATCTGATTGAATTTAGATTTTTTAATATTTGAAATTGAAATGATAGGCGAAGAAACGAAGCACTAAAAAGTCCAAAACCTAGGAATTTTGTGCAGTAAGATGAATCATCGTCATGCAACTTTTTGCATTCGATTCGAGAGAGTGTCAGGCAACTTTGTGAACTAAATTGATCTCCGGCAAAAAAATTTGTGCATAAGAAAATGTATTTTCAAAGTACATCTCGAAAAGATGGAAAATGAAAAATTTAGAACTCAGGAAATATTGATGGAAATGAGTTAAATTTTTATACTGGGAGGTTTTGGAGGTCACTGAACACGAATTTCATAACGGCGATGGTCTCCGAGGTACCTGGTGCCCAAGGTGGAACTCGTCGCCTGGGACGATCGAATAAATCGCGGTACAATCGAATATTTCAAAAAATGAAGATTGAAAAAAAAACGGAAAAATACTTGTTTAATATTTTTCAAAAATCTATTGAATGACACTAAACACGACCCACCCTTCCACCTCCTGGAGGTGAGGTGGGGGTAGCTTTAAAATCTTAAATGGAAACCCCCATTTGCTATTGCAGATTTGGATGGCTTACCTAAAAATAGGCAACTTTTATTCGTGACATTTTTTCGAATTGTGGGTAGATGGCGCTATAATCGGAAAAACGATTTATCGTGATACCATAGGTAAATTATAGAAACGGTCTACTCGAGAAATATACTTCCAAATAAGAAACCAAAAAATACGTGTTCAATATTTTTCAAGAACCTAACGAATAACATCAAACACGACCCTCCACTCCACCCCCTGGAGGTGGGGTGGGGGTAACTAAAATCAAATAGGAATCCCCATGTTTTATTGCAGATTTGGATGCCTCATGGAAAAGTAAGTAACATTTATTCGAAACATTTTTTAGAATTCTTGATAGATGGCACAAATAAATAGTGTTTTTCCGATTATAGCGCCATCTATCCATAATTCGAAAAAATGTCTCGAATAAAAGTTACTTATTTTTACGTAAGGAATCCAAATCTTCAATAAAAAAATGGGGGCTCCTATTTAAGATTATTAAGTTACACCCCACCCCACCACCAAGCGGTGGTGGAGTGAAGAGTCGTGTTTGATTTTATTCGATATTTTCTTGAAAAATATTAAACATGTATTTTTTGGTTTTTTATTTGGAAGTGTATTTTTCGATATATTAGACCGTTTCTATAATTTACCTATGGTATCACGATAAATCGTTTTTTCCGATTATACCGCTATCTATTCACAACTCGAAAAAATGTCTTGAATATAAGTACACTTTTATTTATATTGAATACTTTGTTATTTTTATAGAATGCCAGTATCTAGTACCATAACGATAATAGATCGGTACGATAAAGTTCTCGGGCGACCCTTCCGTCCAGGGTTTTTACGTAAGAAATCCAAATCTACAATAACGAATGGGGGTTTCCATTTAATATTTTAAAGTTATCCCCCACCCTACCTCCAGGGAGTGGAGTGGGGGCTCGTGTTTAAAGTCATTCGATAGATTTTTGAAAAATATTAAACACGTATTTTTCAATTTTTATTTCCAATTTTCATTTTGTGAATTATTCCATTGTCCCGCGATTTATTCGATCGTCCCAGGCGACGAGTTCCACCTTGGACACCAGGTACCTCGAAGACTATGGCCGTCATAAAATTCGTGTTCAGTGACCTGCGAAACCCTCAAGTATAAAAATTGAACTCATTCCGTTAATATTTCCTGAGTTCTAAATTTTTTATTCTCCATCTCTTCGAGATGCACTTTGAAAGTGCATTTTCTTATGCACAAAATTTTTTGCCGGAGATCAATTTAGTTCGCAAAATTGCCTGACACTCGTTCGAATCGAATGCAAAAAGTTGCATGACGATTCATCTTACTGCACAAAATTCCTAGGTTTAATGCTTCATTGCCTCGCCTATGATTGTGTTTGTAATTCTAAAGACTGTTTGTTACGGTGTACAAAAGGGGGGGGGGGTCAATGGAGTCAATTGCCCCCTCCTTGAGACCTCACCTGGTGTCTACTGACACTGCTTTTAAGAAAGAGATTACGATTGAACATAAATAGTGAATTTTATGTCCTGTTGATAACTGAATAATATATAACTGAAACATAAATATGGCAGAATTCCTTTGAAATGAAAATTATTATTAAAAGTCTTTGGAACATATATAGTCCGTTCGCTATAACTTTTCCCATGCGGTACGCATAAATTGAAACGAACGTCGATGTGTATACACATTTTGTATACTGTATACTATATACTACACACATCGGCGTACGTTTCACTTTCTGTTTTGACTTAATTTGATTGAAAATGAATCGTACCGCATGGGAAAAGTTATAGCGGACGGACTATAATAACTGAAAAAGTCCCACAATAAATCTGTTTATTGCCATCTATTCAATTCAATGCCAGAGAAAAGATAAAATAATAATTGCCGGTGCTATGTTATGGTAATTTGATCATATAATAAAACCCCCCGAATAAGAGCCGCTTTTAAAACGATGTCCAAAGTATTATGTAACAGAGATCTAAACTTAGCATTAAGGATCCAACTACTTCGCTGCTACGTGTTCTCGGTCTTACTGTATGGTGTCGAGTCTTGACCTGTGAATAAAATCGATCTAAATCGCCTTGAGGCTCTCGAAATGTGGTGCAATAGAAGAATTTTAAGAGTTTATTGGATGGAGAAGATTCGAAACTCCACAATACTAGAATGTCTCAGCAAGACTACTGCGAATATTAGAAGCATCAAGAAGAGATAGCTGGATTATTTCTGACATTTAATGAGAGGTCCCAAATATAGGTTGCTACAAAATATTATTCAAGTGAAAATAGCAGGCAAACGCAGTCCAGGACGAAGAAGAACTTTATGGTTGATTTAGGGTAGCAATAAATAAAATTAAGATACCTATGATGGTTACCAACGTTCTGAAAGGACATGGTACATGAAGAATAAGAAAGTAACAGCCCATTCCGAAAAAGAATCCTGCGTACGCCAGTCACGAGAAAATTTTTATGACATTGCCCCCACCTTGCAAGGGTGCTGGATCCGCCGTTGCGACACATTCACACTTTTTTTATCTCTGACTTTCAGACGTACAACAGCAAAGCAAAAAATTAGTGAGCGCCATCATTATTACAGATTTGTTGCTTGTAGGGTGGGCTCACTTTCTATTTAAGCCTAACAAAGACAAACTCCATCACAGAAAGTGATGGAGTCGAAAAAAGCTGGGACAAAATTAAGTCTAATATTTTAGACTTACCTTAAGACCTGGGTTAAGAAAGTTCTTGGTGAAAGCAATATAAATAAAAATAAATCGTTTCCAAGGCGAAGAAGTCCATGGTTTTGTACAGAAGGAAAGGAATAATGTAAAAAAGAAAAAGCTTACCTGAAATACATGTCAACCAACACACAAGAGGCACATAATAATTAAAAAATAAGAAGTAGCCAAACTCATGCACTTTTAAGAAGAATAAAACGGCCCACAGGGCCCGCAATATTAGGGGCCCTCCTAACGTCTGGGCCTCTTAAAGCCTTCAAGCTTAATACTTCTACTTTCTTTAAATTGGGGACAAAAACATATTTTTATAATAAGCATCAAAATAGGGAAGTTGAAAAAAAGTAATGAAGCGGGTAATTGACGTAATTATTACTCTTTATGAGTGCAATTTAGCGTTTCATGGACATGTTGGTAGTTTATATGAAAGTGAATCCCAAAAAGGCAATTTTTTGTCGGTGGCTCTTTTACTAGCTAAATATGATCCTGTTTTAGCTAAGTTAATCGATAAAAACAATAACTTAAAAACAAATTACTTGAACCCCCAAATACAAAACGAAGTTATACATTTTTTGGCTCAAGAAACTAAAAACAATATGATTAATTGAATTACAAAAAGTTGTTTTTATTCAATAAAATTCTTGATACCACTCAAGATATTTCAAAACACGATTAGCTTAGTTTTGTTTTCGGGTATGTAAAACTAACTTGCGATGAAAATTATTTGCCTTCCAAAGCAGAAGTTGTTGAAAGTTTTTTGGGATTTATTCGCGTTTTGGACCAAAGTTGTAAATAAGATTTTAAAATTTATACAATCAAAGCACCTTTCCGTACACAACTGCAGAGGAAAGGGGGCAAGCGTTATGAGTGGTGTATATTCAGGTGTACAAAAGCGCATAACTGACATTGAAAAAACAGCTTCCTATATTCATTGTGCTTGCCATAATCTGAACCTAGTGTTCAATTATGCCGTTGCTGGTGTATAGGAGTTGGTTTTTTTACGATATGATTAAGAGATTATATGTTTTACTTTAGTGCAAGTATTAAAAGATGGGATGTACTATGTACTATTATGACTTTGAATTCATCGAGTTTGCCAACACTTCAAAGGTTTTGTGAAACCCATTGGTTATCTAGACATGATGCTGTTATGACTTTGCGTCTAGCTTTCCGACAAGTAATGGAATCTTTAACGAAAATTTAATTGCTATCTAAAAAGACGATGAAAAATTGGAAGCTAATGCATTTTTAGAGCATATAATTTTGAATTTGCAGTTAACATTATTACTCAATCTAAAATACTTAACTTTATTAATCTAAAGGCTGTATGACACTATGCATTTTCTTGTAACATTTCTAATATCGTTTCTGATATCGTTTCTTGTATACATTTTCTTGTATCATTTCTTGTACGTACATTTGTGCCCTGTATGACACTATGCAAGTTCTTGTATCGAAAATTGTATGAAATTCGGCACGTGATTGGTCGAAATTTTGTTTGTGTTTGTCACCCTGTGTCACGTTATGCACGTACTGCATCTACAGCTACAGCTGATTTTAAAGATTTTATAAAATTTATAAACTTTTAATCAACATTTTAATGTTAACCAGAATTTTACGTTGACTGTTTGAGGTTGATTATTTGTGTTTTTATTTTGTTTTGATATTTGTGCTAAAATATTTGCATTAGAATTATCTTCAATTTGATCCGATTAGGAACTATTGTATTTTCGTCTATTAAAAAATTATGCACCATGAAACATAAATTTATAGTTTGAACTTTACTAGGAGCTAAATATATAGTTATTTAGTAGAACACAGTAGTCCATACCAAACGGTATATTAAGTATCAATAAAAGATTTATAAATAATACCTACAAAAACACAAATAAATTCATCAATACATGATCCCATTTTCATTTCAGCCGCGATTATGAGTAAGTTAAGTAATTATGACATTTTAGATGTTTTACCAACAGGTTTTACATTTTTGCTCTTTGCGCAGAAATTGGCGCAGTTCTTGTACAAGAATCTGTGTCTGACTCAAATTCTTGTATCGTTTCTGATATCGTTTCTTGTATCTGTGTATGACACTATGCATTTTTTTGACATATCAGAAACGATATTAGAAATGATACAAGAAAATGTATAGTGTCATACAGCCTTAACAGCAACAATTTTGCAATCTGAAACAGCAGAGTTAACGCTCGCCCTTCAACTTAAAAAAAAAACTCTTCTAGAAATGAGATAACGTGATAATCTTCTAGAAATGAGAAATTCGTTTTCCGAAACTTTAGCAGAAGCAGCAGGAATAGCAGAATAGTGGGGTATTATACCGCAATTTAAAAATAAACTGATAAAACGTATAAAAAAATTTTACGATGAGCTCAGCTGCAACAGAAAAACAACTGTTGTTCTGAAGCTATTTCTTTGTGGCATTTTTATAATCAACTATTTTCAATGGGAAATTAGCCACAATTTTACCAAAAAAATGATTTTATTAACGTTTTGAATCCCAAATCGGGTTTCGTTGTCAAAATACAAAATACTACTAAAATAAACAAAAATTTTGTTGCTAAATAAAAAAAATCTTCTAATAATAGACCAGGGCGGATCTGTAAAAATATTAGTACATTTGGACGTTGAGAGGTGACTCAAATTTTTTTGCAGAAATTGCTTGAAAATAACTCAAATAATAGTATTTGAGTTATCCTCCCTCTCGAAAAGGTCCGGAACATTGTTTAAATAATCAAAATGTCAAAAAATTAAGGAAAAATTCGATTTTTTTCTTCGTTTTTTGATTATAACTTTAAAAGTACTCATTTTCAAAAAAATTTGTGCTGACATAAAAGTTGCGTAATTAAATTTCCTATAATATAGAATTAGTTATAAATTTAAAAAATAGTCATCCTTGTTGCAAAATAGCAATAATTGCGAAAAAAACATACAAAAACATGTATTCGCATTTTACATTTTTTAACCATTTATTCTAAACCTAGGACCTTCATATTTCACCCACAAAAACTTTGTGATACAGTAAAATGATACTGTAAATTTTAATAAGATCGGTTTAATAGATTTTGCAAAAAAAATTTGCAATCTAGCTTTTGCAAAAAAAATTCATTTTTTTAAAATGTTACAGGACTTAAAGTCAAGCAGATAGGAAGTTGAATTTTTTTTTCTTATAGAAGTGTACTGTACCTTTCATTTGCTATTTGCAAAACTAAAATCTATTAACTACCACGGTGTCAGGAATTTTTTTTAATAAACATTAATTATTGGTGCTACGCGCAGGACAGCGGATAGTTTGCTCTGATTGGGCATTCCAATGACCTTTGATAATGATTGATACATTTTAACTTTTGTTACATTTCGATATAAATAAATAAATTTGTTTATTGCAAAATAAAAACACATACTCTATCCTTTGAAATAACACTTTTTTTAGCAAAAACTTTCTTTGCTCATATATTTTAACTTAGAGAATAAAAGTTTATAATTTTTAAACATATGCAATTGTTTAAACAATATTTCACAAACAATAATAAAATTAGTTTGATTTTTGTGGAAATAAAATATTAAAATACAACAAAATATAGAGGAAGAAAATAATATATTAGATAAAGACTGGAAAAAAGTTTGGTGGAAATCAACTTTGGCGCGTAGCACCAAAAATTAATGTTTATTTAAAAAATTTCCTGACGCCGTGGTAATTAATCGATTTTAATTTTGCAAATTGAAAATAAACGGTACAGTACACTTCTATAAGTAAAAAAAAATTTCAACTTGCTATCTGCTTTATTTTCAGTCCTGCAACATTAAAAAAAATTAATTTTTTGCGAAACCTGGATTGCAAAATTTATTTGACAAAATCTATTAAACTGATCTTAATGAAATTTACAGTGTTGTTTAACTATATCATAAAGTTTTTCTGTAAAACATCATCACAGCCACATACGCAGATGACACAGCAATCATTGCAGCTCACTCAAACCCGTACATCGCCTCGCAACTGCTCCAGACAAATCTCGACAGTATAAATATCTGGTTACACACATGGCGAATTAAAGTAAACGAAAGCAAGTCAGTACATATAACGTTCACTAATCGAAAAGATATGTGCCCAACCGTCTCATTAAATAATCAAGTACTACAACAAAAAGATGATGTAAAATACCTAGGTATGCACTTGGACCGCAGATTAACGTGGAAGAAACACATATTCACTAAAAGAAAACAGTTGGGTCTGAAACTCAATAAAATGTACTGGCTGATAGGAAAAAGGTCACAACTGAGTTTGTACAATAAAATTTTAGTATACAAGGCAGTGATTAAGCCAATATGGAACTATGGTATCCAACTGTGGGGATCTGCGTCGAGATCCAATATCGACATCCTGGAGAGATTCCAATCGAAAACCTTGCGCATTATCACAAATGTACCGTGGTACATGCCCAATGAACACATTAATCGTGATCTCCAAATGAAGACTGTCAAAGAAGAAATTGCCAGTTACTCCCAAAAATACGACATCCGACTACAAAACCACCCCAACAGGCTAGCGAAGAACCTAATGAAACCCCAGCCAAACAGAAGGCTAAAGCGCCACACTCCAAGCGATCTACGAACAAGATTTTAAATAAATATAATCATTTAAGTGAAATACGTATAAATATAACAAAACTAATAAATTGAGGTAAAAATAAAATAAAAATCTGTGGCTAACGGACTCGCATCCAAGCCATTTTTTCACACACACACACAAGATTTTAAATTTTAAATTTTCAAAAATATTTTATTTATTATAGTTTTATTTATAGGGTTTTATTTATTAGTCACAAATAATTTTGTTAAGTACTAAAATTATGATTTCATAGGTTATTGTCACTGGACAGTCTCCTGCAAGTCTCTTTTAATTGTTAAACAATTTACTTATTGTAATCATTATTACAGATTGTAAATAAATGGGATGTTAAAAAAAGAAATCACTATGTGTTGATTTATTGACTTCAAGAAAGCATTTGAATCAATCTTCTGTATAACAGAGTTTCCGTAAGTATCATGAACACTATTGACAACATCTTCCAAAAAAAGAGCATTTATGCTCTTCCATTTAATCATGTATGAAACCATCAAAAGGGTCAATAAAGGAAGAGGATCATCATCATCAACCCGTACTCGTCCACTGCTGGACATAGGTCTCCCTCAGCTCCTTCCATCTTTCTCTGTATTGTGCGGCTTGCATCCAGTTGCCGACAATACGCTTCAGATCGTCAGTCCACAATCTGGTTGGTGGTCGTCCTCTGCTCCGTAGTGCTTCTTCCCGTGGTCTCCACTCGACAAAACGTTTTGTCCATCGGTTGTCTGACAATCTGGCGACGTGTTCTGCCCAATTCCACTTAATCGACGCGATTCTTTCGACAGCGTCCGTTGTTTTTGTTCTACGACGTATTTCTTTGTTTGGGATTCGGTCCCTCAGGGAGACACCCAACATCTGGCGCTCCATAGCCCTCTGAGTTATGCAAATCTTGTTTACTACCTTTTTTGTGAGTGTTAATGTTTCCGCTCCATAAGTGAGTACCGGCAATACACACTGGTCAAAGATTTTCCTTTTCAGGCATATGGGTAAGTCCGATTTAAATACATAGCTCAGTTTACCAAACGCTGCCCAGGCTAATCATATGCGACGTGGGAGCTCGCAAGTCTGGTTATTTCTTCCCAACCGAATTTCATGTCCCAAGTACTTATAAGATACAGCCTGCTCAATGTCCATTCCATCAACAACAGTATTACGATTTAGTACCAGATTAGTCATTATTTGCGTCTTGTTGATATTAATCTTTAGTCCGACCTCTAAGGAAGCCTGATATAACTTGTTCAATATTATTATTGCATCATCCATACGATCGGCTATAAGGACGATGTATGACAAATGACTGAGCTTCTCTCCATTTATATTGATACCATATTCGTTCAGATCTGCCTTCTTAAAAGTGTGTTCTAAAGGGTTGTGAACAGCTTTGGTGAGATGGTGTCTCCTTGCCGTACTCCTCGCTGCATACAGAATGTATTAGTTTATTGATCAGAGAGTCTTACTTTAGCCGTTGCATTGTGGTAGATATATTTTATCATGTTAGTGTAGCGATGGTCTATTCGGCATTCTGTCAATTCTTTTAACATTTTCTGCTGGTTTATGGTATCGAACGCAATTCTCGTAGTCCACGAATATCAGTGCCAAGGGTTTGTTGTATTCCGCCGACTTCTCTATCAAAGGAAGAGGATACGTTATGGGAAACAAAGAAGTAAAAATACTCTGTAAAGCGTCCAATAACATTACGCTATACGACTTATCTAACAACAATTCTTACTACCAGGTTCACAACAAAATTAGACGGATACCAAACACGAGAACAGGCATCAAGCAACATATTGATCACCAGTAGCGACCACTGGTTAATTGTGAAAATCCTAACCAAAAAGCAAACATCCCGATATATGCAGCTTTTGGAGACTTTGATAAAGATTTTAACAGTGTGTTACAACCAATGCCGTGCGGTACATTTTTTCAATATGATGCAAGTCTTCGAAATGCCGCCCCTTAAATATAACTTAACTTTTATTTTTATTAAATGCAACTGCACAAAATGAACACACTTTTATTTTAACAACAAAACTTAATTTAAATTAAATGAAATACGTATAAACATTAAATAACATTTACAAAAATTACAATTTTACCCTTCTGACTTTAATTTTGGCAAATTCGTCAATCAGATTGGTGTAGTCTAAAGTAGCAGCCAGTGAGGACTCTATTGAAATGAGTGCTAATTTTTTTAGTTTTGTTTGTCTTATGGAGGTTCGTAAACAGTTTTTAATAATTTTTAATTCTGAAAAACTTCTTTCCCCACTCACTACCTAGACAGGGAGTGTTAATAAAATTATTAGCGATACAACTGTGTACATTTGGGTGTACAGATAGTTCAAAACTTCTAAAGGTTTCATGGACTATGTTATCATTTGGGACATACCACACAATTCTTCTAGAAAATTATTTGCCTGTATATCCGATTCTTTTTCTATTGAAAGTATTGAATGAAGATTAATACAATATTTTTTTAGTGTTTTATCATTTATTTCTCCCAATTTAAAAATATCAAAAATTTATTTATTTATGAATTTAGAGAAGCAAAAATCGAACAAATCAAAGAATTAATGACACCGTCTAAAAATTATTTTAAATTTATCTTCTTCTGTTAAGAGCTCAACTATAGATTTTTCGTCATCAAATTGACGCTTTTTTCTCCTGGCTCGAATTTCATTTTTCGCTGGAAATTCGGAGCTTATATCAAGATTTTCTGCAATTTTATTAGCATTAATTTTCGTTTGGTCATAGCCAGATTGTCTGTAACTTTCAATTTTTTTTATTGTTTCTGACAACCTTTTTGCACAATCTGACAAATTTATAGTTACATGTTGCAACATCTTCGAGACTGAGACCGAATTTATATGAAATAAAATATCACGCCAAAGAACAACACCGCATATAAATTTATAATTTTTAATATTTTTTGTAAATCCTCTTGCTTTGACTTTAGTTTTTGTGTCTTTGTTGACTTCTTCTATTATTTCGAATGAGGCATCATATATTTCACATAATTGAAATCTTAAAGGTTTCAATGCATCTATTCGACTTGACCATCTACTAGTATCGCTTAACGGATTTAAGTTAGTTGTGAAACATGTTTTTTCGGAGCTTCCCAACACTTTGTAGAATCGGAGAAAAAAGTGTACAGCTCTTGTATAATCCAAAAAAGGGTTATTCTTTCTGTAGAAGAAGACGATTTCACTTTTAAAACAAAGTTTACAGAGTGGCATGCGCCTACTTTTTAGCCTAAGGTCAGATTAGCGATAATTTACGGCGCCGTAAGGGCAGTAAAATGAAGCGGGAAAATGGGTCCCACGGTTAGAGTAGTGGATGGCCAGACGAGCTGTAAAATATCGCGCAGCAACATAGCAACATAGGATAGGACCCATTTTTCGCGCTTCATTTTACTGCTCTTAAGGCGACGTAAATTATCGCTTGTCTAGCCTTAGCCTTAAACTCGAGTGACACACACCATCGGATATTTTTCAAATATTCTATTTTGCACACCCTTTCTTATCCCTATGATAATTTTGATGTATTTTCATTTTACTGATTATGCCGCCCCCTTGTGATGCCGCCTGATGCGACTGCCTCACCGCATCATAGCACCGCACGGCCCTGGCTACAACAGGAAATATGGTTTTTATTATAAAGCAGAAGGGTATACATAAGAGTAGATAGAAAAGGTCTCAAGCTACGTATATTTGGAAAACATCATAAAATTTAACAAAGAAAGTCAGAATTTGAAGGTTAGCGTGGACAGAAAACAACATTCTTCGACAATTGCGTCTTACCACCGGAGAAATACGAATGTCAAACATGGAAAAAACAAGGCCAAAGCCAATAAATTAGCGAAAACCCAAAGAGTCGTAAAAAGAGAAACATTGGAAATAGGTTTGATAGGCAGAAAACAGAGAGAAAAAAGATAACCACAAATAAAAAGATAATAGAATAAGGCAGATGACTTCAAGATACATGCTGATCCCAGCTGCATGAAAAACGCAATAAATGGATAAAAATGGAAGATGGATGGCCCATATTCGAATTAGGATATAACAAGAGATTTAAGACCGTTGTATAAGATTAAGAACCATATTTTAAAATTGTCTGACCTACCAATATATCTTAAAAGAAAAACCTTTAATCAATGTGTTTTGCCAGTGTTGACTAACGGAGCGGACACGTTGACCATGACAAAGAGAAGAGTGCAAAAGATCCATGCGCCTCAAAGGGCGATGGAGCGTGCTGTGTTCCCAAACCACCAGCTGCGACAAAGATCAGGAGTGGCTTCTTTCACTCACAATTTAGTTTACCTCTATTCAGTGCCGGTTTAACCCATGATACTACGACAACCAGAGATAAAGCCACTTCGAGAGCAACTTTTAACCGGTGCCCGCATGACGTCAGCGCCCGACAAACTTGTACGGAGACTTATGGGAAAGCATAGAGTTTTATACGGTTTTATACATTCTTGTGTTATTAAATAACTGAAATTGCCGTTCGTCTGTTCTGTTACACTGTTTAATTTATACTTTGATGAATTATTATAATTATACCAGTAAAATAATACAATATATTATCTAGGTACTATACTAAAAAATGTAATAGTTTTTTCTCTGCAAAAATTTAAGAGGTTTCTTGGCATGCAGAAAACTTTAAATAAACCGCGTCAAATACAAGATGGTTTATTAACAAATAATAAAAAAACTAAAGTTTCAAAAAAGTATTAAAATTGCAAAAACAAAATTAAGTAGATATATTTAGATGGATTTAAAGAGGTGGCCGTTTAGCCTATTCCACTGCTACCTTTTCAGATCTATTGTGGTCCTTTAATTCTAGATTACATTCTTTAGTCTGGCCCTTTTTAAAAGGTCCAATAAGCCCCAATTCTCACCGCACATTCTTCTACATTTGCCCAAGGACATAGTAGCTGTCTGTGTGGTTTTCAGGATGTGAGTATTCCATTTCAGCCTATGATCAGTATAAACCCCAAGGTATTTTATTTTTTTGGCAAATGAAATCTCTGTTCCTCCCAGCACCGGTAGTTTTAAGCCTTCTAGTGCTGTCCTTTGGGTGCAGTTGGCGATTTGTTTTCTGAGCATTGACTATCAGTCTCTCTTATTTACACCGGTCGTCAACTATATTTGGGGCTGCTTACATTCTTCCAGACACCAGCTGGGCAAACCTGCCCCTGATGAAGATTGATATATCGTCGGTGTATCCTAGTCAAAAAAGTCTTCTGTGGAGAGATTTTTGAGATCATCTACCAAGGTTGCTCAAAGTAGAGGTGACAGAACTCCTCCTTGTGGACAGCCTCCACCTACTCTTGCTTTGATGTTTGCTTTAACTAGAGTTGATATTACTATCCTATTCTCCTATTCTCTTATCTATCTGCATATTACCGCAGGGATTGTTTATTGACTATCTATGTAGTCTAGATCCGCTACGTTTAGTTTCAACAGGGCCACCACGAGAAGGGTGCAATCAAAGATTACACACCCCAATCAATGTTGGGACTATCCAGCGGTCTTGGGATGGTTTAAGGAGGTGCAAAGTCCTAAGACTCTCCAAGCAAAACTAATCCCCTGCGATTAGTTCTTTTCCCGCTCAGCTTTACGCCGACTAGAAAAAGAGCACATCCCTCGGCCCAAAAAAATCAATACAAAAAAAAACAACAAAAAAACAAAACAAAAAAAAAACAATATTACATTTGATTCATTTTACTTAACGATTTTTGCAATTTTTTTTTGTATTTTAGACTTTTCTTTCAACTTTTGGTTCAAAACTCGCATTCGAAAATACATCCGACATCTAAAAAATTAATTTTTTTTACATCACCAGATATTTTAACATTTACTGATCTTTTCAATAAAGATTTTTGATAAGTTTTGATGCCAACTTTAATAGTGTCCCCATTGAATTGGCAAAAAATATTTTCTAGTTCACGACAGTTCGTAAGTAATATTTCTGAAGGCTTCACCAAACCCCCTTCTGAGAGATGATTTACCCACGAGGAAGAAATGTTACTATTTGTAGAACTGCCCAAACTCTCTTTATGTCGTAGCTTGAAAGCTATGAAACCAGCTAAATTTTCTAGTCCATCATGATACAACTCTTCCATTTCAAAACCTGTTTGATGGTTTTCATTTTCTGAAGTTACTGGAAGATTTAATTGACTAAAGAGTGGTTCTTTTATCATCACTGAATCTACTACGTCATTGTTGTAACAATCAAGATTCAAAGAGCTTCCTGCTTTCATGTTTTGAAGCGACATGTTTGTTGTTTCTGGTAGGTTACTTACATTAGCTGAAAGTGAAATAACTTCATCGTTCCGACGCATAATAAAATTACGAAGAGGGTATTTAAACTGCAAAGGAGACGGATGATCATCTAAACCTCCAATCGCACGTATTACTGAGAATAGTCCGTCTAAGCAATTTTGATTTAAATTATATATGTTGTTATATAATTGATGTTGAAATCTTTTTTTAAATCTAGAAAGAGTAGTTGCAAAGATTTAATACTAACAATAATACCATGCTGAAAGGGCAGTAATGACTATTTCCAATTATATTTAAGAATTTTATCCCGAAAATATAGTTTTATGCTTTCCGAAAACTTTCGCAAACTGCATAAAAATAACAAACTCAAGTTAAAAATCGAACATTTGGCGCGCTTGTCGGTCAGTGACTTAGGCGTAAAAGAGAGAGAGACAGGCTTATTCATGCGCGTGGATTTATCTCTGGTTGTCGTAGTATCATGGTTTAACCTAACTTCGGGCCCTGGGCACTAGAGATTTAGGGGCCCCCTTCATTGCTATTCGTTGTCAATTTTTTAACAAAAAAAACACATGCATTAACTTGCATTAACTATTAACGTTTATTGTAAAACCCATACATTTTAACAATTTTCAAAAAGATTTTTAAAACAAACGAGAAAAATAGCAAACGTAAAAAATATTCCAAAAAGTACATTTAAAATTATAAAAAAAAAACAGAAAGCTCTACAGAACAACACATGACAAACAAAAAAAATCTGTAAAAAATATATAAGACAAAAATTAGCTTACTTTTTTCTTGACTAGGATTGGCAAACTGCCATATTAATACTATCAAAATTCAGTTGCTCAACTTCTTCATTTTATAATGCGATAGTGATAATGCGTCTAGGTTTTCTTGACCCTTTGACCTTCAATGTATGTATCTTTATTCTCTTTAAAGCCAAAAAAGACCGCTCGCCTGACGCATTAGAAATTGGTATCGTCAAATTAGTCCAGGAACCGAAGCTTTTCACCTCACAATTTTTACAGAATGGATCGATTTGCTTGAAAATTTGAGAATAAGGGAGCGTTCAAGTATTACGTAACGCAATTTTTGAAGATTTTTGACCGCCTGCCCCCCAACCTGCGTTACGTAATACTTGAACGGTCCCTAAGTAGTGGATAGTCCAAGGATAAAAATCTATATGATGCCGAAAGGCGCTTTTACCATGGGGGTGGTTGCCACCCCATCTCGAGGGTGGAAATTTTTTATTATATTTTGACCGCAAGAGTTGATTAATATATTCATTCTAAGCAAAAAACATTTTTTTGAGAAAATTAATAGTTTTCGATTTATTTGCTATCGAAAATGTTAGTTTTATATCGAAAAAATCAATGTTTTTCGATAATACTCATGTACGATTCGCTCAATTTTTGCCGTAGAAAAAATCTTTTCAAACCAAGTTCTTTAGAATTAAATAACCTACAATTTCATATTTAAACATTTTTCCCTACCTCTGATGGTAATCTTTCTATTCTGAAGAAAATGGCATTTTTTACCAAACTACAAAAATTCGTTATTCGCTTTTAACTCCAGTTATTTAAAAACTAATCATTCTATCCCAGTCAAGCTTCTAGCATCTATTAATAATACATAAATAAAGAAGAATGAATAAGGCCAATGACTAAAAACATCGCCAAATAACATTATTATGCTTCCAACTGGATTTCTCCTTTTTTTTTTCAAAAAAATATATTGATTCTTTAACCGTAACTTTTTTATTTTTTATCTTAGAAGCTTTGGTAAAAAAGAATTTTGTAGGTTTTTACAAGATCTATGAGTTTATTAATATTAAATATTTTTAAAATCCTCAGTCGCAAAAAGAGGTAACTTTGAAAAGGTTGGTAAAGGTGGTTTTTGCATGTTATTGCAAGTTTTAATCGTCAATAGCTCCCCCAATTTTTGCCGTAGAAAAAATTTTTGCAAACCAGTTTCTTGGGAATTAAATAGGCTACAATTTATATTTAAACATTTCTTCGTATTTCTGATGCTAATCTTTCTGTTCTGAAGAAAGGCCATTTTTTCCAAACTACAAAAATTCGTTATTCGCATTTAACTCCGTTTTTTAAACTAATCATTCTATGCTGGTCAAGCTATTAGAACCTATTAATAATACATAAATATAGAAGACCAAATATTGTCAATCACCAAGTTTAAATTATGGTGGTGATTAGGAGGTTGCTTCCGATCATTTTTCGCTGAAGAAAATAGAGACTGACATTCTTTTCATTGTAATTCAATTAATTTTTAAGATAAAGACTTTTTGTTTATTTCTAGAGATAGATATTTTTAAATACTTTAAATTAGTTTCAAGGAGTTTAAATAATTTAATATTTTTTACTTTTAGCCATAAAATATACAGTGTGATCACTATTTGCAAATACAAAATTTTCTCATTTTTTTTAATGGGACACCCTGTATATTAGTTTTGCGTTTTGTAGTAAATATTACAACCTTTCTTTTGGTATAAGGTTGTATGTACCTAGCATGTTTCGTTTTGTAGATATTTTAAAAAAACTATAGATTTTACGTGTTTGCGGATTTTTTATTTAAAATTTTTTTTGCAAAAAAAAATAATTATAATCTGGTTTTAGAAACATACACTAAAATATAAAATATGAAAATAAAAACGTAATTAAAGATTAAAATAAATCGTATGCTAGTACAACTCAATTGAATTTAATAACTTTAAATTATTTTACAAAAAATATTTTACCATATTAATGAATGCATAAAATAGTTACTAAATTAAATAAACAACCAAATTTTAAATCAACCATAGTAATTTTTCTACTACAGCAACTTTCCTGTACCAAATTAATTGTTAGTTAAATTGTATTTAGTTAAACTTTTAAATTTACTTACATACATCTTGAGAATATAAAAATTATTATAAAGTATGCTTTGAAACAAATGAATGTTAAATGTATCATCCAAATTATTTATTAATATAAATAGTATTTACTGGTGTCACAAAAACTGGTAATATTTTGTAGTTGAAATTTTTGTAACAATTTTTTATATTTTAAATTTTAATTTTTTAACCGAAAAATGTTTGGATATGACATTTATTGTTTTGGGCGAAACCATTAGAAATTATTACCAGCTTTTGTGACACGAGTAGGTACATAGATACTATTTACTTCTTAATATACTTCCATAACGTTCATTTGTTTCAAAGCATACTTTATACGTTCTCAAGATGTAGGTAAATTAAAAAGTTATTAACTGATCTTACTCGTAAATACAATATAACTAACAATTAATTTGGTACAGGAAAGTTGCTGCGGTAGAAGAATTACTACGATTGATTTAAAATTTGGTTGTTTATTTAATTTAGTAACTAATTTATGTATTCATTAATAAGGTAAAATATTTTTTGTAAAATAATTTAAAGTTATTAAATTCAATTGAATTGTACTAGCATACGATTTATTTTAATCTTTAATTACGTTTTTGTTTTCATATTTTATATTTTAGTGTATGTTTCTAAAACCAGATTATAATTATTTTTTTTGCAAAAAAATTTTTAAATAAAAAATCCGCAAAAACGTAAAATCTATAGATTTTTTAAAATATCTACAAAACGAAACATGCTAGGTACATACAACCTTATACCAAAAGAAAGATGGTAATATTTACTACCAAACGCAAAACTAATATACAGGGTGTCCCATTTAAAAAAAATGAGAAAATTTTGTATTTGCAAATAGTGATCACACTGTATATTTTATGGCTAAAAGTAAAAAATATTAAATTATTTAAAAATATCACTATATTTTAAAAACTTTGACCTATCACCTAAATTTTTATTTCCTTGGAAACATAATCCACAACCCTATAAATATTACCATTTTTCTCAATAAAAATGTAAATATTTTGAAAATTATTAACTTTAGGCCTATAAGACCTTATACAAATTTTTCATATTTTTAAATAATATATTCAAAAATGATTTAATATACAAGGTGTTCCATTTAAAAAAATAAAACTTTGGTTCATACCGTCGTTCTGACTCACCCTGTATAATTGAAAATAATTTTAAATTATAGACCTCTTTGATACACATTAGTTTTGTTATAAACATTTTTTTGTATATCTCATAGTTTAGCCGTAATCAAAGAAGACCAGAGGTTTGGCGCACCCTGTATAATAAAGTGTAGCTCGATTACTATTGGTCGTTAGAAAATTTAAAAAAACGGATTTGTTTATTTTTTTAAAGGTACATTTTTGTTAAGTAAAGTTGTTTTGATACAACGAAAACTTTTAGAGTTATTAGCAAAAAACTTATTAAAAACATTGATTTATTCGATATAAAACTAAGACTTTCGATAGCAAATAAATCGAAAACTGTTAATTTTATTAAAAAATGTATGGAACGTTTTTTGCTGAGAATGAATGTTTTTATCAACTTTTGCCGTCAAAACAAAATAAAAAATTTCCACCCCCATGGTAAAAGCGACTTTGGGCATCATATAGATTTTGATCCTTGGACTATCCACTACTTATTCTCAAATTTTCAAGCAAATCGATCCATTCTGTAAAAATTGCGAGGTTTTGTCCTATTTTAAGCTTCATTACTTGGACTAAATAAACTTGCAGTAAAGTTAAAAATTGGCAAAAGTTGTCTTTACATCCTGAATGGCACCAAATTTTCAAAAGTTTATTCAAATTTTGACATAACGTTATAAAATGAATACTTTCATTATACAAGTTCTCTTTGGTTTCATCAACATTTTTTTTATATTCCTCGCATAAAATATTATTTCACTTTTTGACTTCTTTATTTAGCGTAAAAAAACATCTAACAGCTGATCTGAACATCTTTGTAGCATTATATTCTCTTTAAAAGATCTTGAGAAATATTGTGGCATATACTAACATTAAATAGGTACGTCAATCCTGAATATCTCCTGCCCCTTTAAAATTGTTTCTCTTTCTACTGCCTCATCGAAAAATGTTTTTTCTTTGTTTTTTGAAGGCCAATTCTATAGAATATGTTTGAGATTATTGCCTTCACAAAAAAATATTTTCGTGAAAATAATTCGAAAATAATTCGATAAAAAATAATTTTGCTTAATTTATTTCTTACGTTTCCACAAAGTTCAGATGTCATTAATTCTACTCCAATTGACACGTTCAAGTCCACAGTTTCTAACGTTTTGCTTGTTGCATTCACTAGTTTTAAAATCCTTGTCCAAATCAGTGTCAATAGAGTATCCAAGTTAACCTGTCTCAAAGGTATCCATTTTATTATGCAGTGCCTTGGCTTCACTTCTAACTTCTGATTTTTTATCTCTATTATTGCTTAACTGAAAAAATATGTTTAGTAGATCCGTAGTTTTTAAATAAAGCATTTACAGCGTCAAAAGTTTCTACATGTTTTGTTTTCATCGCTTCCAGGAATTCATTTCAAGTTTGTTCAGACAGATAGCTAACTGAACCTTTTTCTTTATTCGCATTGCGCTGTAAATGCTGAGTTAAGAAGTTGTCAAAAGCAAAGTATACAAGACAACTTAAGTAATTTCCCTTATGAGGACTCGTTAAATTCTCATGGGATCAACGAAAAGCTGGTCCTTGAGAAGCAAGTAATTTAATGGTGACAACAACTCTTCTTAGGACCTTTACTCAATAGTCAGCTTCGCGTTTTACTTGCTCTTTCAAGCCAGCGTTTATAACTCCAATTTAACTGATGATCCATCTAACTCCAACTGATGATCTTGTTCCAGATGATGAACTGATGTCCAGTTCAGATGAAATTTACTTTCTTTGCGAGATTTGAGTAAATTATTCCAATATTTCCAGTGGGTAAAATATATCCAAAATCAGTTAAACTATTTTTTTTTAATTGAAAATAATTTGCACGGGTAGCAATAAACAGCTTTAACACTTCTCTTTGCCTCCATTGGTTTTACTCCATAAAGTTGTGCTCACTACGGAGAGCAATGGATTTTATCCTCGCTCCGACCCTCTGGTATTTATATTCGTTATATTCGTGAATTCTCGTATTTAAAATAATGTATTTATTTTAAATGCGAGAATTCACGAATATAAATACCAGGGAGCAAGGGTCGGAGCGAGGATACAATCCATTGCTCTCCGTAGTGAGCAAACCCTTAGAGTTGTATTTAATCTTCTATTATAAGCTTTGTTGTCTCCAACTTCATACATTTTTTTACAATTTTCTAAGGAATCGCTCTTTGGTTTTAAAGTTGTCACAGTTCTTATTTATCAGTCTTAAAATCAGACCATATCGAAATCGCAGGTATTTCGTAGTCTTTTTCATTATTTAAAAAATATGGTTCTCGATTATTTAGCGGACTTTAATTTGTTATTAATAAAAGAAAGGGTCCCTACGAACCCCTGGGCGCCCGCCCCAAGCGCCCAATGGATAAAACGGCACTGTCTGTATTCAGTGTATTACAAAATATGTCCAAGCAATCTCTACAGCAATATAATAACATTTTAATATTCATTTTTTAGAAGAATTCTCACAGAATGTATGATTTTAAAATTGTATTACTGTTGATAACTAATTCATTAGCCTACAAAATAGAAATGCAAGCCTTTCAACAGGAAAATGCAGCATACGTGAAAACTATCATCGAAAAACTTTGGCAAAATGTACCAGACTGCGACATTGTAGAACATTTGGATAACAGCACGATCAAATACAAAATGGGACCAGATGCAAACATTGGGCATTATTATTTTAATTATGATCATCAAACATATAGATATCGTCCAGTTGGATATTGTTTTATACATGTATTGGATTCACCAATTTTGTTCCAGAAAAAAACTTTCAATTATATGCAGCCCAAGGTAAGTACTCTAGCTCTAGAAGATTTTTATATATTATATCTACAGCCTCAGCCGCATCCCGAATTTCGATCTCCACCTTTTTCGGTCGGTCCATTTCTCCTCATTTATGGCTCTGTCTCTCATTATGCCTCTGATTTCTTTTCTCCATTCTAGTTCTGGTCTTCCTCTCCTTCTATTCCATGGAATATAGTTTAAGGCCTGTTTTTGGCCATCGTTCCAGATATTGAGGTATACACCGTTGGACGCGTCTAGAGTCCTCCTGCGAACCCTCAGTTATTGGCGCAATTCGTAGGTTGAAATTTTGAGTAGGTACCTAATTGTCAAAAAACCAAAATTTTCAAACTTGAAGTTTTTAGTTTTTGGCTATACTGAGCCGTGTGTAGATATGATCTTGATCGCTTAGGCACTATTTGAAAGCTTAACTCAACGTTATTGATTTGGTGTATTTGCGGTTTTCCTGTCTCTCCTTGAACCTAAGATATATACGCTCAAAAAATGTGCCATTTTGTATCTACCTAGCCCTATAGCTGGCTTATGGGTGGTCGAAAGTCACAAAATACACCGATTCTGAATCGGCCCTGACCCCCTCTTGAAACACAGAAAAAAAATTTAGATCGGTGTAACTTTTCCACACACATACATACATACATTAGTGATGTTGATTATAGTTACTTTCGAGTATTCGTTTCAAATCGTTACTTTTGTGTAAAGTAATAATTACTTTTGTATTTGAGTACCCGTAATCATATCGAGAATCGTATTTCTCAGTAGGTAGGTATTTGGTATAGGTATTCCGATATAACAACGACCTTCACTGATCTGTTTAATGGATAAAAATGATTTGATTACTATGATTACTTTTGTTACTTTTGTATTTGAGTACCGGTAATCATATCGAGAATCGTATTTCTCAGTAGCTAGGTATTTTGTATAGGTATAGATATAGATCTAGATAAAAATATAGGGTTCTCGCATTCGATCTTTGTTAATGACATACATTACATATACCTATTTTACCTCCATTATACCTCCCTCTGTTTCATCTTCTATCTTCTCCTCGCCTTTACAGTGTGAGGCTCTGAGGCTCACACCCTTAAAACGCTTCATACCGATAACGATATTCGATAACACTCGTAAAATACCGATCCCGTCCGTTACTCGCTGAGATACGATTGGTAGAAAGTAATCAAGTGTACTGGTTGTAGATACAATAGTCGTTACTCGCTCTGATACGAGTGGTACGAGGTAATCAGAGTAATCAAAGTAGATACAATAGTCGTTACTCGCTCTGATACGATTGGTATGAAGTAATCAGAGTAATGAAAGTAGATACAATAGTCGTTACTCGCTCTAATACGATTGGTACGAAGTAAGCAGAGTAATTAAAGTAGATACAGTAGTCGTTACTCGCTCTGATACGATTGGTACGAAGTAATCAGAGTAATCAAAGTAACGATTTGCCTCTCTGTATAGTAATCGTTACTTTCGGTATTCGTAAGTAACGAGTACTTTGTAACGAATGGATAATTTTTCAACATCTCTAACATACATACACAATACATATCCACAAACATTTCCCCCTTTTTAAATAAAAATTGAGTAATAATTCTGAGCTCGGTAACTTTTGAATGGTATAACCGATTTTCAAAATTAGACATAAACTTGAATTTTTAAAATTTTTGGGAGTTTTGGGGACGAGAACGAAAAACAGACCCTAAATGCGAAGGGCCGTAAAATCCACACCCTTGGACCAAAATGGAAAGTTGACATATGGATGGGCGAGTCTTTTCCTAAATTTTAAGATGGGATTTGGCCAAATTTTCAATTCATTCAGATTTAGAAAATCGAAAATTTCGTGTATATAGTGTCGCATGTAGGGGTATTGTGCGCCACTGACGAGAACTGCCGTTCTCTGGTAATATCACTGATATCACTTGTTCTTAGAACGCTCTTATGTATATTTTTTATTACATGGTAGAAGGTATTTTTTTATTTTTGATAAAAGATCCTCTTAAGGCATCTGTTATATTCATAGTAAAGAAACAGAACAACTTTTACTTTGAATTCCTTGATTTCTCCTAGATGTTTTTTGAATACCTACTTAAAGAAGGTTTATTACCATGCATAACATCTTACGATCTCTTTTCTAGATCAGCAGAAAAGATATAGTAATTATATTAGAAAGGGAAACGCACATACCCAACACTTTCTTGAAAATGTTCCTTCTTACAAAACTGGTCATTGTTATAAAACTACTTATCCCGAAAGCTTTTTACTGCAGCCATAAAATGGATAAAGAATGGTGCATTCTTCAGGAAATTCAAAGCAATGATCATTTACCAAATTTCCTAAAATTGACAGAACTGTTCAAGTATTTCACACATAAGAAAATTGGATATGCGTCGTATATTCCATATGTTTATATAAGGTTCGTATAAATAGATAATTTTTAATAATTATTTAAAAAATTTGCATATGCACAATTTAAAAGCAAAACTCTTATTTTCCTATTTCTCTTTCAGACCTGACATTCAATGCCGTGCGGTACATTTTTTCAATATGATGCAAGTCTTCCAAATGCCGCCCCTTAAATATAACTTAACTTTTATTTTTATTAAATGCAACTGCACAAAATGAACACACTTTTATTTTAACAACAAAACTTAATTTAAATTAAATGAAATACGTATAAACATTAAATAACATTTACAAAAATTACAATTTTCCCCTCCTGACTTTAATTTTGGCAAATTCGTCAATCAGATTGGTGTAGTCTAAAGTAGCAGCCAGTGAGGACTCTATTGAAATGAGTGCTAATTTTTTTAGTTTTGTTTGTCTTATGGAGCTTCGTAAACAGTTTTTAATAATTTTTAATTTTGAAAAACTTCTTTCCCCACTCACTACCTAGACAGGGAGTGTTAATAAAATTCTTAGCGATACAACTGTGTACATTTGGGTGTACAAAAATAGTTCAAAACTTCTAAAGGTTTCATGGACTATGTTATCATTTGGGACATACCACACAATTCTTCTAGAAAATTATTTGCCTGTATATCCGATTCTTTTTCTATTGAAAGTATTGAATAAAGATTAAAACAATATTTTTTTAGTGTTTTATCATTTATTTCTCCCAATTTAAAAATATTAAAAATTTATTTGTTTATGAATTTCGAGAACCGAAAATCGAGCAAATCAAAGAATTAATGACAATGTCTAAAAATTATTTTAAATCTATCTTCTTCTGTTAAGAGCTCATCTATAGATTTTTCGTCATCAAATTAACGCTTTTTTCTCCTGGCTCGAATTTCATTTTTCGCTGGAAATTCGGAGCTTATATCAAGATTTTCTGCAATTTCATTAGCTGTAATTTTCGTTTGGTCATAGCCAGATTGTCTGTAACTTTAAATTTTTTTTATTGTTTCTGACAACCTTTTTGCACAATCTGACAAATTTATAGTTACATGTTGCAACATCTTCGAGACAGACCGAATTTATATGAAATAAAATATCATGCCAAAGAACAACACCGCATATAAATTTATAATTTTTAATATTTTTTGTAAATCCTCTTGCTTTGACTTTAGTTTCTGTGTCTTTGTTGACTTCTTCTATTATTTCGAATAAGGCATCATATATTTCACATAATTGAAATCTTAAAGCTTTCAATGCATCTATTCGACTTGACCATCTACTATTTAGTATCGCTTAACGGATTTAAGTTAGTTGTGAAACATGTTTTTTTGGAGCTTCCCAACACTTTGTAGAATCGGAGAAAAAAGTGTACAGCTCTTGTATAATCCAAAAAAGGGTTATTCTTTCTGTAGAAGAAGACGATTTCACTTTTAAAACAAAGTTTACAGAGTGGCATGCGCCTACTTTTTAGCATAAGGTCAGATTAGCGATAATTTACGGCGCCGTAAGGGCAGTAAAATTAAGCGGGAAAATGGGTCCCACGGTTAGAGTAGTGGATGGCCAGACGAGCTGTAAAATATCGCGCAGCAACATAGCAACATAGGATAGGACCGATTTTTCGCGCTTCATTTTACTGCTTTTACGGCGACGTAAATTATCGCTTGTCTAGCCTTAGCCTTAAACTCGAGTGACACACACCATCGGATATTTTTCAAATATTCTATTTTGCACACCCTTTCTTATCCCTATGATAATTTTGATGTATTTTCATTTTACCGATTATGCCGCCCCCTTGTGATGCCGCCTGATGCGACTGCCTCACCGCATCATAGCACCGCACGGCCATGCTGACATTTTCTCTGCAGAAAAAAATAATTTTTTTATTGAATCTTCTTAACGGAAGATTGTAATAGTCTAAAATCACATTTTTGACATTTTTGTTTAATAGTTAGTCATTTGACAGAATGTCCATTGTAATGGACATTGGGACTATAATAAGAATTTAGGATAATAGTCACATACAATATATTTTTTTAATAAATTATATTTATATCAAGCAAATGTCAATTAATTTAAATGAAAATATTTAAAACAATTTTTGGTAGTTACAAAACATGTACATTACAATTTTCACAAAAAACATGAGTTTTCCCTTTACACCCAACATTTTTGCATCTAATCCTTTTTTATCGTAATCTGGCAAATGATTGTATTTTATCTATGCGTATTTCCTTCAATGGTCTCATTTCAACTCTGGGTGTTTTTGGAGTGTGGGGAGAATTCTCAGTTGATATTTTGGGACGACCAATACTTCTTTTTATGGGTTTTCCCACTTCAATTAATTTGATCTCTAATTGATCTTCAATTTGAGACAACACATTATCAGCTAATTGGTCTAATTCATCATCATCATATAAAAAGGACAATAAAATCTCTTGATCTTTTAGATAATCTGGACTAAAACCTGAAACACAAATATCAATATAGGCCTGTTGTCCATTGCAATGGACATCATCTTTTAATGTTTGTTATCAACAAAAAACAACAATAAATTATATTATCTGTGTTGAAAAAGTAGTATATAAATTGATAAGTCTACTATAATATGGTCAACATTTGCTTTTTATTAGTTAAATAATGATTGCTTTAGGCTTTAGGATATAATATCACAATATTTCAACCCTTAAAACCACCCTTGTTAGATCTTTATATAAAGAATTTATTTATCCTAAAATAATGATTTCGGCTTGCATCGATTTGCATAAAAATTTGTGATTAGGATTATCTCACCCTGTACTTTATATTCTATATTATGCTCAAGGTAGTTGATTATTTTAGGGGTGTAAACTACCCCTTATTGTCAAAATTTATATAAAAACATTGTAAACCTTAATATAGGTAAAATTTGGTTTTGATTGGTTAAATAATGATAGTTTTATACTTTAGGATATAATGTTATAATATTTCAACCCTTAATAACATTGCAATTTTTATAAGTAATTTAATAGATCTATAGAGAAACAACGTAGAATTACGTAAAAAAACATTTATTTACACAAAAATACGAATTTACAAATACAAATACAAATAGTTGTTTAGTCATCTTCATCGAGATCGACATCATCTTCGTCTTATTTCGAATTTTCGGGCTATTCGAACTTTTTGAAAAAAAAATTCGTTTTGTAAACTTTTGTAGGTATAGCTCCTTCATTTTTGGTGATCAAAAGTTTTTCACAATTGATTTTGTAGGGTTTTTTAAAGAGCTAGAAAAATATGTAAATTAAATTCTGTAATATCCCTTAGTTTTTAAGTGGGGTGAGTTTAAAGGGCTGAAATAAGGGGGTGTTTGCTCGTAAATAGAGGTTTTAAACAGCTATACCTCGCTAAATATTCACTGTAGAGACACTCTTTGTACAGGGAAATTTTAGTTATTAAAAAACTACAATAAGTATAGAATTTTATAATTTTTTTTTTGTATATCCAGCATTTTTGGATATATTTTGAAGAAAAGGGTAAAAAATACGAAATTGCAAAAAATCAATTTATTTTTAAACTAAAATTTTTCTAAAATTAGGCCTTTTAAATAGGTCAGACTTCTTATATTAGGTGTATTGATTATACGTATATAAAAAGAATTACGGAAGAGTGAAGATCAATTTTACTTAGGAAGATAGTTAGGGGGCTGTTTTCACTGATTTTTTCGTGGAAAAAAGTAGTTATCGACGTTATTTTGATCATAAGTCACTTAATTTTTATGCTAGAAACTTTTTTCTTTTTTTTTTTTGAAACACCTAATTGTATACTTGAAAAAATATTGTGTAAGTTTTCTTCGAAAATGCAAAGTTTTTCCGTTATTTGGGTTTGCATATTTCAAATTATGCATTTGACGGAATAGGCTGACCTTTAACATGCCGTATCTCGGTTTGTGCTGGTCGTAGGAAAATTATAAAAAAAAAAAGTATTTTTTTGTGTTTTTGAAGAATACAACTTTGGTATCTACAGTATTTTTGATTAAATGCATATTTTTCGAGTTATTCTCAAAAAACCCTCTAAAGATGTCGATTTTTTCGTTGAAAAACTGTTACTTTCAACCGTGAATAACTCTAAAAATATTAACTTTACGAAGAAAACGTAAAGAATAATTTTTTCTAAGAATTACTTTTTCCATCGATTTCCATGGTTAAAATGTAACGAAAAGTTCTCACCCCCGAGATGGGGTGGAAACCACCTCCAAGGTTTTAGCGTATTTTGGGCTATTCCCCTACCTTTCGTGAAAATATCAAGTAAATCCATGCTGGACGAAAAAATTGCGAGCCAAAATGCTTCATTTCTTAGCCTATATTAGTTTTCTTAGGATTCTTAAAACACATTGGCGCGAAAATTTTAAAAATTTTCGTAATAAATACAATACAATACCATAATTAAGAAGCATGGCCGAAATTTCTGGAGACAATACATAGGTTTTCGTACTCTAGCTCAGCGATTCTCAACCACCGTGTCGCGACACACTGGTGTGTCGGAAGAACCTATTAGGTGTGTCGCGAGATTTACGAATACGATATTTTTATTTATATTTTTTTACTTGTTATAATATACCAATCATGCATTCAACCATTTTTTTAACTATTAGGTATACAGGGTGTTTCATTAATAATTGTCCATATAGTAACTGGAGAAACCTTAGCACAAAATACGAAGATTTAACCTAAAACATTTAAATAAAATGTGATTCCTTACCGAGTTACAGGGTGTTTTATCTAAAAATTTAAAAATTATTTTTGTTCAGTATTTTAAAACTGTTCGACGTATCCTTTTCATACTTGGCAGGAAGTATAGGTACTGTACAAACTACTTAATCATGTTAAACAAACGTTTCTGTAATTAAGTATTTTCTATGGGAAATAAGCCACAATTTTACTAAAAAAATGAATTTATTAACGTTTCGAAGCCCAAATCAGGTTTCATTGTCAAAATACAAAATACTACTAAATAAGTAGTATTAAATATATAATATAATACTACTAAATACTAAATAAGTAGTATTCTGTATTTTGACAACGAAACCCCATTTGGGCTCCGAAATGTTAATAAATTCATTTTTTTAGCACAATTGTGGCTTATTTCCCATAGAAAATACTTAATTATAAAAATGCCACAAGGAAATAGCTTCAGAACAACATTAAGAAAACGTTTCTGTCTATTATTACCAGAGGCGCACGACGGGAGAAAGTGAATGGTTAATCCTTTCCAAATTCTACGCCACTGGCGGAATTGCTATTTTAGTTCAATTTTTGGATTCTACAATACTTTCTATGAAAATAATATACTCTTCATTTGTAACGATAAAGTCATTAGTTTTCGAGATCTTTGAAGTTAAAAATGAAACGATACGGTTATTTTGATTAATGTACTGTGTCGCTTCATTTTTAATTTCAAATATCTCGAAAACTAATTATTTTATCGTTACAAATGAACAGTATATTATTTACATAAAAAGTATTGAAAAATCAAAAATTACACTAAAATAGCAATTTCGTCAGTGGCGTAGAATTTGGGAAGGGTCAACCAGCCACTATCCCCTGTCGCACACATCTGGTAGTAGCTAGAAACATTTATTTATCTTAATTTAGTAGGGTGTACAGTACCTACACTTTCTGCCAAGTATGATAAGGATACGCCAAATAATTCTAAAGTACTGGGTACAAATAATTTTTAAATTTAAATCATATGAATCAGATCATAAATTAATCAAAATAACTGTGCCGTTTCATATTTAACTTCAAATATCTCGAAAACTAATGACTTTATCGTTACCAATGAGGAGTATATTATTTACGAAGAAAGTATTGGAGAATCTAGAAATCGCACTAAAATAGTAATTCTTCCATTGGCGTAGAATTTGAGAAGGGTTAACCATACATTATCCCCTGTCGTACGCCTCTGGTAGTAGGTTTGTTTATTAATTTAGTAGGGTGTATAGTAGTCGCACTTTCTGCCAAGTATGAAAAGGATACGTCGAATAGTTTTAAAATTCGGAGCAAAAATAGTTTTTAAATTTTTAGATAAAGCATACTGTAACTCAGTAAGGAACCACATTTTATTTAAGTGTTTTAGGTTAAATCTTCGTATTTTGTGCTAAGGCTTCTCCAGTTACTATATGGACAATTATTAAAGAAACACCTTGTATACGACGTTATACCAATCAGTAAAGTGCCAATCCGTAATTGTTTCCTCTCTAACTGTTTTTAAAATTTAACCGACATAACTTGCGTTATGAATAGTTTATAGTTTGTACATAATTTGCAAAAATTTGTACATATAAGGGTGTCGCGAATCTGTAAGGAGTACGTTAGTGCGTCGCTGAGTAAAAAAGGTTGAGAACCGCTGCTCTAGCTAACTGAAAAGCTTGTCAAATTAATGAGCGCGCTAATAACCGGAAAAATAGCTCAAAAGATGGAAAACATAATACATTGCGAAACAAAAAGAGATTAAACTAGTGGGGGTGGAAATTATCGTTATAAACGTCTAAAATAACATTACATTACATAATTTCCCACCTTGAGACGTATCAGAGGAGTATGGCAACTGTCACTGTGACAGTAGAATTTTATAAAATACTCCTCTCACAGACGTCAAATGTCCAGTTGCACCAATAAATAAACGATTGATTTGGATTGCCCGTTTATTTTAAAATATAGTTGTCGAAAAACTGTCAAATTAAAAACAGAAATTTTAACGATTCTCCCAAAAATATTAAATTTTAACCTTTTTCGAAAGAAACGAAAAGTGTTGTGTTATTATATTTGAGTAACAAATTTAATATTTTTCGGGAGAATCGTCAAAATTTCTGTTTTTATTTGACAGTTTTTTTTGACAATTACTATATTTTAAAATAAACGGGCAATCCAAATCAAAAACTCAATCGTTTATTGGTTGGTGCAACTGGACTAAAGGTGGGAAACTATGTAATGTAATGTTAATTAATACGTTTATAACGATAATTTCCACCTCCACTAGTTTCACCTCGTTTTATTTCACAATGTATTATGTTTTCCATCTTTTGAGCTATTTTGCCGGTTATCAGCGCACTCATCACTGTATATCAAATACGAGCTATTACGAACTCCTGAGAAATACCTAATTATTTCCCTAGGCCCTAGAATATTATTTCAGCAAGCTTTTTGATATGAAACTACTTACATATATTTAATTATTACGTTTTATTTTTAGAGATAAGAAAACAAATGTCGTGGGTGGATATGAAATAAGATTACTCGATACAATGAGCTCAATCTTCAATTTTAATTATACTTTGGTGTCTTATGATAATATTTTGAACAAAAGTAAATTAGAATTCTTGGAAAAAGATGTAAGTTCATTCAAAATTTATTTAAAGAGAATAAGAGATAGAAAATGAAAAACTTAGAACTCAGGACATATTGACGGAAATGAGTTCAATTTTTATATTTGGGGGATTTGGAGGTCACTGAACACGGATTTCATGACGGCGATTGTCTCCGATGTACCTGGTGCCCAGGGTGGAACTCGTTGCCTGTGACTATCGAATAATTCGCGAAATGAATATTGAATCGAAAAATTGAAAAATACGTTTTCAAAAATCTATCGAATGACACTAAACACGACCCCCACTCCACCCCCTGGAGGTGAGGTGGAGGTAATTTTAAAATCCTAAATGGAAACCGCCATTTTTTATTACAAATTTGTATTGCTTACGTAAAAATAAGCAACTTTTATTCGAGACATTTTTTCGAATTGTGGACAGATGGCGCTATAATCGGAAAAAATTATTTATCTTGAGTTAAATTATAGAAACGGTCTTATATCTCAAGAAATTTACTTCCAAATAAAAACCAAAAAATGTACAAACATGAAAGGTAGTCGAAATCGGCAAAAAAATTGAATCTTTATTGTTTATTTATAAAGCATAACGTAAAAAATTAATGTAGAAAGAGAAATTATGTATAGTTTATATAATTAGCTACAATCTGTAAAAGTTTCAAGTTTCCTCATTGTAAAAAACAAGATAACTTAAGCATTTTCCGTTAAAATCGTTTTTTATTTAAACAATTAATAAACAAAAAAATTTTTATTGACTATTCCTGTATTGTTCCCGCGAATGCATATGTCTGCAAATTTTTAGTCATTTGCATTGAAGAAAAGGCAGTAAATTAACGTCCAAAGATTTGACCCACACGATTGAACTATAGAAAAGCGTTTAATTCATTAATCCGACAAAACGAATTGTAATGTTAATTGTAGCACAAAACGTCTCTACCGGTGGTTTTTCTAAGACTACTATAAAAACACGAATTTTTTTGATTTCGAATTTTGGTTGAAGTTTTGTTTTGTATCGTATTGAAATTTGACACGAATAAACGCCGATTTATATATAAACAAATATATGAGCATTCAAAATTTGAAACTTTATTGTTTACTTATGAAGCATAACGTAAACAATTAACGTAAAAAGTGAAATTATGTATAGTTCATATCATTAGCTACAATCCGTAAAAGTTTCAAATTTCCCCATTGTAAAAAAGAAGAGAATTTAAGCATTTTCCAATAAAATCGTTTTTTTTATTTAAACAATTAATAAACATAAAAAAAATTTATTGACTATTCATGTATTGTTCCCGTGAATGCATATGTCTGCAAATTTTCATTCATTTGCATTGAAGAAAAGTAAGTAAAATTAACGTCTAAATATTTGATCCAAACTATTGAAGTAAAGAAAAGCGTTTAATAAGTGTGCATGTCGTGAATACAATAAAATTTGTATTTCAAAATGCCATGGTTCACTATCTTGTCAAAATAAAAATGATTAGTCTGCAAAGGGTGTTTTAAATAAAGAATAATACATCATGGATAATTTTATTTATTTATCAACATTGGTCATTCTGTCCACTATCGTTATTGACCGATTATTGATGAAAACTCTATAAGTTATTTTTTTACATTGGTCATTAGCTAATGTTATTGTCGTTAAAGGTCGGGAATTGTCGTTAATCACCAGGAAAAATGGATATTCACGACATTGAGCGGTCTTTAACGTCAATGTCCAATTTACATTATTGTCCGTAACTTATAATATATCACCTGGCATTTCATCCATGCTACGAACTGCTTTAAAAGCGCCAAAATATAAAAATAATTTTTGGATATTTTATTATATATACTATAAAAGTATTTTGAGAAAGTTTACTAATGAAAAATTCACATTCAGCGACCTCCAAAACCCCCGAGTAATGGTTATTGACTCGTTATAGGCTCGTGCTCAGCCCGACTGCAACCTATTTGGGAGTACTGTTTACCAGGACTCTCAACTGGGATGCAGATCTAAAGGCAACTTTAGATAGGGTCAGAAATAGAGCCAGACTTCTCAATCCCCTCTCTGGGAGAATTGGCAAGACACACACGAAAACTCTCATCCACACTTACAAGACCTATATTCAACCCGTCATTGAGTATAAATCGGGTCTCTATTGTTCAATAGAACACAAAAACAGAAGTTGTTGCGAGTGGAACGTAGAATCGTGCGTAGAGCAAACTACGAGCCCTGGAGATTCCCCTCAATCAAAATCCATAACCTTTCTAATATCCCCACAATTATCCAGAGAATTAACTCTCTGAACAGGAACTTCACATCTAAAGTAATCAATGGCCCTCTCTCTGACACACAGCAATCTCTAAAATGTTCCTGTCTTTCTCTCGGCTACGTATTCTGCCACCGAAATCCCAAACGGAAAAAGTTTCACCCACCGTCTGCCCTAATGCAACCATGCATTGACGTACTCCCGGCAGAATACGAAGAAATCCTTGAGGCTACCCCGCTAGCCTACCGTACCCTCCTTGTCTAACTCCTCTTCCCTACCCCGAACAGGGAGAAGTTGGTTTTTTGCGGTTTCCCAACTTCATTGCACAATTATACCTGTTCGCCCTAAGAAAATAGCCGCAACTATTTTCTACCACTTGAACTCTCACTGTCCACGCAATGTCTAAAGCCACCTCCTGACCGCCCACGAAGACTGCAGGCTTGCCTGTCCAGTGTACAATGGTTTCTAGGGAGCTTGGTCGAGGGCAAAGCACGGACAGTACACACACATGTCAATGGAAAGAACACCATATTCCATCAAACTTTCTTCTCTGATTTCTGATAGTCAGCTGGACCACCACCGTCCAGCAACACACAGGCCACACCACACCTTGCCCCAGTGTTTTTGACTGTTTGTTTTTGAAGTTATACTTCTTTACGGGCGTAATGACGGTGAAATTTTATATGGGAAAACCTAGCGACCGGGCGCATGCGCATTATAACTTTGTTCTGATTGGATGTTCAAATGACATGACAAAAATTATCCAATATGGCAGCTGTGGCACAGCTGTGGGACTGTGTTTGGTTATAATGTATGCTTGTTGCGTTTTAAAATTTGTAGGAAGAGAAACAACAAACAAAATGTTAGTTAATGGTTATACTGCCTTTTTAAATAGTTTTCATATTATATTTTTGGACTTATTTACATAGAAAAGATGATTGTTGCATGCCAATGTGAAAGCTCATCAAACTGTGCCTAGTATGAGTGCCGCAGATCTCGCTTATTCAAAGCTAAAGAATCTTTCACTGGTAAGTGTTTTATAAATAGTTGATCAAATTTTGTTATGATATTTGAACATAGCCACTTTGCACGACGCAAGTGATTGCGAAATTTATTAGTCGTTATACGGGCTCCGATACCTACCTTGAACCTACCAAAATACATAAGTAGTATGTACCTAATACTTTTTTTTACATAATTTGATTACCATCAAAATTTCTATCAATATTCACCTAATATATTGTCTTCTTACCCTATGTTTTGTTGTATTTTTTCAATTCTAAATCATTTCAATTCAAAATCAAAATAATTTGATTTACATAAGTTAAAAATGTCAAAAGGTTAATCTGTTTAGTTAGACGATCTTCGCACATAATGACAAGCTGTCTCTGTGGCGCAGTTTTAATGCGAATGAATCCCAATACAACGCAAATACCAGCCGCGTGGTAAGTTGGTTCGAATCCCAATAGAAACTTTTATTTTTTTATTTTTTTTATACATTTTATGATTGTAAGTATATTTATTATATAATTTTATTTTCAGAAAATACGTATTTAGTTAAAAATTTTTCCAACAATTAATGTTCAGAAATCATTTGTGGCATTTTTAATGTGTTTGTGTGTGTTTTATTTTTTTATTATTTTAATTTTTGGCACTGTTTTAATAAAAATGTTTGAGAAGTATTAAGTATAAATTAATTTAATATTTAAATAAAATATAAATAAAAAGTATATTAATTTCGTTCATAATCATATAATCATATAATAGAAGTATAACTTCTTACGTGCGTACAAAGTACACACACATTCTTTTTTTCTGCCTACTAGCATAAAAAATCCTAAACAGGGACAACTCAATGTAATCCTTTGAAATAAAGAAATCCTTTACCCTCCCACAAAACATACATTGAGAAGAAAGTTATTGACTGATTTTGAATGATTATAACATAAAATTCCAAGCGACGAGTTCCACACTGGCCACCAGGTACCTTGAAGTCCATCATCATAATCATCATGCAACCTCGTCCGTCCACTGCTGGACATAGGTCTCTCCCATTTTTCGCCGCTCTCCACGGTTCTGTGCATCTTGTTGCCATTTCTTGTACCGGGTGTCCCAATAAGAATGGCTCTCGGCCATATCTCAGGAACCGTTTATAGTACAGCTTTGAGAAAAAATATTTATAACAAAAGTCTCCTCGGGAAAAGCCTGGAAATTATTTTCATAATTGTAGATCCACCGCTAGAGGGCGTAATTGAATATCAAAAATTAAAAAATCAAAATTTTACAAAATTTACCCAACGAAAGGGCACTAGAAATACAATCATCGGATTCTTCAGAAAATTATGCGCATATTTGATTTCACAAGTTTAAGTCTACCTTTGCAAATAAGAGGTGGGGGTGAGTGGGAACCTTCTTATGAAAAAATGGCTGTAACTACGGTTCTGCTAAATCGAATTTTGCATACTTAGTCTTGTTGAAAACAGCTCTTTTTCGTCAATGTAAGTGTCTTATTTTCGAAATAGCCTAGTAAGTAATATTCAAGCTAGGAGACGTTATTTAATTATTTTCAGAAATCTAGTTTTCTTTGGAAAATATTAAATACAAGTATGCATTTTTAATCCTGTATTACAAAATAAGACCATATTAGCAACATAATACCGAAAACCGCATGTCGATACCTTTTTTCTATCTCGAGATATCTCAAGAAATGTGTAAATTTTAAACATAACTGTTACTGTCGCCGGTAAACGAGGTTAAGGAAAAGTAGTGTGCTATGGAAAAAAACAAATAAACATTTTCCAGATGTAAACGTATATAATTAATTATAACAAAAATAAGACCAACAACACTATAAAATATAACAAAGAAATAAAAGCAACTACTTACTTAGTCTTAGTGACTGCCTAAATGTTCAAATTGTTGCCCATTATTTTCGATGCAAGCATTTACTCTTTCAAGAGTAGATGGAATAGCAACAGATTTAACTGTTTTGGACTTTTATTTATGGGGATGAATTAAAGACCTTGTTTTTGCCGCTAGGCCCACTACTCGAGAAAACATGATCTAGAATTTAGAGCATACGAAACGCCATTCAAAGCATTGCGAAAGCAGAAATTGGGACTGCTGCTCAATTTACTCTTGAAAGAGTAAATGCTTGCATCGGAAATGATGTGCAACAATTTGAACATTTAGGTCGTCACTAAGTAAGTAGTTGCTTTTATTTCTTTGTTTTATTTTATAGTGTTGCTTGACTTATTGTTGTTTTAATTAATTATATACGTTTACATCTGGAAAATGTTTCTTAGTTTTTTCCATAGCACACTACTTTTTCTTAACTTCATTTACCGGTGACATTAACAGTTGTTTAAAATTTAAAAATGCATACTTGTATTTAATATTTTCCAAAGAAAACTAGATTTCTGAAAATTATTAAATAACGCATCCTAGCTTGCACATTACTTATTATGCTCTTTCGAAAATAACACACTTACATTGACTAAAAAGAACTGTTTTCAACAAGACCAAGTATGCAAAATTCGATTCAGCAGAACCGGACATGCAGCCATTTTTTCATAAGAAGGTTCCCACTCACCCCCACCTCTTATTTGCAAAGGTAGACTTAAACTTATGAAATCAAATATGCGCAGAATTTTATGAAGAATACGATGATCGGATTTCCAGTGCCCCTTCATTAGGTAAATTTTGTAAAATTTTGATTTTTTAATTTTTGATATTCAATTACGCCCTCTAGCGGTGGACCTACAATTATGAAAATAATTTCCAGGCTTTTCCCGAGGCGACTTTTGTTATAAATATTTTTTTCTCAAAGCTGTGCTATAAACGGTTCCTGAGATAGGGCCGAGAGCCATTCTTATTGGGACACCCGGTACATTCGTTTAATGTCGTCCATCCAGCGTGTTGGTGCTCGTCCTCTGCTGCGTTTTTCTTCTTTTGGGCGCCAGTCAATTAATTTTCTGGTCCATCTTGAGTTTTTCAGTCTCGCTACGTGACCTGCCCACTCGAAGTCCATCGCTGTCATAAAATTAGTGCTCAGCAACCCCCAAAACCCCGGAGTCCGGAGTAATGGTTATTGACTAATTTTGAATTATTATAACATAAATCTACAGGCGACGAGCTCCACCCTGGGAACAGGTACCTCGAAGACCATCGGGGTAATAAAATTCTTGTTCAGCGACCCCAAAAACCCTTGAGTATTGGGACCGTGCAAGTTCGGCAAAGCGACACCTATTTCTACGCTCTGCAACTTTATTCGCACTTTTAATTATCTTGGCCAATTATATTAGTCCTGGTTACTGGATAATTGTCAAGGCCATAGTCCAAAAAAATAATAAGAAGAAAAAATAAGATTCAGGTTATGTTATTAAAACGTAAACAATTGTATGTAGTAAATAAAATTAGTTATTAAAATGCAGTACTGCAAGCAAAATACAATTAATTAAATTTACCTTTATATAATAATTGCATATCATATCAATATTGTGGAGCAACATATAATTTTTCTTCTTCAATGACAGTAGATGTGAAATGTACGTCAATTTTGACAATTTCAATTGACAATATGAATTATTTAAGAAAGTTGCAATATTTCTCCGCTATTCGCGCACGATCGTTTCTCAATTCCCTTCCAAGTACTTGCACACAGCGAATAAAAATTGAACTCATTTCCGTCAATATTTCCCAAGTTCTAAATTTTTCATTTTCAATTTCTTCGAGATGTACTTTGAAAATTCATTTTTTTGATGCACAAAACGCAATTTTCATCTCCCGGAGATCAATTTAGTTCACAAAATTTCCTGTCACTTTCTCGAATTGAATCAGGAGCGTCATTTGAAATATTGATAGGGGGGCAAGCATTATATGTACAATACATTATATATGCAAACATAATACAAAATTGATCTATTTCTTGTAAATTTCAGTCATTTTCAGGGCCAGGAGGCGGCAAATGCCCCCCCTGACCCTATCAAATGACGCCCCTGAATTGAATGCAAAAAGTTGCAAGACGATTCGTCTTACTTTCCTATGTCCGTCCCACCTTGACTTTTTTTTGTTTTTTTTTTTGGCTTTAAGGTAAAACCCACACAGCCAGATACAAATTTTGTAAAAGAGAGTACAAGGATTTAACACAAGGATTACACTCTTCTCGCCCAGGGCACCTTGACTTGACAGTATAGGGATTATAGGCAATGCAGTCCTTATGAGAGATTTTAGCGCGGTGATGTCGTTTTTATCAAAAAGAATTTGTAATCGAACATTAGAGAGATTAAATTAAAACTGTTTTAGAAAGAAAATCTACAATTTTAGGATTCGTATGTGTTTAAGTTTATTTCATATACTGTAGTTATTACGCATATGAATCCTAAAATTTTCGATTGCCTTTCTAAAACAGTTTTAATTTAATCTCTCTAATGTTCGAATACAGATTCTTTTTGGAAAAATCGGCATCACCACGCTATAAACTCTCATAGGACTGCATTGCCTATGTTCCCTATACTGTAAGGTCAAGGTGGGAAGGACATAGGTTTTGGGCCTTTTGGTGCTTCATTGATTCGAATAATTTAAATTTTGCTTTTGCAGATTTTATCCGGTAAACTTTCATGGGGTATAGGTTCCGTGACCTTTAGCGAAGAGCGATCACGCAAATTCGACACAACGTTTTTTGTTTTCCTTGATGGCTATTCTGCACTCTTCAATAAAGACTTTGTAAATATCAAAGATCATAAATGTTTATTCGACAACGTAATACTTCAAATATTTTCGATCACTGTGGGGTTCCTTATTTTAGGTATTGTTTATATATACCTAAGACTATTCAACTCCCATCGATCTTTATGGTCGTATGTATTGGTAAGTAAGCTGATTAATATTATCCAATTAAAGAACTATTATTATTATATTATCTGTGAGCGGCCGTGGGTAACGGCATAAACGCTGGCCTCATACGCCAGTAGACGTGGGTTCGATCCCTGCCAAAGACAAACCTTTTTCATTTCCAATAATGACACGAGCCGTCTCACCGTGCCTCGGAGAGTACGTTAAGCCGTCGGTCCCCCTGGGCTAGTGTACATCGACACTAGTTACTTGAAACAGGGTTAAAGATGTAATTGGCGCTGGAACTATCCGAAAGGATCTCCCCGGCAAAAATGCCATACGATATTATTATTATTATATTATCTTATCCGAAAATGTAGAAAAAATTATAAAGACACAGAAAAAAGGGGAATAATCAAAAATTATAACAACTGGTTTTATTTATGCATGTAGATTAAAATAGAGGAATGAATTGTATTCACATGTAACCACTATTACTCTAGAACTTTTTATGAAAAATAATTTAGAGAAAGAGAAAATTCTTTATAAGTTGGAATGCAGAATCCTTGCCTGAGCTTTTTACAAATTTGTAAAGCATACAGGCCGATAAATAGTGGACAATGGGAGAATCTACAATATATGTACATTAATCACCTCCCCGCTTATCTAGATAAAATTCCAACAGAATTGTGCATCCTTAGTACTGAGTAAAAAAAATAAAAAAGACTTATCAAAAAGTTAAGCATTTTGTAAGAAACTCATAACTCGTATAAAAAACTTCACTTATTTGTGGCTTAGAAAATCGCAAAATAAGTCATACATTTTGAGATTATATAAATGTTCATAACTTATGTAAAAATTAAGTTAGAACCTTCTTATTACACGGAATGCTGAGACTTCTTGTGCTTAAATTCTATTTTAAATTTCAAATCAAATGGTCAAATAGTTTAAAAGTTATTTAATTTGTTTATATAACAAATTCATTTTTTTTTGCAACACTGTAAGTCAGAAAATTATGACGTTACAGTAACACTTCGGACAGTTTATGAAAGAAGAATATTTATATTATTAACTTAATTAAAAAAAATTACAAAAAGTAATTTTAAACAGTGTAAAATAATTTTTACATAAGTTATGAACATTTATACAATCTCAAAATGTATGATTTATTTTGCAATTTTCTAAGTCACAAAAAAGGATAGACATACTCAGCGAACACCATATTGAAGTTTTTTATGAGTTTCTTACTCTCAGTTTAAAATGCTTAACTTTTTGGTAATAAACGAAAAAAGCGAAAATTTACCGTTTTTTTGATCTTCATTTGTTTATAACTATGTAAGTATATCATCAAAATCGGCTGCAGGAAACATATAGGTTAATAATATAGATGTCCATACTACTCAAAAAACTTGGTTTCGGCCTGGAGGGGGTTGTGTCACCAACAGGATATTTTTTTTCCTTATTTCTCTGAACTACACTAAGCGTCAAAATTATTGCATTACCTTAAAAATGAGACATTTTTACTGTCTCATATTTCCTAAACCTGTTGTTCGATTTTAGTGATTTTTTTAATATGTTAGCTTTATTCTTCAAGAATATCGATATAAGGTATCTGAAGGTAATATCGCCAAGCTAAGGTTTAGAATTTTTTGTGAGATCGTGGGTCATATTAAAAAATATGTCACAACTTGAGCTATTCGATGAACCACTTGAAATTACGTAGAATCCACTAAAATAATAATTTGGCTATTTTTACACATTTACTGGACAATTTAAAAAAAAAAGTCATCTTTGGCGATATTTCCAACCCTTGTTGGTAATATCGCCAACCTATTATTTCGAATACAATACGGTCTAACAATTGAACATTATACTTCAAAATGATATATTTGCTGAAAAATAACAATAAGTAAGTATTTAAAAACAGTAAGATTTTTGTACCATAATCTGGAGTGGTTAGAATATCTGAAAATGAAATGTCATGTTTTTCTTGATCTGATGTTTCCATCTCACGTAACTCTATATCATCAGAATCACTGTTGCTTGTCGATGACTCTACGGTAGAGCGCTTTTTAATTTTTCCAACCTTCGACGTATCTGGAGAAGGTTGCCAAGGCAACCAAAACTCCAAGAAGAGATGATAACGCCAAGGCGTTATTACCATCCATTGGACTTGGCGATATTACCGATATACACATAAATTGTTTGTAATTTGGTTTTCAAAGATAAGCCAAACTATATTAAAAATCTGAATGCATCATTCCATTCCTTAGGAAACAAAGTACAAATCACTGAACTCAAATAATATTACCCATCAATAACGCCGCTCCAATCTAATAAACACAATAGATGTAAAATTATAAACGGTACTTCTTCTACACCGAACACTGATACTCAACTGTCATAAACACCGCTGGCGAATCTAAGGTCATCGCAAACATGATCACGTGATTTAGAATACTATGAGGAACATATCCATGTTGCCATTTATTATTTAGCAAACGTACTTTCTCAGAAATCACGAGTTGGCGATATTACCAAGATGGCGTTATTACCTGCACATACCTTAATAATATTGTTGCTAAACAGATAAGTGTCATTGTATACCGGGTGTAACAATGATAGTGTGATTTTTCCCCAAAGTTTGGAACACCCTGTGGAATATTCTAGCATATATAAAATATTGAAATTAAAACTCAACTGTAACCTTAGGCCATCTAAACATTTTGCTTTTTGATTCATTCGCTTATGTTGGATAATAAAAAAGTTAGGGACTTTAACAACTTGCAACGTTCTTCATCAATACAGGGTGTTTCTAAATAAGTGCGACACACTTTAAGAGGTAATTCTGCATGAAAAAATAATGACCGTTTACTTGATGAACATGTGTCCGCAAATGCTTCGTTTCCGAGATACGGGATGTTAAATTTTTTCTTACAAACTGACGATTTCTTTATTGCTCTAAAACCGGTTGAGATATGTACATGAAATTTGGTAGGTTTTAAGAGGTAGTTATTGCGCATTTTTTGACGTACAATTAAGAATTTTATATTCACCATTGGCGTGCATACGAGTCATATTACCCGGTCATATTGCCGTATGCACACCAATGGTGAATTTAAAACTCTTAATTATATGCCAAAAAATGCGCAATAACTACCTCTTAAAACCTACCAAATTTCATTTGAATATCTCAACCGGTTTTAGAGCAATAAATAAATCATCAGTTTGTAAGAAAAAATTCAACATCCCGTATCTCGGAAACGAAGTATTTGCGGACATATGTGTATAAAGCAATCTGTCATTATTTTTTCATGCAGAATTACCCCTTAAAGGTTGTCGCACTTATTTAGAAACACCCTGTATTGATGAAGAACGTTGCTAGTTGTTAAAGTACCTAATTTTTTATTATCCAACAAAAGCGAATGAATCAAAAAGCAAAATGTTTAGATGGCCTAAGGTTACAGTTGAGTTTTAATTTCAATATTTTATTTCTGCCAGAATATTCCACAGGGTGTTCCAAACTTTGAGGAAAAAACACACTGTCATTGCTGCACCCGGTATACAATGGCACTTATCTGTTTAGCAGCAATATTATTACATCGATATTCTTGAAGAATAAAGCTATAACATGTTAAAAAAATCACTAAAATCGAACTTAGGAAATATGAGACATTAAAAATGTTCCATTTTTAAGGTGACGCGATACTTTTTTGGCGGAGTGTATTTAGTCTGTTCTGGTTTTTACCATACAGCGACAGGTATTAACTGATTTTTGCCCATGATTGCAAGTTAGCTTTGAATGTCCAAAAGATGCATACTCACAAGGATGTACAGAATGCACATCATAAAAATAAATGCATAAATATAAAATAAACAATAAATTAAGTTAAAAACAGTTTTCTTCTTCTTCTTGATGTGCCTATTCGTGACGCATTTCTTAGTTAAGTTAAAAATAGTTTTCTTCTTCTTCTCGATGTGCCTATCCGCGAGTCATCCGTTATTCATTTCGCATAATGAGTCCGAAGTACCTATTCTAACTTTCGAGATTTAACGGTGGTTAGTACTTCTCAGGTTCTTCTTCATTCTTCTGAGGGCCTCCTCATTTGTGACCAGGTCAGTTCACGGGATTTTGAGTAAGTATTCTCCGATACAGCCACATCACAAATGCTTCAAATTTTCTGCACATATCTTCGTTCAAGGTCCACGATTCAACGCTATAAAAAAGTACAGAGAAGACGTAGCATCACAGCATTCTCACCTTTATGCCAAGCTAGAGGTTGTGGTTCTTGAAGAAAGCCCCCATCCGATTGAAGGCCGATCTAGCTTTTCCGATGCACGCTCTTATCTCTTGGTTGTTGATCCATTCTTCATTTATTATGTTGCTGAGGTACTTGTAGTGCATCACTCTTCCTACAGCGGTTTGGTTGATGTAAAGTTGACCTTCTGCTGTCTTTTAAAAGTTAAAAACGTTCTTTTACAATACTATTTACCTGAAGTGTACCTTTAAAATAGTCAAAAATACATATTTATATACTGTTGCTGTTTTTCTGTTTCTGATCAAAACTGATTTTTTTCTGGTTATCTTTCCAGATCATCAACAGGATATTCTTAATAATCATATCTCAAGATAACTCAAATGAAAAAATAAAGTTACCTTTAACCTCTACCTCTACAGAGTACAATTTTCAAGAGTCGTTTATGAAACCAATACATCCCATTTTCAAAATGTAAAGTTATAATATGACTGCAACAATAAATTAATCATAATTTGAAAAAAAATTAAATATCTGGTCTTTAAACTACGACTAATATATTGTTATAATTTCTTACTTAAGTCAAAATCTGATGGCATAGAAATTTTTATTAAAATTGTAAGACCCTATCTGAGTGTTGACAACTATAAACTTTACATTGCATAATCTACTGTTTGTAATACACCTAGGGGGCATCCATAAACTACGTCGTAAAAAATTTGGACTTTTTAATACCCTCCCCCCTCCGTCGTAATTCGTCGTTTACAGACGAACCCCCCTCCCCCCATATCTACGTCGTCATTGCAATTCACGACCCCCCTTCAGTGATTTAAAAAAATTCAATGTTATTTCTGTTTTTTTAATCAACCTTGAAACTTTATTTGCGAATGTATCATAACAAGAACAATTAAGGGGATAGGCGCAAAATCTTGGTGCAATGCTATTTAAATGCATTATTTTTTCGAAGATTACATTATTACCGAGAGCTGAAAGTCCCTTAGAATAAACAAAAGGTTTCTTTTGAATGAAATTTTGAACTTAAAAATCAGACTAAATATTCTCTTTTTTTATCCCTGTAACTTATTAAAATAAACATTATAGATGTTTTCAGACACTTTTGGCCCTCGGTAATAATGTAATCTCTTAATCTACGTTTAAATTTTTCAGAAATTTTTATAAGTTTTCTGAGTGTTCGAAAAAAATTAATGCATTTAAATAGCATTGGACCAAGATTTTGCGTATAAATCTTCTCTAAGTATAAATACGACTAACTAAATAGAACACAATATTTTATTTCCATTCATTCTTTCAGAACTATTTTTTCACACACAGTATGCAGCACATAAATGAACTAACAATTTAATATTGTTTGCTTCCAGATGTTGTTCTGTATAATATAGAAGCGCTTGTTTAAACACAAAGAACAATGTCTTATGGTTTGTTGTCCTGTACAAAAGTGCTACCTAATATTATTTTAAGGCTGTGACTGATAAAAACGAAATGTATGCGATAAAAGTATCTACAAGAGAATTCTTTTTAATTTTAACAAAGGTGTATTTATTCGTAAACGTTTTGTTTTATTTTCAATTTCATTTCAAAAATTATGCGGTTTTATATGAATATCTGATACTTTAATGCTGGTAAAAGCTAGTAAAGAATTATATTTATAGAGGCAATAGCGACAAATTTAAATATACCAATATATCAAACGACGTCGAATGTTGTGCACTCATACACCCCACCCCCCTGTCGTATTTCGTCGAAATAAGCAAGCCCCCCCTCCCTCTTCTCAACGACGTAGTTTATGGATGTCCCCCTAACTCTGTTTTGGTTTTAGATTATATTTCCTTCTCTATTTGAACAGACTTCCTCCATCAAGATCGTTCAAACACTATCTTTGAGAATAATGTTTATTTGCTGGTGGGTGGGTTCCTACATTTTAGTCATATTTTTTAAAATAAATTTAATATCTTGCTTAATTGAAAGCTATGCCGAAAAACTGACCTTTGAAGGCTTGTACTACAGGGGATACACATTTCAGGTAAAATAACAACTATATTGTACAATTTTATATAAAAAACAATTGGTACTAATTGATAATAATTTATAATAAGTATTTATAGAGCTACTTGGCCTAAGGTTTGACCAAGAAAGTCACCTGATCTTTTATCAATTCATTATGATTGTTATCATGCAGTTATCATGATTGTTATCAGTGATAAGCGCGCTAAAAACCGGCAAAATAGCGCAAAAGATAGAAAACATAATACATTGCGAAACAAAAAGAGATGAAACTAGTGGAGATGGAAATTATCGTTATAAATATAAAAATTAACATTACCTTACCTACATATAGTTTCACACCATTAGATGTGTCAAAGGAGTACGACAACTGTCACTGTGACAGTAAAATCTTATCAAATATTCCTGTCACAGACGTCTAAAGGTGGGAAACTAGGTAATGTAATGTTAATTTATACGTTTATAACGACCATTTCCACCTCCAATAGTTTCATCTCTTTTTGTTTCGCAATTTATTATGTTTTTCATCTTTTGTGCTATTTTGCCGGTTAGTAGCGCGCTCATCACTGTATATTTATCGGTCTTCTCGATGTTATTTTATATTATTACCTAATTTATTTATAAAACTCAATAGACTTGAAGACCTATGGCTAAAAATATTTACTATTACAACTACCTACTCTTTAAACTCACTAAACTACATTTAATCCTTAATTTTTTATAAATCTTCATTCTTTCGGTCCTTCCATTATTTTCTTGTTCTACCATTCCTATTTTTATGCTTTTCGTGAGATTAGCATTTTCAGCATTCTTTCCTTTCTTATTATTTCGATAGTTTTCAGTTTTTATATAGGTAGGTACATACATAATTCTCAAATTTCTTTATTATTTATAATTTTCTATTATTTTTAGAGTACTAAGTACGACTATTTTTTTATAATGTCAGAATGCCAGCGTGCTCCAGCTCCTTTTTGCCAAAAACTACAGCAAAAATTTTCTTATTATGAGACTGAAGATATATGCGAACTTGTTTCAAAACCTATAAAATCCAAGGTGGCAATAATCGGAGAAAAATTTAAACTGCAATATGCTGCGAGTTATGTAAGTAAGTTTACGAAAACAGAAAATATATCAGAACTATTGTGTAGATGTAGAACATTAGTTTGTTAAAATAAAGAAAAAATCAATAATGTATATTAGGGTGGGTCGAAAAATAATAATTTTGCCTTTGGTCTATATAAGTAAAATGCAAAGTAAAATAAAGTTATATTATATTGAATCCCCAACTAGCGCATCACATTTAAAATTTAGTTTTTTTTCAGAAATCAAGACATTTTTCAATTATTTTTACAATCTTTAGCCAATAATATTTGAACGTGCTATAGTGAAAACTGTTTAGTTAGTAGTTTAAAAAATAGGAAATAAATTTGAAACAGACAATATCTTTTAATTTGCGGTAGCGCAAAATACTCAAAAATTGTTAAAATCCACATATTAGCACCTTAAACGAAGGTGTGGTCTAGTATGTTGTGTTGGGTGATATTAGCACAATCCATTTTTTGTTCTTTTATTTTACACTCCATTTAATTGGAATATAATTATTATAGTGTGTTTAAAGTTATAAAGGATATAAATAAAACAACTTATAATTTTAATAACATGTTTAATTGAAACAAAAAAGAAAGCAAATTATAGCCAAACAATGTCAACAAATTAAATGAAATTTTGACATTAGAAGGAGTTTTTTACTCATTATTTCTGAGTGGGTACGTTGAAGCTGCGCTTGCTGTCAAACTTTGGCATCGAAGCTCTGGATGATACGGCAGATTTTATGAAACCATCTCATTACTTAGCACCGACGACTTTTTTAGATGCTTCAGTCATTAACTTGACGCAGCGTTCCACGGCTTGAGTATTATATAGAAATTTTCCAAAGTTCCAATCCTCGGGTGTTTCACCAGCAGTGACTTTAGCCCAAACTTCATCAGAGACTCTCCGTAATAGTGATGGTGGTGTAATTTCAGTGGTGTTCCAATCAAATAATTCAGTAGAGTCAGTCGCATGAAAGGTGATTTTTGAAGGTCGAAAAACCCTAACTGTTTCTGTAGCTAACATCCTTGCTTTGATTATTCTTCGGAATCCTAATTCTCTTATGTATTTCCTTTCATCCACTATTATCCTCAGTAGCAAATTTTCTGGGTGGAAAAAAATGCATTTCTTTGGATTACAGGATCAACTACTTTAATCAAATTCTCTGGTAGAAATCTGGTTGAATGATAGCCTCAAAAACGTGTTCAGGTCCATCTGTTATGTATTTGCTGCACTTTATTTTGAACCATACAGGCATTATGAACCTAAAGATTGTAAAAATAATAATTGAAAAATCTCTTAATTTCTGAAAAAATCTAAATTTTAAGTATGATGCGCTAGCTGGGGGTTCAATATATAATTTTATTTTACTTTGCATTTTACTTATATACCCAAAGGCAAGTTTTCCGCGGTATAGCGATTAAAAATTAAACATTATTGTTTTTAGACCCACCCTAATGTATATATAGGCTTAATTACACACACACCGATGTTGGACGGTCGATTTTCTACCGGCCGACGGCCGTCCAAATCACAATAGTGAACCACATGGGAGAACAAAGGATATACAAACGACGTTAATATATAAGGTATCCCAAAAGTAGCGGAACGGTCGAATATTTCGCGAATTGAACATCGGATCGAAAAACTGAAAAATCACAATTCGAAAAATGTCTCGAATAAAAGTTGCTTACTTTTACATAAGGAATCTAAATCTGCAATAAAAAATGGAGGTTTATATTTAAGATTTCAAAGTTACTCCACACCCCTCCTCCAGGGGGTGGAGTGGGGGATCATGTTTAGTGTCATTCGATAGATTTTTGAAAAATATTTAATACGTATTTTTCAGTTTTTCGATCCGATGTTCATTTCGAGAAATATTTGACCGTTCCGCTACATTTGGGACATCCTATATATAATGTGGCTTATGACAAGGAGATATCTAGAAGGAATATTCAGAGGCACGGTGTTAAAAAACACAGGTATTACAAAATTTAAGCTAAATCATATAGGCCTGGATCCCGCGTACCAAAAAAAGTTGATTAATAGCAAGCTGAAAATTTGTTAATAGCTTTACGGTGTCTAGTCGGACAAACTTTGATGTACGGGAACACTGGAAGTTTTAATTATTGTAAAGGAGTTTAAAAATTTGGAAGGTCAGATTACGAAAACGCTCCATGTATTTTGTCGAACAGAACTTCCAATTTATTTGTTACCCTTTCATTAAGCTCTCATGCAAAAATCAGACTGCTATTTATCACCTGTCATAATTCCTGTCATTTGACATGTTCTTCATGTTCCACTCATTAAAATGCCCAGTTGGTGATAAATACCAGTCTGATTTTTGCACGAGAGCTTAATGAAAGGGTAACAAATAAATTGGAAATTCTGTCCGACAAAATACATGGAACGTTTTCGTAATCTGACGTTCCAAATTTTTAACCTGTTCCACAATTAAAACTTCCCCTGTTCCAGTGTTCCCATACATCAAACCATGTCCGACTAGACACCGTTAAGCTTTTAACAAGTTTGCAGCTTGCTATTAATCAACTTTTTTTAGTACGCGGTATCCAGGCCTATTATGGAGGATAAAGAAAAATTTTGTTTAGAATTCATTATTATTCAATAACCTCGTGTCACGACAACAATGTAACAGATTGTTTGACCGGTAAAAATCCGGTGAGCCTGCAAATATCGGCTACCAGTAAAATATCGACCGATTTTATACTGGCCGTCCAAAATCGGTGTGTGTGCAAATAGCGTAAGTCATCATCAGCTTCTTTACTCGTCATTATTTCTAATGGCATTACCTACTCCACATCTTTATATCCGGGATCATATATGTAATATCCATATGAATAATATTCGCAGACATATCGGGTCTAAGTCTTTGAGTAGGTATATCTTCTTTGATTTTCCTCTCCGTCTCGTTCTATGAACTACTCAGTTGAGGAATTGCCTAAAACTTTAGAATTGAATTTTGAAGCGATTTCTCGAATTAAGTCTACTTCTTCTTGGCTGGCTTTACAACTCGGATGAGTCTTTGCCGCATCCACTATAGCCATCTATCTACTACGACCTTGCGCTTCCTTTCCATTGTTGTACCCCAATCCTAGATAAATCGGCTTCAACATCACCCTTCCATCTTTTTCTGGGACGGCCTACAAAAATTCTACCGTCTGGTCTCTCAAAAAATATTGTCTTCAACACTATTTCTTACTCAGATCTTACTACACGACTTGTCCATCTTATCTGGGCCCTGATTCTAATTCAAATTTCGACTCAAAACAGGTCGCAATCAATATGGCGACGTTGAAATGCGACTTTGCGGTCCTTGTGGATTTCAGTTGAACTAACTAACGGACGTCATGAAATTTCGATAGGTCGCAATGAATTTCGAGTCCTCAAAAGTGGTTGAAATTACAATTTCGAGTCGAAATTATTGTGACACGGACATGAATGAATGGCCGAAAGCGATGTTAGGTTTAGTTTAGGAGATGTGTTTTGTTTGTTTCTTTCAAGGAAAACTAAAGCAAAAGGTATTAATATCGCTGGGTTTTATGGAAATTTGCTGGTTTTGGAGGAATTAGATAGAATAGTATTAAATTAAAAATATAATAATTGAGAATGTCCACAACGTGAATTATCAACTCAATGAACGTTAACTCAACTCACTTATCAACTCAATGAAAAATGAAAATTAATATAAAACAAGGAAAATTATGTACCAGCTATTTTATTGCTGGACATGCTGGAATCAAATCTTAAGATTTCATATATTAGTAATATAGCTATGCAAAGTCCGCAGAAAGTGTGCTATTTGGTTTATAAACAAATTAGCGCTCCGAAATCTTTTTTTCAATTATTGCTCTGCAACTCAAAAGATTTTAACTTTAAACCAAAAACACTCATATAAAATTCACTGTATTTAAATTCTGCACATAGATATTTTTTTCTGATTTCCTTCCTCGGAAATTTTCCTTGGAAAATTCGGGTTTTCAAAAGAAAATCTTTAATTTTCAACTAAAATTTTAGGGAAGTAATTATTCATCAATAATTAAATAACTTGGTGATATCTAAATCTTTTTTATTATAAGTGTCTTAAAGATATGAAAATTTATATGTACAAACAGGACCGGAATAAAAAGGTAATGGTTCAAAGATTGAAATCCTGTTGTTTATAATTCTGTCGCAAATGCCGGTCAAATTTGACCGGTTATACCTGAAACCACTCTTCCCAATTCAATTTTTTTTTCTACGAAAAGGGCACAGAAGCCGTGCCCTTTTCAATAGCGGTAACTTAATTTAATTTAATCTAATATTTTCTGAGGGATTATATTTGTTTATAAGCCAAAAAATTGTTTCTTTATAACATTCCTGAGACCGCTCAAATTGTCCAATTTCAATTCTGTAAAGTACGTTGCATAGGTATGGTGCTTTTTTATACGAAAATCATAGTTATTCTGGTGTATCATAATCTTTCTGGTTATTATATCGACTGAAATTTTTTAATTAACATTTTAATTATTGCTAAACTATTGGTTAGATTGACGCCGGCCTTCTGATATATAATCTATCTACTATAAAAAATCTTTCATGTCACCAATTTATTTAATTATTGATAAATAATTACTTCCCTAAAATTTTAATTGAAAATTGCAGATTTTCTGGGAAAACCCAGATTTTCGGAGGAAATTTTTTGTTGAAGGAAATCGGAAAAAAAACTTTGTGCAGAACTAAATTACGGTGAATTTTTATTTGAGTGTTTTTGGTTTAAAGGAAAAATCTTAGGAGTTACAGAGCACTAATTGAAAAAAAGAAGATTTAGGAGTGCTAATTTGTTTATAAATAAATTAACACACTTTCTGCGGACTTGTCATACCCCATATTACTAATATTATGCAATCTTAAGATTCGACTTTAGCAATAAAATAGCTGGTAAATAACTTTTCCCAAAAATGACATTTATTTTTATCGATAATTTGCCCAGACTATGGGGCCAACCCAAATTCTGAGCAGTGTCAAAATGATAACGTTAATATCCCCAGTTGGAACTAATATCGAAATGAATACGAATCGCTATAAATTTCGACTGCCATGGCGGAGTCGAAATTAAATTGCGACCTCGAAATAAATTAGAATTAGGCCCCTGGTTAGCTTTTATATGTCTGACGATGTTTCTATAGTACCATACAGTCATTAATTCAGCATTACGGCACTCTTTTATTTACGTTGTTCAGTTTTCACATTTCTTTTCACCATACTGAAGACACTAAATATTAATGAAAACATTCGTACCTATATTCCTCAAATACTTCTTATTGACAGTTGGTACCGTTTACCAGTATTTTAGGACCTGCGACACGATTTCAGATATAAGAAATATGGAATTTGCCGAAAATAAACTATTTGGACCGCAAATACACTTTTGGCCTATGATAAAAAATTCGATCTTGGCTGCACCCTTTGGGGAAATAATAAGGCGTTTAAATCAAGCAGGAATTTTCTCTAATTGGTAATGTATATATTATAATATACACTGCATTTAGTTTTCAATTGGATATACCGACTTAAATTGGCAACACTGCCGGCGTCCCACATACTACACAAAAAAGCAAGTTCATTAGCAGAACCGAATTCAAAATTATTCTGCACATTATATTTGAAGCATTATTTGGTTAATAACGTCATTTTTGGTGGTAAAAAAATATATTAATTTGTCTGGACTAAATGTGGTATCGGCTTGAATCTGTTGATGGATGATAGAAATATGGAGCCAATTTTACTCAACGATACTATAGTGAAATTAAAAAGCAATGTTGCAGACTTTAGCGCTATCTTGACTTTGGTATATCTAATTAAAAAGTAAACGCTCTGTATGTACACATTTTTTCCGCTTTTCGATCTATTAAGGATTATATAATATATTAACATTTTTTCTAGGAAACATAGAGAAATAGAATACTTCGAAGCGTTGAAAGTGAAGAAAAAATCCCACCAGAATATAAAAATATTTGTCCTTCAAGATATGTATCCACCACTAGTACTACTTTTAATAGGGCTTAGTGTGGCTGCAATGATATTTGTTAAAGAGAAACTGTGTAAAACAGAATTACAGTAAAACTTGAATGATTGGAAACTAACGAGAAATTTATGGAGACGTGTAATTAGAAAAAATAACAGAACTCATATAAAAAATTATTTTTATTTTTTCAGTCAATATACAGGATTTTGGACACATAAATTGAAAAGGTTTAATTAATAATGTACTTAAAACTTATAGATGGCTATTTTTCATTTTACATACATATAATATCTATATTTTTCTACAGATTAAAATTTCTTAATTGATATTAGGTTAAAAACATTCAATGTATATAGTATTAAAGTCCTCAAGTATCTTGAAATATTCTTCGCTTAAATTTTCTCCCCGCTTATTAACTCATAATTGTGTAGATATTATGACAATATGCCAATAAATTCCGATTTCTTAATTTCTTCTTCATATGCAGGCGTTCCCTCACTCCAACTGCAATAAAGTTCCTATGGCAGATTGCTACAGATCGCTTAAGTGTCCATCCACAGTTACTGACTTCTTATAAGGAACATTAATTTGTTTTTTAAATTTGTCCCAAATTCTCTACTGTATACTTAATCTTTTATCGTTTTTATATACTGCGAGGCATAAGTTAAGGATATAAAAAATTATGATCATTTTCATAGTTGATTTTTTCGTGAACAGATTAACGGATTTCGCTAATATTTTTTATTATTTTAGATTTTTCTTTAGTATTTAAACAAGCTTTGCAAAGGTTTACTCAAACTCCTTTTTTGTACTTATACCGGGTGGAAGAAAAGCAATGTTTTTCTTATGTAAAGTTTGACACAATCTGTAAAGAGGACGAGGTACAAATATGAATATAGTATTTTTAATACAAACGCGATATTACGTAGGTAAAAATTTTTGACGTAAGAGAACTGTCAAATCATTAGAATGTGACTTTTCACTAGTGCCATGTTTATTATAAACATGGCAATAATGAACAGTCACATTCTAATGTTTTGACAGTTCTCTTACGTCAAAAATTTTGACCTACGTAATATCTCTTTTGTAGTAAAAATACTATACCTATACATCGGAATCGTATTGTAGTCTTATGTTTTGTGAACATTTTGTATTTGAATTTCCCTGATATCTTTAGAAACAAAGAAAATAGACGGTTTTGTAGTTTAACATGTTTTTTAACAGAAATAAAAGTTTGAAACACCCTGTAGAGAGGAAAAATTACAAAGGATGGTATACATCAAAATTATGTTGTAGTCTCGTATTTTGTGAACATTTTTTATTTTTTTAGTTTCTCTGATATCTTTAATAACAAAGAAACTAGACGGTTTTACTCTTTAATATGTCAAAAATTAATAAACATTTTCAATTTCGTTGCAACACGAAACTGAAACTGGTTATTCATTTTTGATTTACGTGTTCACTCTAATTGGAGTACGAAGGGAACCATTCTCGTTGGAACTTTACCGCGCTGAGCAAATGGGACGTGAATTATAAATTGTAAAATTTCCTTATCTTCTTTAGTCTCAGCATTCATTATGGTTTGCAATTTTAGAAGCCTCGGAGGTGTAACCAGAGAAGGTTCCCATTGTTTTCAATCTGGTGGGATGTAGAGTAATATTTTTGGTATGTACTATTTTATGAGCTATTAGATTGAAAACTTAGTCTTTCTTTAATATGTGATTTAACTGACAACAAGCGATATGTGGGGAGGCCATCTCTTATTATAGCACCAAGATGGAATTATTTCCTATATACAGTGGGAAAGGAACAGAGTGTTCAAGAAAAAAATATGTGTAATGTACCTCTCGCTATTTAAAAAGCCTCCACGTAGACACCAAATCCGTACTTACTCTCAAGGAAATTCCACCACAAAACATCACAAAGCCTCCATTTAACAATCTCGTCTCTCTTATGTTGCGCTGCGCAAAAGGCTTACCTGGTCGACAAAATAAATAGGTGTCGGTAAGAACTATTTACGTTATGTACCTTTCTGTTTTTACAGTTTTTTAACTGTTATTTTTTATTGTTAATTTAGTTTTGTTTCAGTTGAAACACATGTTAAAGAGTAAAACCACATACATATTTCCTTTGTTTCTAAAGATATCGGGGACATTCAAAAACAAAATATTCACAAAGCATAAGACTATAATACGATTCCGATGTATACTCACATTATTTGTACCTTGTCCTCCCTACAGGGTGTCTCAAGCTTAACATAAGAAAAACATTTCTTTTCTTCTACCCGGTATAACTACAAAAATGAAATTTGAGTAAACATTTGTAGTCCAGGAACCCAAGCATTTCACCTCACAATTTTTACAGAATGGATCGATTTGCTTGAAAATTTGAGAATAAGTAGTGGATAGTTCAAGGATCAAAATCTATATGATGCCGAAAGGCGCTTTTACCATGGGGTCGGTTGCCACCCCAACTTAGGGGTGGAAATTTTTTATTATATTTTGACTGCAAAAGTTGATAAAAACATTCATTCTAAGCAAAAAATGTTCTATACAATTTTTTGATAAAATTAATACTTTTCGATTTATTCGCTATCGAAAGTGTTAGTTTTATATAGAAAAAATCAATGTTTTTCAATATATACTCATTTACCATTCATTCAATTTTTGCCGTAGAAAAAATTTTTTTATACCAAGTTCTTGGGAATTAAATAACCTACAATTTCATATAAAAACATTTTTTCGTATATCTGATGCTAATCTTTCTATTTTGAGTATTAGTTTCTAGTAAATAAGAAATCTTTTTACCAAACTACAAAAAGTCGTTATTCGCTTTTAACTCTAGTTTTTTTTAAAACTAATCATTCTAAGCCAGTCAAACTTTTAAAATCTATTAATAATACATAAATAAAGAAGAATTAATAAGGCCAATGACTAAAAGCAAAGCTAACTTACATTATTATGCTTCCAATTGGATTTATTTTTTTTTTGAAAAAAATATATTGATTTTTTAACCGTAACCTTTTTAATTTTTATCTTAGAAAGTTTGTTAAAAAATAATTTTGTAGGTTTTTACACGATCTATAAGACTATTAATACCAAATCCTTTTAAAATCCTCAGTCATAAAAAGTGGTGACTTTGAAAGGGTTGGTAAAGGTGATTTTTGCATGTTATTACAAGTTTTAATTGTCAATAGCTCACTCAATTTTTACCATAGAGAAAATTTTTGCAAACCAAGTTCTTGGGAATTAAATAAGCTACAATTTTATATTTAAATATTTTTTTGTATCTCTGATGATAATCTTTCTATTCTGAAGAAATTGAATTTTTTACCAAACTTCAAAAATTCAATATTTGCTTTTTACTCCATTTTTTTTAAAACTAATCAGTCTAAACCAGTTAAACTTCTAGAACCTATTAATAATACATAAGTAAAGAAGACGACATAAGGTCAAGGACTAATTTTAATCAGGGTGGTGATTAGGGGTTTGCTTTCGATCACTTTTTCGCTGAAAAATATAGGGTCTGATATTCTTTTCATTATAAGGCACCTAATTTTTGAGCTAAAGACTTTATTTTATTTCTGAAGATAGATATTTTTAAATACTTCAAATTAGTTTAAACAAGTGATCCTCGAAAAATCCATAGTTTTCCCGTCTTTTGACTTTGAAACTACAATATTTAGCATTTGCCGAAGAAGACCTAACATTTAATAAAGTATAGTTCGATTACTATTGGTCTTAAAGAAAATTAAAAAAAACGGTTTTGTTGATTTTTTCAAAAGGTACATTTTTGTTAAGCAAAGTTGTTTTGATAAAACAAAAACTTTTTGAGTTATTTACAGAAAACTGATTAAAAACATTAATTTTTTTAATATAAAACTAACACTTTCGAGAGCGAATAAATAGAAAACTATTAATTTTATCAAAAAAATGTATAGAACATTTTTTGCTTAGAATGAATGTTTTTACCAACTTCTGCGGTCAAAATATAATAAAAAATTTTCACCCCCGATATGGAGTGGCAACCACCCCCATGGTAAAAGCGCCTTTTGGCATCATATAGATTTTGATCCTTGGACTATCCACTATTTATTCTCAAATTTTCAAGCAAATCGATCCATTCTGTAAAAATTGCGAGGTTTTGTCCTATTTTAAGCTTCATTACTTGGACTATTGCCAATTATGATGTTTTGAAAGTAGCAGTTCTGTTTCCTCGCAATTTTTAGCAATTTGTTTATTTTTGTGTGACAAAAGTTGATGTATATCTCTTTCTATGTCTAATCCTTCTTTCTTATTTTAAGTTCATTTTGAGGTCAGTATTTCTAATTCTCTCTTAAAGCGATTCTGGAATCTTCTTCTCCTCTCTAGAACTATAACCAGAGGTGAACCTTCGCTGACTTATCAATTTGTCTTCACTTACAACAACGGTCCCTCATTAGTTCTTCTGCTTGTTCAATATTTAAAGCGCGTAAATGTGCTGCATTATTATCTTTTCACTGCATCCTCGGTCTCCATAGCAGTCGCTTTCCTTTCGGTTTCTCTTCCCTGGCCAGCTTTACGAAACTCTGATCTTGTTTTTTGATATGGCTCACCCACAGTGGCGGGTTTAACGGGTGGCGTACCTGGCGGCCGCCAGGGGCCCCACGCCTCCAGGGGGGCCCGAAATCGCGATAGAAAGCTACATTTAAAAATGAAAAACTGCCAGAACAGAAAAAAATCTGCAAACTGTTTTCTGTATCAAAATCGAAATTGATTACTGGTTTCCAGAACTGGAAAACGATTATCGTTACGTTATCGGACCACGAACTTTCAAAGGAGCACATGGCAGCTATCTGCACTTTATATAAAAGAACTTCAAATTTTAACAGAGTTGATACTCAGTTATTATTGAGAAAAGAAAATGAGGTAAACTACTGGAAGAAAGTCTTACAGCGGGTTATATCCACAATAAAACTGTTAAGTAGTTTGGGGATTGCGTTCAGAGGGCATAACGAAGGAAAGGATTCCACAAGAAAAGGGAATTATTTAACATGCTTAGAATACCTAAGTGAGTATGACGACTTCTTGAAATTGCACCTACAAAAATACGGCAATAAAGGACGAGGAAACGTGAATTATCTGTCTCACAATGTTTGTGATGAATTTATCACCATTATTGGTAGAAAAGTCACAGCACACATAATTGATGAAATTAAGGCTGCAAATTATTATGGGATCATCGTTGACTCTACACCTGATGTTTCGCATATAGATCAATTGACATTTGTCATAAGATATGTTACGTCCAATGGTGACATCAAAGAGAGATTTGTCGGATTTATACCAATAGAAGGGCATACAAGTTCATATTTGGAACAACAAATATTGGATATGTTGGAAAAATTGGGAATAGATATTAAAAACTGTCGGGGGCAATCGTTTGACAATGCTGCCAATAAGTCAGGAAAATACTCGGGACTTCAGGCGCGAATTTCAGAGATGAATTTGAAAAAGTACAAGAAGATGCAACTGATTTGTCAGGCCTGACATTTGAAGAAGACGGACAAAGTCGACGAACTCTTAAGAGAAAAACTTTTCATGACGAAGTGAAAGGAGGTGAACACGAATTTGGAAAGAAGGAAAATTTCCTTGTAAATTCATTTTACGTTATATGTGACAACACCAAGGCAGAGTTAGCTCGGAGAAATCAGACATACGATGCAAACCTAAAGCATTTTATGGTATTTTTTGATAAAGCATTGTCAGACGAATCAAAAACATCCGCAGTAAATTCTCTGAAAGAAATTTACAAGAACGATATTGATGTGTCCAACTTCGAAGACGAATTAAACCAATTTCTACTCTTCCTGCAGGAAAATAACGAGTTAATGACCACCGCAAAAGATATGTACCGAGCTGCCAAAGAAATGTCATCGACTTTTCCTAATATTGAGACAATTTTAAAAATATTTTTAACGATACCAATTTCGAACGCATCAGGCGAGAGATCTTTTTCTGTACTAAAAAGAGTAAAAAACTATTTAAGAAGTTCGATGGGGGAGGAACGTTTAAATAATATGGCTATATTGTATATAGAACAAGATATATTGGATAAAATTGAGACCGACAAAATAATTGATGAATTTTCAAAAGAAAAAGTAAGGCGTAAATTCATTTGAAATGCGTATGTATATTCAGGGAAAGGGTATGTACTTATATATTATATAACAATAGTAATTATTAAGTCATATGTACATACTACCTACTGTAAATGTTTTTTTTTTCAGAATAAACATAATTTTGTTTCGTTCAAAATAGCATGCGTGTATTATTATTTAAACCACCTACTAACGACTGCTAGTTGCAGACAAATTGGTTACTGGCAAGTTAAAAGATCCATAAAATCGTTATCGTTAAGGCTATTCGCTTTTGTCGAAGGGCCCCGAAATTTTTCCCGCCAGGGACCCCAATCGTCTTAATACGCCACTGCTCACCCATTTTAATCTTTTGCCTATATTCTTCATTATCATTCTTCCAACTCTCAGTTGTTTCTCTCTCTGTATTGCTGCGTGTGATGTTGAAAAAAGTGTTGAAAATAATTGCAAAAATGTATAGAAATTGTAAAAAGTTGTATTGCTGTGTGAAAAAACCAATAATAAAGATTATACTGCCAATATGCGTAGGTTTCTTGCAGTTTACCTTCTACACTCGGTTCACTGAACCCACTGTCCCAACTGTCTAGTAAATAAGAAATCTGCAATATTAACACCTTGGCTGCGTTACGAGACAAATAGACCTGGTATTACACTGGTTGGCTAAGTCAACTGTGTCGTAACACACTGTGGCAAAGGTTCACTACGGAACATATAATATGCCTCATAACGCATTCAATGTTATTTTATAAATATCTCTCAACGCAGCCAAGGTGTTAATATAGGTATGGCTATTAAAAGCCAGAGGTAGAAATTGTTGTATTGTATGCGTTTACGACAATGAAGCTTTCAAAATAGGCTCAAACTAATTGAAAGGACTATATGAATATTTAGGTTTACAATAATAACTCTAAAAAAATATTTCCAAGCTCAGTGAATCCACCACACAAATTTACAGCAAATTAGTACGTTCTTTAAAGGTAAAATATTGCAAAACCTTTAAATTTTAAAGAACCGCTTGGATTGACATGAAATTTGGCATACACATAGCTAACAAGTCAAAGAAAAAAGTGATATTGTTCCGATGTGTGTTTTTGCCCTAGGGGTGAGTTTCATCCCCCTTTTGGGGGTGAAAAATATATGTTCGAAATAAGTCCGGAAATGGATAAAATGACTAATTCTAAGTAACTTTTGTTCTATAAAGTTTTTTCACCAAGTTAATACTTTTCGAGTTATTTGCGAGTGAATGTGTTAATTTTTCTACAAAATTACCACGTTTTCAGACGGTTTTTCGCAAATAACTCAAAAAGTAAGTATTTAGTCGAAAAAAAAATTCCTATCAAAAATATAGCACGTAAAAAAGTGAAAAACATGGTGTATATATTAGGTCACTATACCTAGTAGAAGCAGAGTTATAGCTAATGAAAAAAGGTTCATATTCGTCAAATTAAAAATCGAATATTTTAGCGTGCCATAACCAAAAATCGAAGCACTGTTTTGAAAAAAACTCATTTTACCTTTTTTAAAGCTTTTAAAAAATGCTTATTTTTGTTTAAAAAAAAAAAAATTAGCATCAAAAGTAAACAAGTTACGCTCAAATTAAAGTTGGTCCCTTTTTTGGCAAGAAATTGCACAAGAAATCGGAAATTTGGCAAGAAATGCCTAATAAGCATTTCAAATGAACTTAATTGTTACCACTTCACAAGTTTTTTACTCGCGTCTGTATTGATCATATGATCTGTAAGTTTCATCGGTTAAAAGTCCTTATTTTTGAAAGAGCTGTAGTTAAAAAGGCTTGAACGAGTCAATTATCACAGTGTATGCAAATTTAGAAACACCGAATCTTAACCAATTTTTGTCTTATAGAAAAACAAAAATATAAAAAATATTCAGAAAAGTAAAGCTAACTTTTTTATTGTTTAAGATTTTTGGTATCTCTAACAATTTTTAAGTTATTTTGAAAAAAAAAGATTTTTTAAAAATTAAAATTTTTAAAAATTTCACTTTAAAACCAATTTTTTTTTAATAAGCACTTTGAATCGATGAAACTTACAGATCATATAAACACAACATAAGTGAAGTAACTTGTGAAGCGGTAACGATTAATTTCATTTAAGTTGCTAATTGGGGGTGATCTTCCTGATTTTTTTTGCCAAAACAAAAGGGACCAACTTTATTTTGAGCGTAACTTGCTTACATTTGGTGCTAGAAAATATTTTTATAGAAACAGAAATAAAGCTTTTTTTAAACACTTTAAAAAAGTTGTAATGTGTTTTCCCCAAGAATGCTTCATTATTTGGATATTTCACATTGAATTATTCTATTTGGAATTTTTCGAATATAAACCTATTTTTCGTTAGCTATAACTCTGCTTTTGCTAGGTATAGAGACCTAATATATACACCAATTTTTTTCACTTTTTTATAGGCTATAGTTTTGCTAAGAATATTTTTTCGACAAAATGCTTACGTTTTGAGTTATTTGTAAAAAACCGTCTAAAAACGTGGTTATTTTGTTGAAAAATGAACATACTCACTTGAAAATAACTCGAAAAGTATTAGGGAGTTTTTGTGCACACAAATATGTAAACGTAACGTATCTTTTTGACATATACGCTTGCGCATTAATGGTTGAACTCCCGTATCACGATACGTATTACCTAAAGTCACACGCTCTGATAAGTACGTTCAGACGCATCCCTATCGAGACGAAAGTTACCGAATGCACAAGCGGATCTTACCCGATTACGGCGATTACCTACCGAATCAACATTTCATCAGAGTATCAGAGGATTGCCCGTGTATAAACATTTAAGGTTATATTCATTTAGTCTATTTGAGTAAAATTATTCTGTTTGTTATTGGAAATTGGAACTTCATAATTTAAAATTTGATTGTTTTTTAAGTTGTCTATTAATAAAGCAAAACAAACAAATCTTGTATTTACGAAATACAGTGATCACCACAATAACTAGATAAACAAATGACCTAATTTCAGTAAAATTTTCAAATAAATATGAAGAAACTATTTACATTATACTGGAATTCTCATGTAGGTACAATAATTTACGACTAAAAAGTAGGTATAAACAAAAATAAAAAATTTAAAACTAAGGAAAAATAATATTTTTATATTTAAATAGAAGCAATTTCCATTTAACCATACAATTTCATCATTCACCTTTACCTTTTTTTATATTTGTATATTAATTGTATCTATCTTGTGTAGGTAAACATTGTTTTAAGTTTTTAATGTCAACGGAATTTAAAAATGACTTTACGTTACGTTAGGCAGTTACAAAAACCAAATCATTAATACGGTACGTTAGTGCTTTACGTATAGGGAGATACGTTACGTTAGGTAGTTACAATGATTTGGTGAAAAAAGTCTTTTTGATGAAAGAACAAGTTACTTAAAATTAGTCAGTTTATCCATTTCGGGACTTATCTTGGACATATATTTTTTCACCCCCGAGATGGGGTGAAAGTCACCCCCAGGGCAAAATCACACATCAGCACCATATCATTTTTTTTTCTTTGACATGTTAGCTATGCGTATGGCAAATTTCATGTCAATCCAAGCGGTTCTTTAAAACCTACAGCACAAACCGTGAAAGAATGTACTTAATGTAAAAATCATTCACAGATCCTTGCGAATTTTAGGATAAATTAATATTAATTTATTCACAAAAAGACAATTAAAATTTTGGCGAGAGCGTTTTGGCAGTCGAAAATTTGGCGAGAGCGCTAGTTTATATTAGCGAACCTTCATCGCGACTTTAAAATAAAGTTACCCCCACCCCACCTCCACGGGGTGGAGTGGAGAGTCGTGTTTGATGTTATTCGATAGGTTCTTGAGAAATATTAAACACATAATTTTTGGTTTTTAATTTGAAAGTGTATTTCTCGAGATATTAGACCGTTTCTATAATTTACCTACCTATGGTATCACGATATGTTTTTTCCGATTATAGCGTCATCTATCCACAATTAAAAAAAAAGTCTCGAATAAAAGTTGCTTATTTTTATGTAAGCAATCCAAATCTGCAATAGCAAATGAGGGTTTCTATTTAAGATTTTAAAGTTACCCCCACCCCACCTCCAGGGAGTGGACTGGGGGAAGTGTTTAGTGTCATCCGATGAATTTTAGAAAAATATTAAACACGTATTTTTCAGTTTTTCGATCCAATCTTCATTTAACAAAGTATTCGTTCGTCCCGCGAATTATTCGATCGTCCCAGGCGATGAGTTCTACCCTGGGAACTAGGTACCTCGGAGACCATTTCCGTCATAAAAGTCGTGTTCAGTGACCTCCAAAACCCCCAAGTATAAAAATTGAACTCATTTCCGTCAATATTTCCTGAGTTCTAAATTTTTCATTTTCCATCTCTTCGAGATGCACTTAGAAAATGCATTTTCTTATGCACAAAAATTTTTGCCGGAGATCAATTTAGTTCACAAAATTGCCTGACACTCTCTCGTATCGAATGCAAAAAGTTGCATGACGATTCATCTTACTGCACAAAATTCCTAGGTTTTGGGCTTTTTAGTGCTTCCTTGCTTCGTCTAATAATACATGTCAATTTTATATAAGTTTAAAAAAAATATTTTTATAAACAAATATTACTATATTAGCGTTGAATTTGAAATGAATTCTGTCCTGACAGATTGAATCATTCTGCCTGCCGACTCAACTCCGTACCATGATCAAAACTGTTTAATGTGTTTTTTGTAAGGTCTTTAATGTGCCGTTTGCTAAATGTTTTTTCAACAATTATTTAAGTTTTTTAATTTCTGGGAAAGAATTTGTAATTTTTTCACCAATGACTTTGTAAGCCGAAAGTGCTCAGCTAAGAATTCAATATTTTTCATACTTTAAATACTTATCTATTCCCTTTCACTAATTTGTCATAAGTGTGTACAAACACATATCAGTCTTTTTCAATTGTTAAAAGATATAACGAATAACGAGAAATGATAGATGGGGTCAGTAAGAAATGTAAGGAAGGTTTTATATTTATCAGTAGAAGTGGATTGGATTATAAGGTATTATGTATTAAAAACAATTTATAATCTGTAATTTATTTTTTATTTTCAATGAAATACATTATAGTGTAGGAAACAGAAGTTGAATCTCTCAAAATGGACACAAGTCCGGTTTTTTTCTGGTATATCAAGGAGTGCTAATTCTGCCGTCCTACGAAAGAAGGCAGTATCTCCGCAAATGTAAGTTTCGAGATAATGCAGATTTTAATCAACAAGGCTGAGCCACCATGAAAATATTTATGATTTTGGAATTGTTTAACTGCGTTGTAGTTCTTTTTCATATCATTGAATACGTTTATTTTTTTATAAGATATTTTTATAAATTTTAATGAAAATGGCCGTTACTGCTTTTACACAAGGTATGTTATTACAACCTTGCTTAAAAGCAGTCAAGCAGTTGCTAGATTAAAAAGCAGTATCTCCATTTTTTTCTGTAGAAGATACTGCCTTTGGGCTTGTATAAGATACATACTGCCTTTTAACTAAGTAATACCTAACAGCAAGTTGAGTTACTGCAATTTTAATAGTCTACCAGACCCAGGATTGAAGGCTTACTGCTTTCTAACTTTGTTAGGTATATTAATAATTGTATAAGAACCCATATAAAAGAGCAAACTCGAAAATTGTAAAAATTGGAGATACTGCCTTCTTGCTTAGGACGGCAGAATTATGAGACTAACTTTTTCTTAAAAAAATCGCCCCGGAACCCCCCTTTTCATCCCTTTAAAGGAGGTAATTTGTGGTTTTTGCGAAACGTAGCCCTTCCTGTAATTTTTGCAAAAAATTTACTTAATAGTAAAATGAAGAGAATTATATTTTCTACTATTTATTTCCCAACAGCATACGTCTATCACCCACCGTTTAGCGGGGGTGACGCCCGAAAGTTGATAAGTTTTTAAAAAAGAAGTTTTTAAAAAAATTATTTTTCCCTAACTGTAATGGAAATCAAGAAGACACCCTGCGGCAATTAATCACAAATAAGTGGCTGATTTTTTGGAATAGGTTTGATTTAAGGGCAATTGCTCATTTTTTAATTACAGAGTGTTACATTTTAAAAAACCCCTTTTTATACCATCTGAACCGCTTATGCTAGGGTAAAAAAACTTTCAGCGATTACCGATGTACAAATATTATTTAGAAATTTGTATAATGCGGCCCCATATTTTTCCCGGAACCACCCCAAAAAAAGGAGAATTAATAAAGAAAATAATCAAAAATTAATTTCGGGTCACCACCGTGGCTTTAGGATGCAAAGAAAGTAAAATAGGCATAGGTCACAATGTGTTGCAGACAGTGTGTTCTTTTATTTTCCATAAGTACGTTATCAATAAAATGAATATGTGGCGAAAAAAAAAAACAAAAACTGGAGCCCGCCAAAGCGCCATATGAAAAAAATGCATAGGACCTTATTTATAGAGAAAATAGTGGTATTTAATTATGTATAAGTTTTGTTTCAAAAAAATGCAAAGCTAATGAGAAAATCGTAAAACATGCTCGCCAACGGATAGGGGTAGTTTCTGCAGTTTATTTTCAAGGATAGGGTTAGTTTCCGCAGGGATGTTGCAATAACCATATATATTTATGTAAGACCCTATTAATGCAGCGTATTATGCCCATATGGGTCAAAAAGCAAAAAAAAAATTTTTTTCAACCTCCATTTTATTTTTTTTGGCTACAGGGGTTGCATCAAGAAATCGCTTTTGGTGTCCCATGTATGGGTAATAAGAACGTGCACAAAATGATATATGAAGCATTTTAATATAGGGCATGGTGTGTGAAGGATTCCAAGAAAATCACTTTCTTTATTATTTCTCCTTTTTTTGGGTGGTTCCGGGGAAAAAATGGGGGTGCATTATACAAATTTGTAAACAACACTAGTACATGGATAATCGCTGAAAGTTTTTTTACTCTAGCATAAGCGGTTCAGATGGTATAAAAAGGAGCTTTTTAAAATGTAACACCCTGTAATTAAAAAATGGGCAATTGCCCTTAAATGAAACCTATACCAAAAAATCAGCCACTTATTTGTGATTAATTGCCGCAGGGTTTCTTCTTGATTTCTATTACAGTTAGGGAAAAATATTTTTTTTAAAACATCTTTTTTTAAAACTTGTCAACTTTGGGGTGCCACCCCTGCTAAAGGTGGGGGATAGAAATATGCTGTCGGGAAATAAATATTAGGAAATATAGTCCTCTTCATTTTACTATTAACTAAATTTTTTGCAAAACGTACAGGAATGGCTACGTTTCGCAAATACCACAAATTACCCGCTTTAAAGGGATGAAAAGGGGGGTTCCGAGGCGAAATTTTTTAAGAAAATGTTGGTCTCATAATAAGCACCCCTTGATATATCAGAAAAAATAAAGACCGGATTTGTGTCCATTTTGCGATGTTCAACCTGTTTCTTACACTAATAATAATGAAACAAAATGCTTAAAGCTAAAAGTATCAAACTATTTCTCAAAATATTATAGTTCGTAATAAACGGTTTAAAATCTATTTATATAAAATATATGCATGACTACAAAATTTACGAGAAATATTTGATAAACTGTGCCCTCTTAAATGCCATTTTATAAAAATACACATAATTCAGTCATAATGAGTATATTCTAAGCATAGTGTAGGTAATGTACTGTGCGTTTAAGTCAAATGAGTTTCCATTTTACAATACATTCAGATTTTATTTGGCTCTATTTTGTTTTCATTTCTGCTTGCCCAATCTAACGTTTAGGAACAAAAAGTTTCTTACTAGGGCTTTTCAACGTTTTCTCATTTGTTGCAGGCACTTGTCATATGGCATACAATACTAATATATCTACGCCATACGTTATTGGTAGGTATATACCAATTATGCATACCAAAGATGTATGACGTATATATATTAATATTATATCACATATGACAAGTGCTTGAAACAAATGAAAAGCGTCGAAAAGCCCCCTTGATAAATGATGACAAGTAAGTCCCCATATGTCACTTTCATTAAAGAAAGTGACAGGTAATAAAAGTTGTTACATTCCTGAAAGAGTTGTCACCTGTCGATTGTCAAAACAGTATTACATATCAGTATTAAATATGAGTACATATCCCTCTTTGTCTATCCCTCTCTATACTCTACTAATTTTAAGACTTCCGACTTACTATACATCAATAACACAGTTTAATGCAAACGAATCAGTTAATTCAATCTCGAATTTTGATGGTTCTAATTTTGCAATCCACTCCTGAGACAAAATTTGTAATGCGCGACTATTACAATCACGGCAAACGTAGAATGCCGTTAACTGTCGTTCATCTGCGCAAAGGACTAAAATTTTTGATGCGCTGTCACCAAAATTTAACATAGAGAAAGTATTTTCGCGGATTGACCCTATTGACTCGTTAGCATTATACTGTGTCAATAATAAACTAATGTCAAATAAATCCTGAATGGAAGTTAAAATCAGGATGTAAATGTTCGTATTACTGTAAAATCTTCTAAAAAAATATGATATGAGCAATGGTGAATAAACAATTCCATTGAGCGTACACATATATAAATTTCTATAATTATTTATTTAAGCTACAAAATAGTTTCTTAAGCAACGTTGTGATGACATCTGCACTTAATAAGGCCACTTTATCACAGGCGATATTTTATTTTGTATTCTCTTTTTAGATAGAAAGGATATAAAAGACAAAAGAACGCAAACGTGATAAAAAAAGATAATACAAAACAAGAATTATAGGCGTAACATTTTAATATATGTACATCATCTCTTACATATATAATTATATTGCATCTAAATCAAATATGCAAACTACCTGTTGCAAAACAATTTTTTATGCTCACATTTTCTCAATAGATGAAGTGTTGGCAATAACAATGGAGCAAACCTCAGCAGCTTGGTATGGTTATTTCATACACCAATGTTAATCAAAACCTTGATAGAAAATTTTTACAATAGTGATACCGGCTATGCTCTATGCAAGTGAAAACTGGACGATTTTGGAAAAATATAAGAGAAAGATAAAATGCAATGGAGATGACACACAAGGATAGTTGGAAAGACCAAACGGGATAGATTAACCAACGAGACTATTAGGATAACGGCGCACCAAGAACCAATAATGAATAACATAGCAAAGAGACAAATGAACTGCTATGGGAATTTAATGAGGACGCAACTTAACAGAATTACAAAATTAAAATAGCTAGACCAAATCCGACACCCTGATAGAGTCAAAGGAAGGGGAGAAAGAAAGAAATACAGAAAAATAATTTAGTCGTTTTTATCATAAGAGACCACATACTGCTTCTTCTTCTTCTTCTTCTTCAGTGCCTTATCCGGTCCGGATGTTGGCGATCATCAAGGCTATCATTGTTTTGTTGACTGCTCTGCGAAACAGCTCCGCGGAGGTTATCCCAAACCATTGTCGGAGGTTTTTCAACCACGAGATACGACGGCGTCCCGGTCCTCTCCTGCCAAATACTTTGCCCTGCATGACGAGTTGAAGAACTCGATATTTTTCTCCGTTCCGCATCACGTGGCCAAGGTACTCAAGCTTACGTTGTTTTACTAAATTAAGCACTTCTTTTTCTTTTGTCATGCGCTGTAGGACCTCAATGTTGGTGACATGGTCCACATAAGATATTTTTAGTATCCTCCTGTAGATCCACATCTCGAAGGCTTCAATCCGCTTTTCAGTGGCTTGCGTCAGTGTCCAGGCTTCAACTCCATACAGTAGCACTGGAAGAACGTAGCACCTCACTATCCGCATCTTGGTTCCCAAACTGAGATCACTGCAGCACAGCAAGGATCTCAGCTTCATAAATGTAGACCGTGCCATTTCAATTCTGGATCTAATGTCTTGAGCGTGGTCCCATTGAGAGTTGAGGGTAGTTCCGAGGTAAGTGAATCTGTCGACTCTCTGGATCTCTTCGCTATCTGCCATTAGTGCCCCGGGATCTAAATTTACACGGCTGACAACCATGAATTTAGTTTTCTTAATATTAAGGTTCAGTCCGTACGTTACGCTCACAGTTCTCACACGGTCTAGTAAGGCCTGTAGATCATTTAGGCTGGTTGCTAGTAATACAGTGTCATCGGCGTAGCGGATATTATTGATGTATTTACCGTTCACTCGGATTCTCATCTCTAGGTTTGTGAGGGCTTTAGTAAAAATTTCCTCAGAGTATATATTGAAAAGAGTCGGCGAGAGCACACAGCCCTGCCTTACTCCTCGCATGATCTTCACTTGGTCGGTCAACTGGTCTTCGACCTTGACTTGAGCACGCTGGTTCCAGTATAAATTCATGATGATCCGAATGTCCTTCTCATCTAATCCTATTCTTTGTAGGGCGGTGACCATCTTCTGGTGCTGGCAACGGTCAAATGCCTTGGCGTAGTCAATAAAACAAGCATAGACATCACAGCCAACATCGCGGCATCTCTGAAGTAGCACTTGTAAGGTGAAAAGTGCTTCACGTGTACCCATGGAATCGCAGAATCCAAATTGCATTTTACCGATATTTTCCTCGCATTTCTTGTAAATTCTGGCATGTATGATTTTAAGAAAAATCTTAAGTGCATGACTCATAAGGGCTGATAGTCAGGAAATCTTCGCACGTTTTCGCAGATCGTTTTTTTGGTATTGTTACAAACGTTGACAATAGCCATTCCTCTGGGATATTACCTGAATCGTTCATGGCGTTGAACAGTTCAGTTAACTCCTTCATGCTTACTTCACTCATCATCTTAATAAGTTCGACGGGTATTTCGTCCGGACCTGTGGCTTTACCATTCTTAGACTGTTTTAAAGCCGCTTTACATACTGCTTACCTTCGTTTAACCTACTGTTTAACAACTTATTTCGAAGCATCGAAAATTTAGGGACCTAAACTAACCCCTGGAGACAGCTCCCGAAATCAACCACAAACAATCTAATGAACATTTTGTGCAGTACTGTGCACAACATAGCCACAAGGTAAAACATAAATTGGAAGCAAGTGAAAGCGTTGATCGCAGATAGAGACTTTATATGACCATGCCTTATACCCGTGTTTAAAAGGGATTAAATTCAGTCTAGGATCTCACAGCACATATAAACAAACAAAAAATAAAACGATGGGATCGAATTGGGATCACTTCAAACGATGCCAAGAGCTGAATGACGAAGGATATAATATTGCCTAGTTATAAACGAACATCGGATACCTTGAGAAAACATGGTTTCGGTGGAAAAGCCTTTGTATTGCCTGAGCTGCCACATTAGCTATAATATTATTTCTTAATAAAATTATCACTACTTTATCATATTTGATCAAAGAATGTTCTTTATCGAAACCGCGTAATAGAAAGAATGAATCAAGAAATGAACTACCCATTAATAAAAAAAATCTTATGCAACAAGTTGTCTGTTATATTTTAGCAATTAAAACGTTGAACATACATTTTCACTAAAAACTAAAAATGTTGATTTTGATTCGATTGAATAACACTAAAATCAACTGTTTTCTAAATTTTATGTGTATCATATTTTGTTTCGAAAACTGATGTATTATAATGACTTGTTCACGCGTGAGTGAAGTCTCGTTTTGTCTTCCTTGTGATCTACTATGCAGCTTTTAATATTCCTATCTATCCATGTCACTTATATTCTGGACAATACATCAATTCAGGAGATTAATATCTGTCAAATATTTCTCTAGTGGTTTAAACTGTTCACTCTACGATAATTTATTTTCTTAACCCTTTCGCTCACGGCGTCCACAAATGTGGACATATATATCCCATGTTCAGTTGTACGACATTACAATAGTATGGTTGTTTGCTCATATTATCCACATTAGAGGACCTCATCCCATCTGTTGGCAAGTAGAAATTATCGGAAAAGTTTTTGTGAGATTCTGGCCACTATGCAAACATCTATACCGCGCAGAGGACAGTAATTAATTTTTAGACTCGGTGACTCACCCACACTTTGTAAAAATTATTATAAAGAGTTAGTTTTATGTATTGAAACCCTCAATTATCTCGGAAACGGTTTGCACGATTTTTTTTAGATTTGGTGGGTAACGGTTTACTAATGCGGCCGCTATTATAGTGGTAATTATATTGTTGTCAGATCTTTCATTTTTCTGGAAATCTAATGAAATTTCTTATTTCAAATAGAACACCCTATATATTTTTTACTTTTTGAAGTCCTTAAGAAATACTGATTATTTTTCATGTTATATTCCCTACACCTAAATGCCATCATTTCGGAGTTATTGCTACATTTATTTAAAACAAAAACTTTTAAACAAATTATAAAAATCAATTTTTTGAAGTTATACTTCTTTAGGCGCGATTAAGAGTAAAATTTCATAATACTACGCGCATGCGCACACAGACAGTATGGCGTTTAGTTGCTAAATCTTTCTAGTTATGTATAAATATATCAGTGCAAGAAAAGGTGTGAAAAGAATATATTAGTGTTTTTAGTAAATATATTTATTATAATTTTTGTGTCTTTGGATTTGTCTTCCTCAGGAGTAAGATGAGTATTTTTAAAACATTTTATTGTATATTTATTATACTTCACCTTGTCTATTTGTTACCGTGAATTGTCATTAGGTACGTCCGAACCGATACAGACACAGTCCTCGTAGCGTATTTGGTATAGCATTCGGCCAGAGATCGAGAGGTCTTGAGTTCGAATCCAGTGCAATCCTATACTTTTTTTTATTTTTTTGAAAGCGGTAAGCACAAAATTAATTTGGTGTTTAAAAAAAATTAAAACAAACTGTTTAAAGTATATTTATTTTTAAGGAATCATATAATAGAAGTGTAACTTCTTACGTGCGTACAAAGTACACACACATTCTTTTTTTAGCCCGGGTAGACATTGTTTTAGGTTATTCGAATCATTGGCAACAAAAAAGTTTTATTGTAATTTTTCCATGAAGTTAATCGTTTTCGAGTTATTAACAATTTAAAACTGAAAAAAAAAACGAAAAATGACGATTTTCATTGTTCAAAAACACAAGTAAAAAATAATTTTTGAAATTACGAAGTACATAAATTTAAGCTCAAAGCTTCTTCTATCAGCTCCCCATAAGAATTTTTGGCACGTTTTATTCTAAAACATTGTTTTTTAATTGTTAATGAAGTGCATATGAGAAGCATTAACAACTAAAAACAATGTTTTAGAATAAAACAAGCCAAAAATTACTGATTGGTAACTGATAAAATAAGGTTTGAGCTTTAATTTAGACAGTTCACGGTTTCAAAAGTAATGTTTTTTAATTGTATTTTTGAACGTTTAAAATCATCATGTTTCGTTTTTTTTCTGTTTTAAATAATTGTTAATAACTCGAAAATGATTAACTTTAGAGAAAAACTATATAAGACCTTTTTTGTTCTCAATGATCCAAATAACCTAAAATAATATCTACCCGGGTTGAAAAAAAATTGATTTTTATTTGTTTCAATTTTTTTTAAATACATATAGCAATAACTCTAAGGGCCGGTTGTTCGAACGCTAATCAACAATGATTATTATCAAATATTTAATTACTGTTACCAAAACTGTCAATGTCAACTTTGTTTGGGTTGCTGAAAACATAATTAATTACAATTATGAGATTTATTATTAATTATGTTAATATTTATTGTTATATTAATTGATTATAGTCTCAGAATTGTAATTAATTATGTTTTTAAAGTTGACATTGACAGTAATTAATTATTTGATAATGATCATTGTTGATTAGCGTTCGAACAACCGGCCCTAAAAGTATGGCATTTAGGTATAGGGAATATAACATGAAAAATAATCAGTATTTCTTAAGGACTTCAAATTCAAAACGCAAAAAATATACAGGGTGTTTCATTTGAAATAAGAAAGTTCATTAGATTTTCAGAAAAACGGAAGATCGGACAACAATGTAATTACCATTATAATATCGGCCGCATTAGAAAACGCTTACCCACCAAAATCTATAAAAATCGTGCAAACCGTTTCCGAGATAATTGAGGGTTTCCATACATAAAACTCACTCTGTATATTTGAAAAGGTGCATTTTTGTGGGAAACTCAGTCGCAAGTGCAATATATTTTTGGCTTTTTATTACTGAAAAAGGATGTCCTCATTCGTGGACTGTGTAAGTAAAGGGATTCTTCCAGAGTAGGTAAATATAATGGCAAAATAGATTCAGTAGCCCTTGATCCCATGGGACCAACGTGGCACGGAAAGTGTTAAATACATTCAAATAACCAATATTCCAAATTTCAAACATTTAGGTCGAGTTTAAAAAAATCATGAGCGAAAGGGTTGTATGCTGAAATATTACACCGCAAGAGAAAAATGAGATTTTTTTATTAAGAAAACCGTAGATTTTAGTATTTTATTTAAAAAATATATATATAACTAAGCTTTACGGATATTTGAAAAACATATTTAATGACAAAGATACCATTTAAAGTATGTAAAAATAGAGCATTTTTATATACAGTGCTCTTCAGATAAAACTATCCACCTTAAATAACTTCTGAACCACTGATTTTTAGAAATCACCCAAAAACACGTCAAATAATAATTGAAGGGGGAGACATTATGCCATATTTAAGCTTGTCGGGAAAGGCACCCTCTCACCCCCGTATCATCCCTTAATTTTTTTTTAAATTACTACCCCCTTTTTTATTTCATATTTGGATTCTACTCTTTGTCCTGATTTCAAAAATGTATAACACTTGATGCTAAAAGTGATTAGTTTATGAGAAAAATAAATACAAATGCAAGAAAACTGGATTGAATAAAAATGATTTTTTTAACAATTTTATATCATTTAGAGTGAACCTTTCACTACCAAAAATTTTAACAATAATAATTATTCAAGCTTTCAAAAATCTTTTTGAATAATTATTGTTAAAATTTTTGGTAGTGAAATGTTCATTTTAAGTGTTTGTGTTAGATTTTCTAACATAAAGCTAATTATCATTTCTACTTATATAAGAAATAAAATTCGTCGAATCCTTGATTATTTCAAAACGAACACATCTGCCCTTTGTAGCTTTCAAATTAACTAATTCCGAGAAAACACTGCTTCTCGAGGGTGGCCTCCCGTTTAGTCGGCGATACAAGGACCCTTGCACTATGAAAACATTCATTTTAAGATACATCCTGTTTCCCAGGGTTTCGGTCGAAATTAAGAACAATTTCTATATCTTTAACTTAACCATGTGTGATTTAAACTGTCTCGCTCTTCAGATTTATGTTTCCTAAAATCAATAAGGAGCTTTGTCCCTGCCGGACAAAATTAAAGCTTCTGTTTCTTTCTGAAACATAAATTAGACACGCATAGGACTTTGATAAATCAGTTCCCCTTCTTTTAGCTTTTTGAACCCGAAGAAAAGAGAAATCCTTATGCTTAGTCGGGTTTAATCCCTCAGTAACTTGTGAGCCACTCTGATGGCTAGACGCTCGCGTTTTTAACTCTACTCAGAATTCTCTCGAATGATTACATTCTCACTTCACGGCTCGCATTTTCTCATTATCATTACTCGGTTTTTCACGCGAATTACTTCTCTCACTCTTTATTAATCACATACTCGGCTCTTAAATCGCGGTTTACTTTAATATCAATTCTATGTACATAGCAAATGTATGTATGTTGTATGTTTTTTGTTGTAGTAAACCCAATAATAATTATATTGTATAGTACTTGTAAATAATAGTGATTGTGTTAAATAAAATAATTACCCCATATACGTATTTTAATCATTTCAACACCGATTTACACCTTGCTTCGACTCGACAAAGAATATCAGAGTCTAATTATATCAACCACTATAGAAGCTGGTTCCTCTCTTGTGTGAAGGACAAGAGATATTCACCAGGTCCATTTAACCACTGGTGAAGCGTCCTGCACAGTTTGTATGTAATAAATTGTTAAAAAAATAATTTTTTCAATTCAGTTTTCTTGCTTTTGCATTTATTTTTCTCATAAACTAATCACTTTAAGTATCAAGTGTTATACATTTTTGAACTCAGTACAAAGAGGAGAATCTAAATCGAAGATAAAAAAGGGGGTAGTAATTAAAAAAAAATAAGGGATGATACCGGGGTGAGAGGGTCTTTCCCGTCAAGCTTAAATATGGCATAATGTCTCCCCCTTCAAGTATTAATTGACGTGTTTTTGCATTTTTTCTAAAAATCAGTGGTTCAAAAGTTATTTAAGGTGGATAGTTTTATCTGAAAAGCACTGTATGTATAACACATTTTTGCTTATTAGAAAAGAACATTTCAACAGGATTACATTTAAATATCAACTATATAATCGAAATTTTAATCTGAAGTTTTAGAAATATAGCTATTTTAAAACACATAGAATTACAAAAACCATTTTAGAACTAAATGGAAGGAAGGAAAAGCCTATGGAAGGCAATAGTAAACGCGGCAAAGACTCAAGAAGAGTTGTAACGCCATTGATAATGATGATGATGAATTTAGAACTAAAGATTAACAATATCAAAGAGAAGATTAATACACTCTTAATGAATGATTAATAATCATAATATTATAGAAGTATAGTCTATTGGTAGCTTTGTCGATTAGATAATTAACACATTGACGGACAGAACGTCTATAAACGACATTTTTAAAATAAAGAGTTGTGACAAAAAATCGATAAATCTTTTGTCACATTACATCTACAGATGCATATGGAATGTGACACGACATCCATGGCCGTCGTCCACATGTTTACAAAAAATGTTAAAAAACTTATTGTTTCCATATAAACTATAAACGCTAAATGAATTCAGCAATTTCCCTATTCTACTTTGCAAAATTCATATAGTGTCACAACACTTGCTTATACATTTGACGCACTGTCCGTCAACGTGTTAAGACATAATATTATCTGAAGTATTCGACTACAATATATGCAATTATTTGTGGTTTCTCTTATTTTAGTACAAACTACTTAAACAGAAATATGATTTTGAAAGTATACCTCGTCTATTTTAAAATGGCGGCGATGTTTTATTCGGCCACCATACGAAAACATAAATCAAATAAAGAAAAATCAGTCAAAAACGAGTCAAAAACTAGTCAACATTCTTCATTTTCTCTGCACTAAATTAAAGAACATATCGGCGGTCTATAAAGGTCGTAACTCCTCTAAATCATATTTTTACATTTTAGTGTTAATAGCTACTTTCAGCTGATCTCTACACGTCCAGAAGAAGCCGTAACTCCGAAAAAATTATAAAACCTTTAAAATCGCAATTATCAAAAGACCTACAGAAATCACCATCTGGTCTAAATTTTCATATGCCCTAACTCCAATGCGTGCACGTGTTTTTCTATAGTCGATGTTGTTGAAAATGTCGTATCTCCTAAAAAAATGTAAGATTCTAGCCAGAAAAAGTCGTAACTCCTGCAATTAAATATTAAAATGTGAAAATGTATTATTTTTTAATGGAAACTATACAAATATGCTTTTCTATTTACAAAATAAATAAAACCATCCACAAAAATTAATATAATAACATTTTTCAGTTTTTTGCTTCTCCTCTAAAATTAGCATTTTTGGAGTTACGACCTTTGAAAAATAGACCGACGATGTATATTGAGCTTTTCTTGTTTATCATTTTATTCTGAAATTTATGTTCATTATATAAGGTCAAGGATGAAATGGCATACCTTTTATACGTTTTAGAAACATATAAAGCAATAAAACAAAAAAAAAATATTTTCTTTGTTCTGTTCTGTTCTGTTCAAACTAAAACTTTCTATATTGTTCGTGTTAGTTGCGGGAACACATACAAGGAGATCACGAGGTTAGTAATGCCTTAAAAATAAAAAAGCCAGATATCCGACAAGTACAAACAAAACAGCAAAAAACGATGTTTTGAAAAATCACAGCTAAACAAAAAATATATACATAAAAAGTCTAATTTCAATAAATATACCGAAAATAATCGTCATAATGAGACCAAAAATTATGGCAAAAATTTAAAGCGTGGCAAGAATTGTACGCTGCCGCTTATTGGCTATAAATATAATAAAAAATAGCGATTATGGGGTCTCTTTTTGGCTATTTTAAATGAAAATTGCTCTGTCATATGTATAATTATAATATGTTCCAAAACTAAAGACAGCAAATTCAAAAGCTTGATTTTTACACTCAATGAATTTAGTAAAGCCTCACCAAATTTTTCTCCTTTAAGTAGAAGTTTACTTTTCTTTAACTACATCAATAGTTTTTAGCATGTTTTCGTAAAAGCAGGAATTTAAATTTTTAAACAGTTGGCAACATGTTTATGTCAAAGTAGTGTCTGGCAGTCAGTGAGTAATGACCAGAGATATGTCAACAATAGATCTGGCTAGGGATATGCCACTCAATGCATCGGGGTGTAACGCCAATATCAAGTACAGTGGTCTAGCTATCTTTATCTGTCGTGCGAGTGTGAGCGTATCTACCAAGAGGTGGGAGTAATGGAACGATGCAGACACAGAGGCAGCGGCCATCATATGCTAGAGAGAGAAAGCTAAGCGCCGGTAGAGAGATAGATAGTCCACCGACCCGAACTGCTCCGCGTTACGCTATTTTTCGGACCTGGCCTAATCTATTGTGTTATTATATCTACGGTAATGACACATACCACGCCATAGACATGTTTCATTTTTTATATTTTTTAGAACTACTGTTTTGCCGAAATAAGCTAAACGCAGCTTTATTAGCTTCTTATTTTAAAAATGGATATTACTCCCAAAACGTATACTAAAATTGTTACTAGAAGTGGATGCACATAAATAAAGCAAAAAAGGGATGGATGTGGTATGTGGTGTAAATTTAGATGTAAACAACATTTTTGAGCAAAAAAGAGACACTGGGTTGATCAAGATAAACAAAAAAGAGAAATATGACAGAAAGGAACAGAAAACAGCAATATTTAAAGTTATTTTGTAAGTAAAAATAAATTAAACTCTAGTAAAACACGATAAACTTCAGCAATACTTCGCACACGTTGGAATGGTTGATGATTCCAATGTAGGAAAACGACATATAGAGGGTAAAATAAAAACAATCAGACCGCAAAAAATAGTTATTGAGTGCTAACATGACGAAGAAACAATATGATCGTGCAAAAAATATGTAAGGTGGGAGTTTGAAGATTAGAGAAAAGTTTTATCAGAAAAAACTTTATTTTCTAAGCACAGCGTAAATGTCAACGAAATACTTACCATAGCTGATACTGATCAAACATGCCTTTAATGTTATTTTGAGGCTTCTTTTCTTATGAAGGCACTGGATTCCTTATGCCGGTAGAAGGCACGATAAATCAGTAAAAATACAGAGAATTTTACTAGAACATAGATTGGAAACAACTTTCTTTAACAAAATTTACAACGAAGGAAAAATACCAGATGCTTGGTTGGAGTCATTGTTTATAACATTACCAAAGAAAAGCAGGCCCACCAAATGTAGCGATTTTAGAGTAATCAGTTTAATGAGTCACGCACTTAAGATATTTTTACGAATTATACAAAGCCGAGTATTCCTTCTGTGTGAAAGTAGAATGGGTAATAAGCAATTTGGATTTAGAGATGGTCTAGGAACTAGCGAGGCACTATTTTGTATGCGCGTTCTTTTACAAAAAAAGCTGTGAATTCCGACAGAACGTTTATGTTTGTTTCATCGACTTCGAGAAGGCATTCGACTGAGTACAACACGATATACTTTTCAATTGCCTACAGGCAGCAGGACTTGACCACTACGATATAAGACTGCTAAAATACTTATATTACAATCAAGTAGCATCTATCCAAGTTGGAGATAGTCGTGCTGAAAGACTACCCATCAAACGTGGTGTGCGACAGGGTTGTATTTTGTCATCCAGTCTCTTTAATCTGTACTCTGAGGAAATCTTTAGGGAGGCTTCGGACGACAGACAAGAGGGAGTAAGACTGGGCGGAGAAGTAATCAACAATATCAGATATGCTGACGACACAGCCATTCTTGCAGAAAATTTAGAAGATCTCCAGACATTAGTAAATCTAGTCAGTGAAGCAAGTTATCGGAGAGCCTAAAAATCAATATCTTTCGATGGCAGTTGGAAAGATAAATGTAGATCAAGGCGTGCTTTCTCTTGATGGAGAGGAGATAGAACGAGTAAACCATTTTAACTACTTTGGCAGTTGGTTAAATGTAAATTGCGATTGTGATGAAGAGATAATAACCAGGATTGAAATATCACGTAAGGCTTTTATGACCTGGAAACCAGTTTTATGTAACCGAAGCCTGTCGATGAAGATTCACAAGAAGGTCCTAAAATGATACGTGTAGTTTATAATATTGTATGGTTGTGAGACATGGACGTTAAAAACCACAATGCTAAATAAATTAGAAGCATTCGAATTGTGGTGCTATCGACGAATCCTAAAGATATCGTGGGTTTCGCACACTTCCAATGAAAATGTTCTCCAAACGATGAATTCAAAACGTCTGCTCACAAAAATCATAAAGAGGGAAAAACAGAATACTTTGGCCATATAATTAGAGGGCCTAAATACCATCTACTTCGCCTTATAATACAAGGAAAAGTGGAGGTAAAGAAACTTTCATGGTTGCGTAATATTAGACAATGGTGTGGTTCCACGGCAGAAGAATTATTTCGCGCAGCAGCCGATAGAGAGAGGTTTCAGGAACTTTGTAAACATGATGACAGCCAACGTCTGAATACGGACACGGCACCTGAAGAAGATTGGAAACATTTCTAAAAGCAAACGGACCAGAAATGGTTCCCATTTCTGGTTCGTTGGCCTTTAGAAATGTTTCCAATGGGAAACCAATGCATTAACCCTTTCACTGGACAAAACAAACAGTATGTTTTGGACTAAAAATGAACTAAAAAATATGATGGACTAAATCATATGAATATAAAAGGATATGGACTAAAAATGAATATAAAAAAGACCAAAGACATGATAATAGCTATGAAAACAAATATACAAACACTCATTCATTTGGGAAATTCACCGATAGAAAGGGTTGATAAATACTAATACATAGGAACGTAGATTTCAGACAATAATTATCAAAGAAGTTCGGTTCTGCATCGATAATTATAATGTTGTATATAATATGGGCTCCTAATATTTTTGATATTAACAAAGTTTAATATAAGTTATAAATTGTGAATCTCAGTGATATATTGAAATAAACTGTAAGTGTACAAACTCTTTACATAATATCCAGTTAAATTAATGTTAAAGTCAGCAAATTGCAATTATTTGTTATTGTTGTCAATAAACAAATCCGTTTTACCAGCAAAATAACCACTTTTAGTAAAGACCGATATACCTGTTTTAGCAGGTGTACAGGGTCGGACTTATTTTTCACTTAACGTTTATCGAAATTAATTCAAACATGGAATCACACAACAGTATTACAACTCAAGACCATAAAAGTCAAATAAACGCATCACAGCGTCATTTGGCAGCGTCAAAAATTCAATTTCCTCTAAAGCAGCAAGGAATTATCTTTAGTGCCTTAGAAAACACCAAACTTCAAGACTACCTTCTCCCACTTGGAAATATAATTCAACCGAAAAATATAATCTTCTCTTCTAGATTATCTAATAATCGCATATGTATGTATTTATCTAATAAACAAATAGTGGATGATTTTATGAATAATCATGGTCAAATAGAAATAAAAGGTGAAATTGTCAGAGCAAGAAGGTTAGTTACACCAGCGGAACGACTTGTCCTTCAATACCACATGACTTGCTAATCAATGAGTTACAAAAAATCAGCATAGTTCCTGTCTCCCCCATGACATTCTTCAAAATTAGTGCTTCTATACCTGAGTACAATCACATCCTTAGTTTTCGAAGACAAATCTATATCAGTCCTCACAGTCTAACACTATCAGAGTCATTTACTCTTGTTTTTGACAACACGCTATATAGAATATTCATTTCTCAAGACAGTTCAGTTTGTTTTAGCTGCAAGAAGCCAGGTCACATTGCATCACAGTGTTCCAAACCACTAGCTCAACAAATCCCCAACCAAAACAATGAAGCATCGGTATCAAGTGCAACAAAAATATCTTTGCAAGAACCCAATAATACAAACCCTTCTCCGTGTGAACAAATGTATATTTCTAATTTCCCGGAGATACCGAACAAAGTAGATGCATCAAATAAGGACAGTCACATAATTAATCAACCAAAACGTAACTTTGATGAAATTATTTCACCTGAAGCAGATCCATCTTCAAAAGAACGTAACATTTTCCACCACATACAGTCCAAGCAAAATCTAAAAAAGCTAAAATTAGTTCAGCAAGCACTTCTGGACGCTCATTTTCTCTCTTACTTGACCCTACCAAAAACTTCATAGAAAATCACCCTCTACCTTTCCATCTAAACTTTGACCAAATTAACATGCTCCTAACGAATATCACGGGATCAACAGATCATATAGCCACGAATCAAGAATATACCACAGACCTACCAGCCTTGACCGATATGCTCACTGAAGTTTACCCCATTTAAAGGAAAGATCTATAAAACGCAAATTCACGTCCTTAAGCAAAAACATTTATAAACACCTTGGTAGTGAGGCATCGGACTGTGAAAGTGACACGTCTCAATTAAGCCAACATTAAGATTCAAGTTTCTACTTCAAAAGAATATTGATGGATTTTTCCATCGCTTTGCTATGCTCCAACATCTTTCTCTAAATTCCAGCATCTATACTGCAGAGCTCTTTGGTTTGTTTAAAGCCATCAAACGTGTAAATATTAAATACCTCCCTTCTTGTTTAGTCCTTTCTGACTCTCTTAGCATAGTCAAAGCTATGCAAAATTTATACCATAAACACCCCATTGAGAAAAGAATCGAGGCCGAACTAATGGAAGCTCAAGAAAGTTTCAGAAGAATCCACTTCCTGTGGATACCATCCCACATAGGCATAGAAGGAAATATGAACAAGCAGATACTAGTGCGCGTAACGCTATCACTAATGATGTATCAGAAAGACAGTGTCGGAGTGTCGATAGCGATCTGAAAGTTCATTTCAAAAATAAAGTGTTAGTGCGTGGAATCCAATTATTGCTCCAAAGGATTAATTGTTTACAAATTGTAATTAGTTTTTACCAATTTTTGATTTAATATTGTTACAAATGTTACAAAAATGTCGCTAATAACCTTCGGGTGGATGCGACTTTGTCTTTTTTAAATAAAAAAAAACATAATCATCAAACAACAGAAATAAGGGCCATGATAGAAATAGCAAGAAATGCGTTTGTAAAAATGAAAACAATTATTTGCGACACAGATCTTAGATTGGAGATGAGAGTAAGTGCTTTGAGATGCTACGTGTTTTCGATACTGCAATATGGACTTGAAGCTTAATATTGAAGCAAGAACACATAAATAAGCTACAGTCATTTGAAATGTGGTGTTACAGAAGAATGCTTAGAATAGCACGGACACAGAAGAAAACTAACACGGAAGTATTGCGAGAAAAAGCCACAATTTTACCAAAAAAAAAATGATTTTATTAACGTTTCGACGCGACGACCAAATTGGGTGTCGTTGTCAAAATACAAAAAATATTAATGAATTAAACAAAAATGTTGTTGCTTAGTAAAAAAAATTCTTCTAATAATTTATTTAATCTAACTCATTTATATCGGCAATTCAGACATATATTATACATTTTAAAGTAGAAGACTTTAAAATGAATATTTATGAGTTGGCTTCCTGGGACGACTTTATTGAAATATAGTTCATTCGATTACATGAAATCAACCCCAACTCAAGAATATCCGTCACAAAAATATCATAACATGTGATGTGTCTTTAAAAAGACAACCACATGCAATGGTGACAGTAAAATTCTCGCGCTAGAGATTCCATAGTAAATCACGAGGGAAAACCAGGAAAAAACCTCGTGATACTATCCCGACATCGTAAGTATTAGGTCTTACTTTAGTTTACTCTCAAAACTAATACCAAATTCTGACCTTAATATGTACATACAGTCCATCTAATTTACTTACCGTTGCACGTCATTATCTACGCCAGAGATCTAAGTTGACATAGTTGCCAAAGTATAAAAAAATCCTGAACTCATTTTAAATCAAATAGATCACATAATTATTGTAAACGTGGATTATACAACAAAACAAATATATATTAAGTAAAAACTTAAGAAATAGAGAACAAGAATTAAATTATAATCTTTTAAGATTTGTAGTGCAAGCGTTTTGGCACTGCATTGTTAATAATTATTAAAACGGCTCCGAACTCTTGACATGAAGCCGGTAGGTTTCTTTGTATATGTCTACAATAACAACTAAAAAAGTTGTCAGATACCTCGATTATTCCAAATCGTGATAAAATTAGGTGAAATTTATATTTTTTTAGTAGAGGATGTTTTTATAGTAAAGTAAATAATAAAAACAGTAAATATAATAAAACAGATACTTATAGAGTAGAGTAGAGTAGAGTAGAGTAGAGTATTTATTGGTAATAATGTACAAATGTACTTTTACAGGTCAGCAATAATTAAAATTGTCTAAAATTACATTAAAAGTTGACAGTACTTCAGTAAAAAAAAAAACCTATTACTAAAATTTAAAAACTAAACACTAATTAAATTACAGGACAAAACAAAATTTAGATCTGAAGTACTCCTCAAATGAGTAGAAAGCACCCATCAGAAGATAATTTTTAATTTGTCTCTTAAATTGGTTAAAATCAAGACTTTTAATAGATATTGGTATACAGTTATAAAATTTCAATGCTAGGTATCTGGTTCCATTTCTGGTCCTCTCAAGTCGACTGAAGTCTGGTACAAGGGCATCATGATTTCTAGTCTGATAAGTATGCTGTTGTGTTTTATACAGATCTACATTTTGATGAACATACAACAGGCACTGCATAATGTACACAGAAGGTAGTGTGAGAATCCTCAGGTTTCTGAAAGACTGCCTACAATCGTCCCGATAACCCTGACCTGTGATTATGCGAATACACTTTCTCTGCTGACCAAACACCTTATCTATATGGCAAGAGTGTCCCCAGGAAAGGATTGCGTAAGTTAGTCGTGAGTGAAAGTTGCTGTGATATGATGTAAGAAGGGTTTGAAGGGAGGTAACCTTAGATAGGTTTCTAAATAAAAAGAGTTGGCTTGAGAGCTTTTGGGAAAGTTTCAGTATGTGCCGTTCCCAAGTGAGTCCCTGATCAACATAAACACCAAGAAATTTAGCTTCCTGTGAACAATCTGTTAAAATGGGATGTGTAATGGTGTTATGTCTTAGGGTAAAGTTCACTGTTTGTGATTTTGAGTTATTGAGAGAGAGACGATTTGCCAAAAACCATTGGAACAAATTGCTCTCTGTGGTCTCAAGATCAATATCACTGATTTGGGAAGGGTGGTAACTTTGATAGCATGTAGTATCATCAGCAAATAGGACTGTGCTTACCGGGCCCTCTTGTGAAAATCCCAAGTCATTTATATAAATGAGAAATAATATTGGACCTAGAACTGACCCTTGAGGCACTCCATACATCAAAGGTTTTTTATCAGATTTAAGCTGGTTAAAAAACACATATTGAAATCTATCTGATAGATAAGACTCAATCAATTGAATAGACATAGGATGAAAATTATAGGCATGTAATTTTTTAAGAAGAATACTATGAGTGACACAATCAAAAGCTTTAGTAAGATCAAGGAACGAGGCAAGGGTATCAAGAAAGTTTTCAAATCCTTCCAAAATACTGCCTGTAAAATGATCGATAGCAAGTGTTGTTGTTTTGTTTTTTCTAAATCCAAATTGCTGCACTGCAAAAAGCCGATTAGATTCAAAATAGTCATTGATCTGCTTCTTTAGGATTCTCTCAAACACTTTGGAAAGAATTGGCAAAAGAGAAATTGGACGAAAGTTATTATGATCATCAGCCGAACCTTTACGTTTAAAGAGAGGTATGACTTTCGCAGTTTTAAATTGAGTAGTTTATTAGTTTAGTTAAAGGTAAGCTAATGTTGTGTTTAATTGCCTTGATTATTTTTGTGTTCATTCCATCCGGGTCCTTGCTCTGGCTATTTTTTAATTCTTCAATTGCTTTTACAACTTCCTCCAAATTTGTTGGCTCAAATCTGAAGGAGCAATGATTAGAGGCGAATGAAGGAGCATGTGGTATAAAACTAAGGTATGTATTGAATGATTGGTCAGTATGATTAAGTGTATTTATTACATTTTCAGCAATACCACAGAAGAAATCATTAAAACTATTTGCATTGAGTGATGAATTTTTTATTGGTAAATTCTTACATCTTGAGTTTATTAGGGACCACATAGCCTGTTGACGGTTGTTAGAGTTTAATATAAAATCATCATTAGATTTAATCTTTGCCTTATGTATAGCATGTCTGTATTTTTTCCTATATTCTGAGAGTGTTTTCTTTGTCACTAAAACGGGGTCACTTTTATTTAAAGATGTCAAAAATTGTAGTTTCTCCCTCATAAGTTTCAAATCATCATTAAACCAAGAATTTTTTTACATTGTTTACCTTGCTCAACAAGCCTAGATTTTTCAGGAAAAGACAGATTTATTGCCTGCGTTAAAATATCGATAAACATTTTAAACCTTGAGTCCACATCAATACATTCATTATCAATAAATTCAAAATTTTGTAAGCAAAGAATGTTATTTAAAGAGGCCAGTCCCATCTCTGTAATGGGCCTGTAGCTTATTCTAGATTTAGAAGTAGTTTGGGACACTTCACATTTAAACAATATGCCTTTGTGGTCTGAAGTGTGTGAAAGATCAACAGCTTCGGATTGCAACATGGTACTATTAATATTTGTAAATATGTTATCAAGTTATGTTGTAAATTATAGTAAAGAATATAAACAAATATGAAGTGTCATCACCGCAACTGTCAAATAAATGTTACCAATTTATTCTAAACTGTCACCTTCGTTCGATTACAGTTACAGTGTGATTCGAGTAAATGTGCTTCATAAAAACGCTTTGTAATCCATTTTTACAAATTAAATGAAACATATTATTGTGTATTTCTTTAGGTTAACATTAATAGAAATCTTCAAGTATTATTTCTACGCGTATATAATAAAATATGTCCAGTGGCTGTAATTCCAGTGTATTCGGCAACGTGATTCTAAAAAGAACACACCTACCGCCTAAATATTTCGTGTTGGTATCATGCGACGTCACAGGCTATGACGCGGATGACGTGCAACGGTTAGTAAATTAGATGAAGTATATGTTATTTTAAATTATAAATAATATTAATAATACATAGACATATAAACAATACTAAAATATACAATATGTACTAACTCGATATGTTATTGACTTACTAATCCTGGTATTTTCTTTCTATTGACTTCCTCTTTTAGTATGGGTAACCACATCCTACTGCATTCTACCGAGGAATTTGCGACACAATTGGTTTCATTTATCATAATTAAAGCCGCTTTAATTAAAAAAAGAGGGAATCTTTAAATCCTTATATGATAGAGCCATAATTACTTGTTCTAACGAAAATTCATTATTAGAAGAAAAACAACTGTTAACATCTGTTTTATTAAAAAATGACTATCCTTTATCGTTTATAAATAAGGAATTGTCAAGATTGGATCGAATGGAACAGAACAACTTAGAACGGGATCCTATAGCATTCACAAGAAGTAATGCGAGGAAAATATCAATACCACATATAAAAGGACTATCCGAGAAACTTAAAACAATAGAAAATAAATTCAACATTTCAACAACATTCAAAACAACAAACACGTTGAGATCTATTCTATCTAAAACTAAACCTAACAGTGAACAAGAAAGAACAGAGAATTGTATTTATAAAATACCTTGTGAATGCGAACAATTTTATTTAGGTGAAACATCAAGACCATTAAACGTTAGAATAAGTGAACATCAGTCTTACATTAAAAATAGAGAATTTGATAGATCTCAAATATGTCAACACGCATGGGATAATGAACATAAGAGTTTAGTGGAGAGATTCAAGTATAGTTCTGAAAGAAACAGATAGTAAAAAGAGAAAAATCAAAGAAGCGGCTTTAATTATGCTAAATGAAACCAATTGTGTCGCAAATTCCTCGGTAGAATGCAGTAGGATGTGGTTACCCATACTAAAAGAGGAAGTCAATAGAAAGAAAATACCAGGATTAGTAAGTCAATAACATATCGAGTTAGTACATATTTTATATTTTAGTATTGTTTATATATCTATGTATTATTAACATTATTTATCATTTAAAATAACATATGTACAAATTAAAGTCAGAATTTGGTATTAGTTTTGAGAGTAAACTAAAGTAAGACCTAATACTTACGATGTCGGGATAGTATCACGAGGTTTTTTCCTGGTTTTCCCTCGTGATTTACTATGGAATCTCTAGCGCGAGAATTTTACTGTCACCATTGCATGTGGTTGTCTTTTTAAAGACAGATCACATGTTATGATTTTTTTTGTGACGGATATTCTTGAGTTGGGGTTGATTTCATGTAATCGAATGAACCATCTTTCAATAAAGTCGTCCCAGGAACGCAACTCTTAAATATTTACAATATCATTTTAAAGTCTTCTACTTTAAAATGTATAATATATGTCTGAATTGCCGATATAAATGAGTCAGATTAAATAAATTATTAGAAGAATTTTTTTTTACTAAGCAACATTTTTGTTTAATTCATTAATATTTTTGTTATTTTGACAAAGACACCCGATTTGGGCGTCGAAACGTTAATAAAATCATTTTTTTTTTTAGTAAAATTGTGGCTTATTTACCATCAAAACTAGTTAATTGCAAAAATGTCACAAGAAAATAGCTTCAGAATTCAGAACATTAAAAAATAAGAAAGTTACAATATCTGGTACACATAATGAGGGGACAGCGATATGAAATGCTAAGACTGGTAATACAGGGAAAGACAAGAGGAGGAAGGAGTATAGGAAGAAGGAGAGTGTCATAGTTGAAGAATTTAAGGGACCGGATTAAATGCAGTTTTATGGGACTCTCCAGAACAGCGTTAGATAGAGTAAAGATAGTGATGATGATATGCAGCCTCCAATTGGGAGACAGCACTTAAAGAAGAAGAAGATTGGAAACCATCACCCCAACTGCATCAACTTAAGCAATACAGACGTAGCAAAGAAATTCTGAAAAGGGTGCCTGTGGAACACATGGTTCGACAAACACACTTTGGTTTAACAGCATAAGAAGGAATTTCATATTCGTTGTACAATGCTTGGGAGATCTGAAATTTTTCTCTCTCGTCATTTTTTCCGACTAAATACTGATTTAACATTTCTTCGATTGTTTTATAGTTACCCACCCTTCTATTGAAGTTTAAGAAATTCTCAAAATCAACCATAACGTAGTAAATCATTTCTTTGCCTCTAGCTCTTCCTTTTGATTGAAAGTAGGACCTGTAATCCATAGGATAGTAATATTTTATAAATAGACTACATTTGGGTACAGCTTCACCCTCTTCCAAAACGTTAGATGATACCCTAAACATTGATGGCTTTATTTGTGAAATCGTTGAAAATTTGTTTTTTTTTTTTATGAAAGTACTTCCTTGTATCTTTATAGGGATTCCTATTATATCCTACTATAAAATTGGCTTTGATGTAATTGTATTTTGGATTATTTCGACTTAATGCGTTTAATATGTCAAATAAAATTTGTGCGCTAAATCTTCTCTGTGTAAATAGTATGAAATATAATTCATCGGTTCCTTTTTTTGGAACGCATTAAATATCTGAATCAGTTCTTTAATTTGGTGTGAGGAAAAACGATAATACGTGCTCCTTTTCGGATAAAACCGCCATCCGTTTCTTTAAGTTTAGAGTAATGGATCCAAGCAAGGTCTGCACAGAATCAAAGATCGTGGAGAGCCTCACATCTTCATAATGTTTCTTCAACCATTTATTCATTTTTATAACGTTTGCTTCACAAGCTTTTGATCCACCGTAAATAGCCATGGTTTCAATATGAAACAAAAGCATTAAGGAGACTTTTACCTTCTAAATTTTCAAAAAATCGATTTTGTTTTTTGTTTTATTTAAAAATATTCCTTTTAGAAATACTGTCCTTAAATTTTATTAAGAAATTTCAAATAGAAACAAAGTTTTGGCTGTATTTATAACGAGCTAATTTGCCCAAGCTAAAACTCATTTATTTCTTTAGATAAGCGCTTTCGACATAAACGTCATCATCGGAGCTAATGCTAAAATAAAAAAAGAGGTCTTGTAAGAAAAAGAAGTACAAAACTCTCAAAAAAAAAAGAGTTTTGTACTTCTTTTTCTTACAAGACCTCTTTTTTTATTTTAACATTAGCTCCGATGATGACGTTTATGTCGAAAGCGCTCAGCTAAATAAATAAATTATTTACACACTTTGACATACTACATTTTTTATTTCCTTTATTCATTCAAGTGTGTACAAACTTATCAGTCTTTCAACTATTTTTAAAACTCATTTGTAGACCCGAATCATGCTTGAAAGAATGAAGAATGAATTTCATAAAGTTATACGAGAAAACCAAGCTGGATTCCGGGCACGAAGATCCTGCATTGACCACATTTGTACGATGAGAACGATAATAAAGCAATCATGAGAGTGGCAGAATAAAGCTATATGTGAACTTTATAGACTTCGAGAAAGCGTTTGATCGTGTAGATTGCAAAGCCTTATGGAAACTACAAGAGAAATACGGAATGCTTCCCAAATACATCAGAATTATAAAACTGTTCTACGAAGGGCCACATCACGCATAGTCCACGAAGGGAAGTTACTGAACAAATAGATATTGCTACAGGAGGAAGGCAAAGCTGTATGCTCTGTCCGACCTTATTCCTGATAATAATCGAATGGATCCTGTCCAAGGCTACTAGTAATAAGACTGGTATAAGATGGAATGTTTTTAATCAACTTGAGGACTTGGAATTTGCAGATGATATGTCTTTTAACAGAAAAAAGACAACCCATGCAACGCAAAACTGAAAAAGTAGCAGAGGCATGGAAGAAGGTCGGACTTAACATTAACGTCAGAAACACTAAGATAATGAAAATAAAGACACCAAGAGAAATGGGAATATCACTGGGAGGCACAGAATTACAAACGGTAGAGAAATTTAACTATGTACTTGGACAGTATTTTGAACAACAAAGGAGGGACGGAAGAGGACGAAAAAGGAAGAATAAGAATAGCTCAAAATGCATTCAATTTGCTAAGGAAAATGTGTGGCCTTCACGTCAGATGACAAGTAAAACCAAGATACGATTATTCAACAGAAACGTGAAGACTGTGCTACTATACGGAACAGAAATTATGAAAGTGTCAAGAAAATGTATCGGGCAGATGCAGGTATTCATAAATAAATGCCTAAGGAATATTCTTAACATTTACTGGCCAAACCGCATATCAAACAAAGAGTTATAGACAAGAACTAACCAGGAACCTATATCTAAGACAACATGCAAAAGGAAATGGAGTTGGATGGAGCACACTCTGAAAACTTTTAACCGTTTACACTGTTGGTGATAGGATTCTAAGCAGAAATATTATTAGGTTGCATATTTTTAGCAGTGGCAGTTTGATTATATTTAATATTAATTGTATCGATTGGAATAGTATCTCTTTGAAAACTTCTATCGTAATGACCATTTACACTATTGGCGATAGGATTCTAAACAGAAATATTATTAGGTTGCATATTTTTAGCAGTGGCAGTTTGATTATATTTAATATTAATTGTATCGATTGGAATAGTATCTCTTTGAAAACTTCTATCGTAATGACCATTTACACTATTGGCGATAGGATTCTGAACAGAAATATTATTAGGTTGCATATTTTTAGCACTGGCAGTTTGATTATATTTAATGTTAATTGTATCGGTTGGAATAGTATCTCTTTGAAAACTTCTATCGTAATGACCATTTACACTATTGGCGATAGGATTCTGAACAGAAATATTATTAGGTTGCATATTTTTAGCAGTGGCAGTTTGATTATATTTAATATTAATTGTATCGGTTGGAATAGTATCTCTTTGAAAACTTCTATCGTAATGACCATTTACGCTATTGGCGATAGGATTCTGAACAGAAATAATATTAGGTTGCATATTTTTAGCACTGGCAGTTTGATTATATTTAATGTTAATTGTATCGGTTGGAATAGTATCTCTTTGAAAACTTTTATCGTAATGACCATTTACACTATTGGTGATAGGATTCTGAGCAGAAATATTATTAGGTTGCATATTTTTAGCACTGGCAGTTTGATTATATTTAATATTAATTGTATCGGTTGGAATAGTATCTCTTTGAAAACTTCTATCGTAATGACCATTTACACTATTGGTGATAGGATTCCGAACAGAAATATTATTAGTTGCATATTTTTAGCACTGGCAGTTTGATTATATTTAATATTAATTGTATCGGTTGGAATAGTATCTCTTTGAAAACTTCTATCGTAATGACCATTTACTCTATTGGCGATAGGATTCTGAACAGAAATATTATTAGGTTGCATATTTTTAGCACTGGCAGTTTGATTATATTTAATGTTAATTGTATCGGTTGGAATAGTATCTCTTTGAAAACTTTTATCGTAATGACCATTTACACTATTGGTGATAGGATTCTGAGCAGAAATATTATTAGGTTGCATATTTTTAGCACTGGCAGTTTGATTATATTTAATGTTAATTGTATCGGTTGGAATAGTATCTCTTTGAAAACTTTTATCGTAATGACCATTTACACTATTGGTGATAGGATTCTGAACAGAAATATTATTAGGTTGCATATTTTTAGCACTGGCAGTTTGATTATATTTAATGTTAATTGTATCGGTTGGAATAGTATCTCTTTGAAAACTTTTATCGTAATGACCATTTACACTATTGGTGATAGGATTCTGAGCAGAAATATTATTAGGTTGCATATTTTTAGCACTGGCAGTTTGATTATATTTAATGTTAATTGTATCGGTTGGAATAGTATCTCTTTGAAAACTTCTATCGTAACGACCATTTACACTATTGGCGATAGGATTCTGAACAGAAATATTATTAGGTTGCATATTTTTAGCAGTGGCAGTTTGATTATATTTAATGTTAATTGTATCGGTTGGAATAGTATCTCTATGAAAACTTTTATCGTAATGACCATTTACACTATTGGTGATAGGATTCCGAACAGAAATATTATTAGGTTGCATATTTTTAGCACTGGCAATTTGATTATATTTAATATTAATCGTATCGGTTGGAGTAGTATCTCTTTGAAAACTTCTATCGTAATGACCATTTACACTATTGGTGATAGGCTCCTGAACAGAAATATTATTAGGTTGCATATTTTTAGCGTTTGATTATATTTAATGTTAATTTTATCGGTTGGAATAGTATCTCTTTGAAAACTTTTATCGTAATGACCAGTTACACTATTGGTGAAAGGATTCCGAATAGAAATATTATTAGAAAATAAAATCAATGGGAAAGTCCATTAATATTAATTGTATCGGTTGGAATAGTATCTCTTTGAAAACTTCTATTGTAATGACCATTTACACTATTGGTGATAGGCTCCTGAACAGAAGTATTATTAGGTTGCATATTTTTAGCACTGGCAGTTTGATAATATTTAATATTAATTGTATCGGTTGGAATAGTATCTCTTTGAACACTTCTATCGTAATGACCATTTACATTATTGGTGATAGGATTCTGAACAGAAATATTATTAGGTTGCATATTTTTAGCACTGGCAATTTGATTATATTTAATTATAATCGTATCGGTTAGAATAGCATCTCTTTGAAAACTTCTATCGTAATGACCATTTACACTATTGGTGATAGGATTCTAAGCAGAAATATTATTAGGTTGCATATTTTTAGCACTGGCAGTTTGATTATATTTAATATTAATTGTATCGGTTGGAATAGTATCTCTTTGAAAACTTCTATCGTAATGACCATTTACACTATTGGTGATAGGATTCTGAACAGAAATATTACTAGGTTGCATATTTTTAGCATAGTTTGATTATATTTAACATTAATTGTATCGGTTGGAATAGTATCTCTTTGAAAACTTCTATGGTAATGACGATAGTTTTGACTAGTTATTAGTTTTCATATATAACCAGTCAATAACGACAGTGACCAGAAGCAAATGGCCAATGTTGATAAATAAAATTATCCATGACGTATTATTTTTTATTTAAAACAATCTTTGAAGACTAATCATTTTTATTTTGACAAGATAGTGAACCATGGCATTTTGAATTACAAATTTTATTGTTTGCACAACGAGCAACTTATCATTTTGACAACCACCTTTGCATTGGCAACGCTTGTAGCCTTGGCTCCCTAATATCCCATTTTCTACTGCAGCTTGTCCGAGAGTTATTCCTTTCTCTTTTATTAAATCATTTATATTTTCCAAAAAAACTATATGAATATACTTATATACTTTGCAATAAACGAAGAAAACAATGAATCATACCTAGCTTTTAGTCAAAATTTCAATATTAACCGATTATCAACGGGCAATGTTGACATTGCCCGTACAATGATAGACAGTTTGTCAAGAATATCAAATTATCAAAAATGTCCAGTTTCTTTGGACAATAACGTTAATGTCTAGTAATTGTCGACAATGAGGCCATTGTCGATATTGACCGGTTAATAACGTTATTGACCGGATTTTCGTTATTGTCCCTAACATCAATACTTGAAAGTGAACTCATGAAACCACTTACTCCTTCTTCAGAAGTCTGGAAGCCCCTCGCATCCTACTATGGAGCCCCCTTTTTATCTCGGTACGGACCGAGACTTCTATCCCTAATTTAGAGACACCAGTCCTTACTGGATAAAAAGGGGATAAAATATTTTTCCACATGAAACAAAAATCCACAAGGATTTTGTGTTTCATACTGAAACCATGGGCACAGAATAACTAAATATACAGAAGCGAATCTGACTGTCGTTTCCATTGATTTTGTTGGGACCAAAATATTTGACCTTGTGCACCAGTTACAGAATAGAACTTGATGTGCTAAGGAATAGGCCATTCCAAATGATGTAATATTTTTGACAGATAGTTATTAAATAAATATGAAAAATAAAATTTAACTAGAAAAATAAATAAAACATAAAATAAAACATATATAAATATAACATTTAACTATAAACAACTGTCACTGTCAGTCGCAAAAGTGAGGTTGCACCAGTTACGTGACGCATGAGCATGAAATTTATGTTACCGTTTTGGGCCTGAGTTTCGCTTCTGTATGGTTAGTTATTCTGTGCCATGGGTATTTACGGTGGATCAAAAGCTTGTGAAGCGAACATTATAAAAATTAATAAATGGCTGAAGAAACATTGTGACGATGTGAGGCTCTCCACGATCTTTGATGCTGTGCAGACCTTGCTTGGATCTATTACTCTAAATGTGAAGAAACGGATGGCAGTTATACCCAAAATGGAGCAGATTTATCGGTTTTCCTCACACCAAATTAAAGAATTGATTCAGATATTTATTGCATGTCAAAAAAAAGGAACCGATGAATTGCATAGTATTTACCCAGAGAAGATCTAGCGCACAGATTTTGACATATTTAAGGCATTAAGTCGAAATGATCCTAAATGCAATTACATCAAAGCCAATTTTATAGGATATAATAATAGGAATCCCTATAAAGATACAAGGGAGTTATTATACTTATATAAAAAACAAATTTTAAAGATTTCACAAATAAAGACATCAATGTTTAGGGTATCATCTAATCTTTTGGAAGAGGGTGAAGATGTACCCAAATGTAGTCTAGTTAGAAAATATGACTACTCGATGGATTACAGATCCTATGTTCAATCAAAAGGATGAGCTAGAGGCAAAGAAATGATTTACTACGTTATGGTTGATTTAGAGAATTTCTTAAACTTCAATAGAAGGGTGGGTAACTGTAAAACAATCGAAGAAATGTTAAATCAGTATTTAGTCGGAAAAAATGACGAGAGAAAAATTTCAGAAGATCTCCAAGCATTGTACAACGAATATGAAATTCCTCCTTATTATGTTAAACCAAATGGTGCCTGTGTTAAGATCTCAGCTGTTCGTAATTAAGATTTCTTTGCTGTGTCGATATTGCTCAAGCCTGTCTTCCGATATGTATGGTGACAGAAGTAGTACGTAAATGGTGCAGGTGTTTTAAATGAACAAAATGGTTAATTCTTTAAGCGCATGGCAATATAACTATGGCTTTGTAAGATAAAGACTTTAGGAGTGAAAATCAATGGTGAACCGATGAATAAATCTAAGATACGCTAACGACACTGTTATCTTAGGCGGTCGTCTCCAGGACTTTCAAGAATTATTGGATTGCGAAAACACCTTAGGAAAAGAAATTAGTCTAAAATTGAATGGTTAATTCTTTTTTAAGCTTATGGTAATATAACTATGGCTTTGCAAAATAAAGACTGTAGTAAAAATCAATGATGAACCGATTAATAATCTTATACAGGGTGTTTCATTGAGAAACGGAAATACTTTAATTGTGAATAGAGGTCACCGAGCCGGTTCTAGATATACTACATTTTTTGCACTACCGACTTTTATGAGTTGTGTGTGTGTGAGAGATCCTGGCATCAGACAAAATCTATTTGCCACAAAACATGTAAATTCTTAATTACATAAATGATTTCATATTGTCTATTTCTAAACTATACCGCTATTTTTGAATTTCTGATAAAATTAATGATGGAATCTAGTACCGCTTTATCTGGGGAAGAAAGGAGAGCTGTAATATTTAGTGGCAATGGACACTCGTTATGAATTAGTTCTTGATACAGAATTGAAGAAGATTGAGAGTTCAGAGAACATTCTAGAAATATATGATTTAGATCACCAATGGATACATTGTCACAACTACAGACAGGAGAGTTAAGTATTCCAATTTTATATAAGTGAGATGGAAAGCGAGCATGATTCAATTTTAAACGAGTCAATACTGACATTTGTGCTCTATTATAATTAAAGGTGAAATGATTTTTATGAGTTACAGGATGTTTTATCGATTTTGCCCATTTCTTTCCTAAGCCATAACTTTAGAACCACCCTGTATATTTTTTTGATATTTGGTACATATGTCTCATTCAAAATCCAAACGACCGACGTACTAACCATAATAAAATCCAGGTCCGGATTAACAAAAAATTATAAAGTAATTGTGACCTTAAAACAACACCCTGTATATTTAAATTTTGAAAATCTGTTTGCATATTTGAAAAGAGCACAAATAAGTAAGCTTAATGGTTCGCTTCAATTTTTCGGCCAGACAGTTTTATGACTTTAATTTTGAAATTATATTGAATTTGTTAAGAACTCTGACATTAAAAAGCAGATATAAGGGCAGGTAGTTATAAATTATTATAGTTAATGAATAAATACTCATTTTAAAAATAATCAATACTTATTTACCACATTGGAATGACCCAATTACTCATGACACGAAAAATCCAGGTCTGGATTAACAAAAAAATATTAAGTAATTGTGACTTTGAAACAACACCCTGTATATTGAAATTTTGAAAATTTGTTTGCGTATTTTAAAAGAGCATCAAAAACTGCGTTAAAAGGTGCATGTCAAATTTTTGCGCAGATAATTTAATTACGACAATTTTGAAATCATATTGATTAATTCTGTGAAGGTCACAAGAAGTTGCCAGAAAAATGAAGAACAATCCCAATGTAATTAGAAAATCGATTCTAAATCATTTAAAACGAGCAAGGAAACGCGTCGAACAAAATGGCGGACATTTTGAGCAACTGTTATAGTTCAAATATTTTTAATTTATGTTAAGTTGTTAAATTGTTTAAACGAATTTTTTTTTATTAGATATAGCTGTTTTTTTTTATTCTTTACTAAATCATTAAAATATCCCAATTCTCGCAATTCTAATTTTTAATCATGTGCATACAGCTACAAATACAGAGAATCCATGAAGCCAGCGTAGTAAATAAGTATTAAGTATTTTTAAAATAAGTATTGATTCATTAACATTAAATTCAATCTCTCAGAGTTCTTTAAAATTTCAATATTATTTCAAAATTGATGTAATTAAATCAACGGCGAAAAAATTAAAATGAACTTTTAATCACAATTTTTTATGCTCTTTTAAAATGAGCAGACGAATTTTCAAAATTTCAATATACAGGGTGTTGGTTCAAGGTCACAATTATTTTATATTTTTTTGTTAATCCGGACCTGGATTTTTCTTGTCGTTAGTAATTGGGTCGTTCCAGTGTGGTAAATAAGTATTGATTATTTTTAAAATGAGTATTTATTCATTAACTTTAATAATTTATAACTAAAAGTTAATAATACCTGCTTTTTAAGAGTTCTTAAAAAATTCAATATAATTTCAAAATTAAAGTCATAAAATTGTCTGGCCGAAAAATTGAAGCGAACCGTTAAACTTACTTTTTTGTGCCCTTTTCAAATATGCCAACAGATTTTCAAAATTTGAATATACAGGGTGTTGTTTTAAAGTCACAATTACTTTATAATTTTTTGTTAATCCGGACCTGGATTTTTCTTATGGTTAGTGTGTCGGTCGTTTGGGTTTTGAATGAGATATATGTGTACCAAATATGAAAAAAATATACAGGGTGGTTCTAAAGTTATGGCTTAGGAAACAAATGGGCAAAATCGATAAATCACCCTGTAACTCGGTTATAAAAGTCGACAGGGCAAAAAATGTAGTATATCTAGAACCAGATCGGTGACCTCTATTCACCGTTAAAGTATTTCCGTTTCCCAATGAAACACCTTGTATACGTTGAGAACATTTTTATCTTATGCGATCGTCTCCAGAGAAACACCTTAGGAAAAGAAATGTGTCTAAAATTGAATGGTTAATTCTTTAAGCTTACGACAATATAACGACTTTGCAAGATAAAGACTTTGGGAGTGAAAATCAATGGTGAACCGATTAATAATCTAAGATACGCTGACGACACTGTTATGTTAGGCATCGTCTCCAGGACTTTCAAGAATTATTGGATTGCGAAAACACCCTAGGAAAAGAAATGTGTCTAAACTTGAATGGTTAATTCTTTAAGCTTATGGCAATATAACTATGGCTTTGCAAAATAAAGACTGTAGTAAAAATCAATGATGAACCGATTAATAATCTTATACAGGGTGTCCCCGAAAATAGTGCGTTCCTTAAATTATAGGTAGAAGGTACCATGTAGAGCAAAAAAGTCTTATAACATTTTTTTCTAAATTCAACCGTTTGGCCAAAAAACCAAAATAAATTTTGGTGTGCAAATTGAAATCTGACAACTATGTATACAAAAATCTATAATATATATATCTAAAATAATCTATAATAATAGACAATCACAATTCAAAAACAGTTGCAGCATTAGCCTTTAGTATTTACATTAAACCCTGTCTTCATCCTAAACAAACAAACAAATTCATGTTTTGTTATTTTCAAACATCGGGTGGTATAATTATTCTGACCTACATTTTTCTGGTGTCAATAACCTAAATCACTAACAGTTCTTGTACAGTGATGCCAAATTTTTAAATTTTATGAAAATAAAAGTTTGCTTATATGGAGAACAATGTAATTTTTTTTGGAAACGGTTAACTTAAAAAATATATTATAGGACTTTTTTGTTCTACGTTGTGTATTATATCCATACCTTAAAGGAACGCACTATTTTCGGGGACACCCTGTATACGTTCATAACATTTTTATCTTATGCGATCTTCTCCAGAGAAACACCTTAGGAAAAGAAATGTGTCTAAAATTGAATGGTTAATTATTTAAGCTTATGGCTTTGCAAAATAAAGACTGGAGTAAAAATCAATGATGAACCGATTAATAATCTTATATACGCTGACGACATTGTTCTCATGCGATCGTCTCCAGGGCTTTCAAGAATGATTGTATTACGGAATTACCTTAGGAAAAGGAGCGAGTCTAAAAATGAATGCTTTGAGACAAAAAGGGGGTTCCATACTAAGATGCGAGTGACTTCCATATAAACTGAAAAAAAAAATATCTTTCAAACTAGGATGAAAGTGGCCTCCTATAATACCGGTAAACCATCGGGTTTACCTGTTTTTAACGTTATTTTATTTTATTTATACGCTGATCTATCGATTTTTCGACACGTTCTAACTTTCTCTACTCCAAATATTTTTTGTTGGTTTCAAAATAAAATAGTAAATAATACCATTGTTATATAAAAAAAACTCTTAAATTCATTTAAAATAGCCTTATCAGAAGTACATGTGTTACAATATACTTGATTGACCCCACGCAAAACAAAAAATGAGTAAAAATCAGTCTATATTATCATGACTGAAAATTTTTAAGTGTTTTAAAGAATATGTGAAGTATAACTAAGCAAATTTAAAAATACATAATATGTTATCAAGAAAACGTCATTCGAATGTTTATTTTTAAATGCCATGACAAAAAGAAACTGCATTTTTCGTTTGCATTGGATGCTGTGAATTCAGTTTCTTACAGGTATATGTAATAATTAACGTGGATATATCAACATATCAAAAATACTTCTCATATACTTTAATATTCTCTCATAACATATACCAGAGATAATTTAATAAAAGGAGACGGATCACACAAACATTTGCGTTGCTTATTTTTAAAAACTGAATGTAATATTGGTTGGAGATCTCTATATAATAATATAAAATCAAGTTTAGATTAGAAGACACGGCGCTCATATACAACATGGTGATCTCAACAGAGAAAACTATGTAAATAGATAGTGATATCAGCGGAACCGAGACATGAAAAACTTTAAGGGGTAATTCTACATGAAAAAAATAATGACAGTTTGTTCTATAAACGTATGTCCGCAAATGCTTCGTTTCCAAGATACGGGGTGTTGAAATTTTTTTTCCAGCTGCGAATTTTTTTATTGCTCTAAGACCTTTTAAGCTATGAAAATTAAATTTGGTGGGTTTCAAGAGGTAGTTATTGCGCATTTTTTGGCAAACAATTTTATATTCATCATTGGCGCGCCTACGGGTAATGGTCTGAATTTTTTAAGGAAAAAAATAGTACGCCCCTGAGGTATTTCAAATTAAAAATTATTTTTGTATTCCACGTTTAATTTATGATAAAGAACCTTTCTTGTCTTTTTTCATATGGTGCACCGTTTTTATGCAAAAAAAAATTAAACATCTTCGCGCGTATTTTTTATTTCGTAATACATTATCAAGAACTCTCCAATATAATAATGCCAAATTAGAACAATAACAGAAAATATTTCTAAAAAGATTTTAACTATGTGCAAGGCTACAACAAATGTTCAAAATTACCTCCTTTAAAGGTGACAGAGTAATTTTATATTCACAATTGGCGCGCGTACGGGTAATGGCCCGAATTTTTTAAAGAAAAAAATAGTACGCCACTGAGAGATGTCAAATTAAAAATAATTTTTTTTTCATGCGAGGCGCCGTTTTTATGCAAAAAATAAAATATCTTAACGTTTACAAAGTATTTGAAATAAGTTTGTATGCATATGGAATCTACGTCGAATAATTTTTAAGCGTTAAGATGTTTTATTTTTTTGTATAGAAACGGCGCCGCATATGAAAAAAAGACAAGAATGATTTTTTGTCGTAAATTGAACGAGGAATTCAAAAATGATTTTTAATTTGACGTTTCTCAGTGGCGTACTATTTTTTTTTCTTAAAAAAATTCAGACCATTACCTTTACGGGCGCCAATGGTGAATATAAAATTATTCTGTCACCTTTAAAAAAGGTAATTTTGAACAATTGTTGTAGCTTTGCACCTAGTTAAAATCTTTTTAGTAATATTTTTTGTTATTGCTCTACTTTGGTATTATTATATTGGAGAGTTCTTGATAATGTATTAAGAAATGAAAAATACGCTCGAAGATGTTTTATTTTTTCGCATAAAAACGGTGCACCATAGGAAAAAAATACAAGAAAGGTTCTTTTTCATAAATTAAACGTGGAATACAAAAATAATTTTTAATTTGAAATATCTCAGTGGCGTATCATTTTTTCTTTAAAAAAATTCAGACCATTACCAGTAGGCGCGCCAATGATGAATATAAAATTGTTATTTGTTTGCCAAAAAATGCCCAATAACTACCTCTTGAAACCCACCAAATGTAATTTTCAATCTCAACCGGTCTTAGAGCAATAAAAAAAATTGCAGTTTGAAATAAAAATTTCAACGCCCTGTATCTCGGAAACAAAGTAGAATTATCTCTTAAAGTTTTTCATACTTATTTACTAACACCCTGTATAAATTAACAATAAGACCGATAATCACGTAACAGCGGAAACAAAAGCAGATACGGCGAAAACAAAAAGACTGCTGCATGTTAACTCTGTCAAGAACACCATCTTACTGGGATTCCTGTTTTTGATTGACTGCCCAAATTACCTTCATGGTTTCGACTTTTTGTGTATAGGTTTATGTATTACACCATCTTCCCTTTTTAAACTATCTCTGTATTCAAAAAACAATTAAAGGACATTGCACACATCCTATGGAAAATGCAATAATATTTACATGAATAGGTTCGTCTCGAAATTGCAATCATTTCATATCATTGCGCCAACTCTGAAATTTTTATTAATAACGGCGTAAATTAAAACTAAAATCAAAGAGGTATGTACGTGAGTTAAAAAGAGAAGAGATTTTGTGAATCGGCACTTCATAAATCAGGGATGGCCAACCCGCGGCACGCGTGCCACTCTGTGGCACGATTGAGTCCTATCAGTGGCACGCGTAGCGTTTTGGATTAAAAAACTTTCAAAAAAATTAAAACTTGAAAAACAAAAAATAATAAGAAGAAACTTGGTAGGTTTACGGAAGTTACGATAGATGCGGCATCATTGCAACCTCTGGCGAGCGATATTGCTGCGATTGGTGCACGTGATCCTAGCTGTCGTAATGTGCAATAGGACTGCGTTACCCTTGCTTAGTTTATTTTAAACTGCCCCGTTGTATGTGCACATTTTGTCATCGCGCATTGTTTCTTTAAAATTTTAAAAGTATTTGTTCGATATGTCCACGAGTAAGCCTTCGACTTCAAAACGAAAATACGAAGATGATATTGCAATTCGCGATTTTCAACCTGCTTGGGAAGAACAATTTTTATTTACTAATCGTAATACTTCAAAGCCTGTTTGTTTGATATGTGGATTGTCTGTAGCAGTTCCGAAAAAATTTAACCTGGAACGACATTATAAACAACTGCATAAGGACTTCAGCAACAAATATCCTATTGGTTCACATTTGCGAGCCGACTTTATTGAAAAAAAAAAAAAGAAAACCCTAGCCAGCCAACAGTCACTGTTTCAGAAGAGAAGTGATGAAATGGAAACTATGGTTAAAACATCATATGAACTTTCTCTGCTGTTAGCCCGGAAGAAAAAAGCCTACTCTGATGGAGAGGAGATAATTAAAAATAGTCTGGCAATATTTGCTAAAAATGTGGGAGATGTAAAGATCAAAAATATGGTCGATAATATTGCATTATCCCGAAATACAGTCATGCGCCGTATAGATGATATGGGCCAGGATGTTGTTTCCCAAATTATAAGTGGATTACAATCCTGCAAATTCTTTTCTTTAGCGTTGGATGAAAGTTGTGACAACACAGAAAATGCGCAGTTAAGCATTTTTGTCCGTTATACCAATGATAATTTTGAAAATGCCGAAGAGCTTCTGGATTTGCGCCAACTAGTCACAACAACAGGAGAGGACATTTTTCAACAGCTTAAAAACGTAATCGAAGTCAACAAAGTTGAATGGTCAAAATTAGATAGTGTTTGTACAGATGGAGCTCCTTGCATGGTTGGTAGACTAAAGGGGTTTGTTACATTACTGGAAAACTATTTGGGAAGAAAAGTTTTTAAGTACCATTGTATTATTCACCAGGAAGCTCTTTGTGCCAAGGACCTAAACATGTCATCTGTTGTTGACCCTGTAACACGCTGCATTAACAAAATACGAGCTCGGGCATTGAATCGACGACAATTTCGAGAACTGTTCGCGGAAGAAACGGAGCAAGATGGAGAGTTACTTCTCCATTGCAGTGTGCGCTGGCTCTCCAAAGGAAATGCACTCGAAAGGTTTTGGAACTTGAAGGAGTGCGTCTTAAAATATTTGCAAGAAAACAATGAACTACCCAGTGAGTGCTCGTTACTTAATGATAAAGATTGGCTTTGGGATTTAGCTTTTCTCACTGATATTATGAGACATTTAAATCAATTAAATTTAAGATTACAGGGAAAAAATTGTATTTTTCCTACTCTAGTTGGTCATATATCTTCTTTTGTGAATAAACTTATGCTTTTTTGTAACGATTTTGGAAAACAGAGATTGACACATTTCACATTAATGCAGGAATTAGCCAACAAGGTCAGTAGAACTCCAAATTATGACAGATTTAAAAACCTTATATCTATTTTGCTAGGTTCATTCAATACCCGGTTTGAAGATTTTCAAAAAGACAAAATGAATGTTGACCTTTTCATAAATCCTTTTTCTATTTCTCTGCAAGATATCAATTGTTACTCAGCTGAAATACAGATCGAAATTATTGATTTACAGAACCACACTGTACTAAAAACCAAATATAGGGAAATTATTTCAACTGTTACTGATCCCAATTTTATTGAATTTTGGAAATTTGTACCAGCAAACAATTTTCCTAATTTACACGAGTTAGCTCTGAGATATTGTTGTAGATTTGGTTCAACGTACGTTTGTGAGCAAATGTTCTCTATTATGAACATAATAAAATCAAAATATCGGTCACGATTAACTGACATGCATTTAAAAAATCTAATTCTGTTGGCTAGTTCCGAAATTAATCCCAATATAGATGAATTAATTAAAAAAATACAAGTTCAAATACCACATTAAATAAGTAACTGTTTAATAATTTGAATTTTAGATAATAAGAAAATATTTAAGTTTTTTTGTTTAACGTTTTTATTTTATTTTTATTAACAATAAAGTAAGTTTGTTGTTATGTTTTACTTATTACGTTATTTTTTAAACCTCCACTATCTTGACTAAACGGAAAAATGTGGAATTTACATAAGAAATACATATTGTACCGTATATTATTAATATATAGTATCCATATTAGTATGTCGAAAAATTTTAGTGGCACGCCAAATTTTTTTTGTTCTCATATTGGCACTCGACTTAAAAAGGTTGGCCACCCCTGTCATAAATCTTTCTGCAGCTATTAAGGCATAGGTTTACTCTTATATTATAATAATAAAGTAGGTATAATTTGGTCAGTCGTACCAAAGTATAAAGTTCCTCTAATCGGCTTAGCTCACGATAGGTTATGCTGTAGACTAGACTAATAGTATTTATGAATGACAGTTTTATGGACTTCAAAAATGTGATTATCATAAACTTTAATTACAATTTAAGCCGTGTTTAATCAATATTCAGAGTTGGCACAATGATATGGAATGATTTTAATTCGGAGAATAATCCATGCATGTACATTTTATTGCATTTGAGTGACATTATTTTCCATAAGATGTGTGCAGTCGCCTTTAACCACAAAACACTTTAATGTTCGCAAAATAACACAGCTTAAATTTATAAAAGAGTAACATGACTTAAATTGGCAGATATAACAATTTCCATGACCGACTGGAAAACCACTCTTACGTTTGCTGTATCCGTTGCTGTAGTAAAATGAGGATACAGCACTTTCCTCGAATCTCCGTTGCGTAGTACGAATTTGTGCTGAATAAAAAGAGCTCCTCTGTCGACATCCTTATCAGGTCCTAAAAATAATGTAAAAATAAGATATTTATAACATGGCTAAAGCAAAAAATTAATTCTGGAAGGGGATTAAAAGCACGAAACTTATTTAACCTTTTAACTGCTCTGGGCGTATATGTACGGTACGCATAAAACTGCTCTGGACATATAGTGCGCCAGATTCGTGCAAATATAAGAATTGTGCATTTAATGTGAGAAGCACATAATTTAAACCACATATACTACACATACAAAGGTTCAAATTTAGATATGAGGCCATCTCAGTTTTTGTTCCTTTTACAAAATGGCGGGCATTCAAAATGGCGACTTTACATATGTGACTAATAGCACGATAACTTTTGAACGAAAAGTCCGATTTCAGCCAAATTTGGTATATAGGTTCATTTTTTGATGTATAATATCAAGCTCTTGAACCGAAAGTTGTATTTACCAGAAGTTGTGTTTTCCTGATTTTTTTTGTAAAAATATGTTGTTTATTTTTTCAATTCTTTCACCCTATATATATTAATTTTTCAAAAAGGTAAACCCGGCGTTGAAAAGAACGTAAAAATATTTTTTAGGAAATATTTTGAACTCTTTGGTTATATTAATTACCATTTAATAAATGCATAACATACAATGCATAACATACATATGTATCTTCATATGTAGGTACCTATGTGCGGCAGATTCGTGCAAATAATAATATAAGAATTATTGTGCATTTAATGCACAATATTAAAGCATCCCATAATAAAAGCATCCCAATATTAAAGCATATAATTTGGACCACACATACTACACATACAAAGATTGAAATTTAGATATGAGGCCATCTAATAGTTTGTCTTTTACAAAAACGGCAGGCCATCAAAATGAATCTGCCGCCCATATGTACATGTGAACATACGTTATGCATTTATTAAATGGTAATTAACATAACTAAAATGTTCAAAATATTTCCTAAAAAATATTTTTACACTCGTTTCAATGGCGGTATTAGCTTTTTGAAAAATTTTAATAAACAGGGTGAAAGAATTGAAAAAGAAACAACATATTTTTACATAAAAAAAAACAGTAAAAACACAACTTCTGGTAAACCAATTCTTCCGGTTCAAGACCTCGATCTTACTCATCAAAAAAAGAATCTACATACCAAAATTGGTTAAAATCTGACGTCTCGTTCAAAAGTTATCGGGCTATTAGTCACATATGTATCGTCGCCATTTTGAATGCCCGCCATTTTTGTAAAAGGAACAAAAACTGAGATGGCCTCATATGTAAATTTGAACCTTTATATGTGTAAGTATATGTGATCCAAAGTATACGCTTCTACCATTAAATGCACAATAATTCTTATAATATTTGCACGAATCTGCCGCACATATATGAACAGCCGGTTCCTAAAAAAACTGATACGACTCTTAGTAAGATTTGATCATGTTGCGCAGTGTATTTGATTGATCTGACATTATATTGATTATGACAGACAATTAATAAAATAAACAAACAACAAACAACTGATTCATGAAAAAACTAATAAGTATTTTAGAAAAATTTAAACGCAGGATGAAAGATTACATTATTACCGAGGGCGGAAAGCCCCTTAGAATAAACAAGCAGTTTCTATTGAATGAAATATTTGAAATTAAATATCACACTTTTTTTATTTTCAGCCCTGTAACTTATTAAAATAAATATTATAGAAGTTTTCAGAGACTTTCAGCCCTCGGTAATAATGTAGTCTTTCATTCTGAGTTTAAATTTTTCAAAAATATTTATTAGTTTTCTCAGGATTCGAAAAAAAAGTGAATACAATTAAAATACATTGAGAATTTTGACATGCATCACAATTTTGCATTAACTCAATGTAAAATTCTTTACTGTTGAATTCCAGCTTCCCTAATTATTTGACATCAAAAGACATTAGAAATTATTTTTGTAGATGATTGAAATCTGTATTGAAAACAACTGTTAAAATTGGTCTACGTAATTAAACATATTCCAAAATTTTGTAAAAATGTAATACATTTCAGTTTTCAGCCCAAACTTAGGCCACACACAATGCAATAATGTTCACATTTTTGAACTGTCAATATTTTTATTTTATCATCTATTGTTTAAAAACAATACAGTTGATAAGATACCCTCAGTTGCGGAGAAAAATATTAATAATAAAGATTAATAATAAAGTCTAATAACCGTGGAACAGAATAAGCTATCTGACAAATTTTAAGATTTGGCAGTGACATTGACAGTATGTAAATATTAAGTATTTATCCTTCAAAATACACTGCTCAATTTTCTACAAAATACGCGTCAAGAGTCGTATCAGTTTTTTTTGGAACCAGGTGTACATGTGAAGATACGTTATACATTTATTAAATGGTAATCATCATAACTAAAAAGTTCAAAATATTTCCTAGAAAATATTTTTACGCTCTTTTCAATGGCGATATTACCTTTTTGGAAAATTAATACATACAGGGTGAAAGAATTGAAAAAAAAAACAACATATTTTTACATTAAACCCAGGAAAAACACAACTTCTGGTAAACCGATTCTTCCGGTTCAAGACCTCAGTCTTATACATAAAAAGAAAAGAACCTATATACCAAATTTGGTTGAAATCTGACGTCTCGTTCAAAAGTTATCGTGCTATTAGTCACATATGTATAGTCGCCATTTTGAATGCCCGCCATTTTTGTAAAAGGCAAAATCTGAGATGGCCCCATATCTAAATTTGAACCTTTATATGTGTGGTATATGTGGTCCAAATTATATACATACTTCTATAATTAAATGCACAATTGTTTCACATATCGGCTGATCTAATACATATACGTTTCGTTCAGAAATAGCTATTTGTATAACAAGGGAGGAAAGTGCTACTTTTCCTCCCGAGAATGAAGTTTACTTCATTCAAGGAAGGAAAAGGTACTTTACTCCCATGTTATACATATGGTTTTTCCACCTTCCTCAAATTAATAACAAGTCATTTTTCATTTTTACTTAATTTATTTATGTAACTAACCAAAAAAATTTATTAAAACTAAAACTAACAAGTAGGTACAATATAACTGTCAACTGTCAAATATAAGTCAAATTATTAATGTAAACATTGTTAAATCAAAATAACAATTTACTGTTTTTTACCATTCTGCAAAATACTGGGTGTTTTATAAATAAACGTTAAAATGTATAGATACTTACGTAATAGAAAATAGATATTGTACAGGGCGTCAATAAGTTATATTTCATGAATGACGTCACTTTTACTTTTCCTCCCTAGGGAGGAAAAGTACAACTTTGCTCCCTACAATCAGGTCCGGAAAAGTATACTTTCGGTAGAGGTAGGTGGAAAAATTATTTAACGATGAGTTGCTCTTGCCGTATAAACACGATAAGTCAGGACACGCAAAAGAACGAATAATAACAACCGACCACCGCCGCCTAATAAAATATTGTATTGTCCGGTTACAGATAAATGAGAAACTTAAAGAGATAGACCAACTGGTGTACAAGTGGTACCGAACAAAATGTATCTTTAATATATATTTTTTTAATATATTTTGTTGGGTACCACTTGTACAACAATTGGTCTATCTCTTTAAATTTCTCATTTATCTGTAACCGGGCAATAATAATATTGTAATAATACTTCGTATAATGACTTGTCTACGTTTAAAAGTTGTAGGAAGATGTACAGTAAATGTTTAGTTAGAATCTCCAATGAATTTCACAAAAACTTGGTAACAGTAGGACTATTAGTAAGACTAAGAATATTAATAATAAGTAACAGATGTAACACAAAAAGAAGTATGGATAAAGATCAGAGGAAGGAGACATGTACAGACTACTTCCTATCTGTACTTGCTAAAGTGGCGGTAATGAACCACCAACACTTGAAGTTACCACAAACGAAACAAAGAAATAAACATCGAGGACGGAGAGGCAAAGGAAGCATTAAGGAAATTAAAAAATAGAAAAGCACCAGTTTAAATATCTAGGCATCACACTATGTAGATACGGAAAGCTCGAAACAGAAGTGGAAGATCAAGTGAATAGAGCAAACAGGAGACATAAAAATATCGGAAAAGAAATGAAAGGCAACATGTACAAAATAGTCATCAGACCAATAATGAAATACGCGGCAGAAACAACACCTAACACAGAGAAGACAAAAAAATTGTTAGCAACAGCAGAGATTAAAACCCTTCGAAAAATCGACGGTACGACAGTATGGGACAGAGCTAGAATGTTGTTCTGAAGCTATTTTCTTGTCGCATTTTTATAATCAATTACTTTTAATGGGAAATAAGCCACAATTTTACCAAAAAATTGATTTTATTAACGTTTCGACGCCCAAGTCGGGTGTCGTTGTCAAAATACAAAATAATACTAATAAACAAAAATGTTGCTGCTTAGTAAAAAATTCTTCTAATAATTTATTTAATCTGTCTCATTTATATTGGCATTTCAGACATGTATTATACATTTTAAAGTAGAAGACTTTAAAATGATATTGCCAATATTGATGAGTTGCGTTAATAAAATCAATTTTTTGGTAAAATTGTGGCTTATTTCCCATTAAAAGTAATTGATTACAGAGCTAGAAGTACAGATATACGACAGATATGCAAGGTGGAATACATTAATAACTACGTAAGAAACACAAGAGCAAAATGGAATGACCACATAAGCCGAATGACAATAAATAAAGTAGTAAGGACGGTTCCCCAATAGGAAGACGATCAGTGAGAAGACCACGAAAACGATGGAATGACAACTTAGTGGAGGCACATTGAAAAAACAGACAGTCATGTCTATACAAAGAGAAGTAGAAGAATATTTCCTTCTATATAAAGCATTAAGAACACATTATATAGACAGTTTAAGTGTATCTTATGCCAAAACTGTATTAACCAAACAAACCTAAACTAATCTTACGTATTAATCAACTGTATTAACAAAACAAACCTAAACTAATCTTACCTTTGTAATCCGGAAAATATAATCTTAAATGCCGATGTGAGTACAGAATTTTCTCCCTAAACAGGTCGAATTTGTTCAGAAAGAGAACAAACGAAGCATCTCGAAAAAACGGATTGTTTACTATCTGTCCAAATAAATTTAAACTTTCTTCTAAACGGTTAACGCTAGCATCTTCCTAAAAAATATACGTACATTAGATATTGTATCCATATGATTATGACTGATACCAAGGACCATTATGGTAATTTAAAAACAATTCTTGGATTTAAAAGAGACATTTACTTTCTCCCTTCAATTAAGAGTAAACAGTAGCGCGTCATCAATATTTTATTTTTCGAAAGTTTTGCGAACTTTCAACAGCGAGGAACAGTGCGTCGGCAATACGACACTGACAGTGACATTATATTATCAAAAACAATAATTATTACACTCATAGGCGCGCTAAAAATTCGCTTTTTATTTGTGAAATTTTGTGACTCGCCCATTTCCTTACGCCCCGCTCAAATCGTCAGATTTTTGAAATATACACTATTTTGCATGTACTTTAACTTACCTTATCTTAATCTGACGATTTTGAGTTTTTCTAAGGATATATTTTTTTTCGGACCCCCTTAACGAACTCCCCTGTATTAAGAGCCAATATATGGTAGAAGTAAGTTTACAGGGTACAAGGTTTCTCCCCATGCGATAATCTGGCATGCAAGCGAGATGTTAAGCAATATTTCCTCGCATTAGAAACGAGGGCGAAGCAGATCCGTTTAAGGTACTAGTACACTTTAGAAGACCAAAAATAAGCATTTTTTAAGTTTTTTTTCTCAGAATCTTTATTAGAAATTAACATAAAACTTTTTACATATTAATATCTAACTCTTAGAGAATACAAAACATATATCTTTTTTAATTTATGCACGTACACTAATATTGTAGAGGGCGCCAAAGTCGAGGCCTCGAAAAAAAGTAGTTCCGATGGCGGACAGTTAATCTCAGGATTGGGATCTCTGAAATAAAAAATTCGTACGGCATTTTAAAAAGGAAGGTTTCTTACGAAATTTGAAAAAATTTTGTGAAAAAATCGCCCGTTTTTCTTCAGTTTTTTATGGTTAAAAAATATTTAGTTTTAATTTTTTGGTCAAATTGTGGTAAATTTTCACGTAAAAATCCTTCCTTTTTCAAATGCAGTACGATTTTTTTGTTTCATATACATATCCCAATCCTGAGATTAACTGTCCGCCATCATTTTTCGAGACCTCGACTTTTGCGCCCTCTACAATATTAGTGTACGTGCATAAATGAAAAAAAATATATTTTTGTATTCTCTAATAGTCAGATATTAATATGTAAAAAGTTTTATGTTCATTTCTAATAAAGGTTCTGAGAAAAAAATTCTTGAAAAAAATGATTATTTTTGGTCTTCTAAAGTGTACTAGTACCTTAATCATGGACGAAGACCAAAACCAAGTATAAGTGGATTACTAAGAGTTTTGTGAATATTCTAGCATAAAATACTCCGCATAATATTTGGACCTGCCTATTAACGACCAAGGGCAGTGACGCAAAAGATATAACTTTGAATTACCTATATCAACTCTTTAATGCCAGACATGATTGTCAGGAAGCTAACCACAGGAACACCTGTAGGTAGAAAAAGTAGAGGCCGTCCGTGAATTAGGTGGTTAGATCGACTTAGGGATATTAAAAATCAGAAGATGGCAACAGGTTACCAGAAACCGAACAAAATAAGAAGTAACTCAATATTATCTACCCAAGTAGCACCGAACGGGTTTATTAAGTATTTTAAGGATGCTTTAAAACTGTAGAATAAAACTAAAATTAAAACCATTTGCTTTTAAAGTAAACCAAGGTTGAAAAAGCCCGCTTTCAGCATAAAAGGGCCCATACTGAAGAAGGTCAATAAAATAAAAACCTTCTTAAAACTTTGTTTTCTTAAGCAACTGGTTTTAAAGCTGGCGTGAAGGTACTTTTAAAACCATGTTAAAAGACACTTCAACTTTAAGTGCACGCAGTTTTACAGCAAACTTAAAAAGGTTACTTAAATAGAGACTTTTTAAAGACAATTTACCTTATTATAAACATAAACTCTAAATTAAAATGATTCTGTAAAACCATATACCTACTCCATATAGGCCAACAAATTTTTACATAATATGTGTTATGATAGGTAGGTACGTATTTGTAACCATAAAATAATAAAAAGTACTTGGTTATTTCGGACTGTAAAGGTAGAAAAACACTTGCGCACCCAACTTTATTGATAATGTTAACAAAAATAGGTCTAAATAACTCACGCGCACTAAAATTTCTTACTTTTGGCGATTAAAAAGTAATAATAAAAAAATTAAATCCGAAAAATATAAATTTGAAAGAAAAATAATTTTATTTACAATTTTAATGTTGTAATGTTAAAATAAATTGAATTTATGTGTTATTTATAATTTAAAATTTTACTTATTTTTTTTTATTTTATGACCTAATAATCACAACCCAATAGGTCCCCATAACGCTCGAGTGACTGCAAATTTAGCATACTTTGCTCCCCTACCACTAGGTTTAATGCTTCGTTGCCTCGCCTAGATACAAATATTACCATATACTCATGACATTGACATAATAGTAGGGGAGGAAAGTATGTTAAATTTGCAGGTACTCGAGCGTTATGAGAACCAATTGGGTTGTGAAGAGTAGGTCTTAAAACCAAAAAAAGTTAAGTTTTCCATAAAGTGGGGGACTTTCCATTTTTAATTTAATTTTCCATTTCCAACAATAGTTTTTTCCGATTATAGCGCCAATTATATTATTTAAAAGTCGCTTATTTATAATTTTTATGTAAGCCTTATATTATAATCTATGATAGCTTTCAGCATCTCGAGAAAGCAATACGGCCGAAAACAAAATAAAACTATTTAGTCTATCTACAGAGAATTGTTAAGATCAAATTTTTTTATTTTATACCTTTCCAAGAGCATCCTACATAAAATCATGGTTACCTTGGAATTAAAACCGTGTAGTTTTAATGCTGCTGTCAATAATGCCACTCGGTTTTAATGTGAATCTAATCTTAAAATCGGGACGTCGCGCGTCTTAGTGCTGTGTGCGTTGTATTCCTTGAAAAATAAGCCGTAAAGACCAGTTCGTGTATATTTTAAGTACTTGCGACTTATTTCTTCCATACAAACTGTACTTCCACGTTTTACAACGTACTACACCACCGTTTCACACTAAAACAAATGGCCGACCATTTTGGACATGAATGAAGATTTTAGTTTTATTGTTTCTAACAAGAAGCATAGCTTAATCTTTACGATAACCAAATTGATTCTGTTAAGAGCGTTCGGTTTTAATATAGCCTATTAATTGCTTTTTAAGACAGCAACTTTAAAGAAAACTAAAAAAAATAGTTTTAATGCATATGATTTACTAATATAATAGTCTTGAGATCAAGACAAGAAATTATATATTAAGATTAATTAGTCTTATTTGATAATCTTATTAGATACTTAAAAACTAGTGACAAATGCTTAACAGTTTTAAAGTTCTAGCAGTATATCTACAAGGTAACTTTAAAACTATTATCTCCTTATTTATCACAATAAAACCTTTTTAAACCTTAAATAAACCTACAATGTTTTATTGTGCTACTTGGGTATCGCAGTATCTAAAGCACCAAACAGAATACCAGACACGAACGGAAAAGATGATTAATTTTAAATTTCGATGGAAAAGGAAAAGAGGATAGATTGACGATAAATAATATATGTGATACAACTATTTTTAAAGTTGTTACCTTACTTTTCTGATTACAGCAATATTAAACTTATCTGGGGATTATACCGGATGATTCAACAGTTATGAGCAATTATATCAACAAGGCAATTATTGATATGATGGTATATTATTACTAACGATAAAATATAGTTTTATAATAACTTTTTCATTTACTTATTTTACAATCGCTATATCCTGGAATTTGTCATGGAACTTGAAGACCTTATTACACATTTTTTGTTAATGTTTCAACTTGACATAAAATCTATAACTAAGGATATAAGCATAAGGTGTCCCTCTACATTCAAAATCAAGTTCCTGTGAACTGACATTTCATTTTAAAGTAGATAACACCTACAATACTGTACGGAGTGTTTTGTAAGGTGCATTTGTATCGGGGTTTATAAGCCGTATCCAGTTGATTTTGCAGTAAAATATTCGGGCCAATCGCAGCATAGAGAGGAGAAAGACGTTTTGGTTGAGAAACCTAAGATAATGGTTCGCTGTAGCTGTACCCAACCGCGAGAGCATATAAAACAACACCAAAAATGCTGCTCTACATCCTACTAGATCGAAAACAATGGGAACCTTCCCAGCTTCCCATAGCTGAGACTAAGGATAACTTAGTATCAGCATCCGTTATGGCTTGCAAATTTTAGAAGACTCGGAGGTGTAACCAGAGAAGGTTCCCATTGTTGTCGATCTAGTAGGATGTAGAGCAGCATTTTTGGTGTTGTTTTATGTGCTATTAGATTGAAAACTTCGTCTTTTGCTAGCAGTTGCCGCTAGGGCATCCAAGCCATTTCGTTCGTTGCAATTCGTAACTGCACGCCGGGGTTTGTCCTGGTTGGGTCAGAGAGAGCAGCATATGTGCCTCCTGATAAGAGACTAATAAGTTTCGAAGCCGGTAGAGGTGCTTGTAGCACTCTCTGATTGAACTAGAATATGATGCGGCTGTAGTTTCGTGTTGCAACAAAATCGAAAATGGTTATTCATTTTTGAATAAAAATTATAATGCAATGATATACTTACAAGAAGTGTCATGTCATATCCGCTCAATGATATAACAAACAGCACAGCTCTGACATCATCAAAGCAGTAGATCCATTTTCTCCTTTGAGATCTTTGTCCGCCAACATCGTACATACTAACTATCATATCGTTTATGCGAAACTGAGTTTCTATTATTCCTTGGGTCCTCACACGAGCTCTGAGAACATCAGTCGGGTTTGGCACATATTTCGGATCACATAATCTTTCCATATTCTCGAATAAACTGGAAAAGTATATCATAAAATTAAAGTAAAACAGTAGCGATCAACAGGTAGCGAAAACGCGTTCCAAGATTGCGGCTGTAATTTTGAATATTTTTTCGAGATATTTGGCACACGTATTCGTAATACCGGGTGTCCATTTATATTTTCCCCCATTTTAACTGCCTATAACTTCTAAACGACTCAAGATAAAAATATGCGGTTTTCATTGAAATGTTTTATTTTAGTAAAAGTTGTGTCTGAATGGATTGAATTTTTTATATCGCTTTCAAATACAAAATAAAATATGGTGGATTTTTGAAAAAAACGTTGTTGACTTTTTTTTAATGGAACACCCAGTATATTCTTTTGTAAATTGAAAGAAAGGTCATTCACCTATCTAGCGATATAAAGTTTTTCAAAATCGGTTGTCAAATCACTGAGTAATTAATTTTTAAAATGAGAGGTGCAACGTGGATATCACATACCTAAATAACATAACTAACCAAGTTACGTGATTTCCACATTGCATCTCTCATTTTAAAAATTATTTGCTCAGTCATTTGACAACCGATTTTAAAATTTTTTATATCGCTAGATAGATAAATGACCGTTTTTTCAAGTTTTTAGGTAAGTGACCATTTTTTATATCGCATTTAAATAAAAAATGGCGGATTTTTGAAAAAAAAACGTTGTTGTCTTTTTTTATTAGAACACCCAGTATATTTTTTTTTGTATCTTGAAAAAACGGTCATTTACCTATCCAGCGATATAAAAATTTTTAAAATCGGTTGCCAAATGACTGAGCAATTAATTTTTAAAATGAGAGATGCAATGTGGAAATCACATAACATAATATCATTTTGCTCAGTTATGTTATTTAAGTATGTGATATCCACGTTGCACCCCTCATTTTAAAAATTAATTACTCAGTGATTTGACAACCGATTTTGAATAACTTTATATCGCTGGATAGGTGAATGACCTTTCTTTCAATTTACAAAAAAATATACTGGGTGTTCCATTAAAAAAATTCAACAACGTTTTTTTCAAAAATCCGCCATTTTTATTTCGTATTTGAAAGCGATATAAAAAATTCAATCCATTCAGACAAAACTTTTACTAAAATAAAACATTTCAGCGAAAACCGCATATTTCTATCTTGAGCCGTTTAGAAGTTATAGGCAGTTAAAATGGGGGAAAATATAAGTGGACACCCGGTATAATAAAGAATGGCGGTACAGAGCCCAATTTGAAAAATATATTATTATGTGGAAATTACTCTGTAATTAAATACAATATTAAAAAAACGAGCCTGTACCGCCATTAAGAAGAACAAAAAAATACACTTTCTTCAAATAAACTTTTTATCCGATGCCTAGATTTTGTGTCATTTTGGAACTACATACTAATGAAATAAAAAATTTTAGTAGTTCCAAAATGACACAAAATCTAGGCATTGGATAAAAAGTTTATTTCAAGAAAGTGTATTTTTTTGTTCTTCTTAATGGCGGTACAGGCTCGTTTTGTTAATATTGTATTTAATTACAGAATAATTTCCACATATTAATATATTTTTCAAATTGGGCTCTGTACCGCCATTCTTTATTATATTACGAATACGTGTGCCAAATATCTCGAAAAAATATTCAAAATTACAGCCGCAATCTTGGAACGCGTTTTTGCTACCTGTTGATCGCTACTGTTTCCTCTTAAGTTTGTCAAAAAAAATAACAAATCGCAGCTCCGCTCAAAGAGTGTCATAAGTCAAAAAAGCAAAGTTTCGAGAAAATGAAGTTTGTTGTTTAAATATATAGTCGAACCCGCTTATTAGAATACCGGTTAAAGGAATATCCCGGTTTACGCAATAGAATTTTGAGGTCTCAAAACGTTTTTACTAGGCTCATATGATCGGTTATTAGAATATCCCTGTTATAGGAATACTTTTTCTTTGCACGACGGCTATTCAAATAAGCGGGTTCGACTGTAATAGATAGTATATACACGAGCGATACACCCTCAAAAAAGCGCTTAGTTTCGAGATACTGACCACGGAGGCCGAAGGGCTAAGTTTATTCATACTTTATATTTTCGAGGGTGCTGAAAACGAAAATGAGGTTTATTTTGAATTTTATGTGGGGGAACATGGTCAAAATCGCAATTTTAACCTAAAAATAAAAAAAAAATGAAATCACGTTTTTTGCGTTTACCTCGCTACAACTCTGTTCCGTTTTAATATTTTTTTCTGAAATTTTTACAGTATATAGCTCTAATATTTCTGAAGACAACGGTACCTGTTTCAAGCTTTTATTCTTATCCTGATAAAGGTTATGAATTTTTCAAAGGAAAAGGTGCGGATTTGTGCATTGCAAAGTTTAATTGCAAAAGTTGTGTGACGAAGTTTAAAATTTAGCTTTTTAATTACGTTTATGTTAAAATAAAGAGTACAAAGAAGTTTATAGAAAAACAAATGGTGCAACTTTTAATGTCGACATTAGAAATGCCCAATATAACGCTTATTATTCGAGGTAATGACCATGGGTGGAGAATGGCTAATTTTGGTCTTAGATTATGTTTTTGACCGTGATGAAAACGAAAATAAAATTTATTTTAAATTTTAGGTGGGGCAGTATTGTCAAAATTGTAATTGTACCCTAAAAATAAATAAAAAAATTAAATCACTTTTTTTGCGTTTAGCTCGCTACAACTCTGGTCCGTTTTAATATTTTTTTCTAAAGTTTCTACACTATATCACTCACTTTTTTTGAAGACAATGGTTTCTGCTTTAAGCTTTTAGTCTTATTCTAGTAGAAGTTATGAATCTTTTAAAGTACAAGGTGCAGATTCATGAATTGCAAAGTCTAATCGCAAAATTTGACTGACAAAATTTGAAATATAGATTTTAAATCAAATTCAATTTTATAGAAAACAAATGGTGCAACGTTTAACATCTACGTTATAAATCCCCAAAATAACGCTAATTTTGCGAGATACTGATCATTGGTGGTGAATTACTAATTTTGGTGTTACTTTATGTTTTTGATGGTGCCGAAAACAAAAATCAAGTTTATTTTGAATTTTAGGTGGGAGAAAATTGTCAAAATCGCTATTTTGCCCTAAAAATAAAAAAAAAGTTAAACCACGTTTTTCTTAAAATTAAAAGTTGCACCATATTTTTTCTATAACACATCTAGACCTAAAACTCCCCATAAAACTTCTTTGAACTCTATGGTTTAACATAAACGTAATCAAATAGATAAATTTTAAATTTTGTCACTTAATTTTTGCGATTTAACTCTGCAATTCACGAAATTGCACCTTTAATTTTTTAAAATTCATAACTTTTACAAAAATTAAGACTGAAAGACTACAGTTACTTTCATAGTCTTCACAAAGGTAAGAAGTATATGCCGTAGAAATTTTAGAAAAAAAATATTAAAATGGAACAGAGTTGTAGCGAGTTAAACGTAAAAATTCGTGACTTCACTTTTTTTTCATTTTTAGGTTAAATTGCGATTTTGGCAATGTTCCGTCGCATAAAATTCAAAATAAACCTCTTTTTCATTGTCAGCATCATCGAAAACATAAAATAAGGTCAAAATTAGCCATTCACCTCCCATGGTCAGTATGTCGAAAAATAAGCGCTATTTTGGGGACGTATAACGTCTATATTAAAAGTGGCGCAATTTTTGTTCTATTAAACATTTGTAACTAAAACTTTCCAGAAAACTTCTTTGTACTCTATGTTTTAACATAAACGTAATTAATAAGATAAATTTTAAATTTTGCCTCTTAACTTTTGCGATTAAACTTTGCAATTCAAGAATATGTACCTTGTACTTTAAAAAATTCATAACTTTTACTAGAATAAGACTAAAATCTTAAAGCAGATACCGTTGTCTTCAAAAAAGTGAGCAACATATAGTGTACAAACCTTAGATAAAAATATTAAAATCGACCAGAGTTGTAGCGAGTTAAACGCAAAAAACGTGATTTCACTTTTTTTTATTTCTATGGTAAAATTGCGATTTTGACAATATTTCCCCACCTAAAATTTATAATAAATTTCATTTTCGTTTTCAGCACCATCAAAAACATAATCTAAGACCAAAATTAGCCATTCACCACACATGGTCAGTATCTCGAAAAATAACCGTTATATCGGGGATTTCTAATGTCGATAATAAAAGTTGCACTATTTTTTTTCTATAAAACATTTTGATCAAAAATTTTCCAGAAAACTTCTTTGTACTCTCTACTTTAACATAAACGTGATTAAAAGGCTAAATTTTAAATTTCGTCTCTCAACTTTTGCGATTAAACTTTGCAATGCACAAATCCGTACCTTTCCCTTTTAAAAATTCATAACCTTTATCAGAATAAGAATTAAAGCTTAAAAAAAGTAACGTTGTCTTCAGAAATGTTAGAGCTATATACTGTAAAAATTTCAGAAAAAAATATTAAAATTGAACAGAGTTGTAGCGAGGTAAACGCAAAAAACGTGATTTTTTTTTTATTTTTAGGTTAAAATTGCGATTTTGACAATGTTCCCCCACATAAAATTCAAAATAAACCTCATTTTCGTTTTCAGCACCCTCGAAAATAAAAAGTATGAATAAAATTAGCCCTTCGGCCCTCCGTGGTCAGTACGTGGTCATTTTAGGGGTATCTCCCGCTCGCCTAATAGTTTGAGGGCAGTACAATGGAGGAGCCTATGATGGTATATGATATTAAACTTATTAAATTAGCCTACAGCTAATTAAACATGAACCAACTTGTCTTAATCTGTAGAATTTGTATGTGAATATGATCTTTTTCTTCTTCTATTGGCACTACAACCCTTTGTGAACCTTGGCCTGCTTAAGAATGTTCTTCCATTCTGCCCTGTCGGACACTTTCCTTCGCCACTGCCTGATGTTCATGGTTTTAAGATCTTCTTCTATGTCGTCTATCCATCTGTTACATGACCTTCCTCTTGTTATATTTCCTTGGGGCTTCCATCTCTGGATTACTTTTACAGATCGATTATCTGGCATTCTTTCTAAGTGACCAAGCCAGTTTAGTCTTTGTGCCTGAGTCACTATGTTTTAATGATGTTACGACGTCTGGTTATTTAAAGAGTTGGTATAATTAGAAGTTATATCTTTTGCGTCACTGCCATCGATAGTTTATCTTCTTTTTCTTAGCCTTCTATCGTCCACGTTTGGACACAGGCCTGTCCCAACTGCTTACATCCATGGGCGCCCGCAGAGAGGGGCCAGGGGGGGGCCGTGGCCCCCCCTGAGATTTTACTATTTTGTATATTTTTCTGTACTCAAACCTAAAAAGTTAATACCTTTACGTTGACATAAAAGGTATATTATACAAGTATATAAACCAAAAACAAAATTATGGAGATAATATTATATTAAACTTAGACCATGGTCTAAGATATTAAATATAATACGTCGAATACCTACGAACCTACGCGCCTTTTGAATGCAACCGGCAACGTCGTAGCACAAGCACAATCACATGGTGGTGGTGGTGATGGTGATGGTGATAGATAATCCGGCCACGCACCACCATTCTACCTGTTTTCGTCAAGCCGCTCAGAGTTCACAGCCGTTGTTTATTTTCTTTGCGTTGAGATTCGCAGTGTATTTTATTTTATTATTATCGTGTTAGCCTTACGGGCGGTTTCCGGTTTCTATCATTTAATACAAACACAATCCTTATCAGGTAATTTGATTTATTAACATTTTCCTTAAACTGCATGACTATAGTTTTGCTGGTTTATTCTTTAGAAAAAAATGGACATTCGAACATTCTTTAAAAGAAAAACAACCGCCCTCGAGGAAGTTACCGATTCCAAAAAGAATAAGGCTTCAACTCGTAGCCCTATCCCTAGCACAAGTAGTGACATAGCACGCGAAGAAGAAGGGGAACATGAACATGCAGTAAAGGAAGCAGAGCCTAGCACTTCTTCGAATAGAAATACTTTAGCGGAGACAGCAGATCAGCCTGATGTACAAGAAACCATTGCCCGAATATTTCCAGACGGTCAATCAGAAGACATTGGAAATTTTGTAAATTCCTCGTCGATTCAAGATAAACAAAAATACCAATACGATATATTAAGAAGTCCGTATACGCCGTCCCCTACCTATGATTTTAAGCAAGATGTTGATCCAAATAAACGGCCGTTTGTACACAAATGGCTTCAACAATATGACTGGTTGGTTTATTCCAAAGTTCTTAAAGGTGCCCTTTGTAAGTATTGTGTGGTTTTCCCACCTGTTGTGACACACGGTAGTACCTTAGGCGCATTTATAACAAAGCCATTTATAAAATACAGGGATTTCCACACGCAGGCCAAGAACCATTCTAATTCTGCCTGGCATAAAGATTCAATTATCCGTTCCAAAAATTTTATTGATGTGATGTCCAATAAAAAACTAGATATATTGTCTCTGATTGATGAGGGAAAGCAAATAAATGTAGCGGAAAATAGAAAAAAAATTCTTCCAATTATAAAAACAATAGTTTTTTGTGGAACTCATGATATGCCTTTAAGAGAAAGCAGCAAAAATTCTGGAAATTTTTTGGATCTCTTAAAATTCAGGATAGACGCTGGTGATACAACTTTAGAGAATCACTTGTTGAACGCAGGTGGTAACTCTAAATACACTTCTCACAGAAGGGCACTTGTAGGGCAGGGCTATTATAGCCCTGCCCTACAAGTTTGTCCATGTTTAAACCTGATGTTTCCAAAAACTCCAAAATAGAATAAGCTATGCTATCAGCGTTTAGTTTATCTAATTTCACAAAACCAAGAAACTCTTCTTTCACCGTAAAATTTTCATTTTCTTTGTATACATACCGTATACCAACAGATAACTGTTCATGTCCCGAAATGTCCGCAGTCTCATCAGCCATAACACTAAAATATTTGGAAGAATTTGCTTCTTCGACAATATTTTTTAATATTACATGTCCTGCCAATGAAATTATTTCATTTTGGATCCTGTGAGAAGTGTATTTAGAGTTACCACCTGCGTTCAACAAGTGATTCTCTAAAGTTGTATCACCAGCGTCTATCCTGAATTTTAAGAGATCCAAAAAATTTCCAGAATTTTTGCTGCTTTCTCTTAAAGGCATATCATGAGTTCCACAAAAAACTATTGTTTTTATAATTGGAAGAATTTTTTTTCTATTTTCCGCTACATTTATTTGCATATAATAATTATGGATGCTCAACAATGGCTGGTGAAATTCACGGGGTTCAGAAGATAGTACAAGATAAGTATAAAAAAGCATTCTATTTTCATTGTGCCTCCCATAGGTTAAATTTAGTCATAAACGACATTAGTAAAATAGTTGAAATTCGAAATACCATAGGTACTGTTAAAGACGTAATAGTATTTTTTAGAGAGAGTACTCTAAGAAGAAACCTAATTCCCAATATACCTTTGTTTTGTGAAACTCGTTGGTCAGCTAAATATAAATCTTTGCGGATTTTTGCTGAAAATTTTAAAATAATATTTAAAACACTTTTTGATATAAAAACTGGGCAAATTTTAATGAACTCTTCTACTACAAAAAGAGCAGCTCAGTTATGGGCTGCCTTAAATTCCTTTACGTTTGTTATTTGTCTAGTTGTGGCAAGTAAATATTCAAATATTTTAGAGCCCATTGCAAATACGCTACAAGGTATTTCAATTAATTTTGTAGATGTTCATCACCACATAAATTTAATTACCAGGACTTGTGAAAAACAGCGCTCAGAGGTTGATTCAAATTTTGCAGACATTTTTTCCTATGCATTATCTATCTGTGAGACCCTCAACATAGAAGTGGGAAAACCACGAATTTGCGGTCGACAAATTCATAGATCTAACTATGAATCTGATTCAGCAGAAGATTATTTTAGAAAATCTATATTTATACCATATTTAGATCATCTGATTCTTGCCTTAAAAACAAGATTTTCTAAAGAACATGAAGTCGCCTTCTCTTTGTTTAATATTTTACCAAAAAATATAAAATCTTTAGATGTTAAATCTTTCGCAATTAAGGTAGGAAATCTATACAACATTGAGAATTTGGAAAGCGAATTAAATATTTGGAGAGAGTATTTATCTCAATCTCAAATAGCTGAGAACATAACCATTGAAGATCTTATTCAGCACTGTAAATTTTTTCCTGCTATCAAAGATAGCTGCATTCTTCTACTTACTTTGCCGTGTACTACCTGCACAATTGAACGGAGTTTTAGCACTTTACGCAGGATTAAAACGTGGATAAGAGCTACAATGGGACAAGATAGACTTGTTGGGCTAGCATTGTTGAGTATCCATCGAAATCGTCTATTAAATATTTCCAATTTTTCCACTAAAATACTAGACGAATTTTCTCAAAATAACAGAAGACTGGTTTTTAGTTAAGAATAAAATTGCATGCTATTTTGTATTACTTTTAGGTATTACTTTTATTACCTTCTAGCATTAATAACATTTATTATAATATTTTGTTTTGTATTTTTTAAGAGTTGCTTTCGTGGTTTTGTTATTTGTTCCTAAAAGAAGTTGCAATATTTTGTTTTCTTAACGTTTTAAAAATATAAGTATTACATACAACAGTTTTTTATTTTGCCCCCCCTGAAAAAAAATCCTGCGGGCGCCCATGCTTACATCGGCCTCTAGCCTGAGGAACATATTTCCGATTTGTTCCGGCTACTCTTTGAATATCATCAACCCACCTCATCTGTAGTCTTCCTCTCGGTCGTTTACTTTCTTAAGGTCTCGATAGTTTATACCGCCAAATATTTTGCGGGCTATTTACCCTCGAATATTCCCAAAAGTATTGCTTCCTTCGGTCTTATGCCTCCTCTACACATCGGCAGACGTGTCCGCGGACGGCATCTGCGTATGCATCCGCAGATGTGTAGATGGGGTAACTTGATCGTCTGTTGTTGGCCTCCAGGCCCACCTATTCCGAAGTGTAAATTCGCGTCAGCTATGCGCAGCCTACGTCACTTGCAGAGTAGTATTCAAATTGTGTACATAAACGCTGGTAACTTAGTCATGTTAAATATTTATATTTTGCATATTATTTTACTTTTTACATAGATTTTAAATGAAAACAAACGTTTATCATATTTTTACAGTCAACTATGTTTAATTGTTATGCTAATTATAACTAATAAGTAGTGCATTAATACAAAAAATATATAGATACCTATTTACGTACTTACTAGCAATTTTCATCACTTTCCAGTAATAATTTTTTTATATACCTATGCATAATAATTATTATATATATGTATTATATATTATATTATTATATATGTAGGAATGCACGGCATCTTAAGTAAAAGAATTATTTAGCAAGAATATTAACGCGATCGCAATATTTATTTTGAAAATCTGCATTGGAATGGTTGTTTTAAGTACCACTACCACTAATTATATATGGTTAAATTTAGATACTTAAAACAGCCGTTCCAATGCCGATCTTTAAAAAATAAATATTGCTATCGCGTTAATATTCTTGCTAAATAATTCTTCTACTTAAGATGTCGTGCATTTCTACATTATCTTGTCACGTGAGATGTTAGATAGTCAGGATTAAATTATTCTATTTCAAGGGGCATTGCGAAGCATTTAATAGCTGTGGATTCCTATCTACGGACGAATATTATGCAGCCATGGTATCTTTTTACGTCCTAGACCTCTCTTACCCTCTATCTTTCCGTTGAGTATCAATAGCTGAAAAATGTATAGTTCTTCCCGTAAAATGTGCCCTACGTATGCAGTCTTCTTACTTTTTACATAATCAAATAGTTCCCTATCCTGGAAACTAGTACTTCTTAATACTTCCTTATTTCTGAGTCTGTCCGTCCATGATATTCTAAGCAATCGGCGCAGGCATCACATTTCAAAGACTTCAAGCTTGTTAATGGAGCGGGCCTTTAACTTCCATGCTTCCATTCATACAAGAAACCAGGCCCAACGTAACACTTTAGCATCTTGCAATCTCAGGTTGAAATTTACGAAGCCTCAAAAAAGCATTTCTGGCTTGTTCTTCTCTGCTGTTTATTTCAGTCTCAGGTTTTGGCTCTTCCAATATGACAAGAAAAATCTGCGAACGGATGTCCTGAGGAATATAAAGCGGTAGTTTTCTACTAGCTTTCCGCATCGCAGTATCGTAACCCTCTAAAATTCCCAAAGGTAAAATAATTGTCTTTAGATAAAACAGTTCTTAAACAATTTATTTTAAAAATATAAAACTATGGACATTACGCGATAGTCTTTTGAATTTTTCGTTTATTACTACGTGCTAAAATTATTTTTTTATTAAATTCTTTTATACGAAAGTACATACGTGACCGAAAAAATACTTTCTTAGCATCTTGAGGACAATCAACATCAACACTTAAGGACAACAGACTTGAAATATATTGTTTGCCAGTAAATATGGAATCTCCATTAAAGTTTTGAAAAATGTCTTCTAGTTTTTCCAAATGAGCCATAAATTCGTTAGAAGGTTTACATAGTCCACCCTCTGTCAAATGATCGGTCCAGGTGTAAGACGTCGAACTTTGATCAGTCAAATTTGGTAACTTCCGTTTAAGCTTGCTACAAATAAATCCTCCTAAATGTTCTAGTCCATCATACACTAAATCATCAAGTTCTTTACACAGGACTATGTCATCTCCATCCGTAGGATTGGTGTCAAAAGTTGTTGTTGAAGCAAGCTTTTCATCATGTTACCGCTTATAGTTAATGTAGGAGTACCATCGTCTTCAACATTACAGTAGTCAGAAAAAGCACCTTCGTTTTTTCCCATTAAATAAGAACGCATTCGATATTTAAAATCCAAAGAAGTGGGATGATCGTTTAAACCACCTTTCGCTCTTATAACCCCAAAAAAATTCTCCAACGGATCTTGGTTTAAGCGCCTCGTCAAAATGTAGTTAATATTGTATCGTTTCTTGATATCTTCAAGCAGCAATTGCAGAGCCTTGTTTGACATCAGAATACCTACAACGTTTTGTAATGTTATTAAGTGTGTTTTTACTTTGATATATTGCGTTACCTTTCTGGAACGGAAGCAATGATTTCCTGCCTTTAACTCGCATTGTTGCAACCATTTCTGACATTCTTTGCAAAATATTATTTTGGCCTTCTAGCGCCAAACCATATGCCCGGTTTCTGGTTCGAGTGTCGCTTACAGGAACGCTCACATTGAATATGTCAAACCAGTCGTTCACCTACAACAAGTTAAAACAAATTTGTAATTAATGTCGCCCTTAAAAATTGTAACACTTACCAATTTAAAAACATCTGCCAATTCTGTCCAATTTTCGTCTTGATTGATAAGACCAAGCATGCCGCACCTACTAATAGCTTTCGATACAGTATGAGAGAATAATTTTGCAGCATATTTTACTCTCTGCCTGTGAGCTCCTCTCACATTGAGCTTTTCTTTATCTATTTTGTGAGTAATTTTTAAATCTGAACCTGTTGTAGCATCAATAACAGATTCAACACAGTCCTTATTTAGTTCTTTTCCATTAAAAATAAAGCCTTCGTCCACAAAATGATTTCTGATAAGCTTTAATAGGTGCGGCACGTCAGCAAATACATAAACATTTTCACCATTGTGTGGGTTTTTAAAGTAAGGTTTGCTTTCTGTTATTTCCAATTCATTGTGCAGTGCTCTATTTCCACCACCCAAATCACAAACCATAGCTACTACTTGGAAGCCTAGAGAAAAAATATTAATAAATATGTGTGTCAAAATATCATATGTTGGTACTCACCTGCTTTTTCTACAAATGTAATGACCTCGGATAGGATGGAAAAAGTCATTTTTGTGTCATAATTGTAATACACAGGTTGTTTCCACTGTTTAAATAGACCCGTCAGCATTATGACTTGCACATATGAAAATGGCTGTAACACTTGGTCTTCAGATTTATCGTAGACATACTCTTTTTTTATTTTCATTTCGTCAAATAACAAAGTGCATACTTTGTCTTTCCTGCTAAAACTGGAGTATTCTACGATTTTAAATGCATTTTTTATTGTTCCAGGTTGTATTTTAATTTTTTTCAGCCAAGATTGCAATGTGGATACTGCTGGATACGGAAAACCTCTTTTTATCATTAGTCTGTAAGCTCGAGGTCCAGCTGAATACAATGATATAGCTTTCGAAATTTCAGATGTAGACCACAATATCCGTTTGTTATTTTGAATTTTTTTAATTTGATTTCTAGAAAAAATATTTTCTACGGCCGAAATTGTACTTTCCATTGCAGACACCTTTGCTGTTGCCGCATTTAGTTGTTTCTTTAGAAGGGAAATTTCATTCATCAGTTCTTGATTCTGGTTGACTAGTGGTTCTGTTTGTATGCTAAAAATATTTTGTTTTTAATAGTTATTTATATATATACACCGTTTTTTAGGCGTCAACGCCCTTCCGGTAGGGATCTATGGAGGAGTGTCACCGAGCCGCAAGCCCTTATCCCTTGCCGTACTGCTCCTCCATAGGCCGATCAGACACCAGCTTATTCCAGACCAAGTCGTAGATTCTTTTTAGAATTTTAGACTTTTAGAATTTTAATAGTTATTTATAATTACCGTAAAGTCCACAACAATTCTGTTTTGAAGCGCTCTTTCACGCCCTATGATTTTAAATTTTAAAACAGAAATTTTAGATAAATTTACCTTTTTTCTGCAGAATTATTGCTAAAGCCATCACCCTGAATAAAATTTTCAGAATTATCTTCAGCGTCTACTTGTCTAAAGCTAGCCCCAGAACCTTCACGTTTGCTACGAAAATTAAATAAAAGGTACAAACATGCATTAAGTAAGAGATTGCTTAGAAGTTGTATAGAAGCTTATATGCTCCAGTGAAATAAGACCAAAATATACCATGTTCTGGATACTTGAGGAGTCAGGTTGCAAATGGGTTTTTTGGGTACTATATACCTAACACATTATAAATACAAAAAAAATCCCGTAACAGTTAAATACCAAACTAGATTCAGTCTACAGTCAATATTAACAAAGTAATTTAAATTATTTATAAGCCAGCAATGACTCTAATTTAGTAAAATATTTTTGCAAAGGTAAAAATGACTTGTTGATTTCTTACTAAAAATAATAAATTAAAATATTGGTTTTCTTCTTTCACGTGGTTTTCGCAGAATTGCTATATCATTATTATTTTCTGAGAAATAACATTGCAAAAAACGCTCTGTGGGATAAACAAATTCAATAAAATTTAAACTAATTGACGAATCGTCTTGGAATTCTTTGTGCATTATACATGCTGTTTGACTCAACTTTTAGTTCGATATAAAAGTCTTAAGTTCATTTTCGCAAAAGTTATAGCAAATTTTTAATTTTCAAATTTTTAGTTTTATTTTGGAATTTTCGAAGCAACAAATGATCGGACCAAAAATAAAAAAATTGCCCTTTAAACCTTTACTCATCTACTAAAAGATAAATACTCTAAATAAAATATTTACTTACCCTATTTTTATCTGTAGCGACTTAAACGAAAAAATTGCCATTTTTGACTCTTATTTGTTAATAACTAAAATTCTCGTCCGAACTGTGACGGGCATTTTTGTATTTATAATGTATTAGAAATATAGTACACAAAAAACCCATTTGCAACCTAGCTGGTCAAGTGTCCCGACAAAAATCTTATTTCTCTGGACTATCTCTATAAAAACATTCACCAAATTCTAATATACCAACCATCAGAAAAATATACAGTTAGCTTACCTACTTAATAATTCATCAACGACTTGTTTTCTTTGCCTTTTTTTTAATGCGCCCCCATGGCTTATCGTAGAAACCTCAGATTTCACCATAGGCAAATTCTTATTGGGAACAACATCTTTTTTCAAGCCTCGATAAGTTTTCGGGCGATAATTCAGCAGTTGATGCTTAAGATTTATATAAAAATCAGTCTCAGTGAAATGATTGGAACAAACATAAGCCGTCTTTGGGTTAAATTTATCTTTCCTACCGGTGGCGTGCACCCATTGTTTTATTAAATTTTCCTCTTTAGGGAAACGAAAAAATCTCGTGCCAGGGCAAGGATTTCGCTTGCTCTGGTTATCAGAGGAACAGCCAAATACTGCACAACGCATATCGTAAAAATTCAAAATACGTAAAAATTTAAAATACGTAAAAATACAAAAAACAACTGTGAAAATACTCCGAAAATTATCTGAATACCTGCACTATACGAATGCTAGATTCTCACTGAACTCTGCAAGTGACGTCACTCACTGACCGACCGTCCGGCGCCAAGCGCTATATGTTACCATCGAGTTAATTATACCGTGGTTGGCCTCGGACCTCTACGACGCATTAGTTTTCGCAGTGAATTCAAAGTAGATATTGCGTCACCCGAGAATTAACACAGACTGAACGATTTACAGATGTGTACCTACAGATGTGTGGTCAGCTCGTGATGATACATCGGCAGATGCATCCGCAGGCGCGTCTGCCGATGTGTAGAGGAGGCATTAGGGTCTGTTTCTGTTCCATATGTGAAGACCGTCCTCAGCAGTCTTTTGAATACGTATAATAATTCTAGTTTTTCTTTAATTCTATTTGTAAGATTTATTCTTATACTAATTTCTTCGCTTATTTTGTTGCTAGTAGTCTCTAACGAGCGAAGGTATGTTATATGTGTGTCTGAATCTATCAACACATTCAAAGATATGACTTCCAAAGACTGTTTCGCGTTCCTTATTTGCTATAGGATCCTTAGGAACCAACATTAGCCTAATAAAATTTAAAAAAGTCAAAATGTAAATTCGTACAGGTTAAAACAAATTTTATACCAAATTTTAGGTGGGTACAAAAGATATTTTCAAGAAAGTATCCAAATCATACAAGGGGATCATTGTTTAAATAATTAAAAAGGGGTCATTTTTGCAAAAAAATATACTTTTTTAACAGCTGAGGTAATTCACTTATTAATGAAGGTCTATGAGATTTTTTTCTACAAAGTTGAAGGGTAAATCTTTCACATAAGACTTACTAAATTAAATTCGACCCCCTATTTATTTAAATAATTGTATATAAAACTTTAAAAACAAATTTGCAAAAAAATATTTTTAGCGTTTTAAATAAGCACTATAAAATATATTGACAGGGTCGACATAACTAATTGACAGGGTCGACAGCTACGCATACCTTGGTACCAACATAAACAGCCAGTGGGACCACTCAAGTGAAATAAAACAACGCATAGGAAAAGCGAGATCAGCGTTCATAATGATGAAGTCTCTTTTCAGAAGCCACGATTTACCTCTTGCTACCAAAATCTCTATCATCAGATGCTATGTATTTTCTACGTTATTATACGGAGTAGAGGCCTGGACACTTTCCGAGGCTTCTTTGAGAAAACTCGAGGCATTTGAGATGTGGTGTTACAGGCGCATTTTGAGAATTTCGTGGGTGGATCGTGTGACTAATATTGAGGTTCTACGTAGAATAGGCAAGGAATGCGAGATTATTAACATAATCAAAGAGCGCAAACTAGAATATCTTGGCCATGTTATGAGGAATGAACAGAGATATGGCTTGTTGCAACTCATTCTTCAAGGCAAGGTATTTGGAAAGAGAGGACCAGGGAGAAGAAGAATATCTTGGCTTCAAAACCTGAGAAAGTGGTTTAATACATCGACAACCGGACTATTCAGAATAGCAGCAAGCAAAGTTAGGATAGCCATGCTGGTCGCCAACATCCGGAACGGATAGGCACCTTAAGAAGAAGAAGATAAAATATATTATTTTACGGTGTAAGTTGCGCTATGTTACCAGTATTAATTAAAAATAAATTGGTCGAAAAATATTTAATATTTTTTGAGATATTGAATTTGTTTATTAAATGTTACTATATTTTCAATTGCAAAGACGTGGTTGTTGCCAAAGAAATATTCACCTACTTAAGATCCCATTATTTTTATTTTTATGTATATTTTCGATAAATGTATTGATAAATTCAAATTTCAATTAAACTGCCCCCTAAAATGGCATTTGAAAACTATTCAAATTTGTTTATAATTTGTTTTTTTAATAACGTCCCGGGGATTGAGTATTTTGAAATGCCGTTTGGATAATTGGGTTCCTGAGAATTTTTTACTAATTAACAAAATTTTTTTGTCGTTTTTTCTTCTTCTTTTTTTTCTTGGAGTTATATTACTACGGGCCCTTTTAATGTAAAATTTTATTAAGAATGTCGAATCTCTGAGTTGTAGATTCTAGACCTAAAAATATTAAGATTTAACTAAAATCTCTTAAATAAAATGTGGCTACTTACTGAGTTACAGGGTGTTTTATTTAAAAATTTAAAAATTATTTTTACCAACTACTTTAAAACTATTTGACGTATCCTTATCATACTTGGCAGAAAGTGTGGCTATTATACACCCAACTAAATTGTGATTAATAAACGTTTCTAGCTAGTGCCAGAGGCGTACGACAGGGGATAGTGAATTATTGACCCTTCCCAAATTCTACGCCACTGAGTGAATTACTATTTTAGCGTAATTTTTCGATTCTCCGATACTTTGTATGTAAATAGCTTTATTAGTATTGATAAAGTCATCAGTTTGAGAGATATTGGAAGTTTAAAATGAATGAATGAATCAAAATAACTATGCTGTTTTATTTTTAACGTCCAATATCTCGAAAACTAATGACCTAATCGTTACCAGTAAAGAGTATATTATTTACATAGAAAGTATTAGAGAATCGAAAAATTTTGCTAAAATGGTAATCCCCTCAGTGGCGTAGAATTTGGGAAGGGTCAATCATTAACTATTCCCTGTCGTACGTCTCTGGCAGTAGCTAGAAACTTTTATTTATCACAATTTAGTAGACTGTATAGTACCCACACTTTCTGCCAAGTATGATAAGGATACGTCAAATAGTTTGAAAGTACTTGGTAAAAATAATTGTTAAATTTTTAAATAAAACACCCTGTAACTCAGTAAGTAGCCACATTTTATTTAAGTGATTTTAGACCAATCTTAATATTTTTAGGTCTAGAGTCTAAAACTTAGAGATTCGACATTCTTACTGAAACTTAACCCTAAAAGGGCTCGTAGTAATATAACTCCAAGAAAAAAAAAAGAAGAGGAAAAAAGAAGAAAAAATTTTGATAATTATTGAAAAATTCCCAGCAACCGAGCTATCGAAACGGCATGTCAAAATATTTATGCCTTGCGACGTTATTAAAAAAACAAATTATAAACAAATTTGAATAATCTTCAAATGCCATTTTAGGGGGAAGTTTGATTAAAATTTGAATTTATCAATACATTTATTGAAAATATACATAAAAATAAAAATAATAAGATTTAATACGGGTGAATATTTCTTTGAAAATAGAAAATAGAGTAACATTTAATAAACAAATTCAATATCTCAAAAAATATTACATACTTTTCGACCAATTTTTTTTTTATTTAATACTGATAACATAGAGCAAATTTTCTTGTAAAATAATATATTTTATAGTGCTTATTTAAAACGCTAAAAATAATTTTTTGCAAATTTGTTTTTAAAGTTTCATGTATAATTATTTAAATAAATAGGGGGTCAAATTTAATTTAGTAAGTTATATGTGAAAGATTTACCCTTCAACTTTGCAGAAAATAATCCTATAGACCTTCATTAGTAATTGAATGACCTCAGCAGTTAAAAAAGTAATTTTTTTGCAAAAATGACCCCTTTTTAATTATTTAAAGAATGATCCCCTTGTGTGATTTGGATACTTTCTTGAAAATATCTTTTGTACCCACCTAAAACTTGATATAAAATTTGTTTCAACCTGTACGAATTTACATTTTGTTTTACATGTAGTGAAATTTTATTTTACTAGACTATAGTTTGAGGGCAGTACAATGGAGGAGCCTATGATGGTATATGATATTAAACTTATTAAATTAGCCTACAGCTAATTAAACATGAACCAACTTGTCTTAATCTGTAGAATTTAAGTATGTGAATATGATCTTTTTCTTCTTCTATTGGCACTACAACCCTTTGTGAATCTTGGCCTGCTTAAGAATTTCTTCCATTCTGCACTGTTGGATACTTTCCTTCGCCACTGTCTGATGTTCATGGTTTTAAGATCTTCTCTATGTCGTCTATCCATATTTTACATGGCCTTCCTCTTGTTCTATTTCCTTGGGGCTTCCATCTCTGGATTACTTTTACAGATCGATTATCTGGCATTCTTTCTAAGTGACCAAGCCAGTTTAGTCTTTGTGCCTGAGTCACTATGTTTTAATGATAGTTACGACGTATGGTTATTTAAAGAGTTGGTATAATTAGAAGTTATATCTTTTGCGTCACTGCCATCGATAGTTTATCTTCTTTTTCTTAGCCTTCTATCGTCCACGTTTGGACACAGGCCTGTCCCAACTGCTTCCATCGGCCTCTAGCCTGAGGAACATATTTCCGATTTGTTCCGGCTACTCTTTGAATATCATCAACCCACCTCATCTGTAGTCTTCCTCTCGGTCGTTTACTTTCTTAACCCTCCGTTAGGCGCGTGGTCTACAATCGTAGACCACTCTCCTTTAAGTTGTCGCCAATTGCATAAAACTGCACATACGCCCCCATCCCGCTTAGTAGCTGTCACTAATACTTCCAACTTACTCTTCAGTTTGCTAAACGCCGCCGATCTGTTTGCATTATTTTTTTACCATTATTCAAAGAGCACTGGTCTACAACCGTAGACCACGCGACTAAGCGTGTTTTAGTTTTTAGTTGTATATATAAAGCTAATATGTAGTCTGCTGTGTATATAAAGCTAATAGCATAAATGAAAATGTTTTAAGAAGCGACTTCATTGAAAACTTAGCATGGGAACTAATCAAACAGCAAATTGAATATGGATCAACTATGCCTTCCCTGCTAAGAGAACTTAGACGACGAGCTCGCGTACTGCTCGGAGTTCAAGAAGTCGTACCCTCTTCCCCTAATATTCCAACAAATTACGTGGGACGATGTTGTATTTGTGCATGAATTTGCAATATGTCAACAAGAAGGGCATGCCAAAGATGTGACACATTTGCATTCAAGGATCATTTTGGGGATATTTGCACTGAATGTTTGACGGACTAAAATTGTGCCACTTTGACCATTTAATAGTTTTGTTCTTTTTTTACTTTTTAGTTATATTCTTTATTATTTATCCCTATTGGTCATTCTATAAGTTCAAAGATAAAAAATATTTGTGTTTTTTACTAAATTTGGCTTATTTTTGTGACCATTTTCATTTACTTGCGAATAAAGACCCAAAAAAATCATGACCTCGTTTTTAATTTTACCACTGTCAAAATGAGAAAGCCAAGGAACAAAACGTGTCTAATATCAAAGTGCGAACATAAATAAACATGTTATTAACCACTAATTTGTTAATTTTGTCAAAATCCGGTATTATACGACAAAAAACTATTGGTCTACAATCGTAGACCGCGCGCCTAAGCTTGTCAGCAATAACGACGCGCCTAACGTAGGGTTAAGGTCTCGATAGTTTATACCGCCAAATATTTTGCAGCTATTTTACCCTCGAATATTCCCAAAACTATTGCTTCCTTCGGTCTTAGGGTCTGTTTCTGTTCCATATGTAAAGACCGTCCTCAGCAGTCTTTTGTATAGGTATAATAATTCTAGTTTTTCTTTAATTCTATTTGTAAGATTTATTCTTATATTAATTTCTTCGCTTATTTTGTTGCTAGTAGTCTCTAACGAGCGAAGGTATGTTATATGTGTGTCTGAATCTATCAACATATTCAAAGATATGACTTCCAAAGACTGTTTCGCGTTCCTTATTTGCAATGGGATCCTTAGGAACCAACATGTACTTTATTTTATCTTCGCTGATGACTAGATCGACCTGTTTCGTAGTCATTTACAAGGCTACAAAATATTGCTTAACATCTCACTTGGTACGCCCTATTATGTCAATGTCATCAGCATATGCTAAAATTTGTGTTGATCGCTGTTTCTAATTCCTGTGTCTCGGACTGCCTTTTTCTAGGCAATACATATTAACCTTGCTGTCCCGTTCGAGTCAACTACACAAATGTACTGTTCGGGTCAATATGACCCAACTATGGTTTACGCTCCTTAATCGAAATAAACTTAAATAAAATTATGTTGTTAATGTAAATTAAACCTAATTAACAAAAACAAAAGGCATTTTTTTCTTTCAAAAAAGCCTAGTAACAAATATCTACAAAAATTTAATTCAGTTTACAACTGAGACAGTAATAAAAAGAATGGATTTTACAAATATGTTTGTGATATAATATATAATACAACATAATAATTAGTCTTGTTATCGTTTTTACGGCAAGTTTACAGCGTGTTCGTTTAGCAGGCGGAGTTAGATTTAATAGACGGTTCACTAGCATTTCCATCTTGTCTACTTGTTCCTGCTCGTGTCCTTTTTACCAGTTCGTAAGAGCCTTTAATTATTGGTATATTTTTTCTGGAAATGATGACTGGATTCATTAGTTTTTTTCCAATTCCTCAAGAAAATTCGCCGTTTTCCCAATTGATTGGTATTCCATTGGATATTTATTGATGCCCATAACACGAACGCGTTGTAGGCAGAAATGTCCAGTAGATTATAAAAAACAATCATTGGCCAGCGATTTATCTCTTCTCACATGTATACGTGCCCACAAGCTAATCTAGAGTATCCACTGCTTCCTTATTGGAATTGTAATCTAAAATAATTTGGGGCTTTTTCATTTGATGAAAGTGATGCATGATGCATCGATTCATGATGCAAAGTACTCATAAGAACAACATTTTTATTATTTTTGGGAATATTGTCAAATCTTGCATGAAGCAAAAAAGACGAGCTATGAACTTCTTTATTCGCGATTTTTGCTGAAATTTCCGGTTTATTTTACTTATAATCCCCGGCATTATATCTACTTTGTTTTAAAAGAAATTGTCCTAAATTTTACGATGTAAAAAAGTTATTATAAACGTAATATTGTGGCATTCCAAATCACTACTCAAGTCACACATCACACGCATTTCTGTATAGATCTGCAATTTTAGAGCATAAGAAGTTTTACTGTTCATAATTACATAAACCCCAAAGTTTTGTGCCATATTTCGCTGGCTTGCTGGAATGTACCATTTGAAGGGAGAGCGACCTCTAAAGTCAACTAGTTGCTTATCGACGGTAACATTTTCATCAGGGTTAAAATTTCTTTTTACATTTTCTACCCATGTTTCATAAATTTCACGTATTGCCGCAAGTTTATCAAAACGTCTTCTATCCTGTCTAGTAGTTTTGTTATCAAAACGTATTACAGTGTAACCTGCTTAATTCGAACTTCCATAATTCGAAATCTTCTTTAATTCGAATTTTTATTCTGGTCCCTAGCATTTCCTATATAAGTAATGGTAAAAAGTCGTGAATAATTCGAATTATATTTTGGATAATTCGAACTTTTCTGCTATCTTTTCTGAATATCTTAAAATCTTTTGGCATTACTGAGAAGCTAAATTCTAAAAAGCAGCTAAAAATTTCGGATCTCTTTGGAAAAAAATAAAGTCGGTCTTTTTTATAGCTTGCAAATGTTTTAATTGGTATTTTTGGCCGAATTTTGTTAGCTCATTTTTTTAGGTTGACAAAACTCTGGCAAGAATAGGAACAAAAACATCTCCAAGCGATAAAAATAATCAACTACTGTTTTTTTGCTGATCAACTACTGATATTTATCATTTGCAGATGTTTTTGTAGGTAATCGTTGTTTTTGTAGATTTATTTTTTAATTCGAATTTTTGGATAATTCGAATTTTTTTAACGGTCCCTGAGATTCGAATTATCCAAGTTTCACTGTACATACTTGCAAACTTTTTGTAAATATATCAAGCGACATTGTTGATCGAAATATAGTACGACCCGTTTCTTCATTCCATAAACTTTTAGTTGATTCACCATGGGACTTATAAACTCGAGCTAAAAATAAAAGACCAATGTATGTTTGGAAACTAACTTTATTCATGTCTTTCCAGTTGGTTCCAAATACATGCTGTCCGTCCATGTTGGTCATATTTATAATTTGGTTTGCAACATCGTCCAGCTATACTACAGTTTATTTTACAAGTTTTAGCTTGCAGAAACCTGTTTTTATATTTACAGACGTATCCGGCTGACAAACACACAGGTACTGCTAATTTAGAATACTGCCAACTAAACACACATACACAGGTAATTTTTAACGGTTTAAATACGCGGGTCACATTGACCCGAACGTACCCTAGGTAACAATTTCATTTTTATCAAAAAAATCAGGAAGTTGAATGTTTATCTCATATGCAATTGAAAGACCTCATATTAGGTAATAAAGTCACGAAACACCAAATCGTTACGCCGCGTAATAATTTGAAAGATAAGAAATAAATTATTTTTTGGGTCAAATAGACCCGAACAGGACAGCAGGGTTAAATAGAATTCAAACCAGGGCATCCCACTGTCTGCGTCGATTTTTTGTCTCAAAATCACAGAATTTTCTTCCTGTATCATAACACTTATTTTTTGGTAGAAAATGTCATTATCATTAGTCAAAAAAAGTGTTTCTGGTATGTATACCAAAGTCACGCATTGATTTGTATAGTACTGTTTTTCATTTTTTTTATATGATTGTTAATTGCTTGTTTTTCTGTAGTGAATCTGGCCAGGTATTTTCCAATTATGCTCAAACACAATAAGTTACATCCAAAAAAACAATTTATTTATGTATTGTTTCCAATATTTTATGAAACCACACCTTTGTCAATTCTACAAAGATTTGTTATCTTCTATCAACATAAATAAACAATCCAAAGTGTTTACTTAGTATTAATAATTGCAAGGAAAACCCACGATTACAATTATTTATCTGAAAAATGGCAATTGAACTAATAAGGATCTGCATTGATAAGATAAAAGTCAATTAACTAGAAGTACTTAAATGAATAATTTATTTTTGTCTGGAACTTATAAATTTTTGAATGGATATTTCCAAATTTAGGTAAAGATACAAAGATAAGTTTATTTATAATAATGGATTCAGTCGTTTGAGAAACCCTACATGTTCAAAAAAATCAATTTTCATTTTTTTGCATTTTTACTAACCTTGGATAGATATAGAATCTACTGAAATGTTCCTGCAGATCCTAATTAAAACAAAAGAATAAAATTCATCAAAATAAGTAGTCGAGGAAACAAAGCTGGAAAAATGGCAAAACCTCGCAATTTTTTCGTCCAGCGTCGATTTGTACAAAAATTTGGGATTAGGCTCATTTCACCCCCTAGTTCATTTTCTATATTGAGCCGTTGTACGCTTTTGGTTTTTTAAGGGTGAAAACCACCCCTAATTGTAAAAAATTTGAAAATAACATTTTAAACTTTAATATTGTCAACATTTGCTTCTTATTAGTTACATAATGATTGTTTTATGCTTTAAGATATAATATCATAATATTTCAACCCTTAACACCACCCTTGTTGGAGCTATATATAAAAAGCTTACTTATCCTAAAAGAATAATTTCGGCTTGCATCAATTTACATAAAAATTTGGGGTTAGGATCAACTTAACCTGTACTTCATATTCTATATTATGCTCAATGGCGTTGATTATTTGTAGGGGTGCAAACTACCCCTTATGGTCAAAAAGTATATAAAAACATTGTAAACTTTAATATGGGTAAAATTTGATTTTGACTGGTTAAATAATGATTTTTTTATGCTTTAGAATATAATATAATATTTCAACCCTTAAAAACCACCCTTAATAACATCGCAATTTTTATAAGTAGATAATTTAATAGATCTATACAGAAAAAAAGTAGAATTAAAGAATTACAGAAACATTTATTTACACAAAAATACGAATTTACAAATATGTAAAAATACACATACAAATAGTTTTTTAGTCATCATCCAGTATACGAACCGATTCTGTGGTATTATATACACTGAAAATGCTCTATAAGGGGACTATTCGAATTTTTCGAAAAAAAAATTAGTTTTATAAACATAGCTCCTTCATTTTTGGCGATAAAAAGTTTTTTCAATAATGGTTTTGTAGAATTTTTGAAGAGTTATAAGACTGTAAATTAAATTCCGTAAGATCCCTTAATTTTTAATTGAGGTGGGTTTAAAGGGCTCGAATAAGGGGGTGTTTGCTCGTAAATAGATGTTTTAAACAGCTATATCTATGCGTGTTCACTATAATAAAAATCTATGCATGAGAAAATTTTAGTTATTAAAAGAGGTACCATTTAGTAGTCTATCATTTTTTTCGTGTCTCCAGTATTTTCGGAGATATTTTGAAGAAAATGATAAAAAATGCAAAATTGCAAAAAATAAATTTCTCTTTAAACTCCAATTTTTCTAAAATTAGGCCTTTTAGATAGGTCAAACTTCTGGGGTGTATTGATAATATAAAGATAAAATGAATTACAGAAAGGCGAAGGCCAATTTTTAATTACGAGGGTAGTTAGGGGGTTGTTTTCACTGTTTTTTTTTCGTAGAGAAAAATAGTTACCGACATTTTTTTGATTACAAGTTGCTCAATTTTTATGCTAGAAACTTTTTATTATTTTTTTGAAAGACCTTATTCTACTCCTATGCTTGAAAAAACTTGATCTACGTTTTCCTGGAAAAATGCAAAGTTTTCCGTTATTTGGCTTTGATTATTTCAAATTATACATTTGACGAAAAAAGCTAACCTTTAGCATGCCGTATCTTGGTTTGTATTGGTCGTAAAAATAGTATAGAAAAACAGTTTGGTTTGTGTTATTAAAAGATACAATTTTGATATCTACAGTTTTTTTGATTAAATGCATATTTTTCGAGTTATTCTCAAAAAACCTCTAAAAGAGTCGATTTTGCAGTCGAAAAACTGTTACTTTCAACCACGAATAACTAGAAAAATATTAGTTTTACGATGAAAATGTAAAGAATATTTTTTTCTTAGAATTAATTTTTACATCGATTAACATGGTTAAAACGTAATACAAAATTACCACCCCCGAGATGGGGTGGCAACCACCCCCAATGTTTTAGCGTACAGCGCCATGATATAGAAAATGATCCTTTGACTATTCGCTACCTTCTGTGAAAATTTCAAGTAAATCAATGCTGGACGAAAAAATTGCGAGCCAAAATGCTTCATTTCCTCGACTAAAAATGGACACACAAAAACTAGGTTATGGTGTTACGGACTAGTTCTAAATTCGTTTGCAGTGTAAATCAATCCTAAACTAATTCTGACAGTGCTTGCATACAACCCAAGTACTAAGAGTAACTAAACCTGGACTAGTCCAGGATCGGTACCACAAACGAAACTATTTATAAACTTACATTCAGTGTGTTATGAAGCATTATATCCAGTAGTGAATCTTTGCCACAGTGCTTATGATAGAGTCGACATAGCCAACCATACAAGGTCTATTTGTCTCGTAAGCCAAGGTTTTAATCAAAATTCAGAGTTGGCGCAATGATATGAAATGATTGTATTTCGAGATAAATCTATTCATGTAAATTTTATTTCATTTGAGTGATATTATGAATATATTCCATAAGATGTGTGTGGTGAAAGCTTTGACAGCTTTCAAATCAACAAAATGGTTAATATAAATCAAATCTCAATTTAAACAACTTACTAGAGAGCTGAATCGTTTAACTCGTAGTCATAACCTCTCGCCACAGCCAATCTCACACCTCTATCAGACCAAAGGGCTTGAAGGGAAGCTGCCACATCAGGTAATATCGTGAAGCTCATATCAAAACAACTCTTGGCCAGCAAAACATTTTCAGCATGAACTTTATTTCTTTGGTGTTCCAGGTTTATCCTTAGTATACCCATACCAACTAGTACATATTTCATGGAAGCCAAAAGATTGTCTAGTACTGTAGGTCTGAAGCTGCTCAATTCTGCATGTGTGAATCCATCTGTGTGGATTATTTTCATTTGTTTGACTAAGGTACTTTTCCCACTTTCTCCAGCACCTGCAATCAATTCATATAAAATATTGTATTATGTCAATTATTTTAAAACTGTAGCTACTATTCAGTCTTATTTAAAACAGTAACACAATTATGTAGACGATACAGATGACAGATGTGGTAAGTATATTTTTTTCAAAAATGAGTTACACAATATTTGCACTTTTAACCTAATCTTTGTTTTGCACAAATGTGGTAACTGCATTTTATACCGGTTAAGATTTGCTTACAATCGAAATGTGATAACTTACCTAAATATGAAAAGTGTAAATTATACAATTTGTGGTATCTGCCCTTACCTCACTAGGATTATTGAACCTACCTTGAACCTTGACCAATAAAAGGGATTCAAATTGTTAAGGAAGTAGATTATTGGAAGAAAATATGTTTAAGCACATAAATGATTAGAAAGATACATAATGAAATTAGAGGCAAACAGGTATCTTTAAAAAAATAGCATGGATAAGAGTTTTTAAGTCTAGGGGAGCAATTATTCCAAACTCAATTTCTCCTAAGAGGTAATATGACTACAAAAAGCATGCTTATAGAGTTCCTACACTAGGCATATTTTTTATAATATATATTTTTACAAAATGATATTCACTAAAGAGGAAACACTGCAATGAAGAAGTAAGACCAACAGTACCTACAAGATAACGAAGAAGCAGAAATTCCCACAGAAGTACAAAAAGAAATTAAAAACCTCTGAAACGTAAAAGCAGAAGGAGAAAATGAAATAGCAGTGGAATTAATAAAATAAACAAGCTAATACCACAAATTGTCTTGGTGGTGAAGAGAGTTAACCCACATTTTTGGGCAAAATGGGTTAACTGCACCTCATTATTTAGAACACAATGAAAAATACAGTGGTGAAGTCAGCTAAGTGATTATTTAATTTAAGATCAATTTTTCGGTAAAGTTCATACAATAGTGGTGAAAGAAGCCAAGGGAAAATTATCTAATTACACTAGTTGTATAATGTATTTCTTAGATTTTATAATTACGTATATAAAAGTAAAAAAACATTGCTGTCTGTAACAAATTTCATGAGAATTGGTCAATAAACTTCATCCTTATACAAAAAAAAACAAAACTTTTTTTTAAACAAGTAAAGTCTCAATATCTATTATCTCAAAACAATAATTTTGTGGGTTAGCTCTCATCACATCCAAGACAAAATATCAGGGCACAAAATATCCATGATATTTATATAAATATCAAAATGTCGGATATATATGATATATATCCGATATATATTGAAAATGTGATATTTATATGATATTTATGATAGTTTGGAAAACATTTCAATAGAGAAACTAAATTAACCAAAATAAGACTCTAAATGTAGAATGTAACAGTATAAAAGAGATATTTTTACTTAAATAAAAAATACAAAAATATAAATGTACGTATGGTAGTATGTTACATAAACGGAAAACAAAATGATACGAGTATCCAAGTAACAACTAAATTAAGTAAAAATATTGAAAACATTAATTTGAACATATTATAGGTATTTCTATTTTTCCAAAATAACTTAAAATTCTGAACATTTAAAAAATAAAATCAAAATTTAGAAAATTAATTAGAATGATGGTTTAACATCGGAAGTGTCTGAATCAAAATCAGTAAAGCACCCAAGACTTAATTCTGCCTCTTCATTTTCCCTTCTTTCAGTTTCTTGTTCAGGCCAAATCCATTCCAAATTGTCATGTTTTTGGTATGAAGAACTGTTTAAATATTTAAACATGAGCAGCCTTTTCGGTTCCTAAATTATTTAGTAATTTGAAATTCACAAGTCCAAAGCTTGAAAAGCACCTTTCAATGCCTGCCGTTGAGGCTACTGCTGTAAGTAATTGGTTAATTCGTTCGATAAATATGTTTTTATCAGGCCAAGCAGATTCAGCGATTGGAACAGACTTCTGCCATAATAATGGAGATGTTTTTTTGAAATTTAGACCATACATGAAAGACGGAAAAGTTTAGACTTCGAAGTTAGAGCCATTACAAACGGAACAAAATCTGTGTTGGTTGAATTAAAATATTCATAAGCCTGTTCTTTTTGTTCGGCAGTCTTTCTAAGTCTTTCTCCCAAAAAGCGACGGTCCAGTAAGTTTGCAAAAATGGGCAAACCTAGAGCCATATTCCTCCTTTTGTAATAAAAGTTCTTAATTTGAATTGGTTGATCACTCAGATCTATTTCCAGTTGAATCCAAATTTCTACGGCAATTGTCGTTGGTTTTAACCTTCTTATGTAAAAATTAGTATGAAATAAAGTACTGATATATATCACGATATATATAATATAAATATCATGATATATATCACGATATATATCCTCGCGCCCTGCAAAATATGGACACAAACACACTACCAGATGATTGGAACAGAGGTATTATAATGTCTATCTATAGGGCTTTTCATTCACAGTCATTTGTTTCGAGCTTCTGTCATGTGTCACATAATATTAATATATCTACGTCATAAGTTATTGGTACATATATACCAATGATACAAACCAAAGACGTTTGACGTAGATATATTAATATTATGTGACACCTGACCAAACACCTGACAGAAGCTCGAAACAAATGACAATCGATGAATAGCCCTATATAAAGGAGATTGAGTGTAAGAATTAGTAATAATATGGAGGACAAACTTGGCAAATAAAAACGTTAATACAGATCAACTTCAGGTAATATGTCATGGAACATATGCTGATGATCTAGTCATCTCTTTAACCTGGTGAATTCCTCCACAATTCCAAAGATTTGTTAGCTACCCACTTTCTTGTAGCCGTTCTTGTAACTGCCTTTGCAATGCCGCAGAAGGGTTCCGGACCATGCAGATGATCTTTGGCATAGTGGAGGAATTCACCATAGCAAAGATGAAGATGACACTTATTATAAAAGCAATTGAAAAATTAGACAAGGAAGCAAAGACAATAGGGCTTGAGATAAACCTGCACAAATCAAAATAGATGATGATAAGGAAGGCCAACACAATAACTTAGAAATATCTAATAACACAGAACAATAAATTTGAAACTGTATTCACCTTCAGCTATTTCGGAGTAACAGTAGGGAAAACTGGAAAAAAGAAAACAGAGAAAAGAATTCTGAAAGACAAAAAAACATATGTCATGAATAGAACTCTGCTGAGAAGCAAGACTAAGTAAGAGAAAAAAAGATGAATTTATATAAAACCTTAATAAGACCTGTTGTTATATATCGGATGAAAACAACAATAATTAACAAATTTGAAAGAAAAATAATGAAAACAATACTGGGCCACTGTATATGGCCTATGGCCCAAGAGAGGTAGAAATAAGAATGAAAACAAATGCAGAAATTAAAGAAGAATTAAAGTGAGAAAATATAGTCAGATACATAGAATCTCCTCACTTACAATGGATAGGACATAATATACAGAGATGCCCACACTCAGATATGTTGAGAAGGATAACTAACTGGACACCACTATGGCCCAGGTGTAGAGGAAGACCTAGAAGAAGATGTCTGGATGATGTAGAAGAAGATATAAGAACAATGAATGTCAACCCTTTCAGTTATGGGCATTTTATGGCAAAGTTAAAAATTTTAAACTTGGAGGTTGAAATATACAATGTTTTTATAGATTTATAAACAACAAATTTCGCCCATAAACATTTTTATGCCTCGTACAACATACAGAGATGTTTGTTGAGACGATCACAGTGATTCAAAGTAAAAAATGGAAATTAGCTATCATTGGGGCTTAACCCTAGAAGGACCAAGGAGGGTTAAAAAGTATCCACAACATTGCATTACATCCGATTTTTTAAATACCTTTGTTCCTAAAGATCTCAAATAATTAGTACTTAGTTGTCGGCGTACTACTGCCCTATTAGATGGCATAATTAGCATTTCTATAATTTAATTCATTTCCTCATACTTGACAGTGGACTATAAACACAGTGGACATAAAAACTTGACAGTGGACTATAAATAATCCCCTTGAATACCTTCAACACCATCCCAAAATGGAAAGGGACGATATCATTCATGTGTCAAATTAGCAAAATCTAAAAGAAAATAGGCCAATAGTGGGCAAAAGCAACCAAAGTTTGTTCAAAATGTAAGTATGTATGTGCTAAGCACAGCAAGAAGTCAAAAATGTTTCTGTATCCTACGATGATGCCAATTCGACTGAAGCCGAAGACTCCGGGTAAATTATAAATTCGTATCTTTTAACTGTTCCATTAACGTCTAGGAATACCTTCAACGGTAGAGTCAACGGAGACAGTAGCAGCAATGGTCACCAAAATAACCAACGAGGAAGTGGCTCAAGCGCTTCAAAAAATAAAGAAAGGAAAAGCGGTAGGACCAGATGATATTCCTGGGGAAGTATGGAGAGCATTGGGAGAGACAGGAACAAGGTGGCTAGCAGGTCTATTTAATAGAATTATGGAAGTCGGACAAATGCCAGACGAATGGAGAAGCAGTATACTGGTACCTGTTTACAAAAACAAGGGAGATATACAACAATGTACAAACTACAGGGCTATAAAACTGCTTAGCCACACCATGAAAATATGGGAAAGAGTAATTGATAGACGGATACGTGAAGAGACCGAAATATCCGAGAATCAGTTTGGCTTTATGCAGGGTAGATCAACAACAGATGCAATTTTCATTATAAGGCAGTTGATGGAAAAATACAGGAGTAAAGAAACAAACGCTCATATGGTATTCATTGATCTTGAGAAAGCATATGAAAGAGTTCCTCGAGAGATTCTGTGGTGGGCACTCAATAAGAAAGGAGTCCCTGGTGAATATGTAAAGATTGTGAAGGATATGTATGAGGGAGTAACTACTAGTGTTAGGACAGGTGTGGGAGAGACTGATAAATTTCATGTGAAAGTAGGATTGCACCAAGGCTCTGTGCTTAGTCCGTATTTATTCTCATTAGTTTTGGACCAGATAACAGCGAAACTACAGGGTAACATTCCATGGTGCTTAATGTATGCTGATGATGTCGTGTTAGTAGGAAATAGTGAAAGAGACTTAGAACAAAAACTGGAACAGTGGAGAAAAGCTCTGGAGGAAAAAGGTTTAAAACTTAGTAGGACAAAAACAGAGTATTTGGAATGTTCATTTAAAGATGGAGCTACTACAAATAAAATGGTATCTTTGGATGGTGAAATGATTGTGAAAAGCAGTAGTTTTAAGTACCTAGGATCGGTATTACAGAGTAATGGAGAAATAGATGGAGATGCATGCAGTAGAATTAGGGCTGGATGGATGAAGTGGAAAGAAGCGAGTGGTGTGTTGTGTGACAGAAAAATTCCAATGAAGCTGAAGGGAAAATTCTATAAAACAGCCATAAGACCGGCTATGATGTACGGAACTGAATGTTGGGCAGTGAAAAAGAAAGAGGAACAACGAATGCATGTGGCGGAAATGAGAATGCTTAGATGGATGAGTGGAGTGACAAAGGATAAAATTAGAAATGAGTATATTAGGGGAAGTCTAGGTGTGGCACCAATTGATGCCAAAATGAGAGAGCATAGGTTAAGATGGTTTGGTCATGTTCAACGTCGAGACGTTAATCACCCAATACGAAGAATAGCTGAAGTGCAGATTCCTGGAAGGAGTAGGAGAGGAAGATCAAAGAAGACCTGGGGGGAGACGATAAGGCAGGACATGTTGGTAAAGGGGATTAACATTGATATGACCCAAGATAGAATTGTGTGGAGAAATGCAATTAGGGAAGCCGACCCCGCATAGGGATAAGGCAAAGAGAATGATGATGATTAACGTCTAGGAATAATATAAGTGTTATTTTTAAATTAGTTTAAAAATAAAGAAGCACGTTTTTGATTAATTTATGTGTGGACATTTATTGACCCTCCTTGGTCCTCGCTGTTTCTACTAAAAGGTTGGTCCTGCGAGGGTTAAAAGTTGATGTTCATTTAAACGAACATGGTGACTGAAAGTGTTAAAGACCAAAAAGTTCAATCCAAGGGCAGGAAGAAATGGAAAATAGTTACAGGCAAATCAGGGGTGGACAAACTTTTTTTAATAAGGGCCACAAAATGTTTTTGGTCTATTACTGAGGGCCGCAATATTTGTTACCTTTCGAATTTTTAACTGTTTACTAATGTTGTTTAAGGGAGGAGTAGAATTTGAAATCATCATTTCAAGCACCTTTTTTGAATTCTGTTCTATGACTACTCAAAAAAAATTTTCAAGATCAAATATTGAAAATAAGCCAACGCGTGGCTAATTTTTACCGACACCTCAAAAAAAATGGAATTTTGGAAAAAATGGAAATGGAATTTCCAGTAGACATCATAACTCGTCATTAGATCATGTGAAACAAGAAATTCAAAAATATTTTATTAGCTTATGAGTCAGTCTGTCGAGGTATCGCTGTCGAATTTTTGACGATTTTTGAGTTTTTGTTATCAGTCTGAATTCAAATACCGAAATTTTTGGTAAAAAAGAGTGAAAATCAACATACTTGTTGTTGTTACAAAAAATAAGCATAAAACAAAAAATATCTCGACGAGGTTAGCTCACGAAATGTCTAAAGAAAATATATGAAAAATTTCAGGTGGATCAAGTAGCTTTTGAGTTCCGATGTCCACCGCCTTTGAATAAAGCAGTTGTTAGAAAAACACGTTTAGTTTTGACAACTTTTATTTTAAATTTCTGCTTGTCAAATCGTAAAGTGATGCACAGCGGAATATGTTTTGAATCGCAGAGTAATTTACAAAAGAAAGGGGAACATATGTTGAACGTTTCTCACTACGCTCAAGCTGCTGCAAAGCGTGTCGAAGGTAGGGATATTAAACAAGCTGTATTTCGGGTAATTTTCCTACTGTCAAACTGAAATTTTCAGAGAGTATTCTTGAAGCTATGTACTTTCATATAAAATAATAAAAAAAATCGAAAATTTCAAAATTTTCAAACCATACCTACTCCTTCTATAAGTACCACATTCGCACTTATTTAAGCATAGTATTTCCCCTAAATAATATCTATGTGTATATATTTAATTATTTTTATTTTATCTATGAACCTATTTCTTTTTTCACTAATATTCTTCTAAAGCTATTTCCTTGTTGCATCTTATGCAATTTACTATTTTATTTTAGAATAAGCCACAATTTAAGTTTGAAATTAAATTTATTTGATGTTTCGATTTCCACTTCGGAAATCGTTATCAAAATACAAACCATTAATAAATTAAGCATTTATTTAATTATTTTAATTTATTAATGTTTTGTATTTTGATAACGATTTTCGTAGTAGAAATCGAAACGTCAAATAAATTTAATTTCAAACTTAAATTGTGATAATCTGTGAGTGTGAAAATGACATATCTTCAAAATTTTTGACACCATTTTCAAAACTCGTCAGCAAGTCACAACGATTTTCTTCATAAATTTTAAACTTATTTTCTGCTATATTATTTAATGATTTTAATGAGGAAAATAATTGGACCAATTCTTTCTTTTTTATATGATCAATGAATAGTTTGAGTTTAATTATAAAAGTTTCATTTTGCGTTCAAAACTTATAAATGTAGCAAATTCGTAGCAGTGTTTAATTTCTAAAAATATAGTAATTTTCTCCACTAATTCACAGCATATTTTAAGAACATTTTCTAAACTTAACCATCGAATATGATTGTGGATTGTTGCTAAGACATCAGTATGTTCTATTTCTAACTCTTCCAAAAATGCTGTGAATGCAAGATTATTTAAACCTATTGAACAAATAAAATTAACAATATTAGTTATAATTTTATTGAAATGACGAATTGAAATGTCTACTTGCAAAACATTTTTGCACAATACCTGCTGATGGATTATTCAGTGAAGAAAAATAAATCAGGTACTGGAAACTGTTGAACGTAATCTTTAAGTGATCTCAACATTACAATATTTGCTCCTCTTAAATTTGGTGCTCCGTCAGTTGTTACACTTACTTGATGGTTACGGGTTAATTGAAAATTTTCCACACAGTTCCTGACTACTTCGAAAATATCATTTCCAGTTGTTGAAATTTGATGGATTTCATTGAAAAAGCCGATACATCTCTGTGCCAAAAAGCCAAATAAATGCCTGTGTTATTTTGAAAATTTGAGAAAAAATCACCCACTGCGAAAGTGTTAATAATTAATAGCTGCAATATATTTAATTATCATCATCATGGCATCTACACTCCTGGCGGAGTAATTGCCGCCCTATTTGGGCTCTTCCGATTCATTTGCCGAGATGAATCAGTCAGCATTAAGGCTATGGGTACATAATTCGCAAATATTTTACATGTATCCCTACTTTTTCTGTCTTTACACGGCAAATTACGTGTAGTAAAATTCACACTGGTATGGATATGTAAACATTACTATTAGAATGTCATTCTACTTGAAAATGTCATCATTAATTTAAAGAGATGAGTTTTGAATGTTCTTGGATAACTGTTATTTTTATAATTGCAAATTATTAATTCAGTTAATAAATGTGATAATTTTTTCACTAACTATGTATTCAGTGATTGTAATAATTTATTTGTACAACAAAGACTAATGCCCGATTTCACCAACGATACCTAAACAGTTGCCTTATTAAGTAATTCTTATCGTTAGGAACTTCTTAAGTCAATACTTAGGAACAATCGCATTCACAACTAAAAGAACTGCTTATCTAGGAAATGCTTTCTTAGGTATTACCTAGGGTACATTTGAACTATTTTTGATAAATAAAAAGAAGAATAAGATGACATTTTCATACTTTTTCGTTTATTTGTCATTATTGTTTGTTTGCCAATTTGGTTTTATTCAGTTTTGTACTGTTATACTTATTTTATTTAGTAGTTAGTTATTTGTGCATTAAGTTTGTATATAATAAATACAGTATTGTATGTTGTTTGTATATGTACAGTGAAATGGAGGAAAAGAAAAGAGTTGTAAATTTCACATAGGACGAAAAATTGAAGTTAGTTGAATTGTCATTATTGAAATAATTTTAAAATATATAATATGTTGAAAATTGCTTTTTATTATTAATTTTTTAATGACACACTTTTAGTTATCATGAATGGGTTTTTGAAACACAACACTAGTTTGTTAGGTAGTAGGTAGACTACATAATTTTGTCAACAGACCTGTAAAAAACTCCAAAGGATTTTCTATATTTTCCAACACATATTATATTATTAATATAAAAGAAAATACAAAATTACAACTAATAATATACCTAATATTACAGAATAACAGAAAAATTAAGGTAAGAGCAGATTATTGACAAACGTCACAAGTACATTAGTCAAAATTGTAAAAATATAACCCGACTGTCAACGATAAGTAATACCTAAAGTTTAGGGAGATCGAAATCCGTATCCTAACGTAAGGTAATGCTTAAGCGGTTTAGGCAATTCTTATCGTATGGTGAAATCCGTTTTAGAGTTAGGAAGTACCTAAACCCACTTAGGTAATTCTTAAATATTTAGGTATCGTTGGTGAAATCGGGTATAATACTCAATCGAGAAAAGAGGAAAAGTGTTAAAGTGATTTTTTAATAATATATTGTTATGGAACGCTTACAATTTTGAAAATCTTTAACAACAAAATACTTGGATCACAGAATATATTATCCTGATGTATTCTCTGCTTGGATCTTCCACAAATAATACACAATAAATAACTTTTTATTAAGTTCACGTCTTAAATCAATTATTTATCAAATACACTATATATCAATAATATTTAATCAATAACTCAACATATTCCCGATGCAATGTCAAATATTTAAAATTGTCACTGATTGTCAGTGTCTGACTGACAATATATGCTGACAATATTATATTCGGCTGAGTGCGTTGTAAGTAAGACAAAGATAGATTTGGAAAATATTACCACAGCATTGTGTTTATTTTTTTTCGAATCCTGAAAAAACCCAATAAATATTTTTGAAAAATTTAAACGCAGAATGAAAGACTAAATTATTACCGAGGGCCGAAAGTCCCTTAGAATAAATAAAAAGTTTATTTTGAATGATATATTTGAAATTAAAAATCACACTAAATTTTCTCTTAGTTTTTCACCCCTGTAACTTATTAAAATAAACATTATAGAAGTTCTCAGGGACTTTCGGCCCTCGCTAATAACGTGATCTTTCATTCTGCGTTTAAATTTTTCAAAAATACTTATTAGTTTTCTCAGGATTCGAAAAAAATGAATCCCCATTTGAATAGCATTGCAGCCGAAAATACGTACCGATCCTCTTAACATGTTGGTTTGTGGTTAACAATTGGATAATAATTGGTTGTGTGACTTGGCATCTTCTACAATTTTTCTCCATTCGTTCCTGTTTTTGCGTGTAGTTGCTCATTCTCTAACTCCCATCTTCTTAATGTCTTCGACTATGTGGTTCTTCCATCTGGTTTCTGGTCTTCCTCGTGGTCTGCCTGATACAGGTCTCCATTTGGTAATTTTTTTGATACGTTATCTTCTCCTTTCAAAAGTTCTCTTACTTCGTGGTACATGAGTTTTCTAAATTCATTATTACCTAAGTTCAGTGGGCCTGCTAATCCTCCGAAGTATTTTCCTCTCTAGGATCCTCAATCTTCCTTCCTGTTTTTGTGTCAGACACGTTACTTCAGCACCATATGTGATTACTGGTCTAATTGCTGAATTTAATTATCAATATTAACAATAATTAAAAAAATCTTAAACTTTAAATGAAAATAATTAACTTTTTTCCGCAGGCCGCATAAAAATGTTTAAAGGGCCGCATGCGGCCCGCGGGCCGCACTTTGCCCACCCCTGCTATAAATGATATATAGGAGTAATCCACCTCACCTAATAATAGGATTTTAATCGCCATGGCGTTAGCTATAATCCCTAGGAATTGTAATGCTAAATGAATGACTGAATAATTATATTTTTACAAATCAAAAATATAACATTTATCCCTTTCACTACCATGGGAGTATTTAAGTTTCGTCCTCATAGACTTGAACATTATGTGCAATGCAATCTCCGGCTCACAGGTGCGATGCTGGTCTATGGGAAAAATCGATGAGACTCATATATGAGTCGCTTTAATGTGATAAATGTTTAAATAATTAATTCTATTAAGTGACTCCATGTTTAACTTCAAAATAACACTAGAAAGTTATTGTAGTTTTTTTTGAGGCAATAATAATGGGTAAAATTATATTTATGTATGTTTATTGTAAATGGTTACCCTTATACTGGTACTGATTATCTACGTAATAAAGATAAAATTGTTGGTGAACACAAGTTAACACAAAGATACAATTGTGGGTGTAGAGGACCAAATGACACGTCTTTATACTACAAAAGTAACTTCAAGACGATGGCCTATGTACGTGTTTTATAATACTCCTGACTTGGAAGCAATAAATGCATGGATTATTTATAAAGAAATAACTGGAAGTAGACTCAGTCTTTGTAAGTTTATTCTTCGGCTATGTGAAGAATTATGGGCCCCATACCTTGCCTCCCGATATCTGGAACTACACCTAGCAACCCCAGGTCTACCAACAACTATCACTGTTACTATCAAAAAAAGACAAAAACATCAGATGAAAATATTTTGTAAAGGAAACCATACTTCCAATTATTGCCACGGCTGTAACAAGACAATGTGTGGCAAATATCAAAAACTGCAAACTGTATGGTGTTCCCAATGTTTTTGATAGGCAGCGAATGTGTTAAACAATGAAAGTAAAAAATAAAATCAGATTCTACGGTCTAGAGTAGATTTAATTTCTTTAAACTGAGTTTTAACTGATTGAAGAACGTGGGGCCAAAATGATCCCTTCCAGCTTTCTAGGTAGGTAGGTAAGCTAAGCCCCGACTTTCTAGTGTTAAAGAAGATTTTATAAGTACAGGAAAATTTGGAATATGTATATTATCTTAACTTACCCAAAAGTAGTATTTTGATAACATTATTCTGCTGTTTAGCGAATTCTCCCAGTTGTCTATCAATTTCTTCACTTCTTTTTCTTGCTTTTCCTTCCTCACGTTCTAATGTTAAGCATGCCCCCATAGCGAGTACATCACGATAGAATGTTTAATATAAATGAAATTATAATCGAGAACAATTGTGTATTACTATCAATAAAATTCAATTGAAATGTTTTATTAGATCAGTTGAATAAACGCAACAAGGTCATTTTGTTCTTGGAAAAAGTGCGATATAAATGAATCATGAATTATGCAATTAATGAAAGTTATGTACATACAAGATAGCGGGGACTTTGCTTCTACAATGAGGTTTAAAAATAATTGTTTTACTTGATAACTACTGAAACTACACAATGAAATTGATAAAAACAAACATGTAAACAAAATTGAGGTTGAAGTACTTTTAAACGATTGCACTGCCCCCAAATTCCAAGTGGAATTTTTAAACTAAAAGTTACAATGTGTGTCATTTGTCATCATTTCTAAAGGTATTTTCACATGTTCATATTCGATCCAGTAGTTTACATATCCCCCACCGGAAAGAAGAAGACAGGCCATGAGCATGAACATAGCCACCTTTACTTTACAAGCCATGAAGAGAAAAAGGTAACGTCGATTCTTTCGGTGGCAGTGAAAGGTGACGGATGTGATTCGCATCAGGAGGCAAATTTGAAACCTGTGGTGAGATCTACTAACCTTTCCTCTGTTAATAAACCTTTTCTTTTTTAATATTATTGGTATATTACATTTATATTCTTAAATTTCATTTGTATTTAACACGCTTAGATAAGAGTATAAAATATTTAAGGTAATTAATAATGACCGAGGATTCCGGGGGGAAAGTCCCTCCTGACCTTGAAGGTTTTGCTGGTTTTAATAGTCAAGATGTTGATATGAACCTAATGGATACGAATAAAAAAACCGAACAAAAAGATACAAATAATAAAACGGAGACTTTTTTAACTAATTTAAGTTATAATAATTCTGCTATAGGGCCATTTATTGTAATTATTGAAGGAATTGAAAAAGGGCATGCTGTAGGTCGCTATAATCATCTAAAAATTGCTAAAGATATTTTTCAATTAAAACTTAAAGATGTTTTAGAGGTTAAAGAAAAAGGTAAAAACAAATTAGGAATAATATTTCAATCTGCATCAGCAGCAAATAACTTTGTTAAAAATAATAAACTAAATGACAAATACAAAATATATATACCAAGAAACTCGGTAACTTGTAAAGCAATAGCTAGGAATATAAACCCAATATTTACAGAAGAAAACATCAAAAATATGGGCGAAAGCCCTTTTAAGATATTAGATGTAAAAAGATTTACCACGAAAAAAGCCAATGAAGACGGAACAATCGAGTACTCTCCAACGGGGACCATCTTAATAACATTTGAAGGGGTAATAATCCCTAGAAATATAAAATTATGTTACTTATCAATTCCGCTAATTCCCTACATACCACGAGTCACCCAATGTTTCAATTGCCTGGCTTTTGGACACACAAAAATGCAGTGTAAAAGCATAAAAAAATGTCACAACTGTGGCAACCCACATGAAACCGAAGAAAATGCACAACAGACATGTAGAATATCTTGTTACTTCTGCAAATCGACAGAACACCAGGCTACCAGCAGAAAATGTCCCGAGTATGAAAGGCAATGCAACATTAAAAAGACCATGGTATACGAAAATATAACACATTATGAGGCCAATTTTTTGCACCCTAAGTCATATGTACCTAATACATCCAATACAGCACAAACATTTAGATTCTTGCAAACAGAATTCCCCAGTCCACAAAACAAGGGGCAACAATCGGACAATCATATACAGATAAATCAAAGAAGATCTTATATCAATAGCAGTAACATTGTCAAGTCAAAAAGAACATACGCAAATGCATCAACGACAAACGCCTCTCCTCCAACAAAGAGAGTCAGTTTTGACAAAACAGCACATAACAGAGTATTATCATACCCCAATGGAAGACAGGAAAGGGCAGAACACAGGCCACAATTTCAAAATTTTCAATCTAGTCCATATAGAAACATAGATAGAGAAGAAGATCCTGCTGGGTCAGGTACACAGTCAATAGAGTCAAATAATCTGAACAGAGTTGAAGAATATTATAAAAAATTTTTAATTACACCAATAGAACATAAATGTCAAATTAGGGATCTAATTAATACATACTTTGAGTTGTCCAAATCTTCGGAAGATTCGGATAGGCCAGAAAAGTAATCAAAATAACAAGTTATATAATCAGATCAACAAAAAATGCAGTTCTCATCTGCAAGTAACTAACACATTAGTATAAAAATGGATAACACAAACCTTAACATTATTCAATGGAACATACGTAGTGTAAACTCTAATTTTAGTAATTTAATATCACTAATCAGAGATGAGGAACCAGATGTCATTTTACTCAATGAAACCTTTCTAAAACCGGTACATAAATTTAACATTAAAACCTATAATATAGTCAGAAATGATATGAATGAAGGTACTAGTATAGCAACACTAATTAAAAAAAATCTAAAGTACGAAATTTTAAAATGTGGAAATAACCTAGAAACCAACAAATTTAGAATAATAATAATTAAAATTCAAAATTATAATATAGTAAATATATACTCTCATCCCACCAATAAAATAACAAAAAACAAACTATCTAACCTAATTAAGGTGCTACAAGGACCGATCATCATTTTGGGAGATTTCAATGCCCATCATGTTGCTTGGGGATGTGAAATATCTGACACAAATGGTAACAATATAGAAGAATTTGTTGATGAATACAATTTTTTTATACATAACGATGGGACTCCAACAAGACTCACCAGACCAGGACAAAGGAGAAGTGCAGTAGACCTGACGATGACCTCCAGTAATCAAGCCCACAAATGTGATTGGACAGTAATAAACGACCTGGGCTTCAGTGACCACTACCCCACAAAACTAGTTATACAAAATTCCATAAACATTAATCCGGAAAACATCAATCGGGGAATGAAAAATTATAAAAGAGCCAACTGGGAAGAGTACCAGGACATATTAAACCGAACAGCAAATATAGAACAGCTGGAATATAGAGAGTTAATTCAAACAATGGAGAGAGCAGCCAATATGACTATTCCAATGAAAAATCGAACAAAGAGAAGAATAGGATGCATCTGGTGGGATCAGGAATGCTCACAAAAAATAAGAGACAGAAAAGAAGCAATTTTAAGGCTCAAGACACAATTCACAGTTGAAAACTATGTCCACGCCAAAAAAATGATAGCAGCAACAAAAAAGTTTCTAAGGGAGAAAAAAAGAGACAGTTTTAGAAAGTTCTGTGCAACGCTAAATAGAAACTCTGATATGAGCTACGTATGGAGTACAGTTAAAAAATTCTATAATTCACAACAGGGGTATAAAAAAAAACTACCCAACACACAAATCAGTGAAAGTATCTTAACAAATCTATCAGTATGCAACATAGATCCAGAATTTACGATAGTGGCAAACAACAGCATCCAGAATCCTTTCTCCATGAGTGAACTGAAACAAGGTATAAACAATAAAAAGGACACAGCAACGGGCATTGATGCAATCACTTATTCAATGATCAAATATTTACCAGAGGCAGCCTTAAAAAGCTTACTTCATATGTACAATAAGGCACTAGAGGGAAAAGAGATTCCTGAGAGCTGGAAAACACAAATAATACTCCCGTTTCTCAAACCTACCAGAAATCCGCAACTCGTAGATAGTTATAGAGCCATAGCCCTCTCATCATGTGTAGGCAAAATAATGGAACACTTTATTAAAAACAGACTGGAATGGATATTGGAAAATAACCATACATTCAACAGCTTCCAATCAGGGTTTAGAAAAGGTATGGGAATTCAGACTAATATTGCTTTTCTTACATCTTATATTCAGGCAGCATTTTCAGAGAATAAAAGTGTGTTGGGAATTTTCCTAGATATAAAAGCCGCCTATGATCATGTAAACATTTATATACTTTATAAAAAAATGTTAGATTTAAATCTCCCAATAGAACTAACTAACCTTACATTCAAGCTTCTTCATAACAGGAAAATATATGTCAAAGATGAGGAAGAAAATCTCATAGGTCCGACCTTTACAACACAAGGTTTAGCACAAGGATCACCACTCAGTCCGTTACTATTTAACATCTATATACATTCGATTCATGAAATAATACCAGAGGAATGCATTTTATTGTCATATGCAGATGATCTAGTACTGCTAAACAAACATCAAAACCCAATCCAAGCAGTAATAGGATCAAATTTAATTCTTGCAGACATAAGTGAATGGCTAGCGAAACACAGCTTCTCTATTTCAGTAAACAAGAGTGAAGTAGTATGGTTTGCAAAAACTAGTAATAGCTACATATATCCAGAAATCGTTATGGATCAGCAGATCATCCCTCGTAAAAAAGAAATTAAATATTTAGGAGTCACCCTCACAGAAAACCTTAACTGGAACCCCCACATAGAAAACATAAGAAGTAAGGCTATTAAAGGTATTAACGTAATGAGGGCAATAGGGAAAGTTTGGTGGGGTGGGGACCCTGCCACTTTACTACTGGTATATTATGGTCTGGTGAGATCCCATTTGGACTTCGGCAGCATATTCATAAAACCATCAAACAAAAACACCTTGCGTAAGCTAGATACAGTACAATTTCAAGCCCTAAGGGTTATCCTCGGATGCATGAAGTCAACTCCTACAACAGCATTGCTGGCAGAAACTGCAGAGATGGCACTAGAATTTCGAAGAAAATGGTTGGCAACGAAATTTATGACAAAAATGTACAGCATTCAAGATAATCCGATATTAAAGGTAATCAAAGATATTAAACAAGCGTGTACTTATAAGATAGGATATTGGAAACAAAGAGAGAGACCATACCTAGTGGAGGCACTTGACCAACTAGAACCATACAAAAGTATAATTCACACAGCAAATGTGATACCCTGCTTCTCGTTCAACATGGACATACAATACACACGACTTCCCACAGTGCAATTAAAAATCAGCAAGTCAGATCATCATCAAAATATGATATTCAAAGCAGCAACAGAGAAATTAAGTGAAAACTACCTATTTATCTATACTGATGCATCAAAAAGTGGGAATGCTAAGGAAGCAGAGACAGGCTACGGTGTATACATTCCCAATATCAACTATTCATACTCATCTAGATTACCATCAGCATTGAATATATGCACAGCAGAAATAGTGGCTATTGGCAAGGGGGTAAAGGAATGTCTGAATCGAGGTATTACTGATTGTATTGTCTTTACTGACTCCAGAAGTGCTATACAGAAACTAACAAAAGTTGGCATAAATGCAAATAATGATCATACCACATTAGAAACGAAACAGCTATTAGTAGAGGCAAACTCAGATAACAAAAAATATAAATTGTGCTGGATCCCCGGTCACTCAGGAATAGAGGGAAACGAATATGCTGATAAGTTGGCAAATATTGGGAGAGTACTTAATGTCCCACAAAGTATGAAAATAAACTACACAGATGTTTGGCCAATATTGAAAAGTAAAATAAGGAGGGAACATGACATATGCTGGAAATCACAGACACAGACTAAAGGGAGATGGTATTCTGGAATTCAACCCTCATTTCCAGATAAACCCTGGTTTAAAAAATTTCCCTATATAGACCGAAGACACCTGACTAATATAATAAGGATGAGGACAGGGCACTGTTGCACAGGATCACATCTATATCGACTAAAAATAAAAGATCATCCATTTTGTGAATGTGGAAGAGAGGAGAATATAGACCATATTCTTTTGCAATGTCCCATAAGAAAAGGTACACAGTTTGATCTTAGAGATGAACTAAAAAAACTAGGGGTCCCAGTTAGTTTTAATATACAAGATATTCTTTGCAATCTAACTTTTGATCAACTAAAATTAATTGTTACTCATTTAAATATTAACAAGGTCAATTTGTGAAATACAAACTCAATTGTCCCATATTTCTTTATCCTATCCTTTCCTGGGTTCTAGTCTAACCGAGGTAACATTTCGGGTTGTGAAAGCTCTGCCGTTACCCCGGAGCGAGAAGAGTTTTATCCCTATGTTGTTCTATTTGTCTAAACTAACATCTCTCATCACAGGGTATATTTCTATACGTATAAATTTGTTAGATATTATGAACGTCTAAAGAAATGATTTTAATATTTAAGAATAAAGAAACAGGAAATAAAATACTAAAATCCGTTAGCCGAAACATAACCTATCATATTAAGTAATTGTCAAAAAAAAGCGTAGAATCTTCTTGTTTGTCTTTAGAGTGCGGCAGTATTGCTAAGAGCAAGACAACTGCAACACGAAAGAAATGTGCTGGCAGATGCACTTGTATGCAAGCCAAAAAAAAGAAGTGGAAGTGGAAAAAGGTAACGTCGCAATTGATGACGTCGGTAGTCTGACTTTCGGACTACCGCTTTCGAAACTACCATTTTAAAGTACAAATTCTGGTAAAATTTATAGTATTTTTTGAGTCGAACAAGAAAATATTATTAATTAGAAGTTTGTACAAAATAATATTAAAAGTAATTCCTTGTAAGTAACGTTTATTATACAAAAAAAAAAACAATAACAAGAATATAAACGGGATTCATTTTTTTCGAATCCTAAGGCCCGGTCTTTTCACCTCCGAATAAATATGCTCTTATCTGGCAGTTAGCTATCTGGAGGATAAATATTTATTCGCCAGATAAAAAGTACCCGTCTTTTCACGTCAATTTATGTTCCAGTTAGTTATCCGGTAGATAAGCTTAAAAGTAAGTTTGGATTCCGAACACACCTGACTTTTATGTTTATTTTTATAATTTCAGCTTTAACTTAACCTAACATAATTAGATTCAAAGTATTTCAAAGATGATTTTATCGATTTTATTTCCATTTTGGAAGAAGGAATGAAGGAAATGTAAGTAAATCAAAGAATTACAACTTAAAAAATAGGTATACAAAGTCATAAGGTTTAGAAATACATTTCCATATTTTAATCAGACAACAATATTGTTTTAGAAGGAAAACATTGATTATGCTGAAATAGTTTACTGGAGAGCTTGAACAAGAGGTAAATCCATTTTAAATTAGAGGAAAACTGTTGATTTGTATGTAAAATAGAAGACAAAGACAAGTTTAAATAAAGACAAGCTAGCTAATGAAACAGATGCAGTGGTAATTTTGTTTACATAATTATATATGTACGTATTATATGATTATTAATATTAGGTTTGTTCTAGCAAACAGTCAAACTAGTCAGAAACCGTCAGCAATTAGTTGCTCAGTGAGACAACATAATACAGTCACCAGTGCTATCCCCTATCTACTCGCGCTGGTCGACTATTCGCTGATGGTTTCAAACCGTTTGAAACTGATGCTAGAACAAACCTAATGACTGTTCAATGATGTAAAAATTTGTTAATGTGGGGAAAACTTTTATTTAAATTCAATACTATATTTCTGTAAATATCATGCAATATGGCAAAACTTGATGTTACGTCTGATTTTAGCCATAATGAGATTATTTGCTTGATATGCTATTTAGTAACATTTCTTCAAGTTGGTATAGTTTGGTATGTGTATGATGAAGGTAAAACCCCCTTTGTCCCACATGTCCCCTTTTAACTTACAGTAGAACCCTAATTATCCGTGCTATGATTTTCTATTACTCAAGTTGCATTTTTGAGGTTTTATCAACATAGCGTCATTGTAAATCACTTAACGGAAACTCTATGTGACGAAAGAGAGACTCATAATGAAAGATTTATTTTTTCTGTTATCTTTTTATGGTAGGTACATAATATTATAATATGTATGTGTATACATACTTATTATACATAAGAAATACATGTTCGGATTATCAGTGCCACCTTCGGTCCCGAGGAGCACGGATAATCTGGATTCTACTGTATTAGGTAGGCCAGAACTTGATATATTACTTGATTTCTTATGTTGATTACTTTTCGTTTTTGGGTTGACAAAACATGATTTAAACTTTCAAAATGCCCTCCTGAAAAATTAGGCTAGATGGACATATCAATCATTGTCAAAACGCTACAGATTTATAATCCATCCAACTGGTATATTGAATAGTAAACTAGGGATAAACCAACTATGTATATCAAAACACAATATTTTAAAGATTGGATAATTTACATGGTAAATTGAAGAATCCCAATAACAAGAATAAAACCTAATTTTAATATTTGTTATGGGTCATTCCACGAACATACGCTTGTTTTGGATTACTTCGACAACGAATATTTTACGTTGCAAAATAAGAAGAACAAAAGTAAATTGCAAATTACATTGTTATTTATTGGAATAATTATTAGTGCCATTTACTTTCGTACTTCTTAGGTTGCACAGTAAAATATTCGTTGTCGAAATAATCCAAAACAGGCGTATGTTCGTGGAATGGCCCATAGTAGATATCTTTCACTTTTCTAAATAAAAAAAAATTGGTTACAGATATGACAAACACCTAGAAGATGGAATCCTGTGTTCTCAAAGAAAAAGCTAGTTCCAGAAATAAGCTACCAATAATAAACTAGAGAATGTATTACAAGAAAGAACAACGCTAATACCCAACATAGCTCAATTGCTTCAGATAGAAAAAGAGGAGGAAAGGGTAGAACACAAGCGTGCCAGAGAAAATTAAAGGGCAGAAGAGACACAAAAATTCATTGATTTATTAAATTTAATAATTAAATTATACAAAGGACAATTAAATAAAGAATAAAAAATTATACATGTATATTAATGATCCTTCTATTTCCCCATAAAGCTTGTTACTGACCAGGAGGTATACTATAATAGATATATTACATCTCATATTGCTCACTATAATAATGAGTGAGCCTGCATAAACGGAACCATAATATACATTAGGTATAGTTCCGGGTATGCAGCCTCACTCATTACTATAGTGAGTGATATGAGATATATTTTAGTATAGTTCCCCGTGCGTGACAAGCTTAACACAAAAATTTTTATAAGGTTATCAAACATCATAACTTCAGTAAATTCAATAATTTAGCTTATTCCTGGTCTATACTTAGCAATTCATTTTCAAAATTGTCTTCATTTTCATCTCTCTCTATGTTATAAATATATTGCTTCAGTGTAGGACAACTGAATCAATGTAATCATTTTGTTTTCTGCTATATACAAAAAGGGATGTATTTGCGGACTCATTAAAAAAGTAACAACCCATTGCTATGATCTGAATTTAAACAGCAATAATACAGAATTACTTATATTTGGCACAAAAAAATATTAGTAAGAAGGTACCTATTTAAAACATATCCGGGGAGTATTACGAAATTCTCAGAATATAAAATCAGTCTTCCTATACTCTATTTTTTTTAGAATTTCATGATACACCCAGTATGTTTTGGATACTTAACAACAGCTTTTTTTTCAAGGTAGGTATCATCTACTGTTTCTGAGAACCATGTGCATACATAATTCTAGTTACTACCTACATATATCAATACCTTTCATTTTGGAATCGTAAAATATTTGGCAATTCAAAGAAATGATGGGATAAGAAACTATTCTATTTTTATTTTTTACAACTTGTTTTTCTTTGTAAATGAATATAGTTGGGTAGGTATACAATAATACATACCTATTATAATTTTTTCAAATTATAACCCATCTTTAATTTAATATCTAATAACTCTGCTTAAAAAATTACAGTAGGTAGGTATGTATAAAAACAAAATAACATAAAATTTGTGATTGAGAATTTTTAGAAAGAACAAAATTTTACTTTTGCAATAAATTCAATCAGACCCTCAAGATTTTAGGTTATATTTTTAGTTTCCTGGTAATCAGAAACCATGAAATATACGAAAATCAAAGTTTATCTGCCAGATAACTTCTTATTCGGTACTTTATTCGGCAGTTAAATATTTGATATTTAACGTCAATTTATCTGCCGGATAACTTTATTCCAGAGTGAAAAGACGCTACTTTTTTTATCTGTCAGATAAACTTCCCGTTAACTATTTATCCGGAGGTGAAAAGACCGGGCCTAAGAAAACTAATAAGAGTTTTTCAAAAATTTAAACGCAGAATGAAAGATTACGTTAGGGCCGAGGGCCGAAAGACCCTAAAGGCCCCACGGTTCTTAGACATTACTACGGTGGCCTAAATCGACTAACCAATGAACATTAAGGGTGAGATTACGTCACGAGAGTTTACTGTCATTTGAATCGTAATATGATTTTTTTCGAATCCTGAGAAAACCAAGTATTTTAGAAAAATTTAAACGCAGGATGCAAGATTACATTATTACCGAGGGCGGAAAGCCGCTTAGAATAAACAAGCAGATTCTATTGAATGAAATATTTGAAATTAAATATCACACTTCTCTTTTATTTTCAGCCCTGTAACTTATTAAAATAAACATTATAGATCAGGGACTTTCAGCCCTCGGTAATAATGTAGTCTTTCATTCTGAGTTTAAATTTTTCAAAAATATTTATTAGTTTTCTCAGGATTCGAAAAAAATGAACACAATTAAAACACATTGAGAATGTTGACATGGCTCAAAGTTTTGCATTAACTCAATGTAAAATTCTGAACTGTTGAATTCCAGCTTCCCTAATAATTATTTTACATCAAAAGACATTAGAAACTATTTGAAGAGGATTGAAATCTGTATTGGAAATAACTGTTAAAATTGGTCTAAATACGTAATTAAACATATTCCAAAATTTTGTAAAAATGTAATACATTTATTAGTTTTCAGCCCAAACTTAGGCCACACACAATGCAATAATGTTCATATTTTTGAACTGTCAATAATTTTATTTTATCATCTACTGTTTAAAAACAATACAGTTGATAAGATACCCTCAGTTGCGGAGAAAGGATTAATAATAAAGATTTTTTTATTCAGTCAATGGTGTGAGCACTGTCAGTTAAATAGTAACGTGTGGCCTTACTTTTACACGCATACCTATTGTGGCAAATGTATCATATTTTTCAAAATTTTGGAATGCATTTAAATCGTAGAAAAATTTTAACTTTTGATTTTAATTCTCTACAAATATTCTCTCATGATTTTTCATGTAGAATAATTAGGGAAGCAGGAATTCAACAATTCAGAACTTTACATTGAGTTTCCTATGGCCCTTTTTAAGATTCGCCACCCGGTATAAGATAAAATGTGTACTATTTTTCTTATTATTTCATAATAACACAAATAATACACATATATACACAATAACACACATTCAATGATCGAAAATAATTTAAAAATATGGGAATGTAAACTCTTGTGACGTAAAGTCAAAAAAGTCTCCCCACCACCGTCGGACAAGACAACCGTAATAAAGTCTAATAACCGTGTTAAAACTTCTATGTTTATTTTAATAAGTGTGAAAAACTTAGAAAATTTAGTGTGAATTTTAGTTTCAAATATGTCATTAAAATAACTTTTTATTCATTCTAAGGGACTTTCGGCCCTCGGTAATAAAGTAATCTTTCATTCTGCGTTTAAATTTTTCAAAAATACTTATTATTTTTTTCAGGATTCGAAAAAAATGATTACATTTAAAATACAGGCGTCAAAATTTTGCATTTTGTTCCTTTCCACTCAAAGTTTGTCGCACATATTTAGAAACACCCTGAATTGATAAAGAACAAATCTAGTTGTTAAACATAAGCGAATTAATAAAAAAAAACAGAATGTTAAGAAAACCGGAGTCTATAGTTGGGTTTTAATTTCAGTATTTTATAAATGCCCGGTACACCATAAAAATTTAACTGGTTAGCAACAATATTATTACAGCGATATTGTAAAAGAATTAGGCTATAACATATTAAAAAATCACTTAAATCTGCCAACAGGTTTAGGAAATATAAGACATTAAAAATGACAAAATTTTTAAGTGGACGGATGCAAGTTTATATAAAAATATATTATATTGAACTAAAATCATCTTAATAACATACTTTTTAATGTTCTTTATAATTTGGAGACCGAAATATTGTAAAATATTTCAGTTTCTCTGTAAATATGTACAGTGAAAATTATTTAAAAACAATAAATGAGAAAGAACTGTCAGAATTAATCGGTCTACCAATAGATGTTGCCAAATTTCAACTTCATGGCTTGTTAAGGCATGAATGAGTCCATGTGAATAAAAAAGAAGAAGAGCTGTAGGCAAGTTGATGTAAATTTTGATTTGATTTCTTAACGTTTTTTAAGTTTCTTCTGTGAATATTTTTTTCATTAATTTTTATATGAATTCCGCATTTGAGCTTATTACCACTGCCGCAATCAGCTTTTCAAAATGATTGATATTTTCAGAAGTATTCAAACTTTGATTAAATTAGGAACTGTTCATACCGACAATAATGTATTTAAGTTACATTATAAAATTACTGTAGTGTTGTTAGCGGGTTTCTCTATATTATTAACAAGCAAACAGTATTTTGGAGAACCCATCGATTGCGATGTAGAACAAAGAAAAGAAACTATAGATACGTTTTGTTGGATACATGGAACTTTTATTGTGAATGAGAATTTAGGTGGTAAGTTGGAAAGCGAGGTTTAGTGAATTTTATAGTAAGTAGCACTAATACTTTGTTCTCAAAATTCATACAGATGTAAAAAAGCATACTTTATTAAAAAATAATGATAAATACTTACTAAAATAATTAGCAGGTTGAAAATGGAGAATATGTGTTTGGGACAGGAACGGTTGAGGACATAGTATTGCTTGGAGGAAAACTAGGACGAGTAGGAGAATTTAAATACCCTAACTCCTACATACCATGGGAAATGGGCCACTAGATCGAAATTGCCCACAGGATACAGCCAGGTTGGGAAAGAAAATATGGGATAAGATACAGGAAAAGATGGGAAGAAGGCCCAGGATGTAGACTGGCCAATGTAACACTGATGAACCTTGAGAAGTCAGTAGCAGAAAAGTACTTGAGAATAAGGAAAAGCGTACTCTTGACTTGATAGTTGGTTTTTTAATTGGCCTTTGTCAACTAAGCGAATGCCTCCACACATTGGCGCTAGTAGACACACCTCTGTGCAGGAAGTGTGAAAGAGATGTAGAAACTGTTGACCATGTCCTATGTGAATCTCCGGAGTTGTCGTCAATACGAGAGTATGTGTTTGGTGAGCCTTCACCTACACCTGCTGACATAGGGGAGATGTAGGTAGATCAACTTCTACAAATCTTTTACTGTTCACGCAATACATATCTGATGCTTTGGAAAGGAGACTACAGGTGGATGCTATTTATACAGATTTCTCCAAAGCATTTGACACTGAATCATAAATTGTTGTGTAACAAGCTTAAAGCTATTGGATTTACGGGCAATCTGTATAACTGGTTATGTAGTTACCTAACTAGCAGAATACAACTTGTTAAAATTAAACACTTTCAATCTAGTGAAATTTCCGTAACATCTGGTGTTCCACAAGGAAGCCACTTAGGGCCTTTCCTTTTTAATATATTTGTTAATGACATTAAATCTCAAATTAACTCTAAATTTCTGCTATTTGCTGATGATTTAAAAATCTATAGAATTATCGAATCCGTCTCAGATTGTGAAAAACTTCAAAATGATATTAACAAAACTATGGCATGGTGCAATTGGAACCAAATGAGCATTAATGTTGGAAAATGTCACTTTATTAGCTTCTGTAGAAGAATTAACAACCTCTTTTATAATTACAAATTAGCTGAAGAACCACTGAAGACTGTATCAACTGTAAGAGATCTAGGTGTTCAATTAGATTCCAAACTAAATTTTTGCGCTCATTTTGATTATGTGAACAACCAGGCATTTAAAATGTTAGGCTCCATTATTAGAACTTCTAGATGTTTGCATAACATTAATTCCATCAGACTGATTTACATTTCCCTAGTTAGATCTGTTTTTGAGTATTGCTCAGTTGTTTGGTCACCCACTTATGAAGTCCATACAGCCAAGCTTGAAAAAGTCCAAAATAAATTCATTAGGTACTTAAGTTTTAAATTACACAAACCTGTAAGTGACCATTCCTACTCAGAAATTAGAAATAAATTAAACCTTCCTAGGCTATCTTCCAGACGGATGTATGCTGTTTTGTTTCTTCATAAACTACTGAATTCAAAAATTAATTGCAATGATCTACTGTCTCTAATTGACTTTAATGTTCCCTCTAGAGTTACTAGAACATCCCAAAATTTTGCAATTAAGTTTCATCGCTGCAACTTTGGTAGGCATTCTCCGCTGAGTAGAATCATTCTAAATGGAAATTTAATAGACCTTGATTTGTTGCTGTGCACTTCGGAAAATGTTTGTAGACAGTGTTTAAAAAAAATTTATAATCTTATGTGATTTATATTTGTTATTTACTTTGTATTATTTTAATATTTGTTTTTTCTATATAGCTGCATTGCCAATTTTTGTCATACATATTTACTATATCTTTATATTTATTGTATCACTAGATAATTATAATATTTTGTGTATATGTTACGGTCAATGTGATAAGTCCGGTCTGTATTAATAATAACCTTAGCAGTTGGTCAATGTGATTAATAATTCCTTTATAATTAGATTAACCGGTTATTATTAATACTATCCTAACAGCTTTGGTAAATGTAATAAAAACGCATTTTGGAAACTTGGTAATAAAGTTAACACTTAAACAGAACTTATTAATCAAACAACCCAACTAGACATGTAATAAGTAAAAACAGACTCGAATTTGGTAATAAAGTTAAACGCCTAAACATAATTTAGCAATAAAAAAACCTAACTAGACTTATATTTGGTAACAAACAAGTAATAATAGACTTGTATTTGGTAACAAAATTAAAACACTTAAACAACATTATTTATTAACCAATAAAACCTATTTAACTAGACTTGTACTTGGTAACAAAGTTAAAACAACATTTATCAATAAAAAAACCTAACTAGACATTTAATAAGTAAAAACAGTTAAACACTTAAGGGGAAAGGCGCAAAATGTCGCCTGTTAAAATTTTCAATGTGTTTTAAATGTATTCATTTTTTTGGAATCATGAGAAAACTAATAAGTATTTTTTAAAAATTTAAACGCAGAATGAAAGATTACGTTATTACCGAAGGTCTCAAGTCCATCAGAATAAAAAAAATTTCTTTTGAATGAAATATTTGCAATTAAAAATAACTGTAACTTATTAAAATAAACATTATAGAAGTTTTCAGGGACTTTCGGCCCTCGGTAATCATGAAGTCTTTCACTCTGCCTTTAAATTTTTCAAAAAAATTTATTAGTTTTCGTAGGATTCGAAAAAAATAAATACATTTAAAGCACATTGAACATTTTGTCAGGCGACATTTTGCGCCTATGCCCTTAAACAAAATTATCAATCAAAAATCCTAACTAGACATGTAATAATAGTCTAAGAGCTAAGACTAACGGTCGTCCTGTAAGGCTAGAAATTTGTCTAGTGATAATTTATAGCACACTAAGGCTAAAAACCATGACCTGGCAGGCATCAGCGGTGCACGTGTATCTACCAGGTGAATCGAAAAGTGCAAATTTAGGGGGTAACATAAACTTTCTCCTGTAAGGTTTAAATTTAAGTATGTGTTTGAGTAAGTCATTTAGAAGAAATGTTTACAATGATAGGCGATTCTGAAGAGTATAAGACCTTGCCAGGCGAGGGGAAAATTAGGGGTTTTTTCTAAAATTATTCTTTTTGCATCATACAATTTTTTTTTAGGTTTTTTGAATCATTCCAAACAGAAAAGGTCTTTAGTGATTTTTCTCTTAATTTAATAGTTCTTGTTATATAAGCGATTTAAAATTTTGAAAATTGCGAAATCGGCCATTTTAACCCTAAATCGGACATTTATCTAAAAATTTCAAAGTTGCCAAGGTAGGTAGATATTCTTTAAATATTGATTAATGAAATCCCAAAGAGGTTTTTGCAATACAATATCGGAAACCCTATTGTTTTTTAATTGCTAATCAAGCGGACGCGACACTGTAGTATAAGTGAGGACGTTTGAGTTGGCATAAATTCATTATCTCGAGAATGGGAAAATTTTAAGAGAAATCCTCAGACAGGTCGATTTTTATTTTTAACTTAGGACTTTTTGGCATATATATAATACTAGTGACGTCATCCATCTGAGCGTGATGACGTAATCGATGATTTTTTTAAATGAGAGTATGGGTTGTGTGATAGCTCATTTGAAAGGTTATTTAATTCTCTATTCACTAGTATAACCATTAACATAATTATTTATACAGGGTGTACAGGCTCTTAGACTATAAGTATGTATTAACCCTTAAACGCCCAAGGGTGGGTAAAAAACGTCCACCTAATGCGTATTCCCTTGTAACATATTTATTACGTGTTTAAAAATTTTCCAAAAATTATTTATTGTTAAAGAGACAGCCTTTTATCGAATGTTAAATTGGTTCTACCGATATTTTTCAAAATAAAAGTAATATCTTGAGTTAAATATGGGTGGGCATAAAAAGTACACACTTGGTTAAACTTGTTACTGAAGGTTTCTATTTAATTTTTCGTTGGTAGGAACATAGTCCATATAATTATCGACGTATAATTACAGAATCCACATAATTATCCGCCAATGAAGAGGCTGAAAGGAAGAATGTGGAGAAAATCGACAAATATGAATTACTGGCTTTTACTGGTATGTTAATTTTGATGTACCTTGTAATTTTGTTGTAAGGTTTGTAAATTGTTTATATTAATATTTTAGAAGATTCTGTGTTTATTAAGCATAAGATTCTTAAGTTTAATCCATTTCCAACAACTCTCAATAAATATATTAGCTATTTTCGAGGTGGAAATTTTTTACCCACCCTTGGACGTACATGGAACCTAAAAAAGGTTGGGCGTTTAAGGGTTAACAAACTCGTATTTTGGCAATACATTTAGACAGTTAAACAGAACTTATCAATCAAAAAACCTAACTATACTAAATTTGCAATCAAGATGCAGTAGAAATTTACAAACCAAGACATGTTAAATACTACTAGGAGCACTCCCGAATCATAATTTACAATGTATAAACTTTGGAAATCATGATTTAGGATTTACAGTGTATATGGGTACATTGTAAATTACGATTCAGGAGTACTCCTAGTAACATTTAACATGTCTTGGTTTGTTTATTTCTACTGCATCTTGATTGTAAATTTAGTATAGACATGTATCTAATAAGTAAACCCTCCACCCCACAAGCTTCTAAGAACTTATTGGTATTCAACATTTATCACGTTTACCGTTTGAATACGGGATTTATTAATAATAACCGGTCAATGTGATTATTTCTGGTATATTTATTACTTTTACCTAGCTATTCGGGTTGTATTAATAGTAACTGGTAATTATTAATAATTCCCATTTAATCACATTTACCATAACATATATATTAAATTGGGTGGTATCCCGTTAATAAATAAATAAATAAAAAAATGTCCCCTGGTGATTTGTCCACCTTCCTGGAAATAACAGAATGAACAATGAGCTGCTAAGGATGTGAGCTGTTGTGCTGTGGAACTAGACTTGGCCTCCCTACTGTACAGATACATGCCAGTTGGTTTAATTGGAAGCAAATGAGCGGGGTACTCTGTAATCGAAAATCGGGGAAGGACCGAGAAAAAAGATATACAAACGTAGTGAGACTTGCTTGGGCTGTAAAGTGTGGCCTATAACGAAGATTCAGAAATCCCCTAAATGGGATAGGGTCAGAACGACTTGTTTAGGCAAACAGCTTGATGACTTCTTCTTCTTTAGCCCATTTCTATCCAACTTTGAACATAGGCCTTCCACAAATCCTTCCTGTCTTTGGCTGAGCTTTTCCAGTGAGTTCCTGCAGCTTTTACAATATCGTCCTTCCATCGTCCAAGAGGTCTTCCTCTTCTTCCTGTTCACAGTCTCCAGTTTTGTATTTCAGTATTCCATCTTTTATCTTTCTGTCTCGCATTGTGGCCCACAAATCTCCACTTTAACCCTGTTATATGAAGGGTATAGAATCAAAACTTGCTTTCTCCATCCATGGCCGAAATTGGGTTGTTTATATTTTCTGAATCTGTTTGTTGAACTCTACACGATTCCAGAACTAGTTTGACTTAAAATTAGCTTTATCCAATATAAATTCAATGTTAAAAGTCGGCTTTTGAATCAAACCCGTCTTTCTCCAGTGACTGTTCTGAATGAAACCTGTCTTTCTTCAACCGACCAATAGGAGGCATGTGTAAAGTGAGTCGAGGAGACTCACACAGATTTTAATCACTCTATTTGTCTGATGTAACATCAGTGTTTGTTTACTACTTTTATCAGCTATCAACTTTTAATATTTACTAATTATTTGAATAGATTTTTTCTTTTAAAATAAGTAGTATTACAGGAATATTTTTCTTCTATTCCTAATGGATGTTCAAGGGACTCCTGTAGGATCCGGTAAAAAGGCAAGGAAAAGAACACTGATGCAAAATGAATGGGCATCACCTAAGAAGAAAAAAGAATGAAACTAGGGCATCATCTTTCAAGAACTCTACCGTCATTGGACCGATAAAATTTGTTTTACCACTATCAAGCCAATTACTTTTATTCTATTAAAATCAGCAGAAAGCAAAAGCTGTAAAATTCCACCTCCAAAAATGAAAATTGTTTCATAACTTGCTTTCTCCTAACTAGTTTGTTTCAAAACTTGCTTTCTCCAAAAATTGGCTTCAAAACTCGCTTTCTCCAAACAAAAATGTCAATTATTTAATTATTGACGATAGTTGGATTTTACTCATTATGTAATATCCCCATGGTTCCATGGTTCAATTTTATAATATGAAAATTAAATCCGTGTGATAACTGTAATGGCTTGTTTTTTACAAGTTTTTAGCGATTTGTGACAAACGAAAATTTTGGAGAAAGCGGGTTTTGATTTTATACCCCTCATATGTTCCTTCACATTTTTTACTTTTGTTTGTGTTTTCTCTCTTATCCATTTGTTTGATTTTCTGTCTTACAGTTTTATTCTCAACATGGATCTTTCCAGTTTTCTTTGAGTTATTTCTATTTTATTTATGTTGGCCTTTGTTAATGTCCATGTTTCTGAGCCATATGTGAGAACAGTAAGGGTGCACTGATCAAATACATAGGTTTTTAGGTACTGTTGTATCTTTGTGCTTTTTGGTATCCATCTTAACTTTCCAAATGCTGCCCACCCTAATCAGATTTTTCTCTGTACTTCAATAGTTTGGTTCTCTTTATTAGCTTTGATTATTTGACCCAGGTATACAGAGTGAGTCTGTAATTTGGAATAAATTTAATATCTCAAATACTAATTGTTTTTTTGAAAATTGCTCAGACCCGTCGATTAGTATTTCAAATTGTCCTTTTTGACATACAATAATAATGTATACAGGATGTCCCAATTTAGTGATATGGCATCATCGTTGATTTTCTTAACCTTCCGTTACTCGCGCCAATTTTTTGTGATCGAATACTCGCACACAGTGCAGAAGACCGGGTCCAAAAATATAGGTCAGCAATATTTGAAAAATGTTTTTTTGCAAAATTGTGTACAATTATATTATTTAATGAATATATGATCATATAATTTTGTAGATATGCGTTTGTGTCAACATTATATTACTTTAACAAAAAGTAACTTTGTTCATCATCATCTTTATACGTTTCCTCGTCAGTCGATACTTCCTCAAATAATTTTAATAATCTTTGCTTCTCCTTCTCGTAATCCATATCTAAATATAAATAAACAAATATGTAAACATTAAAAATAAGAAAAAGACCTTAAATTACCTTACTAATTAAAACTTACTACTTTTAATTACCTTGCTAATTAATAGGTGTTGCCTAATAATAAAAGTACAATACTCTTTTTTACACTGCACGTGGACTTCACACACAGTTGACTGATGACTGAATAGGTATATGCAGCAGCAATTCAAAATCTTCACTACAATCAGAGTTATAGGAAGTTATTTAGAGGGCCGGTCTCGTACACCGTGTGCAAGTAACGGAGGGTTAAAGGGTGTGTAAAGCTTATACATAACTGCAAAATATCAAATTTTTTTTCTTATCATTTACAAGATAATAAAAAATAACAAAGTTATTTCTGTAATTTGGAATAAATTCAATAATTCAAATACTTATTGTTTTTTTTTTTGAAAAATGCTTAGACCCGTCGATTAGTATTTCAAATTGTCATTTTTGACATATAATAGGTAATAATGTATACCGGGTGTCCCAATTTAGAGATATGACGTCATCGTTGGTTTTCTTAAATGGCAACACTGCCATCTTGATAGGGTGTGTAAAGATATACATAACTGCAAAATTTCAAATTTTTATTCCCTACCATTTACAAGATAATAAACAACAAAGTTATGAAAAACAAGTAATAAAATAATAATTGAATTTAATTATTTCACTTAAGCAAACGCTGATAATGTTGCCCATTGACTATTTGACAATAATTGAGGGCAACGTTATGAGCATTTGCTTAATTGAAATAATTAAATTCAATTATTATTTGATTACTTGTTTTTCATAACTTTGTTATTTTTTATTATCTTGTAAATGGTAGGGAATAAAAATTTGAAATTTTGCAGTTATGTATAACTTTACACACCCTACCAAACTGACAGTGTTGCCATGTAAGAAAATCAACGATGATGTCATATCTCTAAATTAGGACACCTGGTATACATTATTATTGTATGTCAAAAATGACAATTTGAAATACTAATCGACGTTTCTGAGCATTTTTTAAAAAAACAATTAGTATTGGAATTATTGAATTTATTCCAAATTACAGACATAACTTTAATATTTTGCAGTTATGTATAACTTTACACACCCTGTAAAAATAGCTCTCAAAATGACAGTGTTTCCGTTTAAGAAAATCAAAGATGACATATCTCTAAATTGGGAAACCCTGTATACATTATGATTGTATGTCAAAAAAGACAATTTGTACTACTAATCGACGGATCTGAGCATTTTTCAAAAAAAAAAACGATTAGTATTTGAGATATTGAATTTATTCCAAATTACAGACTTACTCTTTATATATTCGTCAACAACCTCAATATTTATGTTATTTATATTTATTCTGTCATTTGTATTTGTCATAATTTTTGTTTTACTCATGTTCATTTTTAATCCTAACTTATCTGATGCTTGTGCTAATTGTGCACAGTAAGAAACAATGACCCTTGAAAAGGGAAAAGCAAAAGAAAAAGACTAAAATCAGAGTGTACAAAATAATAATTTGATAGTACCCTTTTTGTTCTAGATTCCCGTGTACCTGGTTTGGGAATAATTAGCAAAGCACATGAACCTGGAAGCAATGGGAAAGATAGCCCTACAAACAGTCAAAATTATTACCAATGGATTTGTCTAATTTTTGGATTCCAAGCAGTTCTGTTTTATTTGCCCAGATATTTGTGGAAAGCTTGTGAAGCAGGAAGACTGAAAGAACTTGTAGGGGAGTTTGGTAAGATACTAAACAAATTTTGTATGTACTTATTTTATTTTAGGCGCTCAGAGCAACAGTGCCTAACCCACAATCCACAATTTTACCAAAAAGCTTTTATTACATTAAAGTTATCCCTTATTTAAGTATTTCCAGATGCAGAGTGACTCAAGGATTGGTTGCTTTTAGTTGGATTTGGTAAAATTGTAGGTTAGGCCTATTTCATACTTTACGACTTTGGTCGTCACGACAAACGGTCGTACGACCGTTTGTCGTGACGACCGTTTGTCGTGCTCATCGGACTTTCACACTTTACGACAGTATTCATCTTATTGTCGTAGAAAGCACAGGGCGTAGAATGAATCGGGTAAAAATTTTGGCTTTATGGATAATTTATCGCCGTAACAAAAAAAACAGAGACGTAATCGCCTACATTGGGTGCATTCAATCAATGGAAGAAGAGAAGAAGTAGGTTTATATCATACACTTTTTGGTCAGTGACATAGAGTTTCCTCGCCCTTTTCGGGCGAGTTTCGGATCTTTTGGGATCCTTTTCTCCTTCAATGCATCTTTGCATATTGTCCACAGCCAGTCTTTCCCTTTCTCTCCTAAAGATTTGATCATTTCTGGTGGAATTTCATACTCCCCTGGAGCCTGGAGCTTTACCTATATTTGTTCTTCTCTTGAAATCTCTCTTAATTGTTCCCCCATGTGATTTGTTTCTCTCAGCCTTTCTTGTGGTGTACTTCCAAATTTTTCTTCATACAAGTTATCCAAATACAAAACATTAAATTACATAAATGTTGTTTTTGTTCGCCCTGTTCATTTTTGGTAATCCCAGCTTATTAAATTAAATGCTTGCTTTAAGGATTGTTGTACCATTTTTGTTGTCCCAGTCCAGTAGCAATAGGTTTGTTCGTGGTACGATCCAATCGATCAGCAACCGTTGCCAAACATCAGACGCATGCGCAGTGAACAGTTAGCGTTGCGCAGTTAACAGTTAGCGTTCCGTAGACTACGAACGCGCATGCGTCTGATGGTTGGCAACGGTTGCTGATCGTTATACGAACAAACCTATTATATATTGTATAAAAAATATGAGTCCTTTTCATAGACATTTTTCAGTGCGTCGCAAATGATAGAAAAAAGGTAAGCCCGTGATAATACACATTTATAACATTTAGGGTAAGAACAGAACAAGTGGGTCGCGGTGGGGGTGGAGGTGGAGGTCGCGGTCGATATCCATGTAAAACAAACACATTGGTAGTGAATGGAAGAGAACAGAGCAGGTAAGTTGCGGTGGAGGTTTAGCGCGATGCCATCCAGGAGGTTTACATCGATGCTTTTGAAAATAAAATGAGTTTGTTTTACATCGATGTCTACTGCGCGGCCTACAAGGATGCTTCCCTGTGATTGGTCCGTTCGAAGCCAAGTTGTCATTACCTGCGCTATCTGAGTTGATACTTTTTATATAATCCCTTTTTTGTATTCAGTTTATTTTTGAATTTCTAAAGTAATTAAATACAGTAAATGTTTGAAATATGAAGGAGGATCTGATTATTTACAGCTGACATTTCATCACTATCATCACTTCACTGACACAACATCGCAAAAGCACAGTCTTTTGTCATTCAAATTTCATTAAACTACTTCACTTGATAGTGGTTCTAGGTCGACTGACAGCGCAGGTGACCTCCTTGCTATGTGCTGTTGACATCGACCGCGACGTCCATCTCCACCTTGACCCACTTGTTCTGTTCTTACCCTTATTGTAACATGACATTTTAGTTAAATCTGACAGTTGTCACATTTTATTTGTAATTGGGCATAAAAACAAATCAATTGTGTTTATTGCATTTATAAAATGGTATTTTCTTTGATTTGTATAGTGTTATAAATTGTACAGATTATATTCGTCGATATATTATAATATAGTTTCTAAATAATTTTCTTTTTCGATTATAGCGCCATCTATCGACAACTAGAATAAATGTTATAAATGTCTGTAATCACAGACGTGACTTTTTTCTGTCACATACAATTTAATGCGTTAGAAAGAAATCAAAAAAACTGTGACGCACTGAAAGATGCCCATGAGAAAAAGATTACCTATTTTGTTAATAAATACAATTTAATTAGTGAACATTATTGTTATTGGGCTCAATTTTCATCTTTCAATATTTAAAAGATCCGTCTAATAAGCTGATTTTATTTTATTTAATATACCGATTATATTATTATCTATACATATTTAAATAATCATTAATAAAATACGAATACTTTTGAATGTTCTCACTGCTTGTCTGTAGGTTTTCTAATTTATCTAATCCACGATCTTCGTTTCCTGTACATATTAATTCATTGTTTCCTCCTATGGTGTCAGGTGTGCCCACTTCCGTTTCACTTGTGTTCTTTCGATCGGTAACGTAACTGGGGATGAAGTCTTGTTCTGAGAATATATCCCTGTTAAAGGGATAAATACCAGTGATCCTAAATCCCGACATTATATTACTTGGAGTTAAGTATCATAGGCCGAGATGTTGCCACAATACCAGGTATATCATAGATAGTAATAGTTTTTCCAGGGGTTTGACTTCATCCATGCTATGCAAGCAGAATAACAGTATTTAGGTTAGAAATTAAATTTTAATCCTGATTTAATATGATTTTAATACAGTCTAAAATCATTTCAACAGATATAAATGCTGCGGGGCAAGTTGTCACAGTGACAACTAACCCCACATAACCTTCCGTAACTGAATGTCAAATCAAAAATGTTCCAATGAATAAATGTATCAAAATATGCCTACGCATGTAATCTATAAGATTGACAGTACCCTTTAAAATATATTTTTGTTACCTTGGTTTCACAAATTCACTCACAGCACGAGATGTTTGAAGATTAAAAATTTTACATGACAAGCCTCAAAACACATTTACACAAATAAGAGAAATAATTACTGATCGATCTCTGTAATATTTTGTATGGAATTGGTGATGAATAATACCTTTCGCATGTAGATGTTACAGCGTGGTAACTTCACAAATAAGGTAGAAATCGGCATTGTGACAACTTACACCTGTGACAACTAGCCCCGGTCTCCCCTACTTCATCCTTTTTGTCATAACAATATTACAGAAAACTTGTCACAAACTTGCCTCGTCATATTTGACACAGCAATTTAAAATCAAAGAAGAATCAAACTTATCACAAGTTTATATGCTATCTGGGTGGTCTCTTTCTCACTTAGTCCAAGAAAAATCTGGTAATCGACATTTAAACATACATTCCCGACTAATTTTCAGAATAACTCAGAACTCGATGACAATGCAATATTCAACAGCTTTTACATGGATGTATCGAGTTTTATTATTCCAAAAAATCATAGTTATTTTAAAACTGTTGCACCAGAACCTATATGCCAAGTATGTATTTATCTCCATACCTAACATCCAATGTATGGTCTAAAAATTATTTTTTATAAAAGTGTAATTACTTGATCTCTTCAAGTGGACCTAGGGCTTACAATACCGGAATTCCGGGATCCCGGACGATTTTTGTCCGGTATTCGATACCGGTATTTATAATAAAAATACCGGTATTTCGGTATTAGCTTAATTTATAAAAAGTGAATTGATGCACAATAAACTTTCTTCTAAAATATTTTTTGCTATTACAAGATATTATTTTTGAAGATAAACAACCAATTGCATTGTAAAAATATTTATTAAACACGTTTATTACACATACAAGTCAAGAATAGTGCTTTCTAAAAGTGCGAATGTCGTTAATTTAAGGCGAAGGGTTATATCAGCTTCTACAACCAAATTATTAAATCTCGTCTATATAAATACATAAAATGAGTTATATAAAAATTCTTAAATATTTAAAATTAATATACTTTATTTTATAAATAAGCCGTAAGATTTGTTAATCAGAATTGTTTTTACATTTTCAGATCTATTTTTCATTTGTTTGTGTATTGTGGTGTATAAATTAGGCTCACTTCCCAGATAGCACAAGTACGTTTTATGTACATCCAATGGACGTACATCTGTGTAGATTGGAACGTCCAATGGACGTCCCGCTAAGGTACAACGGACATCCGATGGACGTCCAACGAACGTCCAGAGTTCACAAAATTGGACGTCCATAGAACGTCCGCTACAAACGTACAGTGTACGTTGTTGTAGCTTTCAGTGTACATTTTATGTACATTCAATGTACATCTGATGTACCGGGTGTCCCAATAAGAATGGCTCTCGGCCATATCTCAGGAACCGTTTATAGTAGAGCTTTGAAATAAAAAATTTTATAACAAAAGTTGCCTCAGGAAAAGCCTGGAAATTATTTTCATAATTGTGGGTCCACCGCTAGAGGGCGTAATTGGATATCAAAAATAAAAAAAACTAAATTTTACAAAATTTTCCTAATGAAGGGGCACTGGAAATCCGATTATTGTATTCTTCATCAAATTCTGCGCATATTTGATTTAACAAGTTTAACTCTACCTTTGCAAATAAGAGGTGGGGGTGAGTGGGAACCTTGTTATGAAAAAATGGCTGTAAGTCCGGTTCTGCTAAATCAAATTTTGAAAACTGGGTCTTGTTGAAGACAGATCTTTTTCTTCAATGTAAGCGTGATAATTTTGAACCATCTTAATAAGTAATAAGCCAGCTGGGAGGCGTTATTTAATTTTTTTCAGAAATCTAGTTTTCTTTGGAAAATATTAAATACAAGTATGCATTTTTAATCATACTTTATAAAATTAGATTAAATTAGCAATAGAATAGCGAAAACCGCATGTCGATACCTTTTTTCTATCTCAAGATATCTCGAGAAACGTGTAAATTTTATACATAACTGTTACTATCACCGGTAAACTAAGTTAGTGAAAAGTAGTGTGCTGTGAAAAAAAAACAAAATAACATTTTCCAGATGTCAACGTATGAAAATATAATTAATTAAAACAACAATATAAAGAGAAACAATACTATTAAAATTAAATATATCACAGAACAAAAAGAACTACTTAGTGACGACCTAAATATTCAAATTGTTGCCCATCATACACTACTCTAGAATACATTATCCAGAGAATACTAAACGCCATTCAAAGCATATCGAGAGCAGAAATTGAGACTGCTGTTCAATCTACTCTTGAAAGAGTAAATGTTTGCAACGAAAATGATGGGCAAAAATTTGAACGTTTATGTCATCACTAAATAGTTGTTTTTATTTCTTTGTAATAGGGCTTTTCAACGCTTCTCATTTGTTTCGAGCCTCTGTCATATGCCGTATAATCCGTGTATAATATTAATATACGAGATATGAACGAGGCTCAAAACAAATGAGAAGCGCTGAAAAGACCTAATATACGTTGACAGCTGGAAAATGTTTCTTTGTTGTTTCCGTAGCACACTACTTTTAATGAATTTTGTTTACCGGTGACAGTAACAGTTATGTTTTTAAATTTACACGTTTTTTAAGATATCTTGAGATAGAAAAAAGGTATTAACATGCGGTTTTCGCTATTCTGTTGCTAATTTTGTCTAATTTTGTAATATGGTATTAAAAATGCATGTTTGTATTTAATATTTTCCAAGGAACACTAGATTTCTGAAAAAAAAATTAAATAACGCCTTCTAGCTGGCATATTACTCAGTAAGTTGGTTCGAAATCATAACTTTTACATTGACGAAAAAGATCTGTCTTCAACAAGACCAAGTTTGCAAAATTTGATTAAGCGGAACCGGACTCACAGCCAGTTTTTCATAACAAGGTTCCCACTCACCCCCACCTCTTATTTCCAAAGGTAGACCTAAACTTGTCAAATCAAATATGCGTAGAATTTTATGAAGAATACGACGATCGGATTTCCAGTGCCCCTTCATTAGGAAAATTTTGTAAAATTTAGATTTTTTAATTTTTGATATTCAATTACGCCCTCTAGCGGTGGTCCCACAATTATGAAAATAATTTCCAGGCTTTTTCTGAGGCAACTTTTGTTATAAAATTTTTTATTTCAAAGCTCTACTCTAAACGGTTCCTGAGATATGGCCGAGAGCCATTCTTATTGGGACACCCGGTACATTCAATGTACGTCTTATGGACATTTTTATAGGGCACTTTTCAGAAAGCAATCTAGTGTCCATAATTTTTTGAATACATACATAGCAAAACGCCTTTAGGTATAGAAAATAGTTCCTATAATACTAAACTTATACTTTAAAATATTACACAAAATATCTTTTTATTTCTCTTTATTATAACTTTATTATGTATACTTTATTATAGGAACATTAATGCACGACTGCACTTGCACGATAAACAGCAAACACAAAGATATCACAGGATGTACTATATTGTATGTAATAACTTAATAAAGACAAAATTCAGATAATAGCGCCCTATGATGCATGCACATTAAAAGAGGTTTATTTCTGTTTTGTTGGTTCCAAACATTATTTCTTAGAACTTAGAGTCAGTACGGTTGTATATTGCAAGCGGGTTTGCCATTCTGTGAATTATCATAAATAAATCCTCCTTCAGTATTCCACAACAATTACAGCGATAATCCCCTAAAAGTACCTGCCTAGTACTACTTTTTACGACCGATAGCGTGAAGAGCGACAACGTTGTCAAGAAGATTCTCATTTAGTTTGGCGGGAAATTTAACAATTACAAAATGTACATTTAAGATTTAAATTGGTAGTGTCTAATTATTGTAAGTTCTATAATAATTACCGATGCGCGATGTAGCTCCGTTATTCTGAAAAAGTTTACCATCGTTTTATCATCATCTAATATTATATAGGTTTAATTAAAATAATTTTAGTGGTTCAGTGTTTTAATTCGATGATGAAAAAATATGTGACTACATTTATTAGAAGCTTCTTGTATTCTACTAATAATATTGCTTTGATTAAAACAAGAAGCTATATATAATTACTCATAATAATAGTCGCATTTTGTGTAAAATCTCCATGGACCACAAATGGATGTCCAATGTACGTTGAAATCAAACGTCCAATGGACGTCGCGTAATGGACGTACATAGTACGTCCAGTTTTGGTCCAGGGACGTTTGGACTTTAAATTACGTTATTTGGACGTCCATCGGACGTTGTGTGCTATATTGGTTATTTTCTGAATTATTAATAATAATTGAAAATATATAGCGGTCTAAATACAGAGTAATCCATATAAAATATTTGTCACAGTAAGTTAATTTTGGTATTAATATATTTTAAAGTTAAATTAATTTACAAATAGCAAATTTCATAAGTAAAAGTACTATCCTATTATATGCAAAATTTATCCTAGAATCAAATATATAGTTTTTCTATTTGCACATTTTTTGTATCTATCTATTCCTACTCTCTATGTAATGTAATGTTATAAACAACGTCTACTCATTTCAAAACAAAATTTAATAGTTTTCATATATTATTTAATAACAAGTCGATATAACAACTGGAGATAGTATTATAGCAATACGCTTTAATTACTATTTTTGCTAATTTTATTTTCTTAATTTTTAATAACTTTTCTCAAAACGAAACAACATTAGTCATTTAAAACTCACGTGTAATATACAAACCATATGCCACAAGGGCCGTTCATTTCGAGAAACCAAAATGAAACTAAACAGATTGTATAAAATTAATGTTTTTATCAAGGAAACACTAATGGATTACGATCTCAGATTGCCACACTCGTTATGTCAACTGCTTAAAATACAAAAAGGTTCTCATCTTTTAAAAGGCAGATGTTAGTAATTTATTGCCTTTCTAGATAGTGTAACACCGCAAGCATCATGACAGAATAGAGTGTTGTGGTCTGGCAGTCACTACACAGCATTCAAACGAAAAAGACACACCCTCGCTCGCGCTAACAAACAACCCTCTTTCGAGATATAAACAAAACACCACTTGTTTACCCAAAATAAATAAATATATTACTGTTCGTTGTTACACTTATTTTTTATTAATTCCGTCAACCACACCACCGGAATAGTAACGAGCGATCCACAATTATTGGGATCAAAGCTAGCCATGCAAAAAATTACGTATGTCTTGTTTTAATCTGAATTTATATAATTGGTTTATCAATTAATTTTGATTAATATTATAAAACATAAAAAATCAGTCAAAACCTTTAACATAGAACTTTAATGAACACTAAAAAGAATTAACAAAATTATAAGTACTTAACAATAATAAATAAAATCAAACAAGATGCTGTATATGTCCACCACCAACATCTCTACATAACCTAACTTTTCTTGTTAAGTTGACGTACGCTGCAAAGTTGACGTAAACTGGAAAGTAGGTATACTACATTCGCTCTCGCGAGATTTTTTTTGAGACATTCGGAATAGGAAACGTACAACACAAAAATTCCTACCTCACACTATTAACTGCTAAAATCAACTCAAATCAACTTAATCTTTCATTAAAAAAAAGAAGAATTATTAGAAATAGTGGGAGTGTCTACTAATCTCATAAAATTTTGTGAAGTTTATTTCTACAAAATATTTTTATTTTGTACAATAAATAATTTTCTCATTTGCTATCAATACATTATAATGGTTTAAATAAATAAATATTGATTGGCGTAAGGTTTATGTTATTTTTATCTCTGTTTACTATTAATAATATTGGATATGAGCAGGTGCGTTGGTTTTGTAGTAATTTCCAGTCACTTCTGACAACTGAATTTTTCAAAAAAGAAATTACTAACGTCAGTGTCAAAAAAAATCTCGCGAGAGCGAATGTAGTATACAGGGTGTCCCGGAAAATAGTGCGTTCCTTTAAGGTATGGATAGAATACACAATTTGGAACAAAAAAGTCCTATACCATTTTTTTCTAAAGTTAACCGTCTCCAAAAAAAAGTTAACATTGTTTTCCATATACCTGTATTTTAATGTTTGGGAATTTTAATAAACTGGCAACATCGTACGCACTACGGAATAATAACAGATAATAAGAACTCGTTTGTGATTGTAATTAACAGTATTTAAAATAATCCAACCTAATAGTAGGTAATACTTATGTATTTACTATTTGTTTACTAAAATTATTTTCTTTTGAAATGTATTGAAATACCTATTGCATAATTTTAAACGAATTACAAAAATTATTTTCTTTTGAAATGTATTGAAATACCTAATGCATAATTTTAAACGAATTACACATCTTTTAACATAAAAACATCTTTTAACTAAACTAGTATTATGTATTTAGTAAGGTTTAAATGGGTTGAATGCTGAGTATTGCTGAGGGCTTTAACTGAATTACATAGTTTTAATAGTTTACAGTCGAACTTAAATACACCAGATAATATCTCAGTAATTTGTTTACTTGTGAACTGAAATAGCTAAGTTGTACTTACTTGAAAATAATTATGATACTGAATAGATCTTTCAAGTAACCTTTCACAAACACCATTCATAGATAATAACATAATAGGTAATACACTCACTATTCGAAAACATTTTCGGCATTGACACTAAACAGGATTCTTTAAAACTATCTGTTTACTATCTAAGTATCTTCTATCTATTTACATGGGACTGTCTATGCTTAAATTTGCGTACCGCACATAGTTGTCAGATTTAAATTTGTATACCAAAATACATTTTAATTTTTTGGTCAAACGGTTGCATTTAGAAAAAAATGTTATAATAGTTTTTTGTTCTACATGGTGCCTTCTACCTATACCTTTAAGGAACGCACTATTTTCCGGGACACCCTGTATATCTGAATTAAGAATAGACATGCAGTGTATAGCTATCTCTGTCGTTCAGAGCCACCTATGGTGACAATAATTTTGGATCACACGTTATAAATATAACGTGTATATATTTTTTATTCATAATACCGGTTTTAATACCGGGATCCCGGTATTTTAAATTTTAAATACCAAATACTGGTATTGAGATTTTGTCTCGATATTGTAAGCCCTAAGTGGACCGGAAATTGTTCTTAACGAATAATTTATATAAAGAAAATTTCACTGAGCCACTTCAGAATCAGTTTTTTAGATGTATCTCATTGAAATAAACACTTTTTCCCTCTTGATTTTTTTTTAGAAATATGCTTACTTTTCGATCTATTACATATTACCAGATTGAATTCTGGAAGAATGACAAACAAATTTTAGAAATTTCACACATAGAAATAGATCACTGAACTCGGAACTGGCAACCTTAATAAGTTATTACCTAGGCGTTTCTTAAATTTGTTCCTGATAAAAGAATATTATTTATTAATTTACTGTTAATATTATTGTATTTTAGGGGGGCCACTTGTTTCTGATAAATGGAATCAAATGGAAAGAGATAAATTGTTGGCAAATTTCTTAGGTAGTACACATATACACAATATGTATACATTTAGGTACTGCTTTTGTGAAGTCCTCAATATGTTAAATGTGGTAAGTACATATTATTCAGATTATTAATAATCTATCTCTCTCGTTCAAATATATTTAGTTAGTATTTTTTCTCAACCCTATATAATTTTAAAAGTTTAAATGAAAAAAAAACTTAATTTTAAAAATTAAAGGCACTCGTGGGAGTGCCGACAGAAGTGAAAACTTCTTATAGTATATAAATTACGAGCTCAATGCTTTTACCCCATCCTAAAAGATGTGCTATACCTATATCATATACGATATACGCGATGCGTATGCCCTATGCTATTTATGTATACATATACATAATTTATATATGTACAAAATTTATTTCAGCGAAGTGATGATAGTCGCAAATTCAATATTTTTCCCCATCCAAGAAGTGCACAACGTCCCTAAAGAAATTTTCAATTCAAAAATTTATTTCGTCGAAGCGATAACGGTCGCTAATTTACTACTTTTTCCCCATCCAAAAAGTGCACAACGTCCCTCAAGAAGTTCTCACTTCAAATATTTATTTCGTCGAAGCGATGATGGTCGTCGCTAATTTAATACTTTTTTACATCGAAAAAGTGCACAACGTCCCTAAATAAGTTTCACTTCAAATATTTATTTCGTCGAAGCGATTACGGCCCTAATTCAATACTTTTTCTCCATACGAAAAGTGCACAACGTCCCTATAAAAGTTTTCACTTAAATAATTTATTCCGTCGAAGCGATGACGGTCGCTAATTTAATAATTTTTCCTTATCCAAAAAGTGCACAACGTCCCTCAAGAAGTTTTCACTTCAAAAATTTATTTCGTCGAAGCGATGGAGGTACGCTAATAATATTTTCCCCATCCAAAAAGTGCATAACGTTTCTCAAGAAGTTTCCACTTTAAAAATTGATTTCATCGAAGCGATGACGGTCGCTAATTTAATACTTTTTACATCGAAGAAGTGCACAACGTCCCTAAATAAGTTTCACTTCAAATATTTATTTCGTCGAAGCGATTACGGCCCTAATTCAATACTCTTTCTCCATACAAAAAGTGCACAACGTCCCTATAAAAGTTTTCACTTAAAAAATTTATTTCGTCGAAGCGATGACGGTCGATAATTTATTACTTTTTTCCATCCAAAAAGAACACAACGTCCCTAAAGAAGTTTTTACTTCAAATGTTTATTTCGTCGAAGCGATGACGGTCGCTTGTTTATTACTTTCTCCCCATCCAAATTTAATAATTTTTCCCCATCCAAAAAGTGCACAACGTCCCTAAAAAAGTTTTCACTTCAAAAATTTATTTCGCCGAAGCGATGACGGTCGCTAATTCAATACTTCTTCCCCATCTAAAAAGTGCACAACGTCCCCAAAAGAAGTGTTCACTTTAAAAATTTATTTTGCCGAAGCGATGACGGTCGCGATGGCGTTCGCTAATTTAATACTTTTCCCTATCTAAAAAGTGCACAACGTCCCTAAAGAAATTTTCACTTCAAAAATTTATTTCGTCGAAACGATGACGGTCGCTAATTTAATAATTTTTCCCCATTCAAAAAGTGCACAACGACCCTCAGGAAGTTTCCATTTCACATATTTATTTCTTCGAAACGATGACGGTTGCAATGACGGTCGCCTATTTAATACTTTTTCCCATCCAAAAGTCCACAACGTCCCTAAAGAAGTTTCCACTTCAATACATATACGTACAAAATTTATTTCGCCGAAGAGATGACGGTCGCGATGAAGGTTGCGAAATAAATTCTTTTTCCCTATCGAAAAATAGGTTTTTCATTTATTTTAAATTTAAATACTTCTATACAATTTATGTATAGATACACATAATATAGATACGTACAAAATTTATTTCGTTGAAGAGATGACGGTCGCGACATAAATCTTTTTTTCCCATCCTAAAATAGGCTTTACATTTATTTTAAATTTAAATATTCTATACAATTTATATAATACATACAAATAATATATAGCATAAGCGATGACGGTCGCGAATTCAATGCTTTTTCCCCTATCCAAAAATCGCACAACGTCCCTAAAGAAGTTTTCACTTCAAAAAAACGAAGAATCTCTCAAAATAATTACAAAAATTATGTTTTTTTTTCTAAAATTTTCTAGAATATCTGAGCTCAAAAAACTGTGTGCTCAACAAAAGGTGTTGGGGAAAATAGAAAATTAATGACTAATGAAATCAAAGGTCATTTGTTTGCAATCATTTGTTTATTGATATTACGCTGTTCATTGTTTTTCACAGAATTATTTTTTTATGTAGATAGCAAACATCTATTTCATGGACTGGCTGGTAACAGGAGAATTCGCTGGTTATGGAATACACCACGCTACTTATAAAACTGTTAATCCCATGGACAGAGTTTTCCCCAAAATTGCTAAGTGTACATATTACAAATACGGACCTTCCGGAGATGTTCAACTTCTGGATGCTCTCTGTATACTACCTCTAAATGTATTAAACGAAAAGGTCTTCCTTATCCTGTGGTACTGGTTTTATATTTTATTATTTTTTTCTGTGTTATGTGTTGTCTACAGGGGACTGTTTGTATGTCTTCCTTCATTTAGGACATACTTGTTACGAGCTCAAACTCGGAAAACGGATAGAAAAAAAGCGAAGTTTATTATTGAGAAAATTTCGTATGGAGACTTTTTTGTGTTATACAAATTCGGCAAGAACGTAAATCCGACTTTGTATAAAGATATTGTTAATTCTTTGTATGAACAACTACTTTCTAGATATCCTTACAGAGTACAAGACCTTTAAAAAATGTATAACGAAAGTTAATACATTTATAAATAGACTATTATAAATTTCAGAAATATCAATCATACACTACATTTAACTGTGTTAACAGTTTTGTACGAGTAGGAATATTTTCTTTGAGAGTGTCCTCATCAGTGGAGATTGGTAATGTATTCGATACCAAACCATACTTTGATGTTGGTTATTTATCTAAGATTTGTTCAATTTTTGTTCACCTATTTCGGTATAATACCTCTTATCAGGGGCGTGCGGTGAAATTTGAAACAGAGGAAGCAATTTGTAAAAAAATTGTAAAAACCCCTATTTATAATGTAATTCAATTCTTCTATCTGAACGAAAGTCTCGGTCATCAAAATTCTTAAACCTATTTTCCATTCGTTGGCATATTTGATCTAAAATCTGATAGTATTATAGACTATAATAGTCGGGGTAGCACTATTAGACATCTCCAACATTATCAGTGCGTACGAGTATACGTTTCTTTTCTTGCCATCATATTATTCCAACATTTTTCAAAGTCATCTCTCTCTTTTTGTTAATAACATCTTTAAATTCGCCAATTTTTTTTACACAGAAACCAATCTCGGTTATCTTGCATTGCAATACATTAAATAAATTATCTGAGAATGTAAATATTTCTGAAAAAAGCAAAGTTAAAAAACTCCAAAAACCCGCTCGAGCTATTTATGGTTTCTGTATCCCACTTTTCACATTTTCGCCATTTCCCAAAACTAAATTATATTTATTTATATAAATAATTAAATAAAATCAGTCTTCATAATTCCACAAAATCAGTCGACGAAGCCCGTCATTGTCAAATGCTGTTAAATCCCATTTAAATTCACGAAAACAGCTCCTTGTATGCAGTTGACAAAATTGCTTATAAGCGAAAGATATGCCCGAAATTTGAACTAGCCACTCTGCGTGTATAGTTTAAGTAAACAATACAGTGAAACGGGTCAGATTTGTAATTCCTGCTAGTTCCCCTTTAATATAGTTCGGAGGCTGGTTGTTTTTTCTGGTAATTAAATATGTAATTAAAAATATTTATTTTTACTTAGATATACCGTTAAAGCAGGACATATCGTATGTACTAAAATTAATTATTAATTAATTAATTAATCTTAAATTAAACAACATTTTACACTCCATTATCGAGCTTTAAATCACACACCTATACTCCAGTAAGACATACTACTGAACTAAAAGTTTTGTAAAACTTGTAAATGTCTGAGGGGACCGATTATGTGGGTGTGAAAAACAGATGACATCAAACGAACCGCCTCTTAAAACATCTTTGACAAAGAATACCAAATTTTGCCGACCTTAAAGCTGTTTCACAATAAAAATTTCTCGAACTATAACCCCGGTGATTTTTACATAGACTGAGGAGAAGCAAATTTTAAATCAGATTATCTGCCGACATGACTCCAAATACCAACGTAAAAATACGATCATGACCTATGGGTCCGCGTACGGAACGAAAGCTAGAAATACAGCATGCAGCGCTGCTTAAGAGTATTTCATTGCTCTGTTATTTACTGTATGGCAAAGATAGAGTAAAATACGTTTGGCTTTTGTTATTACTTACTGCTTGTATTACATAATTAAATATTCTCGTATGCATCTTTAAATCAGCCTGCTTCTGCTTATGTGTTTGTTCAGTTTTTTTTAAATAATCTCAGTTACTTACTCAGTTGGTACGGTATTACCTACGGAAACCAATGCTTCCATGGACCGCACGCCCCTGCCTCTTATTTTTAATCTTTTATATTATTTAGCGATCTGGTATGCTTTTTCTTTCAGATTTTTACTTTTATCATCAACTGTAGCGTTTTTCTCACACTACCTGGCTTAACGGCCCCGTTTTGTAATGTTTAATGATTTCTATCGTTTTATTCAGTTATTTTGCTCCCTATATACTAAAACTGTTCTCTATCGTTATGTTCAAATTTTGATAACGTAATCTAGATTGAATTATAAGCCAAGAAAACATGAGAGAAGGTTGGCAATCATCATGCCTATTTAGACCTTGGAGGCAGCTGCTCTTAACAGTTGCCTTGAGCTGCAACCAAACCATTCTCTCAGGTTGTTCAACCAGGAAACACGTCTCCTTCCTACACTTCTCCTACCCTCTATTTTTCCTTGAATTATGAGTCTCAAGATGGTATATCTTTCGCCTCTCATCACATGTCCGAGATATTACAATTTCCTTTGTTTTATTGCGTTCTCTCTCTCTCTCTCTCTCTCTCTCTCTCTCTCTCTCTCTCTCTCTGCGCCTATTCTCCTTAACACTTCTATATTCGTAACGCTATCTACCCATGAAATCCTTAACACAATTCTAAATACATATCCACATTTCAAACGCGTTAAGTCTATTTATTGCATTTTGATTTAATGTCCATGATTCTGCGCCATGGTAAAGCACACTGTACACAACATTTAATTAGTAGTCTGAGGGCCAATGTCAAATCTTTGCTGCATAAAATGTTTTTCATCTTCACCAAGTTGGCATGTGCTTTTTCAATTCTCACTCTTATTTCTGCAGTATAATCGTTATTTTCTGTGATTACCGTTCCCAAGTAACTATATTTTTGTACTCGCTCAATCTGCTGGCCGCCTACCGTTAATATTTCGTTTGTATTGTTGTTCTTGCTAATTTTCCTAAATTATTTGGTTTTTTTTATGTTAAGAGAGAGCCTGTATTCTCCATTGAGAATTGTCGGTTCATTGTTATTAATTTTCAAGTTGCAGTTGCAGAATTACACAATATACAACCGCAAACATTCATAAACAAAGCATCAATTAAATTGAGGCAGCTCTACTCAGTATTATATATATATATATATATATACCTTTGTCATTTGCCAATGAAAGTGCCGTTCTCCGTTTGGCCAGCTAGCTTAATCTCACTCACAAATAACTTCTGTCAGGCATTTAAACACTTTGCATAAACGTTGTCTTCTATATATCCGACAAATAAAATCTTGCTGGCTGGGACTACCTTGACACATTCACCTCGGTGGTGGTATTGAGAAAATGTCGAACGTCAATACCGAAATGTATCTGTAAACCATCCATGTGATACCACACACTGCGTCTTTTCAACCATGGAACATCCTCAAAAAGTTCTGGCAAGTCGTCAATAGAGAACTGTAGGTCATTTTATGCAGTAAACGGTAGGAAAAGAGTTAGCAACAGGATCAATCAGTAAGTCATCTCTTTGTCCATTCCAGACAAAAATTTTATTGAAAAAGTGACTGCTGCATTGCATGCGGATTGTGCACAAATAATTATGTAATGCATATTTCCGATATTATCTGTATTCGTCTTCGTATTCGTCACTCTGTGATGAATGTGGGCGATACCTCTAATTGAAAACAATTTTGACTATAACTTTGTAACTGCATAACTTAAGAGCGTAGGCTCAAAATTTCGGGCCCATGCTTTTTAAATGTATTTATTTTTGTCGAATCCTGAGAAAACATAAATATTCTTGAAAAATTTAAACACACAATGAAAGATTACATTATTACCAAGAGCCTAAAGTCCCTAAGAATAAACATAAAGTTTTTTAATGAGATATTTAAAATTAAAAATCACACTCAATTTTCTCTTATTTTTCACCCTGAAACTTATTAAAATAAACATTATATAAGTTTTCAGGGGCTTTCGGCCCTCGGTAATAATGTAATCTTCCATTTTGCGATTAAATTTTTCAAAAATTTGATTAGTTTTCTCAGGATTCGAAAAAAATGAATGCGTTTAAAAAGCATTGGCCCGAAATTTTGCGCCTATGCTCTTAAAAGAGCATGATAAGAATGGGCCTACAATTTTTATGTTTTTCCTCTTATAATTGAATCTAGTTTACGTTCCCGAAATTTGAACATAACGATCGGACACATTTTTGTATTTCTTCTGATTATGCTGATTTTGACAATAATATTGATAAAGTTGCCTTTGATATGACCATCCATTTGGTTTTCTTAACTTTTATCTTCAGCTTTTGGATGCAGTATCAACTGCTTAGCGAAAATTTTCAAGAACTCTCATAGGGACTTGTTTCGTATTGCTAACCTTGCTCTTTTCTTTTGAGTTTAACTTGAGACTATTTCTTTATACTTTAGAAAGATTTTTTATTTTGTTTTCCTTTTTGCCTAAATATTTTTATTGTATATCTCTATTAACATTTTATTTTGCTTTGCTTTTTCTTCCTAATAGGTAGTTATATGAATACATGTTTTCGCTGACTTTTTGCACGTATATGTAAAAGCAGCGTGTATTATTCCTATGTTCTGTTGCATCTCCATGTTTCATTAATGTTATTTAAATCTGCGTTAAAGTCATGTTAATAGTATCCTTGATGTCCTACTTTTCGAATATTTTCAAACTGATTGCCATTAATGATTATCAATTAGCCGTTCAAAGAATCACATTCCAACTCAATTATTTTTGTTATCTGACGTACTCTATATAATTTAACCTAATAAAATAGTCAATTTTTCATACTAAACCGAACATTTAGTTTTTTAATACTAAATGACTAAAATATATATATATATGTCTGATATTTCTTGATTATTTATATTCATACTACATGTTATTACTAAAATCTGTAGATTCAGATTACTACTAGTTTTCTAGTTTTAGAAAAAAATCCTTTTTGGATTTAAAAGAATTATTTATTTTCTTTGTTAAATTGAGTATGTATAAGAATCAAACAGTTCCTTGGTTTTTGTTATACAATATTAAAAAACTGTGATATATCATAGTACTTAAATGTAGTAATGTTGTTTTCATAATAATAATTTCTGTTATTAATAAATGTTTTGTCATGATATTGCTCAAAACGTTAAATATTTAGAATAGTTTATTCAGTTGCCATAATGTATTGTTACTATTGAAAATTACTAGACTGAGTAATTATAAGATTTAGTTGAAACATTAAGAATTTTTTAAAAATTACGTTTATAAGACCAAAAAGCACAAATTGTGCGTGATTGAGCCTTTCGAATGAAAAAAAATATAAAATAATACATTTGTTGTCTTACAGTATTGTTCTGTGATCTCTTGTAAGTAGAAATAGTTTTTTTGTTCTTTATCAATGTTAATGTTTTTTACAAATAAAGTTTAATTGATTTCTTACTTTTATTCTTTTATTTTTTCTGTTATCTTTAATAATTTTGAACGATGTGAAAACTCTATTGTTATTTTCACAATTTGTTGCTTCCACGTCTTAAGAAATATCAACATGTCGTCGTCGTCACGTCAAAATTCACTAAGTCCACTTTTGTCAGAATTGAGATAAGTGTCCTGATCGCTTCACAATATCAATTTTGATAGTCTGGCAGAAATAACAAAGTCCTAGAAAATATGTAGAGTTGGTTGATTAAGTCACTGAATATGCATACCTAAGTCCAAAATTACCATTTTGTTGTCAGGCAGAAGTCACTAAATGTTCGTTTTCTCAGATTTGTTATTTTGGACTTTGTGACTTTTGCCGTAACGACGACGATATATGGGTACGTGACACAGAATAAAGTAAATCATCCTAAGATGAAGCTCGAAGGGGTAGGGTATGGTTTAAAAATTTTGAAGTTTTCGATTTTTTTATTAATTTAAATGAAACCACATGACTGCAAGAATACTCTCTGAAATTTTCAGATTGATTGGAGCAAAATTACCGGAAATATAGCATGTTGAATATCCCTACCTTCGACTCACTTTACAGCAGATTCACGATTGAGCATAGTGAGAAACGTTCAACAACTATTTCTCTTCTCTTTTGTAAATTACTCCGTGATTCAAAAACATATTCCGGTGTGTATCACTTAACGATTTGACAGACAAAAAAGAGATTGAAAATGAAAGTTGTCAAAACTTTAAATGTGTTTTTGTCAAGGCTGCTTTTTTCAAAGGTGTTGGGCTTTGTAACTCAAAAACTACTGGACTGATCCACCTGAAATTTTGCATAGATTTTCTGTAGACATTTCGTGAGGTTCACTGTCGTGATGTTTTTTGTTGTATGCTTATTGGCTGTTTGTCATAATATTGGAGGTTAAATATTAGGGCAGTTAATGAGGGTATTTGGCTCCGAATTCCATCCTACTACATCTATTTACTTGACATTTTCACAGTAAGTAGGAAATAGCTCAAGAAGCAAAGTTTACCCTATTCCGATGTGAACTTTTATCTTGGGGGGTGGTTCCCACCCCTTCTCGGGGGTGAAAAATGTTTTGGTTAAAATAGCCACGGAAAAGGCTAGAAAACCTAATTTTAAGCAAAAACAGTTCTATGATTATTTTTTGAAAACTCATTACTTTTTGAGTTATTCGTGGTTGAAAATTGGCCATTTTCATTGAAAAATGACACCTTTTCGGACGGATTTTTGCGAATACCTTAAAAACTATGCATCTAACAAAAAAACTATATAAAATATTTCTGTAGGTTATAAAAAACCAAAGAGATTCGCTCCTTCATAAATCTTCTAGTTAAAATACAAAGAGGGATATGGTAGGTAAGAAGAGTTTGTTTTTTTGCTGCATGCTCAAATCGGTGTATTCAACTTGAAATAACAGAGAAACTGTCCATTTTAGGTGTATAATGATACTAATAACTTTTGTAGTGCTTGAAAAGACCTTTAAAATTAGCAATAATATTTGTCGATTACATGCAAACTAAGCGAGATATTCTGCAAAAAAGTTAATGACTAATGTATTTTAATAAGAAATGAGAAGTATATTTAACCCCTCATCCATCAGAATTTAAATACATCGTTTTCCTTCTACAATACTTTTTATTATAGTGTTATTTCTATTTTCAAAAAGTTGGGCTGGATTAAAATTAATGGGTTTTGAAAAAGAAGATCAAATTATAGAGCGCATTTTTAAATTTTCTTAAAAATCTTCCTTTTTCTCCATGTAACTTGAAAATGATAAGAGATACAGTAATGAAAAATAAAAAGGAAATTTTTATCTGAAAAAGCCCTACATTTTTGTGTGGTATCTTTTTTTCGTATCTTTTTCGAGTCACCCCTAATAAGGGGTGGGAACCACCCCCAAGATAAAAGCACACATCGGCATAGGGTAGACTTTGAATTAGAAGATAAGTAGAGGTTAGGCCCAAAATTTCATTAAAATCCATGCAGTAGGATAGAATTCGGAGGTAATATCCTATTCTTGCTAGAGTCAAAAAATATTTTCAAATTATAATTGGGGAAGACAAAATACAGATATGTATATTGTTTAATACAGAGAGAGAAGATTATTGATACTATGTACCAAAAGACCATCTACCGAAGTCTTTCAGCCTCCCAGCCGTGAGCTGCTGTGTTAAATAAACATATGTTTTTTATTTGGCAACAGAGCTTTCCTGCTACACTTGGCAGTAGAAAAAAACTAATATATGAGGAAAAATATGTTGAATATGTTTGTCGTCAAGTTTGTACTATTGGATTATGATGTCATTAAATATATGACGTGAATTGGACCAAATTTATGTTACTTTTCCCATAACATGCAATATTAAGTATGGGAGGTCATAATGAAATAGTAATATAAGACTTATTAACAAAATGTTTAATAATAAAAACAATAAATCATTTATTACACAGTTCATTTGCTATATTTTTGGAGCTTTATTTTTTTATAAGCCTCTATAATTTCTTTCTGCTGTTTGTCCAACTGTCTCCTCAAGGAATTTGGAAGCTCTTTTCGCTTGCCTTTCTTATCTATCACTTTACTAGTCTTGTTTATACCATCTTTGTTCTTTTTCAAGTCAACACTTCCTACTTCTGGTTTTTTGTTAATGACAGATTTTAACAACAAATTTTTATTTCCAGGCTAAAAAGATATTTATATAAATATGTTTTCAATGATACAAAATATATTATTCTCAATCAAAGAAATTGAAATTAACATGTTTGCTACCATGGGGGCATTTAAGTTTCATCCTCACAGACCAGAGCTATTTCTTCTTCTCCTAATGGCACTACAACCTTTTGTGACTCTTGGCCTGCTTAACAATGTTCTTCCATTCTGCCCTGTCAGATACTTTCCTTCGCCACTGCCTGATGTTCATGGTTTTAACTCGTCGTCTATCCATCTTTTACAGGGCCTTCCTCTTGTTCTATTTCCTTGGAGCTTCCATCTCTGGATTAATTTTACAGCTCGATTATCTGGCATTCTCTCTAGGTGACCAAGCCAGTTTAG